>NC_133539.1:6186071-7419285 GCF_048773025.1 Camelus bactrianus
GAGAAGGTGGGCCTGCAGTTTGGCTGTGGCAGGAAGAGATTTCATTTTGGTGCAAGGAGGGACCTGAGGGAGCATCCGGACACCAGACCCTCATTTAATAGAGGAGGGAGGCCATGGCCCCTGGGCATGAGGCACGTGGGGTGGCTGAGCTGAGGGAGCAGCTGCATCTCACACCAGTGACCCTGTGTCTCTGCTGTCCCTTTTAAATTCTTACGTGCATCCTGACACTTGCAGATGGAGTCTGGTATCGTGCACCCATTTGGAGGGAATGGCGTCACTTAAAAAACATTAAGGCTGTTGTATGCCTCCCTTTTATGGGAGATTTGGGATTGGAGGCTTGAAGGCACAAGAGAGATACCTGATGGAAATGAGCAGGACCAGGAGCAGGCTGGGGGTGGAGGCCAGGACATCTGCTGCTGTCTTGTGCTTGCCAGCATTTCCCATGGTGCCAGAATTTTCTCATGAATAAAATTCTTGGAATTTTATCGAAAACAGTGCATCCATGTGTCAGGAACTCGTGGATGAGACGCATTCCAGATGTGCAGTGCACTGTGTTTTTAGCGCATGGATGTGTGTTTTGAAAAGCCAAGCATAGAGCTGCCTATTTTTTTTTTAATTGAAGTAGAGTTGATTTACAATGTCGTGTTAGTTTCAGGTGTACAGCATCGGGATTCAATTATACGTATATATATTCTTTTTCAGATTCTGTTTCATTATAGGCTATTAGAAGGTATTGAATATAGTTCCCTGTGCAATACAGTAGGACCTTGTTGTTTCTCAAGCTGCCTGTTTTTCTTGGAGCTCCTTCTACAGGTGAGAGGAGTAATGTACTGTCCCTCCCTTGGTGTTCAGAGAGGGCTGGTTCCAATGGAGGAAAACTGCAAATGGCTTTGTCACCTTGCGGGTGTGGGGGTGCCGTTCTGAGGGTCCTCTGTGCTTCTTGGAACCTGAATCACCTGCAGCCCAAGCTGGGCAAGTAAGCTTCAGAAACCAGAAGGGTAGAAGAGTTCCCTGAGCTTCTTAGCAAGGCTGCAGTAGAAACACTTCTTTGTCCAAGTTTATTAAAACCCCCGCGAGGTTTTAGGGAAAGTTAAACTGAAAAGCATCCTGGATCCCACATTCTGGAAGAGAAGACCTTTCTGGGGAGTTTGAGGAACATCCACTGTGTGCCATGTGTAATTCTAGGGAAAGAGATGGGGATTATAAGAACAAGGTATATTCATTCATTCATTCGTCCATTCATCCACTCATTTTACAGAAAATGCCAACAGCATGCCAGGGAACATACCAGCTGTTGAGGCTACAGTTTCCAGCAGGGGATCCAGATTCCTTCCTGCACAAAACTTGAATTGATATCGAGCAAACTGATGTAGACTCACAAGTGAAAACCCATGTTAAGAACTGGACCAGGGGTGGTAAAGGCTAAATCACGTGGGACTAAGTGCTCTTGACAATAAAAGATGCCACCCCATCTTCCTCCCCATGTTAGGCAAAGAAACCTGACTTTTAAATTTAGGACTTACAAAGAATGGCATACAAGAGATGATGTACTTTGCCTGGCATCTGGCTTGTTAGAATTGAGATGGATCATCCAGACCACTGCCTTGAACCACGGGGAGAAGGCAGGTCAGTCACGTCAACTTCCCATGTGGGGATAATAGTTGAAATGCAATAAATAATTTTACAGACACTGGCTCATTTGGCCCATTTAACAGCCCTGGGTGGGAGCTGGGCAGCTGGTATCAACACCACCTTTATTGACACTCAAGCAAGGATGAGTTGGTACTACTTAAACTTGAATACACACGTGTGCCCAGGGAGCAAGGGCAGCTTCTAACTCAGGTCTTCTGATCCCGAATCCAACAAATCCAGTGGCGCCGTGCACAACCCTGCTGCCTCCGACATTCTGGTGCCTCTCCGTTGTGTATCCGAAATTTGGTGATAAAAAGTGAACAGAAAATAATCTTTCCATCTCAAATGAATTATTAAAATTAGATAAAAATGAAGGCTTTTGATGAATATTCCCTGCGTGTTAGGCGATGACAGTGATGAGAAAAACAATCACAGGTATTGAATGTCCAGAGTAGAATCAGCCCCACACAAAAGCAGGGGGATGCACAGAGATGTGAAGGGGGTGGCGATGGCATTCTTTGCACTCATTCCAACTTAAAACACACGAACAGGATGTTTCCACACGTGTTTTTACACTTTTTGTTCATCTCTAAAGAAATAAAGAAGCCTATGGGGGGAAAATGTGTTTCTTTGTAGAAGAACAAAGAAGCGATTAACATCACTTACACATTGTTTCTTTTGTTGTTTAAAAAATTTTTTTTATTGAAGTGTAGTCAGTAAACAAGGTTGTGTTAGTTTCTGGTGTGCAGCATAGTGATTCAGTTATACATATATATTCTTTTTCATATTCTTTTTCATTATAAGGAGATTTCTTAAAAAACTGAAAATAAGAGTTACCATATGATCCAGCAGTCCCACTCCTGGGCACACATCTGGAGAAAACTCCAGTTTGAAAAGATACACATGCCCCAGTGTTCACAGTCGCACTGTTTACAATAGCCAAGACGTGGAAGCAACCTAAGTGTCCGTAAACAGATCTGGATAAAGAAGATGTGGTCTGTATATACAGTGAAATATTATTTAGCTATAAAAAAAATGAAATATTGCCATTTGTAGCAATGTAGGTGTTTCTTTTGGCTTTTTTAAAAAACCACTTTATCGAGCTTGATCAGCCCACCAAAGGCCGTGCTGTGTGTGTAGTGTGTGCAGCTTAATGAGTTTGGAGATAAGTGTCCACCTGTGAAACCATCACCACAAGCAACGCCGTAAGTGCATCTATCACATCCAGAAGGTTCCTCCTTTGTCTTTATTTATTTTAGATATTTTTGTGATAGGAACACTTCACACAGGCTCTACCCTCTTAGCAAGTTTGTGCATGTACGACAGGGTTGTGCTCCCTGCCACACGGTGCTGTGCGGTGGGGCCCTAGGACCGGATACCTTGCGTACCTGGAACCTGCACCGTCTGATTGCCAGGCTCAACACCCCTATCTCATGCTCATTTCAAATGTTGCAAAGAACATGTGCATAGAGCTGAGAAAGGCAGAAGAGTTGTTTAAAAATTGTTTGTTGGGTTTCTAATTTCCTGAGGTTCATTTGAATCTAGTTTTCACCACGTGGAACACAACTGTTCTCTCCTTGAAATTTTTCCTCAAAGCACCTTCCACAGTATTTCTAGGATTTCTGCTTCCCAGTTGAACGCGTCTCTCCTTGCTTTGGTAATAGTACTCATTTTCTAGTAAGCCTTATTTATTTCGCATGTTCCCTAGCTACGTACAGTCCCTAGTTGAAGCCGATTGAAGCCGATGTAGATTCAAGGGAACCGTGCTCTGTGGCCACGTGACTGAGGACGTGGTGCCAAGGCCTTTAGCTTCCAAACTCCTGATCGGTGGCGGCTCAGTTCACCTCACAAGTGTGTATTCTGTCATTCTGATGTGATAGACGTTTCTAGACTCACAGCATTATGATGGGGCGTTCATGTAATTTCATGACTTAGCTCTGTGGTTAATACAAGCATTGACTGACATGTGATGTCAAGAAGCTATTTGGATGCTAGGATCACACACGCGTATGCGTGCGCGTGTGCACACACCACACAGAGCACACAAAGCATCCTGCCCTGAAGATGCTCGTATCTTAATCAAGGGAGGGGCTGGAGGACAAATTATGTGAGCAAAGAGAGTTCCCTGGACTGGCTGGGCTGCTCAGAGTTAAGGAGAAATCCAGTGAGTTCAGAGCAGGGACATTCGACTGAAGGTCTTGAGGGGACTGATCTCTGGCTCAGTCTTTTCTAGAGGGATAAGCTGAGGGCAGGGAAAGCACCCTCGAGGACAAGAAAGGAAGAAACAAGTGAAGGCAAAAAGGGAAGAATCCTGGGTCTCTGTATCATTTAGGCACTATCTGCCCTAGTGGGTGTGCTGACCAATAAGGACTGGGTAAAAGTCCTCTAAGGCGCTCGGGTAAGGAGAGAAAGAGTAATGTGTGTGTGTGTGTGTGCGCGCGCGCATGAATATATATGCTTGTATGTATGAATATGTATATAGGTGTGTATGAATATGCATGTGTGAATATATATTTACATATATATGAATATGCATGTTATATAAATATAAGTATGCATATATACATGAATATGTACACATGCATATGAATGTATATGCATGAATATATGTGTATATATGAATATGCATGTGAGTATATGGATACATATGTGTACAGATATAGGTATGTATGAATATGCATGTACTTGCATATGACTATGTACATATGTGAGTGTGTGTGTGTGAGTGTGTGTGTGTGTGTGTGTGTGTGTGTGTGTGCGCGCACACAGGTATATGAATATATTTGTAAGCTTGTGTCCACACACCAGTCATGGGTCTCATTCTCTCAGTGCTGGGCTGGTCCTGCGGTTGTAAACGTGTTTGATACTGAAGTGATACCACATTGGAGAAATACACTCTTTAGATGGACTTCATTTGCCTACGTACATTTTTCCTTTGAGGTTAATCCAAGATTTTTTTTGGTGTTTCTGAAGGACTGAAATAGCAATGTGTTAAATGAGAAAAACGTGAGCACAAAGCTAGATGCCGCATTTAATGTATGATTTTAATGTTTCCTCCACTGAAGAATGAAGAAAGGAAAACAGTATCAAGAAGGGGCAAAAATGAGGCCCACGCAGCTGGATGAGGCATCTTTAACTCACAGGGTTTGACTTTTTTTGTTCTGTGACTTAAAGACACCAGTGAGATGAAGCTTCTCGTCCATGAGATGTTGGCAACACCCACTTGCAAAATCCACACTGTTAGCATAGACTTCCGAAGGCTGGCCTGTTGTTGGGCAAATGATGGCAGAATAGAGGTCTTCCATGGGCCTGTTGTTTTTTTTTTGTTTGTGTTGCTTTTTTATCCTCTGGATGTGATTAGGAGCAGACTTTCCAGAAGCATCTACTGCATGCACTTTGCCTTGAAGAGAAGCTACAAACAGTTGGGCTTGAGACAGCCTAGTGAATAGTTTTCCAGTATCATTAGGTCTGCAGACATCCCTTTAGGGACACTGAGTGGCACTGGCTCTAGTGTATTTATCAGTGGTGTTCCTATACCTGCCCTGTTCTTCCTGTGTTTTATTTACGAGGAGAAGTCAGGCATCCACCTGCAGTGAACACACCCCAGTACATTGGCATCATCTAGCTACAATGAAAAGAATAGGTTTGTTGATTTAAATTATTAAGTAAGAAATACTCATTCTTACAATTGCTGCATAGCTTTTAGAGCGGGTTGTACTTCGAAGGGTCCTTCCTAGCTTCCAGCGGGCTTTCCACTTACTCTCCTGATGCTGTAATTCCATCCTAAGAACCGGGATGCTGAGCATTCCCCCCCCCGCCCCCCTTCCCCGCTTTTCCCACCTCTTCCCTCCACCAGCCTCTCCCCTTCTAGGACGTTTCATCTCTCAGCAGTGCTCTTCCCGTGGCCATAGTGAGACAGGGATGGAGCACTGTGCGCATGACCTCCCTCAGTCCAGCCTCTTCTTCTCGTGGCACGCAGAGGGTGGTAAGGGCACAGCCTCCAGGAGTGAGTTCACTCCCCGGCCCGAACCCGGCTTCTGCCTCGTCATCCCACGGACATCACTCTGCTTCTCAGCCCTGACTTCTCCTTTGGGGCAGGAATGACGCCTGACTTGATCAGGCTATTTTCAGGACTGGGTGACCATATTTCACAAAACTTAAGATGTCATTGATGAGAAAACAAACCATTATGTTATCTGCCATCAGAGGAGAAGAAACGCTGCCGATGACCCATGACTTGCCATCAGCTGTGGGATGCACCCGGCTTTCAGAGCTGGTAAAATGGGAACAACGATGTCTCTTAAAATCAGTGAAACAAGACTTACAGGGATCCTGCAGGTGAAGTGCTTCACAGGGTACCTGGTTTATCATTTGATGGATCAGCTGTTAACGCGTCAAGAGAAAAGGGCAGGAAGGCACCTCATTCACCTCAGTGCAAGCAGTTACGTGATGAGCCAGATTCTGCTTGGTTCTGCGCCGAAGTAATGCATTTAAGATGACATTGGCTGCCTGAAGTGGGCACTGTCTTGTGACTGCAAGGACTTCTATAAGTTTTGTCATTTGTTTTTCATAACTGTTTGAGACACGTAAGACTTGAGGAAACTGAAGGTCGATTTGGTACTCTTGTTCTCTGGTCATTCTCTGAATTTTGGAAAAACACTTAAGAATCGTTTCCCTCCATGTGCCTCCCTGGCTCCCGCTGTGAAAGAGAACTGATCGTTCTTTGAGACTTTCTTCATTTCAACACTCTGTCATGCCCAGATCTTCATGAATATTTACATATGTCAGTTTCTCTGTATGGACACTTCAGGATTTTTATGAACCATGGGAATCAAAAGTTAGAAACAAAATTGAGCCCAGACTCTTTACTTGATTGTTCTTTTGACTGAAACATCTCAAAATATTCATCTGTTATGGAAAAAAAATTCATGTTTTGAGACCCTGAAAACTTTTGCTGGAAATGTCAGTATGCTTAAAAGTGCATTTGACTTTTAATTTTCTTTTAAAATCTAAGCATTTTGGATCCTCTGTTGTACCCAAATCTAGTTACTTAAAAATAGAATCGTGTTTTTGTTTCACAGGATGAAATATAACCTGGTTGAGTTCACCTTCTGGAACTCTCGGTCAACTGTTATCCCATGACCCGAATCCAGAGACACAGTCCTCATGCGTTATTGATGCATTCGTTATTCAAATGAAATAATAAACACCATATACTAACACAGCGGTCCCTCTTGTTTGGGGGCAATTTGCTTAGAATTTATGTGTTTCTCAAAAGTTCATAAGAAATGGCTTTGGTAGCCTGCCACTCGCCACGTCAGAATATCCCAGCTTTTCCTGGAGCTACAGAAAATACACCCCCACACGCGAACACACACCAATCTAAAGTTCAGGTCTTTTTATAGTAACGTAGAGGCAAGCATATTAAATTATTTTGCCACGTGTCTGCCAAGTTTTGACTTTTTTTTTTTTTTTTTTTGAATTCTGTGTTATAAAGCAACCAAAGCAGTTCCTAAGCCCCGCGGCTGGTTGAAGGTTCTGAGAGAATAAGCCCTACATGTTAATAAGGCATCTGCCAACACCTTTGGCAGGTAGGCAGGCAGGTAGGTGAGACCACGGACGAGGAGGGAAGCCAGGCGGCAGGGAAGCAGGGACGGCCTCGGTCGAGGCCAGGCAGGGTCCCTGGCAGGGCTGGCGTGGAGGCACTCACGTGTTCCTGGTTACCAGCCTGTGTGCAGCGATCCGTTCTGGTTTTAATCCTCCTGGGCTCGATCCTCTCCCCGCTTTGAAGTCCCAGGGCTGCTGGGGTGGGAGAACCCTCTGCCTCAGCCTTTGTCATTCATACCCGAACCAAAGGGATGATGAAACCTGCATGTAATATAACAGAGTCGAGTGGGCGAACAAAGGCGAGCCGTGGGTCCCTAGCGTTTGTTTTCTTTGAACAGCAGTTAATTTTATTGATCATCCTTGACGAAGCAGGTCTCTGAAACCACCCTTCAGCGTCTTTTTACTTACCTGTTGTTAAGTATGCTCATTTGGGGTGTGTGTGTGTGTGTGTGTGAGAGAGAGAGAGAGAGAGTTGGTTCGCTTATTTGTTTGTTTCCTTTTCCTGACTTGTACTTAACTCTAGGGGTTTGGCTGCACTGGTTTACTTAGAATCACTTTGGGGGGTACTAGATCCAGAATATGGGCTGTATTTCACCCCTTTTGAAATTAGATGTTTCTCCTGAAGCTTTCTCATTTTTTCGATTGTTTCTCTAGTGAACAAAAGCAACTTTCGGTATTCTGAAGTGCATGGCCTTTCTCATTTTTAGGCAGGATTAACTTGGAGGAGAATTTTAAGATATGAGGAAAAGATGTGTGTCCCCCCTACTCCGCCTTATCTCCGGCTTTTGTAATTTTTTTTTCTCAATCGATCTCAATTAACTTTGATTTCTTTCTTTAGGAAACCACGTGCTGAAATAATGCTTTGCCAGATGTGAGAATGGGTTCCTCCCCCTCCAAACACACACTGAAGCCTTGTTTTAGTTCTAGGATTTTGGTCCATTTGAAAAACCGTGTGCTTCATTTATTTGGTCAGTGGACGTGTTTGCAAGAACACCCTACGTTATCTTGGGGATAGACTAATATTTCAACACTGGGACGCTTTCTGTTGTGAAAGCCATTTTCTTTCTCATTTGTAATTTACAGCTTAGCCTGTCCCTTACGTCCAACCTGTTTCTGCCAATTTCTGATACAAGTTGCATATTTATTCAGGTTTCTCTTCATTGGCGAGCCAACGCTAACATTACATAGTATGTTATTCCCCTCCAAGCCTTGGTCCAGTCTGCAGGACCAGGCAGGAGGAGGGGGGCAGCCTTCAGCCTGTGTTTTGTTCAGAGTGTGTCAAGCCATTCTGCCCAGTGCTGCGATGGGAAGGGAGGCCCTGCTGTGCAGAACTTACTGAGGAAGCTGTCGTTTGCCTTTGTTCATTAGCAGGACTGCACTAATTCCATGGTGCCCATTTTACTTTTAAGCCCATGCCCTACGTCCCCTCACTCCGTTTGTGACCAGAAGAGAGAGCCTCACGACCCAGGCCCCGACATCTCCCACGCCCACTTCTACACAGCGGACTTCAGGGCTGCTGCCTGTTGGTTGATGTGTTTGATTTTGCTGAGTGTTCAAGATGCCTTACTTTTTTTCCGCCTCTCTCTTTCTTGTTCCTGATGCTGGCTCTCTGGCTCACACAACCCACCCTTCTATACATTTTGTGTTACTGTTTAAACCCCCAGCTTCCTCTTTCCCAGTGTCACAGGGCTGTGATTCTGAGGGACATTAGAGAAGTTGGAGGTGGGGTAAGGGTTGTCATATAAGCACGGGCACCTGGCCACCACTCTGCGAGCCAGAGCTTGGAGTTTGTTCTTTGTGGTTCTCCCCCACTTCACTGATTCATAGCAGAGGGTGCCCCACGGTGAAGTTCATGTACTTGGGGAGCGATGACGAAGTTAGTCCCTGGGCAGGTGGGGGATAGAGTGGTGGAGGATGCACTGGGGTGGGGGTCGGGGGCGCTTTGTGAAGTTGCATGTGTTCCTGAAAGATTCTGAAACTTCTGGGAAGGGAGGGAGGTGTCGATCTTAGAAAGGCTGCTTCGTGAGGCTCTCTTCCTAATGCAGGGGGAGCATCCTTGCTTACTTAAATGTTAGTTCAAATAAGAAGGGAGTGCTAAGGGAGACACACACCCCAGACCAAGGACTGTAAGAAGGGCATTGTGGGCCATGGGGGCAGGAGGGAGCAGGTGATAAAACACTAGTCAGCATCGTCACTGATTTCCCTGACTGATCCTGGGTGGCTCATCTCAACGTGAGGCTCGGACCTTTCTGGATCTCAGACTTTCTCTGGACTGGAAGGTCTCTACCATACTCACTGGCTCCATAGTTCCCATTTTTTAAAAAATGTGTGACCGCAGCCAGCATTTGCTTCTCACTAGCCAACAGCAATTCCGAGGGCACCAAAGGGCTGAAATAAACGTGAGCTACCACACAGATTTCCACCCCCCGTTATAGAAACCGAAACTGGACTGTCTCGCAGTTACTCTGTGTAGTTGCTGCACAGTGTACCACTCAAGGAGCTGGAATCTCCAGATCAAATTTGCCTTTGCTGATTTGGCCATGAAAACAGAAGCACAGCCGTAAGCTCACCACTTGTTTGACTTAAAGCCACAGAAGAATGATCCAACAATGACAGATGTCGACTTCTCACCAAATCATGCAAAAAAGAGCAAAGATGTGAACTGAAAGTAAGGGGAAGAAGGAGCTAGTCAGGGATTCAGATATTTTAAACATCCTGGTATTTGGAGGCACCTGGATCTTTTTTTTTTTTTTGGTTCATTTATCACCCAGATGTTCACCATCATGAAAACACGGCTTGAAACTCTCTTCCGGCTGATAACTTAGAAGTGGAAAACTTCGTACCCCTGCCTCTTTGTGCCCCGTTTCCCCCTCACTCTTCTCCTAAGTAGCACTTCTTTCAGCTCTCCTGGGGATGTGGCAGTTTGGCCATATGCTTAAGGTGTTAGCCGTCACATTTCTTTTTTTAATCTTCATGACCGTTCTGTACCCTGTCTGCTTGAATTATAGATTGCATTTGTCAAATAATGACACTTGCAATTGGATGTCTTCTAAGACCTTTGAAATTCAACTTCCTTGAGTTGAGATTAAAGTGGGTATGATCCATCCTGCTGCAGCCAGGCCTGGGATGTTTGGAGACCTGCACAGAAGTTTTTCTAGGCTGGCCAGTTCCAACTCTTACCGTCTGGAGGAAAGAAAGCCAGCTACTTTATTCTTCCGAAAGGTACAAACGGATGCCGTACGAATTCCCTAAGATGGGGTCCCAGGTGGAAATGACTCTGATGTCAGCAGTGTTTTGAAACGTGACTGTCCTTCGGAGTGTCTTGACTCTGTGTTTCTTTGGGCATGCAGGAAGCGTTGTCTGTCGTGAGTGAGGACCAGTCATTGTTTGAGTGCGCCTACGGCACGCCGCACCTGGCCAAGACGGACATGACTGCGTCCTCCTCCGGCGACTATGGACAGACATCCAAGATGAGCCCGCGCGTTCCTCAGCAGGACTGGCTGTCTCAACCCCCCGCCAGGGTCACCATCAAGATGGAATGTAACCCCAGCCAGGTGAACGGCTCAAGGTAAGGAGACCGACCGCCGGCTCCCGCTCTCCCAGACACACCTCTGGTTCCCCATCCCTAAAAGAGGCAAAGTGGACACGGGTTGCACTTTCCCAAAGCCCACTTCAGAAAGTGATGCTATGGGATGGTCCCCTTGGGCAAGGCTGAGAAAATGTGTTCCCCAGGGGTTTGCGCTGAGGATCAAGGTTGTAAAACCAGTAGTATATTTACCGAGAACTCGCTTTGAAGATGTGGTGTTCAATTCCATTTCCCAGGCGTGAGGGCTTGGTGGGAGGGGGCCTCGCCCACATGTGGCAGGATTCATCTCTGAGGTTTTTATTGCCCGGAAAGTAAGGCTGTCTGGTGTTTTTGTGGAGGCAGAGTGTCAGCTAGTGGCCGGCTGGTGCCGCGCGTGTCCAAGCAGGATCCACTTTGCTGATGCATCCGCTTCCCTGGCCTGCCGCCCCTCCCCACCCCTCCTCCTCCTCCGTCCCCTTCTTCGGGTGTTGGCTGTTTATTCCTCTCCTTACACTTAAAACCAAGCGCCAGTGTCTCTCATCCATGTTATCTTTCCTGAGTTCGCCACGTTAACGCTGCTGCCACGTGGAAGGCACTAGGGAATCATCGACTGTCTGATCCCTGGCACGCAGAAGCAGTTCATCAGATCCCGTTTTGAAAAGTAAAGTTGATTTCAGTTATGATATCCTACCCCATATACCTTCAGGAAGAACAATATAGACTCTGAGGACAAAGAAATCATGATTCCTTTTAAAAGTTGCATAGTCTGCCTAGGGTCAGAAGACCAGCTTACTTTTTGTCAGTGATTTATGATGTATAAAGCCCTTTTACATCCATGACCTGTCAGTCCTCCACGCAGCCCTGTGAGGAATGCTTGTCCCCATTTGATGGATGAGGAAACTGAGACCCAGGCATTCTCCTGCTGACCCAGATTATCACTGAGAGTAACTCAGAATGTGGATGTAAACCAGGGATGTTGTGCTCCACACCCAGTGCGTTTTTCCACTCTGTTGCAGCTGGAATAGGCCCTTTTTGCAATATATATTTTAATGCTAAATATGTTTTTTTAATTGTCATGTTTTATAAGTGTTGGAAACCATTGCGTCAACTTCTAGTGTGGTGTCGATGAAGGTGCCAAGTCAGAGTCCTTAGCGGGAATGTCAGCGGTGAGCCTGGGGGTGCCAAACAGGGGGACGGGAGGTGCCAGGACTCACCTTCTCAGGCGCTGAGAAGTCTGCTCCCGTCTGTGCATCAAGTTTCTTTTTGAAAGTGGGAACAATAACTCTGATTTTGCAAATTAGCTACAACTCTGTTCCTGTAAATGGAATTCAAGCCAAGGCAGGCCCTTCTTGGACCTCATCAAGTGATTAAGTCCTAGACTTCTGAAAGGACCTCGGTAGAAAATGCAGTCGTGGGGTCAGGTTACCGGGGTCCTGGCAAGTTAATCGTTGCGTGTAAGTATGACACATGTAAAGCCTCTCCATCAGATAGTGTCTCCACTGATCACTAAGTGGGTGTGTTTCTGAGACTGAGAGGCATGCTGGGTAATCCTGTTCTGCAGACACAGCAGTGTTTACACAGAACAGCTGTGGGGTCAGCCCTGGGAACACGGATGGCTTCTGTATTTGATCCCATACATGCCAGGGTTGTCCCGGTGGGAGCGCTAAGAGCAAGAAATACATCAGCATGTGTGCGTGTGCGTGTGCGCACGCTTGAGAGAGAGACTGTGTGTGTAAAGAAGAGATTGTGAGAGAAATAGAGATGGTGATGGAAAAGGAGGAGGAGAGGGACGAGGCGAGAAAGGGAGACAACACTTAGGGCAAAGGGCGCCAGGATGGCTTCCAGCTGGCGAGGAGCAGAGCTTGCCGCGCCTGGGCCCTGGTCGGCAGAGTCCGGATTAGGGCTGGCTCGAGGAAGGCCTGTCTGGATTCAGCAAGCTTCACAAAGGAGACAGAGTGAGGAGGTGAGAACGGTAGTGCAGAAGCAAAACTTTCTCTTGTTCTCGCTGAGTTATTCCTGAATTTAAATAAACACACGCATACATACCCACATGCATACGTACGTACGTACACAGGTACAGACAGACAGACAGATGTACGTACATACATGAGAGAGAAGCGTGGTTCCTTTGACACAGGCCTGTGCCCCCTTCCATAGCTGACGTCCACTTGCCCTCCTGGCTGGGCTCTGGGGCCACCTTCCCAGCTCAAGGCGGTCCCTGCAGGGATTTGGGATGGGGTCTAGGGGATGGGGAGCTTGAGGCAACCCAGAGCCTGGCTGAGGGGCTTCCATTTCCAAAAAAGACGCGGGCCCTGGGAGATTCTCCCGCATTCCTCAGCCGGCTGATGAGGTAGGCTCCTGGGTCCTTCCTCTCAGGCGGGTGCAAAGCCGCAGGCTCAGCGGAGGGTCTCTGTCCCGGGAAATGAAATCGTTTTGTGAGGAACTGGACCGTTTTCTTGCAAGGGAACGCCAGAAGTGCCGGTGTCTTCCTCTTGCAGGCCCTTGTGGAATTCTGAGATTGCTCAGAATGCTGATGTCTTGGAAGTTTTCAAGGTAGCTCCAGCTTTTGCAGCAAACTGGGGTGTGTTTTGGTGGCGGATACCGAGGGAAGTCAACCCTAGTGTGGTCCTTGTCTTCCTCCTGGATGCACGGTGGCACGGGCTTGGCAGGCACGGTCCAGGAGGAGGGCGCCAGGGACCTCACCTGCTGTGATCCAGTCTCGTGCCTCCTTGAAGGAGAGTGGCGGTCGTGGCTGGAAGTTCTGGGAAAGGACCTCAGCTTTGCGGGACTGAGCCGTGATGCAGACGTCAACTGGTCACCAAGTACCATCCCTCCTCACTCCCAGGAATGTTCTGGGGAGACAGGAGGGTACATGTATTGATCATCTTGGTAGAAGAGGCTTTTGCCTGCCTGTCCATCCCCGAGCTCCATGGATCTGCAAGAGTCGAGCATGGGGCCTGGACCGATGTCAGTCATTGTTCTCCAGAGCAATGGAACCAATGGGATATGCGTTTAAGAGACTGATTTTGAAGAACTGGCTCACACGGCTGTGGACACTGTCAAGTCTGAGATCTGTAGGGCGTACTGGCAGGCTGGACACGCAAGCAGGAGTAGATGCAGCAGTCTTGGGGCAGTGTTCCTTCTTTCTTAGGAAAATCTCAGGGTTTGCTTCAACTGATGAGACAAGGCCCACCTCCATTCTCAAGGATTATTTCACATCAGTGGCCTGTAGATGTTAACTGCGTCTGTGAAATACCTTCAGACCAACACCTCAATTGGCATTGGATTAAGTCACTGATGCGATGCACTGGCCCCGTGGACCCAGGAAACTGACCGCACCTGGTATTCCCATCCCCTTTGCTGGTCAGTGGTTAGTGGGGCCATTCCTTTCAGACATTCAAACCAGTGTTTTCTGAGGCCAGTTCCCTGTCATTGAAGGGGCTCAACCTGGCTGGACGGGAAGCGGTCGCAGGGGTTGTGCATCAGATCGGTGGTTCACCAGGACCAGCCTGAAGGCTGGGACCTGGTGGAATACTACCAGGTGGGTGGTGAGGCATCGTCTGCTCTTCGGAACATGACAGCTGCCTGAAGAGGCATGGAGGGAGGAAAACCCAAAATTCATCTGTGGGGCTAAGGCTCATTTCAGCTAGAGGGTTAGAAGAGGCCCCACAGGCAGGAGGACTGCCGGAATCAGATCCGCAGGTTTGGCTGACTGGCGGCATCATCTGTACGCATGTCAGCTCCAGCCCCGTAAAACGGAATGTGGACCTGCATTGGCTCTGCTTTCGCTCTGGAGACCTTGAATAGCACCTCAGGTGTACCTACCCTGCCCCAGGTGTCAGGGAGCTGGAAGGGCTCACGGCAGAGATGCTGCAGAGGAAGGGGGAGGATGTGGTTCTCTACACGAGCACCAGGGATGGGGGAGCAGCTCCTGAAAGGGCCACTTCCCTGTGTCTTCTGGGAGATGGCCCACCACCTTGAAACACTGGCCAGAAGTGCCAGGGAGTTAGGGATTGCAGCTAGAAAAGTGAGCTTGTGTGTGGTGGACTTTGATGTAGCACACTTGCCTCTTAAAGTCAACTTCATGGGGAATTTATATAAGTCAAAAATTGAACTTGAGCTAGAATGTGTGGGCTGTTACCTTTGTGACCCCTCATTGCTCAACACCTCTCGGGGGAAGAGTTCTCTCTACAGCCTGGGTCTTGCCAGAACACAGCCCAGCTCTTTCCATGTGAGATACTGCCCCTGGGAATGGTCCTCTCTGTCTGTTTCTATCCATCCATTACCCTCAGAGGGAAAGGCCAAGACTTTGGGAGGAGGGAGGAACTTAGCTTCCCAACCAAGTGATGGAATTCTACCAAACCTCAGCCCAAACGTGCACACAAGCTCCTGAAATGAAAAACAAGCAGAGAAATGAGCTCTGTTGCCGTTATAACAGAGCGCTGCAAAAATAATAAAAGGAAAATGGGAGAGAAAGGGGCCATGCCTGGTGAGCCACCAGGGCCACCACTGCAGGTTTGGCTTGGTGGTGGCTGTATCAGAGGACACAATTCTTGAAGACGCTAATCCAATTGCACGTTGTGTGGACACAGCACATCATGTCTCAGCTTCAGTGGTCCACAGCCACCTTGCCTCTCCCCTGTCTTCACTCCAGCCTCCCAAGTGTTCACACAGTGGGGACGTGGAGACATGTCAGTGCAGACGAGCTGGAACCTGCTGTTCCCTGTGCGGTGCATGTGCACGGGGGGCCCGGCTGGGGCTTAGGGCCGCCTAGCCTCCGGCATGCCCCCTGCTAACGGCCGTAATTCTCTGTGAAGTTCCTAAGGCTCAAGCCACTGTGGACCAGCAGGACAGGCCAAGAAACAGACACATGCACACACACACACACACACACTCACAAGAAAATTGCCTTCCACTATGAGCAGGCAGTGTTGGGTGCAGTCCGCTTTACTCTATCCCAGCATCCCTGCCTCAGAGATTCAGCCGAATCTCAGGCAGGTTGCATTGGGCATCTGCTTCATCCTTCCACAGGCAATGAAAAATCCTGGTAGCCTACCTGGAGGTGATGGCAATTCCATGCTGGCCCACCTGGAGGCTCACTGCAGCTGAAACGGACTGAATTTGTGTGCTGGGCTGTGGGCCCTGCTCCTAGCCCAGGGCCCAAGCCACCTGGAGTCGTTAACCTATTGTTTAAGTCGTTGGTTGAGGGGCCCCCTGGTGCACCGATTCTCAAAGTGAGGCCCCAAATCCGCAGCTTCAGCACCACCTGGGAGCTTGTTAGAGAAGCAGATTCTCAGTTCCCTCCCAGATCTGCTGAATCAGAAGAGACTCTGGGATGGAGCCCAGGGCTCTGTGTTTCAACAGGTCCCCCAGGGGATTCTAATGCTCACTGTTTTGAGAGCTGCTGCCCTGTGGCAGGATCCAGGGAGGTGAAGACCAGGACTCCCCGGAGCTGGGTGAAGGTGGCTGGTAGAGTGGATAGTCTGGGGGAACAACGTGCAGAGGAAGCTTTGCTCCCAGGAAGCCCGTCTGCCTGGGCGCAGGGCACGGCCCTCACCTCACACCGCGGTGGTGTTTGTCTGGCTGAGCCTGTGTGATGAGAGACTGGGCCTTGCCTCATTCTGTGGTCTGGGAAGGAGATTCACCGTGTGCTGTGAGTAACTCCAGCCGAGAGTCAGAGTGCGGGATGCTCTTGGCGTAGTAGTTAAAAAGCCTGCCATCTGCATTGTGATGACAGAGGAGGGGGCTCCCTGATTTGGTCCATCTTGGTGTCGGGCGTGCTGGTTAGGCATGCAGGCATACCTTCATCCAACAAGTGACTGAGCATCTTCTGTGTGCAGTCAGTTTTAGGTACTTTATATACAGTCATAAAACATACAAAAAAATCTGTCTCACTTGGGAGATGCATTCAGTTTTTGATGGGCAAGATGGCCATTGAACCAGATGACTGATTAAAGTGTAGCGGGTTAGATTGTGGTAAATGCTAAGGAGAAAAATAAAGCAGGGAAGAGGGTGGCAGTTCTGGATGGGGCAGCCTGAGAACGTCACCTTTGAGACCATGACATCTGAGCCAAGCCCCAAAGTCAGCGAGGGAGAAGGTCCCGTGTTTAACCAGCAGAAGAATATTCCAGGCAAATGGAGTGGTAAGTGCAGAGGCCCTGAGGTCAGCCTGACATGTTGGAGGATAGCTGTGGCTGATGTTTAGTGACCAAGGGGAAAAGTCAGGGGAGATGAGATTGAGTGACGGTGGGGCCAGAGAGGGGCTTTGATCTTCACTCTGAGTGAGCTGGGAGACTGTTGGCTGTAAGCAAAGGAGGAACATGCTGTCACTCAGATTTGGCAGGATCTCTCTGGCTCCTGTGTTGAAGTCAAGACTCACAAGGAGACCCCTGCAGGACTCCTAGTAAAGGATGGTGAGGCCTGCATGAGGGCGTTAGTGATGGAGGGGTGGAGGGAGGTGATTGCGTTGTGGACGTATTTGGAAGGCAGCACTGGTGTATTTTGCTGACGGGTTAGACCTATGGAGTGAGGAAGAGGGAAGTGAGAAGGAGCTCCTGGTTTAGGGGTTGTACCTAAATGAGGGATGGACAAACTACAACTGGGAGTCCTCCCGAGATTCAAGCCGCGGCCCCTGGAAGTACCAGCCCAGGCAGTGGGGACGTGCACTGGGCTCTGATAAGCACCGGGCAAGGTGGGAGGGGCTCTGGGCGCCTCGCTTGAGTTCAGTGGATCTTACTTATTAAACCAGTGGTTCTCAGTCACCGTGGCTGTGCCCCCAGGGGACATTTGGCAATGTCTGCAGACATGCTGACGGTCACAGCTGGGGGGTGTTCCTGGCATCTGGTGGCTTGAGGCTAGGGGTGCCACAAGGATGCCACTTAACATCCGGTCACACACAGGACATCTCCCCCCGCCCCACCGGCCTGCTCCAAAACAGAATGGTCTGGCCCCAAATGTCAGTAGTCTCAAGGTGAGAAACCCCGCACTAACCCATTTATTTGCCGTTTACTCTTCATCATGGGCTGTGTTAGCTGCTCTGAAGATGGTTCATCAAGGGTGAAAAACATTCTGTGAGGTTGCATGACAGGTCCAAGTTCAGAGGGATGCTCTGGGCTCAGCCACAGCAGGGACACAGGCAGGAAAGACTCCCAGAGGAGTAATGTTAACATTTCTACCACATACTGTGATTTATTAATAGACTGTAGGATAAAATATATCATCCAATTTCCTCCTTACATCTGAGAGATGGCTTTAAGATTATACCCACTTTACGGATGAAGACCATTGAGTTTCCAAAAGTTTCCATAACTTGCTTAAGTCTGCCTGTTGTGGGCCACGTGACCCCAGGCCTGCACTCCTCTTCCTCCCTCAGGCCTGCTTCCTTTAGCCAGACATCTATCTCTGTGTGGACAGGGATGGTGGAGTTTCTTCCAGGTGACGGACAAACAGTATGTCCAATCTTCTGTCCTCTGAAAGGCGTTCAATCCAAACACAGCCCATATTTTGATTTCTTGGGTATATTACACGTCAAGAAGTTTTTCCTTCGTCTCATTTTACTTCATGACAGCAGATCAGTTCACCTGGCTTTCATCTTCACGTTACCTTCACGAGGTGACTCCAGACAGAACCATGTTTTAAAAATCATTGGTGTGATGGGAAACCCGCAGCACAAGCCTAGCAGTGGCTCTCAGGAGATACTTGTGAGGCTGAAATTATAAATTAAAAATTCCCAGTTTCACGATAGGGACTGTTCAAGTGTCCTCTGCATCATGACATTGGTAGAGGCCCTTTGCCTGGGGGAGGAACTGCTGCCGACAAACACTGGGTCTCTTAACGTCAGATCCTGTCATTTAACGTGCAGTGCTCAGTGTGTGGCATTTGAAAGCGGCTCATTGGAACTGGTCTCTCGCTGGGCCTGGACTCTCTCATGCCGTTCTGCTTTGATGCACTGAGATCTTACTTCACACGTGTATTCTTACGTTTTCTGTAAGACTACGTATTCTCTGAGGACGGTGAAATATGCAGCTGTGATCGCATTTGTTCCTGTCTGCCTCGGGGCTCTGAACCGCGCTGGCATGAGAGATGTCAGGCTGGGTCACCTTCCAAGCGGTGGGCAGCGCGGGGTGGGAGGAAAACCACCGGTTTTCCCGTGACAGTGCGGTCGGGTGGTCACAGCTTATCCCCCTTGTCAGGGGCCTTGTGTCTTTACAGACGTCAGGTCATTGGGC
Organism: Camelus bactrianus; assembly: GCF_048773025.1. NCBI lineage: Eukaryota > Metazoa > Chordata > Mammalia > Artiodactyla > Camelidae > Camelus > Camelus bactrianus. The sequence goes on from NC_133539.1 coordinate 6,205,104, forward strand.
TACAGGGCTGAGACGGGGACTGAAAGGGAAAAGTTAGTGAGGGGGACAAGTCCTCTGTTACTGCCTCTGTGTCCAGAGCAGACTTTCCCTCATCTGTCGTCCGTGGCGTCACTCATGACCGTCTTTGCCTTCTCTTGGGATGTCGAATGAAGGGGCACCATGTGGAGGAGAAGTCTGAGAGCTGTACCCTTCCTTAGGATGCAGGGGAATCCCATCCGTCACCGTGGGTGTTGATAGCAGGGACAAGGGGACTGTTTGGCATTTTCTATCTTAAAAGTAAAATCATCTCCATTAACCAGGATTTACGTAGTCTGTTGGGCATTTAAAAACCTGAAGCTCCGTAATGGCTGTTGGGCTTAATTCCTTCCTCTCTGAAAAGTGGAAGTGCTTCGAGAAAAAAACCTCACGAGATAGAAAAGTCGCCACGTGTCGTTTTTGTCACATGGCTATCTGAAGAGCGCTCATTCAATAGAACATTTTGCCTCCATTAAACAACGAATTCTCAGAGGATGCATTTCCCGTTTTCAAAGGTCTAAATGTGAGATGGTCCTGATACCCGTTTTCAGCTGTTAGGAGAAATACGTATTTAAATAATGAAACTTTCACGGGGAAACTTCAAGCTCCTTTAAGGGACAAAGAACTAACTGTTGGTGGTGACGTTTTAATTAATTTAGTCTTCAGCTGCTTGGGAGGAGCGGGAACGGGGACAGGGCTGGGGAGGAGGGGGAAGAGGCTGAAATTCCAGGTGTAAGAGAGAATGTTTAGTAAGGGTAAAAATAACACACAGCTGTGAAGACAAACATCTCCAGTTTCACTTCGAGCCCGGGCTTCTGCATGAATCACTGCCGAGCTCCGCCCGCTGCTCGGGCCGTGGGGTCTGAAGCAGCTTTTCCACTGCCTCTGATTCAGAAATAAAACAGACCCACAAATTACCCCGGAGCTCTCCAGACAATCCCCTCCTTGTCTGGGGTCCTAAAAATACCTTTTGTGGTGACTACCTCAATTCATGCTGTGAAGCTCGATTAGGGCTTGGTGCGGTCGACTTAGGCTAAGCATGTGCTTTTAGGATTCTTAGGAGGAAAACCACCTGAGGACGGACGGATTCCTATTCAGGCTGGAGCCAGGCCTGGGCTGCGGGCCCCCGTCGGCCTCCTTGGGGCCCTCTCGTGGAGCTGACCTCTTTGGACCCTCGGGGTAGAGCTGCCAAAGAAAGCGTTTGTATTTCCCCCATGCGGCATCATCACCAAGTTCTAGACACGAAATCATCTAATAGACTAAAAAGAACATTCGGAAAGACAGTGACATTCTAATAAACTGGGATAGGCCGGAGATGGCAGGGGAATAGACATTAGCTTGCTTACCCACCTAAGAGTTGGAGGTGCTGTGGAATGTGATCTTCAAGGGTGGAGTTCATAGAGCTGGGGAGGGGGCGCTTCACCCATTCAGATGCAGGCACCATGAGAGTAGGGGCACTGACGGCTCCCCAGCACCTGGGACAGTGCCTGGCGGAGAGACTTGCTTCATGAGTATTTGTTACATGCATGAATGAATCGAGGAGACCCAGGACCAGTTGGCGGGGAGAGTCCAGGGAGTGTGCATTTGTCCAGAGGCACTGTGGGCCAGGGAAGACTTGGGTTGCCTGTGGCCAGCGTGGACTGTATTTGGGGAAGATCACTCTGGAAGCAGAGAGAGGACTCTCTGGAGGGAAACCTCAGGACTACTCCACGTATTCTCAGAGCACGTGATGGAGAACAGGGCAGGGGAAGTCATCCCCAAGTGCAGAAGGAATCCAGGAACAGGAAGGACAATGGGGCTTGAGGAATGGGTGGATTTTCGAGGAGATTGGTGGGTTGGCCTCTACCCACTAGAAGAAGTTATCATGATTGCCCAAATTTGATTTTGACTTGCCTTGGACTTTCTCAAAGGCCTGAGTGCCTCCGCTAACCGTTGTGAAGTGAGGGTGAATCACAGATCTCATGGGGCTGGTGAGCTCAGGGCTGTCGCCTGGGGCCACGTACAGTGACATCTTTGGATAAATGAGGTCCATTCATGCGCAGCACATCCTTTGTAAAGCCAATAGCCACGTCTGTGCCTTTGCACTGCGGGCGCTTTCCATGATCGAATCGGCCCCGCTGTTAAGTAGACTCTGATGTGAGAAGACCAACGTCAGATGCCAAGTTTATTTTGTTTCTCAAAAACCAAGGCCCTAATTTTGATTTCTCGGTACGCTTTTAGAGGCACGTTACCTCCTTTTCAAAAAAAGGGATTGTGTATGGAAACAGCTAAATGAAGCTTTTGTCTTGGGCTGGGATCCACTTAATCTTAAAAAAATATTTGATTGACTGCTTTCCCAGTGCCTCTGTCCTGGTCCTCAGTTCCCTCTTCTGAGTCACAGGCACTCACACTCTGCTGTCTTAGCACGGGAGCTTCCTGCCCGATTTCCTCACACTCCTGAATGTTTGCCCATCATCTCTGCAGAGCCTGCGCCATGCTGAGCGCCCCAAGGAAGTTTTGGGAAGGAATATATGACATTCAACTGTAAATCGAGGTGGCCAACTTTTTTTAAACTGAATTTATCAAAGTTCATGTGTGTCCAAATAAACATGGTCATCTTTTGTGTCTTCCAAGAGGCTCTTCCTTTGCATGTGGCCATCCCTACTCATTTCACATTTGCCACCCTCTCCATGACTGTCCTCGGGGCCACTCCCAGGATATTCTCCCTGAAAATACCCAATAGTGATGCAACCGAGTGTTCTGAGGGTCCCTTCCATCATATTTTGTGTCTGTGAAAGAGACTACACGTGCAGAGTTACCAGGTGAGGTTTTATTGGGTGGTGGTCAAGTACTTGGACTCAGGACCCCAACTGTCTGGATTCAGATCCCAGCTCCTCCGCTGCTGGTGGTGTAACCGTGGGCACGGCCTGTGTCCAGCCTCCCTGCACATCACCTGCAGCACTGCTGCTGCCTATTGGTGTTTGACCTTGTGGGGCTGCTGTGTGGCTGAGACGACTAGTAAGAGCTGGCACGTGGTATTTATCGCGTGCTAGGCACCATTTTAAATGTTTCAGCCATAGTGAAAACATGAAAAGAGTTTGGAGCTGTCCCTAGCATGAGCAAACAGTCAAATACAGGATAGAAGGTCCAAAGAAGAACCAAAGAAGGTTTGTCAATATTTGTTTGACCACCATGCATTAGGTATTCGCAGAGGCAAATCTGAATTTAGAACATCTAAATTAGAAGGTTGTGGAAATTGAAATATACAGCACTCCAGCTCGCAAGATGTTTCCATTTTTCAAGCATTCTTTTTCTTTTTTTTAAATCTTTTTGCACTCATCTGTCTGGTTGGCCGGCGTTCTCCAAAAACAATGTCAAGAGGATAAGTATGGAGCACTGGCTGAGGACACACAGTCTCCTGATTTCTGTAGCTGAAGCAGCTGAGAGCTGTGTGCCCAGAGCGCCCTGCTTTATCACCAGCCCCTCCTGGCCCTGAGTGGAATATTCTTAGATCTGTTATGGGATGCTGGGAAGGATGCTGCTTGCTGCATCACCCAGTTCTCTCCAGGAGAAGCCAGGAGAGAAACTTCTGTTAAGTTTCAGCCCAGGAAAAGCTTTGCTTCTGCTGAATAATGGGTTCATTGATATCTTTCTGACACCTTGAATTGTCACAGGGTATACTTCTTTGCTTGGGCTAGTAGAAAGTTCAGAGATAAATTGATGTCCTACCTCTAACAACTATAAATAGTAAGCTTACTCGATGTGCTGATTTTATCTCTTGATCATTTATATTATCGTTTTGTGTGCATTTTTGTAATCCACCTCAAATGTCACATAGTTTGAAGAAGGGCAGGGGACTAAAATATATTCAGAGCCACCACACGTACACATAAATACGCCAGAGTTGCAGAGAAAAATGATGGACTCTCCTCCTTAGAAAAATGTGAACGTAAGTTAAATGCGTATTCATGCCGGTAGCTTCTGGAGAGTCTTGCCTCGGGGCTTGGGAATGGAGTTTCTTCCAGGCCTCTGATTCTGTAACCCTTTGAGAACCCCGTTGGGTTTGGTAGCCTGTCCAACTTCTCACCTTAATTTAAATTGAGTAGAATTTCCAATTTATTTGCTGTTCTTTGCCATGTTCTTTCACCGTTAATTCGTAATACTAGTATGTTTTAGGGAGTTAAGGCCGATGTTCTCATCTCACCCGAACTGAATTCTCCAGATGCTACTTGAGAGTGATTAGTTAATTGAGGTTCAACAGGTGACTTAGTTGGGCATGAGTCCCCAGCTGTCAGAAGAAGGGCACCCACACCCCATCTTGTTCATCATGAAGGTTGAGGGGTCTTTCTACGCTATTTCTGCATTGCCCAGGGTGACCGCAGTTATGCCCAAGTGGCATGGAAATGTGTGAGACTTGCGGCAGAGGTTAAGCTTCTAAAGTTGTGCGGCTCCAGACACGTTTTATGGGACTCTGGGAGTGACACACCCAGTTTTTTGCCCCTATCCCTGCTGTTGTCCAATGCCTTTCTGAAATTCCTAGTCTGAGCCAGCCTTCCCCTCTTGGGGTGACCCCAGCCCAATGTGGAATTTCTTCTGCTGTGAGCAGAGGGAACCAGCTGTCTTCCTGGCTCCCATTCCCTCTCACTAAGGCCACATATTGTATGGGATTGTCAAGACCAGCGTTTTGTGGGTTATAATTAGAACCCAGACCTGAAAATGTGAATTTGAGAATACGGTTAAGACACAATAATTTTTTATTTATGTCATTGTGGTAAGAGCACTTTACAACTGAGACTTACCCTTTAAACAAATTTTAAACAGTGTACATTACTGTTGACCAAACGTACAAGGTTCTACAGCAGATCTCTTCTTTCATTTTACTTGGCTGAAACTTTATGGCTGTTGATTAGTAACTCCTATTTCTCCCTTATTTACAAAACAGAAATAGACTCACAGACGTAGAAAACAATTTATGGTTATCAAAAGGGACGGGAGGGATAAATTAGTGATTTGGGATTAACACATACACACCACTGTGCATAAGATAGATAAACAAGGACCTACAGAATAGCTCAGGGAAATAGTTGTTGGTCTGAAGGGTCCATGATCCCCAGTGTCCCCTATTTCTATAATTCTATACATCTCTTTGACTTTTAAATTTGACTTTTTAAAAAACAAATTTTGACTTATTTATTTATTTACTTATTTATAGTTCTTATTTTCTATTGAACTGTAGTTGATTTACAATGTTAGTTCAGGTGTACAGCAAAGCGATTCAGTTACACATATGCATATATACTTATATACATTTTTTCAGATTCTTGTCCAGTATGGATCATTACAAGAAATTGAATATAGTTCCCTGTGCTATACAGTAGGTCCTTGTTGTTTATCTATTTTGTATACAGTAGTGTCTATCTGTTAGTCCCAAACTCCTAACCTGTCCCTCCCCACCCCTTTTCCCCTCAGTAACCAGTTTGTTTTCTGTGTTCTTGAGTCTGTTTCTGGTTTGTAAATTAAATTTGTATATATATATATGTTTTTAGATATGCCTTTTAACTTTTTTAGGTGGTTCACTGCCTTGCTGGAGAAGACAGAATTTATGGTGTGTGGTATACTGCAGGCCCTGAATGAAAATGGCCCTAATGGATGAGTGAATGAATGAATCTGAACATTTAGTGGCATCTTTGTACAGTTGTTACTTAAGTTACGCTCACCACCTGAGTAGCTTCTGAAGTCTTTTCCTAAAGGACCAAATCCCTTTAACTTTCCTCCCTAGTAACTTCTCTCCTTGAGACAAATAGACCAAAACATACACACTCCACTCAACTGATGGAATTTTCCAAAGGGATAGGAAACTAAGTCTCAAGTGAAGGTGTTCAGTGTTTTGATGTTAGGATGGGTCTTTTGGAGATAAATGTTTGAAGCCAGGAAAAACAGCAGCAAGAGGAAATAATGCATGTGTAGCAGCGATGGAAACATAGAGGATCTGCACCATGGGAACTGAGACCACTATTATTTTCAAATTTCCTTCATGTTAGTACAGCTGTGAGGATGCCACGAAGCAGGTTTATGTATTTCCAGGCCCGTCCTGGGCGACCCCATCTATAACCTCCATCCACAGGCTCCGCTGCTCCTTCCTCATTGTCAACCCTTAGCTCCTCCATCAGCACTAGGCATGTGCAAGGGATGCTGAGAACAAATCTGTATTTTGAAAGTTCCCAGACGCTGAACAAACTCTTTCCAGGGCCTTTGGTCTGCCCTCCCTGTCCACAGCCTGCCATGGCCTTTGGGTCTGGAATGACCTCTCCATCCCACCTCAGCCCTGTCCTACCCAGCACGTGCCCTCCTGCCTCCGATGCCTCAAAGCTTCTCAGACTTGAAGGTCACATCCATGCCAGGCCTATAGTTCCAGGATTCTGCAAGTTGGCTGCCGAGTTCCAGCTAAAAGGTGTGAAGGAGACAAAGGAGGGCCCGTTGGAGTGGAGCTCACAGCCGTCAGGGCCTCAGATATTGGGGTGGAAATCTAACATCCTGTGGATATTTGTAGATTCCCAAGAGTATGAAAACCCTGTGTTGGGCAGCACTTGGGAGGAAATTTCCAGATGTCCACCTTAGAAGAACTCAACCCAATTACCAAGACCCCTGCAGCTACAGGGATCGTGGGTTAATGGTCTGTGGCTTAACCACCTAAGAAGGCACTGACACATTTTTCTGTTTCATCCACTAAGCTGGATTTTCTGTTTGGTGTTTCCCTATTGCGTATGATTTCACTGTGTCCGGTAACTTTCAGATCTCACTTAAAAATATATATAGTCCCTTTTTTCTTTTTCTAGAAAAGCATGCTTGTCTTTATCCACGTGGCCTTGGCTGCCTGGACTAACAGTGGCCCTGTGGGCTGTGAGCTGTGAGCTGAGGGCCAACAGCCGACTCCTTCCTGCAGACACACAGCGGGTTTCCCACCCCAGTCCCAGTCCTGTGGGGCTCCTGGGGTCCCCTGGCCTGCTGCCTCCCAGGGGGCCAAGCCTGTCCTTTCTCTGCCTTTGGGCCTGCCCCTCAGCCAGGAAGACTGGGAGACTTCAAACTCCATATCTAAAGACTTGGCTGCTGGAGTTGGAAATTCAACACAAGGATTTCCTTCTGAGGTTTTGAAGAGGCGTGTCACTCTAAGCTAAACTGAGTGGCCCCAGGGTCTCCTCCCAGCATCTGTGCGTGTGGCTGGTTATAGTCAAAGGGGGAGAGCAGGCCACAGTTCACTGTTCCCCTGTGAATGTTTCCAATCCGCTGTCACAGATGGGGTTTTGACGTGACAGTTTCTGAAGGAGCTAGCTGGAGAAATGGAAGCCAGGTGGAAGGTTTGCATCCCATGTGCCTACCCTCTGCTTCCACCGAGCCTGGGCACCGTCGTGGTCTGCTCCAGCTGCCACCGCAAAATACCGTAGACTGGGAAGCTTAAGCAATAGGAATTTATTTGTCCCAGTTGCAGAGACTGGAAGTCCAAGATCAAGTTGCCGGCAGGCTTGGTGCCTGGTGAGAGCACTCTCCTTGGGTTGTGGATGGCTGCCTCCTCACTGTATCCTCCGTAGCAGAGAGAGAGAGGGAGAGAGGGAGGGAGAGATCTTGTCTCTTCGTCTTCTTATTAGGACACTAATCCAATCCTGGGGGCCTCACCCTCAGGACCTCATCTAAACTTGATTATCTCCCAAAGGCCGCACCTCCAGATGCCATCATGTTTGGGACTAGGGCTTCAACAGGTAGTTCTTGGGGCAAGGGTGGGGACACAGTTATTCAGTTCATAACAGACCCCGTATTTGTCTTTTCACACACATGTGTCTTCTCCTCCCCCTTCCTGGCTTCCCTCTGCGGGTCCCCAGAAGACCAAGGAGGCCCGCTTTCGGGTGGCCACGGTAACGGAAGAATGTGTCTTCTTCTCCTGCAGAAACTCCCCCGACGAGTGCAGCCTGGCCAAAGGCGGGAAGATGGTGAGCAGCCCTGACACCGTGGGGATGAGTTACGGCAGCTACATGGAGGAGAAGCACATGCCGCCCCCAAACATGACGACGAACGAGCGCAGGGTCATCGTCCCCGCAGGTCAGAGGCTCGCGGCCGGCTCCGCGTCCGCAGGCCACGCCTTTCTAGAGCTTCTTTCAACCCTCTCTTCTCGCCCGTGGCTTTGCTCACCCTCAGCCGCCTAGCAAGATGCCTGTCAATGGAACCCATGAGAAGTTGGTCTACCTGTGACGACATGTTCCCTGATCTGTGTGTGTGTGTGTGTGTATGTATGTGTGTGTGGCGGGGGGAGAATCCATAAAAAGTGACCTTTCTAAGGAGGACTCGCCCTTTCTCTGAGATGATTTGGCAGAAAATCATTTTTCTTTTATTTTAAGGACACCAAATAAGCCTCTCTTTTATGAAATGCTGTTTATACTAGAAGGCAGGCCTTTAAAAAATTGTTTTCTAATCTGGCAGAACAAAAAGTTAGGAACCCTATAATGTGGTTCCATCTCAAAATCTGAAATTCCAGCTATCACTGGCTTATGCTAGACTCTGGGAGTCAGAGTAAGTCTTTACTGCAGAAGTTATTCTAAACCCAACCCGCAACAATAGCTCTGGATTTGAGGAAGATGCCAGGAATTTATTTATTTAGCAAAACTAAAGGTTTTAGGAAGGCTGCCATCAAATTCCTCAGAGGAAATGCACTGCATACAACGCAGAGCATCCCAGCAACCACAGCACTGGCACCGGCAGCCACTGCTCGGTGGGTCCTCACTCTCTAGTAGGTGTCTGGTAAGCGATTTGGAGACATTGAGATGTTGGTGCCGTGAAATTCTAGGAAACCAGAAGTGTCCTCATTCCAGTGACCCTGATATGGAAAATGAACCTCAGAGAGGTCAGCACACAGTTGATAAGAGGCCGAGTTGGAACTCAGACAGGCCGGCCTGACGCCTTCATTCTCTGCCTTCGGGTGTTGGAATGCATCCCAGCGCCTTCAGTAGCCCTGAGGGCTCCGTCCCATCACTCTCTGAAGCCACCTGGTCTCCGTGTGGTTCTGCCTCAGCCCCAAACCCTTGACTCCAGGGAGTTCTGTCCTTCATCAGGGCTCCGTGCAAACATCTCTCCTTTCCTGGCCACCGCCTTCTAGAGCCGCCCCTCCCCCAGCGACTCTCAAGCCCCAACCTGCGTCGTTTTCCTTTATTGCATGTTCCCCTTGGTCGCCGTCGTGGATGTTGATGTGAAATTTTGCTTATTATCTTCCTCCCTCCATGGAGTGGAAGCCCCACAAAGTCCTCCCGTCCATGGCCAAGCACAGGGCCTGGCACGTAGCAGCTCGGTGAATATTAACTGAGGGGAGGAGGGGTGAGAGGGTGCCCAGCCGCTGGGCAGTACCGCCCAGGAAGGTGTCCGTGGGCGGAGGTGGCGCAGACTTGATTCTCCCTTGCGCCAGAGCTCACCTCACGTCACCTCCGTGACCCCCTCCACGGTGTGATTCCCACCCCGCTCCTTATTCTCTGTAGGATCACATCCCGCGGACTTCTCTTTCCACCACCTTCCAAACAGGAGCGTTCAGAGTGCAGAGCGCTTGGCATAACGTCCGACTTGGGTTCATGGTGGGTCTCCCTTCAGGGCTGGCACTGTGGTTTGAAGCAGAATGCATGAAGCTGATTGCACGCAGTTAGGTGTAAGAGGGGTCGTCCTTCGGGGCCACCCCTGATCCTAAAGCACTGCTGTAAGACTTCTGTGGGAGACGGTGGGCATGGAGTGTCATGTGTGCCTTATGAGAGGGGCAAAGCTGGTTCTGATACTCCCAGGAAGGCGATCAACATGTATAGAGAAGGCATGAATTTGGTTTGATCGTGACAACTGAACTGTGACCTGAGACCCGTCACCTTTTGCCGTGATTTACAACAGGAAGCACCCCTGTGAGTGGGAAAACACACGGCAGTGCGAATGCCCGAGTTGCCCGTCCTGGGTGTGTGGCACCTAAAAGAGGCTTGAGAACAGGGATGTGCCTGGGGAGGGCAGGGGTGCTGCTGCCTCAGACACGGGCTGGATAGGAACAGGGTGAGGCAGAAGCCCAAAGGATGTCCGCCCAAGCCCCGGTTCACCTCACCCCTTGCCTTCCTCCTTAAGAATGTAATTTCTTCAATTTAGGCAAAAGAAAGTCTTTAGTTCTCTAAGATGGGAAGAGAGTCAACCTGAGGAAAGGCCCGCACTGAAGATTCTCATCTTGGTTGCTCGTGGAATCACATCCTTTTCACTGAGGAGGTCCTGTTTCTGTCTTGCTATCAGTGCGCTTTGATGCCATCAATAGCTTTTCCGGAGGCCAAGCATGTGGCTGCAGATATTCAAAAATGAAATGTCTGCATTCAAACGTTTCAAAATACAAAAAAATTCAAAAAAAATTTTAAAAACCATTTTGAATTCAAACGAAAATGAATGTTTGACTGCAAACATTCAAAAATGAAATGTTCAGAAAACAGGAGAGATAGTTACATGGAAAGAGGCGTAGGACCAGTAGAATCGAGGCAGAGCGCCCAGCGTTTCTGAGCTGGGTCGTGGGTACTCAGAGAACGGCAGTTGGACGGGTGGGAGGAGGATTACGCAGATTGGCTCATATGGAGTTTTTGTGTAAAGGCTGGTTTCATCTCCTGAAGAAAGTCCTCTTTCAGCTGTTCCCTCCTTTGGTTGCTTCACACCAGCACGGAGGCAGTTATTCAGTTAATGGTGTTTGTAAGAGAGCTAATTGTGGCTGATTGTGCAAGTTGTGAGGCTTTCAGTTATTGGTCAAACCTCACGTATGTGTGCTCATACATGCACACGAATGAACACACACACACACACACACACCCCTGCACTGCACCATCTGAATGATTCCCCGGTGTGAAAACTGCAGGAACTGGGGGCAGCTCTGTTAGCCACTGGATCTCTGCTGGAGCTGTGGGATCCAGGCACCTCGCTCAGGCACATTTTGGGCACAAAGAGGTCTGTGTACATAGTGGGAGTTCTCCAAACCCAGTTCCGACTGGTTCATGCAGTTCCTACTAGTTAAACATATCGATTGGTACTCATAAAAGCAAATCAAAATGATAGCAGGAAAAAAAACATTAATTATTCCTAAGCATTTGCACCTTCAATCAACCTCATACCAACAATCATCTTCTAGACCTAGAAACGGTCCCGGTGCACACTGAGCAGAAAATCAGTGGGTAGACAGAGAGGAGGGAAAACAAGACCTGGGGGCACTGTCTGCATTCAGATTGGGCTCCTGTGCCTGGATTTCTCACTTCTCCAAGTCCCTGGTTCTGAGACTCTCTGCCTTTAATTAACTCAAGAGCTTTAAAGAAACTCATAAAATACCCCTTAATGAATAAATACATGCCTTCATTTAATAAATTTACCCTGTCTCCTTGTTTCAGAACAAGTGTAAGAAAGCTCACCCAAATGTAAGTAAATGTATTAGAAACATGGGCTAAAGTAAGAACTTAATAGAGGCAGTGAGACCAGGAGTGAGGTTTGTATGTTTATGTATCTGTGCTTGTATCTTTTAATACAAACTTTTAAATCCCACACAACTGCAAAAGGTGGGTGTTCTTTGACCCCGAGGGGTCAGCAGGCTGAGTGAAGGGGATGTCTCAGTCAATACGTGCTTCAGTGTCTCCAGGAGAAAAAGAAAACTAATGTGGGCGGATGGCCCAGCTGGTAATTCTGAGTCTGGAGAAAAATGCATTCCTCGGTTTGTCATAGGAGGGTGACAGGGAAGGCACGAGGAAAGTGCTCAATCAGTAAGGTCACCAGACACTGTGGGGGGCCCTGGCTGTTGTCCTGGCAAGATTGGTGATTGTACCTCTCCTTCTCGAGGTGTACTAGTTAGATAAGACATCACACCTGTGCTTTCTATCTATCTATCTATTATCTATCTATCTATCTATCTATCTATCTATCTATCTATCTATCTATCATTTGTTCTTTCTCTCTCTGTCTCTATGTCTGTCTGTCTGTCTATCTGGTGTGCATATCTATGTGTCTAGGTCTACATCTCATGGGGTTAGGCTGTTTCTTAGGCTCATGGTTATAGATCAAAATATCATTCAGTGCCATCAGTCTTAATTAGAGGGGCCCCAGACGTGGGTGACCTAGTTAAAGGGCTCTTTGTCACCTCAGCTTAATTTGGAGGCTGCCTGGGAAATGTTTCTCCAAGTATGATCAGAACCCCTTGCATCAGGATTCCCTGGGAGACTTCTGATTTAACCATTTAAATTTCCAAACTTCCTGAATCCGGGTGCAGGGTTGAGGATTCTACATTGTGAGCATTGTGAACACATTCCTGGGGGGTTTCCACGCATGATAGGGCTCTGATCCAGAGGGAAGACACTGAAGGAATTTTACTCTAATAGAGCTTAGTTATTTTGAACAAAGGCATGATATGTCACTTTTGGAAGAGGGAGTTGACAAAATGGAAGAACAGAAAATAAAGAACAATTGCACAGTGACATCCCCCTCACCCCACCTCCCCATGCAAAAAATGAAGAATTGCTTACTTGTAGGAAGGAAATTTGTCTTCCTAAAGCTGCTTTTGGGGGCTGGCATTGGCTGGCACCATAAATTCTGTAAAGAGCACATGTCAAGGCATTCACAGGAAAATCCTGGGCCAGTAACAAAGCACAGCATACAGTGTGCAGGCTGAGAAAGGAGCCCCGCCGCTCCATGCACCGTATTGGCGCTGAGCTCCATTCTGACGCCTTGATCAGGCCCAATACTCGGCCTGCATCCATTTTACTGTGTTTTGATCAACAGTCACAACAACTTGGGAACAACATGGAATGTGAACGCTGGGGGTTTCCAACTCTCCTTCACCAAGGCTGAGAACGTAGACCGATGTTTAGAAACAATGGGTCCCCATCATGCAACGGAACCAGTATGTTCTAAAGCACGTAAGTTTTGTGATGTCTCATGAAGCATCTGCATCAGGGATGCTGTCCCTCTGTGTACTGGGCAGCCTCTGGCAGTCATTGTTACTTTTTAGGTGTTGACAGTGTGCTCGGTGATTTGCTAACCCAGAGGGCCAGCAAAGAGGAAGGCATGGTCTTCATCCACTTTTCTTAAATGTTGCAAAATACTGACCAAAATGCAACAGAACCTCGGGTTTCAGCAGCTTACATCATTGTGAAAAGATTTTTCTCGCTGTTTGTATTCCCTAAAATAAATGCCGAGGCGTCAGGCTTTTCAAACACTTCTATTTTGACTTTCTAAGTCACCTTGAGCCCAGGTGCTCATGGTAGTCAGAAGTCTCAGAGATGGAGTTGCCACATTTATCCCTTCACTGGTTCATTGTCTGCATTCATTCATTCACTCATTGAATACCGAGCACTGATAATACCCCAGTCACCAAGAATAAAAGCATGATTGTGAACTCCCTCTCCATGGCCCCCAAAATGCATGGCTGGAACTACTTGTGTTGTGTCTAACCTGGGCCCTCCGTGCGGGGTAACTTGTACTCAGTTCGCGAGGTGTTCCCCGGGTGCCTGTTACTCTGATGCTGGTCACAGAGGAAGTGACCAGAGCCTGTGAGACGCAGATAAGGACCGGACACATGAAGTAAGTAGTTTGTGACCGGAGAGTGTGTGATTAAGAGCTCAAATGAGTGATTCAGATGAATGTTTCAACATATCTGAGGAACAAGATGACTATAAACGCGACTCATAAAGAAAAGCTGCCTTTGGGCCCTCATGGCATGATTTCTAAATTCCTTTGCAGCCTCCGCCATTTGCCTCGGCCCATCCTGCCCTCTGGTCACATGGTGCCACTGGTACTCTGCGTGGTCACCATCCAGTGTCTGCATTCATGCTGTTCCCCCTGACGGGGTGCCCTTCCTCCTTCTCTGCTAACAAATCCTTCTCCTTCCTCAAGGCATCTTTGAGATCCACCCTGTCTAGGAAGTCATCCTCGGTCTCCTGACGTCTTGTTTCTCTGACAACATCTTACCAGTTCTTTCATCACCACACTTAATTTTGTTTTACATTATTTAGAAAATATTATATATTTTATATAATGTATTATGTTACTTATAATGCACCTGTATACTGGATGTAGCGTTTGAGATGACTTGTGAACTAAAAACTGATAATCATGTGAACCAGTGACTGAAGAAACAGAAATTCGGGGTTGTACTAGGTAATTACAATGATTAAGGTAAAACCAAAATCCCATGAAGGAAGAATGTAGCCAAGTTGGCCACCGGCTTGGCCAGGATGCTGTAGCTGAGCCCCCAGCATGGCTTTGAGCCGCATCCCTGAAGCAGATACTTCATGAGACATCACAAAACTTACGTTCTCTAGAACATATTGGTTCTATTGTACAACGGGGACCCACTGTTTCTAAACATTGATCTACGTTCATGGCCTTCGTGAAGTGAGTTGGAAGCACCCAGAATTCACATAAGAAGAGCCATTTGGGGAAATTATCTCCATTTTCAAAAAGAAATTTCAGAGGGAAGGCAATGTTTTTCTCAGCGCAGAATCCTGAAAGCAGCATTCCTGGACTTAACGCTCGCAGTTCACCGAGGCCGCAGCTGTGACCGCCCTCCTCCCTCAGTGGCCGTGTACCACATGGTAGAAACCTGTTTCTTGTGACGCCCTCCATGAACAGAGTGAACTGCACCAGCAAACAGCTCAGTGCAGACAGAGAGCCAGCGTGCCCAGTGTGAGTCTTTTTGTTTGTCTGGTTTATTAGAAGGTCAGGATTTTGCGTTCTTGGAGTGGCAGAAGGCTCATGTAGCCTACACGCAATCCTTCCAAATGTGGCATCTCTGAGCTGGGCTTGAAAGCAGATAAGTAACGAGTCACAGAAGAATATACTCTCCAACCAAGCCCAGATGGCCAACATATGACGATTTAATCTTACTAGAGTTATTTATAAGCTTGTCTGTTCCATTAGATTGTGAGCTTCGCGGGTTGGTGATTGTATCTTTTGCATGCTTACCCAGAGGACAAAGCAGCAAGCTGGTGGCCTGTGTGCAGAGGTCACTAAACGTGCATTTCTTGATTTAATGGAAATCCAGATTTAGTTAGTGGGACTCACAGATCACAGGAGTTGGAGCTGCAAGATTCTTGATGGTCTTAGTTCAACTTTGTATTAGGTTCTTCAAAGAAACAGAGCCATCCCGTCTCTCTTTCTTTTTGTCTCTGTCTCTCTTGTCCTCTCTTTGCTTTCCTCATTCTGCCAAGTAAAATGCTGCTTTTTCTAGAAACACCCTCACAGATACACCCAGAAATAATGTTTAACCAACTATCTAGGCGTCCCATGATCCAGTCAAGTGGACACATACAATTAATTATCAGAAATCTCTTAAACATGAGAAAATGGAGCCCTAGAGAGGTGAAGCAACTCTCCCGAGGACAGACTCACAGATGGGCGAGACCAGACCAGGCCCTAGGCCTGTGTTCACTTGTACTTAAAGCACTTGTTGGTAAAACTATACATTCCTTTTTCTTTCTAATTAAAGTATAGTTGATTTACACAATTTTGTTAATTTCTGGTGTACAGCATAGTGATTCCGTATTTTTGAAGATTATACTCCATGACAGGTTATTACAAGATAATGGGTATAATTTTCTGTGCTGTGCAGTATCTCCTTGGTGCTTATCTGTTTTATGCATAATAGTAGTATCTCTTAATACCATACCCCTAATTTGTCCTTCTGCCTCCCCTCTCCCCTTTGGTGAGCACAAGTGTGTTCTCTACATAAACTACGCATTTCTTTATTTTATCTTGTCATGCTTCTGAACACCCCCAGGGATCTCTCCCATTATGCCTGCACTATGGAATGTGTTTCTATAAGCGTCTGTTTTACAATTTTTTTGTGTGCTAAGTCAAGCAACTAAAGAACCAAACCAACTAAAACTTAAAGCCTAAAACCAAACCTAATTATATTTTTAAACTATGAGCTGAGTCGTGACTGAGGAAACTGCAGTTGGGTTTTATATGTGTGTGTGGAATCGTAAAAACAGAAATGGCGAGAGCCACTATCTGCGGAGTGTACACAATTGTCAGGCACTTGGCCATGTACTTTGTTAGAGAGATATTATCTCATTTAAATCCCACAACTACCCTATGGTGTCGGTGCTATTTACTATTCTCACTTTACAGATAAAGAAACTAAAAACTAGGAGAACTAAGAGAGTTTCCCAGGATGTCCCAGCTAATGATTTGGAGAGACGGAATTCTGACTTAGTTCTGTCTGAATCTAGAGTTTGAGTTCTTATTCGTACACAACAAACACCATCAAAAGTGCCTGGGAAGAACACAAGGGAATAGAATGATGGAATGTATTTGTGAGATTGTTGCAGAGATTCTGAAATGGCCTTTTCAAAAGATACTCTGTTAATACATAAAGGAGGGGAGGAGATGTTCACAATTATCTACCATGCTGTTCAGCACTTAACCCTACGCCTCCATGATAATGATTTATCTGTTTTTCTTGAAAACCAAGAAATGAATAGAATTGAATTGAAAATACCTTTGATTTAGCAAGAGTGACTGAGAAGATGTTAGTAAATGTAGAAAAAAATTAAGATAGATGATTCTGGCTTGGTTCCTCCTGTGTTGAAGATCCCTATGGGGAGAGTTAGGTTTATTTATTTTGAAGACCGCTATGGGTCACCCACAAGGCAGTTCAGTGGGCCCATGTAGAGCTTGGGGTTAAAATCTTTTATCAGAAGTCATCACACTTGAGTTCTAAACTGTGCCATTTCTGAGCTCTGGGAAGTCAGTCTTGCTGTTCCTTAGTTTTTTTGACACCGAAATAAAGATGATAGCAATGCGTACTTTATCTGGTGCTGTATGGATTGAATAAGACAATATGTGTGAAATGCAAAAACAGTGCTAGGGATATAGTAGTTCTCCCAAAAACTGCAGCTCTTTTCATATTTGATCAGGCATTTGGGAGAAAGCTCTAGACGCAAGCGATAGCATGTGTTACGGGTTGAATTGTGCCCCCACAAAAAGATATGTTGAAGTCCTAACTTTCAGTGCCTTGGAATATGACCTGATTTGGAAATAGAGTATTTTGAGATTTGATCAAGCCAAGATGAGGTCATGAGGGTGGGCCTAATAAAATGATTGGTGTCCTCATAAAAAGGGGAAATTTGGATGCAAACATACACAGAGAGAAGATGTGAAGACATGGGGAGAAGGCCATGTAAAGATGGAGGCAGAGATTCGAAGGATGCAGCCCCTAGGCAGAGGAACACCAAGGACTGCTGACCACCACCAGAAGCTGGAAGAGGCAAAGGAGGATTCTACCTAGAGTCCCAGAGGGAGCGCAGCCCTCCTGACACCTTGATTTCAGACTTCTAGCCTCCAGAAATATGAGATAATAAACTTCTTTTTTTTTAAGCCACTTTTGTGGTGCTCTGTTCTGGAAACCCTTGGAAAGTATACAGCATGCATGTTGTAATTAGAACATGGGAGTACAGAATGCCCAGTGATGTCTATGGAATGAGGAGAGTGGAGGACCAAGGACAAAATTCCAGGAGCATCAACATTTAAAGAGGGGCAAAGAAAGAAAACCAGGAAGGGAGAAACCTGTAAGGAGAACAAGTCATTCCACTTCTAACACATGATGAGCATAAGCAGTGTTGTCATGGCATAACTACAGGGAGGCAACAGGGCAAATAAAGAAAAACAAGATCCCCAAACTAGATAATCCACTCAAGAAGAGTTGAGACTGACTCCATCCAAATAGTTTGGCATGTCAGAATGTGAAAGATATCTTTAGAGCCCAATGAAAATAATTCAGTCATGTATTTTTTTAATTAAAACACAATGGAATTGTTGATTCTCACCAAGTTGAGAGTAGGCATACTTTTTCTTAATTTTTTTTTTTTTACAGTTTTTGGCTCTTTCATAGGGTTTAAAACACTTCATTGGTACAATTAATTTTTTGATAATCGATTAATTAATAAATGAATCAAGTAGAGCAGAGCATGAGGTAGTTTGATGGTTGCACTGAAAGTGGAAATGTTTTAAAGTAAATGTTAAAAAAATGCAGAGAAGACTCTTGGTTCTAGTGAAATATTGAACTTAAAAGGACGTCTTGCAGAGCACCTGGAAATGATGCCTAGACTCTAACATCCTTTTAAATGCACAGCTGATCTGAGGAGAAAGTTCAGTGAATTCCTTAGGGATTAAAGACAACGGAGAGAACTGAGAATAGGGCACCCCATTCTTATGTGATCACCTGGTTGTCTTAGATGGCATGGATGGGGTGGGGTTCCAATGTCTATGATACAGAGGTTTGGATTTTAAAGGCCAGTTGCAGGCAGGAGATGAGATCTTGGGCTTGCACAAAGCAGGAGTTGGACATGATCCCTCCCATTATCCTATACACACGTGCACAAAGCTGTGTTCCAACAATCCCAGTCTGTGAAATTAACCATTGAAAAGAGATCATGGGCTAGTGATAGCCTTGGGCACCTGGCAGAAGTAAACACAAAATCTTGGAGAAGCATTCCTTCAATTCAAGCTTTACTAAATTCCTACCGATAAAGACCCACTGAAGATGACTCTGCAACCCAAATTACAAAAACAGGAAGAAACCATCTACCAAGACCAAGATTTAGCAGAAACAACAGGCAACATGATTAAACCCTCAAGAATGTTAGATATTTGAGTAAATGGATTTTAAAATGACTAGATCCATAAAAGAAGGAGTCAAAAAAGAGGAAGAAGACATTATGGGAAAGAACAGACAATCCTAAAGAAGAAACAATAGATTTCCTAACAACACAAAAACAGTCTTCAAGACTCAGTGTCAAAAAAATATTGAAAACTCAGTAGATGGGTTCAACGGTTGATTTGATAATGCTGAATACTGAATTAAAGGAGGGAGACTTGAGAGTGTTCTCAAAGTGCAGCACAGTGACAAAGAGGTGGAAAATAAGAAAAAAAAGTCAATAATTGGGAAGGACTCATGGTAATATCCTATGTAGATCTAATAGAAATTCCAGAAAGAAGGAAATAAAGAGAATGGAAGAGATGAAATATTTGAAGAGATAAAACCTAAGACTTTCCCAAAACTGATGAACAAAACCATTCTCCAAATACAGGAAGCACCAGTCAGAGAAGAATAAATAAGAATTAGTCTGCTCTAATCACATTATGGTGAGACCACAGAACACCAAAGACAAAGTATTTTAGAGCCAACTAAAGAATAAAAACAGACTGTCTAAAAATAATGATAGTTATGAGGCCAGCAAACTTCTCAACAACAAAACAGACCACAGAGGGCAGTAGAGGAAAATCTCCAGTGAGCTGGGGGAAACTGACAAAACTCTAAATATCTTCTGGTCTCTTAACCTTTTTTTTTTTTTTTCTCTTTTTTCTGCCACAGACTCATTTAGTAACTTGGTAAAGTCAATGGATCCTTTAGAATAATATCTTTAAATAAACTTCAGAGGAATACAAAGGAAACTAACTACATAGAGAGTACATTCTAAACTATTATGTAAATTGAGAGTGAAATAAAGATACTTTCAAACAAAGGGTGAGAGTTGGTTGCTAACTGACCTTCACTTTAGGGAGTAACGCAAGATTTAGTAAACAAAAAGAGAGAACAGATCTTAGAAGAAAGGAGTGAAATATAAGGACACGGTTGCAATGAAACTGGTTAATATGAGGGCAGATCTAGCAAGAAATGGATGTGAACTGACAACACAGCGTCCTATCTGGGGAGTAGAGGGACAAGGTGGAATAGAAATACTGGCCAACATTATCGGATAAGATTAAGGGTGAATGACTAGAGTTGAAGGTTCCCCAGATCCTTGCATTCTTTGGGAAAAGGACATTTGGTGATTAAATTTAGATTTTGTTTAAAGACTGACAAACAAAGAAATAGAAGTAGAATGTTGAACAGTCAACCATTAGAGAGGAAAGAAACAAAAAAAAAAAGGAACAAAGGAAAATGGATGAATCCAATCAGACATTTGGAAAGGAGAACTAAAGAGGAACAGACAGTAATAGAAAGCATAAAGTGGTAGAAATCAGATATGTCAGTAACAATAAATGTAAGTGACCAAACTCGCCATGAAAGACAGAAAGTGATAAAGTAGATTAAAAAAAAAAACTCCAAAGTTAGTTAAGTACTATTTACAGAAACATCTACCACAGAGAAGGACTGAGAGCAAACAGATGGGACAAGACATATTAGTCAAATTCCAATCAAAATAAAGCAAACAAGAATGGAAACAGAAAGCAGAAAGCATTACTGTAGAAAATTAAGGGTTATCACATAATTTTTAAAAGTTTATATTTATAAAGAATATATAAAATGATAAAATTGTAAACACATAATAACATAGTCTTAAAATACATAAAGAACTCTATGGAGAAATAGACAAATCCACTTTAGTGAGAGATTTTAATTTGCCTTTCTCAGCATTTGATAGATTAATGATGTGAAAATTACGTATGCGTTACTAATTTTGATTCAGTGGTTATTTATAGAAATCTGCACTCAACGATGAGAAGATATGCCTTCTTTTTAAGCGCTCAAAGGACTTTTGCAGAAATTGACCATGTCGTAGGCCACCAAAAGAGTAACCACCAGGATTTAAAAAATCACTTTCATGTAGACTTCATTCACTGGCCAAAGTGCAATAAAATTCGAAATCGGTAATTATCAATGCAATAACTGAACTCCATTCATAGTTTGGAAATTAAAAGGTTCAGGAATAACCTTGAGGGTAGGTTCTTTACTTGAGATCAAATTTCAATTTCTGGTGGAGTGAAGCTCAGATTTGAGCCATTTCTCTTTATTGGACTTTATAAACGTAAGTCTGTTCCTACGAGGCGGCAAAATGTTAAATCTTATTTTTGCAGGCTTCTGAGTGTCTTGGAGAGCAGACTGGCGGACTTGCCAGGGTCTGGTTTTATAAACAAAGACCTCATAGGATTGTGATATGGCTTAGAGGTACATTTTATTTTTTTTGGTATTTGTTCATTACCGAGGGTGATTTTTCTATCTGGAAGCCAATATTTTGCATTGCTATTGTTCAAGACAAATGACACTCAGGGCTTATATTATCACCAAGTTGGTTCTTGCTTAATCTTGCTTTTATTCATTCCTCTTGGGGGGTCTCTGAAACAGGATGTTTGCCTGCATGAGATATTTTGTTTCATGAAGATGCAGTATGTCTTCAGCAATGCAATATCCTTTTGCCTAATTTAAATATCGACTTAATATTTTCCTGGCAGCAGTGGGGCTCTACTAAGTCAGAATCCAGTTTCAGGGAAGTGTAAAAAAAGAAAATTCAACCCTCCCTCCCAGCACTGCTTGACCCCCACCTCCAGTACCTTAAACAGGGCAACTCCAGAAGACAGCTTTGCTTTTGTTTGTTTTAATCCCAGTGTACTGAAATAGCATTCATAAACTTTTAGATATTAACCATGTAATCGAAGATACAAATAAGAGGCTTTAGAGAGAGAGATGGCTTTTTTTTCTTTTACCCTGTACCGCGAATCTTTACCATTTTGATGTCCGCGAAATGCGGGGTGATGATACAGATGTTTTCAAAACAATTGGCCTGGAGGGCTGCACGCAAAACAGCTTATCTCCAGTGGCTCATAGTTCATCTGACAGAAACCCCTCCAAAAGCTTCTTAAAATAAAGCAATAAATCAGACTTCTGTGTTTAAAGGAAGAGGCTGCTCCTGTGATAATAGATTGCCTATTTCATTTTAGCAGAGTTTGCAATGCAAAATCCAGTATGTGGATGCATTATTTCTCTGCAATATGTTATTGTTGGCAAAGTGCTTTCACATACATTATCTCATTTACTTTCCAATTCCCCTAGCGTTTCACTTAATTACCCACAATAAAAAGAAAACAGATTCCAGAGAGGTTAACTTTTACATCTAATGAATGGTTGAGTCAGAATCCAAATATGGCTAAGCTGGCTCCCAATAAAGCCTTTTATTTTTATCACCAAGTTTGCTGTGCTTGATGTAATTTAAGACATTCGTTGATTCCTTAGACATTTGCAATGACTCTGAAATTCCTAGATCATAAAGTCCAGTCTTCTTAGCAAGATACTCAAGGCTCTCCTTGGTCTAACCCCAGCTTTCATTTCCACCCTCATATGTTTCTGTGCTCCCTCTTAAACCCTCGACTCCAGCTACACTGAAATGCTCACATGTCCCTCAAAACATCACGTGATTCATGCCTCTGTGTCTGTGAAGCTGGGCTTAAGCTCTTCCCCTCAACTAAAGGGCTTCTCTGCTCTGTCACCGTCTGTCTAAATCCTTTTTGTGAATACAGGCTCAAGCCAAACCCTTCTGGTGAAACCTTTCCCTTTGTTCTGGTTGGGACCAGTTGCTACTTCTCTGTACTCCCACATCCTGCTTGGATAACCCAGATTTCCTTCTGCTTGGTGGGTGCTGTTCATGGCTGCCTCCCTCGGGAGACTCTCAGCATCTTCGTCTTGGCCGCCTCTGAATCCCTGAAGCACCTGTCCCTGCAGCAAATGCTCAGTAACTCAGTTAAGTTCAGCTTAGTCCCTATCCTGTTGGAGTCATTCCTTAGGTCCTTGGAGTCTGCGTACTGTTTATGGAAGAAACCCAGGCTCAGTCTTGAGGTTAGGTGACAGGTTTTGATGTACTGCTACCTGGAGACAGAGGGTGTGGGGTCACACCTGAACAGAGGCAGAGGTGACCCTTGGTTGGGGCTCATTCTGTCACTCCCTCCCCTTTCTCCCTCACATGCATAGTTGGGGGTCAGGAGAAGGGATAAATCCTGCTGAATCTTGTGGGACCTTGGGAGCCGCCTTCTGTGTTGGTGGGTTGGGGCAGAAGCAAGAAAGCTTTGCTGACATATCTTGGGCCATGGAGGAAACCTAGGGCACTCTCTGTGGAGTTGAAAGGTGAGCCAGGACCCAAAGCACTGACCTGAACCCTAAAAACACTCTCTGTAGTTGTATCATCCATCTGCATCTGCATCCCTGGTGACCCAGAGAGCTGGGGGAGAGCCCGGCAGGGGCTCTGTCACCGAGGCAGCGGCTGGGCCATCAGTCTTGTTATCACTTCCCTGCCCAGAGATTCACTGTAAGTGCTCACACCTCAAGGGCATGGAGGACAGATGCCCAAAGGAGGTGGTGAGTGTAGGTGAGGGTAAAAGAAAGGGTGATTCCTCAAGCGGTGGGTGGTGTGTGGGCACAGGCATGGGGTGTTGGTTCAGGAGATGGCAGCTGGTTGTGTGTGCTGTAGGATGAAGGGGGCGGTGGTTGGGGATGACACCCATGACAATGGTGGGGCCCAGAGCCCTAAGGGCCACGTGCTTCAGGCTGAAGAGTTTGGACTTATCCCTTGCGAACTATTCTCTATTACATCATCTGTAGAGTAGGTCCAGAATTATGGCGCCCATGGACAGGTTGGAAAGGAGCATCTTCATTTACTCTATCAAGTGTCCATATTTTGTTTTTAATATTCTTTTCTTATTAATGTATAGGGTAGAGGTGCGGAGATCAAATTCCAAAAGGATACAGGAGTAACGTGACTTTGTGTAATTTTATTCTTTTCAAATGAAGCAATTCCTGTTAACAAACTGTATGAGAAAATAACATTAAAATTCTATACCTTTGAAAGTTTTATAAAAACACACACACATATATATATATATTCCTTTGTAAGACCTTGTTTTGATTCTAAAACAGGGGATACATTTTTTCATAAATAACTTTTTAACCAAATAACTTATTGTAGAAATAAGAGAAGATATACAATTCAGTGAAAAGAAAAGAATCTAAAAATCTTCATTACTTTTTCCTCAGAGACAGTAGTTGCCATTTCACTGCATATCCCTCCAAAATTCTTTCCATGGGTAGATTTGTATTTCTTTGTAAAATATAATTATGCTACCATAATGTTTTCAAATTTTTAAATTTAATCAATTTGACTTTTTTTTTTTCATAGCAATAAATATATTCAGCAGTGTAATTTTTAGTTTCTAACTATCACAGGACTGTTCCTAAATGTATTCTCTTTTTGCGGGACATTTAGGGTGTTTCCAGTGTTTTGCTATTATAAACAACGCCACAAAGAACATCCTTGAAAATAAATCATTGCGCACTTCCTCTATTATTTCCTTAGGGTAACTTTCTAGAAGTGGAATTTTTAGTTCAGAGATGATGCACATTTTTTAAAAGGCATTTGAAATATATTGCTGAATTGTTTGTTGGAAAGGTTGTAGTGATTTATGCTCACGCCAGCAGTCCCAGAGAATTGCCGTCTGACCAATCCAAAGTGAGAATTTAGAGATAATAACAGAGCAGGTCAAGGAGGAATTGGTCTCTAGGGTCTTGCATGCGATTGCCTTAAAGTAAAACTGAATGAGCCATTATGACCTTGGCCTTAGCAAGGGAAACCAATTACTGGGCAAACCAAGGGACAGTGGAGAGCTTGGACCTCTTCGCTGGCTGTCTTCCTCAGATGTCATCTGACTGTTTTAACATGAGCCCAGTAACTTTCAGGAAGATGTTGATGAATCATTTAAAAAATATCTGATTCCACCATTAAGAGAAGAAAATGCATTTCTAGAGTGAACTGATTTCTAGGAAGTAGTTATACCAAAACGTAGTCCTCCCATGTTGTTAAAAGCAAAACAAAACAAAAAGAAAGCTTTGGCTGATATCTAGCAGAGGAATTTATAGGAAATGACTTGGGGACCCCTATGGAAAGGAGAGCCTTCCATGTGAGGGGGCTGTTTAACCGTCCTCTGCACAGAAACAAGGAAAGAGGACTTGAATTAAGGGCATCATCCTAAGGGCAATATATGATCTGATCCTGCATCATGAGGAAGTGTGACATACCATGAGAAAAAGGGGGGGGAAAGACCTTCTGTGGCAACAGTCTGGGGTTTTGAACATTTTATCCCTGGAAGCACAATCCTGACCCAATGGCAAAGAGCCATCTGAACTTCAATGAGTTGGGCAAAGTTAACATTCAATTTTCGCAGACTAACAAAATGTTTCCATGTGTTTGGATTACCAAGGGGTGCACACACCTTTCTGTCAACACTGCCATTTGAGCTTTTGGAGAAGTTCTGCTGCAACGGGAACGTTTCCTAGTTTTCAGATTCTGTGCACCGATGGCTGATTGCGAGTGTGAGTCGTGTAGCATTGGTTGAAATCCACTACGTACTGGTCATAGAGGACTCGCGGTCCCTGTGACCAGCAATTCCATATCTTGGTGCTCACCCGAGGTCAGCGCTTCACCAAGGGTAATGTGCACATGGATCAGCTGAGGATCTTGGGAAAATAGACTCTAATTCCGCGGGTCCGAGGGGGCTTCTGGGATTCCGCATTCTAATGAGTTCCCAGGGGATGTGGCTGCTGCTAGGTCTCTCAACCACCATCTGAACAGTGAAGTCCCAGGGTAGACGGTCTGAACCGCATTAAAATTACCTGGACAGCTCACGCCTGGGCTGCCCCCCAGCAGAATTCAGTCAGAATCCTCGTGGGTGAGACAGGTGTCAGTAGGTTTTCATCTCCCCGTCATTGCCCAGGCAGCGGACCAAGGCAGGCTCCTTCACATGTGTGCAGGGAGGTAGACACAGGGATGTTCATCAATAAGTAAATTGGGTATATTCATAGAGAGGTGCCCGAGAGCTGCTGAGATAATGGAATATACCTCCATAGCTTAACTTGGACACACCTTGAAAATACAGCGCTGAGCACCAAAAGCAAATCAGATACCACTGATGTTCACTTTAAAGGCACAAAACAATAGATGTAGTGGATCTGGTAAGAGATACATAAGGATGACGGCTGTATCACTTTAGGATAGAGGTTACTCCTGGGGGGTCCAGGAGGGAAATGGGATAGGAATGGATTCTATCGGATTTGAAATAATTTCTTTCTATTAAAAAAAGATATGAAATGGTAGAGAATGAACAAAAGAAGGGAGGGAGGGGGAGGCAGAAAGAGAGGGAGAAAGGAAAAGAAAGAAGAAAGGGAGGGAGAATTCTAGTCTCAGGACTGTGTCTGGTTGTTTCTCACTGACTTCTTAGACTGAAATGTGTTCCAGCAGGACACCGCCTGCCCATTCTCAAGCACCTCAGAACATTAGTAAGACCAAACAAGGTTCTAAAATTATTAGCTAGAAAGAGATTCAGAAGGGCTATTTATTCCCACAGTAGATGTTTCCACTTGTGATGACCCGAACATCATGGCAGGCTTGCCTGCTCTGGGCCAGTCCAGAGGACCAAGACCAAGGCTTTCCATCTCTCATGTGAAACAGACACAGGAGAAGCAGCCTCCGGAGGCCGCAGTGAGCTGAGAGACCCTGGGATTAGAGCTCTGGGCTCCTGATTCTTGCCCTGGTGTCTCTCAGCTCTCGGGGACCCCAGGAAGGAGCCCTGTGTGCCAGTGGTGCCCCGAGGACCCCTCCACCCAAGCTGTTTGTGTGGGGTGCTTCCAGCTTGTGTTTCCGTTGGGGATCACCTGCTCCTTCTCCCCAGGGCCCTGTCCTCCTGGTCCTGCCGGGGTCCCCTCCCATACATGGCAGTGGAGCGTGATGCTGCCTGCATCCTGTGGGGTGTTTCTACCACAGCTGTGGACTGTGGAAGCCAGCCTGCCTCCTGCAGGTGTGAGTTACTGGCAAAACCAAGTTCCCTGCAGGAAAGGCATGTAACTGACAGCTCTCTCTTAGAAACCCAAGCGCACGGGAGGTGCTAGCCTTCTGGTTGACCTCCACTTTACCTCCAGTTCTGTGCTCCATAGTTTTTCATCTTTCATACAAATACTGTTGTGTTTTTCTTGGTAATCTGTAATTAGCAACCTCCTGACATGTGTGGTCTTAGTTTCATATAAAGATGCCAGTAGTTTTCTAAGGAAAGAAGATTTTCATTTATTCTTATTTTTTCCCCCATTCTTTCTTTTTTTGGATTGAAGTACAGTTGATTTACAGTGCTGTGTTAGTTTCAGGTGTGTAGCAAAGGGATTCAGTTACACGTACGTCTATAGCTATAGCTGTTCTTTTTCAGATGAATAAATGAATAAATAAAAATGAAAAGAAATTAATAAAAAGAGAAGCCCATCCCTGTGGGAAACCTTGGACTAGCTGAGCAACAGGAGCAGGTGGTACGAATAATCCTGAACTTTCAGAACAATTCACCTGGAAGACAGTGGTCTCTGACTGAGTCGGTTTGTTCCCCAAAGATGATCTCCTGGGACCAGTCACCGAGCCTGGCTTGAGGCCGTGCTTCTGGAAGAGCAGGAGGGGTGGTCTGGAAATCTGTGGCTGGCGGGAGATCCCACCTGGGATGTGGCTCTGCCCAGAAGTTTGTCTCCAGGAGTTGATCAAATGTGCTTGCATCCCCTTTCAGATCCTACACTATGGAGTACAGACCACGTCCGGCAGTGGCTGGAGTGGGCAGTGAAAGAATACGGCCTTCCGGACGTCGACATCTTATTATTTCAGAATATTGACGGAAAGGAACTGTGCAAGATGACCAAAGACGACTTTCAGAGGCTCACCCCGAGCTACAATGCTGACATCCTTCTGTCGCATCTCCACTACCTCAGAGAGAGTAAGACGGTCCCCACTCCAACAGAGATCCCTGTCGAGAGGTTCTTGTTAACCTGAGATGCAGAGAGGTCCGTCCTCTTTCTGCCCCAACCCGATTCCCATTTAAGATTGAGAGAACTGAATGCTTAGAAGGTGATGACTTAGATGAATGTGTAGTGAGTAGCCCTGCTGCCTCCTCCAGGGTCCCCCAACCAAGAAGATCACATGTCAGAGGGAAACACATTGTTTATTATTCATCCAGTCACCCATTATTTCATCTCCACGATGCCTAAATTGAAAGAGGAACCTTACAGAAAGGCTCCTCCTTGATGAGAATTATGGAGTTTATCTTCCCTAAAGCCGAACCAAGCTCCCCTTCCACATTCCGCTGGAAGATGACACGAGCGAGGTGTCTGCTCGGTGTCTTGAGGTGTGGCCCGGCCTGTCAGAGTGGGAATGGCATACTGGCGATGAGAGGCATGAATCCACAGAGTCTGCTGCATGCTTTACTTCTTCAAATGTCAAGCATGATCAGAAGGAGATGTAGACGTAGTGCAGCAATGGGTGGTGTGAACTCTTGAGTGTCAATGCTTTGCCTGGCATCCCAACCACTTTTTCCTGGAATTAAACATGGGCCCCCCATCCAGGTTTTAACACGCTAACAAGTAGCAGGGCCATGGACAGATTTCCAAGCAGCCCTTAATATTAGGGTGGGGATTGGGGTGGGGATGTTTGTCTTTCTTCTTCTTCTTCTTCTTTTTTTTTTTTTTTTTTTAAGGAAGGTCATTCGCTCTCTCTTTTTTTTCATTTGGATGTTGCTTTGTGTTTTGTTTTGTAGCACCTCTTCCACATTTGACTTCCGATGATGTTGATAAAGCCTTACAAAACTCTCCACGGTTAATGCATGCTAGAAACACAGGTAATGCTGGCCCTGCCCCTCCCCACAGGACAGGCATAGGCTCTTGTCTGCAGGCTGCATGCTTTCCAGGTAGAACGTGGGACGTTCATCAGGTTGAGGGGTCCGTGGTAGGTCGGAGACTCTGTGCTGGAGGCACACAAGGCAGGGGGCGCTCTTCGGTCCCTGAACACTTCCCCTCTCCTCGCCAGGGGAAGGATTTCTTTCAACCAGGAGCTGGGTGGAATTAGCCTTTGGCCATAGCCTTAGCCCATGTGCTGGATTACAGTCAGTCCTCCAATAGGCACTGTGCTGATTATAGAAACTGAAAGCATCTTCTGGATAAAGTGACCCTTAGGATTCTCCAATTTTTTTCCCTTTATAAATTTTTATTGTTAAAGGAATGTTGACTTGGACAAGCAGTTTTATTTTCCCCTTTGGTAAAGGCTTAGGCCATTTGAGTTGTCTGGACGTTAATCTCCTCGCACAGACTGTACCTTTGCAAAAGGAGGTTGGAGGGGATGTTGCTTGTTTTTTGTGAGCTTTGGTTGAGAGGGAAACTGTGTTATAATTTTGGCAGATATGAGATTAGTTACTAACCGAATACCTGCTATCCTGTGTCTAACCATTGAGTCTACCTTTTATGTATTTGTTTGTTTATCTGTGTATTTGTTGTGCCTGAGCCTTGTGGAGTTTAACATACTGCTTCTCCCCAGCTAACCCTCCTCCCTCCCGTCCTAGTAAAGGCTGAGAGTAGAGGCTGGGCTTTCTGTGGATGAATGTTCTCCTGGTCCCATGCATTTCCTCCCTCCTGATGGAGACACAACAGAAGCATGGCCTCAGGCTGCTCACCCCCCGTACCAGCCTGCAGGGACCCTCTGCCACCCCCAGGCTGGGGAGAAAACCATCGAGTGTGGGAAAGATTAGGTCACCGCTCGGAAGCAAGCCAGCCAATTCATGGGCAGCCCTTCCATCGAAGTACAGCCATTTCCCAAATAGTTGCCTTGTTCTTTCTAAATGTAGAGTGTGAGGGAGTCCAGATTTGAGAATTACAGAGAAATGACTAATGGTCTTGGTTCTCAATATTCAGAACTGAGTAATCTAAAGTCAGAAAAAAAGTTGCTTTGAGTCAATAGTGCACTTTTTCAATGTAAGTTGCACATATCAGCCTATTAATGACCTTGGGCCAGAAATACCAAGTTCCTTAGACAAAGTCATCTCCCCCCTTCAGAAACACCTTTGAGACACACACTTTCTGATAATTTCATAGTTGTTTAAAAGAACTTTTAGCAGTAAGTGAAAGTTTCAAAAAGCTCTGATTTCATTATTTTTGTTATTGCAAAACCTAGAAGCAACTGAAACACAGAACAACCAATTCCAAATGGGCTAAACTGTGAAAAGGGGGTTTGTTTTCCGCCCCCGATTTGAGCATTGATTGAGAGAGAGAAAGGGAGAAAGTGCTTTTAGGGAGAGATGTGGATTCATTTTTAATAAGATCCATACATTCCTTGGTAAAATAGTCATAATTCTTTGGTACTTACTTTCCAAGGGCTCTGTAAGATGTTTTATGGGTTTTTATACACTTTGATAATTAAAACACCCACCATAGAACTGTTTTAATAAAATGAGCTTGCTGGGGATGGGACAGGGGAGGGGCTGGGAAGACACACAGCAGGGCTTCAGGAGGAAGTCGCACAATCAGAACACAAGACATCTTGTGCCAAGCGGGGCACAGCAGAGCTCCGTGTCCCCTCCCGTCTTCAGGATGTGTCTCTGCCCCGTGTGCTGGCCCTCCCTCCCGAGTCTGTGTGGCAGGTTCCAGGAGGTGGTCTCCCTCGGCTGTCACGGGGCAAAGTGGAGTAGGCGCTGTCGCTGAGATGGACGACCACAGCCAAAGACCTTCACGTGTTTTGTCTTTCCTTTTGTCTGCAGGGGGTGCAACTTTTATTTTCCCCAATACTTCAGTATATCCTGAAGCCACGCAAAGAATTACAACTAGGCCAGGTACGCAAACACCCTGTGTCATCTGGTCATTGAGGGACCTCCCAGGATGTCCCAGGAGAGCCGTGACCTAAGTCACGTGACACAAAGCCAGCTCATCCTGGATCTGAAGCGAGTCCTAAACAGTCCTGTTCTGCCTCTGGGGATCTGGAGCCTAGAATCAGTCAGACAGTTCGTTCAGAGGTGGCATGAACAGTCCCTGAACTGCGGAGTTGAAAGCCGGTCGGCCCCTTAACTAGCTGCTCTCGATGCCTGGCGATAAAGAATCAGTCCCATTTTGAGTTTACAGAGGCATATCCGTGTCACCTGTACTGGCCAGGGAACAGCGCAAAGCAAGAGGCATTCCTCTTACATAGCACTAGTGACGCATTCCCAGCTGTCGCCAGAGCAGGTGGTTTCAGAGCAGAAGCATGCCATTGATAAAACTTACACCTGAATCTTACTTTATGTCTTTCCCGATGACTTACTTAGGTAATTAATGTATGTGTCACTCACACAAAAATATCACGACTTATCAGGTGCCTTTTAGTGCCAAGCAGGACGTTAGATTCTGGGAACCTAAAGGTGACCCAGACATCAGAAAGCGCCCTGTGCTCAGAAAGCCGGCCTGCTCCTTCCCACATGTCCACAGAGCGCCTCAGCGCCAGCCCCAGTCACACAGCCTGGGGTTCCAGATGTTTCAGTAGAGCCACCCAGAGCCAGACGCAGACTCACCCACGTAGATGTTTAACCGTGCAGGCCAGTAACCTAGATCTGGGGAGACAGATGGGGATGTTTAACCTAAAGCACTGACTTTACAGTAGAGGCCCCACCTCTAGGGATAGAGGCTGTCGGAGCAGGAAGGGAAAGGAGTCCATCCCCCAGGAGAGGAGGGAGGAGGCTTCCCGGAGCAAGGGCCGTGCACCAAAGGAGGATCAGGTGTTGCCGGGGGAGAAGGAAGGCTTGGCATTGGGCAAGCATGGTTTAAATGTCTGTCCCCTCCCCGGGACGTACAACCCCATGAGCGCAATGACATACGACAGCCTCGTGATCGAGGCCACAGGATGGTTTCACTATATTCACACATGGATCTAGAATTCCGTCTTCTTAGACCCAAGCTGTTGGGCTTTGACCTCTGTCACGTGTCCAGGCTGCACGAGTCTCAGTCTGAACTGGTCCAAGGCACTAAGCTTGCCGCTGCTCTTTCTGCCCAGTGCAGAAGACGAGGGGCCAGGGAGCTAAACAGCCCGAGTGAAGATGCTTCTCAGAGCTGTTCTCACCCTCACACGGCCCTGGTACCTCGTAGTGACTTCAGGCTGGCGCTCTTTTCTTCTCCAGCCTCAGAGAGAAAGTTTGCTCCCCTGTTCCTCCTGGGCAGGTGGTGGACAGTGTCAGCCAAAGTGCTTAGTCTCCTCTGTCACAGGCCATTTAATGGTAGACGGGGAGGGAGGACCCAGGGTCTGGAGTGAACTAGACTGGCGCTAAAGAAACCCACTGTGCAAATTGAAAAAAAGGAAAACTGAAGTGCACACGTCCCACTAGCTCTGGAGAATCCCGAGTTCACCTCCAGCAGATGCGCCCTTGGGAGAACCTGGGACGTGGAGGAAAATTGCCATGATTTTGTGAGCCTTCTAAAGAACTTTCCATTCATGCTCACAAAAATAAAAGCGATCTGTAAAGCATTCGGCCAGGGTGTGTTTGTTTGAAGCAATCTCATAGATGCCTTCGGTGGAGTTGCAAAAGCCAGGGACTGTGAGCTGGTGTCAGGGTTGTGCGGAAATATCGCTACGCTGGTCCTGAGAGTTGGTTCAGTACAATGGTCTGCGCAACCAGCTGGCCTTCTTGCTCCGTAGAACAATGGATCCTGGAGCTTCCTTTTTTCCCACTCTGTTTTAGGGTATGGTGGATTTTGAAGACATGGTGCCTCAGGTGTTAGAGAGGAGAGTGGCTGGGGTGTGATGGCTGGGACACCCCTCAGCCCAGGGAGAGACAAGGGTGGCCAGTGCTAATTCACCTAGCAAGGCTCAGATCATGCTCTTCCTTGGGTCTGTCATTTGAGGATGACTTGAAAGAGATTCAGTTTGTCCTAGAAATACTTGTTTTGATGGCTGCTACTGTGATTTTGAATGGAGATGCAAATGTTGGTCTCTGAGCTACAAAGAATTTAAATCAGAGTAACTGAGCCAGAGAACTGTTTGCTGTCAGCCAGATTCACGGATTTGACATTGAGTAAGAGACTTACTTGTATACCTTGGGCAGACCAGCGATAACTGCAGGAGAGATTTTGTCAGTATGAGAGCCTATAACAGGTCAGAGGGAGAACTTTGTGGTGACCCAGGGAGGATGGGCATTGCAGGAGTCACTGAGGGAGGGAGTCACTGGGAATCTGTGACCCTGTGGTCAGTGGGCATCTGACTGCTTTCAGGAGGGGTGACTGCTGACTCTGCTTGGGAGAGGTCCTTGGGTCCTTGGGAATAGAGACCCGAGTCCCTGTTCCCAGGCACTCTTGGTTTTCTGTGTCCCCTCCATTCCTACATCCAGGGAAGCCGGGGACCCCTTCCTCCCGCACATGTGGAGTCCTCCTTCCTGGTGCTCCCTCCCCACACCCCCTGCCCCTCCTCCTTCTTTTCCTTCCTGCCTTAAGTAGCCACCCCTAATCTGCCTTTTCTTTTCATAGCCTGACCTTCCAGTAGGTCATGTATCCCAGTGCCCCCTTACTGCCTGCACTCCACGGACCGTTCAGCGACCTTACAGACAGCCCGTGACGGACAATACACTCTATGTTCACGCCCCATCCCCTCTCTTGCCATACTTGTTCCTGTTTATTTTTTCCAAATGTTCCTGATTCAAAATGCACCTTCCTTCATGATCCCTTTGTTGAATTAACATTTAAATCAGTTCCTCCTCTATTCTTGGAAAGTGCTAGCACATAGGCATAGCAGTTTGCCTTCTGTTTTTATGATCATATCTTACGGTGTCGCATCGGTTTCCCAGGTAGTCCCTTATTAATACCAGAAGCGCTTTCCCCGTCTCCCCCGTAAGCATCCTTCTTTGCTGAACGCATGCCTTTTAGGGCCGTGGCCCTTTGAGGACTCAAGGGGCATGAGTAGAGACAGTTCTGACTCAGAGGAACTTGTGAGCTGGCTTTTGACCTCGAGATGTGCCACCCTGCCTGGCCTCTTAGAAGCAGTGTCTGCGGAAGCTGTGGGGTGTGCCGAGGACTTTCTGTAACCCCGCCCTCCCCTTCTCTATCACCATGGCGGCCCACGCCCCATGAGGCGCACTGAGGATGTTATCAAGAGCCTGGAGAGTTGGGCCTGTGAGTGCAGCCTTGACTTTCACTTTTCAGCTGGTGCTTCTCAAGGGTTTGTCAGAATCTTAAATGATTCCTCCTTTGGCGTTGGCAGCTGGGCGCCACTTGGCATCTCCAGTCACCACGAGACAACACAGCTGATGCCCTTTCTCCTCAGTTAAGTGCTCTGTAAAGCCTGTATCACAGCAAATGACCAAAAATGTGTATTCTTTACTTTGCCCAGGCGATGCTGTAGCCACAGAGATCTGCACACCTGGGAGGGAAGGAGAGGCAAATGCCCCCAGATCTCCATGTCTTTGACAGAGGAGTTTAGAGAACTGTAGGAAAACTAGAGGAAAACCAGAGGAAAACCAGAGGAAAACCAGAGGGGGTTGACTTAATCATGCTAGTAGGCTTGACTCTAAAAATTCCTTGCATTAAATAGGGGCTTATAGATTGGTTTTGGGCGATAGCTCTCAGTCTTTCTGTCTTTGCCACTAGCATCTAAGTTCACTGAAGGTGGGCAGATTTCATCCTTTCACAGCCAGTGTACAGGGAGCCAGGGACCTCTGGAGTTCCTTTGTCAACATGGCGTGGATCCTATAGAATGAAGATAAGCCCTCTCGTGATCCAAGTTCTGGTCCTTTAAAAAATAAAGTGGTGGGTGGACGTCAAGAGGGCTAGAGGGCTGTTCGTCCCTAAGCTTGAAGAAAGGAGAATATAAAAAATCCTGCAGGAAGGGCAGCGAGGATGCTGACATAATTCATTGATGTCCAGGGAAGGGAGTGGGTCGGGGAGGAGTCTTATTCAGAATCAGAAACTGGTCGTCACTCCCAGTAAAGAAACAGAGGTGCTGGTGTCGGGAGAGCCAACGCCAGGCAGATTCCTGTGTGTAGTTTCCTGTTTGGGGGTCTAGATCAAGGCATAGAGCGTTCTTCTTTGGTAATCCGTATGAAATAGGGTTACTAAGCTGCCTATGAAATGGCTTTTAAAAAGTTCAGTTTTTAAACATGATCTGTTACATAAAAAATAGCAGGGCCAATGCCAGAAAGCAGCCTTCCCTGACACAGGACCTTCTGCCAAGGGTATGAGTTAATTACCTTGAAGATTAGAGCTAAAGGGAAATGGAGAGTGGGTGGAAATGACACCAGGAATTAAATGCAAACCGTGTTCTCACTAGAAGTCCTGTGATCTACTGTCCAGAAGGGGCTAATGTACATGGAGAAACAATTTTTCAAGCAGCCAATGAGTAGAACTGCACAAAACTGGCCCTGTTGGAGGTGGTGTAGCTGCTGACAAGGTCCCTGAGATGATTGTCTCTCATCTCCACAGGGCTTAGCTCAACAGTCCCCAGTGTCACGTCCCCCAGGAGGGGGCTTGCCGCCCATGGCATGTGATCGGTAGCTGATAAGAGTCAGAATTTCATGAACAAAAACAAAAGCCCACTTATCTCCCAGGGCAATATGTTTATGAACACATTCATCATTGTTCATATAAACATCTCAGATTCTTGGCTGAGAATCAGACTTAGAGTTGTTTAGGTCCGGACTTACTTTCAAGGGAGGATGAGACATGGCTTTACACCCTAAGGACTTTATGAAGAAAGCGTCTCAAAATATTTTTCTCTGAGTAGTTTGATGTTTAATTTTTTTCCAGCCACCTTTCAGTGGGCAATATTTTTAGGTTTAAAATAGCAGCCAACTGACCTACTGACACTTGCCAGGAATTCCATTCGTGGTCTCATATTTCAGGTAAAAGCATTCAATCTAGAACTCTTCCCACACATACATGTATTTATATATTTATTTATTTATTTAAACACACTCAGCAGTTCTGAAACCATTATCTGTAGGAACACAGATTTCTAGAGGAGAACAGTAGGAATTGTCTACAACAGGCTTTCTCAAGCTTTAGCGGGCGCCCAAGTCAACTGGGATCTTGTGGAAATGCACACTCTGACTTAGTAGATCTAGAGTGAGATTCTGCATATTTGGGGGGAAGGGGGGAGGTAATTAGGTTTACTTATATTTTAATGGAGGTACTGGAGATTGAACCCAGGACCTCGTGCATGCTAAGCACACATTCTACCACTGAGCTCCACCCTCCCCACGAGATTCTGCATTTCTAACAAGCTCCTGGATGTTGCCAGTATTGCTGGGTCTGTGGACCACACTTTGCAAATTGAGGATCTAGAACCTATTTCTGGATTATCTGGCTTTTTCACTTGGTAGACAGGAACCCCTTGGTGATACGCCTGTCTGCTCCTGAAGTCGGCTACATGCTCTTACATTGCCCTGCTAATCGATTTTTCTTTCTGAGACAATTCTCAAATTGAACCTCTGGCTAAGCATTTTCTAGACAAAATGCAACTGGATGAGAATCCGTACGCAAATGCTCCCTGAGACATAAGTTGAAATTGAGTTGTAAATTGATAGCGGCTGCAGATTTGATTCCCATGTGTAACCTCAACACCAGGAAAGTGAGAATCTGAGGAACTGGGTGGGAAAGGCTTACTGTCCAAAGATGCAAAAATGCCAGCCGAGAGGGAGTGGTGAGCAATAGCAGAGTTTCAAAAGCAAAACGATCGACCTCAACCAGAGCTCTGGAGGGTAGGGTTTCACAGACCACACTCATCGAGATGCTGTGGCCAAACAGACTGAATAAATTAAGGCAATTCTGTGTTGGATTTCACGTTGCATTTCACTGCTATTCTCTCTGGGAGAGGAAAATAGGAAGAGACACATCTTTTGCAACATAGTTAAGCTTTTTGAAGGTTGACCCACCAAATTTCCAATTTTAAACAAGGTTTAAACATGGCTCTGCCCTCCAAGTGAGATTTTATAGCTATCTCCAGGTGTCTGGCAGCAGAATACCTGCTGAAGAACCTGGCTATGGTGTTCAGCTGGCCCAGAATGACACATGGCATTGAACTGAGAACCATCAATCCAAGAAGATGTAGTTTTGAAATAATTCTGTAATAAGAGTGCATGTGGAAATAGCTTGGTGTATGCAGAGTTAGTAAGAGCATGCATAATAATGTTTCTTGAATATATTTGTAGTTAAAATTTTTTTTACAAAGTTTATTCCAGGAAGAGCAACTCATTGAAAGATAAAACTGTTTTAAAATATTTTTGATATTTTTAAAAGAAACTTGAAATGACTTAGAGTCATAATCATTAACAGAACTTGCAATGAGCCTGCAGAAGTATAATTATTCAATTTGCATATGCAAAGTGTGGAAGGTTTGTGGGACAAGTGGCAATACGTTATAAACACAAGAAAATCATTGGCGTATACTTCTTTTGGGGGGGGGTAATTAGGTTTATTTATTTTAATAGAGGTCCTGGGGATGGAACCCAGGACCCCGTGCGCTCTACCCCTGAGCTCTACCCACCCGCTCCTTACTGGCTTACCCTCAAGCTGTCTACAGTCATTGCTAACATGTTGCCGGGGCAATACTGTCTCAGTCTTGCATCTGATTTGACGCAGTTCATTTTAGAGAAATTCTAAATTCATTAAGAGAAGGAGAAAGAGTAGACTTTGGCATAGAAAAATAACTAGAACTTGCAGACTGATTTAATATAAATGGGTGAGAATTTAAAGGGCAAATGAGGGGTGGCTGAGAGAGGCAGCTCGCAAATGAGGGACTAAGAAGGCAGTGCTCGTTTCCAGGGAAGGAGAAGAGGAAGGAGCGCTGAGTGTCATTTGGCGGATTTAGGGTCAGACCTCAAGCAGGAATCGACTGACTCGTCAGCGTTGAAGGAAGGCTCTGTTTCGGACAGGTCGTGAAGCCAGTAGAGGGGTGGACCTAGGTCAGCCCCAGCTGGAAGCAGGGCGCGTTAGGCTGTAAGAAGCGTTTGATGGAGTCTTGACCTGATTGTAGGACATTACCTTAAAGAATCAGCCAGCTCTGAGAGACGCCATCAGTGCGAGTTTTCAGGTTAACGGGGGAAAATGTTAGCTTAATAAAATAGACAACATCATAATTTGTAAATCAAATCCAAATCTCATGGAATCCAGGTTGAATGTCCCTTTGGATAACTGAGTTCTCTTGCACAATATTTATTCTGATAAATAAAACACAAAACAAAAAAGCACACGGAATAGCTGTTATAAAATTACATCACTGATCTCTTAGTCAATTTATTTGTCTTTACAGATTTACCTTACGAACCACCCAGGAGATCAGCCTGGACCAGTCATGGCCACCCCACCCCCCAGTCAAAAGGTACCGTGTTGGCTTCCGCTGCCTTGAATCCTCACATCACAAGGCAGAGGATAACTGTTGAGAGAGTAAATAATAGTTTCTGTAGCCAGCCTATGCCTTCTCAGCATGAAGTGTCTGTCCCTTTGGCAACAAAGCACAACTCACCTTTAAATGCAATGGCTCTTTCTCTGTTGGGGTTATACCTATTTCTATAACAAAAAGAAATGAAAGAAGTGAATTTTATTTTATTTTTTAAATGTTTTATTACTATTTTTATTATTTTAAGAAGGAAGATAATTAGGTTTATTTATGTATTTAAATGGAGGTACTGGGGATTGAACCCAGGACCTCATGCATGCTAAGCAGGCACTCTACCGCTGAGCTATACTCTCCCCCTGTTTATTTTAGACTGCAGTTCATCTTCATCTGTTTTGTAAACTATCTCAATTTTTTTTTTTTTAGTTTTGGAAAAAGTAGGGTACAAATACATTTTTTAAAATAACGTAAAGCACCCTCTTTCTGCTACAGCATTTACATTGGGCTTTATTAGAAAGGACAATTTTTCCTTACCATAAGATGCTTCTTGTTCTAAGAGTAAGACTATTCTGTTAATCACTGAGGGAACTGATGGAATGATGATCAAAGACCAGTAGCCAAATGCAAGTTCCAGCTAATTGTCTCATTCACTTTTGGATTGTTCAGCTGCTCAGCCGTCTCCTTCCACAGTGCCCAAAACTGAAGACCAGCGTCCTCAACTAGGTATGTTTCAGGGAGCGTCCTGACGGCCATGAGAAAAGTGACTCAAATGTGTCAATTTCTAAATGAAATTCATGTTCTTTTGTGTTCTCTGTTCTTGCTCTGCACGGAAAGTGGGGGCCAAATGATTAGTCTACTTAACTGGGACGATTTGAGATTTGGCTAAAACATTCCCCCAAACCTCTGCAATAAATATGGAAAAACCCATCAGGCTTGCACACAGGCTGCGTCTTTGTGACGTGTGAGATGAATTCTTTTACTCTCACCTCCCAGGCCACGTGCAGCAGCGGCAGCATGTGTGCCAGGTCCAAGGCGGGGACACTGAGGAAGGCTGCTGCGGCCAGCACAGCCCTGGGACCCACTGTGGACTGAAGACATTCACCCCGTTTCTGTCCTGGGGTGGAGAGAGCACTGGGCTGGGTATTGGGAACCCCAGGACCAAATCTGAGCTTGGCCACCAGCAGGAGGCCTTTAGCAAGAAGCTTCTCTCAGACCCCCATGGCACCTTTTCTAATACAGGAAACGGCGCCCGGTGACTCTGGTGTGGGAGGCATTTTCCACTCCGAAGTCCGGGTCAGCCTTGTTCCCGCAGTTGCATCAGTCCTGGCCACAGCGATGTCTTTGGAACTTGACTTCTTTTCTCCTTCTGCCGTAGATCCTTATCAGATTCTTGGACCAACGAGTAGCCGCCTTGCAAATCCAGGTGAGATACTGTTGATCATTTTGTTCTTCCACAGCTATTTTTTTGGCGGTGGCTATTTTGAAAGAGAAACTTGTATTGCTGAGAAATCTTTTCAACTGAACAAATTTAAGTTTTAGGTCTCACTGGATCATTTGCCTAAGTGGAAAAAAAAATGGATCAGGCTATAAATTAAGATGTAGCTTCAGCAAAGAGCATTATTACCCAATCCAAGCTGTGGCAGTTTCCCTAGGGCTGCTCTAAGAAAGGGGCTTAGACAACAGACATTTATTGTCTCCTGGTTCTAGAGGACAGAAGTTCAAAATCAAACTGTTAGGGTTCGTTCCCTCTGTGGGCCGTGAAGGAAGGAAGGAGCCCAGACCTGTCTCCCTAGCTTGTAGATGAGCCTCTTCTGCCTGTATCTTTTAGCCTCATCCTCTCTCTCTCTATCTGTGCCCAAATGTCCCTTTTCATAAGGACACCAGTCATATTGGATTAGAGCCCACTCAAATGACGTTACTTTAATTTGATGACCTCTCTGAAGACCCTATTTCCAAATAACATCACGTTCTGAAGTCCTGGGCAAATCCAACGTATAAATTTGTGGGGACTGACACAGTTTAGTCCATCACACAGGCAGATAAAATTATATCTTAAAAAGAAGAACCGTAATTACAACCCTGAGGCTTCAAATTTAGCATCATCTTCTATGAATGGTCTGTTCCTGAGCCTCAAGGCTAGAAGAAAGTGCAGATTCTTAACGGACCCGTTTGTAACCTGTACCTCGCCAAGGATCGTCACCTGTCATCACGTTTC
Source organism: Camelus bactrianus (assembly GCF_048773025.1). Classification (NCBI taxonomy): domain Eukaryota; kingdom Metazoa; phylum Chordata; class Mammalia; order Artiodactyla; family Camelidae; genus Camelus; species Camelus bactrianus. The sequence goes on from NC_133539.1 coordinate 6,245,280, forward strand.
AGTGCCAACCAAATTGTTGGATTTGTTTGTATTCAGATCAGAACCAGCTGTGCTGGCATCAACTTCAGAAGTTCACAGCATATGTTTGCCTATTCTAAACAGCGAATTCAAATACCAGCATGTCAGAGGCGTATTGCAAATACAAGCTGGAATGTATCTTTCCTAAACATCGAGGCCAAAATGGGGTGGGAAACGGGACAATTTAGATTCCATCAGGATACATCCCCACGAGGGAATCTATGCTTTTGAGAAATATGAATATGGTCATTATCGAGCGCCCACATCTTCGACATTAGCTCTTGGTTGATGCTAACTAGTTCAGCAAATACTTTTTGAGCAGCTGAGCAGTGAGAAGGGTCTGTTTTGTTTATTGCTGTACCCCTGGGCCTAGGCCAGGTGCTCAGTAATTATTTGTTGAATAAATGAATGCGAGGAGTAACACGATACCATCCTTGACCCGGAAGCAGCTTACATTCCAGTGGAGAAGTGGACATAGGTTTTTCCCAGCATCTACCTGGTGGCCACGTTTCCTGGGTCTCTGGTCCCTCCTCATGCTTGTGCCCAGCGTTTCATATGCAGCTGCCTCTATAACCATTCAAATAAAAACGATGACTGTGTCTTGAGATGATCATTATCAGGAGTGCTTCAGGAAGACTGATCTGGCAGGAGCGGTCAGGAGAGATTAGAGAGGGGAAAAGGACGGAAGCTGAAACGCTCTGGGAAAGTTAACACAATGATGTGAAATAACAAACCAACGGCTCCCACCCCAATGATGCAAGTGCTTCTGTCTGTGGTCCCGGCTCCCAGGAGCCCCAGGAGGCCATTGTCTTCATCCTACAGAAGAGGAATCGGAGGTCCAGACAAACTGGGTAACTTTTCCTGGGTCACACAGGCAATAAGAAGGGAGGCCAGGTGTGAACCCTGACTCTCTGTCTCCAAATTTTTCTGTTTTCTTGCCCTAGACGGGCCCTGAGTGAACGGGAGGGAAGTGGGAGGTCTTGGAGAATGAGGACCAAGAGAACAGAAAGGAAGGATTTCCATTCCGTTTGACAACTGTTTTGCGCCTGGGATGGGTATGAGGTCAGGGATGAAGAGGACAGGGTCATGCTGCACCAAGCAAAACCAAACTGGCCCTTTCACTCGTACAGGTTGGCTAAATGAAACGTATGTCAGTGCCCATGGTGTCGCAGCTCAACGGTGTGGCTTGGTTGATGGCCTGGGGCCAAAGAGAGTTGCTGGCCCCTCAGCAGAGGGCTCAGTGTCTACTCACACGATGCCCGGTAGCTGGGGGATGCTCGCTGGTGGCAGAAGAGAGTTGCTGGCCCCTCAGCAGATGGCCCGTCTACTCACTCAATGCCCGGTAGCCGGGGGACGCTCGCTGGTGGGCTTAGAAGGACCTGGGGCAGAGCAGGGAGGAGACGGCCAGCCCACCCCTGGCCTGGGAAGATGCCTTGGTGCCTAACGGTTCAGGTGGGCTGGCACTGGGAGCAGGGACTGCCCCTTATGCCGCTAAGACCGTGCCCACTGGGCCTGGGGAAGATGGCAGCAGTGCACGTCAGATTTGAGGATAAAGCTGTATTTTCCTTAGTTTCTAGTGAGTTAGGTCTTCTCTCCATCTCCTGGGCGGTGGCTTTGTGTCAGTTGTATTCATGTGGCCTTTCCCCCTAAAACCAGAATGTCTTTTATCTTTCAGTTAATGAGAATGTTTCTTCCTGTTTGATTCTATTCTCCCATCCTCTGATAAGTAAATCCTTCACCACTTAACATTGCTGCCTCTGCTCGTTACACAATGCAAACTTTTTTAGAGCCATTTTAAAGGGAAGGATGACATCATATGGTATGAATGCACAAGATGGTAAGAGCATCTCAACCTCTCCGTCCCTGCTGAGAAGCGTGCGCCCCTGCATTATGATGTTCTGGATCAGATGGAAGTGACTTAGCCCCTTTACGTCCCACCAGAATGGCTGAGCATTCAAAGTGGCTCCTCTAATGAACAGAAATCCCCTTCCCAGGCATTAGCTTTCTTGGGAGCAAGAGTTCAGCGGCTCCCTTGGTGCCAACTGGATGGTCTTTAATGGTGGGCATTTAACTGCTTTATGCAGAGCTGGAGACCCGTTTAAGGATGCTTTGCCATTGATTAGGAGCTGGGAGTGTCCATTCTTCCACTGGGAACCTACCAAGCTCCAGGCCCGGGGTAGGGGGGAGGGCGACCTGAAAAGGACTGGAGGAGGGGGTGGAGGTGTGTGCAGAAGCCAGGCTTGAAGGCAGCATCGTATAGTGATTCAGCACCAAGGCCTGGAGTCGGGGTTCCAACCCATGCTGACCTGGGGCAAGATCAGTCACTCTGCCTCGTTGGGCTCTAATGCCCCCTCTCTATAGTGGGCTAGCACATGGCTCTGGGGAGGATTAAGTAAACACATGTACAGTGTTCAGAATGGTGTCTGGCACAAGTCAGCTTCCAGGGATACGAGCCACCCTGAGAGCACCGTCATCCCCAGCTTCCACGCGGCCAGGGTGGAAGGGTGGGGGTAGCTGTCTCCCTTTTGGCATCTCTCCACTCTAGGCAAGGGAAGATCTTTCTTTAAACCCTGGTTTTCAGCTCAGACAAATCATAAGAGCATTCACGTATGGAGTTTATCCTCATAGTGACTCTGCAAGATAGTATATTACCACCACCCCCATTTTGCAGGTGAGAACACCTAGGCATATAGAGCCGGGTGAGCTGCTCAAAGTCCCGTACGGGGCAGAGCCAGGATTTAGCTGAAGCAGTGCTGACTTTCAGCCACCATACGGTCTGCCCCTCCAGCAAGTCCCGTCTGAGCCATGCTGAGCCCCGGCAAAGCCTCGCGTCAGGGACACGCCTGCTCCCTTGACCTTGACATGGTGGGGGATCCAGGCTGTGAGCACCCCCAGCTACTGCAGAAGGAAGCCCGAGTGTGGGGCTTGCTGGGCCCCCTCCGCTTTGTTTACTGCTCTGTTCCCCCGTCAGCTGGCGCCTGAGTGCCCTGCTCGGGGCCACCCCTCCTACTTGACCCACCGCTGCTGAGTCACTCCCAGCTCTGCTTTTCTCTGTGGTTTATAAACCGTTTAGATGTTTTGCCCTTTTTTTTGCTCAGTCTGTACCTCTTTGCTACTGTGTTTCCCTTCTTTTAATCACATTCAGAGACCATTTTCCTCCTAAAAATGAAAAGATTGCCTTTGGTCTTCTCCAAAGCCATGCCTCGCACTGCTTCAACCCGGTGGGCTCTCCTGCAGGTTTGCAGCCTACATCTTTGTCCACCCCCACCCCCGCGCCTGCAGTCCTGCCTTTTTCGTTAATCACCCTGGACAAATCTAGGAGAAAAGCAGCTGCTCCTTACTGATGTTGCCAGGGTGTTACCAGGACAGAGGGAGAGTCCTAGGTGTGACGAGTTCCAAAGAAGGTGAAGAAGGTGGTTCATGAGGGGCAGGTGGTGGTGCTGATTGGATGGAAGATCCTGTCCTAGAAGAGCGTCTCCTTTTACTTGCTGGTTTGGCCAGTGAGATGCTCGGCCACTCTTAGACTTCCTAAATCTTAGGTACCTGTGTTTTGGAACCCCTATTCTGTATTCTAAAATGCACTTTTAGTGCACACCATTGTTTTGACAGTAAAATAAGAATTAAATAAACTGCTTTTGAAATTCTGTGGCCGTGAGTAACTCATCTAACTGACTGTTGACCATGACTTCTCAGCGACCATGGTGCATCCTTGAGATTCTCTCTTGCACAGCAAGAAAATCTGCTGTAGACTGCGAACACAGCGGATTTTTGTTATATTAAATTTGACAATTAATGACCTTGACATAGTGCTGCACTTTGTAACATCTATTTAAACGTTAGTTGGTTTGCATTTATGGTTTTGTTCTCAGGTTTGGAAGCTGATGAATTTTGTTCATAGGTGTCTTCTTCCATAGGCCGTTGCAACGCTCAGAGGCCCCGAGCCCTGTGTCTTAAGGGCTGATGGGTAAAACAGTCTAGGGAGAAATTCTTCCTCCGCCCTTTCAGCTTTGAGTTTCTAGCCATGAATATAGGTTCCCGCCTTACTAGTTCTTCCGAAGCAGAAGAGCTAGGAAACCACGTTTGCGCACTGTTTTTATCCAGTACACATTTATCAAGGAAGCGGATGAACGACAGATTCCCAAGAGGCAGTGCCAAGGTTCGAATGGATACCAAGTAGAATTTTGGCTGTTTAGGTAGATCTGTGTCCTTATACAAAATCTGTGGGACTGCACTCTCTATGAGAGGAGGTTGACAGTGAATATTCATTTTCAAACAACGCCATGTGTTTATGTCGAAGCATATGTTAGACTGTTAAATCAAAAATCCATGTTTTTCCCTATTCCCAGGTCATATATGGAATTTTTTTTTCAAGCAGTGATCCTATGGTTACACTATATATACTAAAACCATATGGTTTTCTCAAACTCCTCTTTGTATTTTTAAAAATGCATATTAATGAAATGTTGGGGGCAACAAAACTTGATTGAGAACAGTTTGAATATGTGGTTCTGGAGAAAGCAAAGGCTTCCATTGCGATGAACTACAAGCTGTTAATACATTTCAAATGTGTTGCTAGACTGAAAATGATCATTTTCCAGAACATATTCAGAAAAGGCTGACCTTTCTCACGATGCTATTGCATGGATGAATTCACAGTCATACCCATTTCCATGTAGCCAATGTGGAAACAAGGATTTTTGAGTTGGACAATTTATATAGGGAGCTAGTGGGAAGAATTTTGAGAAAACAAATTTATAATCACTTTTTACATTTCATCAGTTCCCTGAATAGTTCCTTTAGTCATTTTACCACATCTATTGGTATTACTGATGGTGTAAGAAGAGGTGGTCGTTTTGGTAATAAGCCCAAGGCGGTGCTGCAGCTGGAGTTTGGGAGGAAAAGCCTGCCTTCTACCCATTTTCAAAGCTTCTAAAATCTGCTTAGCACATCTCAGCTTCGCCTCATGCTCCATATTTCTGTTGATGTTTGCAGCCATCTCTCCTCTAGGGAGCCATCAGTCATCTTAAAGTATTGTGGCATGGTGGCTAGAGCGATGTGCCTGGATTTTTCTCTGAATTTAATAAAACATAAAAGCCACATCTATATGCCTCTGGTGGGATCAAGAGAATTCTGACCGAATACACCCAGTTAAATGAGATCCATTGACTCAGCTGGAGTCTCGCTCGGCTCTGCGAGAGGCCTTGCAATCACTCGGTTTTGCAGTTTTCCTTTTGGAAATTCTGCTTAACACAATGGGCGTCGCAGCACCGGGGCAACACGTGGGTTTCCGTTAAGATGCATTTGCCTGAATACTGGAAATGGGTGATCTGGTTTGAAACAGAGCCAGCTTTTTTCTAAACTTCCTCATTTTGAGTGGGTTAATTCTGTTCTAGGAAAAAGCTTTGACAGAATTGCTTTCTGAGCGCCAGCAAAATGTTATGTTAGAAATAACGGTGTTTACCTCCATTCTCTATTTTTTTCCATAAACTTTTAGACGTCCATTTCCTAAATCTGACTTTTATTATTTGACTTGACCTCGCCAATATAAATGGTATTAGGTCATTATTGCCATCCATATAATGGCGCTCTCTGCCTCACAAAATAGGAAAAATAAGCCTTTCCACCCCCGAAACACAAAGTTGACCTACCTGCTCTGCTAAGGAAGTCAGAAATGGATGGAGCCAACTTGAACTCTGCCCCATAGGAATTCTTTACATTCCATAAAGGACTGGGACCTGTAGATCAGCCGGAGAGTCACCAGGAATCCTCATCTTAGGTCGGGTTCCTCAGACTCAGAGCTTGGGCTGGGGAAGCTTGTGCAGGTGATTAATGAAGCCTGTGTTTTCGGGACAGAGGAAGTGAGGAAGCAGGCTAGGGCAGGGAAAGGTTCAGGAAGCTTGTGGACTTAGCTGGGCTCTTGTTCCAGTCTGACCCCGTGGGGATCTCCGGGCACGAACAGCATCATAGAACTGGTCCCCCTCTGAGGCAGGAGGGCCGGCGTCTGGTACCCTGTGTCAGTTCGTCGGGGTGAGGGCTCCCTGGGGGTGGCTGAGGCAGTACCTGTGCAGCCAAGGGTGGGTCTCTGGGGAAGAGGGGAGCCTGGGGAGGGAGCTCTGGGTGGGACACTGACAGCACCCACCTGTATCCCTAAAGCAAGGATGCCTGGAGCTCAGAGTCTGTTCTCACTGCTGTTCTGTTTCCTTTCCCGCCTCCCAGGGAGCGGGCAGATCCAGCTGTGGCAGTTTCTTCTGGAGCTCCTGTCAGACAGCTCAAACTCCAACTGCATCACCTGGGAAGGCACCAACGGGGAGTTCAAGATGACAGATCCGGACGAGGTGGCCCGGCGCTGGGGAGAACGGAAAAGCAAACCCAATATGAACTATGATAAACTCAGCCGGGCCCTCCGCTACTACTATGACAAAAACATCATGACCAAAGTCCACGGGAAGCGCTACGCCTACAAGTTTGACTTCCACGGCATCGCCCAGGCCCTGCAGCCCCACCCTCCAGAGTCTTCCCTGTACAAGTACCCCTCGGACCTCCCTTACATGGGATCCTATCACGCCCACCCACAGAAGATGAACTTTGTGGCCCCCCACCCTCCGGCCCTACCCGTGACGTCGTCCAGTTTTTTTGCTGCCCCCAACCCATACTGGAATTCCCCCACAGGAGGCATCTACCCCAACGCTAGGCTCCCAGCCAGCCACATGCCTTCGCATCTGGGCACTTACTACTAAAGACCCGAGAGAGGCCTTTCTCAACCACATGCATCACCAATAAATTGCCACAAACTCTGTTGTAGAACATGAATCAGAAGTGCCTCAAGAGGAAGGACCACGCTTGACTGGGGCTGGGGGAGGACGCCGGGGAAGAGGTTCAAAGACTCTTAGCGGGAGGGGATGACTGAAGTATTGCTACCAAAATCAAGAGGATGCTACCAATGTAATGCACAAGGGCGTATCATCTGTGACCAACCTTGTAAAAGACATTGTAAGTAGAAGCATGAAGTCACAAGGACTAAGTGCCACAGAAAATGTTCTGAAGGCGTGTGGAGACTTTAGAGTGGACTCTGGGATCCTGCTCGTGCAAACTGGGGTTCAAGTAAAGCAACAGAGATCACACAGTCTGGACCGAACATGCCATTTCTCATGTCATTCTAAGGAAAACTACCTGTATTTAAAAAGAGAAACATATCACAAATAGAAGGAAAAAAAAGAAGAAGAAGAAGAAAAGAGAGAGACAGTGGCCCATCCACAGACATGGGAACAGAACTCATTGGCATTTGCCCTTTTGGGGGAAATCAGATTCATTCCATTTGATGGAGAGCTCTCAGCTCTCTCCAACTGTGAAGACGACCCAAAGCTTCCGACTCCTTTCCAATAAGACAGGAACTCTGAGCCAAAGGGTGGGGCTGAGGATGTGTCCGGAGAGATGAGCGTGTGGATGTAGACAAAGGACCGGAGGAGGTGGGAGAGGAGAAAGCGGAGGAGGAAGAGGTGAGGACTGGGAAAGAAACTTCTCAAGCGGTAAAGACGGGACTCAGGACAGGGCTGGTTCTGCAGAGAACGAATCATGGAGACCTGAGGCTTAAGGCGGTTAGAGTTTATACCAAATCCAGTGTCAGGAGGAGGGACCCGGCGTGATGGAGGAAAGGGAAGTCATAGAATTCAGAAGCAAAATTATGCATCTCTTTTGTTTGTTTGTCTATCAAAAGAAAATTGTAACTGGAATTGTCTGATATTTAAACGAAACATTCAGGACCTCGTGGTTAGGTGGAGGAGGGGGCAGTGCTCTCCAGGGGGTCAGGTAAGAACTAGCCTTCTTGGGGACCACAAGCCGAGATCACCTAGGCATCGAGGTTAGGGGGGCCCCAGTTTTCCTTTTGAGTCGCGAACGCTGTGCGTTTGTCAGAATGAAGTCTACAAGTCCATGGAGTTTTTTTTTTCTTCCTTTTTATATAATAATTATATAACTTATGCATTTATACACTACGAGTTGATCTCGGCCAGCCAAAGATACACAAGAGAGACAATCCATGATCAAAATGTGGCCTTGAACATTAACTCTGTATGCTTAATGTTTACAATATGAAGTTATTAGTTCTTAGAATGCAGAATATATGTAATAAAATAAGCTTGGCCTCGCACGGCAAATCCGATCGACACGGGAGTCTGCATTTGCACTTTTTTAGTGACTAAAGTTGCCTAATAGAAACGTGGGCTGCTTGCTGTGGGTTTTGTGTTAGGGTTTTCCTTGGTCCGGGAGTGCGTGCAAGGGAGAGGCAAGCAAATGGGATGTTTGGCACCCAAACGGCGCAGTCTCTCCAGCGCCTTCCTGCCCGCTCTCATTCCTCACCCCATCTGGAGCAGAAGGACCACATTTCACGTGGGAGCCTCCAGATTTAAGCCCAGAGTGGAAAAAGGCCTCGAAAGCTGAGGTTGTCCTTAAGAAATTCCAGATCCACACCCAGTCATGAATCGCCCTTAATTCCTGCTCTGATCATAAAGCAACCCTTGGATGGTGAATAAGTTATTGCTCTCAATGCCAACTGTATTGTCGTGGGTGAATAAAACATCACGGGTGGCTACAATTTCTCACTTTGACCAGACCAGGGACAGCTTCTAAATCTGCGACCTGGCTTCTCCGTCAGAGGATCTCACCAGGTAGACTGTGGCCTTCACCCTCCCCCACCAGGATAAATCTGGGTACCAGAGTTGGATTAACCAGCTCTGAGCCTGACATAGTATCAGACACAGTTTATTTCTCTGATCTAAAGTCAATCCCCCTTGACATCTCTTCTCTCCTACGGACCGCAAACGATGCCAGCCTTGGCCGAGGTGAAGGCGGTTCAGGAGGTGGGAGGCCAGGCCGTGGGAGGGAGCAAACCTGGGCAGCTCCTGAGCCTGAGTCAGTTTCTGACTTGGCCCATCTCATTGCCGTCTGGGGGCTTGTTTTGCACTCTGTAATCCTTCTGCGATGATTAAATGAAGTTGCCAAACCTCTGTGCTCTGGGTATTTTGGCAGTGGTCTTTCAAGTCCGTAGGATCCGATTACCAAAGCTGCAGACACTCGGCATTACTTGGATTAAAAGAAGTCCAACCATCAATCAGTTCCAGCAGCTTGGGAAAGGTCCACAAAGTGCCTGGATCTCCTTAGGGGAGATAAGTAAATAAATAAAAACATAGAAGCTGGCAGCTGGGACGCCTGCACTGTTCTGATGGAAGAGATCAGTCATTTTTATTTTGAGTACAAAGTCAAAGCACACCTACTTTCTGCATATAAATAGACATTTACTCGGATAATCACTCAATTCCACTCTTTCAGGATTGTATCGTGGGCGAATTAATATAAACAAGACACTGAGTCTCATATTCAGTTTTCACAGATGTTTTCATTTAGGTTCCCCAACTGCCCCCCGCCCCCGTATCCGGATTATTAGCAAACTTTATGACAAGCATGAGCAACTGGGATCATTTTGGATAACATGCTAATGCTGAGCTCTCCCAAATAAATAATTCTTCAATTACATCCTAAAATAACGTTCCTTCTCTGCTCCTGCATAGTTGCATTCCAGAGCACTCTCCAGTTGCTGTTCATAATCATATGAAGAACCTTTTTCTCTCTGCTTTTCCCGTTTTGCCCTGACGTACACTCACCATGATCCCGGCAGAATCTCACTTCTACTGGCAAGGGATCTTCCCTCTTTTCTTGTTTTAAACAGTCATGGGGGCTTTGTACTTGGTGGGATCTCTGCAGATCCCTAAATCTCAATTAAGACTTCATTTTTGCTCCCAGTTTGATTTCCTTGCTATGAGTCAGAGGGGTTCATGATGAAATGATTTGTCAGGACTGGTGCAGGAGAGGACTTTCTGCTCCCCGGGGCACCTCTGTGCTGCTGCAGCCCCTGCCACCTGGGAATGAGGGCCCGGATAGATGGGGGATGCAGCAGGGACCACTAACACCCGGGATGTGGGGCAGTGATGGCAAATGGGAGAACATGGAGGTCCCACAGGCCCCCACGTGGGACCTGTAACCTGTTTTTTTTTTTTTTTTTTAATCTGGTTTAACTGTTTTTTCATTGTTCCACCCAAATGGGAGTTCTGAGATGACTACTCAGAGAATGAAAAACACTTTGGGCTACTCAAAGGTGTCTCAAGTTTTGTTCCTTCTTTTTATCTTAACCTTGGTTTAAAAAATGGAGGAGGTAATAGCTCAGTGGTAGAGTGCCTGCTTAGCATGTGCAAGGTCCTGGGTTCAATCCCCAGTACCTCCATTTATAAGTAAATAGATAAATAAACCTAATTACCTGCCCCCCCAAAAAAATAAAAAAATAAAAAATAAACTTCTTGAAGTCATAATCAGATGCAAAAAAACTTAATTTGTATGAAAAAATCTTGGTGAAATGTTTCCATGTCACATGGGGAAAAGATTGGATATAGAAACCAAATGTTAGAAATAACTAAAACCTCCTCATTTATCATAGAGCAGCAGTTCTCAGGGTAGGGTCCCAGGGCCGGAAGCAGCCTCCCCTGGGAACTTGTGAAGTCTGCAAAGTCTTCGGACCCACTGCAGACCTGCTGAATCAGAAACTCTGGAGGTGGGGCTCAGCCATCAGATCCAACACCCCTTACAGGTGATTCAAAAAGCAAGCTGAAGTTTGGGAACCACTGCAACAGAGGAAAAGATAATCTGTGTCTGTGTGTGGAGCGTTCAGTGTGAAATCTCAAACTTGTAACATTTTCCTTCCGTGGCCACATGAAAATCAACCATCAGGGAAGCCAGTGTACTCTGGAAGCATCATCCTGAGTTGCTTCTGACTCAGCTCTTCTGAGCAACTCTCCTCCCTACTGTTTACTCGCTTCCATGTGTGTTAGTTATCTACTGCTGTGTAACAAATTACCATAAACTCAGCATCTGGAAACAACACACATCTGTTATCTCGCAGTTCCCAGGTCAGGAGTCCAGGCACAGTTTAGCTGGGTCCTCTGATCACAGTCTCACCAGGCTGAAGTCAAGGAACCAGTCAGGACTGTGATCTTATCTGAGGATGGGGTCCTTTTCCAAGCTCCCTGGTTGCTGGCAGAATTTAGTTCCTTGCAGTTGTAGGACTGAAGTCCTTTTTCCTTACCAGCCATCACCAGGAGCCACTCTCAAGTCTTAGAGGCCACTAGAGGTCCTTGCCACGTGGCCCTCTCCACAGCAAGGCAGTGGCTCCTTCAAGGCCAGCAGGAGAACCTCTCTCCTTTCAAATCTCTGACTTCTTTTAAGTGCTCACTTGACTAGGTCAGGCCGAGGATAATCTTTTTTATTCATTCAGTGTCTAGTGATTAAGGGCCTTAACTATATCTGCAAAATTCAGATAACATAACTAAATCATGGGATGAGAACCCATCACAGTCAAAGGTCCTGCTCACACTCAAGCAGAGAGGATTCTGTAGGGCATGTACTCCAAGGGATGGAAAACTTATGTGTCATCTTAGAATTCTGCCTACATACCATGGATATACTGCCTGTCTTCTAGCATTTTCTAAAATCCTCTGGCCAATCAAACCTTTTTAAAACACACATTGCTCCAAATGCCAGCCTTGACTCAGCAGCACTATAAGCCTGAGGTCCTGGTCTCCATGGCTTCCTCTTCCACTGGCAATGTGGACTTCTCTGAACAAGTCTAAAATCTGGCCAGTCTGAAAACCTTTATGTTGAAAATGTAAGGGCAAGTGCTAACTTTTTAATAGTATTTATATATTTTTTGGAGTCTATGGAAGAAGCAGCCCAACTTCATTCTGTATAGAAATAACTGCGCAAACTCATCTAAATTACAATTTTTCTATTTCAAATTAATTTTATAAAGTGAGATCCTTTCATTTGTTTTCTCATAAAAAGCTTTTACAAGATATTATTCTGGCAAGGCAATAATCATTTGCTTATCATTTGTGTCAGAACATGTTGACTTACAGACTCAGGAAGGCAGCATGTTAAACATAAGAACTTGATGAAAAAAAATAGGAGTTTTTCATGATTCATAGACACACAGCACATTCCCTAAAGAAAATAATAAAAAAAAATGGTAGCCAGAATAAACTTCATAAGGCAGTTTTGAGATTGTACAAAGTCATGACTGATTGAGTGAGCACAGCCAACGAGTACTGATTAAAAAAGATCGAGATGCACCTGGAAAAGAGGTCCCAGGGACAGACTCCAGGCCTCTGCCCTTGACCTTATTTATTGATATCTTACTAGAGTGAAGACATAGAAGGTACTCTGACAACAACTCCAGATGCTGTGGGCTAAGGGGAAAATAGGTGACATTATAAGTTCAGCATTTTGAAGAGCAGGCTGAAGGGATGGGTCAAATCAATCAAACTTACTGGAGCTTAGTGATGTTAGGATCTGCATCACATTGAACACACCTAAGAGCTGGACTGAGCAAAAGCACAGGTGGACAGCACTTCCGGATTTTGCAGGTGATAGCAGTGATGATGTGGAATATTCAATATTTAATGAGCTAAGGGGCAGGGGCAGGCACTGTGCTGAGCACATCAGGTGCACTGTCTCATTACTCCTTCCAATTGCCCTCTGGATACCAATTAAAACTAAAAAATCCTGACACTCAGATGAAACAATTTACCTAGCTCACCTGCCCCCCAAGGTAAGAGAGTGAGCTAACGCTTGTCCCAGGACTGACTTCCAAACCTCTATTCTTAATCTTAAGCTATGTCATCTCATATTGACAGGACTTGGGAAAGAGATGTGATTGCCCAAAAGTAGGTTCCATTAAAAAAAAAAATAGATTGTGAAAGAGAACTTATTTATTCTGTTTTGAATGGATGCCACCCACAACTCTGGACGTACATTTGCAGAGGCACACAGGCCAGCTAGAACAAGCCCAGCAGAGAAAGATGAGGGGAAAGAGGGAACCCAAGATTATGCCATGGGAGAGCAGGTGAAGGGACTGCCCAGTGTATCTACCGGAAGCAGGATTACATTTATGGTCCGTCCATCCAGGACCCAAGCACAGTGAATGGCAGGATTAAGCTGTCCATCATGCCCTCAGCTGTGAGATGAATGAACATCTGGAAAGGTAACTGTTGAGGCCAAAGGTGGACTCAGCAGGGATGCCCGTTGGCCAAACTCAAGGAAGAACTTTTTGACAGAGGAGCTCCACATGGAATGGCCAATCCTTTGCCCAGGAGTAGCTGGATGTGGATGTGCTCAAGGACAGACCATGTGACTCTTCACCAGATATTTAGCAGCACTTGGTAGGTGGACTAATTGGATGTAATTTGTATTCTGTAAAATGATGAAGATGATAAGGTGTCATATATGTACATGGAAGATCATGAAAAATGGTCTGAAATGTGTGATGGCTTGGAAACCCCACTCTTGGCCAGTATCACTTAGTCCTAAGGGCAGGAGCACATTTGGGGGTTAAACACTATATAGCCACTAGAAGCCCCCCAAATCTGCTTGTCCTGTGACTCTGTCTCCAGATTGAATTGAGCTCACTTTGCTTGGAGGTTAAAATCCATCATATCAGTTCAACACCACAGGGCCCTGGTGAATGGGGAGAGGCAGCTGGCTGGTGGGACTGCTGAACTTCCCCTCCACGTTTTCTCACTTAAGAGGAAGACCGCCCCACTGCAACACTCTCCCATAAAGGCACACATCGTGGGGGTTGTTGGTCACAGCCTGCTCAGCATTAGTCACGGCTCAGCTGGAAGAGTAAGGGCTGCCCCAGGGAGCCTCAGCCCAGCTCCAGACTCACCGTTTCCACCTCCCAGCAGGCCTCGGAGGCTGGGAGCCGAGCCTGGGAGCCAAGGCTGGCTTTCCACTTAAGATGCTATGGAAAGCATGGGAGCAGAAGTTAAATATGTAAGAAACAATTTGGGCTGGAAGTTAGGAAACCATTTGGTAAGGTCTCTTGACTAGAAGGCCAGGATATTCCAAGAACGTGGCAGGAGGTGGGCAGAGCTCGGAGTTACTCACCTTCTCCAAAGAGGGTGATACCCAGGGAGAGAGTGACCAGAATCGATTTCCAGCAGGGTAAGTCCCGCCTCTTCCTGTGGGAGGGACCGGAAGGGGTGGGGAGAGAGCAAGAGTGACTGTGGGGTGGTCACTGGGTTTCAAACCTACATTGTCTGGTCTGTGCTCACAGTGTAGTGGCCTTATTCCAATTAAGAAGAAAACACTAACATGTTCTAAATCACTCACTCAGGGAAGACCGAGCACTTGTTAAGGTCATTTAATCCAAGTTCACATGGCTGTTAAGTGGCAGGGACAGGATCCGAATGAAAGTCTGACTCCAAAGTTTCTATGTGCAGCCGCTGTGGTGTTCTGCCTGTCAAAGAAAGCTGAATTAGGAGTAAAACCATAGGCTGGGCACCAATTATTCATGAATTATTATTCATATGATGGTAGGAATCTGGATAAGACAGGAGGAAACTGGTAGGAAGGGAAAACAGTAAGTAAGTAAAACATTTAAAATTCTTGTATGATTCAAGACAAGATGTCAATATTATGGACAAAGCAAGATGTCTGCCAAAAAGAATAGTAATAAACTATAGATAAAGAAAAAAAGAAAGAGAAGAATCGTGTTCATGGAGTTGATGATTCAGTATTATGAAAATGTCGATTATTTGCAAAATCTAGAAATTGACTGCAATCCCTATCAAAAACCCCCAACAGTTTTTTTTTCCTTTTTACCTGTACAAGCAAATTTAAAACTTTATACAGAGGCCCAGATTAACCAAGACATTCTTAAAGAAAACACAGTCTATATCTTATGGGTTTTGTCCTCCCAGATACTAAATCTTAATAAAGTTCTAGTAATTAAGAATTACAAGGTGAGATGGCTCAGAAAGAGAAAAGTAGATGAGTGGAAAAAAGAAAAGTCCATAAACAAATCCACATACATGGATACCTAATATAATCAGAAATGATACTGAAGATCAGTGCAGTGAGAATGCACCTTTTAATAAATGGAGCTAAAATGGAAATCTATGTTGGGAAAAATATAATGGAGTGTTACATAATACCACACAAAAATCAGTTACATCTGGTTAAGGCTAAAATTTAAAATGCAAAAGCACAAAGATTTTCAAAGATCCTACAGAAAAATATCTTCATGACCTTGAGGTGCAAAAGAATTTTTTAACATGACAAAAAACTACAAGAAATAAAAGAAATATTGATAAAATTTTCTGTGTTAAAATGAAGAACTTCTTTTCATTTTAATAGATATCATTAAAGAGAGTGAAAAGACAAACTACCCTCCAGGAAACGGTATTTGTAACCCATATAACCTGCAAAGCACTAGTATCCAGGATGTGTAACTTACAAATCAATGGGAAAAAGAACAACAGAAAAATAATGTAAAATAATTGAATAGCTCACTTCCCAAGAGTGGAAACATGATGGACAATAAATGAATGGGTAGTGATCAAGTTCATAGTAATTGAGGATGTGTAAATTAAGACCAAAATGATATCCATTTTATACCCGCCGTATTGGCAAATATTAAAAAAATCCAATCATGAGCCATGATGGTGAGGATGTTAAAAAAAAAAAAAAAAGGAGCACTCATGCACCACTGCGGGTAGCAGAGACTGGGTACAATCTCTTTGGAAAACAGTTCGGCATTCTTTGGCATTCACTGTAGAACAGATGAAGTGTACACCCAAAATCTTGTTAGGGAAATTCCGAAGGAAACTAGGAACCTTTCACAAGTCCACTGGGATAGGACACATGAACCACTATGTCTCTCTAAGCATGCTTGTAATAATAACAACTGGAAACAGCCCAAGGATCCATCCACATTAGATTAGATAAGCCAGTTTCAGTATGTCCACCTAATGGAAATATATACAGCTATGAGAGAAACTCACAAATTTAACATTGAACCAAAGAAACAAATACCTGGAAAACACAGGCAATATGGTTCCATTTGTTTAGATTTCAAAAGCAGGCAAAGACAAATAATACACTGTTCAGAGATCATGCAGAGGTGTTCAAAGAATGACTGAAAACAAGGGATTAATAATTTCAAGATCAAGATAGTGATCTCCTCTCAGTGAGAAGAAGAGGGATGGGGTCAAGGAGGGAAACTCAGGTATTTTAAAAACCTGGCAATGTTCTTTTTCCATTGTGGGAGATATTTCTTTATTTGCTCTGTCCATTTATTTTAAACACTGTTCTGTGCATATGATGTATCTTCTGATACAAATGTCTTTTAAAATGCTGTCAAAAAGAGGACAAACACATAGACAGCCACAGCTTCACAGCCACCAGCAGCACGCTGCTGGAGCAGCGTTTAGCAGCACTGCGGAACGTGCTGCCCTCTGACTGCTCCCGGCAAAGGATGCTCCGTTTCCTCTGGTGAGGTGGCTGAACGTTCACTCTCAGTACAATGAGTTTCGGTATTCCCCAGAAAGCTTTACTTCCTCTACCAAGTGCTCTCTGGGGGTTAGCTACTGTTGATGAATATCTGTGCATCATTCTGTCTCTCTCTGGTCCCCTCTATGTCTTCTGCCTTCAAGAGATAGAGCTTAATTCCCCATCTTTTGAATGTAGGCTGGGCTTAATGATCTGCTGCTAATAAATAGAAAGTAGCAGAGGCGATGGCGGGTGGCTTCTGAGATTAGGTGGTAAAAGGCATTGTGACCTTCTCTTTGCCTTCCCTCTTGGATAACTCACTCTGGGGAAGCTAGCTTCCATGTCAGGACACTCAAGCAGCCCTATGGAGAGGCTCATGGGTAAGGAACCCAGACCTCCTGCCAATAGCCAACCATCCATCCCCGATCAAGTCTTCAGATGACATCATTCACGGTCAACATTTTGACAAAATTTCATGAAAGATTATGAGCCAGAACCACCCAAATAAGCTGCTTCTGAATTGCTAATGCACAGAAATGTGAAATAATAAATGTTTGTTGTTTCAAGCCACTACATTTTGGGGAAATTGATGATACTGCAATAGATAACTAATACAACTTGCTTTCTCAAGATTGCTGCCTATGGGTTCTGCCCAACCTAGCCTATTGCATTAGACTTTAAGAGAGGCTGAGCTGAGACAGCCTGGGTTGACCTCAGACCTGGTGATCCCTCTGCTTCTGAAATATCTTTGTCTGATTTTTCTCTCATTCTGTCGACAAGCTATGTGTCAACTCTCTGGTTTTCTGAGGCTAAAGAATATTGCTTAAAGAAATACTTTTCCCATAGATGAAAAGGGGGGGGTTACAGGAGCCTAGGACCCTAAAATTCTGGGTTTTGCAGACTGTAGCTGAAACAGTGTGGGTTTCCAAACCCCACAGGCATGCATTGGGTCCTACCTAATGTGCTGGCTGTTTGAACTTGGTTATTGTATTTAGCTTCTCAGAAGCTCTCGCTCCTTCTCTGTTGGTCAAATAATAGTTACTTAGGATTCAGTTTGGCTATGGAAGAAGAAGAGCAATGGTTTAATCAAGGTAGAAGTTTACTCTTCCATGTCAAAATCCAAAAGTCTGGAGCTGGTGTGGCCTCCATGATGTCGAGAAATCCAGGATCTTTGTATCTTCTTGTTCCACCATGTGTGGTTATTTTGGTCAAATGTTCTAACTAAAGGCTCTAACTCCAAAATATTCACTGAAAAGCAAAAACTTGGACTTGGACCATGTATCCACTAGGATTCTACCAGAAAAACAGAACTAGTTGGATATGAATGAAGACATGAATGTATGTGTGCATGTATTTCAGGGAATTGGCTTCTGCAGCCGTGGCATCTGGCTGGCAAGGCTGAACTCTAGTGGGCGAGTCAGCTGGATGGAAGCTCTCAGGCAGTCCACAGGCAGAATTTCTTCTTCCTCACTTTCGCTCCTAAGGTCTTTCAACTGATTGGATGGGGCCC
Source organism: Camelus bactrianus (assembly GCF_048773025.1). Classification (NCBI taxonomy): domain Eukaryota; kingdom Metazoa; phylum Chordata; class Mammalia; order Artiodactyla; family Camelidae; genus Camelus; species Camelus bactrianus. The sequence continues at coordinate 6,263,179 of NC_133539.1, forward strand.
ACCCAGATTATCAGGGACAATCTCCTTTCCTTACAGTGAGCAGACTATGGCTGTCAAGCACGTCCACAAGACACCTTACAGTAATACCTAGGTAAGTGTTTGAATAACTGCCAAGAGCACACAAGACATCCCAGGCTGCCGTCCGGTCTGAGACTGATTTCCCACAAGCTGGTCTCCCTCAAAGCTCCGTGAGGGCCAGGGACAGCTGAGTGCGGGCAGTGGCAAATCAGGGCCTTCCTGCCAGGTTACAGAAACTACACCTGCCAGGCTTGGATTTCGAGCCCTGGTTCGCCAGGAAAGGGACCTGTGCTCCCCAAACGTGAGTCTGAGCTGCTGGGACAGGGATCTAGGGAAAGCCCTGCCACCCCTACGGCTCTTGGATCCTGGCTCCAGGTCCTGCTGGAAGAGACAAGCTTAAGCCCCTCAAAGGGCAGGGGTCCCTCTCCTGCAGCCTGGTGCCAGGCCCTGCCAGCCCTCCATGGCCGGCCAGCCATGGGACAATGTGTCCACGGGTGACCCACGCGCCCGCTTCTGCTTCTGACTCCCTGAATTTTCTCCAGTTAATGCCTCCCAGCAGGTCCTGAGTGTGTGCAGGGGGATCGGGCCACGTGTCCTTGGTTGAGTGCCATCTGCAGGCCAGCTGGCGCCAGTGAGGAAGGGATGAACAGGAGGGACCAAGCACACGTGGCAAGCGTGCTCACTCCCCCAGCGCGCGCCCAGCAGCAGGAAGTCTGAAGGATGCACTCGTTGCTCTATTAATATGGAAAAAGAGGAAGAAAAGACACTGGTAACTGTCCCTTCTGCCAGCAGGGCTGCCACCAGCACACAGGGCCCCTTTGTGCAAATGAGAAAAGGCGCTCGCTTTGGGCAGCCAAACCCTCTGGGTGAAGGGTTCACAACAACGTGGCCTCCCCAGGGTGACACGCCCCTGGGCCAGGGGACAGGGACTGACCTCGTGTCCGCCTCCACCTGCCCCAGCCCCTCAGCCAGCACCTTTCTGCGGTGCCCCAGGCTGCTCAGAACTGGCCGGACCTGGGGGTCAGTACTGGGAATCTTTTGTAACAAGCCTGTGCCCTGTGCTCCCGTTTGAAGGCTGTTTGAAGGCCGAATCTTGAATCTTGGCTCTTCGGAGACCTCTTTCCTGCACAGGTGCCTAAACAGCCAAGCTCGAGGGGCTCTGAGCTTGAGACTTTGTGAAGAAGCTGAGAGGATTTGATGACCACACCTGCAATTACATTTTTTAAGGAGCGCCAAACACTGCAAACTTTATATTTTCATGTCTAGTTGGTCTAAAAGGGATACAAATTGAGAATGTTCCTTCTCACAAGGGAGCTGCAGGGGACATCTGATTCTGGATTCCAGAAGCTTCCTATCATGTTGAAAATAGAACCTCAAACTCCTGGCCAGGTCTGCAGGCTCCACAGGGCTCACCCCCGCGGCCTTCTCTAGTTTCATTACTCGGCCCTCCCCCTACTCTCCGTCTTTCTCAAACTCATCACCTTTTCCAAGTTCAAGCCTTTGCATGAGCAGGTCCCATTCCCAGGGCACTTTTTCTCCAGATCATCACAGAGCAGTCGTCTTCTTGTCCTTTGCATCTCGGCGAGGCCATCTCTGATCGCATCTAATTCAGCCTCCTGCATAATGCCACCTCCCCAGGGGTACTTCCCTCCGGGCCCTTTATCACTGGCGTTCTCCCCTTTTACGTATTTGTCTTTTGTCATCGTCTCATCATTGCTGTTGAAGCTTCCACGAAGGAGAGTCCTGGCCCCCGGAGGGGTGACTCAGGAAGGGTGTTCTTACCTGTAAGGGACACAGATTTGGAAAGTTCAGGGCTAGGCCTCCAGCAGGATGCTTCCAGGGGCTTTGTGACCTGTCTTACTCTGTCTCTCAGCTTCATTTCCTCTCTGAGGGTTCAGCCTTAGGTGGGCTTGTTTTAGGCCACACCAACATAGTTGCCAAAACCAAACTTCAGGCTTAGGGACAATCTCTCAACATCAGCGCTATTGGCATTTGGGGCCGAATGATGGCTGTGGGGCTGCCCTGTGCACTGTAAGATGCTCTGCAGCATCCCTGGCCTCTACCCGCCAGCATGCCAGTCGTCCCGGACATGACAGCTCAGAAACGTTACCCAGGTTTTCCCAAACACCCCTTGAGGAGCACCCCTGGTTGAGAATCACCAGCTACATGATGGCCTTTCAGCCGCTCCAGGTGAAAAAGCATCTCTTTTTCCCAACAGTGTGAAGAGGAGACTTGGAATTAAGCCTCCCTCCTGGACTTTGGTCCCATGCCCTTCCCTGAGCCCATCACTGTAGCCAGAGAAATGGAATACACTGATTGGCCAGCCTGAATCACTCATGTGCCATCGAGTTGGGGTTGGGTCAATCACACTCCAGCCTTTGATGGTTAAGGAGGAGTTGTCACCCAAAGGGAAATGAGGGAATTGTAACCAGAAGGGAAGAATTTTCCTATTCGTCTAAATGCAGTCTCTTTGGAAGAGTCTGCATTGTTATTTTCATGCCACCAGAGGTCAGCACTGGGCCATGCCATGCCAATGTCATGCCAATGTCATGGTGGTCCTCATACCCTAAGAAAATGCAGATGATTTTAAGTATTTTAATTCACAGAGCAGAGATCCTTAGCTGGGGCTGGCTACCCTCTAAACTGCATAGCAAAATTTTTTGCATTTGTGAATTTTTCTGGTGAGATGGCCCACTGCTTTCACCAAATCTCCAAAGTTTATAAACAGTAAGGTCCCACTGCACAGCACAGGGAACTAAATTCAATACCTTCTTATAGTCTATAATGAAAAAGAATATGAAAATAGATAAACCTATACTTATGTATAACTGAACCACTATGCTGTACACCAGAAAGCAGCACAACCTTGTAAACCCACTCTACTTCAATAAATTTTTTTAATTTTTAAAAATTAAAAGTAAAAAAAGAAAAAAAATTTAAAAAAATTAAAAATCCCCAAAGTTTAAATATTAAAAGCAACTGATCTAGAAATTGACCTCCTTGTTTCAGGAAGGATGTTTGGTATAAATGTCTTGGGAAAATAACTTAAACTCATTTTAATTCAAGTCCTCAGATATACACAGAGAGTATGCAGATTATTATAGCAAAGCTACCCTTCCCAGTAAAGAAGAACAGAGGAAGGGTTAAAACTACCTGCTTCGGGGCTATTTACCTTTAGGAGAGTGGCTTAGGGAAAGTGTCTTAGGAAGTTCAGACTCTGATGAGCCAAGACTGGAATCCTGCCGATTGTAAACGGCCCATGATGGGGATGCTTCAAGGAGAAGTCTTCTTGGGTTTAGACAGTGAATGCAGGTGTGTCATCCAGCTCATGGCAACGTCTCAAACCCTTGTGTCATGCCAGGGTCATGCTCTATAAACTGAGGGCATCGGTGTACCCAGGACTTGATATATTTCATCTCATTTCACCATCCCCCAAACTGAGCAGATGTGGTTATCTCATTTGATAGATAAGGAAACAAGCTTCAAGACAAGCAAAGCCATTTCTTACGTAGCTGGTATCTCAGTTTGGGCTGCTGTCACAAATTACTGCAGGCTGAGTGGCTGAAACAGCAAACATTGATTTCTCATCGTTCTTGGGGCTGAAAGTCCGAGGGGAGGGTGCCAGCGTGGCTGGGTTCTTCGTGAGGACCCTCTTCCTGATTTACAGGTGGCGGTCTTCCTGTTGTGTCCTCACGCAGCAGAGAGGAAGCAAGCTCTCTCTCGTTTCTTCTTTGAAATGAATTAACTCCATCGTGAGGGTTCCACTCTCATGCTCTAATTACCTCCCAAAGGCTCCATCCCCAAAGGCCATCGCATTGGGAATTAGGGTTGGTGCGGATCCTGGGTGCATGGTTGACCTTGAATAAATTAATTGACCTGTTTGTGGTCTATCCATACGATGGAACATTATTCAGGTTTTAAAAATAATGGAATTCTGACACATGTTACAACAGGAACTTTGAAAACAAGCTGAGCCAAATAGACCAGTCACAGAAGGAGAGATACTGTATGTTCACTTCAAGGAGGTACCTAGGTAGTCAGTCATGGAGACAGAAGGTAGACAAACAGATGAATATCAAGTTCACGCTGTGCAGCTCGGGGAACTGTATTCAATACCCTGCAGTAACTTATGGTGAAGGAGAGCATGAAACGAATACATGCACGTCCATGAAAGACTGACGCGCTGTGCTGTGCACCTGAAACTGACGCAGCGTTGTACACCGGCCATACTCCAATTAAAAAAAAATATATATATATGAAAATTAGAATAGAGGTTTTAAAGGGCTGAGGAGTCAGTGTTTAATGGGGACAGGGTTCAGTTTGGGAAGATGAGAAAGTCCTGGAGACGGATTGTGGAGATGGTTGTACGACCGTGGGGGTGAATTTTACACTCAAATTATGTTTAACGCCAGTGAACTTTACATTTAAAATAGTTAAAATGGTAACTATTAACTTAAACATAGTTAAAATGGTTTATATATTTTTTGATAAAACAGTTTGAAGAGTGCCCAAAAAAGGCTCTCAAAATTCAGTAACCAATTAATCCTTGAAGGCAGTGTGTTTTTTAAAAAATCCAAATTAAAGGAGAAAAATCCACGAGGAACAATAACGAAATTTTAGATAAAGAGAAAGGGCATGACTGACTTCTCCTTTTTGCCCCGGGCTCCACGAAGGCTCAGCCTGCCTCTGAGAGTCACCCTTCTCTGAGAGCTGACATCCTGGTCACAGCACGAGTGTGGTTTCTCACTCGGGTGGCAACCCCGCCAAGGCACAATTGTTCTCACTTCTCAGTTATATAAACTGAGCCTTCTTGGGGTTAAGGCACTTGCCCGAGTTCAGTCCTGTGCCTCTGGCCTCTGCAGACCGACCTCTCCAGCTGTGTCCAGCTGAGGAGGAGGTGGCCGCGGGCTCAGAATGGAAGCCTCCCTGAGAAGAGCCTCTGTGCAGGTCCGAGGGCGAGCTGGAGGTCTCCGTCCTGCCCCGAGGCTCACGGGGAGCAGGCTAATGGGTGACTTTTCCTGCTGTGACTCTGCACTCATCTCTTTTTAAATTTCATGTTCTTTCTGATGCTGTGATCCTTCTAGGTCTGCAATAAACTGTAATTAATTGTTATTAATAAATATGTAAATCATTGTTGGTGAATGAGTGAATGCATGAATGAACAAAATAAAAGTCTCACCAGTTTAACCCTGAGAAAGAACACACAGCCTTCTTGGCCGCTGTCTTGGAAATTTGTGCCTGGGGTAGCTGTCGCTTGAGAATTTTGTAGGTTGAAATGACAAAGCGTACAGATGTTGTGACGCTTTTAAAGCACCATATATTAAATACATCTCTCTCTAAACCCTCGCTGGAGGTGGAGACAGAGCAATACATATTCTTTCACTTCTACTTCTCTTCACAAGTGGGTAAATTTCTGTATTAGTCACCCAACACTTACACGTAAGATGTGTTTGCATTTGAGGTGTCCACTAGCCGCACAGACAGCTGAGCTGTCAGACACCCCACTCATGGACAGACGAGCTCGTGTTTGTGGTCCGAAGCCATAGACTCTTCCCCTGGTTAAAGAGCCTTTTGTCTTGCAAAACAGGTCTAGGGCGGGCCCCCCAAGGGGCCTCTGTGGTTCCTTGTGCTCCTCTGAAACAGGGGACTTCCAGGGACAACAAGGTAGAGGGAGCAGTGACGGAACAGGTGGGAACCGTGTGTGTGCAGGAGACACACCTCCTCTGCCCTCTGGTCCTGCCCTCCTGGCTTTCGGTTTCTGGCCCCAGAGAGCTAACTGCACAGACGCTCCTGTTCACTCAGCCCGGGCTGCTCTAGGTCCTTGCCTTTTCGCCTGCGCTGTGCCTTCAGCCAGAAATGCCTCTGCCCGCTTCCACTCCCTCTGCTCCTACCCCATAACCAGCGAAAGACCTTTCCTGGCTCAGGTCCAGTGCCAGCGCGGACACAGGCCGACCAAGACCTGATGAATCAGAATCTGCTTTGTGACAAGACCTCCAAGGGGTTCGCAGGCCCCTCCAAGTGTGGAAAGCCCTGTAGAGAACTCCTGCTGGTGCTTCAGTACTCAGCTCAGGGCCACCTCCCCCAGGGAGCCCTCCCTGACCTCCCACCTCACCCGAGGTTGCTGCAGGCAGTCTGGGCGCCGGTGCAGAGCCAACAGTGAGTGTGTAGGCCTCCTTCACCAGCACTCCTGGGCCCTGAGTCCGTCTCTCCACAGCCCGCACACCCTGCTGGAGGAAACCTAGGGTTCACCTTGGTCTCCCCACGAGTAGCGTCCTCACAGCTCCACTCGGGTAGCCAGCGCCTCACACTTGGGAATCCTCCCCCTCCCCTCCAGCCCCTCCCGTACCTGCCCTTGGAGTCCCTGTGGTGGGACCCCCAGGGGTGAGACCACTGATCCCGAGGGCCATCAGGGATGGCAGACACCTGGGGAGCCCAAGTGCTCGCCTGCTCAACCCTCTGTGCCCCAGAGATGAAGGCTTTCACGGGGTGTCACTCAGGGACGCTTGGCTGGATTTTTTCAGGCTTCCTCTGATGAGATTTGTTAAAAGTTCCTTGAAGTAGAACAAAAGTACACAGGGTTCTTAGAAAAGTCTAGGAGTCGTTCCTCAGTCTTCTTCTCTGACCGTCCAGTCACCTGCACACGGTCTTTGTGTTCTCCTGGATCTGTGTTTCACCCCCCAGCACAGCCCCCAGTGCTCCACGCAGACCCCTGTGAGCCCCCTTCCTGCAAACTCCCCCCTCCCCCACCCCACCTTCCGCTCTCTCCCCGCCCACAGAGACCTGTGTAGGATACACATCACTCCGTGTCCTCAGCCTCCAGCCCTCTCCCCCAGGTCTGCACCCTCCCTGGTGTCCCTACCCTGCGCTAGAGAGATGTCTGTGCAGCGGGCCTGCTCCCCGCCCCCTCTTCCCCTCCCCGTCCTCTTTGCCCCATTTCCCTGCCCAGAAACCCAGCTCTCAGGTCTCTATACTCCTGTCCTCTCTGCCTGGAGTATTCTGCCCCCTGACTTTCCCAGGCCAACTCCTCTTCCCTTTTAAAATCTCAGCATAAATACCACCTCCTGGTTTCGCACGTTGCACGTCACCCACTGGAGCTGTCTGCAGAGCAGAGATTGCCATCCTTTGTCTCTTTTTTCTTTATTATCTGAGCTCGTCCTTCCCTGGGTCCATGGGGAGGGGGCCACAGGCCTCACCTGGCTGCCTTTTTCCATCACTCCAACACCAATACGTTGTCAAAGGTCACAGACACTCCAAACATACTAAATAAGTGGATGTGAATGAAGGCAATAGACACACACACACATTGGATCAAATAGGGTCAAGTGTGCTGGTCGTTCTCCAGGTTCTATGCGCCTTTTCTGGGCTGCTCTGCACCGGAGGCTGACTCCTGCCTGCCCTCCCCGGGTCCCCTGGGTGGCTGCCTTTTGCTCCAGCAGTAAAAGGAGGGACAGGACAGAGGCGGGGAAGGTTTCCCTGTCCCCCTGACGGCCCCTCGCTGAGCTCAGATGCTGTCTTCGCCCCTCATCCTCCAGACCCAGCAATGAGAAGAGCTTCCTTACTGCCGGCACCTCAGAGCCCTCTTCCTCGGTCCCCCCGCATCCCTGATACAGCTCAGGTGACTGCCTGCATCTCAGCGCCCTCGGCTGCACCGTTTGGATGAAGGGTTTCTAGTTGGACCCTTACTGAATCATCAGGTACCTCTCATTTTCTGTCGATATGATCTATGACTCTTTTGTCTATATACAAATTATATACCAAAACAACACCATTTTTATTTTCAACATTTATTTAATCACTTAAAAAAAATGAAACTCTAACTTTACATTTTCAGCTACCCACAAAGCAACTGAATAGGCTGAGTATCTGTACTGTGGTTGGCGTGTGTGTGTTTGCCATCAAGAGAACACTTTTTAATTTTGACTTCATAAATTTTAGAAATGTAAAAACAGAGAAAACTTTTTAACAAAATAACAACAGTTAAGAAAAAAATTACAAAACAGAAAGACATGGCTGCAAAATCTTAAGTACTCCAATCTGTGAGTTTAGGATTAATCTAATCCGATGAATTTAGGACTAAACTGTGAATTTAGGCGTACACTAACGAAGATTACCTAGTTTGAACGTGGTGCTATTTTGTTAACATTTTTGTTTGGGTTTTGTTTTGTTTTCACATTTTTTAAAATCAACAGAAGTTGACTAAGGTAAGTGTTAAATTACCTCCTCAGTTTTGTAAAACTAGCCATTGCATACAGAAATGGTCTTTATTGTGTTCAACTTTTCCATTCATGTCAGACTTAATGGATGCTTCAAGTCATCGTGGGCATTCAACTCATCAAAATAAAATACTTATTATGTATCCATGAGAATTATATTATTGGGTCTACATTTAAATAACACTACCATAGAGTTTTCATGCTATTCTAATAAGAGTAATTGTGGCATCAATTTAGCAATAATAGCTTAACTAAACAAGGAACAAACGAAATTCCTTCAGCAGAAATACATGCAGATGGAAATGAAAATTTGAGAAAATCTTATAAATTATGTTTTATCTACTTAGAAAAGAACAATTAAGTTATAGTAGCTAAATATAAAGAGAAAAATCAAAATTACTTTCAAAAGAGAGCACACGTGCGGATGTTGTGCTGTGGTTGTGAGCGTCTGGACCGACTGCTGTGAGCTGAGTCACACCTGCAGGTGACCGCAGGTCCCTGGTCCCTCACCGCGGTGCCTTCCTCCTTCCCGGGGGGCCTGATGGCCCAGGGCCCCCCCCCCGACACTGGCGGGCCCCTGGGGGCTGCGGGCGGAGCAGCAGGAGCACCAGGGCCCCTGGGGGGAGGCTGGACGTTGGACTCGACCTGGGCCAGCATCTGCCGGGTGCGGTCACTCTCCTGTCGCAGCTCCTGGAGCTTTCTCTTGGTGGCCACCGCCGCCAGCCAGCCTTCCCCAGCTCTTTTCTCTTGGAAGTGGATCTTCTTGAGGTGGTAGGAGGTGGTTCTCTCCAATTCCTCGCCTGCGTCTTGGGCCATCTTCTTGCAGAGGTCGCGCATCTGACGTGTGGAGTCCAGGTCTCTACACACGTGGGTGAGTTGCTTCTCAACTTGTAAGCAGCGAGCTTCCACCTGGGACAACTCTCTGTGAAGCTGCGTCACACAGTCGTCATAGGCGTCAGGCAGACTTTGAAGCTTCAGCTTCAGCTGCTCAATCTCACCATCGAGCCGGGAATTCTCACCCTTCACAGAGGCTTCTTCTGTTTGGAGACTTGTAACTTGTGCTGTAAGCTCTTGGATCATCTGCTTTTCTTCCCGCAGGCGCCTGGCTGTTCCCTGATGTTCCTCTTGGGGACGGGGAAGGCGCACACTGCGGCCAGCATCACCAGTGACGCCCTTCAGATCGCCCTCCGCCCCGGGGACAGGGCGATGGCCATCTTCTGCCCCCTCCTTCTGCTGGATGTCTGCGCGCCCGCCACCCGCGGGGCCCCCACGGAGGCGGGGCGAGGGGCTGGCCTTCAGCAGGTGGTCCGCGACGGATCTGAGTCGGCTGATTCTGCCTTGCAGGCCCTGCGCCTTTCCTGCCTTCGGCCGCTCCAGCCTCCCGCCCAGCTCCTCCTTTCCCTGGACTTGTCGCTCCCTTCTTCCAATTTCTGGGTGAAACCGCTCTGGACTCTCTGGAAAACCAACCCTCTTATTCAGATCATTCTTTTCTGTCTTCTGAGCTCGTTCTCCATTCTCCTCTGATGGCTTTAAGGTGTGTTTTCCGTCAGTGACTCGGGAGAGTTGAGGAGGCTGGCTCTTCAGTGCCTTTTCTATAAAGGCAACAGTGCCCTCAAACAATGTCCTTCTCAGGTTTTCTTTCAAGGCCCAAAAGCATAAGACTTTTAACAAGGGAGGACTGGCCTCCGGCCCAGGTGGCTTGAGGGCTTCGTGGGCCTGAGTCGTCGGGCCCATAGTCTCTTCACATTTTCCACAGACTTCGTCTCGGGCTGAAGACGTTTTTCCAAGCGACCTCCCCCTTCTTAAAGCGTACCGTCCACTTCCTGCCAGGACCAGCACCCCAGCACACACCAGGCTCTCCCAGCGAAGCACAGGCAGACCCGGGACGTGTGTCAGGCTTTCGTAAACAAGCAGCAGAGCGCCCCACAGGGGCTCCAGGATCAGCTGGAAAGTGGCCCCGCGGGCAGCCCGCAGGACCTCCATGGCGGCGAGGCCTCCGCAGCTCTGCCTCTGAGGACCAGCGTCCTGTGGGCCCAACTGCCCGCTCAGAACCCTGCGGTGTTCCGTCTCCAAGGTAAGCAAGCGCCTGCCCGCCAGGGCGGGCAGCTGGGCCGGGGGAGGGGAGGCCAGCCAGGTCCTGGTCCGCAGTTGTCCCTAACGTCGCTGGAAGTGGAAAGCGACCTCACTTACCCAGGCCCTGGGGGAGGGGGAGGGCTGAGCACAGCCTGGAGCTGGGCCACTCGAGGCCCGCCTGGCCCCACAGCAGACCTAGGGGGTCAAAGCAGGGCCAGGCCGGTCCCGTTCTGTGCCTAAGAGGAGGTCAGGGCAGAGTGGTGGGACCCTGTTCTGGTGAGAGCCAGGCTCCTGAGTTAAGGGTTCCCTCTGCTGCAGAGACAGCTGGTCCTGCCCCAGAGGTCCCGGGGATCCTCCTCCTCTGAGGCCCCCCTCCCCCTTGTGTGGTCACTGTGGGAAGACAGGGCCCCAGTCTGAAAGGTCTTCTCGACGATATTACGTGTGAGACCAGGATTCCAATGGTAACAACTCAGGAGGAATCAGTCTGAATTTCAGGGTCTTACAATCCTGTGTTATCTGTGGAGCCAGCATGTTCCTGTTGAATCTAAGGCTCCTAGAAGGGGCTGATTCTGTTCCAGGAGGGACACAGTGACATGGGCTGTGTCCCCAGATGGTCCTGCCATTTCAGCTCGTACTTCCCAAGGTGGGCCTGAGGGGGGTCTCCCGTCCACTGAGCCATCTTCAGAAGTGGCCTCTGTGTAAGGGGACAGGCCTTTCTTTTGGCCCCGTTTATTTCACTAAACCACGTCGTGCTCCCCTAGTATCTCTCTGGCACACCCGGGCTCAGAGACTCCTAGTCAGACTCTTGGATCTGTCCCAGCACCTCATCCTCCATTCCTTTACTGCACAGGGAACCAAGGGAACTGGCATCTGAGACCTTTTCAAGGGTCCCAATGGATGCCAGGCCCAAGAGGGCTGAAAGGGTGGGCTGGGGGCAGGAACCCTCCCAGGGAAGTCGGGCCTTTTCAGGGCCGTCAGAACCACGTCTGCAAGTGCACGTGGTTGATCTTTAAAATAGATCACGCGTGGGTGAAAGAAATGGCAGTGTTCTCCCGAGCACTCAGCTAGCCCTAAGATGAGAGAAACAGCATGAAAACTATTGGCCCATCAAGAGGTCCAGGGTGTTTTATTGCCTAAAACAGCTCGGGGCCAGACGGTATATAGCGAGAGAATTCCAGAGAAGTTCTGGACGGATAGCACTTCTCCAGTGCCTTCTGGGGACGGGAATTTAAAGCAGCAGGAAGTGGTCTTCCCTCGCCCCCCCCATCCTCCCCCTCCCTCCCCTGTCTGCACCTCTTTTGTCTTCTCTTCAGTTCCTCCCCTCTGTTCTTCTGTCTTCTTATTTCCTTCCTCTTTTCTGTTTTTAAAAACATGTTCTAAAATTTTTGATATTGTTACTACAAGCATATGTCATTTGTAACTCTTAGGTGACACCTGACAGGTAGCCAGGTGGGGGTTTGGTCCCCCAGATCTCACAGTGTCCCCTGAGGTCTGCCCCACTGTCTCCAGGATGTGAGCCCCTCCTTCCTGCTTCTTCTGCTGAGGGAAGTGGAAGTACCACGTCCTGGACCAGCCTGTGCCTCCTGCGGGTCAGCACTCGGGGCCCAGGCTTCATTTCGTCCCAGGGTCTTCTCCGCTTACTCTGTTCCCAGGGTCCCCTTCCTGTGCAGAGTGATGCCAGCCTTTCCTCCTCAGTGTCCCCTTTGAGCTGCCCCAACCTGGTGTGTGTGTGTGTGAGTGTGTGTGTAATAGTGTGTGTGTGTGAGTGGGTTTGTTTGCCATGAAGGGAAGACTTTAATTTTGACTGCTAAGTATTAGAAATAGTTAAACCACACACAGTATTTTAAGCAAAATAAGTTTACGGCAAAGGTGGACGTTTCATTTAAATCAAACTGTGCATCTGAAATATGCATAGTTTACTGCACAGAAACTATACCACAACAACGTTGTTTAAAAAAATGTTAAAGAAGAAACCAATGACTGAGAAATATCAATGCCCCTAAACTAATCAATGAATTTACCGCCACCCGAATAAAAATGTTACAGAACTTGAAGGTTGTGTCGTCGTTTTCAAGGTTTCTTTTGCATTCATTTTTAAAACCAGTTTAAATTCCTCCCTGCAGATATTAAATCACTCGTACAGGTTTCTCGTAGCAGGTCCTCGCAGACAGAAACGGTCTGCATGGTTTTGAACGTTTCTCTCCGTGTCAGAGTTTGAGGAGGCATAAATCATGGTAGACATTTCATTTAAGTCAAAATATAAAATTTACACTAATTCTAAAGGGTCCATTGATGGAGAAATAATGTATTCATAAGCATCATATGAACAAATTTGTATTTAAAAATACTAACTTAAAATTATATACCAAACTTCTATAAGAGCAATTGCGGCATCAGTTAAACAGCAGGAGCTAAACTGAAAAGAAATACATCGACATTAATATAAGAAAGAAACATGCAGATGTTGTGCTGTGGTTGTGAGCGTCTGGGCCGGCTGCTGTGAGCTGAGTCACACCTGCAGGTGACCGCAGGGCCCTGCTCCCTCACCACGGTGCCCTCCTCCTTCCCGGGGGGCCTGATGGCCCAGGCCCCCCCCCCCGACACTGCTGGGCCCCTGGGGGCTGCGGGCGGAGCAGCAGGAGCAACAGGGCCCCTGGGGGGAGGCTGGATATTGGACTCGACCTGGACCAGCATCTGTCTGGTGCAGTCACTCTCTTGTCGCAGCTCCTGGAGCTTTCTCTCGGTGGCCGGCACCGCCAGCCAGCCTTCCTCAGCTCTTTTCTCTTGGAAGTGGATCTTCTTGAGGTGGTAGGAGGTGATTCTCTCCAATTCCTCGCCTGCGTCTTGGGCCATCTTCTTGCAGAGGTCGCGCATCTGACATTGGAGTCCAGGTCTCTACACACTTTAGGAATGATTTCTAGGCAGAGGGAAACAGTAGCTTAGGATTAATCAGGGTGCACCCTCAGATCAAGTGACGAAAGTTTGCAGGAATTACACTGGGACAGGCTAACACCATGTGCCTCCTATCACGACGCCCTGAAAACAACAATTTCTTTGGTTTTCCGGACAAAAATACATAACTGGAATCTAATCATGAAGAAATATAAGACAAATCCGAAGCGAGAAACAGTCTACTAAATTCCTGGCACATATGCTTCAAAACTATGAAGGTCACAAAATTCCTTTAGAAGGGAGCTGAGGGATTGTTTCCGATGAAAACCCCAGGGAACATGACATCTAAATGCAATGCATGATCCTCGACTAGATCCTGGGCCAGAGGGAAGACAAAACACTCAGAGATGATAGTATCTGAAAAACTGACAAAATTTGAACATGGACAGTGGGTTAGATAAGCATTATGGCAGTGTTAAATCCCAGCTTTGGTCGTTGTACTATTGTCAGGAAATAGTAAAGTGTTCGTGGGGTCAACAGGCTTTATGGCTTTAACTTGGTCAAAAATTGTCAGCGACTGACGGTTTCTCGACCGGCCTTCGTCCTGCTGGGATAGCGCAGCAGCGGCTCACGCCAGGTCTTCGCTCACTTGCTGGGGGGGATTCTCTTCTCAGTGAGAAAACACAAGATCGTACTAACGCTCCAGGGTGGTCCAGATCTGCCCTGGGCCCGCTGGGGCCAGAACGCCTCCTCCAAGGGTGTATCAGGGACCACGGAGCGGTCTCACTGCCTGGACCGGGTGGGCGTCCTCCTCCAGTTAACTCCACCTTCAAAGGCCCCCTTCCTCCTTCTCCCTTGCCGTTAAAATGTCTGAAGTGGTTTTGTGCCTGAACAGCTTCTGGCTCCCGGGCTCCCCACGGGCTTCTGTGAAAAGCTCTGTCTCTGAACGCCCACAATGGCAACGACCATTTATTCTCTTATAAAACAACAGCAGTTTACTCTCTTGTGATCCTGAGGGCCAGAGCTCTAAAATCAAGGTGTCAAACACATTTGATAAAATTCAACACCCAGTTATGATAAAAACTCTCACCAAAGTGGGTATAGAGGGAACATATCTCAACAGAATAAAAGCTATATATGACAAACCTACAGCCAGCATAGCACTCAACGGTGAAAAGCTCAAAAGCTTCCCACTAAAATCTGGAACAAGACAAGCCTGCCCGAATCACAACTCCTATTCAACATAGTCCTGGAAGTCCTAGCCACAGCAATCAGGCAAGAGAGAGAAATAAGAGGGATCCAAATTGGAAAAGAAGAGGTAAAATTGTCACTATATGCAGATGACATGATACTATATATAGAAAACCCTAAAAGGTCCACACAAAAACTACTAGAGCTGATTGAAGAATTCAGCAAGGTAGCAGGTTACAAGATTAACGTACAAAAATCAGTTGCATTTCTTTACACTAACGATGAATCAACAGGAAAAGAAAGTAAAGAAACAATCCCCTTTAAAATAGCACCCAAAGTAATAAAATATCTGGGAATAAACCTAACCAAGGGGGTGAAAGACTTATACATGGAGAACTATAAAACACTGATTAAGGAAATTAAAGAAGACTTAAAAAAATGGAATGATATCCCAGGCTCCTGGATTGGAAGAATGAATATTGTTAAAATGGTCACACTACCCAAGGCAATCTACAGATTTAATGCAATCCCTATCAAATTACCCAGGACATATTTCACAGAACTAGAACAAAGCATTATAAAATTTATATTGAACCACAAAAGATCTAGAATTGCCAAAGCATTACTGAAGAAAAAGAAAGAGGCTGGAGGAATAACTCTTCCAGACTTCAGACAATACTACAGAGCTACAGTCATCAAGACAGCATGGTATTGGTACAGAAACAGACATATAGACCAATGGAACAGAACAGAGAGCCCAGAAATGAACCCACAAACTTTTGGTCAACTAATCTTCAACAAAGGAGGCAAGAATATACAATGGAATAAAGACAGTCTCTTCAGCAAATGGTGTTGGGAAAGCTAGATAGCAGCATGTAAAGCAATGAAGCTAGAACACTCCCTTACACCATACACAAAAATAAACTCAAAATGAATCAAAGACTTAAACATAAGACAAGATACAATAAACCTCCCAGAAAAAAATATAGGCAAAACATTATCTGACATACATCTCAAAAATGTTCTCCTAGGACAGGCAACCCAAGCAATAGAAATAAAAGCAAGAATAAACAAATGGGACCTAATGAAACTTACAAGCTTCTGCACAGCAAAGGAAATCATAAGTAAAACAAAATGACAACCTACAGAATGGGAGAAAATTTTTGCAAATGAAACAGACAAAGGCTTGATCTCATATGACTCTTATTAAGCTCATATGACTTAATAAGGAAAAAACAAACAACCCAATCCAAAAATGGGCAGAAGGCCTAAACAAGCAATTCTCCAAGGAAGAAATACAAATAATCAATAGGCACATGAAAAAATGCTCAATAGCACTAATTATCAGAGAAATGCATGTCAAAACTACAGTGAGGTATCACCTCACATCGGTCAGAATGGCCATCATTCAAAAGTCCACAAATGACAAATGCTGGAGAGGCTGTGGAGAAAAGGGAACACTCCTACACTGCTGGTGGGAATGCAGTTAGGTGCAGCCACTGTGGAAAACAGTATGGAGATTCCTCAAAAGACTAGGAATAGACTTACCATATAACCCAGGAATTCCGCTCCTGGGCATATATCCAGAAGGAACCCTACTTCAGGATGACACCTGCACCCCAATGCTCATAGCAGCACTATTTACAATAGCCAAGACATGGAAACAGCCTTAATGTCCATCAACAGATGACTGGATAAAGAAGAGGTGGTTTATTTATACAATGGAATACTATTCAGCCATAAAAAAGGCAACATAATGCCATTTTCAGCAACATGGATGTTCCTGGAGAATGTCATTCTAAGTGAAGTAAGCCAGAAAAGCAAATCTAAAAAAAAAAAAAAAGAACATAAATACACAATAGAAACAGACTCATAGACATAGAATACAAACTTGTGGTTGCCAAGGAGGTGGGGGGTGGGAAGAGACAGATGGGAGTTCAAAATTTGTAGATACTGACAAGCATATAAAGAATAGATAAACAAGATTGTACTGTATAGCACAGGGAAATATATACAAGATCTTGTGGTAGCTCACAGTGAAAAAAAATGCGTCAATGAATATATGTATGTTCATGTATAACTGAAAAATTGTGCTCTACACTGGAATTTGACATAACATTGTAAAATGACTATAACTCAATAAAAAAAAGTTTAAAAAAAAGTAACTGATCTAGAAATTGACACCCTTGTTTCAGGAAGGATGTTTGGTATAACTGTCTTGGGAAGATTACTTAAACTCATTTTAATTCAAGTCCTCAGATATACCCAGGGAGTATGCAGAAAATTATAGCAAAGCTACGCTTCCCAGTATAGAGACAGTCAGTGGTCTTCCACAGAGGTAGAGGCCCAGAATTGGTCCCCACAGTGAGGATATAAAGGGCAGGCATGGACTTTACCCCCATCCACTCTCAACTGGTTGTGCAAACCACACTGAAGTGAACAGTCATGGATAAGGGAGCATTGGCAGAAGCCAGAGGCAGTAAGCTGATTCATATTTTAAAGGAACTGTTTGCAAATATTCAGAACAGCGATTTCTACCCTACATGCAAATAAAACCAACTCGGCGCATCTAAAAATTACTGATGCCCAGACCCAACTTTCAGAAATTCAGATTTCACTCATCCGTGGTCGAGCCCAGGGGTTGGCCCTTTGAAAGAGCTTTTTAGGTGCATCTGCTGGGCAGCTAGGGCTGGGGACCATGCGTGTGAGGTGGGGGTTGGGTGTGCTTGGAGAAGACAATATTTTTGGAGGAGTTTTAGGGGGAGAGAGGGGACACTAGAGAGAGAAAAGAGATCTGCGACCACTGCCTGCTGCCCGGGACCAGGGACTTCAGCAGGATAAGTGGGTAAAGCTTGGTTGTATCATTTGTGTTTGTAAATTGAGCTGTGTTGTGTATTAGGTGGCTCTGCCTCCCCTCCTCCCTTCCAGCGACAGTCAGTAAAAACCCACATTACTTGTCAAAGAGCGTGGATTCAGCTCCGAGTCTTTTGGATGTATTACTACGTAGGATGGCCCTAAAAGGAGAAGCCACTTTTATTCAGGTAAACCCGCATTGCTAATTCACCGGGTCTCCATCATGAGGCAACGCTCTCAGAATCCTCCTTCTGTGGATGGGGAAGCTGGGGCTCAGAGAGGTTAAGTGACCTGCCCAAGGTCACACAGCTCCAAAGTCCAAGATTCACACCCAGGCCTGAGAGCTGAGGTCTCCTGTCAAAGGGGAGCCAAGTTTCTCCCCCGCAGCTGTCAGGACTCACAGATATTTGGCACTTTCTGTTTGTTGTTTGCTCCTTTCCCTTCGTCTCTTCTAAATCCTGTCTCCCTGACCACTTGTAACTTACTTTACATCAGCTCCCACAGGGTAAACTATGTGTCCCCTGAAGGGTGGATCATCACTTGCTTTCTTTTTTCCTCTGGGGAAGAGGCTCTAAGTCGTGTCATCAGCCCCCATTTTGCCAGCCCCTCCAGGAAGGTCGTCACCGCCTGGTGGGCCAGCAGCCCCTGACAGAAGGCAGGCAGTGGGGGTGTGGGACCCGACCCGGGACTTCTGTCACCCTGAGGGCCGGCCAAGCAGTGTATGAGAATGTAAACTGTCACTTACCTCTGTCCCTGCCGGAGGCTTCCAGCTTGTCCCACTGTCCCTCTCCTGGGACTGCCCAGACCTGTACCCTTCTCTGGGGTTGGGCAGGAAAGGGGACTCTTTTCTTTAAACCAGGGTCAGGACCTTGATAAGGCAGCTCTGCTCATCAGGGATCATGAGGTTTCCTGTTTCTTCCCTGCTCTGGAATGCAGCGAGATTTGGGGAGGCCAGCATGCTGCCAGATGGCTGCCCCCCCGCACCAGGAGCCTGGCAGGGCCTGGACAGTGACCCTGCATTGAAGCTGTGGACGCACGGTTCTTTAGGACGTCCCTGTGGGTCCCTGTATGTGTTTGACTGTGTGTGGGTCTGTGTGTGTCTCTGTGTGTCTGTGTGTGTCCCTGTGTGTATCTGTAGGTGTGTCCCTGTGTGTGTGTGTTTTGCGAGCTACAATCTCAGAGCCCTAGTTCCTCTGAAACATCTTTTCAGTTCATAGCGATGGGGAGAAGTTTGGAGTTGCTCCCCTCTTTACTGCAGAAGGCCCCATGAAGAAGCCCCAGTGTTAGAAGTGTTTCTAGAACACACGGTGTGGTCACGGAGCCTAGAAAGCCGCGGGCAGGGAAGACCTCTGGGCCGGGCCGGAGGTGGCGAGGTGTCTCCGTGGGCGACGTGGAAGCGCGGGGACTCGTCCCAGCCGTCCACTAGGTGGCGCTGGAGCTGCGTGTCACGGCCACCGCGGCCGGCCGGGGACGCAAGTCCCAGTTCCCACCTCATCATTTGCCTTCTTAACTTCGATCATTTTAGTTTTTATGTAAATGAGGCATCTCTCATGTCTCTAGAATAAGTTACAGGTCAGTTGTGAGGTCACGTCCAGCCTGCTGCGGGCTGGATCCCCAGGGGAGCCTGGGGGGTGCTTGGAAAGAGATTTTGAGATTGAATCTAGGCACACACTTCTCTTTTTGGCTATGTGTGTGTGTGTGTGTGTGTGTGTGTGTGTGTGTGTGTGTGTCTAGGTTTTGTGGGCTGCAACCTCAGACCTCTTGAAATGTCCTTTCAGTTTCTATTGATGGGGAGAAGGTTGGATTAGGTCCCCCAGAGAAGAGGCAGCACTGGCAGATTTGGATCAACAGATCTGATGGCCCTTGGGGTGTGGGAACATCCCAGTCAGCGAAAGCCCAAGCCCCCTGCAGATCGTGCAACTGGCCACTTCCAGGACCCAGGTGTGGTCCTCCTGGGAGCATCTGAAACCCTTCAAGCACGTGGGCTGTGTGTCCTACTGCGTCTCGGGGGGGGGGGGGTGTCAGGTGCCAAGGGAACAGCCTGCATCCACCAGGGGTGCTGGCTGAGGGCTGCAGACATGATACTGAATAAAAACAGAGAGAACACGGACGACACACCTGTGACCCCCCTGTTGTTGCGACCTGTGAGTATTTCACAAAAGGCAGCATGTTTGTAACTCAGGATGCGCGGCTGGGCAGGGTGGTTTTTCTTTCTCTTCCTCTCAATCCGAACATCCTTGATCAATTTGACTTTTTGGTGGTTGATGCCACAGGGAGACAGCATTCCTTTGTAGTAAAACACGATTAAATTCAGAGCCAGAATCCCCACCACTCGCACTGACAACCTTTTTGCCTCTATTTGTGTCGTGAGAGACTCATTTAATTATTTCATCTCCTTTTCAGACAGAGTTCATAAAAACAGCTCAAATCTAACAGGGAAAATGCGTGCATGTGTATTCTTGATGGAGAAACAACGGGAAGACTCAGGCTGTAAGCTGCCCTGAGATGCCTTGTTATTTTGCTTTAATAGCCAGTCAATCTGTCATTTGTTCATTCAAGAATCAGTCAGCAAAGGAGGTGGAGAAGGAAACGAACATGAGCCGTGTTTCTGAGGGGCCAGGTGCTCACTCTGCAAAGGTGTGCCTGTAGGGCAGGTGATGGCGCTGGGGGAGGGGAAGGGCTCACAGGTGAGTGCAGCCCGCAGACCACCTGCATGTGGTGTCGCCTGTTAACGATGTCTGGTGTTTGGTGTGTGGCCCAGGCCTAATCTGCTGGTACTGCACGCACTGCAGAAACACTGACCTGATGGGTAAAATTGTATCCCAGGGTGGCAAGTGCTGAGAGACAAGAGAGTAGCCCCCAAAACCAGCGATGGCAAACACCTCGCCCCTCATCCATCACGGACCTGTCCCACGTGCTTTAGGGAGTAATTCATCTAATGCTACAACAAGCATTCTTGGTGGTTTCTGCAATCACCCTGGTTTTCTGGATGAGGGGCCGAGGCACAGAGATGTTAAGTAAGTCGCCCAAGGTCACAGGACAGAGGCTGATTGGAGGCGGGACCCTAACGCAGGCAGCCCAGCAGCACAGTCCAGGATTTTAGCAGCTATGCCCCACTGCCTCTGCTGACGTGTCAGAAGGAAGGCCCTTTGTGTTAGAAGGATAAACATAATCCTCTTAGAGAATTAGCTCTTTGACGGTTTGGACTGATTTATAAATTTAGGGACTAGGACTGAAGCTTGGATATTCCAGTCAAAGACCCAGCGAGACAGGAGATAAAGAATGATGTGGATGGAAGAGAGGAGACCAGAGATATTCAAAATTCTTACAAATAAATAATTAAGAATGTTTCTCTGGGAAGAAGCCCTGGGGTTCTAATTGGAAACTGCAGTTGTGGGAATGAGAGGACCGGCCAAACCCCCCAGGGACTCGAGTCAATGCCGCTCTCAGCCAACAGGTGGCGCTGGTGCTCCCTAAAAGGCTAACGGCTGCCCATCTCACTGCAAAGCTGCCCCTGAAATCTTTAGGCTCCTATTTTGTGTGCATTGTTGCTTCAAAACACAGAAAGCCCTTACTGGGATTCCCCACAGCGGGAAACACCCATCTCTGCGAGGCCATTGTCGGCCGACCATAATCAACGCTTCCTGAGCCGAGGGCAGGTCTGGGGCCTTGGGCCTGGCCTTGGGGCCCCCCTCGTCTTGGATAAGGACGACTCTGTGCAGGAATTAGGACAGAGAACTTATCCCTCCCTATTGAATAGCTACCAGGTGAGCAGTTCCACAAACTCCTAATCCTCTCGACAATGACTCTGCTGAATGAGTTATTCTTTTTCTTAATCCCCAGTGCATAGTCAAAAAATCAAGACTCAGAGAGGTAGGTTTGCTCTCCAAGCGTGCACAGCCCATGCACGGCTGCGCTGGGATGGAAACCCTGGGGTCCTTGCCAGCTCCCCTTCAGCCCCACCGCCCTGCCTTGGAGGATGGCGGAGGTGCCCGCCTGCACCCAGAGCCACCCGGGGCTCTGAGTATTACGAGAAGAAAAGAAGGTAAATCCAGTTTGTTTTCTTAGTATTTGCTTTTCTCTCAAAGGTGGAAGCCAATGTGATTAATTGAGGGTTTCAGTTAGCTGCGTGCAGGGGTTTAATGTACTTCCTGGTCCAAACTGCAGTGTGACGAATCACCTATAATCCATAGAGCTTAGTGCCTCTTACAGGACCGGGGGCTAAGGCCTCCCTTTTTAGGACGTGGAAGGCAAACAGAAGAGGTCTTTGATTTCAGGGTTCTGAAATTCCCCACCCTCTGGTCCTATTGACATCATCAAAACTTACAGGCAAAAAAAGAAAAAAAAAAAAAAAAAGCCAGGAAAGATGTGTCCTGTGGCTGAACTGAAGTTGAGGCCGGGTCCATTTGCTTATTTTTGCTTTTATTTCCATTACTCTAGGAGATGGACTGAAAAAATATTGCTGCGATTTATGTCAAAGCGCGTTCTGCTTATGTTTTCCCCTGGGAGCTTTATAGTACCTGGTCTTACATTTAGGTCTTTAATCCATTTTGAGTTTATTTTTGTATATGGTGTTGGAGAATGCTCTGATTTCATTCTTTTACAGGTAGCTGTCCAGCTTTCCCAGCACTGCTTATTGAAGAGACTGTCTTTTCTCCATTGTACGTTCTTGCCTCCTTTGTCATCAGCTAATTACCATAAATGCTTGAGTTTATTCTGGGCTTTCTACCCTGTTGCATTGATCTATGTGTCTGTTTTTGTGCCAGTACCACACCATTTTGATTATTATAGCTTTGTAGTACAGTCTGAAGTCAGGGAGTGTGATTCCCCCTGCTCTGTTCTTTCTCAAGATTGTTTTGGCTATTCTGGGTCTGCTGTGTTTCCATACAAATTTTAACATTTTGTTCCAGTTCTATGAAAAATGACATTGGTAATTTGATAAGGATTGTGTTGAATCTGTAGATTGCCTTAGGCAGTATGGCAATTTTAACAGTATTGATTCTTCCAATCCAAGAACACAGTATGTCTTTCCATCTATTTGTGTTGTCTTCAATTTCTTTCATCAGTGTCATAGTTTTCAGAGGACCTACTGTATAGCACAGGGAACTAACTATATTAAACATCTTGTAATAATCTATAATGGAAAAGAATCTTAGAAAGAATATATATGTATAATTGAATCATTTTGCTGTACACCCAAAATTAACACAACATTGTAAATCAACTATATTTCAATTACCAAAAAAAACAAAGGCAAGGTCTAGTGATTCTTTTTCTCTCTCTCTCCCTCCTTTTCTCCCTCCCTTCCTTCCTTTTTTTTTTCTCTCCCTTCCCTCCCTTTTCCTTCTTTCTTTATCTTGGGTGTAGGATGGGGGAGGACTGTGTACAGCCAGCAGAGGAGGCAGACACCAGAGCTTCTCAAATTTTAACGTGCACACAAATAAATCACTTCAGGATCTTGTGAAAGTACAGATGCTGAGTCGTGGGTCTGGGGTGAGCCGGAGATTCTGCATCTCCAGCATGCTCTCAGATGCTGCTGCTGGGTGATGCTTCGGACAGCAAGGCATGAGGAGGTGTCAAAGGATAAAGCTCCCTGCGCTGGCCGAGCCTCCGTGCTCTGATGAGGACCCAATGGGGGCAGCTGACTGATGGTGTTGAGGCCCGGCCACTGCAAAGCAGCTGGTGCCACAGGGACCACCAGCCCCTGGGCCCCCTCAGACCAGCTGTGCTAAAATCTGCAGCTTCCCATCTTGGCTCTTGGGGACCTTTTCTTTTTTGTTGAAGTACAGTCAGTTACAATGTGTCAGTTTCTGGTATAAAGCACAACGTCCCAGTCGTGGGTGTGTGTGTGTGTGTGTGTGTGTGTGTGTGGGTGTGTGTGGGTGTATTTGTTTTCATACTCATTTTCATTAAAGGCTATTACAAGATATTGAACATAGTTCGGGGATCCTTTGAGGTCAACAGGCTCTCATCGCGTCCTGAGGAGGTGGACTAAAGAGAGAGCTGTAGAAATGGCAGCATCTTGTTGGGGCCCCTCGCTAGTTGATGGTGGGGATGAGAGGTGCCCCCTTCTGGCCCAACGCCAACTCAGCCCCACTGGGCTTCTGATCCCTCCAAGCTGGGAGGCTCTGGAACACTCCAGACGTGAGAGTAGGGCCTCACAAAGGGTTGTGCAGTGAACTGACAGCTCAGACCACATCTGAACTCCCCGGGGTGAGTCCCCATCTTGACAAATCGCCCAGATGATTCTGACCGACAGGAAGGTTTGAGAGCCACCATCACCAAGGTCACCTCCAGCTCTAAAAGCTTCTCTTTTCCAGACCACGAAGCTCTCCTCCCTACAGTGTCCCCGCAGGCTCACAGGAGGGGCTGCTGTACAGGATGTTGGGGTTCATTCCACCTCTTCCCTTCCCTTTGGAGGAACTGGAGGCCAGAGACATTCAGTCTTGGGGCGCAGCTGCTGAGGACTGAGCCCAGAGGTTTGGGTTCCTGGTGTAGAGCCTCCCCCAGGACCACCTCGTCTTTCCCTCCCCTCTCGGTGCCCTACTTTACCTTCTCCCTGCTTCTCTCTGTGGCCTGTTTCTCCTGTTTCTGAACCCTGCCTTTCTAATCCACCTCTTTGATCCATTCTTCATACTGACAGCTGACTGCAATTTCTCCCTAAATCCCTTATTCTTTTCTGCTCATACTCACACATTTTCTGTGCTTCCCAGCTGCTACCAAAAAAAAAAAAAAAAAAAAAAAGCCCAAACTCCTATTCTCTGAGAAGCCTCTGTGTTTTGCCATCCACTCATTTGTCACCATAATCACCCGCCATTCCATTCCGCATCTTCCAGATGTGGACTTAGAATGCCACCTGCCCTGTCAGTAAACAAAGGATGTTGCGGCCATCAAGCCATCAGCCACTGCAGCCACCCGCATCGGTGCACCCTGAGGGGACTCAGGATGGAGAAAAGTGGGACCCTGGCCCTAGAGAGCTAAGGTGCAGATCAAAGGAGTGATTTCAATGAGCCCAGACTCTTGCATTTTCCCTTACATAGAATAGTGCTAAACTCATTAACCTGAGATGTCCGGCTTTCTTTACCAAATGGTAATCTTTTGATGTTCTGACTACCAAGGTTTTGTTGCAAAAATTCCTATATATCCTGGCTCCTCCCTTACCTCCTGGGACCAGTCCCTCAGGGCTATCTAAGAGGCTGTCCTGGCCTTAAAGTCCTCAGAAAGTCTGTGGATAAAACATAATTCTCAACTTTTAGGTCATACTTTTTTTCAGTCGACACGGGCAACTGCTGTTTTAATCACTCAATTCTTCTCATTGTTTGCTTCCTCGGTTTGCTCATACTTGGAGACTCCTCTGCCTACAGCCCCTTAGCCCTTTGTTTCTCCCTGCCAAAGTCCCTCCATCCTTCCAGGCCAACAGCAATAGTCTCCCTCTCTGGGGACGTCCCTGAGAAGTAACCACTCCCTCCCCTGACTCCCTGCAGTGCTGTGCGTGGTGCTGGGAGGCTCTCTGCTGGGGTCTCACTCATCTCCCCGGGGCCAGAGTCTGGTCCAGCACAGGCTCCTGCAGGTGCAGAGCACGTGTCGATAGGCTGAGGGAATGAATGAATGATTGAACAAATGACTATGCGTAATGATGCGATATAACCATGTGAACTTCGTGATCTCTAGAAATTTAGGCTTCTCCACCAATTACTGAAGGTAGCTAGGAGGAATTTTTGAGTCCTTACTGCAAAATATAAAATCAAATGTAGCACACCCTCAGTTTATCTTTCCCCAGATAGACAGAGGGCAGCAGACACACGACAGCACGGGGTAACCACAAAGGCACCGCAGGGAGAAAGAACTAATCGCGGCGGCCAAACTATCTGCTCTTTAGAATTGTTAGCGTTATTTATCGAGTTGATTCAGAGCTTTGGAAACTGCTCAAGCACTTATACCATGAGCTGTAAACTGCCCAAAACCACCTTCAAGGTCAAGTCAAACAGTTTAGACTTGGTTGATGTATAATAGACTGACCTTATTAAAAGAGCATGAAAATTGGTCCTTTGAGGTTCGATATGGGTTGACGTCAGAGACCTGAGCGATGTCTTCTCTGGGGAGGGTGGGCAACAAATCAGATGACATAGATTCTCTTATTTCATTTCAAAGTCTCTCAGGCTCCAGGAATCAGAACCCTCCCACCTTTTGCTTAAGTAAGTGCTCTCGCGCTCGGGCTGTGGAACTACCCTGATAACCGACACAGAAGATGTTTTCCCGTGTCCAGCCTTCTCAGTTGGTTGTCCCTCCTGCCCGCGTCCCCAAGTAACTTGCAAACACTGTTCCATGTTGCTTCCTGGAACTTCGCGCGGGACAGTGTGGAGAGTCATTATTTCCATAACCGTCCACGGGCAATTTTTTTACTTAAACCGCATCTCTCCGACCCTCCTCTCGGAAAACAACCCAAACCGAGAATGTGTTTTCTTAACAAACCTCAGTCAAATATCTTGGCTGGTTTGCTGTTCTCTTTCAGCAGATTCCGGGAAACGGGGGTGCCTTATGAAGCCCCAGCGTGTGAGATTCCAGACGTGATCCTCCCATCCTGAAAAAGGGTAGCTGGAGGTCAGGTGCATGTGTTTTCCTTTTTTCCCCTTCTTCCTCTTCCTACTGCACACAGAAGCATAAGTTTAGATTTTGTTTGTTTGTGATTCTCTTTTTCCCTAAGTAAACTATTGTTTGTTAAAAACCTCTGCTCACATGAGTTTCCTCTCTCCTAGTGCAGATGATGACAATTACTGGGGAATTTAGCTACTTATTCCTGATGCAAATGGTGATGGCATCTCGAGGCATCTTAGCAAAGATACTGCACTCTTCCCTGTGGCCGCTGGTGCAGGAAAGGAGGCGAGACCTGTCTGTAAAAGTCCCCCTCCCCCATGAAATCCTGTCCCCAAATCAGGCATGATTATGCCCCACAAATTTTCATAAGCAGAGACATTTCCCCTCCAGGATCTGGGGTATCTAGGAACCCTCTTTCCTCCCAACCATCAGTCAATGAAATCAGGGTCTAAGGGACCCAGCTGCCCTATTTCCTGTCCTACCCTTGAGGTGAGAGGTCACCCATGTCCTGGAGGCTATAAAGTGTGTGACTCAGTTGCCTGCTTTATAATCACCCCGGGAGGGGCTGTAGCACATGGGATCCACCACCTTGACACTGGGTGCATTTTGGGGAGGCTTTGGTGTAGGACATTCCTAAGGGGATGCAAGACACCACTTCTGCCTCAAGAGAAGACTCGTCAGGGGTCACACTTTCCCCGAGACCACCTCCCCCACGTCCCTACAAATGATCTATTGCTGAATTCTGTCTTGTCTTTTCTTTCAATCACCTACATCTCCTCAAAATGCATCCACATCTCCCTGGCTTCATTGCTGCCACCCAACTTAGGTTACTGAAATAGCTGTCCATCTGGTCTACCCATAGTATAGTATTGTGTAATTGGTAAGCGTGTGGCTTTGCAGCTAGACAGCATGGCTGAAATCCTGGTTATTTATTCCTTCTGTATTTTAATTTCTTATGGTTAAAATGAGGATCATACTAGTACCTGTTTCATTAGTGTCCCTACCTCATGTAAACTTTTAAGTGTTTATAAGGCACATAATAAATCAATCAATGCAAGCTCAATGATCGTCAGTAATACTGCCCACTCTGTCCTCCCTCCCACCTGTCCTTCCCTCTGCAGCCAGAATAAACATCTGAGCGCTCTTCTTAAAGCCCATCCACGGCTCCCCGTTGCACTTAGGATGAAGACAGGGGTCTTTAATTGGTCTGAGGAACTGCTCGCTGTGGCGCTCACCCTCCTCTGCAGCCCTAGCCCCCACCTCACTCCCCAGATTCTCTGGGCTTCACCCTCGTGCTTCCAGGTCTCGAGCCTGCTGACCTCCTTACCACGAGACCTTCTCTGTACTTGCATTTTCTCAGCTTTAGGAAACATCTTCCTTTCCTTTTTAGTTGACGTAAGTCCTACCCATCTTATTTCTCAGTTCAAGCATCACTTCCTCAGGGGCGGTCTTCTCGGATTGCTTTTACTTGGCTCGTGTCCCTGGCGGAGGCTTTATTTGTTTGGGGGGTTTTTACGTGAACGCTCACGACCCGCGCATCAGCACCGTGAGCACAGGAGCGGGCATGGTGCCTGGAGGGTGACAGGTGCCCGGCATTACCTGCCGGGTTTAGTGAGACAGTGCACTCCTGTCTTCCCTGCACCTCTTTGCTCCACCAGCCTGACTTGAAGGGCAGGGTAGAAACTCACCCTTTCAGGCTGTTATTTTCAAGCTGCCACGGCCTTTCCAATCTTCAGTTGAAGGGGAGAGAAACGGTCATGAGCAGATGGAGTTTTATGGTCTCCCATGCACATGCGCACCCATTATCTTAATAGACCCTCACGATGAAGTAACTCTCTCGTCGGATCGTTAGTCTCCCCATTTGGCAACGAGCAAACCAAATCCCTGCGAGGATGATTTATCCAAGATCATACAGCCAGTGACTGACAGAGCTCAGATGAGAATGAGGCCCTAGGAACCTAACTCCTGTATCCTTTCTGCTGTGCTCTGGTGTCTGGCTGCAGCAGAAACCCAGACAAAGAAAGGTGATGACGGCACCAAAGAAGGCAGCTCTGCCTTTTGTCCTTTCATTCTCCTCTCTGTCTTGGGGAATTTCATCTGTTCTATTTCCTAGTTGTCACAAATTGGGTTCCCTGGGAGCAGCTGTGAAATGGAGTTTAAAGGACAGGGTATTTATTAAGGAGTGCCCTCAAGACTGACATCAGTGAACAGGAGGAGGAGGACAGCCTGAGTGTGACAGGGAGCAGTTGAGCAGTGGTGCAGGGGAGACAGCTTCAGCTGACCCCGTGGGGACCTTGGGGGTTAAAATGACCAAATGCTAGGCCCTTATATGCCCTCTTCGATCTGCCATTTGCCTTGGACCACACTGGTCAGGCATCTCTTTGCAACTGAGGCCATCGGAGGGGGGGCCCACAGCCCTCCCGGCAGCTGAGGCCAGGTGTCCGTCATTGTGGGCGGAGTCTGGGCAGCATCCCTGTGTCTACGAAGCTGGTCCAGGCTTCCCTCTTTCTCTGCCTAACTGATGGTTTCTCCTTTGCTCCTCCGCCTTCCCTGCGTATGCAATCACCGATCAGTCTGGAAAGACTTCTCCCAAATGAGTCGCTCATGGTTTGTAGCCGAATGACCAGGGGTGGCTGTGTGTCTGTGTGTGGGGGTCTTCCTCTGTGATACTAGCGTGACGGTGGGGCCTGAGTACTTACAAATAAGCAGTAAAGGTGAGAGGAGCTTACTTGACCTTTTCCACTAGAGTTGTT
This sequence comes from Camelus bactrianus, assembly GCF_048773025.1. Taxonomy (NCBI): domain Eukaryota; kingdom Metazoa; phylum Chordata; class Mammalia; order Artiodactyla; family Camelidae; genus Camelus; species Camelus bactrianus. The sequence goes on from NC_133539.1 coordinate 6,291,767, forward strand.
CCTTTTCCAGCCTAGAGTTTCTATTCCTTTAAGTTTAATTTCTACAAAACTGAATGATTGTATAATGCGTATCCTTGCAAAAGGCCCAGTGGTCAAAGGCTCTGCATCCCAGGGACCAAGCTTCTGTTCTGCACTTTGTCATTCTTGGACGGCTTTCCCACGTGTGTGAGCTCCCCTATCAAGGCAGGCACAGCAGAGAGCCACACCTTCCTGGATCTGAGACGACATACAGAGGTGGGTATCATCTCAAGGCGATGGTACCACCTCACAGTAGGGCCAGGAGGAAAAGGTGGGTCTCTCAACACCCAGATCTCTTCATTCTCTTGATTTTTAATGAGGTCAGTCCCAGGGAGAGTATCCTTTTGCACAGTGGTTTAATTTTTGTGTAAATATCTCGACTCCTTTTATTGTCCAATTAGATTACTCAGGCTTTAAAGCTTGAGGTAATTTGCTTTCCTTTTGGGGTCAGAGGGGGCAAGAGTCTTTTTTCTTTTTTTTTTTTTCCACTTTGCTCCTGTGAGCCTCAAGGGCCAGAAAGTGTAGACAGCAGCGGAAGCAAGCAAGCGGCTCAGTGGATGTCTAGTTAAGGTGCTGTCTTTACAGTAACAACAATGATGACAATGCTCCTGGCTGTGGTTATCATCATTATCTGCCTCTCTGGAAAGATGGGCTCTGATATCAACCGAGTGAAGCTTTACATTCGCTCTTATTTTTTCCCACCTCCTCTCTGCTCATCTGGGCTCTGAAAGGCGGTCTGTAAATCCCTGCCACAGACTACGGTTTTCAGACAGGCTAAAGATGATTTCGACTGGACTCGAGACTGATTTTAATTTTCCAGAAATAGACACAAGCCCGCATGAGCCCCACCACCTGGCAACTGCTGTGACTCGCAGCTGGTCTCTGTGTCCTTTCCTGTCTGTCCGCAGGCTCCTAATCTCCCCTGGCATCAGGGCTCAGACTCTTGCTGTGGGACCCGCACCCATGGTCACCGCTCAACCAAAGTGACCCTGAGACGGCCGCAGCATAAACACAGCCCCTCGGGAGTCGGGCGTCTGGGCTAAGCGAACACACGCTGGCTGCAACCCGGAAGTGGGTATTGTTTAAGGACTGTCACCTGCCCCCGACTCTGCAGCGCAGGGCTGGCCGGGCTCTGGAGTGTGTGCCTGGTCCGGAACCACACGGAGGCCAGCGTTTTATCAACACTCAACAGTCAAGTAAACACTTGATTCATTTACTTCTTCCTGGCTTCGCTCTCCTTGATAACAGAGGAAGTGTTCCGGGGGGAGAGGGGGACGGCAGTGTCGGCGGAAATGACTGCGCGGGTGTCCTTTGCGATGGGCTTCGTGCTCGCCAGAGCTGACGCTCACTCCCGGGCTGGTGCCGTGGCCGGGAAGGGGCGTTTCTCACCCAGGTCGGCCACAATCTTTTGCAGCCTGTGAAGCTGCTGCGTTTGACTTGGTTGAGGTTGAGGCTGAGGAAGGGACTCCGGTTGTCATGAACTAGGAGAGATTGCGATTGTCTCACAGCCCAAGTGACTGAGAGCAGCACATTAAAGGGGTTGGCCCTTCAATCATCACACGATCCCCGCCATTCTCAGAAGCCCTGCTTGGCTCTAGTCTACTGCGATGCTTTGGGGCATTTATGAGGTCAGCATCTAGGGAGGAAACACAAGGCCAACTCTCGTTATAAATATGACTATAAAGCTGTCCATGACAACGTATTACAGTAGACAACCTGGGTGCTTCAGAGAACTTTACTCCTAATTTTGGGGAGTTTTGGGGAACTCCAAAACTTCCTGGGGAAGTGTGGCAGTACAGGTGGGGAAATGAAGAGGAACTTGAGAAGATATCTGTGAAGGGAATGTTCCCCCCTGGCCAGCTGAGGAGCTCCTGGGCTGGAACTCTCCATATACTTCTGACCACACTTGGAGATCATCTGGGGAAGTAAGATCACAGAAGAGTTCCCACCCACGTCTCACAAATGGGTAGGAGAGAGCAAGGCGCTTATGAGCAACATATTCAGAGACACAACCTTGGTTATAAGGAGCTGAAGTTTTCTCTCAGGGCAAAGACCTGACAGCTTTGCTCTTGGAGACACTCTGAGGCTGGCCTATCAGAAAGCAGGGAGAGGGGGGCAAGTCAAGCAGAGAAACAGGATGAGCACAACTTCGTCTTTCCACGAGCCTGGTGGAAACAGGCTCACCTAGCAGAGTGTGGAATTTCTAATCCTTCTGGTCTACCTGACTATTCCGCTCTACTTGGCCATAGTCAGAAAGGGTCTCCTGTTAGAAGCACTGGAGAACATGAATGTAGGGATGACAGGTAGAGCGGGCGAACTGGATGAGGGTGACCCTCACCTCCTGTGGGGGTGGTGATGAAGCCCTGCAAAGAGATCTTGCAAACTCTGAATTATTAGAGCAAAAGTGGTGATCATCAGTGAATTCTTGTGTCTGATGGAGTGAAAGTCTTGATAAATGCCCTCTCAAATCAGAGCGATTGCTTATTCCATCAATGTCTGTTTAACATTTATCAGCTGTCAGCAGTGAGCTATGCATCAGGGGTAAAATAAGGAATAAGACAGCGATGTCCCTGCCGTCACCGAGCTGAAGTGCTGTTCCGTGGAACAGCATGGCAGCAGTTAACTGGAGACATGGCTACCTCAGACAATGGTGCACACTTTTCTGGAACCCTGGCAGGCTTCACAGCTTTTGGTGGAGAGCATAAGAGATCTGAGCATGAGATGCTTCATGCTGAGCTCTTTGTATGGCCTCAAGGATCAAGATGCAAAGGTGAAGACTCAGCACAGAAGACGTCCATGTAAGCCTCCTGACCTCGCCAAGGCTGAGACACCTGACTTTGCTATATCAAGGGAATGGGAACTCTCGGTCACTCCAGGGACACCTTGGGCTCTAGCAGGGGTGTGTTTGGAACTGCTGTCTCTGGTGATGACGTCACATCTCTGTTTTGGCCTGTGGCATGTTGCCTTTGGCCGTTGGTCTAGGCTCTGCCCACATGTATCTTCTGGGTGAAGTTCTGATGATCACATGAGGTGCCTTTCCGCAGAGGCAAAAACAGGGTTTTTGGTCAGCGAGCAAAGCAGACTGGTGCCCCGCTGACCAGGATGCTGGCTGTGACTCAAAGTCACTGGGGGTGGGCACAGAAAATCCTCCCTTCTGATAACTGGTAGGGGCCTTGGGGAAAGAGTGGAGACTTGTGGTGGGGGATCTACAACTCTGGGCAAAAATAGACCTGGAAGGAAAGCAAAGGCGTGACTGCCAGGAACCAGGTCTGCTGGGAACTACTGGGGAGAGGGCCAGCCAAGAGCACCTGGCCAGGAAGCCAAGGGCACTGCAGCCTGTGTGCCTCCAGGCCCTGCAGGCTGGGCGAGAAGGTGCGTAGTTACAGGAACTATGTGTTCCATACCCCTCTCCCAAAGAGGGCAAGTTATCTGACAGCCCTGAATGTTCCTTGAAGGATAACAAATCAAAGTAGTGGAATCTGGGATCTATCTGGACTATGTGACTGTCAATTTTGCAGGGAGGTGATAATTCTTCCCCACCCCACAGGGAGGGCTATCCATTTTATACTTTGGTCTCCTATTCATCTTACTGTTTTCCTTATTAAATACTTGAGAACATGGGAACATATGAGGAGTTTTATTCTTTCCTATTGATTATTATACTTTATATTGTTCACATGCACCTTAAAAGAATGATGAAAAACCTATCTACCCCTGCATGTATTTGTAAGTTAGCATATGCCTGTTTCCATCATAAGCCTGAAAAAGTCAATTTCTTGGTAATAAATAAGACAAACATACAATATTCTATAAGATGAAATAAGATGATGACAATTGATGACAGTTAGAATAAATGTTATGTGACTTGATAAAATAGGTATCAAGTATTTTATTGAGTAAAACATATGAAGTCTAAAAGGAATCTCATAAAATTTTTATCTGCACATTTTATATAATGTATCTTGAAGAACTCAATAGTTGCACAAAACGTCCTGTTTACATTTAGAACAAGTGACAATGACCTAAACGGCTTTGACTGGTCTATATTCAGAACATCATAATATAGGTCCAGATACACTATCTCTAATTCCAACCTTCACCAATTAACAGAAATACGTATCAGATAAAGAAAGACAGGAGCCCTGCTGGTTCAATGGCCTTTATTTAATCATAGAAACAGACGTCTCCTCTGGAGCCATGGATGCGTTCCAGCTGAGGACAGTGGGCCACAGTATATTTGAAGTGGGTGAGACACACTCATTTTTTTCTTGTTTTACAGTGAGAAAAGGACTCGCTCTCAGAGAGATCAGTTTTAGGAAAAGGTACTATCCTAGTATAGGTACTTTGAAAACAGACTCAGAGAAATGGACGTAGACATTTGCTGGGAAGTGTTCTTGGGAGGTGTGCATGGAAGGAGGTGAGGAGGACAGAAGTGAGCCGAGGGAAGGGCTGCTGACAGCTGTGCCCCAGGAGGAGCTGGAGACTGGGCAGCGCGCACTGACGACAGGTACACGAAGCTGCCAGCACTGGCTGATGGAGCCGCCTTCTCTTGGCAGGAGCCCTGTGCCTCTGGTGAGGAGCTGACTCTTGGGCTGACTTTCTAACCAATCATTGTGTGTCCTGCCGTCCAGGGTGACGAGAGAGCAGCCCCCACCCACCCCAGGCAAGTCCTCATGTGAGACGTCTTCTTTGTCAGTTAGGTGCACCGTGAGTTGGGACAGGTTTGGAGAGAGAGTTAGTAGATGGAAATTAGAAAGACGTCCCGCAGATCATTTCGGAAACTTGAGATAGAAGAGCTTCCTCTGTCGGGCCATGCGATGCTGCCCAGCGGGGAGAGGAGGGCGTGTATATGGCAGAAAGAACCGGTTCAGAGTCTGGGCTCAGCAGAAAGCGGGACAGATAATCAAGAAGTAAGCTCTTCTGTGCCACCCTCCATAAAAGGTGTCCCAGCTAGGCAGGGGCAAGCAGGCTGGCTGTGGGGACCAGATTCTGATAAGGCTGAACTGGGTTCAGGGTGGAATCCGTCCACTGGGAGCAGGACACAGTTCGGCCCAGAGCAGGGGGGTAGGGAGACACCAGGGCTCTCTTTGGCTGCCCCTTTCCTTCTGTCAGGGAGGAGAAGTCTCGCCCAGGTCCCTTCCAGCAGATTCCCTCCGGGTGGAACATCTGGAAATGGGTCATGGGGTCTGTCACCTTAACCGCAAAGGACGCTGAAGAAGAGGGTATGTGCCTTCTCTGACCGTTATAGAGGGAGGGGGGCCTGGAAGGAGGGACTCAGCAGGGAGTTTAAGAAACGGACCCAAGCAGGCTACGCCCGAACCAGCTTTATGACCTTGGAGATGCCACTTCCCCTCAGCTTCTTTACCTGTGAAATGAGAGGCTTGGCTTGGATAAGATCTACGGTCTCCTTCAGTGCAGAGAAATTTATTCTAGAAACCCAAGCCCTGCCAGCAGGCCCAATGTGCTCGTGCAGGAGGGTGACTAATTCGGGGCCGTCCCGGGCTGGGGATTCTGAAGCACCTGGGAGCTGCTTGATCTGCTGGGACAGGTTCTCCTCCTCTGCGCTGGGCACTCAGAAGCGTGTCTGGAGCAGCCGGGCTTGTAGGCCTTTCAGGGGCCACTGATTAAAGTGCGAGGTTGAACATAAGAGGCAGAGCCGGTGGCTGGTGGTCGGTGGGGCTGTGACATTAACCCGGCTGCCTTCGGGGGAGGTTGTGTGGGACCCGGAAAGTCAGACAGTGAACGGCGAAAGGGACTGTGTGTTTAAACTGAGCTTTCTGTCTGCGGAGGTGAAGTGTGCTTGCTGACCTCCCTAGTGTCTTTCTCTTTCCCCTCCTAACCTGTTTCTGGGGTGGACTGTCCCATTAGCCCCGGAAACAATGGCTTCTGGGGTCAGGCTCTTGGATTAGCAAGCCCAGATTTGGATGCCAGCTCGGCCACTTACCATCTGGCTAACACTGGACAATCCACGAGCCTCGAGTCCACCCCCTGTAAAGTGATGGGATGGTATTTCACAGGAGGGTTTTGATAATGAAGTACCTGGTGTGAGCCTGAAACTAAGGCTCAGTATGATGTGCTTCCTTGACATCTGTTCAAATCAGGAGGGTCTCAAATGACCTAACCTCTGCGTCCAGTTCCCTCTGAGTGCTGCCCCTGCCAGTAAGAGCCCCCTAATCAAGCAAACCTCCTTATCAAATAGACTCAGTGCAGTTCTTGCTTATTCCTGAGTAGCATTTTTTTTTTCAGTTCCCTGCTAGCCTGCAGAATTATTCAAGCAAGCCAATCACATCCTGGTGCCTGCAGGAACCCTGGGTCACCCTACTCTCTTGTTACTACAAAGCCTGCCCCCAGGTCCCAGCTTGTTCCCTCTGTGCCCAAGTGCACCCCTTGTGTGGTATGCAGCCTCTTCCTCCCCTGGGCTGAGTGTGTGTGATGGAGAAACTGCTATTGATCTCACTTCCCCATTGTTAGATGTTGTGTCATCCCCATAAGAGGCAATTAAAATCCTGTGTGACATCCTCAGAGCCTGGGAGATGCATTTGGAGCCCAGCAAGTGTTGGCTCTTGCTGTTGCCATTATCTTGAAGGAAGATGACAGTGTGGTTTTCTTTTAATGAAGTTTGATTTTGATTGGTCAGTGTGTTTATCTTGTAACATTAATCTTAGGTTCTTCTGAGTTTTCTGGACCTTTCTCTCCCTTCTCACATAACATATAGACACACCAATGTATGCCTGTGGGGCAAGTGACAGCTACATGTTTGAGGGTCACACTGAAAATATATGGAAGTTATCTAAGTTCCTATCAATGGATGAATGGATAAAGAAGATGTGACACACGCACACTCACACACACACAATGAAATATTAGTTAGCCATTAAGAAGGAGTGAAATCTTGCTACTTGTGACAACATGGAGGGACAAGGGCATTATGCTAAGTGAAATAAGTCAGACAGAGAAAGATAAATACTGTAAGATCTCTCTTACATGTGGAATCTAAGAAGAAGAAGAAAAAAAGAGCAAACAAATGAAAAAGAAGCCCATAGACCCAGAGAACAGATTGGTGGTCACCAGAGGTGATGGTTGGGGGCGGGAGAAACAGGTGAAGGGGGTCAAAAGGGAAAAAGAAAAAGGATAAAGTTGATACAAAATGGACTTAGAAAATTTGAATCATATTCAAAGTATTTACTTTACATATATACACATATATGTTTATATAGGAAAAAATAAATGGAATTTATAAATGAATGAATGAATGAATGAATGAAGTGAAAGCTTCCTTCAACAACCCATTTAATCTCTAGTGACTCAGCCTTCACTCTGGTCCTCTTCACAGCGTAACTTCTTGAGGGTGTAGTCTGTACTCGCTGGTACGATTTCCTAACCTTAATTTTCTACTCGACCCGCCCCGTCCATTAATTTCCCCATCAGAACTGCTGTCTCGGAATCATCAGTGACACCATGACAGTGAACTCAGTGGAAACTTTTTTATCCTCATTTTCTTGGCTTTTGAGCAGCATTTGAGATTGTTCACCATGACCTTGGCTTCTGTGACGGAACTGGATTTTTTCTTCTCTTGATATTCAAAAAATAAAAAAAAATAAAAATAAAGGTCCTTTTTAAGTTAATGTAAAGCTATAACTCAACCCAGGGTGTCCCACTTCACCAGTCTGATGTCTCAGACTTGAGCAACGAGGGCCGCACATGCTCAGATGAGAAGGAAGCTTACTCTTCCCCCGGCTCCTCATCTGTGTTTAGGAGGCAAACTCAGCTCCCTGAGGCTGCAGGACCTCCCAGCCCAGCTGCTGCGGCTCAGAGGGAGTGCCGCTGCTCTTCCAATGTGGCCCCGAGATCTGACATTACTGTCCAGGTCTAGGGGGCTCTAAAAAGGTACCCCTTCTCACTGCCGCCAATGTCCCCTGGGGCCTGGCAGGCTAACGCGACGTGTCCATGCTGACCACACTCTCCAGCTGTCTCCTGTGGCTGCTGAAGCACTGCCAGTCTGAGATGGTGTGACTCGACTGAGGCCTTGCCCTGTCTCTTGGTGTAGGTCCCACCATGGGCCCAGCCAGGGGTGGGCCACACCGGAACTGGACTAGGCCCCAACACGACACCTTTCCAGGCACTCTCACAAACCCCTTTCCTCAGGGTGCAAGCCGGCCCCCAGCACGGCCGGGATGGACACTTCTGCCACCAGCAACCTAGCAGGTCGAGAATTCCCACCACTGTCCAGTCCCACCGCCTTCTCTTCCACGGTGAATGCTATCTCATCCAGCAAACTAAAGAGAATATTCAGCAAGGTGCCTATTGCACGCGGCATGCTTTCCTAGGCACTGTGGGGACGGGAGAAAAGAAGAAAACCCCAGCCCTCAACCGAGCCACAATTTCCGGTGTTATTGCCATTTCTTGCCTTTTGGGCTTAAATCAAGACCAGCTTCACCAGCCCATTATGTATTATGCAAAGTGCAGTGTTTCTCTTTCTCTTCTGTCTTTCCTATTCTGTTTTATTTTATCATATTCTTCTATGCAAACTCCCAGTCTGTACCAGCAGTCAGTGGGCTGTACCACACTGGGCACCCTGGGAGGTTGGCAGGCGGTGGCCACATCAGAAGAGGGCTGCAACTCCACATTCCTACACAACCAGGGCCCCCGTTACAAGAGAATTTATTTTTTCTGCATCACGTCTAATGTAGCTTATAATTTACAGCAATAAATGACCAGGAAGGCTTTCATGGCCACCTCGACATCTCAGTACGCAGCTTCATGGCAGGGGGATGGTCCACTTATTTTGAATAGAAAGGGTTGAGTTCCCTTCATTGACTCGTGAGACCAGGGAACACAGTAAGAAAGGAGTAGTTCCATGATTACCCTCTGCTCGCTGACTTGTGGCAGCTCCCTGAAGGCCCTCCTCCTGACCTGACGTGCAGCCCCCATTCCATCCCCCTCGGCTGCCTGCAAACCTGACCTAGGGTGATGGTGTGTGTGTGCTCTATGTCCACAGGTTCTTTGACCTTCTCTTGAAAGGGTAGAGCCTACTTGTCTCCTCTTGAGTATGGACTGGATTTAGTGACATTGCTAATGGACAGGGAAAAAAAGCCAAAGTGACAGAGTGCAACATCAGAGGCTAAGCAAGAGAAGGCATGGTGGATTCCTGTCTGCTTTCTCTCTTGGATTGCTCTCTCTGGAAGATGCTAGCTTCCATGTCATGAGAATGACTGTGGAGAGGCCCATGTGGTGAAGACTGAAAACTCCAGCCATGAATCAGTGAAGAATTGAGTCCTCCCATCAACGATACTTCCTCCACCCCTGATCAAGCCTTCAGATGACTGCAGTTCCTGCCAGCACCTTGACTGAACATCACGGAGCCTCTGAGTCAGAATCATCTGACTAAGCCACCCCCGCATTCCTGACCATCAAAAACTTGAGATAAGAAATGTTTATTATAAACCACCATCTTTCAAGGTAAGTTGTTATGCAGCAATAAGATAACTAATACAAGGTTCCATTACATTCTCAAAAACGTCTAAGAATCTAGCCTAAAATCACTAGTTTTATTATTGTCAGGGCATCATAATGACACATTTTAAATTAGCAACTCAAAGTTTACAGCTTGTGTCAGTCAGGCTGGTTACCACCAGCTGCTATAACAAACAAGCGCCCCTCCCCCCACAAATCCCAGGGGCTTAGCAGGCAGAGGTTTAGTTCTTCTTTGCAAGAAGTCCAATGTAGCTAAGCTATCTGGACAGACTGTAGTCCAAGATCACCAAGGGAAGGAAAATATGGAATGAAGATTTTACTGGCTTAATCAGAAAGGGACACACATCATTCATGGTCATACTCTGTTGGCCAGAACCAATCGCAAGTCCCCAGCCTAGCTACGAAGGAGCCAGAAACGTCGGGAGTCCAAGGAACATTGATGACTGCTATTGTCACTGCCACGTGGCCTTCTGAGTCTTCTATTTTCAAAGCCAGAATAAATGTAGTTTTAAAGAGATATGTAATCTACGTTTGCTCTTCGTATACCAGCCTGGGGATTAAAATGGGGGCTACGTTAATCACAATAGACCTTCTTCTGTTATTGCCCCCTGCATAAAGTCCCTGCCACAAATTGTTTTTTGGGAATCCCCGGGTATGTGTCCCAGGCACCTGAGACAAACTTTGTCAGGTACTCAAGGAGCCCACCATTTCCTTCTTTTCTCCTGCTGGGCAGCGTCCATTACTCTACTAACTGTCCCTGCCACTATGAACAGAAGGGGGTCCATGAGGGTCTGAGGAGTACCATGCATCAAGCACAATGCAAATGGGTTGTTCCGTGAGAGGGGAGACAACTGCCTCTCTCCCCTTTGTGTCTTCCTTTGTCCCCTGGAACCTGAAGATGACCTGTAAGGGAAAACAGCTCCTTAGAACTCACACATGACGCTGTGGTCTGAGCCACACCTCTGAAACAAAGATGGCGCTGGGCATTCCTCCTGCCCCACCTGTGTCCACTTCCTGTGGCACATTTCTTCCCCCTTCTCTGGCCATCCATCCACTCCTAAGCATTCCATACCAACTCCTTTACCACATGTCTTAAAAGAAGAGACACGTGGAGAGTGCTGGCGATCCGTGGTGGTGGGGAGGCTTGGGTGCTGACTCTGCTCCACTCTGCAATGGCTATTAGGCACGTTGCCTGAATGTAAGAGATGAGACAATCTGGAGCTATTTTACACTATGTTGTATTTTCCAGACTTCCCCGAGCATATACCTATTGAATTTACCCAGCTTTTCCTCACTTTCCGAGAGATTTTCAAATACATTCCTTTAGCACACCTAACATACATGTAATTCTGGGCCCTCGGTCCCTGAAAGCGTAAACGTTCACCCAGACCCACATTTTCTGGCACACTAGTTTCCCAACCTTCTGCACTGTTTCCTCTCCCTACATAAACAAGTTTGAAAAAAGGCATAAAATATTTCTCAGACTTCCAGGAAATTGTATTAAACATCTTGATAGGTAAAGTGCAAAGAAGTTGAAATATGCAGATCAAATTCCCTTTCAGACCTTGAAGGCTTTTACACAAAGCAGGGGAAACGTGCTTAGCAGAACCATGCTCTTGGAATTTCTGAACGAAAAGCACTTGAAAAAAAATATCATTGGAGACGTTCAGCAATTCCAAACTGTGGCTGGACTCACCCATCCCTAATTTCAAGGGAAATTAAATCCATGTGTTTCTCATTCATTTACACTCAGCTCACCAAACTACCATTCGGTAAGAGGGATGAGTTGACTGGGGAAGCTGCCCAGGCTGGTTCTAAGCCGTGTTGTCGTCAACTGGCAAGTGGGCTCGGCCAAGGGCCGTCAGCTTCTCTAGTGGTTAGTCTTCCATCAGGAAGCCACAAAGTCCTAATGGACTCGAAACTCGCTGAGATAGACTCGTAGACGTGGGAGGGCTTGGAGAGGTCAGCGGTCCAGTTCCCTGCCTCAGGCGGATCTACGTTCAGAGCACTTCTTACTCCAGCTTAACTCTGTCTTCTTTGCTAAACTCTTCTTCTCACCAAGAACCTTCCCCTTCAGCAAATTCCTCCTTCTTGCTGCCCTGAAAGATTCATATACTGCGCTGGGCACTGTCAAAGCATCACTTAGATTTCCTTGGACACCTTTTGCCAGCCTTCTGTCCCCAGCCCCCACCTTGTGCCAGCTGCTGCCAGAAGTTCACCCAGGGGTCCTGAAGCTTTCTCACCCTCAGCTCAGGAGAGGAATCATGGATTGTAAAGAACAATTATGTTGCTTAAAATGGGTATTTTTGATGATCAATCTGGTGTGGATACAGAACCACACCACAGAAGCGTGTGGAAGTGGAAGAGGTTTATTACAATCACAGGTCCTGAAGGAGGAGGCACAGCTGGGCGTACAGGGGCCACAGGCGCAGAGCATCCAGGGAGTGGGCTCAGCCAGGCAGGTGGGGAAGAGTGAGGACCCAAGAGCCAATGCCTCCCTAGGGCTCAGGTGGAGCACGCAAGCCAAAGACAGGAGGGGGTTTCACTGGTGTGTCTGAACGTCACAGTCAGGGGAGGGCAAGCAGTGAAGCCTTGTCACGTGCACCTGGTCACCTGGCTGGGGTGCTCACAGCCTGTTTGTGGGGATGATGAGGCAACTGGAAAATAGGGAGTTTTGAAAATGCAGAATTCCAATCAAAGACTGCTTGGAGGATGGATAATGAGCCCAGGTTCTTAGCTGCTTCCCTGGAGATTGGCTGGATGGAAGTGATTGACAGGCCTATAGGAGGGAACTCCAGAGTCATCCGTGCTTACAATTACATCTCAGTGAGTATCCTCCAGTTGCAGGGGTGGGTATCTTAAGAACACTCCATTTCCGGTAGCCAGAGATTGAAACGGCAGCCCAAGTCCCCAGAAGCTCACAGCCCGGATCTCTCATAGTGTGGGCTCTCTGATGCGAGAAGACACAGGGCAAAGCGTGATTCTGGTTCTGCTCAAACATGACGCTGCCACTGGGAGGATGGAGGAGGGTGGTAGGGAATGCCAGTTGGCCTTCTTGGCAAAAAGCTCAAGGAGCAGACACTGCTCGGATGCTGGGTCAATTGGCAAAGGATAACAGGCTTTTAGGGAAGCATACAAAGAGCCGGCCTGTCTCGTGGACAAAGCCCGATCCGTGGCAAGAGCTCAATAAATATTTGATGTTGAAACAATAAAGCCCTCCGTAAGGAACAGCAAAGCGGGAAGATTCTTGGACGTGGACCAGAGATTCTGATGTCTGGGTCGGAACCTGCCGTGTCTGGAGCACGATAATTTCTCTGAAGAGAAACCATAGAGCACAGGGTTAAGTGCGAGATGCAGGGGGTTTGAATCTGCCACATCTGGGTGTCAGCTCTGACCTTGGGCAAGTCCCTTAAACTTTCTGTGCTTTGGCTTTTGACATTTGTTATTATGGGATAACAGTAGTTCCTGCCTCTGTGCTGAGGATTAAATGAGTAAATTCACGTGCAGCCATGAGAACAGCATCGAACACTTAGTGCGACTTAGTAAATGCCAGATGTGATCGTTACTGTTGTTAGCAGTTTCGCAGACTGGTGGCACCGGGGAGGAAGTTGTGGGACATGACACAGCCCTGTAGGGATGAGAGACGTGGTGCTGACCACACTCGGAAAGAGGATTTATGATACGCTCTTTAATTATATCTTACCTAGATTGTAGCTCGGTCTCCGGCTCCTTTAAGTGTTGGCACTCAGACCAGCAGCTTGGAGGGGGAGGGTACAGCTCAGTGGTAGAGCGTGTGCTTAGCATGCACAAGATCCTGGGTTCAGTCCCCAGTCCCTCCACCAAAAAGTAAAATAAAATAAAATTAATTTAAAAATACATAAGTATGTGGGGAGGGTATTGTTTAAGTGGCAGAGCGCATGCTTAGCATGCATGAGGTCCTGGGTTCAATCCCCAGTGCCTCCTCTAAAAATAAATAAAGAAATAAACCCAATTATTTCCCCCCCCCAACAACAACAACAACAAAAATACGTAAATAAACCCAATTACTCCCTCCTGCCGAAAACAAAACAAAAACAAAAACAGACCCACAACTTGGGTATCACCTGGGAGCTTTAGTTACAAATGCGGAATCTCGGGACCCAGCCCAGAGCTAATGAATCAGAATCTTCATTTTTAACTAGCTCCCTGGTGGTTAGCAAGTATATCAATTTTTAATCTAATTTATTATGTATGTGAAAATTAAGATATAATAACTGCATGGGTTTAAATTGCCCTGATTGATGTGTGTGTGTGTGCAGCTTATGGAGGTGTAATGATATACAATAAGTTGTGTGCGTTTTAATGCATATACCTTGGTGGGTTTGGTCATTGCTGTCGCTGCAACCAAAGTACTAAACTTATCCATTGCTTCCAAAAATGTCCTTATGTTTTACTGTGTGTGTTTGTGTGTGTGTGTGTGTTTGTGTGTGTTAGACCACCTGGCATTAGATCTAGCCTCTTATTTTAAAGTGCAGAACACTGTATTGTCAACTATAGCTCCTGCCACACAGCAGATCTCTGGAACTTAGCTTTGAGTGATGTATAGACCTATGAACCATCACCACAATAAAAATTAAGAACACCTCCATCACCCCAGGAGATTTCCTCACTCCTTTTTGCAGTCCATTTCCCTGTCCACCCCCGACCCCAGGCAACTACTGATTAGTTTTCTGTTACTGTAGATTATTTGGAAAATTTTAGAATTTTATATGGACGGAATCATATGGTATGTACTCTTTTTGTCTGGCTTCTTTTGCTGGGAATAATGTTGTAAGATTCATCTATATTGCTGTCTTCATCAGAAGACCATTAGTTTTTATTTATTCCATTGGATGGATAGATCACATTTTGTTATCCATTCACCTATGGATGAACATTTAGGCTATTTTTCTAGCTGTTATCAATCAAGCTTCCATATTCAATGATGTGTAAGTCTTCGAGTGGCTGTATGTTTTCATTTCACCTGGGTAATGCCTAAGGATGGAACTGCTGGGTCTCTGCTCACCTATACGGTAGATATGTGACATTATCTCACAGGTCCCTGGGGCTTATTCACTTTTTTAAAGTCTTTTTTTTTTTTCTCTCTCTCTTCTTTAGTTTGAATAATTCTACTGATATGCATTCAAGTTCACCTCCCCTTTCCTTTTCATTTCCATTTGCTATTCAACCCCTCTAGTAAGTTTTTTATTTCAGATATTTTATCTTTTCAGTTCCAGAATTTCAACTTGGTCCTTATTTATACATTTGGTATCTCTGCTTTCCTAATTTTTTTCCCGTTCATTTCCACTGTATTTTCTCTCCCTCACTGAGCATAGCCTGAACAATTGTCATCTTAAGGTTGACCTCTGTTAATTATCTTCTCTCTTGAGAGGAGGTCACATTTTCCTGGTTCTTCATATGTCACTTCATTTTGGATCGTATCCTAAACATTGTCAAAGTCATGTTCTAGATAATCTGAATTCTGTCCTCCTCTTACTAAGTGTGCTAATGTTTTCTTTTAGCAAGCCATCGGCTTGGTGAGGGCCAAACTTCAAACTTAATCTCACGTGTGGTTGTGCAGTAGCTGTGTTCTGAGTTTGGACTTTGCAGTCTGCCCAATGTGTGTATCCTCCAGGGGTCACCCACAGACTTTTTAGAGTTTGTGTGCAGCTTCAGGGGTTACCATTCCATGCTCTTGCCTCCCCACCGCCCTCCAGTAGCCCTGGCTGCCCTGGGCACCTTCCCTTGTCTCCTGAGCCAGAAAACTGATGACTTTCCATTGGAGTCTTAGTTGCCCTATGGCATGTCACAAATGCAGTTGTCCTTAGAGCAAGGCTGAAAAGATGGGAAGGTCCCCCATGCGTGTTGCTTCCTATGAGTTTCAACTCCTCAGAAGTTCACTGGCTTCTGTTCACTCTATTGTAGAGCCCTTGGGTAGTTGATTGTATGAATTTTTTCCAGTATATACAGCTGCTATCTGCGGGAGGGTAAGTTTGTTACCAGAAACAGAACCATTATTTGTGAATTTTCAGTTTCACTGATTTCTATTATGTTTTTAGTATTTCCTTCCTTTGATTTATTTTGGATTCAATTTACTTTTTTTTTTAACTTCTTGAAGCTGAAGCTTAAATCATTAACTTTAGACCTTTCTTCTTCTCTAATAAAATAAACTCCTGAAACTATGCATTTTCCTTTGCACACTCTTACTAATCTTACCCTTATCTGAAATTTTGATAGTTTGTCCACCATGGATTTTTTAAAAATCCAAAAATTTAAAATTTTTACTTCAAAATGTAGTCTGGATTACTTCGTTTTTTAGCATCCCTTACATTTCGCACCTGAGGCAAGTGTCTCATTATGCTACCTTGCCCCAGCCTAGTCTCCTCAGGAGGGCCGGTGTCAAACCCCTCACCTAAGTGAGCCAGGGCCTGGGAACAGCCCAGCTGCAAGGCTTGGCTCTAGAGACGCCTCTGGGCAGATGTGGAATGTTATCCAGAGGCAGGGTGAGCCCAGGCTCCACGCCAAGGAAGCTTGCCGGGATGTTGGTATGTCATGGAGAGTGGATGGAGTGGCTCCCTTATCGGAGAGATTATTGGCATTGCCAAGAAAACCCCTCATGCAAGGCAGCAAGAAGACCCAGCAGCGACGTCCCAGACAGGGGGAGAAGCATCGCCAAAGACCCAGAGGATGGCAAGAGGGGAAGCATTCAGGGACTCGCTAACAGCTGGGGATGTTCGAAGACAGAACGCAAAGGGGAGGAGTGGCAAGGGAGGAGGTTGTTAGGAGCCAGATCAAGGAGCGCAATGATTCCCATGGTAGGACACTTGGCCTTTATTCTGAAGGATAAGGCTTCGAGTGAGGGAGACATAGGATCAGATTTTAATACGATCCATTTAAAATGACCCCTCCGGGTACAGTGTGATGGCGTGGAAGGGAGAAAGATGAGAGGCAGGTAGAACCAGTGTAAAAGTTTTCCAAAAAACCAGTGGGAAATGATGATGGCCTGAGATACGGCAGGAGTGACTAAAAGAGAAGAAACTGACTTGAGAGTCATTTCCGGGGTGGTGTGGACTGGGACGGGTGAGGAATTAGATTCAGTGGTGAGGGAGCAGAAGACAGGGTGGGCCCTAGGTTTCCAGCACTGGAGGAAGAGACGACTTTGGGGTGAAGAACAATGTGTAGGAGCAGAAGCACTGTTCCCAGAACAATGTAGTGCTGCCTGATTCAGCAAAATGACGCAAGTGTGAGGACCCAGCAGGCACACCTCAGCCAGTGAGCTGGCGATGGCTGCCGAGCTGCTTCCACCAAGTATGTCTTTATAGCGGAGACACAAAATGCCAAAAAATGGCAGACACAGAATTATGAAACGCATTTAAAAGTCAAGTGCTTTCACGTCTTGGGAAATCAGCAAGCTCTCTGTGACAGCAGTTGAGAGGGGAAGCCCAGTATATGATTAACCTGTAGAGGCTACCACTGGCCTCTGACTCTTTGAAAACCAGGGTTATAAAGTCTTCCTGTGTTCAAAAAGGTGGTGAGAACCTCCAAGGAAGAGAATACTTTGTTCTCTGCACTGAGAACTGAAACCCTCTTGGGGGTTCTCAGATAGCCCACTGGCACGGCTCCCACAATGGAGCATCTGCTGGAGGTTTGCTCTGTCTGTTGCTTCTGCAGAACTGGGAGGCCCAGAACAGTCTCCATCACTCAGTGGAGCCTCTTATCCTTTCCAAGAACAGGAGGAGGATGAGTGTTGAGAAGCTGGTGATGAACTGGAAAGGGAAGAAGAGTTGCAGGTTGAATTGGGCCCCCTCAAAAGGATACATGGAAGTCCTAACTCCCAGCACCTCGGAGTGTCACATTTAGGAATCAGGTCTTTACAACGGTAAGCAAGCTGAGCTCATTAAGTGGTCCCTAGTGTAATCTAACTTCTGTTTTTGTAAATACAAAGGGGAAATTTGAACACAGAAACAGACCCACAGAGAGGACAGATAATGTGAAGACACAGGGAGAAGTCCATGCGAAGAGGGAGGCAGAGATTGGAAACAGGCCACCACAAGCCAAGGGATGTCTGCAGCCACCATGAAGCTGGAGGAGGCCAGGGAGGAGCCTATCCCACAGGTTCAGAGGGAGCACGGCCCTGCCAATGCTGATTTTGGACTTCTTACTTCCAGAACTGTGAGGCAAGAAGTTTGTGGTAATTCATGACAGCAGGCCTAGGGAAAGAAAACAAGTGTCATGGCTCTCTCAGGAATCTGCTTTTATCTCTTAATATAATAAATTTTGCCAAATCAATATTAATATGGAGACCACAACACTCTAAGGACCCGGCTTGGTGATCGAGTGACTGTTAATGCGTCTAATTTGGCTGGGTAAGTATTAAGTGAGGCAACAGACCACTTAACCCAACGGTGAACCACACGCATCCTGCTGTGAGGATGCACCCCAGCCTCCTGGCCTCCAACCTCTGCCTTGGACGGCACTGAGGCCTGAGCTGTGGTCTCCAGCTTGGATTCCCACGCGGGGGAAATGAAGGTGCTCTGGGCCATTGGCCCCTCACCCGGGCTGCTTGGCCCAGGGCTCGCTCTCCTTGAACCCCTCTTCTGGTGAGGAAGCCCTACTATACTACCCGTTCTGTGCCTGTCGTGGCCAGCCTCTGGCCTGAGTTCCAGCCTGAGTTTTTCACCCCAGAAATAAGCCTCTGCCTGTTTCCCTTCTTCACTGACTTCTGCTAGGAACAGAGTCCTGCTTCTGATTTGGCTGCCTTCGGTTCGGATCCTGAGACATCACTCCCTTGATGTCCACTCTTTGTTATGGACACTCGCCACCTCTCTCTCATTCACCCTTCCCTTCACCCGCCTGCCCAGGGAGCAGGGAGAGTTGCAGTCTAGTCTTCCTGAGCATCAGGGCCCATCCGTCAGCACCTCCCTCTACAATCAGCTTCCAAGGACTCCCTCGTGGGCTTGGCCTGTGTTTCTGCCTTTTCTGGGTGTCTGGGTCCTGATCCCGCCTGTTGAGCCCTGGTCATCGTTACAGCAGTGACCGTGTGTGCTGGGGCCACTCACTTGTCCCCGTCAGACCCAGGCCCCCTACACTCAGGATCCAATTCCAGGGATCTCTGCTGGGTCTGTAGTGTTTGCTTATCTCTACAAAGCCCTCTTTGTCTCTCAGCTCCATCAACCAAGACTTTAAAATGATTGCTTACCTTACAGTTACTCGGGAGAGCCCAGTATAAATGCCCCTTGCAAATCAGGTCTTCGGAGCTCAGCAAAACAGTCAGTTGGAAACTCAGGACTCTGTATCGGCAGCACGTGGTACATCCCTTACTATTTGTGCTGTCGCTCACCAGTTATTCATTCAGCGCCCTGGGGTCAGGTCTGTGGCAACATAGCCGCCCCACCATGGTTTGTTTTCACTTGACAAAAACATGTGAGGACCGAGCAATGGCTGCTTTGTTCCAAGAACATCAGCCACTAAATCCGTGAGGCTCCTTTAGAGGCTCTGTGCAGTGAGCGGTCCCTCCGGAAGTCAGGCGAGAACTCCGGGAAGAAGACGGACTTTCACTTTGGTCAGTCCTGGCTTTCACTCCTGGCTCTGTCACTTCCTGGCTACGTAGCTTTGGACAAGTTACTTAACTTCTCTGAGCCTCAGTTTTATCATCAATAAAATGGAGATCCTGACAAAACCTGCCTGCTTGAAGGAGATACTTTGCAATCATAATGGCTGTGAGGAACTTTGAACTAAACTAGGTATATACACTTGATCAACAAGACCTTCCTCTGGGGTTTCTTAATTCTGGTCACCCCCATGTCTGCTTTTTGGCCAACTGTTTGTCCTTACTGAGATAAACAGCGGGGCTGTAGATTTTGTTTCCATCTTAGCGAGTGACATTCATACACCTCTGCTCTTTTCTTTCACTTGATTGATTCATATCATTTCTACCTTCTGGATACTTACCCTGTGTGCTCAGCCCCTGAATAACGAACCCCTGGCAACATGTGAGGCCTTCGTGGAATTCTTCCAGGCTCCCGGCCTCATGCTTTCCCTGGTGATCCATTCTGTCATCACTTAGCCCTGATTTTTTTTTCTTATTCTTTAAAAAAAATTTTTTTTAATTGAAGTATAGTTGGTTTACAACATCGTGTTAATTTCTGGTGTATAGCATCATGATTCAGCTACTCATTATAGGCTATTACAAGGTATTAAATATAGTTCCCTGTGCCATACAGTAGGACCTCATTGTTTATATTTTATGTATAGTCGTGTATATCTGTAAATCCCAAACTCACAATTAGCTCTGATTTTGACCTATTGTACATAGAAATCAGCTCCACAGTGAGATCCCCATCCCCATGTTGTAGATTTAGGGGATGGATCATAAGGCCACAAGGGAAAGGCCTGGATTACGGCCCTGGCTCACTGGGTCACACTGGGTGAGACATTGAACCTCAGTGAGCTGTAATAGGGTCTTCCATAAAGTATAGGAATTAGACTTGACCTACCTCCTTCATTAGGTATAAAATGGACTATCAAATATTTGAAGTTGCTTGAAGCATTCAGAACCCTAGGAGTGTGAGTGTTGCTTGTTTTCTGCAAGTCCAAGGTGTGAGCAGAAGCCCTGAGACTGGTGTATGTGCATGTATGCGTGGCTTGCACGAGCAGAAGAGGCGTGCTGTGACAGGACACGCTACAACATGCTTCCCACGGGCAGGTCAGCCAAATTTGTGGTGGAGGCGGGGCAGAAGGAAGAGCACAGGTTGTTCTATGTTGATGTCAAACTGGGAGTCTGTTGTTTGCAGCAGACTTATGGGACGTCTTTAAATCACATGTAAACAGAGTTTCCAGCAGACCCAAAAGAGGCAAACCAAGGAAGATACAGAAAATAGCCCTTGGGACACTCAGATACGCTATGTGCTAAGCACTGTAATGGAGGTGTTACATTCAAGTAAAGGGAAGGAAATTTGGAGAACAACTACTCAAACAAAGTAAGAGTTTCTGGGAAGAATATGGACCTTTGCATGAAAAATTAAACCATAAAACTTGTCTGTCTGACTCTCTGAAGGCAGGAGAATGCAATCAAGGAATTCTGAGAAGAGAAATGATGGCTACCAAGAGGCTGTGTTTCCAGCTCAGAACCAAAGCTTCCCACGCTGCTGTAACAAAGTCCCACATAGTCACTTCCTCAGGGACATGGTGTGGTGGGGGCAAAGCTGTCTTATGTCTTGGACGTGGACAGCTCGGTTCTCGGCCAAGGTCACCCTACAAGGGCAAGCAGAAGCTTGAGATAATGGAGTGGAAAATAATATGGGTCTGAGAAATTTCATGCAAATTAAAATTAATAAAACGTATCTCACTGATGAGTCTCACGACTGTGTTCCAGATTACTGCACTTTCCGGAAAACATGTTGTTTTTTTTGCCCAAACAGCGTCCTCGAATTTGACTTCCTAACATATGCTCCAGCCTTTTTTTTATTTCCACCTGTCACATTCTCACTCAAAGAGTGCAGTCTTGCCACCCCTGAGAATGTTGCAATGAGTGATTCAGAAAGAGCGGGTTCCAAAAGAGACACCTGCAGAAGGTGTGGAGCTGCTGGTGTGTGTGGTTCCCCCAGGAAAGTGCTTTGAGGACAACAGCTGTTTCTTGGGTGCATTTCTCTGCAGCGTGGCTCTTAGATGGTTGTGTGGCCTTACTGTCACACCCATAGCGATGCCTTTAAGGCTTATGTAACTATATGTTTTCGTTCTTTTAATCCATCAGTGGAAAAGAGCAATGGAATGGAAGAGACTCTGATAATGTGCTGAAAGGATTGTTGTTAAGTTGTTAACTTATTTTTTAATCATTGACTAAAATGAGCAGTAGGGTATTAAGGCAAAAAGAAGAGATGGGGAAGGGAATTCATGTTCTTTTCTTTGATTAGAAAGGAAACAAAGTATGTCCCTTTCGGCATTGATAGAAAATGCCATTTTAACCTAGTCATCCCCCCAGTTCTTGTCGCCATCATTGGAAAAGGCTGTCTCACATGAGTTTGTCTCTCAGCTCTCTGAGAAAATATTCCACCCCTCTCCCTGTAAGAGCACCACCGATAGCACCAAAACCTTCCCGACAAATGAAAATAAAACTCAAGACTATAAAATTGGCTTTATTGTATTTGCTGTCATTTCACAGATTAGAGTGATTCCATGTATATATATAAAGAAAAGATGATGGAGATACAATAAAAACAGGAAACGGTTTGACAAACAGAGGTATGAATCTGTAGATTGTAAAAGTACATATTTAAAGCTGAGTTGTCAGAGCATGACGGGGCTCAGCAGTGACGGGGTACACACATATTGGTTAGTCTGAGATTTCTAATATGTCCCAAAGAGTAGCTCAACCTTAAGAAACACGTCACTATTATGCTAAAGCAAATTTAGGCTGAAGACTAGTTTAAAAATTGGAGGAAAACAAGAACACGCATCTGGTAGCATGGTTTAGTGATCAGATGGAGTGCTATATATAGCAAGGGAGTGAAGTGTGATGGAGATTTTGGTAAACGCACACCGCCAGGACTTACAAGTAGTGGGACTATTTGCTCGTAAAATCTGCATGTCACGTGGGATTTCCACCTTCATAACATTCCTGTGAATTTCATTAAGTCGTATTTTGGAGCGGGTCCTTTTGGAATGGAGATGACTGTTTACTAAAGCATTCTTTTTTGTAACTTACAATTCCATGACACCCTGCAGAAATAATTCTTCAAAAATAGATCCAAGTTGGCTGTCATCCTGATGACAGCCTTCCTCTCCTGATGGCTGTTTAATACTCTGTGTCAGCACACAAACACAGCTTCCTCTCATGATCTGGAAGTTTGTTTTTGTAAAAAGTCCCTGATACAGTCATACTTCCTGCAATGATTTGCTTTAATACAACATCCTTAGTCTTAAGATTTGATTGCAGATGAAAGAATATGGTTAAATTAGAGTAAATGAAAAACAATCATTCCTTTGAACTCCCCTCCAATCACATTCTTGGAAGCTCTTTACTTTTTCAGGAATATTAAGGACATTTGCAATAATAAGAATAATAAGCCAAGAGCTCACATTTATTAGCTCAGAATTAACTTCTGATTTTTTTTTAAGAGAATAGGTACTGTGTAATCTATTGTAGTAGCTCCATTGGAGTCTAATCTTAGGTGGTTTCTATCTTTAACTTGAATATTTTTGAGGGATGAAATTGGACATCTTATGTGGGTGGAAAGGCATGGATACTAGATAAGATTTTGGCCTTGAATAAAGATCATAGTTAAGTACTATCTCATAAGATGTGAGCTGCTAAACAAAAAAACTTGGTGATGGACTTTTAGGTTGATGCCTTCATCTTTGGTTTTGCCCATCCAGCGCTGGTTAGGAATACAAAACCACTGACCTGATTCTCTAACAGGGGTTGGGAATCAGGGCTTCTGTGCACCATGTATAGGAAGACTTGGAGCTGCAACCTTTCCATGGAGGACAGGCTCAAAGAGGTCGCCGCTCCAGGCTGCACAAAATGTACCAAAGTTCCCTGCATTTGGCTGAAATTTACTTGTACTAGATTTATGGCCTTTACCTCCCTTTGTGACATCTTTGGCATTTATACTCATGTCCGTTGGGCCCTTCGACTTCTACAGCCAATTCTTGTGATTTTATTAGGAATTAATTATCAACTCCAATCAACAGCTCTTTCTTCGTCTTTTCTTTTTACGCACTAGTAACATACTAAATGAAAAATAAGAATTCCTGTCCCCAGTTTTTAGGCATCTAAATGCTCACAAATTATTAATTCGGGTTGATTATTTTTAACCCGCAGGATTTACATGACTTGACAGAGTGGGCAGCAAAGAAGATGAACAGTCAACCAACCATATGTCAAGTTGCAAGGAAACAGAGCCTAACAGGAGAACTGACAGAGGATGAAGATGAAATCAAATGGGTAGAGCTTTATTTCTACCTCCTGTTTATTTTTCATTAAGTGGCTAGGAGAAGAACTTGGGGAAAAAGCTGGACAAAACCCATCAGTGTTTCTTAAAGGCTAGGAAAACGGCTACTCCTGGAATCCAGAAGAAAACGTTGACACAATCTGTTGTAATGCAAGAACGAATGACCAAATTCTCCCCTGCAAAGAAATTCTTTTCCACTAACAGAAGTCTTCTTATGTGGAAGTCTAGTTGACCAACTATTAGTTTTTATCTTTTACACATTTCTCACTGCCTTCCTTACTCTGAAGATAAAGACTTTGTTTCAGATTTCTTTTAGAAAATCAAAACAACACAACAATAAAAACAAAATCTACTGACAAACACTAATGCCTCAAGAAGTTAAGTAACTCCTTTATTCTTTAAAATTCCAATTAAATTCTAATTATACTGTTTCATTGCAAATTCTCACCCTGGAGATTTGAACTCTGTTCATAAAGCAGCTTACTCTGAGAGCAAATCTATTCATTACTGTTCACAGACCCAAGGACCAGTTGGTAGATCATTCTGATTAAAGATAAACTGAAATTCACAAAAGGCAAAATGTATGTACTCAATCAGTTAGAAGGGAAGTGTTAAGGTTTAGACCTTCAAGAGTAAGTCTTCCCAGCGGAAAAAAACTTAAGTGCACCTTAAGCCTATGCAAAGTCGAATGCTGGAAGTGGAGTACACACTACGGAACGTGGAAATCAAGACTTGAAATGCTAATCCCTTTCATTTAGAAGAAAATCCCATCCCAGAAAACTATGATAAAATAACTTGCATTCAAAACTAGTCATTTCAAATATTTCCCTGATAAAATCTAGCAAGAAGAAAAGCCCAGACTGAGAGACTAAAAGGTTTCTTTATGCAAATGGTTGGATGTCTGACCCTTTGACCACAGTGACCAAATATAGAACCAAGCCCAAGGATGAGGGGGATCCTTGCAAAGGAGCTACCATGCAAAGGCCTCGTGTCTTCCTAGCTTTGCTTTTCTCTTTTCTTCTTTCTCCAGATGGCGTATGAGTACTGAGGATCTAAGCAAGGGAGAAAGATTCATACTGGAGCAGGTGTCGTTTTTCATATGTCTTAACATTTTTTTTTATGGAAATGTAGTTAGTTCACAATGCTGTATTAATTTCTGGTGCACAGAATAGTGATTCAGTTGTGCATATATCCTTTTTATATGTCTTAATTGCATTTTGATGGGATTGAAATCAGTCAATTAAAATTGAAAGCTTGATTTAAAGAAAAATAAAACAAATGTTTAAATTCATTTAAATACCTGGTCCACTAACCAAAGACGGCTTGTGACTGTCAACGAGTAAATATTTGCTATGCTGTCTGGGGCCATTGGCTGCTGGGTACCAAGTAATTACAATATATTTTATTATTGAAATAAAACACGGCTTGCAGATTATACTGATTTGCTTGCTGCTTTTTGTGATTTCTCAAATAGAACACAACATTTTCAAATGGTCTCACTGAGATCTGATGCACTGGAAATGCTACAAAATGCAAACAAAAACTTTTTTGGGGGTCAAAACACCCTGTTAGTTTGACAATTCTTAGTTGGGTGTTAAGCATGAATCTGTTTCAGTCAGAGTCATGTCCAAATATAATCAAATAATTCTGCCACCTGAATCCTTTTGTTAGCACATTAACACAAGAGGATTTTGTACAAAGTAATAATAAGTAAGTGTGCCTGGAAAATGCTATTTTCAAACTGGACATAACTTTTGAGCTATTTATTGAATATTGTGTTATAATATGATTTAATGACCTGTACAAATATTGGATTTTAAGGCACTGCATATTTATTTTGTGTGTAGTGCAAGAGATCAGATGATCAAGTCTTCCAAATTTGGCCAAAATAAATATGCTAAATCAACACACAAAAAGATTTCTCAATCTTATGCTACATCTTTGCACGATATACAAGAATGCAAGATTCCTAAGCTTGATCACAGTCAAATCAGCACACCTCTAAATATTGTGAAAAAAAATTTAGTTGTGCAACAGAAAAACTGTAAACATGCCTGTGGCATTATTTTCCTATCATATTATACAATAAAAAAAAGGTTTAATAACTAAAAGAACTAATATCTATCTACACTAATTTGATTTTTTAAGAGAATGAAGATCTAAAACAATCTGCCATAAAATCATCAATAGAAAATAAAAACCTTCCTGAATAATTAAAGATAATAACCTCTTGTGCATTGAGATTGTTTCTTTAAACCTTTACAACTTAACCCCCATTATTCTTACACCTGCATTAAATGTTCAGTACCAGGTCAGAGGTCTTAGCCACATTTTCTGTTAGTGGAAGGACACTTGAAAACGTGTTAACATCATGATGTGACCAGATGTGCTGTAATGCAGAGCATCATTTCACTGATAATCGGAATCCAGATTCCTTGCCCCTTCTTCTCTGAGTCCCGATGTTCCGGTTCTTGTAGAACAAAATATAGTAAGCAAACTTGTTGAGGACTCGCTCTGTTAATCACAAAGGTCTTCATGGATGTTTCCGTCATTCGGGTTGAAGAGCCAGGGCACGCATCCCTCTGTGTGGGGGTTTGTGTGCAGGTCTGTAGGTACACATTTGTGGGCTCACGGGTACCTCTGCGTGGTGCCTACGCACTTACTTCCCGTTCTTCTGGAGTGAATACACAGATCTGTCCCGGTTTGAATGAAACGAAAACTCATCTTTTGCACCTTTAGCCAATCCATCCCATGTATTCTCTTTCCCAAAGAAATGCTGGGTGTCTGGCCCCTAAATTCAACCAAAGGCAAAATGTTACCTCTGTTAACACGGAGTTGTAAGAGATTTACTTAAATACTGAGGGCATCTTTTACATGATATCAGATTATGAAATTTTGTTCACGCTTCAAAGAGTCCTCTGCATTTCAATTCCTTATCCTCAGCTCCTCTTGTTCCTCACGGCCCCGACCAACCATATGAGCTTTCACATATGAGCAAGTTTCTGACTGTTATGCAGCTTAACTTTTCTCTCCTGTAATCAACAAACATGTACTTAGCATGAGAGGGACAGCCATTACTCCCAAGAGCATTATTTTGTTCTTGGAATGTCTGTGGCAGCTCCTTTGTGGACAAGGTATTCTAATGGATAAAGAATGAATGGCTGAAAGGAATATTGACCCATGATAATGAACTGGAGAAAGGACAGGTCTGTCCAGAGTCCCCTGGCTTCAGAAAGTTACTTTGAAAACATTGTCCAGAGTAGAGCTTTTCAAACTTCCATTTTTACATGAATCACTTAGGGGTCTTGTTAAGATGCAGAGCCTGATTCCCCAAGTCTGGGTGGGGCTAAGTGCCTAATAAACTCCTGAATGGTGCTGATGCTGCTGGTCTGCGAACCGCAGTTTGAAAAGGAAGAGTCTAGTATATTCCAACAAAAGCATGAGTGTGAGCCATCACATCAGCTCCATTTGCACGTGTTTTCATAACTGTTAATTCCTGATTCAATCAATTTCACTCTGTGTAATTAAAGTCACTGAAAAAGGTAAAAATGGAATTATTATATGTTGTGGGTGCAGAGTCCGTCTGCCCCTTTGTATGTATTATCAGATAGCCTCCATTATAAATCACATTTTCGCTGCTTGAAAAAAAGGGTTTGTTTTGAAACAAAGATATAAGTGGATACTGAACCACATTTCACCTCTCGGCTGGAACATCTTTGATACTTAGAATGAATAAATACCTTGTACTTTATATAGAAATGCCTTTCCTTTCCATATCAGCCTTGAGAAAGTTCTATCCACCCAGCAGGACATTGTTTCAATTGCCTTCCACTGAGTTCTTTGGGAGGCAGCCCCATTTTAGAAAATTTGAATTTGGGGAGTTGGTTTCAGACAAAGCGTTAAAAAGAAAGGAACCCTCTCAGACGTGGAAATGCTTGTTTTCCCTCCAGATCAAAGGAAAAGGTCTGTACGTCTGCACAGTTTTTCAGAGCATGTCCACACATTTTCCTTTTTGAGGTGACTTTTGCTTTTGCAGGGAGCCCAGACATGGAAGCAGCCTGGAGTTAAGCTGAGGGGACATCACTGCCATCAGACATTGCTCTGCTGCAGCAAAAGAGTCCTCAGTTCCCTTTCCCTCTGATCTTCCTGCCTGTACTTCTCCTCAAGTTTCTGCTTCTCAGAATCTGCACAGTAAGAGATGCAATTTGAGCTCTTCCGGATCTGTTCAAACTGACTGAAGTCAGCCACGTACTTGCCGTTTTTGGAGAGAGAAACCACAGGCACAAACTCAAAGCCCCAGTAGATCTCCTCCGGGATGTAAGATGTGCGGCTCTGGCAGACGGCGCTGGTGGACTCCACGGTGGCGTTGAGAAGGACCACAAGCTCAAACTCCTTCTCCTTGAGGTTCTGGGGGGTGAGGTCCCTCAGGGGGCTGGTCTCATCCAGCACGTGGTAGAAGGTCATGGGCAAGATGAGGAAGGGGCTCTCGGAAGAGGAGTCCACGTGGAATTTGACGGTGGCCTGGTTGAGGAGGATCCGCTCGCCCTCCTTGGTGACGTGGGTCTGCAGGAGCTTGCCCGAGAGCTGGCACTGAATCAGGAGGCTCTTCCTCATGTTGGCCACCTGGATCACCAAGCACAGCTTCCCATTGTGCTTGGTGATGACAGCGCAGTGGCTGAACTTGATGGTCTCCGCCCGCTTCTTGGGTCTCGCGATTTTGGCCAGGAAGGTGCCCGTGATGAAGATCTCAATCAAGGTCGTGATGACCAGCTGAGCCACCAGCAGGAAGATGGCGTGAGGGCATTCCTCCGTGATGGAGCGGACGCCGTAGCCGATGGTCGTCTGGGATTCCAGTGAAAAGAGGAATGCCCCCGTGAGGGAGTCCACTTTCATGATGCAGGGGGTGCGGTTTGAAGAGTGCCCACTGGGCTCTAGGTCCCCATGAATGAAGGCGATGGCATAGTAGATCACTCCAAAAAGGAACCAGGTCATCACGAAGGTGGCAGCAAACAGGGTGAGCTTGTATCTCCACTTCATGTCAATGACAGTGGTCCACAGGTCTTGGAGGTAAAGCAAGTATATGCCATCCACTTTGTCAATTCGCACGTTGCTGTGTCCACTCTTGGACATGACTCGGGGTCTGCTGGTCTTGAGGCCAGCTCCCATCGTGGGCTTCACCAGGGGAGGACTGGACATGCCAACATGGATGGCTTCCATTGTCGGACTCCTGGGACCACCTAAGGAAATGACAGACAAAGACTTTCCATTACTACTTTGGGTGGTAGAAAGTCCAGAAAATAGAAACAGGACACTCATGTGAAATAAGTATGAATGCACATGGACATTTACAAGAAAGAAGAATTCTGAAGGCAATACTAATCAACTTGTTCTTGGGGAAGGCAGTAGGGTGGCATAAAGAACAGAGACTCTGGAGACAAGCAAACCTGGGTTAAATGCTGACTCCACAACTTATCTGCTGTGTGACCCGGGGCCATCTATTTAACCTCTCTGGACCTCAGCTTCCTAATCTTTAAAATGGGAATAAAGCTCACTTTTCAGGGGTTTTGTGATGGTTAAATGAGATAATGGCCATAAAGTGTCAAAACAGAGCTTCATGCTCAAAAAAATGATGCTAATCTTCTCTTTGTGGTATCACACTCACAGGCATTTACCCCACAGGGTACTAGGAATATTTCTATATGTTCAGCTATCATGGATTTCCAGCAACAGAAAACTTAAGAATAAGTTGACTGAGCCTAGGGCCAGGACTGATGAAACTAAAGAGTGCCATCCATAAGATAATTCTTGACACAGCAATGGAGAACGTTAACACAAATTTTAAAATCTTGGATAGTAATAGTAAAAATTTTTTAAAAGCTACCCTTTTGCAAGATGTTTCCTGTATTAGCAATTCATTATTTTCCCTAATCCAATGAATAATTTGGAGTCCATGACCTTTCCTAGTTCTTGATTACAGTGGAAAAGATTAAGTTATCAAACACCCCCAAACAGAGTGACTAATTAAGCTTTGTTAATGGCTTGATTGATAGGCTGGTTATTCTTGGAAAAGTGTTACCAGCATACAATATTAGATGTGACATTTAGGAATGGCAAAAAAATTCTGCCTTACTTCTTTTGAGCTAAGTCGAACCAGCGTAGGAATCTATTTTAAAGAGCTAATGAACAAGTAAGTAAAAACAGGCATCTGACATTGTAGCAGAACAGACCTACCTAGAAGCAGCGCTCGGCTCCCACGCTGAGCCCCAGAGAGGGCTCTGCCTGCGTGAACAGTCAGGAGCAGGCTGGGGTCAGGCCATGCAGCATCTTATAGTGCCTGCCTGATGACTTAGCTCAAATAACCCCTACATTCCTTGGAAAAGATAATGTGAGTGATTACAGGGTAACTCAACCTGGTTGGTGTGTTTTTTTCCACCTCACTGGTATTTTTAAGAATAATAATAAAAGACATTCCCTCCTTTACAAAGGAACTGGTAGAAAGTGGTCTGTGATTCATGCAACAATCTTTGCTGTTAGAGCAGTGTTATCTCAGTAGAAGTTTTGGACATAATCCTCTGGGCAAATCCCTTCTAGGAATCTGAAACTGTATCCGTTAGAGGCTAACGATTTCTTGACAGTGCAGTGGATCTGTTGGGCTTTTTCATTTTCCTCTTACGTTAGTAAGAATGTGTCATTTACTGACCTCCCCTTGAAATGATTTTTTTTCCCCCTAGAGAGGAGAGTCACTTTTTCATTTTCATCACAAAGAAGGGCCATCAGTTATTTGGAATTCATTTTACTTGCTGAAGCCTATTTCATTTATTTGGGGATTCATTTAGAAGAAAAGTACAGGATATAATTTAGTGTGGGCTTTGTCAGACCCTCAGCAGGACTTCTTAGTAATCAGGAGGAAAGCAACCATGATGAAAGTTTGGAAACAAAAGCCCAAGTACGTAGTCAAGCTCAGAACACGGGCACTGCCAAAGTCAAATGCAGCTTATTGACAAGTAATTGCATGCACTTTAAAAAAAAAAAAAAAAAAAAAAGGAAAGGAACTGCCAGGGGAAAGTGCATGCCATTCAATCCATGGAAACAAAAACAGAGGATTAAGTTTTTGTATGTGAATGATGCACAAGTGTCCTGCGGCACCAGCAAAGCTCCAGGCTCAGCCTTCCGCCAGGTTCTGGAAAGCTTGGCTCTGCTTACATGAAGGCAGTGCAGTGACGCTTCTGCTTCAACCTCTTTCAAAGAGGCAACAAGCCAGGTTCGAGGTGAGCTGGATCTCTTCCCTGTTTCTGCTGAAAGCTCTTGTGCAGCATTTCTGCGCATCTAGTGTTGGCATCAAGGACACCAATGGCTATTGAAGATGGCGGTCGGAAGTGGGGGAATAAGACCCAGAGCCTCTCACGGGGGGCGGGGGCCTTGGGATGAGCATCTCTCTGTGGAAAGAGCTACTGGCGGACAGCACTCGAAGGGTAGCCGCCTACTCCCTCCCTCTCAACACCCTGTGCCCTCAGAGCTGTGAACGACCTGGTTACTCACTCAGCAGGTCAGGTGGCGTCTTCTTCAAGGCAAGTGGGACGTCCTCGCTCCCCTTCACCCGCCTGGCTACCCTGGGACTCTGCTACTGCCTGAAAGAGAGAGGGACACGTGGAGTTCACAGGTGTTGAGTAAGAAACTGACCCAGTGAAGTGATCCCGACTGATTCCCCCAGGGGCTGGGGCCCCGGCTTTCCCCTCCAGTCCCTGCAATCTGGCCTGGTGCCCAGAGGAGGAAAAGGCCCAGAGGCTGCTTCAGGAATGAGGTTGAAGCCCCAGCCACAGCCTTCCCTGTGGAATTCCCACCCTCTGGACGGAGCTCAGTAGTGAAACACCTTGGAAAGAGTGGGTTAACTCACCCCCACTGAGGCCCACTATCAACTGACCGGCAATCAAGGAGGCAGGAAGAGGAAGTTCAGGGGAAGTAAACAGTGACCACTGGGAGGGAAGCGTCTAGAATATTTTTACCGCCTGTGGAAATGCATTATTACTGTTGAGTCAGAGACCATTAGAGTTGAAAGGACCGTCAAATCCAAGGCATCTGACGCACATTTTTCAAACGAGGAGACCTAGGAGGTTGCAGTGACTTGTCTCCGTCACACAGAAGGTCCATGGCAGCAGGAAAGAGGTCCAAAGTCTTTGGAAGCTAGACCAGTGTTCTTGTCAGTACACCGCAAACCCCTCCTAAACCTCCAGAATTTAATGCAATCTGTTCTAAATCCAGTAGGTTCTTTTACATCCTACTTTTCTGAAATACTCCTTCCTAAACTCTGTCACTCTATCTATCTGTCTATCTATCTATCTATCTATCTATCTATCTATCTATCTATCTATCTATCCATCCATCTATTTTATCTATCTCCCCACATTTTTATCTGTCTTACACACAGAAGCATACATTCATCCACACTTCTCTTCTGATCCACCAATATTGTAAGTAATTACAACAATTTTCTTTTATCATTTAAGTTGTCTTGATTATCAACGCATATAACATCTTATTTACTAGACCCTCCCAGTGTGTTCACAGTATGTTTGGCAAATGACCTCTACATCATCGCTGTATCAAGACCCTTAATCTCCTTCTTTGCACCTGTTTTATCACTTACATTTCATTATATGCTGTTAATTTATAGTATCTTTCCTCAGCAGACTTCTTTACTTCATATAATTTTATGTTACTGCTTGAGATTTTTTCCCTTAGATTCTGCAAACCACTGGGCTTTACTTCTGAAATATTAAGGGACAAGAACAGTTTCCCAAAAGTGAAGGGTGGAAAGAAGAATAAAAGATATTTTCTTCTAATTTTCCCTCTCTTAATCCTGCAAATGAGCAATATTCCATACGAGCCATTAGTAGTTTTCTTTCGCCTCTGGAAATTGTGTTTATTTCTCCAGTTTTCATTATGTGATTCCTACAGGTGGGTTGGGACTAATTCTTAGAATGGCGATATCCTTATTGAAGTGAAGTCCTTGAAACTATTGCCTAGAGAGGTCAATGTTACTCTCTCCTGTTTCAAGCCAATGGCATACACGTGACATGAAGTCACTTAGCGCTTATGCCGCGTAACACTTGTTTTCTGGAGATAAAGGGAACACAGACACAAACACACTCTGGAAACAGAACTAAACAGTAGGCACACTGAAATAGACACTTGTCTGTATGAAAAACCACACTACCCGTGCTGGGGATAAAACAATGAAAGCAGAAAAGAAATGGAAAGGGAGTTCCCATCACCATCCTCAGGAGGGAAAAGTTCTGTCCAAGAAAGGAGAACGGAGGTCAAAGAAATCAGCCGCTGCGAGCTGGAGCGCACTGCCTTGTCAGAGGGAATCAGCCCATAAATGGCCAGAGAGCCCCTGGCCAGTTAGGAGAAATCTATGTGCAAATAATAAGCAAGAACAGAGTCAGGATAGAGCCAGAAATGCTCTGAAGCGGGAAGGATCCGAATAAATAACAACGACAGTAAGAAAATAGATTCAGATTAGTGAGAAGAATCATGAAGCTTCAGGTCACTAGTGACAATCTTCATCACCACACACAGGTAACCCGAGAGCACCGCGCACAAGCCAGTCTTCCACGTGCTTTCCACGTGTGAACGCCATGAGCTCTCCCGCCAGCCCTGAGAGACCAGTACCATCATCTCATCATCGTCCCCGTGAGGAGGAAACGGAGCCACAGAGAGATGACATGACCCACCCAAGTTCTCAACAGTGGGCGCGTGGCAGTGGTGTCCCTGAGAACCCCCGTGCCCACGCTCTCCACCGCCCTGACCAAGATGCTCAAACTCAAGCTGCGTCAGAACCACCTGGAAGGCTTGGAGTGTCTGACTCAGTAGGTTTGGGGTGGAGCCCAAAAACGTGCATGTCCAGAAAGTTCCCAGGTGATGCCCCTGCGCCAGGAACACACACTGAGAACCACCATGCTGCGATGCTGATGTCGGATCATATCAGCAGCTTAGCAGCTGTTCTTGCTTGATGAATGTCCTGCTCTCTCACCTCCCCTTAGCACTGGAAAATAACACTGTTGCAAGTAGACATGGAGAACATCTGTGTATTACTTTTCAGAAACATCTGGTCTCCACCATCCTTCTAGGTAAATGACTGCCAATGACAGTGGCCGAAGACTAAGTACTAATTTTTCTTCAGTAGATACAAAGTATGTAATTACCTGCTGTAATATTTATCAAAAATGAATTGGTTTAATGGAGACTCACTGAAAAATACTTTATGAAAACTTAACAATAAAAGATCGTGTCCATGTTTGCACTTATGTGCAAACATTAAACCTTTCGATGAGGAGTTAAGACTACAGATATCTCCACTGATAGGTCTCCTTATTCTTTTTTTCAATTTTTTTTTTCTTTTTTTCAATTGAAATATAGTCAGTTTACAATGCTGTATCAGCTTCTGATCTACAGCATAATGTTTCAGTCAATATACAATAAGCATTAACTTTTTAAAGCAGCAATATATGGTGAATCTGATCAAAACTGTAACATATTATTTATATGTATTATATAAATGTCATAGAAATATTATGTTATAAGATATGTAAACATTATATATTATAAAATTTATGTTATATAACATTCACAGTAAATATATAGATATTATGATACATTATTTATATGATACTGAGTCTATATTATAAAATAATATAAATAATTCTAGTGGAAATATTAGCCAAAATTAAGCACAGACGAATCTTTAGTTTCACAATAGACTTTTACCCACTTTTACTAGCCAACCTGTGTTTATAGGGTATCTAACTCTCAACATTGAGATAATCCAGCTAACTTCCATATGATGCTTGGTTACTAAAAAAAAAAATGTATGACTTAAGAATATTTTCTTTCCCTCTAGTTAGTACAATACTGAGAACTTCTAAAAACTTAAGAGCTCTGTTGAGTCAAATTAGAGAAGTTTTCAGTTTGCATGTCCTTGGAAAATCTTGTGTGTTCCATGGTGGGCTAACACATAGAAAAATAATTTTAAAAAGTGGGGGGCAGCAGCTCCCCAAACCTGGAGTTTCTCAACCAGGCCCCAGGTGATGTCATTCCACGTACCTTCAAATGGAGCAGTGAGGCCTGGACGAACGAAACCCAAATCCAACCACAACTCTGGGCTTCCAGACTAAAATTAGAACGTGAGGGACTCTGACTTTAAAGCTCTGGCCAAACAGCTTCCTGTTTGTAAGAAAAGTCGCTTGAAAAGCTTTCTTGGATGTCAAATATTTCTGACAAAACAGGTTTTACTGATGATCTCTCTCTTTGCTGCAAATCCAAAGTACCTGGATGACATTTCGCTTGAAGGGTACACGGGTTTAAACATTAAGTAGAAAAAAGTGCTTGACAAGAATGTATTTGGGGTTGACTGAACTCAAAAGGTTGAAAAATGATGGAAAATAAACTCAGTGAGGCTTAGCTCTCCTTCCTTTGGATCCTGTGACTGGGGCCACACGCACACGCGCCGGGGCCTTTGGCTTTGGCCTTGCGCCATCCTCCACCTCGCTCTTCATAGCAGTCTCGGATTCGCTTCAACGGCTGTGTTCCCTGTTCTTAATCCAGTTCTTGACTCCATCAGTGTCAGCTGAGGACACAACGGCTTTGCCCAGGCGGCCTCAGAAGCAGCCATGTTCACTGGAGGAGAACAAGGTGGCCAAGGCTGACTCTCAGTGGATTCCAAAGGGTGGCCCTTTGGTTTTATCTGCTGGAGAAATCACTCTTTCCATCTGCAAACCCACGTTATGTCTCAGGTCACTGAGGGCTGAGGATGGCTAGAAGGAGGGGCAGCTTCTGGGAGGCTGTGGATTGGGATATTCTTCCCCTTGAGAAATGAGAGGCTCTGACGGGAAGCACCAGTCAAGTCGGGCCAGTTCACAGCCTAGTGTCCTCTTTCCTAATGTTTTGAAGATATGAACTTGGAACCCCGTTGGTAGAGCCGTGGTCATTTGTGGTTGTTGTGGTTGGCTGTTGCTTCCACTTGCTAGCTGCCCCTTCTCTGCTGGATCCCTCCAAAAGAATCCTTCCCTGGGCTTGTCCCTGCCAGGGAGTATGTTTCCACCCTTTTGTGTCAGATGCGGTCATGTGACTGCTTCAGCCAATGAAGTGTGAGCCGCAGTAACTCAAGCCTCACCTGCACAAAGGTGTGAGAATGGCTCGATTCTGCCACTGATCTCGGGTGAGGCTAGATAGGGCTGTTCCTTCCTTTGGATGGTGGGAGGAGGGAGACACTTGGAGCTAAGCTACAGCTGAGCCAAAGCTGACTTGTAACACGGGTGAGGGAAAAAACCCTTGTTGCCATGTTGAATTCTTGGAATTGTTTGTTACGAGGCAAAACCTAGTGAAAGTCTGACTGCAGGGATGGTTTTACTACATCCTTTTGTATGTTAGGATTACCTGCTTGATCTCAAAGGTACTGTATTTACATTACTGTATATAAAATAGATAAACAACAAGGACCCACTGTATAGCACAGGGAACTATATTCAACTTCTTGTAATGTGCCATAATGGAAGAGAAACTGAAAAAATATAAATGTGTGTATATATACAGTTATATATATATCTATCTCTCTATATATATATATCGCTTTGCTGTACATTGAAACTGACATTCTAAATCAACTACATTTCAATAAAAAAATAAGTTAAAAAAAGCTACTGTATTTAAAGAAAATCTGCAAAGTTTTGAAATATCTCTTAATGTAAACTGCAAATGTTGGTCTACGGCTAAACCCTGAATAGAACAAGAAATACAAATCTAACAAGATTTCAGTGGGAAGAAAGACTTGCCTGATCCCTCAGAACAGCATAGAAAAGGTGAGTAATTCTTCTCATGGACTTACTTCTAAATTAGTCCTTACATTTATCATGATAACTTTGCAGGGCAAGATTTAAGGACCTCAGATTCTGTCACTCTTACTTCTGTGGAGCAAGAAGTCCTTGGTTAAGGATCTGGTGGCCTCATGACCTGTGATGGCAAACACACCAGGCGAATGTCGATGACGTCATTGTCACTGATAACCTTCATTTGGGATGGGGGTACTTCAAAGGGACCAGGCACCTTTCAAAGCAATTACAGAGGGTATTTTATTTAACCCTTCTCTTTACCTTGTGAAGAAAGTAACTTCTTGGCTTTCTGAGTGAGGAAACTAAGCTTAGACTAGGTAAGTTACCCATGTTTGTAAAGTTAGTACACGGAGGACCTCGCTGGCAAACCAGATCTGTCTGCCCCCATCCCTGTGCACCTCTGTCCTCAAAACTAACTCATGGGGAGCATCTCTTCCAATGACATGGTGCAATGCAGCATAGAACAGGTTTCCTGCTCATTACGTGTTAGTAGCCCCTATGGAATAAATAGCTGTAATGTATTTATCGCTTATCCTGTGTCAGACCTTATACGAGGTGCTGTATGTTAACTTAACTCTCACTTTGATTCCGAAAGAGGAGTTACTACTATTATTCCTGTATTCCAAGTAAGGAAACTGATGCGCCATAAGGTCTGTTTGAGTCTGTAGTCCTTGCTTCTCACCTCTACAACGCAAGTTCTCCAACGTCAGTGAGTGTCAGAATATTTGGAAGTCTTGAGACACACATGGCCCCACCCAGGGTCTCTGATTCAGTGCGTCTAGAACAGAGCCCAGGAATCTGCACTTCTAGTAAGTCCCCAAGTGATGCTGACGCTGCAGGTCTTGAGACCACACTCTGAGAGCATCGTCCACGCTGTTCACCACTTAGAGTTACACGGAGCGTGTGGGAAATTCACAAGCATGCCAACTGGGTTACCTGAAAGTTCAGTCTCATTGCTTTCAAACAAAGGAATGGATCCCTTGGTGTGACAAGGAAGAGCAAGTCAACGGGGTTAAATATACAAAGATGGCAGCCACTGGGTGAGTTTCCAGCTACCTGGGAAGAGTGTCCCAGGAGAATCGCAGTTCAGGTGAACTGTCTTGGGGTGGGGGAGGGGGAGGGAATGAGAATTTCTGGGCAAAGGAAAGCAATTAGTTTAAAAGCGTTCTTCTCTGGGCAGTGGGTATCATCCCAGAGTGGATTTCAGGATTCACTGGCTGAGAACGTCAGAGGCCCGAGGAAAGACCCC
This sequence comes from Camelus bactrianus, assembly GCF_048773025.1. Classification (NCBI taxonomy): domain Eukaryota; kingdom Metazoa; phylum Chordata; class Mammalia; order Artiodactyla; family Camelidae; genus Camelus; species Camelus bactrianus. The sequence goes on from NC_133539.1 coordinate 6,329,365, forward strand.
GGCTTTTAGAGCCAAGAGAGCTGAAGCCAGAAGGACTTTAGCGGTCTTCTTGCTCAGCCTCCAGTGTGGTTACAGATGTTCCACAAATGAAGCAATTTGTGGTCAGGCAATTTGGGGAAGCTTTGCCTACCGAACCTCCAAACAACCCGCTGTCTCCACCCACTGGAGACTCACACTGCACGCTAGCCCATCACGGGGTCTGAGAAGTTCTATGGCAGAGAAGCACGCTTAACTCGGTAAATCTGGCATTTACCCGACACCTGGGAGCACTCCGGGGCGGGCTCATCGGGCTTAAACCTAGAACTTTACATCTGGAGAAAAAAGAGGGTCAAGAAAGTTTGAGTAATTTGCTCAAGGCCACTGAGCCAGTGGCAGGAGCAGGGCTGGAAACAAGCCTTTGTGAGTCTTAGTCCACTTGTTGGGCAGGTCTCTTTCTCTCTTTGTGGTCAGGAAATATCTTGAGATGAGCTATGTATCTCGCTGGACCCTGAAGACAGGGCAGCAGAGACAGGGAGGACCACGGCATCAAAATTGCTTAGCGATGTTCACCAGAAATGCCCGCTCTCAGGTACCATACTCCAGCCGCTGCATCAGGAGTGTCTTAAATTAGAACATCCAAATTCTGAAAGGATTATGTGGCTAGAGGTTGTCAGTGATGGCTCAGAGAACCAGCAAGGTCTATCTTTTGCTTTATTATACACTGGAAAAGCAACAAGTACTTCTTCCAAGACAAATCCCACATTTTTACATTGCATGTGAGCATCAGATGATCCAATTTGCCTCTGTGGTCGAATATTTAGCCTTTTCCCCTATGTTTCCATTCCATTATTATTGTATCAAATTCCATAAGTAACTAAAAAATCCTTTTCCACCTCTAAATGCGGTTTGCATAGTGATACCCTTTACTCCTCAATGCAGAATCTTAAAAATTTTTTTTTTTTTACTTTCCGGAGAACATCAACCTTTCTCTTGGCAAAGACAAGTTTAAACAGATACAGGGTTCACCAGGAGACTCATTTTCCATTTGCCATGGCGAAGAATCTGAACTCTGGAGAAAGGTATCATTTGCTGAATATTTTTGTAAAGACAGTTTAATTTCAGGCCCTTTATTTGGGAGCGAGCTGGCTAACCCAAATAAAACATTATCCATCTGTCTGTTGTTATGAGTGACCAGCTTCAGCTGAACGTTATTACTTAATAACAGCTAACTTTCCTATAGAGTAAGAATGTGCAACAGCTAAAAAGCAAATGGAAATTTCCTCTGGTTTACCACCCTCGGTCTCTCTGTGCTCCAACATGTGACGAACTCGGGTAATAAGCATATTCTCCCCTCTAATCACAACGTGGCTTGGACATGCATTGTTGTAAGATGACTGGAAAAACAGGAAAATTTATGTCTGGGGAGAAAAAAAAACAAGGCGTATTGTATTGCGTTAGCCTCCCTAACGCACTGCCCCCAGTTTTCTCTTCAGGGAAGAGATTTAACTAGCTCATGGAATCTTACTGACTCTTCTTGTCTGGGTTCGTTCAAATATAAAACAGAGAAGATGCCCCCCGCCCCTCCGATGGCCCCGTTCAGATAAAGAGATGAAAACGCAGAGCCATTGGGTTGGTCTGGTCGGAACCCGGAGCCCGGAGTAAGTCGGAATGGAAGGCATCTGGTTCTGCAGATGGTACTTGTCGAAAAATAAGCGTTTGTGTATTCTACTTAATGAAACTTCAAACTGGGCACAGTCAGAACATTAAAAGAAGAAGAAGAAAAAAAAGAAAGCAAGCAGGAAAGTTTGTTTTCTCAAACCCCCATCTCTGTACTTAAAAAGTTGCTTGAGACTAGATCACCACATTTTTACAATACATTGTTATATAATTTGCAACATTTAGATTGATTTCCCACTAAATAAATTCCTCACTAAGACATTGAACCCACGACCTGTGAGCACTCACATCAGCCCTTTTCTGCCTCACATTTATTACATTTTTTTCCTAAGATGAAGGCATAGGAATATAGAAAGAGTATCACTTTATAAATATACGTACCAATTACAGCCTGGTTTATTTTTCTGGCTTCATGCTGAATACTTTTTCTTCTATTTAAGATAAATTTGGTTTCTATCAACTGGTGATTCATGGGCTTGGGTGTGATTCACCTGGATGAGGGTAAAATTCTTCCCCTTGGTGATTTCTAGGCTCCTCATTTTCAAGATTAGAATCTCATCCCAGACAGAGGAAATTATGACTTTCACTTTATGGGAACCAAGTTATTCAACAATGGGATGGGTGTCAAAAGGTTTTGAAATTCAGTTTCACTATCAGTCTAAACTTCGACCACATTTCTCTGATATAGAAACTGGGTATCACGGGATCTCAGGGGGACACCGTTAATACCAAAATTCTTGGATTGCGGTCAATTTACATTAAGGACTGGTAATATTTCTGCTTGTCCCAAAGTTGAAAACACAGGTGTTTGTGATCATTGTGTGATAATATGAAAATTTCAAATTTCAAAATACCTTCACATTTAATCAATGTCTGAGACCTTTGGCAGTTAACTAATCTCCAGTATAAGAAATCACATTCTAACCACCTGTAGTTAATTAGTTGGGGACATTAGCTCAGTTTTGGTGTTTTTAGGGTTGCCAGGTAAAATACATGACGCTGAGTCAAAACTGAATTTCAAGTGACAACAAGTAATTTTTAGTTTAAGTATGACTCATACAGGACTTGATATATACTTATACTCAAAATTATTCATTATTTATTTGAAATCCATACGTAGGTACTATGTGGATATAGTACAAAGGCACCCCATATTTTTATTTGCTAAATCTGGCATTCCCAAGGAGGAGCAAATCTATGCTCAAGAGTAGCTCAGAAGGTCAAAAATTTCAAAGACTGGTTTTAACGTACAGAGAATTTTCTTAGAAGAACAGCAACCCAGATTTCCCCAGTACTAGGAATCCAGGAAATAAATCTAACCATTGTGCAATGGGAGTGCAGCTTTTTCACTCATGTTGCACTGGAAAGTGTCAGGAAGTCTAGTAAGTCTAGGCTCATTCTTAATATTTTAGCTCGGGGATTCTTAATCATTTTTGTGTTATTGTCCTTTTTGGCAGACAGGTAAGATTTATGAGTGTTTAAACGTGTTTCAATAGATACAAATAAAATAAATATGATTGCAGAGACAAAAATATTCAAATGCACTCATTACAATATTTTAAAAACAAAATGGTACTTCTTTTTCAAGTTTTAGTTAATAAGAACTCGCTTTTTGAAGGAGTAGTGAGCAGAAATGTTATTTCAAGATCTCTGGATGGTAGCTCACGGCGAAAAAAATGTGACAATGAATATATGTATGTTCATGTATAACTGAAAAATTGTGCTCTACACTGGAATTTGACACAGCATTGTAAAATGACTATAACTCAACAACAAAAAAAAAGTTAAAAAAAAAAAAAAGGTCTCTGAAGCCACTGCATGTTGAAACACTGGGCTTTCCACTATGACAAAGTCACAACCGGGGCTGAAATGATTGTGGTATGTGATATATTCATAGTAAAACAAAAAGCCTAACTTTTAGTTAGAGGTGATTGAGAATAAACTGTTCCTCTTCCCCCACCTCCCTCCACCCCTCCCCACCATCCTAGGTCATGGTCACTCCTGAATTCTGCCTCTAATCTCTCCAGGCTCCATGGACCTGGATGTAACCCTTGCTGTGAGTGAGGCTTCCCCACGCAGCAAATCTGATTATGTCACAGAAATCAGGCCCAACTACTGAATCCTTAATTGATTTCCCTACCAACACTCTTGCCATGGTAAACAATTAGCCTCTCAAATAGATGCTGTTTTCTTGTGGAAGAAGAGTTGGGACACTTAACAGTTGACTCCTTTTCCAGTAAGACATCCCTGCACGCACTAGTGGTGGCGGTGACCACCATCTGGTTGGTTAGCAAGTAATCTGAGCAGCGACAATACCAGCAGGGAGACGTTCCAGCACCTCCCACCCTGGAAGTAATGGTACAGCTTCTCACAGGGAAACAGAGGAGGAACTGCTGCTCGGGGAGATATGCAATTCACGTGCTGCGTTTCTCAGAACTCGGAAGCTGGATTTTCACAGTTAATATGCTATTCAGTTGCATGCAACTTTAGATTCCCGTGATTTCATCATAACTCTAACCCAGAAGCAAAGAAAGCTTACTCATCTAAAGGGTAGTAATTCGGACAGTTCACAAATCCTCCAGCAGCCTCCACGGCTGACGGGATAAATCCCAAACACCTTTGCAAAGCAACAGGCTCTCCTAAGCCCTGGCTCTGCCTCCCTCTTCATCTTGGTGCCTGCAGGACTTGGTCTGGGTGTGAACTTGCCCTTTCCCGACAGCTCAACGCGTCCTTGGCTCCATGAATGGGCAGCAGCTCCTTCCTCAGGGGCTCGTCCTGAGCTTTGCTGCTCCGTGAACTCCCTCTTGCTTCAAAGGTCAGGTTGAATATTACCTCCTCTGTACTTAAAAAAAAAAAAAAAGCACTTCTTCAGAGGCAGCGTCGTGTAAAGGTTAAGAGGACAGGGCCCTGCTTCTGTTAAAAGTTGCTGTGTGACTTTGAACAACTTACTTAACCCCTCTGAGATTCAGTTTCTGCATCTGCAGACTAGCCTTAATAATCATGCCCATTTGTGATAGGACTGTGCGAGGTTAAAATACAAAAAGTGCCATGAAACTCTGCCTGTTCACTCTTACTATTGTGTAAGAGTTAGCTGTTATCATTGTAAGTTTCCAATAAACAAAACACACAAAATAAGACTTACCCAAAGGAAATTACATTGACCACAATAACAAAAAATTCTCAGGTCAATAAGAATCCTTGTCACCTGAACAGTAACATTTATAAATATACAATTTAAAAAAAACTTAAAAGGTAAAAATACTTGAAACTATTTCCATATTTTTTTGATCCTTTGTACACCAATTTCTTGAGCACTTGCTATGTGCCAAACACTGTGCAGGCCTCTGGAGATCCAACAGGGAAGAAGACTGACTTGATCTGTGCTTTCATGGAGTTCACAACAGAGCAGGGAAGGGAGGTATTAAATGAATCATTAGGTGAGTTATTTCAAGACATTTGTGGGGAAAACTAGGGAGAAAGTGAAGGATGGATGAGGGACTAGAGCATGGGGTGTATAATATGTCCTAGCCTGGAGGTCCAGGAGGGCTTCCCTGGGGAGGTGGCATGAAGGTGAGGACAAAGGAGGAGGAGTACTTGGCAGATGAGGAGGCAGGCTGGGAGGGAGGTGGGCCGAGGGCCACAGGGCATTTGTAAACGCCTGGAGCTTGCACCTTCCAGGAAGTGAGGAAGGGTGCTGAGAAGGGGAGGGTGGAGCGGGGTGAAGCAGGAGCATTGGGCTGAGCCCTGCCGTGCAGGGCTCAGTGGGTGGGCCCTTTGAAGACCGTGGCCTTCATCCTAGATGAACAAGAAGCATCTCAGGGTTTCCACCAAGGAAGAGATAGGATCAGACTTGCTTTTTAAAGCCATCACTGGTGACATGACCTGGGGAGTGGATTGGCAAGAGGCAAGCGTGGATGCTGAAGTCTGGTTTTTTGGTGCTTTCAGTAATCTGAGCTAAAACTGCCCATATGCATGGACAAGGATAGTGCCAGCTGACGGAGAGAAGTGGGGGCTCTGGGTTACATGCTCCTGATGGAACCAATAGGCATCTCTGACAGGTGGTTTAGGACGAGGATGGGGGTACAGACAGGTCTCCAAGAGGACTCCTGACTTTCTGGCATGAAAAAGAGGTGGATGGGATGTGGGTATTGTGACTCAGGGGACATCAGATCTTCCTCTGTAATTTAAAAATCACTCATGTGTTATTAGATACCCGTGTTGTTTGAATGTTTTGGTATTTTATCAGTCTGGAGCTCACTCTGGTACATAATACGGAAGGGGGGGTCCAGCCTCGGGTGGGGAGGTTTGCGGGAGGGGCTTGGGGCTGCTGGGTCACACCTAAGCAGAGATGCAGACGGGAGTTTGTGTGGATGGGCCTGATGTTCAAAAGAGAAACCTGGGCAGGAGGGACACCGTTACTGTGGAATTCGAAGCAGGTAAGTGGATGAGGTTCTTCTAGACATAGGGTGTGGGAGCAGCAGTCCCAGACTGAGTCTGGGGCAGCCCCGGGGCCAGGGAGAGCAAGAAGGAGCCAGGGGGGCAAGACACACTGATTTCACTGATCAAATAACCCAAGGTTTTGAAAGACACGTCAACACTCTGTATCCACAAGCACACAGAGACGAATGGCTTCGTCCGTGACCTCGGGTAGAGTCATTTGGCATAACTTTTTTGGCAGCAATTTGACAATGCATACCCCCAACTTAAAACTATTTATTTATAATAAATAAATTTACCAAGTCTAAGAATTAATAAGAAATGTGCCTCAGAATTACGTCCAAGAGTGTTCTCTACATTGGCTATAATATTAAAACAGCCAAACCAACCTGGATTGCCAATAATATATAAATGATTTTAAATTTATAAAATATTTATTAGCTGAAATAGCATGTCGTCTTTAAAAGTCACGGCAAACACATTAAATTTTTAAAAAAGGCATTCAATAAATCTGAAGAGGTGGAGTCACTGTTCTGCTTTTTTCTTTTTAGATAAGATTCAAATGAAATGTCTCTAAAAGATTAACAGCAGTTATCTCTTCAAAGGAAAATAAAATTAGGAAGTTCTTTTTTCCTTTTAACCAGATTTTCCATTTTTATGCAGTTAATCTGAAAATTCAATTTCCCTAGCACAGATCATTCCCAAACATTCCAGATTTTACTGTAAATGAGAAGCACTTACTGTGTTCTACCGAGAAACTTTCCACACACTGTCGAGTCCAAACCGTATGAAATAATTTAGTCTCAGAGATGTTTCGGTTGTACCAATCCAAGAGCCTAGTGTTTAGTACGCGTTCAGAGTTGTTATTTCGTGTCAATTTAAATGATTTTACTTAATGGACTGAGTTAGAAGTTTGTACTTCACCCCAGAGGAATGCTGATAAAGCAGGTTTCTGGCCCAGTGTCTTCACTTAGGCAGGTCCCTTTACCCCAAATTACTTCTCTGTGCCCTGTGCTTGGTAAACTCCTATTTATCCCTTGAGGCCCAATTCAAATGTCCCCTCTTCCAACCTCCAGGGAGAGTTCCTCTTGCTCTGCTCTTCTGCCTTCTGCAAGTTGTCCACACCTCATGATAACACTTACATGTTGCTGGAATGATCTGTTTTGAAGCTTCTTTTTCCCCTTAAACCAAGCTCTGTTGGGGGTGGGGGGCAATCAGTTTGTCTTTTAACCCTAATGCCAACACAAGGCCTGCTACATGGTAGGGCCTTAATGTTTGGGGAAGGAGCAGGGTGGGCAGAGATGCCCTTCCAGTGACCTCAAACCCATCCAGATTTAGTAACTAATGCAGCTCCTTTAAAGATATGGGATGTGATATTCTAGATCAAGGAGAGAAGCTAGTCCAAAGCTAGGTGAGAAACTAGGTCCTCTCAAGAACCTGCTGGGCATATGGCTTTACCTATAGGAGAAAGTTCAAGGTCACTGGTTGACTTCACTTAAAAAAGAAGCACTGCTTACAAATCACCAAGCAGTATTACAAAACAGTACTGCAGTCAGCAATCTTCGCCAGTGTTTGGCTTGTATCTGGAAACTTCCTTTACGAGAAGCATAGCTAGAAACCAAGGTCTTGACCACTCCTGATGGTCAAAGATCCTCTGGCGCTAATGTTAAGTGGAGGAGTGGGGTCAGGAGTTTCTGAGTAATAAGGGCTGACTACACACCCTCACCCCAGTGCGACCCTGATGTTGGAAGTCGGTGAGTTACAAATGCTCTCTGTCCAAAGGAAGAGAAGAAAGAAAACCACACACACATACAGCCCCCAATGACTATTTGTGAGTGAATATTTACACTCACATACACACACAATATCGACAAATAATAATAATAAAATGATTCTCTTAATTCACAAAGTCTACCCAGCAATTCCTGTTTGTGTGTTTCATACAACTTTGAAAAGACTGCTTTGACCCTATTTGAACCATACGCCTTAGCTTAACGACTGCGCTGGTTTACTATGCGATGGTGCTTGCAAGCATGTTTTCAAATATCTCACATCTTTCATACTGTGTAACTGGTGTCAACAAAAAGGGACAGATAACGGAATTGGAAAGACGCTTCCTCTGAATCTAGGTCCGTCACCCACACAAACATAACGCAGCCCAACAGGACACAGCCTCCAGCCTCCTGGACACCTAAGAGCACACGGTCAAGATTAACAATGACAGTGGAGACAAGAGAATGGAAGAGGAAGTACCAAGGGGCCTTTGAATTGGCCACTTGAAATGAGTTCGCCTCTGAATGTAGACCTGGTTGGCCAATTCTTAGTGGAGTATCTTGGATCTGTCTTCAGCCCTATTTTCAGCTGAGATATTCCATTTTCAGGGGGTTAAATTGGAAATGGGACCCTGGTTGAAAGGTCTGGGCATGGCTCTCTTGTTTGTTCTGTGTGCCATCTTTTGTTTCCTTTTGATCATTGGTAATTAAAGTCATGAGACGAGAGAGACCAAAACACCTGTCTTTGGATGTGGGGAGAGACAAGGTGTCTGGCTAAGGAGGATGCCTGGTATCGTGAAGCTAAGCTTCGGGGAACTGAATTGATGAGGGTGGAGAGGATCCTTAAGGAGGAAAGATATGACACTTTGCCTCCATTACTTTGGTGGCTTTGAGATGGCTCTTCTAGCTGTGGGAGTAAGTCCTCTGCCACCACCCATCAGAGTCACTAACAGCTTAGCCAGTGCGCACATTGCACCCATCACTTCCTTGACCCTTCATTTCAGACTGTGCTCCAGTCTTCTCCCAACTTCTCCCTACTTTTCTGGTCCTTTCTCAGTCTTATTTTAGACACCTCCTCTTCTGCCAGTTTTTTAAATGGTACTTTTCCCAAGTCCCCATACTCCAAACTATCTTCTTCTCATTACACACACTCCTGTACCCACTCCCAGGACTTGAGATGTTATCTTTATTGTTCAGGAAGCCTAGAGCTTACATCTCCACCCCAGGACTCTCTCGTCACTGCAAGAACATCAGTAAAGCCAATGAATGGTTTATGGTGTCCCATTTGATGGCCCACAGCTTTGCTTCATTATCCACTGCCCAGGTCAACTGTCCTCCTCCTGTTGACCCTCAGGCACTGAAAGATACTGAATACCCCTAGTTTACCTCAATATCCCTTAAAGCGGGCCCCTCTCCCTTCCCACTACCACTGACTTGGCTTAGATGCATGTGCTCGCTTCGGTGACTGCAGCAAGTCATCCTCCCTCTAAAGCACCCCTCGCCCTGCAGCCTCAGTGATGTCTGTAAAGCATGGCTCAGCTGCCCAGCCCCGGGACCCCACTACGTACAAACCAAAGCCTCAGCTCCTGACCTCACCTCCTGAACACGGCATGTGGGACCTTCAGGAACTGGCCCCACCTACCTTTTGGCCTTGGCATGAGCCTCTGTAGCCTGCTACCTGCTGAATGAGGTGCAGTGGCCCAAGTGTGTTGGTCCTCTATTGATTGATTCAGTGCATTGAAACATGCCAGGCTGTGCTGGAAGGTCCTCTTCCTCTTCACCAGCTTCCTCATCTCTGTCTTTTGAGATGTGGCCCATTCTAGGTAGGTTCTTTCTCTACCTGTTCTCATGGGCTGGAAGCTCTCCCTGCGTGCTCCCCTGTGCTTCTGTCTCCCAGAATATTTATCTCAGTGTAGCAGAATTACCAGTTTACTTGTATATCCTTAATTGCCTTAACAATTATCAGACTAACAGCTATTGTGAGTGGAGAATATATGTGATCAGCACCATGCTGGCTGTTCGGATACTATGACTCCAGATTTCAGAGCAACTCTGGGAAAACTTTGGTAAAAATAAGTAAATGGAGGCTCAGATAAGTTGGAGAGTTTGCCTGAGGTCATACCATCAGTCAGCTGTGGTGACCATATTAGATCCTGATTCCAGATCAGCTCGTTGTCCATCACAGCCCGCTGCCTCCCACTGGAATGGGAGCTACCACATCTTATCTTGTCTGCGCCTTGTATGTGCCGCCGCCCGGGTTCTGGAAGAGGCTCAATGTCTGTGAATGCGTGAATAAGTGAATGAATGAATGGACGCAAAGGGAGCTGGGACTCTTCCAGTTCTGGAAAAACAGACTGGAGTCTCCAGGAAAACAATGTGCTCCTGCGTATTGATGGTACTGAAGAGCTAAGCGGAGGCAAGGTCACTTCGTCTCAGTCCGCGATCACACACACAGCTGTTTACCGACGGAGGACTCGGCGGGTATCGTGCCTGCAGAGTCCCTGCTCGCTGGAAGGACATCGTGCTGCGCCGCCTGCAGCCCTCACCCGTACTGCTCCTCGCCCTGTGTTGTTTATCTCTGTGAGCGGCTCCTCAGTCACCCAGCCCAGATGCTGGGGTCTGCTTCCCTTCCTCCTTCCTTCGCGACCACAGCCACACGGTGCTCAGGTTTAACCCCCGAATGACTTGTGTTCCCACCCCCCGCTTCTCAGCCCTTCCATGGCTGCCCCCTGCTCACTGCACCCCTCATCCCTCCTGACCTCTCTCCTCTCTGACTCCCTTTCAGAGCCAATCTAACTGCAAATATAACCTTCCAAAGCCTAGAACTTGTCTGTGTCAGTTTCCTGTGTCAGCCCTCAAATTGTTCTTCAGACCTCACATGATAAGATCTAAACTGTTCACCCAGTGTCCAAGTCTTCCGGCCGCCATTCTGGTCACATCTCTGGATATTCCATCCATCATCCACGCTTCCACAACAATGAGCTGCTTTCACATCTCTGCACACTGCACGCTGCCCCCACACTTTCCTATGTTTCCTCCCAGTGCTCCCCCTGCCTGAAAAGTCCACCCGAGTACCAGGCCCCGCCACTGTCCCTGTGGTTTTTCCCTGGCTCACTCTCCCCTGCATGTGCATTTAAGATCCTCCCTCTCGTTTACTGTTAAAAGTGTAGTGTCAATGCACTCACCACAGTTAGCACGATCTTGTCTTCATGCGTCTGTCTCCCCCTCTAGATGGCAAGTCCTTTGAGGGCAGGGACTGGGTCATGTCCCTCTTTGTACCCATAGTAACAGCCCCTGGCATGTGGTAATTGCTCAAACAAGAAGAGTTTCAGTGACTCATGACTCTGTAAATGAGTCAAGGAATGAATCAACGAAAGGATTAATAATCAATCCATAAATTAAAGAATGAATAAATGTCAAAGAGATGGCCCAAAACATGTGAGCATTTTCAATGCATTTATTGTTACATGTGAAGTTTTCTAAATGGCTTCTTTGACATGATTTATATGGGCACATTGTTCTATTTCTGTGGGAAATGAGTTGCCACAGTGTTCAGATCCTCTGGATTAAGAAACACTTCCTTTTATCTGTCCTGACTCAGATGTTCCCGGAAGCGGGACAAATGCTTTCAGCTCACTCAGTTGATGACTCTTAGGCTGTGGTTTACTAGTGTCCTCAAAGAGTACACAGATGTTCAGATCAGCTTTCTCCCCGACTTCTCCCTCACTTCTTGGAGGATGATTAATTACTTCAAGGATTAGAGGTTTCCACTGGAGAAGCACAATTACTTTCACATGTGCTTTGGTTCGTCACTTGTTTAGTTCTGCACTCCTCCCACCCCCTCCCTTCCACCAGCCTGGACGTTATTGCAGGGTCCTATTTGTCTTCATTCATTTGGTGGCCATTTTAAGCAGCTTTTTCAACAACATCGTTAAGAGGCCCAAAGACTCAACTTGAAGACCATGGCAAGGTCGAGAAGGAAGAAGGGAAGGCTCATGGATCTGTAGAGGGGGCAGGTATGTCTTCTAAACCCCCCCCCCCAGTTCTTCTCATCAGCCATCAAATCATCACAGTGGATCTCTAGGATCTGCTTATTAAAATCAAAGGGGCCAAGTATTGTTTTGGACAGACCATTACCACCATCTAGTCATGAGAGATGGAACCCAGTTTCTAATATGCTATTCTTGTTACTGTTTAAAATAAGCTGTGGAATGGACAGTTGAGGGAACTTGTAAAACTCACACATAGCTTAGGACTGACAATGGTGATGTGAGTCTTTGAACTCCAGGGAACAAGCTCCACCCTGGCCGGGCACTGAACTATGGCACTGTCTCCTTGAAGATGCCACTATTCCCCAGTGACTCCTAATCACCAGTATATCACTCACTCACTCACTCTGCCACTGATTCAGCAAACATTTAACACTATTGCAAGAAAAATGTGGTCCTTGAAATACATAATGGTGAATGACGCATGGTCCTGGCCCTCAAACATGTACCGATGACATAAATTGTGACTACACCAAGAATAGTCTTTTATGCCTACACACCATCCCATGGACTCTTCCATATTTCTGTCATAAAACTGATGGTATTTGTTGTTTTATGTGTTTCTTTCATCCCACAAGATGCCCATCTGTGTGAAGACAGGAACCTTGTCTTGTTCTAGCAGTCTGTGCTGTCCTTGCCTAGCACAGAGCCTTCCCAGCTGGCATGGACGGCTGTAAAATATGGAAACATACCGAGGCATCCCAGGAATAGGATTGATTCTTTCCAACTGGAAGAATCACAGACTTCTTCACGCATTTTTGGTAGGAAGAAAAATAGAGCAAAGAGAATTGCCCTCCGGGGGATCTGACCAGGCAAAGTGTGGGGTGCTGGTAAAGTACTTTCCTAAGTACCCGCATTTGATTGGACCAAAGGGTATAGCAACGATTTTCAACTATGGCTGCATATAAGGAACACCCGGGGACATTTTAAAATGCTCTAAAACCTTAGCTCCACCCCAGGTCAACTGAATCAGAATGTCTCATGGTGGCAGGGAAGACATCTGAGTAGAAGACTGAATTTGGGTACTTTTTCAAAGTTCCCCATTTGCTTCTAATGAGTATCCATGGTTGAGAATCACTGTGGCACCTGTGGAAAGTTAATTTGAGGCCAGGTTGCAAGCTACCTGGGCAAGAGATTTTAAGAGGCCATGGAGATCCTACTGAAATTTAATCTTTCAACAGGCAGAAAGACGCCAGGCTCCTCCAGCTGGGCAGACCGAGGACAGAGTGGCTGTAAAGAGGCTATTTCAGAGGCTGCTGAATTCAGGTGAGAATACATGAACTTGGGGCGTCACTGCCAAGAGTTACCAACAGGGAAGCCTCACACACCTATTAGCTGTGACGTGGTGATGGGGGAACAGGAGCGGAAAGGGCTCTGGGGCTTGGTGCCTGGATGAAGAGGAAGCCTTTCCTGAAAAGCAGAGGGCACTGAAGGCAACACGCTGAGGCTGGCTCTAAGCACGTTTGCTCTGAGGGGTCCATCTCCAGGAAATGAACCTGGGGCTGATGATGGGGAGTCCCTGCGCAAGAAGTAGGAGTTGACCCCCGATGAGTCAGTGAGATCTGCCAAAGAGGAAAATACCAGAGAAGAAGGCAGCCGAGGGCAGAATCTCGGGGATCGTCTGAAGAGGAAGAGAGAGGACTTCCCAGCAAAGGGGCCGGAAGCGAGCAGCCAGTGCAGGGACGGCGATGTGAACTCACTGGAGGGGACAGCCAAGGAGGCTCGATTTCCAGAACAAGGGCGTGACCTAGAGGTCAGAGATTGGAGGGTGAAGAAGGAGGCCCTGGGAGTAGGAGGTCTTAGAATGGAAGGGGGACACCTGCTTCCCTAAGACAGGAGGGAGAGAGGACAGGTTACGTCCACTGCACGTGTACATGTCAAGCACTTACTCTTTTCCAGACTCTTCTAGACACTGGGGACCCAAGAGCACAGATAAGATTCTTGTCCTCATGAAGCCTCTTCTCCAGGTGTGGGGAACAAGGAGGAAGATGAGAAGCTTATTAAAAAGTCCTGAGCAGTGGAGGATGCAACTTGAGGAAATGTGCTCTTTCTTAGTCCGGGGACTGGCGGTAGCACCCCTTGGTGTAGGAGGACCAAGGTGGAGAAACGTAGAACGACCTGGACTAGCCCCCAGGAAGCACGCAGGGGAGGTGATAAGAGGCGGAGAAAGGAGACCAGCCAGTCGCAAGGGCCCCGTCAGCTCCCCACGCGGGAACTGGCACCTTTGGCCACACACACCGTGGCCTCGCAGCCCAGGAGCACGGCTGAGTGTGGAAGAGGTGGGCTGCTCCGAGTTAGGTACTGGCAAGGTCTCAGTGGTGAGAGGTTACCGGGCCTCGGGATTGCGGATACCACATTAGAAACATGAACATTTGAAAAACCGCAGAATGGAAATACTCAAGGTCACGGCACACTCATCAGCTCGTGGAATCTAGCTAGTAACTGAGCACATTAGGAAGCCTGCTAACTCTGCTCTCGAGTTTTAGAAGGGCTATAATTTGGTATCGCCAGCTATCAATTAGTCCTGTTTTCCTCATCTGTAAAATGAGAGGGTTGGACAGCATGACCTCAAAGTTCTCTCCCAGCGTGGTCAGTGCTGATCGTGAGAGCACACGTGAAACCCTGAGAGTTAATTTGCTTCCTTCACGTTTACATCTCATGTTTCACTATTAGCGTTCAAAAATGCGTCTGCAGAGCAAACACGACACTGTTAAGTCTGTGCCTGCAAAACCCTTAGTTTTATGGGCCATCCTGGTTTTAAAACAAATCACCTTATGAAAACATACAACTTAATCCTGGTTGGAGAAATCACAAGTGTCATGGGCAATTGAGCAGAGTAATTGGCAGGTCATCGACAGGACATTGATGAATGGGGTCTAATATTTGCATGCCTGGGAAATTGCTTTGTGAATAATGGGAGAAAAGAGAGATATGGTCAAAGTGTATTGAGGGAGAAAAGGAGCTTTTCAAATATTAGGGCAATAGTAGGTAAGGATATTAAATAAAGTCACACAAATGGGACTTGTCTATCAGAGTTAGATTAATTTAGAACGATCTCTCTCAAAAATTGTGAATAAGAGTCAACCAGGCCTTGGGTGGATTCTGAAAGCCTCAGACAAACTGATCAGTAAAGATCACTGGGGTGCTAGCTAGCTACAGTCATTTAATATTTTTAAAATCTCATCACTTTCCATACGGACTTGTAAATAGTAATATACACGACTTTGAAAGAAATGAACCTAAGAGTGTGTCCTTTTTCAAACAGCTGCATTTTTATACACGTCATTGAAATCAAGGACGTTAAGGGTCAAAGCTCAGCACTAAGGCTGCAAGTTATTTACTTGTAAATTTAATCTGATTATTAGCTGATCCGTGTTTGTAGAAGCTGTTTGATCCACTATTGTCAAAAGGAGTCTTTGCTAGCTAACTACCTTTCAGTTTTATACTAAGGCCTTTGTCTATGCAAATAAACTGAGGTCTCAGTCTTTACAGCACAGGGTACAAGTATTCATTCTTGTTTTCCTGATGAAGTGAATGCTGTATTCTATTTGCAGCCTCATAGAGTAGTTAGTGCTTCATCATTGTTAAGCACTGGAATTTTCAAAAGTATGAATTTTCAAATCAGTAAGATAAATATATACATAAAAGAGTGGTGAGTAGGGGAAAAAAATCGTGTCCAAGGTCAAGATGAATCACTTTGGCTGGACCTTCCGGAAATTCCCTGGTCCTTTGAGCTTTGAGCTTTTTATTTTTCCCTTCCTTCTCTACCACCCCGGGTGATCAGTGAGAAGCTCGGGGCGGCGAGGGTGGGGCGGGTTGCAGAGGGACTTACCTGGCATTCAGGTGCTGGGGCTCCAGCCCAGCTAAAGATCTCAGGGACCTGGGGAAGCGATGAGGGGGCCTGGCTCTGCAGGGAGGAAGCCCAGGTGCTGGGAGGCTGGTGTGCAATCCACACCTATAGGCTGTGTGCTCACGTGCCAGCTGAGAGACTGGGCGGGGCGTGAACATGCCCTCCGCCCCGGAGGTAGAAGCCAGGCATTGGAGCAGGGGCCTCCGTCCTATGCTAGCAGCCTCTGCCCACCTCCAAGGACAGAGCCCTTGAGCCACGAGGGTTTCCATGACAAACAAGACTTGGTTTCAATGGATGAAAAACAGTCCCCTTGCATCATAAGGCAATTATACCTGATGTAGCTACAGATTTTTTTAAAGCTATTCAACAACAAAAGGTGCTAAGCAGAACAACCCAGAGGCCTGGAAGGCAGCACAGTGTTTTCTTATTCTTCGGAGGTGCTAAGGGACACTGGAAGCTCTTTCTCTCGCCTGAATTCTAACCAATGGGCTCTGGGACTTGGGAAGTTACCTGGTGAAGCCTGGCATTTTAACAGCTCTCAAAGCTGCCCAGGGCGTCACACTTTCTCATGGGTCTGATCCGTGGCACTAAGTCACAGGTTTTGAGTGTATGTGTGTGTGTGTGTGTGTGTGTGTGTGTTTTCAGCTGAAGTACAGTTGATTTACAATATTGTGTTAGTTTCAGGTGTACAGCAAGGTGGTTCGGTTATATATATATGTATGTATCTATATTCTTTTTTTTTCTGATTTTTTTCCATTACAGTGTATTATAAGGTGTTGACGTGTGCTTTGCATTTAAAACGTCGGGTCAGTAAGCAGCCCCTTGTGGTGGATAATTATAGACAAACAGGAACATGCTAGCAACTTCTTGTGACACGGGGTGGATCTCGTGCTCCTTCGCTTGTGATGACCCCCATGTGCATTTCTACAGACGTTTCTTCCCTGCACAGTCTGTCCCCACAATGAGCTCAGGACAGGATGTGGACTATCTGCACAGAGTAACAAGGACCAGGTCCGGCAGCCAGAGCTCGGGTGGTTGCACAGTGTAAGCTGTCAGAATAGCACGCGGCTCTCCATCCTCTGCTTGGAAAAGCACTAAAATGCCACCGAGCCCGGTTCCCAGGGGTTTCCCTGACAGGACCCTCTTTGGGAAGGACAGAGCTCAGAGAAGGAACTACTGACAAATGTCAACAGTTTAGGAAAAGCTGGAATCCTGTGTCTTTTTAAAACTTGCAAATGTTTTACTGATTCCCTATTTCTTCCTACTCAGGCCTCTCATCTGTTTCCAAATTGTAAGACAGTTCAATCATTTTGCTTCCCCCTGAGGTCGGGTTCGTCTTTTCCTCTTGGGCTTCACCTGGGATGGGAGGAGACCTGGTGAGGGGTCCCAAGCTCCTTCAGAAGAACCAGCTCCTCTACGTGCTGCAAAACCACGGGCAAGTCACATCATCTGTAATGGGAGAGAGGGTCGTGCTAACTTCTCTGAAACACCCTTAAGCTTTAGCTATCTGTGATGCGAAATTTCAAGTAAAAACGTGGAGAGAGACTCAACTCCAAATCTGAGCTTCTCTAAGCCAATATGGGCTTCAAGAATGCCTGTCTTTGAAGATGCCCAACCCTGCTTTGCATCGAGAAGGTTTAGAAAGATGGATCCATGCAGCTGAGACCCCTGCCGATTCTGGTGCTTTCTGGTGGACTTGGGTGAAGGGGACGTGGCTCTGTAAGATGAGAACAATGCTGTCACTCAGAAATACCCTTGGCTATTCAAGAAACGGGCTAGCGACGTATCTGCCACATTTCAAATTCTTTATGAGGCACGTGGCGAAGTATGGGCGACCCGGAATGATAAAATAGTTATGCTCTCCCTAAAACGTTAACACGCTTATAAATCTTTTCAGCCTGTTACTACAGAGCCAAGAACAAGGAGTCCAGCTTTGCCTTGGTCCTCTCAAAAATCTACAGGGAGAACGCGCTATCAAGTCATGAAAAGACATGAAGAAAACTTCAGCGTATGTCACGAGGTGAAAGAAGCCAGTTTGAAAAGGCTGCTTCCTGCGTGATTCCAACTACATGAAGTTCTGGAAAAAGCAAAGCCATGGAGACAGAAAAAGATCAGTGGTTGCCAGGGGTTAGGGAAGGCAGGGGTGAACAGGGGGGGCGTGGAGAGTGTTTAGGGCAGTGAAACCTCTCCTGTGAGGTTATCATGGTGGATACGTGTCAGAACGTGTTTGTCCAAACCCACAGAACGTTCAGCGCCAAGAGTGAGCCCTGTGCTGAACGACGGACTTGGATGATGAGGCTGTGTCGTCATCCTCGGTTAAGAAATGTACCATCTGATGAGTGGTGTTGATAAGGGCAGCGGGCGATGCATGAGAAATCTCTCCCTCTCAGTTTTGTTGTAAATCTAATATTATTCCATGCTCGACTCTGTCTTGAGCATTTGGGTGCTAGGGAAGCCGTAATACAGTGTAAAGGTACAGGGTTGGAGCCACCCACAGACTCGGGTTCAAACTTCAGGTCTGCTGGTTAGGATGCGGGCAGGGGACAAGTTACTTCAAGTCTGAAAGCTCGTGTTGCCGACTGTCTGCTGGGGTCGCCCTGATGATGAAGTGAGATGTTGTATGGAAAGCAATTGGGTGGTGACTTTGGACGAGTGATTTAATCTCCCTGGTTTTCAGCTTCCTTCTTTTGGAAAAGATAATAAAGCTGGCCTAGCATGAGACAAGAGCTACAAACAGTGAGTTGAATGTACCTAACTCAAGGCATAAGCTAGGACTCGACTAGGGTAGCTAGCTGGTTCTCACTGGGTCAAGCGTGACGTGCCCTGGGCCCTCAGCTGTCCCGGGGCTGGTAATCTGACTGGGGAAAGAGGTGGAACCTGTGCCTCACAGATATTCAAATCGGGACACAGTGTTTGATTCGCTCTTAGTGGTACAGACACAGTCTAGGTTCGATTCAGCCTAGAGAAAATGAAATTCAGGAAGTGCAGAAGTGGTCAGGCTCCACGGAGAAGGGAAAAACCCGAGCTCAGCAGGCCTTGAAGGAGAGAAGGAGACTCTGATAGAAAAAGGAAAGAAATGAGGGCTTTCAGGGAGAGACCTCGCAGGCAATGGTGACAAGGTGGGTGAATCCAGAAGCAACAGAACACGGGCCCGAGTGGGTGGGGAGGGAAAGTGCATAACTGAGGTCGGGTGATGGAGAAGCTTGGTGATAAACAGGTCATCAAATGGATAACTCCCGGACACTGCGCTACATGCATGCTTACGACTACTGGGGTCCCCAGAGCTGGTTAAGATGGCTACTGACTGCAAACATCCCCAGCTCCTGAGGGCACCTGGTGTTCTCTTGGTGCCATATTTACTCTGTCTCCTCATCTCTGATTTTGGGAGCATTGTGGTTTCTTTCCATACCAGCCTGTGCAGTGTGAAGTCAATTTACAGTTTACAGGGATTTCTCCCACACCCATATATGTTTTCCACTGAAGTCTGTACTTTTTCCTAGACCCACCCAGATTCCAGAGCGTGATTCAACTGTATGCCAGGACCACAGTCTTTCTCTTTGTCCCTCTCCTCTCCTTATAAAACCTAAGAGAAAGTTAACGTTGATGTTGTCTCTATGTATTTTTCACGGAGAAGAATGAAGGAACTCAACAAACAATTGCAAAGGTAACTTCCGATTCAATCCGCATTGAGAAGAGCAGTCATTTCTAGAAGGAAGCCCAGTCAGCCCGCTGTGCCAAAGCTAAGCTCTCATTCACTGAAGTCTGAGCAGCTACAGGCATAGAATCCCTTTTAAAAGTTGAAAAATTTCAAAAAGCTGCTTGAAGATTTTGGAAGGGTAGTAACCTAGACTCTGGAATTTTGAGTTTCCTTATAAAGCAAATTTTTAAAAAGCAGAATTGTATAAAAAGGGAATTAGGTCCCCAGGGAGGAAAGGAGGATTGCTTTTTGGTCATTTTGAGAATGCTCGTTCCCTCCTGACTCCTAGAAGCAGAAGTGGCTTCCCCACGCTTTCAAAAAGTCTGTTCATTTCACTTTTCAGTTTTATTCTTGTGGGGAGGAATTTCTCAAGTTAGCAAATGAGAAACTAAGAAGTGAGGTAACATGTGGAGGATCACACAGCCCAGAAGTGAGGACTCCAACCCAGGGCTTCCATTTCCAAGTCCAAGCTTTTCTTCACCAGCTACCTTAAGGGAGAGCCTTGTGTTGCTCCTGGGGGTGGGGGGTGATGGTGGGGAATCGGTGGGGGAGGGTGGGGACCCAGAGTGGGGAGAGAAGGGACCAACCTCTGCTGATTACTCCCCATACACCCCACAATATACGCTGAGGCTCTGACGGTCGATGCCCCTCCCCTAAAGGAGTTTGCACACCTGAAATTCACATCCAGGAATGACAACTCCCAAGTCCAAAGTCTCTTTTCCAGAGACCAGCCTGCCGCTCTTCACAGAATGACTCTCTGTGTGTCAGTTTCCACGATCACTAGCCACGGGGCTTTTCCTCACTCCTCACCCATCTTTTCTTCCCTAGGGCTCCAAGAGCACTTATCAGATCACCGAACTTCCTGTCCAGCAGTTCGCAAAATATTACCCATTTGACTTTTGCTAAGGAATTAAGGCTGTGACTTTTGAGTCCACCTCCATATTTTTCAGAAGTGCTATAATACCATACCTTAGGTTTCGCTGAAGTTTTGCTTAATCCCAGAACAGCACTGAAAAGGCAGAAGACAGCCCAGCAAAACAAACTTTAAACCGCAGCTTCAAAGCCAGCAGCAACGAACAGTTCTGAGGGACCTGGCGTTGCCTGCCGTCTCCCTAGACTATCTGTCAGATCCTGTTTGTGTTCAAAAGGATGCCGATCTTGTAAAAGAGTAAACTTGAAAAGTCTTGCTTTAATCATGGCAGCAATTAGCAAGTTTGGACACTGAATTATCTTTCCCTTTGCGTTGGAAACACAGTCAAGAATGGACTTGTGCTTGATCCAGGACGTCTCAGACAACTGATTCACATAATTCACAAAAGCCAGGTATTCATCTGAAGGGGCCCGGCTTGCTGGAATCTTCCCTCAGAGTCGTGTGCAACCACCCTCTGAGTTGAGCATACACTTTTAAAATCATGACAGATGTTAATTTAGTGAATGGCTTGATTGATTTTTAAGGAGGAAAGGGAATGGGTTAGCCAGGCTTGGAACAGGGAATAGAGGAAAAGACACTCATGACACTGCCAGGTTCAGAGGGAGCCACCCTCCAGGCTTCTGCGACTGATGCGCCAGCCGAACCATAATCTCCCAATTCCTCTGATTTTCTATCTGGAGTGTGCATGGCAAGGGGGCCACCAAGCCCTCCTTCACCATCTTTTCTTGTTGGCACCTTCAGCCTCTCCGCTGCTTCTCACCTTCAGCTCCCAAAATTGCTTCTCCTGATCTCAGATGTGTGAGTCAAGGCGGGGATTCGTAGCAGTGTCTTCGGAAAGTTCCTAATGCCTGTTGCTACTGGGTCAGAGACCTTTTGGTCTTCCAGCTGCTGCTCTGATGATTCATTTTCTTTCCACTTGGTGGACTTTTCCTCTTCACCACCCCCTGCCCTCAGTTATGTTCCCAGGGTCTGATACTCATCCTCTGCTATTTCTCTTTATCCTCTTTCAGCATCCTCCACCACCCCCTCTTAACCACTCCCAGTCCCATTTCTTTACCTCTCACCAACAGAACCTCCTTGGAGATTCCATCTGTGTTTCTGACATCCCCTGGGACACCCCCCCCCCCCAGAGAAATGCTCAGAATGGACAGGTCCAAAACATCACCACCATTATCCTCCCTCCATCCAGCTACTTCTCCTGATTTTTGGTTCCAAACGACGGCACCCTCGTTCTCCCACATGGCCGCCTTGAAACTCCTTCCCTCCTGCCTCATCTAGCGCGAGCCCAGAGCTGCTCCCTTCTTACGCATCTCTGTGTGTGTCCTCCTTTGCCTTTCTGTGGCCACTGCCCTCCTCCGAGTCTGTATTCCTTATACCCAGCCTCTCAGAATCCCCCTCTGACAAGTCACTGCCGGATACATGTGCTCAAGTGCATCTCAGTCCAAACCTGCAGTGACTCCTCGTGGCTTGTCAACCCGAACCCCAAACAGCCCTTTCAACCAGCCTGCCCTCCACTCTCAGTTCCTGGGGCACAAAACTTAAAGATCTAGCTTCTAGAGACCAACAGCCTCACTACAAAGCCCAGGCTCCCTCCTGAAACCTGTGACCATCAGCAAGTGGCTGCCCCTCCCCAGCCCGCTCTCCTTATCCCTCAAGCAAGGCTCATAATAAAGCCCACTGGGCAGGCGCTGGCTGTGAGAACAGAGATGCACCTGGAATGGCGTGGCCTTTGGTGGGCCCTGGGCTGTGTCTGCATCGCCAGCATCATCTCGATTCTTGTCACTCCCACTCCTTCCCTGACATAGACTCAACTCCTTTGCACCTCACAGGCCTCGCTACACTTGCCTCTGGGTGCACCTTTGTGCCTACTGGTCTCCTGACCTCCGGTGGCTTCTCCTCCCACCCTGACCTTCAAAGTCCTATTTGTTCTCCAGGGCTCTCTGCCTTTCCCGACTGTCCCAGGTGGATCTGGTCTTTCCCTCTTTGACTCTCTAGCCCTTCATTAAGGATGCATGCCATTCTTGTCACAGTCTGCCCGGCACTGCAGCCCTTTGTGTGCTTGGAGTAAATTTTTTCTTTTTAAATTATTTCTCCACCTCTACTCCCGTCCACACTTCCTCCCAACAGTGGAATGGAGGATGAGATCAAAAACTAAGTCTCTTTCACTCACATCTTCTCAGCCACCCAGCCTCCTGGAGAGCAAGCTACCAGACACCTGTACTGGGTGGAGATAACCGAGGGGCGGAGCCTAACTAGCCAGAAATCCTGATAGGAGTTGATGAACAAACCCATGAAATACACGTTTTCACCAACTGTGGCGCTGGGAGGTCACAGATCGTTTCTTCAGATACTGAAAACTCAACAACATGCTCTTCAAAGAGCCCCGCTTAGAGAACATGCCCAGGATACTGGACTAGACAGGTTAACATCCATAATTATAAAATGCATGTTTAAATATACGTATCTTCATGCAGCCTGAGACTCTGAAACACGATGTACTGGCACTGGCCACTCCCAGGTGGGATGATACACATTTGATTGTAATCACAGGAAGTGGCTCTTAAAAGTTTTAGCCCGATAATATTTCATCTTCAAAACGGGCAAATCTGAGAAAATTCTCTTCATCTTAAAATTTAAAACACATTGAAAGCCAAGTACCCTTCCTGCCATAGGTATGCTAACACAGACCGTGTCTAAGCATAGCATTTGAAGGAGACTGAAGTGTTGCGAATTCCCTGATCTCCTGGATGGGTCACGCCATGGAGCAGATCACCCTTTCCACACCAAGACTGCAGTACATTTTTCCTCTCCTTTCTTTCCCTTATTTTCTTCTCCAGGGTCAAACTTTCAGTCCACAGAGAACCCCACTGGCTCTGCATCCGCTTTTCTGTTTGACTTCAATTTTATTCTTTCCAAAATACCCCACATGTTTCCTATCTTCCCTCCATGGGGTTCACACAGCTACTGTATTGTAGGTACTTGATGCTCTGTTTCTTCTCACTCATAAAAATATGTCTTTCCCTTTAATAACTCCCTTGAAACAATTCTAACTCTGTCTCTTTGTAATGGTCATCAAAGGAGAAAATGCACTATTTGGGAGTTTTCAGATACACATGTTTTCACAGTACTTTAGATTACAAAGTTCTGTGCTCTGTGTTTGTGGGATGGGATGGATGTAGGTTATGGTTCAACTGAAGATGTAATTACAGCAAAAATTGTGCCTTCGTGTCAAGGCCTGTTGATTCAACAAGCATTGCCTGAAGAATTATTCGGGCCAAGCTCTGGAAGCACAGAGGGAGGATCAGGTAGAATCTCCCTTGACACCCAGCTTACAACCCAGCTGGGGAGAGAGACAAGTGGACAGGCCATTTCAAAGAAGGACCAAGCGGGACGGAGCAGCTACAAGCAGGAGCGGGAGGGAAGTCTACCCAAGCCTCCCAACCCAAACCTGGTGGCTCATAGGTGGTTCCTTGGTGCTGATGCTAAGCCTGAGCCTAAGTCAATGGAGAAAGTTTGCCATCTCACTTACAGATCCTTGAATTATAGACACAGTGAGGACAAGACAAAAGAAAGAAATTTTCAGAGGCAGAATCGCAATGCTGTTTCAAAAGAATTATAAAATACAGTGCATGTACAACTAGATTCAAAGAGTGCCTCGTTGATTTCCAGTGTCAAATGTGAAGCATATTTAAAACCTATCTCTAATTCTGAAGTCACACACAAGGTTCTGCCACTGTGGGTCTGTGTACATTAAGTTTGTGGTTTTTAAAAACAGATAAAAACTGATATAAGTAAATGATTTAATCCACTTACTTCTTTGAGGCTTACTCTCATTTTTCTTTTCCATCTACTTTTAATTCAAGTCATATTTGTGGGAGGGTATGTGGATGTGTCTTTGTAAATGTACATGAATCCTTTGGGGAATAAAAGGTACATAAAGAAACAAAGAGACAAAAAGTAAATAAATTATTTGTGGCTGACTGTGGCTGACTGTGGCTGACTTTGCCTGACTACTTTGCAGTCCCAAGGGCTGGCCAGTCACCTGCAGGTCCTAAAAGTACGTCTCGCAGCCAAGTGGCATATGAAACTCAGAACACGTTCTTTCTTTGAGTACATGAAAACTTTCCACCCTACACCGATCATGGTCAGCAAAAGTGTCCCCAGTAGGTTGCATGACACTCTAGTCAGAGGAGTGAATAATAGTTGGACGGAGGTGGAGGGAGGTGGGAGACAGTTCTGTAGTCCAGAATGGTTAAACAATTTGGAAGTCAAAGTTAAAGGATGCCTTTGCTGCTGGATTTCTTAGACTTTTTAATATAATAATAATGATAACTGGGAATTTCCAAGTGGGAACTATAGACTCTGACGGAGTTCCCAAACCTATCGGAGTATAGACCTTCATATCCCTTGCAGAGCAAGAATTGCACAGAACTCCCTTCAGGACTCACTGCTGGCCAGCGGGACTTCCCAGGAGAGATGCTGCTTTACTGTTAAACTTGATTGTGTTTCAGGATGCTCCTTCCAGCCTTCTGGCTAGGGGATTCGTCCTGCCCCTAGACCTCTAAGGCAAGAAGCGTAGGGCCAGCTTCTAAGGGGGCTCCCCCCAATTCCCAGGGGACTGGGTTATGAAGGCACTGGAGTGGAGCCCTCACTGTTCTCACCTCCCCAAGGCAGCAGGAGTCAGGTGGGTCATGGTGCCAGGAGCTGCAACCCTGAGTGTTTCTTGATCAGGTTATCACAGTATCCGTGTCCATGAGAACTGAGTCACATGACATGCTACCCACCTAATTTGCTAAAGAGTGATGCTAAGATCAATGTCACTATAGCAACTCTGTCTAGAAGGCAATTTTGGGGACACTTATTCTTCAGTATAGACCTGAGGCAGAAATTATAGATTTGAAATTTATTAAACAAGACAAGATATCAAAAGTAAAGCACCACTGTATTGTGACATTGTTGGCATTGGAATATTCCATCTGTATCTACACAGTCAGTTTCATTATTAACGTTATGGCTAAACACACACCCACATTGCCTTTGTCACTTGCACATGTATGTCTGCATGTAACGTAGCTCACTATCTGTTTATACATACATTCTTTCCATGGACTTTTGAGACTAGGCAGAAGACAGGGTGGGTTCTCACTCCTTGCATTTAGGGGATTCTTGACAAAGGAGCCAAGTGTCCCCCAAGAGCCCATATATTTTCTTTCACTTGTGACAGGTGTGTGGGGTGGGGTTGGTAGGAAGCGTAGAGGTGATGTCAGATTACATGATATTTCAAAGCAAATGATAAATGTCTCAACGTTGCTCTTCAAAGGTAGGGCTAGACAAAGGGGTAACTGAGGAAGTAAGAAAGCCAGATTCATTTGGGGAACAACCTTGCATTCTTTGGCAAAGAAGATGAGGATGAGCAAGATATCCCTCTGTGAATATTTGAAGCCCTAAACATCGCTGAGCAAGAGCGTGATTTAGCCTGGAAGGTGTGGGTTTCGCAAGCATTCATGCTGAGAAATGACACTGATAACTGCTATTGGAACTGGAAGCAGGATTCGTAGAAACAGAAGGGGCTGTCCCTTGCCAGACATGTAGATATTTCACTGGACAAACCCTCAAGTCTGTTAAAAGAGAAGGGTGTTCCTGATGCTTTAATATCTGTCTAGGTTCTAGGCTCGCAATTAGCAGGATGTTCTTTGGGTTTTAACTTGAGGGCTTTTCAAATGGAAAAAGGGCACCATGAGTTTCAGTTCCCACATCCTCTGCTGTAGGGAAAACAGAGTTTGGATAGCATCTTACCCTTGGGTTTGGTAACGACCTAAAGTTTCGACCATGGTACAAGGATCTGCCTTTCACGACAATCTGCCAGTGAAACGAGAAACGTTCTAGGCATCTCTCAGATCAGTTTCCATATGTCACCGATCATTAGATGTGTATAAACATGATGATTTGATATTTTCGCTTATCATTTTTCAGAGTTACTTAGAGGGCAGCCAGCAGCTAATTTACATAAATTAATAAACCATTCCTTCAGGAAACAAGTATTGAGCCTTTATTACCTATGACACAGAGTGGATTTCTCATGAAGTTAATGGAATGCAAGCTTCAGGGCTCCTCCCTTGCCCCAGCCCTTTCCAAATTTTGTACTTAATTTTATAGTCATCCTTTCAATCATTCCTTTCCCTTAAAGAGGGCCCTTAAAATTGTAGCATCTTCAAGCTTTGTAAAATATTGATCAGCCTCTGGTCCCGGCACTGGAGAAAACTCACAAGAAGTTCATAGCGATCAGCTCCCGACCTGGGCAACAAGGACTGAAATAGCATGTGGCTTGAAACCCAAATCTGGCCACCTGGGTCCTCAAAACAGCCTGGGAACTGGATCCTTTTCTGCAGTGTTCCTCCTCTGAGCCATTCCTTTGTATTCCGACGGCCCTGATGGTGACTCTGAGGATGGGTGGGATTTGTCATCCCAGGGACACAGTCAGACCCTGAGGTCATTTCCCTGAACCTGGAACCCTAAATGTGGGCATAAGCAGCCAGTGCAGCCCCCTGGTTACAGACCAGCCCCCTCCACCACACCACAGGAAGGAACGGCTTGCTGTGTTTAATGTGGATCAATACACTTCTAGCTTCCTCTGAGTCTGAGCTGCAGGGTCACAGGGAAGAACAAAACAAAACTGTGCTCATTCTGTTGCTGATTCTTTCCAGCATCCCCTCTAGGTCCTCAGCCCCCAGGTAGCACTGACGCTGCCTTCTCTTTCACTGTTTCCTACGGATGGGAGTGTTCTGGTGCCACAGACCACCCGCTTGTCCTTATGTATCTTCTGATGCCGTGAACCTGATCAGGCAACCCAAGTTCATCTCCATCTCATAACTAACGTGTCTAGAGTTCTGTGCTGGAGGATTTTAGGTCCGGAAGCACAGACTGTGTTCTGGAGTTAGGCCATGTGTGAACGTCTAGAATCAAACTGGATTGCAGTGACTGTTGGCTGATGGAGCCCTTCATCAGGTGATGCATGATATCAATCGAAGGGAAGGTTAAGTGTGCAGACTCCTCACAGGCGCCAACCTCTATCAGAAGAGCAAAAATGGTTTTTGGCTGAAAAGCCCTGGGAATATGGTTGAACTTTCTATGTGGACTCCAGCTGCACTGTGAGGAGTTGCCCACATCACTGTCCGCATCAGCCCACTGAGCATTCTGCCGGCCGGGGGCAGGGGTGGGCAGCCATTTCTCAGTCTCCCCTTTCTGGCTTTGCCTTTTATCAGGAATGCCCACATGCTCATTTTTTCCCCTTTTCTCCCAACAAAGTAACACTGAGCAAGTAAAACTTCTTTCCCGGAACTTTTGCTTTTAGATTGTAAGTTATTCTCTCTTCCTTTGTGCCCTCAATTCTCCCTTCCAAGGTGAGGAAGCAGGCTGCCCTTGGTTCCTTTAATTGTCGGAGGGTTTGACTACTTCTGGCCACACTGCATTCTCCCCATTTCTAAAACTGGTGGCAGAAAACCACCAGAGTGGCAGCAGAGAGTCAGGTGTGTTGAGTCACATCTGCCTCCTCCGTGACGCTGCACCCTTGAGGGGCACAGGGCAAGTGCAGTTAGCTCCTCTGCTCTGCTCCTACCCAGCCCGGCCGCTCCAACTGCGCCCAAGCCTCCTCCCCAGGTGTGTCTACAAGTCACAGGTGAAGGGCTGGAGAGAGGACGGGGGGTCATAACCTCGGTCTGCCGTGCAACTTCACTTACCCATTAGCAAGCACCACACTCTGCTCGGCCAGCATAAGCTAACGTTAACTCTTGCCATGGCTTTTGAACTCTTTCTGGAGCAGAATTATGTTTATTGAAAAGAAGGGTTGATACTACATATAAAATAGATAAACAACAACTTTCTGCTCTGTAGTGCAGGGAACTATACTCAATATCTCGTAGTAACCTATAATGAAAAAGCATATGAGGAGAAATGTGTGTGTATATGTATGACTGAAATACTGTGCTGCACACCAGAAGCTGACACAACATTGTAAACTGACTGTACTTCAATTTAAAAAAAAATTTTAAGTTAAAAAAAGAAGCGCTGACACAGCACCTTTGGAGACACCTGATGTGCACCGGCATTGCCGCAGAGGGAGGGGCAGCTGGGTTGCTTGCAGCGTAGCGGCTGAAGGAAGTGGTCAGGGAACTCACGTGCCTCCAGCAGTCCTCGGCAACTCTGCCACGCTCACGGCTGACCCTGGGGACTCTTGTGCCGGTTCTAAGATTCTGCTGTGTCCACCAGCCAAAGAAATACTCGACCATCAGCTCTGGACCCTGAAGCAGTGGGAGGAAGGACGTTGGTGGGCCGCCCCATGTCTCTGACATGAGAGGAGGTGCGGCAGGAAAGGTGTCAGGTGCTTGACATTGAGTGATTCGGCCTGAAAAAGTTTGCCTCTATTTGGTGCCTAAAGCCACACATTGGTGGTTCTTCTTGTATGAAGCATGCTGTCGTTCAGGTGTATAATTACACAGGCACATCCCAAAACAAGAAAGTTCAGCCCTTCCATGGTTTCTCCTACGCTAAGGCAGAGCAAGAGAGTGCAGGGAGCCAGCGGACCTGCTTTTGTTGGCTCCCCGGGGCTGCTGGCAGCGGGGAGCCTCGGGTCTCCCCCCCCCCCAAACACGGGCTGTCTGCACCGGCTGGAAGTGTGGGGAGGGGAAGTTGGGGAAACAGCTCTTTCTGTAAAATGACCACAACTGTTGGTGGGAGGAAGGAGTGCTGAGAGGGTGGGAGGGATTTTTAAAAATGTGTTTTCCTTAAGCAACCAGAATCACACAAATCAGCTGTCTCCTTCTCTAACCCCTCCAAACTCCTTATGCATTTACTTAACTCGGTGAGGACCTGTCAGCTCCGTTACTTGCTTAGCATTTCTGAGATCCGGCTACTGGCGACTTGGTGACGCTTTTCTGCCTTCCAAACTTTTGCGGAGACTTGTCTTACAACCTCTGGGTTGCCCCCTGCGTGGTCATTTATTATACTGATGACTAGGGAAGGAGGAAAATGGCTAAAAAGTACAAGCGCCGAGGGGAGCTGTGTGTAAGGTAAGAGCTTACTTGTTCGAGCAGAAATCTCCTGATACCTAGCTTTCATAAAATGATGGCATTTCAAAACACACGGTCTCTGTATTTGACTCTTTGGATTTTTAGGACAATTTCAAATTGAGAGAACTTATTACCTAAGGCTATTGTTGATCATTACATATTTGTTTAAATGTTTATGAGAGAGGGAAAAAAAGGGGTAGGATCTGGGATTGACAATTGTGTGTGTGTGTGATTCTGAGGTTTCAGAAAAGGAACTTTAAGAATCACTTGTGATTTTTTTTTTCAAAATCCTTCCTTTAAGGTAAAAACAAAAAAGGAAGATTAAGATATCTTCTGATCAGAAGAGATAAACTGAAATGTGTGAATGAAATGGGACAAATTTTGGTCTTTAATTTTGCCAAGTTGAATGCTGCCTTGGTTGTAATTTTCCTAACTGGTGACTTAAAGAAATCATGAGGTCAAGAGACCTCTGTTGAACAACACATTCTTATGCCCTTCAGGCAGCTAAACACGGAAGTGCAGAGAGGAGATTAAAAAAAAAAAAAAAAAACTAGCTTCACAGGAACAACGTGGAAATTTCACCCAGTATAACATTTATTAGCTGAGAACAGTCTAGACTCCCATGAAATTATGCACAGGGTATAAAACCCATTATCCATGGGTTGGGAACCATGTTCCTAATGTTTCCAAAGTCAGAATTGTTTACATTCCTTATACCTACCACGGAAAACTTACATAACTCTTTTTTCTCATAAGGATAGGTAACAGATTTTAAAATATTCTGATGAGGTTTCGCCTGACGCCAGCCTAAACTGATTTCTCCACTGACAGGGAAGTACGTGCCGAAGGACGACCCCCCCCCCAAACTATATAATCACTGAAAATCAATAACAAACTTGCTCTCACAGACACTAGGAGGAAAAACACTTGCAAAGAGAAGGCAGAGCAATTCTTTCTCTCCATCTAGATCTCTTACACCCACAGCAAACAAGACAACATCTGGATATTGTTTTACAGGCACGAATAAAGCCCCCCACCTTTTTTTTTTCCTGCCCCATCATTAAGTAAAAACCCGTTTTCCACAGGCAAACAGCACTTGTAAATCCCCCAGATAAGCTTGGACGTCTTGAATGATTTAAGTCAGTTTTAAAAGGATCACAGGCTTTTCATTACCTTTTCGAAGTCAAGTTTTTCCGCAGTGTCTCCAGCAGGCAGCCTGCTCGGTACTGACAGAAGCCTGTACCTCTTACCTGGGAGGAGGGATGAATGCAGACGCCTGGCTGGATGGGAAGTTGGGACAAGGAAGGCGAGGGGACGAGCCGTCCACGCAGGTTGCCTTGGGAGGGACAGGTCTCTAAGTTTCTCTCAGAATGAAGAAAACACTCTCGCAGTTTGCTGTCAGTCAAAAACAAGTTGGTACAAGCTTGGGTAGGATTTACCTGAAGGGACTGAAAGAGAGAAAGGAAGAGATTGGGAGAGATTGAGTGGAGGGAGGGAGGGCCGGGGAAGGAGGGAGGGAGGGAAGGAGAGAAAGTGAGAGAGGGAGAGAGAGACAGAGAGAGAGAGAGAAATCTGAGAAAGGAGGCCACGATGTCAGCAGTGTGTCTTAAGGGAATCCACAGACCCACGACAGATTCTAATGGACACCCAGTCCCGAGTCCTCCAAACACCTGTATAAAAGAAAGCTAATGCCCGTTTAAAGGACGCTAGTTAATCTTTAAGAAACTCTGGTCACTCTTATCAAAGCCCTTTTTTTAAGGCCCTTTGCGGAAATAAACTATAAATAAATAACCAGATTATCTTTTCTGACAAGCCCTCCTTTACCCCTGTTCTCTCCTCTCCCCCCTCCACTCCAAATGAATATTAACAAAAGCCCCTCCTCTCGGGAAGATTGGAATGAACCCATCCAGATCATACGCGTGCCAAATCTGTGTATAAACAGAGGGACACTGTGTGCCTTTAACTCAGTCCCCTTATGGCCATGTTGATCTGTTCCTATAGCCTGTCTTCCCTGATCCCAAAACGTGGAGAAGTTGTGTAGATATGGGTGAAATCGAGTTCTTCTGCAGCACGGAAGCTGGGATTGAGATTCCATGTTGGAATCATCCCCAGTGTTCATCTACACAGTCTAGGACCTTTCTGAGAAATGGTCAGAATTCCATCCTCGAAACGGAGCCGTCTCTCAGTCTCTGGAAACAGAGGCAGCGGGCTTCTTTCTGGGATGCATTTGTGTGTCCCAGCAAGCTGTTTTGTGCAGCTGCCAAGGGAGGCCAGTCCAAGGCCCCTGTGGGTCACCAGCTGTCCCGTGGCCAGAGTGGACGCTGGTAAACCCTAGGAGGGAGGATTCCCACCGGCACTGTCTCCAAGGAGATCCCTGCACTGATCCAGAGAAAACACGTTGCAGGGAAGCAAAGCGTCTCCGTCGCCCAGGAGACGGAAGGCACACTCGCGCAGTCCCCTGCCTTGGCGCCTGGGCAAGGCAGGGCTCTGCATCTGCTTTAAATTGGAGGGAACAGGGAGCAATCTGATATGCTGGAAGAAGATGATATGTCCCCTTTCCTGCGTTTGGGGTCCCACACTCCTGTGTACCCTCTCATTCTCCCTGCATGCAGCTGCATCTGTCCTGGGGGCTTGAACGAAATGAAGGCAGGAAAAGGCAAGGTGTTACTCTGCTTTTGGGGGGAAGGTCTGAGACCTCCCCCATTTTCTCCCCTCCTCTCCGTTGATTCCAGACCCAGGCATCAGTCACTCCCTGTCCCAGCCTCCCCAGTGGGAACGCTGCATCGCTCTCTGTCCTTCTGTCCTTCTCTTTCCCACGAAGCAAGTCTTCCTTGGCTGCCAGGGAGAGCGCGGTGGCCCCTGAGAGAGGACACTGGGCTCCCCGGGGCTCAGGGCTTGAGACAATGGAGAAGCCACATAAGGTCCAGACTGCTTCACGCAGGTGGTCTTCCTCCAGATCTTAGAATCAGGTAGACCTCACGGGAGGGAGGATGTTATAAAACTCCCATCTAAAATGGGTTAACACAGAGGGGGAGGAAAACACAAAAGGGAAAACCCACTGTGCGATCTGACCGTATCCTACCCCAGATGATTTGCACCAGCTGTTCCCTCCACCTGGAAGGTTCTCCCTCATCACTCACCTTCTCTATCGCTCATCACTGTTCAGGTTTAGCCCAAATGGTGCCTCCTCGTTGCCTGTGGTGCCACCTCTGTGCCTCAGCTCTCCTTCTCACTTTGTACCTCACCCAGCACTGTCTAAATCGTCCTCTTCATCAGTGACTGTCTCTGCCCCATCTCAGAGCTCGACCACACCTGGCTTGTTGGCTACGTGTTCCTGGAGGGACGTCTGACACATCATAGCCCCTCAAAAAATTAATTTGTCAAGTAGACTGGTGAAAGATTATAAATGAATGGCATGGTTTGTTAACATGGGAACTTTCATTCTTATTTTAATGCATATTTCCAGTCTCAGCTCTTATTAGTAAACTGACATTTGAGTGTTCTGTCTCAATTTATAAAGCTCTTTGAGAAATGTGATTGATTGGATGCTCAAATCCCAAAAGGCATAATTAGTCACATTTTAAGGGCGAGGAAGTGGAAACCAGAGAGGGTAAGTGATTTTCTCAACGTCACACAGCCAGAAGGAGGTGGGTTGAGGCTCAAAGCAGCTCTTCTCACTCACCACCCACGCAGTTTGCATTAGGCTGCATTCTTCTCGGATTAGTCTATTGTGGGCATACATATGCCTGTGTAGGTTCCTGTGAGCAACAAGTAATACATCACATGAATTATAATCGTAGGCTCATCCTCTGGCAAGTTTTAGTTCTTGCAGGACCTTACACAGTACAGCTCATATCCATTCATAACAGCCTTTAAAAATGATGAAAGGAGAAAGGAGAAACACCGAAGCAGTATGAATACACAAAATAACTCAAAGTTTAAGACAATATTCTTTATTTTGGTGACGTTAAGCTAGTTTTGTTCTTTTTTATTTGGGGAGATGTGGAACAATTAGGTCCTGAGGTTGAAGAGCTGATGGAATTCACAAAAGGAGGGAAGGCGTAATAAACACATGCCTGAAGATTTGAGAGGTGAGTGGGAAAATTCTAGACTCAGCAACCATAAGGCTTCTGTCACCAGGGACAGGTTTTATTCTATGTTTTAATACTTCAATGATCTAAGTATTTTTGGAAGTTTCTGAGGGTAAATGAGGGAAATAAGGCAAATTATTAATCTTCACATAGCAGTTTTTGTCACTCACTCTCCCTCCCATCCAATGAGTAAAAGTTACGTCATAATCTGGTTCTAAGGAGTCGGGTCTGCAATCTACCATATGAGCTGTCTTCAAATAACACAGCTAATCATTTTGTAGTGGAAGATGATCAATGCTATTGACCTTTTAGCCTAAAACAGAAAACATGAGTGACTATTCAGTAAATTGTCTTTCTGTCTGTCTGTCTGTCTTTCCTTCTTCCTTTCTTTCCACTTAACTGAAAGCAAGACTGTCATGTGTGTCAAATGTAAAAAGAATATTCATCTAAAGTCTGGATTTTTATCCAAAGTTCTAAAAAGATGTCTGAACACTGGGCAGAAAAGGTCACAAGAACCAGCTTTTCCAAGAGAACCATTTCCCAAAAATAATTTCCTAAAAAAAAAAAAATTAAAAAGGCTGCAGTGATTCCAATTCTCATCTTGGCTTCAATCAAGACAGAAAAACCTTCAAGTATGATGAGAGGGAAAAATACACATTTTTACCTTCGAATAGGTCTGTTTCAGTTGGGTTAGATATGGAACTGCTTATGGGGGGTTATGTCAGATTTCAAAACTTCTGGAAACCACCTAGGATCCCCACCCCAGCTTACAGCATCCTCCATGGGCTAGGCGGGATCTGGTCAGTTGCCTCCAGTTTGCCCCCATCCAAGGTTTGTAAAATTCCCCTCTGAGTGCAGGTGAGCCATGGAGGGTGAAGGATGCTCTTCAGACATTTCAGTATTCTGCAACCCCTGCCTCTGGCCTGCCCAGTGAGAAGTTGTCTTAGGAAGCTTTTGGGTTGAAATCCTGTCTTGAAGTGGGCGCTGGAGAAGCGCGTGTGAGACAAGGTTGCTTGTGCACGTTAGCAAAGAAGCACTGCTGGGAGGAACCTGGGGGTGTGGGGGAGCTGGCCGGAGGAGGGGAGAAGTCAAGGGAGTGTGAGACCTCAGGCCAAGGCCAGCTCCCCGTCTGATTCGGGGGGAGTTCTGGCATAAAAGTAGCACCTCGGGTAAGGGTAATGGGTGATGGTAATGAGGTAATGGGGCTTCCGTGATCTTGCCCCAGTCAGTCTGGTCTAGGAACAGAAAGCGTGATGGGTCATGCAGTCTCCCGAGTGCTCTGGCTCTCTGCATCTGCAAAGAGGGGGCTCCTCTGGTCCAGGGCACCCTTGCGGAGCTGGTCGCAGGAACTGCGGGTCCTCAGGGGTAATGCACACACAGGCGTCGGCACGGGCGCCCGGAAATGGTGCAGGAGCTCCAACAAGATCTGGGCAGACGACCAACCACACTGGCCAAAGTCACTAACCCTGTGCATGCTGGAGTGATTCCCTCCCCCGGCACGCCAGCCCCCCCTATCACGGCCCCTCACTCCCTCCACGTCTCCCACCCTCCTCCTCCACTCCACCTGGTTTCCAACCAAAATAATATCGGGGATCTCAGCACTAAGACTGGAGTCTGATGTAAGATGCACGTGGTCTTATTGTGGACATGGTCAGCGACTCCCAGTGCCAGAAAGGCTCCCTTCTATCGCTAATAGAGCCCTGAGTTATTGGTATCATGTCCGTGTTGTTTGGTTAGTAACTAAATTGGGTGCCTTCTCTTTGCCACAGTCCCTGAACTGGAGTCAACTGCAGTTCAGCAGAGAGATAGGCAAATAGCTGGGTAATACATCATAGTAGGTGCTACATGATCAAAATATTCTAGAAGCCCATTGGAAGGGCAGTGGACTTTGCCTGGGAGCTTGAGGTAAGGCTTCCAGAACAGGGGTCAGTCAAGTTCAACGGACAAGATCTCTATAGGTGGAGATAAAGAAGGGTTGTACACATTCCGGGAAAGAGAAACAGAACAAATAATGGTGACGATTAAAAGAGCCCAGGGGGAAAAAGGAGACAAGAGAGCTGAACTCCGGGTCAGCTTCACGATGCAGCTCTGCCATTAGCCTCACAGCGTTTAGATGGGAGGGATCTAGAAAAATGCTTGGGTCACAGAATCGTTAAGAGTGTTTCATTAATTACGAGAGAATATAGGTCAAATTTGCCTGCCTATGGCCTCAGGGGACAGAAAGTTACTCTTCTCTTTCAACATCAGAAGAATCAAAGCCACGTTTCATTAATTAACATTAACATTTTATGTATGTTATTAGTCTTTTAAACTATGAACTCAGAGCTCAGATTGGTTCTCTCTCACGTCTACCTTCCAGATTCAGACTTTTAAGTCACTAAACAGAAATGAACTAACTTGCCCTGAACGGCTGTGTTCCAGAAAGGGCAAGAAGAAGAATCACAAAGGCTCGGTTAGAGCTTGAGGGAGACCGGAGAGCATCCTGTCCAGACTCCTAGTGATTCCAGATAAGACCCTGAGGACAAAAGAGTGACTTTCACAGCATCCATAGAGCCAGGAACCCATCAACACTTCATGGAAGGTTCTTGTACACCGTACCGTGCTCTGCTAAACTCCACTGACACACGGTTGTACCCGTATCATTTATTCAAGTGCCAGAAACCTTTGTACAAGTTTGTAACGGTGTGAAAAATCACCATGAGTGTCAGTGCGGGGCTGTCAGGATGTGACCACAGGCTACCTGACACCCTCTCCCCCAGACGTGGCCGCTGGGCTGACACTGATGAAGTTTTGGTCAAGCAGTGAGAATGATTACACCAAAGACGCGGGTGTGAGAAGCTGCCCTCTTGAATACTGCACCAGATTAGGTGAGAAACAGAGCGGTGTCCCAGGCATTTAACTCAAAGTGGAAGCAGGGGCCGGCTCCTGTCTCCAGAGCCACCCTTTGCTTTCAGTGCTTCAGTGGCTGATTACTGAAGATGCTTGGAGCATCTCTCAAGAAAACGACGGCTCACTCCCAGAGCAGTTTCATCTTGCCTGGCGAGGATGCTGAGGGCTTCTAGCATTTTCTCCCGCTTTGCTCCCCTTTCCCACAGCTTGTGACCGAAACACCATCCCTGCCGCGGGAACGTCTTCCTCTGCCAGTTTTCCACAACCCAGAACTCAAAGGCCACTTAATGTTTTTCTTCACCAAAGGTTCAGAGTCAGCGGAGGAAATACATAAGTGTGTTTGTCCCTTGCTGGACAGAATCGTGAGCACGCCTGCCCAGTTTTAGGGCACTTGTTAGGGTGAGGACTGTGGCTGTTTTGTGTTCTGTGAAAGACCTGAGAGATTTTGAACTTAACAACAAATTCTGACAAGGAGCTTAAGAAGCCGACTACTTAAGTCCCAGGGGCAGCACTGAACGCGTAAGGCCGAGTGACGGTTTTCCCAGAAACTGAATAGAAAAGCTGGCCTTGCAGGTGAGCTGGCTTTTAAAAGTTTTCCCAGCCCTTGTCACAAGGCCAGGTACTCCTTCTGGGCTGAAGGAAGACCTCTTGTGAAGATCAGGTGAATGGGCCTCTTGGATTAGTTAAAATTTCATATGCTCTTGAACTTGTTCTCAGCTACAGTTTTTTTTTTTTTAAATTTAAACAACTTTATTGTGGTATAATTTCTGTACAGTAAACTACACATATTTCAGATGTACAATTTGATGAATTTTGGTAGATGGATACACCCATGAAACCACAGTCAAAATACCTAACAATTCCATCAGTCTCCAAGAGGTGCAAATTTCAAACTCCCAATTTATCCCTTCCCACCCCCTTTACCCCTTGGTAACCATAAGTTTGTTCTCTATGTACAATGGAATACTACTCAGCCATCAAAAAGAATAAAATAATGCCATTTGCAGCAACGTGGATGGACCTGGAGATCATCATTCTAAGTGAAGTCAGCCAGAAAGAGAAAGAGAAATGCCATATGATTCACTTACACGTGGAATCTAAAAAAAAAAAAAAAAAAGGACACAAATGAACTTATTTACAAAACAGAAAGAGGCACATTTACTAGTTTTTAAACCAGGTCCTGTAGGACAAATCCACCCGCCTCCAGTGGACAGGTCACCTGTCTGTGGACTCTTCTAGCAGGTTTCCAGTTACCTGTCTCCTTTTGTTCCTTGGGGCTCCCAGCAGGGGAGCAAATGAGACTGAGAGTAGCCTCCATTCCCCTCTGGAATTTTTGCCATCTTCCCAGCACCATTCCCAACAAAAAAGAATTCAGCCTCAGGAAAACCCTGAGGCTGCCTTAGGGCTTTCTCCTATTCCTCTTTAATGGGATGGCACAAAAATTATCCCCAAACTCAATAGTTACTTAATAGAAATGTTACCTCCATGTGATTCCTCTGTAGAGGGACAGGTCATCCTGGTTTTCCCACGACTGTCCCAGTGTTAACCCTGAAAGTCTCATATCCTGGTATATTCTGTGTGGATTCACAGAGAAATGATTCAGGACGTTACCAATGAAAGCGTTCCGGCATAATAACATCACTGGATGCCAAGCCAAATAAAGAGCCAGAAAACGTATAATGTGCACCCAGCGGCCTGTGCCAGAGGCCAGGGACTGCACTTGGGGAAAACGCGATGGCTGGTTACCCTATTTCCCTGTGTGTCCCCAGCTCTTTTGTAGACAACTGTCAAATTTTAACACAAAATTTTTAAAGTGTTAATCTAGGCATGGTATCCTAATTTGTTAACACCAACTGAACATTTACTAGAATATATGGAAAATCCAATTTTGTCAAATGGGAAGATGTAGACTTAAAAAGTTAGATGCAGGAAATCCCTGACACTCTGTACAGAGGCTGGTCTCCTCGGTGACTCTGAGTCCCCACACACATCGTGACTTGGGAGAAATGAGCTGCACAGCACCACTGACACGAACCCGGTGGTGATCTGGTCTCCTCTTGCCTTCTTCAAATGGCGCTTTATTGCCTTAGCAATTGTTGGTGCAACTTTATACTGCACGTTAAATACACACATTTTGTTCCTGGTTCACTTCAGACCCACTCTTACCAAGTGAACTGTTCCGTGGTGATTTCCATCGATGAAGGTGCGTGGTGATGACTGGTTTTCACTGTTGACGGCTTGGCTGGTCAATAGAAATGCAACATCCACAGGGCAGTTTCCATCTCCAGGCTGCTGCGACCAGAATGACCCCACCTTCCTTTCACAGTCTAGCCACATCATTCATCTGGCACGTGCTACGTACTGGCTTGAATTAACCTGCCTCTTCTATTGCTGTTTTATTGTTTTTAGCTCTGAACCGACTCCCCAGGTGACCGTCTAGGCCAGACAGTGAGACGTCTGTGGCCATGGACCCCCCTCTTCAGCAGATGGCCAACCACAGTATTTCAGGCATAGTAGGTGGAGTCTGAGTCCAGAACTCAGAGCCACATTTGGGCTATTTAAACTACGGTAGTACGGAAAATGCTATATTATCCTGAATAATTTCAGTGATTAACTGGGGAACACAAAAGTAGCGAATCATTCTACCTTTTCCCTTGGTTTTCATATTTTAGTGCTTTGTCTTTGATTTGTGATAAGTCACATACCTTGGCTTTAAAAAAATCAGGGAGTCACTGGGGTATCTTTCTTCTCGGCTTGGAGATGTCAAACCATAGGCAGTGTGTTTGACTCTATCTGCTGGACGCAGGCACTGTCCTCCCTCACCAAGCTCCGCCCAACTGCACCATTCTTAGACCTCACTTGTTCTAACATTTCTTGCCGTAATATTTTGGCTCCTGAGCACATGTAAAGCCTCTTTCCCATTTCCCCCAAGTGCAGTCCCTGGCCTCTGGCACAGGCCGCTGGGTGCACATTATACGTTTTCTGGCTCTTTATTTGGCTTGGCATCCAGTGATGTTATGCCGGAACGCTTTCACTTGTAACGTCCTGAATCACTTCTCTGTGAATCCATATAGTCTCTACCTCTGATAAGCACACAGAAGAAAGTGACTAACACCCTGGTTCCACATCAGTATCACCATTTCTTCTACAAGGCGTAACTGCAGGAAAGCCTAGGAGAATTCTCCTGACTCATTTTAGATATTTATTATTTGCAGAACTGGGTAAACAACTAGGATTTTACTTTGGGAGCCTTCCCATTGCAAAGTTGTAACTCGTGGCCAAACATTCTAGTTACTGTGGAAAAACTGAGCAATGCAAATTGGCAAAACGATGTAAAATGAAGATCCCAGCCGAGCTGTCATAAATTCTAGTGGACTTCATACTGAAGATTAGTAGGAGTATGGTAAGAGGGGGTTGGGCACTCAAAATCTCAGCTCCTCATCCCCCTGAGCCAACAGTAGGTGCTAATTAAGCCAACACTACCTTGAGAAGTAGCTTTCCCCAGGGCTATGCATATTTGTTAAAGAAAAAAAGTGTCTGCGGTCATTCTTGGTCTAGCATTGCACTTTATCTTACCAAGTGCACTTGTAGAGGTGACTGAGTCACCAGCCGAACAAGGTGATGATAAAGAATGCCAGTAAAGGGATATTTTTTCCTTGCTGTTCCTCTTGATGGTCCAACCTGAGGAACAGGAGCTGGAGACATAGGAGGCAAGGCTGGGCTCCTGAAACCAAAGAGGTACAGGATTTGAACTTCTTGATGTTTGATAGCACCAGTGCAACTGAAAATGGAGTGATCAAACGTTCTGTGCTCTTCCTTTAAGAAATATTGCTAAGGTTATTGCACCTCGTGCATTATTTTTGATCACATGCTGAAGGATATTGTCCGTCTGCATCACTGGCTCTGCCCCTCTAGCTTTGGTTTGCCATCACGGTCGCCCTAACCAGAGTGAGCGCGGACTTGTGACCCGCTCTTCTCCAAACTACTTTCCTTGGCGAATGTCTCCTAACCCCTGCCAACTTAGCTCCCTTCTCTTCTGAAATCTGTGTGTACTTAACAAGCAGCAGTGATTGCAAAGGCTCAGCATTATGGTTTATTAGTCAGTAAACACCACTTATCACCCAGTGAAGAAGCATGCACACCAACAAGAGGGCTCGGATTATCAGCTTAGACTCCTGGCAGTCTCTTGGGCAAACAGTGTTATGTTTTGTTTTTCAAATTGCTTAATGGTGTATCTTATCTTATTAGTCAACTCTCACTTTATAGCACGGAGACCAACCTAAAATGCAATCCTTGCCTCAAAGCACTGAATTGTTATATGATTTCCTTCTGGTAAGCAGAGCAGTCCAATGGGGGCGGGGTATAGGTTTAGCCTCAGACAGGCATGGGTTTAATTCTAGAATGGCTACGTACTAACACAAATGCATGTCTTGGGGCAAGATCACTGAATCCTCTGAGCTGGTTTTTGCACTAGTGAACTGAGGAAAACAAATTTACATTCCAGGGTTCTCATGCAGCTTAGATGAGGGAGAGTGTAGAATGTGTGCAACCCCATGAGGGCTTCCATCAGAGGACTTGGGGAGTGACATTCCACGGTGACGGTGGCCAATGTCAAGACTCTGCCCATTGTGTTCTGCCACCGTGACAGGGTACTCGCGTGTCTCGTCCAAGCTCTCATCCAGGAATGGTCATATGCAAATTCCTGCTCTCGCACCTAGATTTTCCTCTCTTCCTCCGTGCTTAAATTGTGGGATAGATGAACCGGGTACTCCGGTTCCTTGAAGACCTGCTGTTGTCACCAGTCCTTCTGCAGAAACCCTGAGCTGGTTTAAAATACCTTAAATGATTTGCATTCCCTAGAAGTCCTGCTGCTTCTTCAAGGAAAGCCTGGAGGTAGGAGGGCTTTCTGAGTCTTACTCTATTTCTTTTATCGCATAGCACTTGAGTAGTCAAGTAGTTCAGATTACTTCAATAAACAGAACTTAATTAATTTGTTCCTAGGAAACTGAGTTTTCTCGTGCCAATTTTCCTGAAGTGCACTGCATTGCAGTGATAAGCTATAAGTGTCATACCACTTAGTTAAGCACTTTTTTCCCCTTGACTTTTGCAGGACATTAATATTCTCAGCAATTGAGAATGAGAGTCTATCTCCTATCTTGGTTAGAGAACCGAGAATAATTTTTGTTATTGCCCCTTCTTTTCCTCACTTGCTGTTAAAGTGCTTACACCATCCAACACTGAATCAAATACAGATGTAACTAATTCGCTGGTGTGTGCAAGACTGGGAGAGGGGAAAAGCGAAGAGGGTGGGGAGTGTTATGTGTGGTGTCGGCTGTTCCTTGTGATGCAATGTGCTCTTACTGGCAATGAGTACACAATGGAAACTCCCACCTGAATTGCAGGAATCACAAGGGCAGGTAATGGAGAACTTCTTTCCGGTTGTGCAGGCTAAACTGTGTGTGTGTTTATGAGGACGCTGGGGAGACATGGAACCTGGGCACAAGACAAAACGAAAATGTCAACAGTAGCACCGCCCTTCCACCATCCGCTAACTGTACACGTGGCCGTGAAGAACACAATGGTACACAGATATCTTCCAATTCCAGTGTTTTATTAAATCTAGCTATCTACCTATTTACCCAGCCAGCCAGCCAGCCATCTGTCCTTCATTTTCTTGTTTTGTGATATATCTTTTCCCTTTTCTTGAAACTGAAGCTCAAGATAGCTTTCCATTTTAAATATCTCTTGTCAGAAAGGCTAAGTTCAAGTTTGGTTCTCAAACATGCATTTATACTACTGTGAACAGCAAATCCCAGATGTTAAATTTGTAGAGTAGGACTGATTGACCTACCAGTCTGATAGATAAGTAGGTAAATACATGTCCCTTTAACACACACACACACACACACACACACACACACACACTCTCTCTCACACACTCACACCATACTGGCCAGGTAGCAAGAACATAGTGGTCACAATGGAGGGTGATGTGAAACATAATTTACCTCCTAAAGATTATGTGGGAATTCTGCTCGCTTTTCGTAGATTGCCTCTTTATTATTTTTTTAAGTTAAAATCAAGCACTGGAGAGATTCATACTTTGCCTAAACACTTAACTCCAATTTTAACCAAGAGGTCAAATACACCCACTTCAGGGCACTATAACTCATCTCTTGACCCCCAGCAGAGAGT
Organism: Camelus bactrianus; assembly: GCF_048773025.1. Taxonomy (NCBI): domain Eukaryota; kingdom Metazoa; phylum Chordata; class Mammalia; order Artiodactyla; family Camelidae; genus Camelus; species Camelus bactrianus. The sequence goes on from NC_133539.1 coordinate 6,371,997, forward strand.
AGGGACTATGGAAATATCTTCACCCCTCACATGAGCTGCTATGACTCCAAAGGAAATCAAAGGTGGCCTTGAAATTTCTATTTTTGGCCTACTTTCTTCAGCAAGTTTCCTTGAAACGCCTGTCTTCATTGTATGCCGACGGCAAACAATACTCTTGAATCTCACTGAACTTGGCAACACAAGAAAACGCTAGTGAGCTCACTGCTTCGAGAAAAATCAAGACTTAATTATTACTGGGCTCTGTTCTTATTCTCGAGCTATTATCCCATGTGACAAGGAATTGAGCCCAGACACACAATTCATTTTGGTTCTACTAACAACAGCTGCCATTTGGCGAATGACTACCAAGGGGCAGGGCTTTGATTTAGGTGTGTTAAACCCACCGCCCTGTTTAGTTATGAATAATTATGAAGTCATTTATTGTAACTGTACCCTTACTGTCATATTAACAAGCTGTCCGTGAGATAAGGACTATTCTTCCCACTATATAGGTGAGAAAACTAAGTCTTCAATTCAATCACTTGCCCAAGGCCAGGTAGTTAATGGTTTGAGGCACAGAGATTCAGATCTCGATCTCCCTTCAAAGTCCACACTCTGAATCACAGTATTTTAGAGTCACTCATGAATTCAAAGCCCGTGTGGAGCATCTAGGCTTCACTGAGCTGTAGGAATGAATTGCATCGTGAAGGCTGAAATGGCCAAAAACGAACACATGGCATCAAACACGAGTCCTGTTTCATTTCCAGCTGTAGACACTGTGCATCTTTTCAAAACATATTTATAAATGGAATTATTTGTAAGGTGCCCTCACAGCCTAGCTTCAGATGCAGCCCTATCTCAGCCTTATCTCATCTGAAAGACTAATCTGAGGAGGTTCTCAGATGAAGGGATCCTGGGGTGGCTGTTGCCCTTCTTATTTCTTTCCAGGAGTAATTTAGCATCAAGGTGATAATGGAGTGGAACAGTGGTCCCCAACCCTGACTACCCATTAAAATCACTCAGAGACTTTTTAAATGGCCAAGAGATTCTAATTTAGTTGATCTGGGGTGAGATCTTGACATCAATATTGTGTTTAAGAGCTTGAGACGATTTAAACAAAACCAGGATTGAGAACAGGGAAGTAGACACAGAGGGAGACGGTTGGGGACAGAACCAGAAGGCAGTCGACTCAGCTGTCGAATCTGGGTCTCCAGCCCTCCATCTCTTCCACTGAGCGCCTCCCTCCAGCCTCGTCCTGTTCTCAGGCCCTGTGATGACGGCGCCTGCGGCCACAAGGGGGTTTCCCTGCACATCATGGATGAGTCAACAACCCCCCCTGCAAAGAGCACCTTAGATCTGCAGTGTCTGTGTGGCCGTCTAGCTCAGGCCGTCTCATTCCCTCAGCTGGCCCTTCGATCTGCTGCCAGTCTACAGCTCTGGTCGCTTGGATTAGCTCTTCTCAGGAAGAAAAGAGGCTGTTCTTAGTTCAGAGTGCCTACTGGTTCCCATTAGTTCTGCAGAATAAATACCTTAAAAGTAACAAGATGCACCCTCTCTGTCTCATTAGCTGCCAGTGCTCTTGCCCCCAAGACCTGGGACGAGAGCTTGTTTTCCAGAAATCAATGACTTTCCTAAGTCATTTTGAACTCAGGGGTGTGTAAGGACTGGGGTAGAGCCAGAGATAAAGATCTTACTGCGTGGAACTTAGTTCTTCCTAGAAGGAGCTGTTGGAGACCAGGGAACTCTGGGACCCCCCACCTGCCGGGGGAGCCGACAGATCTCGAGACACCTGACTCACTCCGGATCTGATGGAGATGGCGTTCAGGTCAGTGGAAGGCACAGCTACGCGGAAGTTGGTTTGGTCACCACTGGATGAGGAAGGAACAGTAGCTCGATAGGCAGGTCCAAGGCCCAGTTCAGGTCGGGTTTCCATGCCAGGCCTGACATGTGGACTCATCTCTGCTCGCTAGTATTTTTAAGTCTCACCTAAGGAACCAAAGTCCGCCCCTGTGTCCCCACTCACATCCGACTTGAATACGAGGATTGCTTGTTCCTGGGCCTGGGGAGAATGAAGGAGGTGCAATCTGGGTTATATTACTTATCGATCCCTCCCCAAAACACGTCTAATCTGGTGTTTCGTTCCCTCTTCTTGAGGCCAGTGGGTGAGAAACCAGTTTAACCACAAAGAGCTTAGGGAGCCGGCGCTGGAAGCTTGGTCTCAGGTTTAGTTTTTGTAAACAAGCTGGTCACAAAGAAGGGACATGACTTGGAAAAAAAGGAGGGAAAAAGGAAGGGCACGTTTCCTACATGGGTCAAGTTTTATATAATCTAAAAATTAAGTAAATAAGGACTCAAGCTTGAGAGTCGCTTAGCAAGTCTTTGTTCAAGTGACAAATGGACAATAATAGAAGTGCAACTAAAACCATCTCACATAGCTTATGTCCAATTCAGAAACACAGGAGAACCAAACAGCTCATTTTTAGGAATGGTTGTTTTATGGCGAGAATAGTCTAGAATGGGGGCCAGTAACCTACGGCGCGCAGGTCAAACGGGGCCCACCACCTGTTTATGTAAATAGTTTATTGCAACACGACCACATCCCCTTGCTTACTAATTGTTTGTCTGCTTTCATGCTGAAAGGGCAGAGTTGCCAAGCAGCGACAAAGAAAGAGAAGCATAGCCCGAAGGGGGAAGGGCGCGGGAAGGGATAAACTAGGAGTTCAAGATTTGCATATACCAGGAGGGTGCAGCTCAGTGGTAGAGCGCCTGCCTAGCATGCACGAGGTCCTGGGTTCAATCCCCAGTACTGCCACTTAGAAAACAAACAAACAAACCTAACCAGCTGAATAAAAGACAAAAATTAAAAAAAAAAAAAAAGATTTGCGGATACTGACTATGTATAAAATAGGTAAGTTTCCACCACACAGCACAAGGAACTATATTCAGTATCTGGTAGTAACCTATAATGAAAAAGAATATATGCATGTACATGTGTGGCTGAAATAGGATGCTGTGCACTGGAGACTGACACAACATTGTAAACTGATTCTAAATTAAAAAATAAATTAATTAAAAACAAGAAGTATAGTCTGCAAAACTGAAAATATCTACTACTGGGTTGTTTTCAGAAAAAAGCTAGCCAACCCCATGATCCAACAGATGGAACAATTTACAACGTGACATCTGAAACAACCTTCCTAGTCTCAGTGAGGAGACGTCTCCGGAAAACAGAAGTTCTTTCCAACACGTAGTTACTGAGCCCTGACTGAGTGCAAGGTTTGTCCTGTGAGCATCGGAGAATAAAAGCGTATATGTTTTCTAATCTTGCCCTTCAGAACATTATAGTCTAGCAGGAAAAGTCAGTCAGCAAGGAGAATTTCTTTATTTAGAAAGAAACTATTTCTAAAATGTCATAGCTTGATAAAACCACCCAAATTGTTATAGCTTGCAAAAGCATCCAAATTCTTAACTTTCTTTTTTTCTCTTTAAAAAATTTTTTATCGTAGTATAGTCAGTTCACAATGCTGTGTCAGTCTCTGGTGTACAGCATAATGCTTCAGTCATACACATACATACGTATATTCCTTTTCAAATATTTTCTCATTACAAGTTGCTACATGATACTGAATATAGTTCTCTGGGCTATACAAAAGAAACTTGTCGTTTATCTATGTTATATGTAATGGTTAGTATCTGCAAATCTTGAACTCCCAATTTATCCCTTCCCACCCCCTTTCCCACTTTCTGAAAGGTTAGCCCTAATCTCAGTAACTGCACAGATAAGAGCCAGAGAAGTTCACTGTTTCTGAATTAGACGTAAGCCTTGTGGGATGATGTTAGTTTCATTTCTATTGTGGACCACTTGTTACTCGGGTAAACGTTTGCTGTGTGACTCTCTAGCTTGAGTTGTTTTTTTTTTTTTACTTCATTTTTAGACTGGGCTGAGGTCACACGGCTGGGGGAGAGGCAGGGAAGTCAGTCTCTACCATTTGTTTTCTCCTTGTACACTGCAACATGGGGCCTGATAATTTTGTTTACTCAACATTCACCAAGTTTAATTCAGAATCTAAATTACGGGCCAGGCACTCTCCTATTGACTGTGGAGACAACTTTCCCACTTTCTGAAAGGTTAGCCCTAATCTCAGTAACTGCACAGATAAGAGCCAACAAAACAGACCCTCCATCCCTTCCAATTTCCTTTCTTTTTACCTCGGATGTGTAAATAAAGCATACACACACGGTGGTCAGGTGAGGATGAGTGCTGGCGGAAGAGAGAGCAGGTGAGGGTGATGGGCAGTAATGAGGTGGCCGGGAAGCCAAGAAGGTGCCACTGCTGAGCCTACTTTGGGATTGAGCCCTGTAGAGCTGGAGGCGTTAGCTGCGCAGACAGGCAGAAAGAGCCTTAGAGGGGACATCCGGAGAAGGGGCGGGCTGGGCGGTCCAGGGCAAGAGCAAGGATGCCGGTGCGGTAGGAGAGGTGTGGGGTGAGGGCTAGGGGAGGAGATTTTGAAGAGCTTTGCAGACCTTTGTAAGAACTGGCAATGAAGCTACTTGGGCATTTAAAATGATTTAAATGTTGGATGAGAGCCTCTCTCTCTTTAAACCCCTTGCCCTGGGTTTTTGTTTGGTTTGACCTCAAAGGGGGGCGTCCATGCAAGTGTGTGGAGGATAGGGGGTCTGCCTGCAGTCTCAGGTGAAATCCTGGTGCTCAGTTAACCCCAGATCACCCTCAGTGTGGCAGAAGTAAGCATGAGAGAAGCAGCAGTGGGAATGGCACTTATCCAGGAAGAACTTTGAGTCGAGCTGGGACGCACACAACCAGCCTCTTGCCTGCCCCTTATCACATTTTCTGTTTGGGTAAACAAATAAGAGAGGGTGGTCATGCGCCGTCCAAGTCCTGTCTGCACAGAGCCAAGGACCAGCGACCACAGTGTGGGCTGGGGGTGACCAGAGCCAGAGGGGCAGGCCCGGCTCCAGGCACCCCTGCATCTGCACCTGTTAAGGACAATTAACCCCTCCCTGGACAGAGGAAAGCAGCTTACACACAGTAACCCTGGGCCTTTGTGGACAAAGGGAAAGGGCGGGGGCAAGTCATTCTTGAAACATCGAAACTGAAAAATGAAATAATCCACAGAGAGTGGAAATCCCATATTGCACCGAGAGTGTACGTTCTGCCCAAATTTATTTCCGTCATTGCCTCAACTCTACACCTGGTCACAAATTTGCTATTCCTAGCAAAGAGCTTGGATCTGAACCGTGAGCTGATTTCTACGAGATGAAGATTCACTCAGCTGCCTGTGGCCTCCACAGCCTCCGAGAGCCGACCCCACCTCGGAACCCAACAGCGCTGCGAAGGCCGACACCCCGCCCTGCAGTGAGACCGCTGGAGAAACGGCGCTGCCCCGCTGCGCGGGAAGGCGACCCGGCCGGCCCGCGCTTGGGGAGATTGCAAACCTGAAAATTCTCGGCAAAAAAGACACGTCTTACCAGAGCACAAAGCAGACACTTGGCCTCCACTCTCCGTGACGCAGGGCTCCCCGACTGGCAGGAAAACCACAGTAAGGAGCTGATGATGCTGCTAGAACACATTCCATGGGCTGTCCGAGGCTATCTTTATTTTACAGTAAGGTACAATATGCTCCACGATGCTCCCTATGCCGGGCATTTTTTTTTTTAAATTGTATTTGCATCCTCGTTAATCCCAGCAAGTCACAAGCAAACTCTCCATAATTTAAACAGATTCACTAGATCTTTCCCACCTGTCGACTGTGGAAATCTTTCATAGGAGATGGGCATTTTGAGAAACTGAGTTCCAGAAAAACTCTTACATTTTATAGACCAAAAATGCTTGCCTTTTTAAATCTTTTTTTTTTTTCTTTCTTTCTTTTAAGAGAAGTCAATGGTGAAAGCAATGTTTGGCCAAGTGTTATTTGGTCAAGAAATGTATTAAATCCTCATAATAGGAGCATTCCAAGAACTTCACCCTTAAGAAAATAAATGTTCCTGTTTTAACTTAGACTCCATAAAAATTAAAATTGTTTTGGAAGAAGGACTTCCCTGTAACCTAACGGATATTCAACAACTCAGATGCGTTTTGAGAGCAACTTTCCATCCATCTCTAAAGGGAAAACAGACAGCCGATGTAAGATTACTCGTAAAAAAAAAAAAAAAGATTATTTGTAAAGCCCAGACCATGCGTTAAGACTCACGCTCAAGAAAAACTTCCTTGCTAATGCTTAACTTGCTATCATAACCATTTCTGCTTTTTCAGAACGTCCTAGATCCTTTTTTTTTTTTTTTTTTTTTTACCACTTTCAATCAGGGAAGCTGGACAGAGTGCATCACAGCCAGTCATCAGGCCCACAAGGGAGGTCTGGACGTGATGAGCTGTGAGCCTTCCCCGTTGTTTTCATTCTTCGCAGACTCTGAATAATCTGGGGGTCACGAGAGGGTAAGACATCTGCAGTGCCACAGTGGGAGGCTACATTTCTTGATGCCTTTTTAATAAAAGGAGGGGTGTGGAATAGCCATGACTGTTACAGAGTACTGTGTTGTGGGGGTCCCTGGAGGGCTGAGGGTGGGGACAGGTAGAAATGACCAGTAAATTTAAGTAATACATATAACTACTCACAACAAGGAGAAAGAACAGGAAATACACCCCAGAATTAGAAGCTCTGTGAGGGACTGCAGTAAAAATAATGCTCATAGACGCAATTTCACACCTCATGAGAAAACATAAACCGAAGTCTTGTTCTAATTTTTTAACAGCAATTTTGCTAACAAGATCAGGAGGCTTGAGCCAAACATCTGCATCAAATGATGACGTCATGGCAAAAATGTCCTTTTTCCATTGCAGGGCAGTCACAGCAAAGCAGACGCACAGAAATGCTCTCTGCTTCCACTCAGCGCTGAGAGGAGGCGCCAGGCAGAGTCCCCTGGGCCGGGGTTAGCAGCACTTGCATTTCCCTTGTGACCCCGATTTCTACTTTAAGATGAGTTGGAGGAGCTGACCTTTTTCATATCTTTGGTTTGCTCATTGGTCTGCAAAACCTTGCGCGTCTAGTTAGTGCTTCATTCATTGTTTAACTATTATTTTTATTTAGCTTTTATAGGGTACCAAAAATGTGGCTGAAGTTAAGTTCCTTTCCTGTCTTTCCAGCTACAATGGAAAGTTATTTTTTTAAGCTCTTTTAAAAAAAGGGGCAGGGGAGGGAAAAAATAAAAATAAGTTAGGACCCCAGAAGAGGTTTTTCAGAGCTCATGTGTTCAGATTCCCAAGGGAGCCCCGTGGGCTGCCCGTGGGTTCCCAGAGGAGGCAGGGTGCCGTCACTGAGCACCCTCGGTGACTATTACATTTGATGTCCTTTCTGGGTTGGTGGCTTTGTGACCCTGGGCTGGTCAGAGAGCAAGCTTGTGGGGACTGAACAATGGGACAAATATTCACGCTGTAAAGTAAATGTCACATCCAAAAGGTTTCTGCTTGGATTCTTGGTAGTATGTGTGAACATGCCTCTAGGAGCATCTGGCTCCCTGAAATATCAAAAACAAAATCAAAACAGCTAGTTCTGAATCCTTCTCCATCAGCTGCTGCAGATAGATAGGTCTTTTCTCCTCCTGTCACTGCAAGCTGGCTTCTACAGTTCAGTGGGAAATGGCTTGTTTCTGCAAGCTGACCCGCATCCGGAAACACCCCATATGTTCACTGTCACATTTGCAAACCTACTTGTAGGGTTTTAACTTTCAGACCTTCCCAGGGGACTTGCCTCCCAGTGACAGGGTCATTTCTAATCAGAGAGCAGCCTCTGAGTACAAACATACTCCATGAGGGAAGGGCAGGTGGAAGATGTAGGGAACTGAAAGGGAGAAACAGGTTTTTTCCCTCTCGTCTTTCTTTTCCACACCAAGTCCCTGACACTGAGGACTGGAAGATACTTTTATCCAATCGTTCGATCCCTCCTCTTTTCCTTCCACTGGGGAAAATGTCGTCCCGAAAATTTTGAATACCCTTTCAGAGGACTTCCCTCCTAGGGTTTAAAGCATATGATCTCCAAGCTAGAAGTCAGAGTTAAGCCGTTTTTTATTTTAAATTGTGTATTTGTTCTGTCTTTGCAATTAATCCGAGTACGTATCATTGTGATTAAGTTTTAGGATGCCTGTATTCATAGGCTTGTATTAATAACCAATCAGATGCATTGGGTCCTGCTATGACCCAAAGGGTAGCTTTTAACGCCCTTCTCACAGTTCTCCTGTGGCTCCTCTGTGCCTTGGGAAAGGCCACATGACTGTGGTTCACTGGACCTGGTTTTCCGCCAAAATCGAGCAAAGCATCTGAACACCACTGATCCTGATGGACAGCCAAGAACCAGCCAAGGCTGGTGCACAGCAGGGCGACTATTCAAAGGGTTGTTAAATGAAGAGCAGCAGGAAGGAAGAGACGGCTGCTCGCCTAGCTCACCACCGTCCTCAACTCCCTCTGCACTAATGGCCAGTCCTCCAGTAAAGCAGCTCAAAATACCACATTCCTCAGCCATCAGATAGAAGTAGAAGAAGGCTGAGATGATGGAATAAAGAGTCCGGCTCCATTTTTGATGTCTGACTGCTTCCAAGCCCCACCATCCCCTCCCCCTTTCTGTCCCACCTCCAGGAAGCACCCGGGATTCCCTCTCTCCTTCGGCATCGGTGGGAAGTTCAAATCCCAAAAGCCCTACTAACAGCCAGGATCCCTCACCCATCATCACCCTCTGCCCTCAGGGAGGGCAGGGCTGTCTCCTTTCCCTGTTGTCTTAAGCCAAATTTGGATCATCTCAGGAGCCTGCTCTGCTCACTTTATAAAACCTCGTTATGTGAGTGAGAAACATTTCTGCACCTTCGGGGGCGGGGTGCCTGTGTGGCACCGTCAGTGTCGGCCTCCAAACCACATTTTGGGTGAGAGCGCCCGTCCCACCTCGGGAGAACCTCTTTTCGAGAGTTTACTTAATGGCTGTGTCACCTTCACCCGTCGCCCTTCCTCTTCTTCCTGCTGGAAGTATTCCAGCCAGCCCTCTTGTAACATGGAGGAACAACCCCGTGCTAAGAGTGAACAGTAGAAAGAAAGAGGGAACTCAGGTCCCTGGTGCCATTGCGAGCTACCCTCCCATCCGCAGACTGCCTGCTTCTGGGCCTCTCGAGTCATGGAAAACAGCCTCAATAGCTCCAAACACAGAGCTATGACTGAATTGTCTCGCCCTCATATGTGTAGATCAGTACTTTTCCTGTGACGTGAACAGGCGACTATTATAATATTTGCACTACACCTGGGATGAAGCCCTTCTCAGAGGGAGTCCTGCAACTAGACGCTTTCTGGGCTGAACTCACTTGAGGGCTGAGCAAACTCACAGAGAGAGCCTGTCTGCATAGCTGGAAAACGAACTGGAAATTGGTCTGCAGTAGAATGTGGAGAGAGGGTCAGAACCAAGCATTTTGTTTGGGAAGCTACCCAATCTCTCTCTCATGCTGTTAATGGGTCTGAAAGAACCAAAGTGTCAGGAAGAAAAGGGCCTGTTTATTGAGGACCAAGCCCTCCACTGGTGATGTGTGAGGTATGCAGAGACGAGAAGCCTCATTTTCCTTCTCTTAACCCTGGTGGAGGACGTTGACTCAGGAATGCTAAGAAGTCATAAAGAGAATGACAACAGACTTCTGATACTAGAAGACGTCAATCAATTAGAATTTGATTTATTAACATTAAATCTGTACAAAACTTTAGGTTTGCCTGTATTTTTGTAAATGGGCACAAGGCGCCAGTGCAAGTGATAAAGGACATCACGTGAGTCTGGAACAGGAGGCTGAGCAGAGCCAGACCCACCGTCACTGCCCTCAGTGGACCACACAGAGCGTCCCAACCTGACCTGGTGATAATGCAGAAAGGGGAGGGAGCTGGCAGCAGCCTCCTGCTGGTGTGGCCTTTCCATGTCAGTGCTGGGAGGAAACAACACAGTACTTACTTTTTAAAGAAATGAATGAATTAAAAGTTTATGGTCAAAAGGAAATAACAATAAGATTGCAGAGCTGAAATATTAGCACAGTCTAAATCATCTGTCTTTAGAAAAACGACTTGCGTATTCTAGAGAAAACCATGTCTGATTGGAGGTCATTGAAGATGTCAAAACAGATCAAAAGTGTGTTTTATCTTCACGTTTCTCTTTGTTGTCCGTTAAAGTTAAAAATTAACTTTCAGAAAGCTTCACCATCCGATAGACACTGATGGCTTTAAGGAGTTTTTTAAGACAGTTCTAAGAACTCAACACCTTAGTATTTTTGGTGGTCCAATTTCAGACAAAATGCTAAACACGTGTATTGTTGACAGAGTAAAAGTGCAGCCACAGGAAATAAGGACAAGCTGGCCTCACTAGGCTCCCATCTCAGCACCCCCTGGGGTGGCAATGGGGGTGTCTACACCTTTTTTTCTGGGGGAAGTAAAGCTCAGATTCTAACTCAGCTTTTTGAGCAAAAAGAAGAGTTTACGTCAAAACCTGAAGCAGTGTGTTTGAAAGATTTTCCAACAAACAGAGGTAAAAAGAAAAGGGAAGAAATGTCTTACATGCTTTAAGAAAGGCTCCAAAGACGAGTTTCTGTGTCCAAAAACCTATTAAAACTGTTCATGAACTATACTGATTTCTCTCAAAAGTTAAGACCTCAGCTGAAATCCTAGCATTTCCTGATTTTGGCAGGAAGCCACCTCTGTGGGTGTCTGGACATCAGGCGCTGTTTGAGCACGGAGAAGGTGATCTGGCAGCACACCGAACCCGTCTGACGGGTGTGGCCTCTACCTGGATGGCTTACTCATGAGTCAGAAAGCACCTCTGTTGCCAGGCTTGCGTTTCATTTTGTTTTAGCCTTGTCTGACTCAGGATGCTGAACAAGCTTTAAAATTCAGAAATACAACATGTTGTAAAAAGCAAGTACTCATTTTTCAGATTCTCAAAATAGCAGATGTCTTCATGCGTACACTTACATTTATTGGAGGGTTTACGCAGGTAGAAAGGAGCCCTGTAGCAGCGCCAACGCCAGCACTCACACGGGGTCTTTACAGACAGAGGGACACCAGACACTGAGGAGGTTGTGAGAGTTTCAGGGCCTCATTGTTCTGTTCAGAAAGGGCTCCCAGTTGTGAAGCTGCCTTTAATAAACTGGGGAGGATCTTTGGACCCAGCCTTGGTCAGTCCTTCAAGAGGTTGTGAGAGTTTCAGGGCCTCATTGTTCTGTTCAGAAAGGGCTCCCAGTTGTGAAGCTGCCTTTAATAAACTGGGGAGGATCTTTGGACCCAGCCTTGGTCAGTCCTTCAAACAGATCACCAAGTCAGTCCCTTAACTGTCATTGTTACGTCCTGCTAGAAAAAGGTTGTTTCATCTGAGTGTTTCTGTTTGGTCTACAAGGAACCCAGGGCTGCAGTAACTAATCACATTACTATATTGCGTAGAACTTTTATTCAAAGTATAACTTATATTTATATATAAATGTATAAATATAAAAATATAAAAATGTAATATATCTGACAATAGCAGCATAAAGGAGGTTGGAGGGAACACAGATGTGTTGGAGTAAAAAGATGACACCAGATGATAACTTGAATCTACAGGAACAAAGAAACCAGGAGTGAAAAATAAGAAGAGTCATATAAGCAAGTCTTTTTTTTTAATGTATAGGGTGGTTGATTTACAATGTTGTGTTAGTTTCTTGTGTACAGCATATTGATGTACATATATATATATATATATAAAATACATATATATGATCCCTTTCATATTCTTTATCATTATAAGTTATTAGAAGATACTCAATATAGTTCCCTATGCTAAACATTAGGACCTTGTTGCTTATTATAAACAAGCCTTTAGATACACATTTTCTCTCCTTTCTTATCTCAGCTTCTTTAAATGATATAAAATTATATAAAGTAATAATTATAGCAATGTATTGTTGAGTTTACATATCTATATCTGTATCTGTATCTCGAGAGAGAGTGAGAGAGAAAGAACATGTATAGCAATATCGCAGAAAAGGGAGGAGGAGGGCACGGAGCTATGAAAGAGTGAAGTTTCTACATCCCCTTGGTACTAAGTTAGCACAAGTCTGAAGTCAGTTCTGATAGATGAAGACGCATACTGTGGGCCCTAGAAAATAACTCACTGTAAGCCACTAAGGAAGTAATTCAAAAATACAGTCAAAAATTATTAAAGGAATTAAAATACTGCACTTTAAATATTCATTTAATGCAAAGGAAAGTAGTAAAGGAGAACAGAAGAACAAAATGTGACATGACATAGATAGAAAGCAAAAAGCAACATGGAAGATGCAAATCCAACCATATCAATAACAGTGTGAAGCATGAATAGATTAAGCAGTCCATTGTCAGACTGGATAAGAAAATATGATTCAACTATATGCTGTCCACATGACATAAACTTTAGATTCAAAGACACAAACAGGTTGAAAATAAGAGAATGGAAATAGATATGCCATGCAAATAGCAATCATAAGAGAGCTACCACTATCAGGTAAGATAAACTTTAAAGCCAAAGAAATGATACTAGAGATAAACTGGACATTTTATAATGATAAAAGGGTCAATCTATAAGAAAAAATAATAATTATAAACATATTTGCATCTAGCAGCAGTGCCCTAAAATACACAAAGCAAAAACTGAAAGAATTAAAGGAAGAAATAGATAATTCAACAATAAGAGTTGAGGATTTCTATATCCCACTCTCAACAACGTGTAAAACTACTAGGGAAAAAATCAAGCGAATATAAGATTAAACAACACTGTACGCAAACAAGAGCTAACGAATATTTATAGATGACTGCACCCAGCAACAGCAGAATATGCATTCTTCCCAGTGCACTTGAGCGTTCTCCCAGCGAGACCCCACGCTAGTCCATAAAACAAGCCTCGCTAAACTGAAGAGGCTTGTAATCATGCAAAGCATGTTCTCTGAACCACAACAGAACGAGATTGGAAATCCATAATAAAAGAAAATTTTCCAAAAATTTTTGGAAATTAAAAATATGAGGGAGTTAAACAACACACTCCAAAAACCAATGAATCAAAGAAGAAATTACAAGGAAAATTAGAAAATACTTTGAGGTGAATGAAAACAAAACAGAACACACCGACATGTATAGGATACAGGTGAAGCAGTGCTTGTAAGGAAGTGTATGGCCATAACATCTACACTGAAAAAGATGGAAGACCTCAAATCAACAGCCCAAACTTCCACCTAATACAATGGAAAAATAGAGCTAAACTTAGCATAGGAAGTAAATTTTTGAAGATAGGGCAAAAATTAGTAAAATTGAGATTATAAAAAACATGTAAAATTAGTTAAACCAAAAGCTGGCTCCTCGAAAAGATCAACAAAACTGACAAAATTTTGGCTAGACTGATAGGAAGGAAAGAGAGAATATTCAAATTATTAAAATTAAGAGTGAAAGAGTGGCCATTATCACCAACCTCACAGAAATAAAAGTCATAAGGCAAGAACCTGAATATCGATGGTGCAGATGGCATGGACAAGTACTCAGAAAGACACGGCCACTACGAGCGATCAGGAAGAAACAAAACTGAATAGATCTACAACAAATAAGAAGACTGAATTACTAAAGGAAAAAAGAGAGACGCGCAGGCCAGATAACTTCCCTAGCGCATCTACCAAACATTTAAACAAAAACGAGTACCAACTATTCAAAAGCCACCTGAAAGACAGAAAAGGAGGGAACAATTCCCAACTCATTCTATGGGGTGGGGAGTGGGGGGAAGGGTGGGGAGACTATGACTGAAGGGCGTGGCGTCTCTTTGGGGGGCAATGAAGTTGCCAAGTTGACTGTGATTACAATTCTACAAACACGAAACACCACTGAATTGTATACTCCAAATGTGTGAATTATATCTCAGTAGAGGTGTTAAAAACTTAACAGATTTATAAATCAGTCATGGGGCTGAGGTTTTGGTCTCTTTAGTAAGATCATTTAATATTGTAGCATTTATTATTGTTGTCCCTTTTGATATTTTGGGCCAAATCATTTGTTGCTGTTGCATATGTGTGTGTGTGGCAGTCGCGGGGGGTAGGGCTCTCTGTCCTGTGCGTTGCACAATGTTTAGCTGCATCCTTGGCCTCCAGTTCCTAGATGCTAGAGCTCCCCTTCCCCCAGTTATAACCACCAAAACTGTCTCTGGACATTGACATGTGTCCCTTGGGGGGCAAAACAGCTCCTGGTTAAGAACCACTGTATAAAGTATTGAATAGCAGTAATTCTGCTATTGACTAAGACTTCACCTTTCAATGCTTTATATTTCTAGAGGCTTAAACACTTGCCCCTGATTATTCACAATCAAACTAAAGAAAAGATTGTGTTTGTTACTTTCAGCTTATATCCTGGAGCTCAAAGGGAACCCAGTTAGGAAAGTGGTCTGGGTGCAATGATAACTTTCCACGGATTAGGACTGGCACCGTGTCTCTATTTAACTACCATACTTTGTATTGCAAATTGAGTCAGTGTCCAATAAAATACTAAGTTTTCCTGCCACACATTTCGTAGAGAGTCCTCCTAAATAAGAAAATATTTGAGGAAGTAAAAATGCCTTTATCTTTTACCAATATTGAATTAGTAATTGAAGGAATACTATTCATACTTACACAAACAAAGTAAGGGGGGAGGGAAGCAGGATTCTCTGAGGGTTTAAATAAAAATATTTCACTTGAATTCTTTTTGGTAACTTAGCCATCGAACTTCTCAGTCTGTATTCAAGGACTTCAACACTAACTCCAGTGATTGATTGGAAAACACAGAAGTTGATTTCCAAGTCAAGCAAGAAGGCCTGTGATTTATTCTACTGCTATTTAACACAAAAACTAAAAGGAAATGAATGAGAAAAGTTAACTATTTTGAAACCCCAGGGGAGAGCAGAATCAGAACTGTGAGTCCTAGGGAAAAAAATGAGAAAAATGTGACAAATGTGACAAGAGAGCATTAAATCAGTCATTCATACAAGGAAACGCATCACTTTCTCTCCCAAAGAGTTCAGGCAGTCTGCAAACAAACAATGAGGAAAGCCACCATCCAACGTAACGGGAAAACATCTCGGTTCGACACGCACTCACAAACACATTACTTACCACTGAACAGTCATACTCACTGTCATACACTCACTTAGCATTGTGAACACTGAAGCCTCACACTGACCAGCTTCCCCTCCATGGCAGAACAGTCTTTCCATGACTGCACTTCCATCTGATGATAGGTGCCTCTTTGTCCTGCAAAACACACACAGAGGGCAACGGGATGGGGTTGGGGGGGTGGCGGTCTGGGCTGAGGATTTGCACTCTGCGCTTTCCACATTGCCCCAGATCAGCCAGAAGCATAGCTGGTGCTTCTCAGTGTGTGTGTTTCATGGTGGTTTCTTGCCTCACCCAATGTTCACTTCTGTTTTCCAGGCTACGCAATTCTAAGAGTAAGACACCATCAAAATCATCTTTCTGTCCTTCCCTCTACATCCACATCCTGATCTGAATGTTTCGCATCCCCCTTTCCCTCTTCTTGTGACCCAGTCCCACCCTGGGCTTTTTCATCTTGAAGTTCTGCCCTGTCTCTCATGCTGAGCCTCCAGCCGCAAAAGCCCGGGTGACCTTAGCCATGTGTGAAGGAGGTCGGGGGGCCTCGCACCACCGAGCTGTCTGCTGTGAGAAGACGTTCTGGACCATCTTTGCTTTAATACTTACCACTCAGATGGGCTTGTGCTTTGTTGCTCTGGGAAATCCTGGACTCCAGTGTTGAGGGACAGAAAAGGTAAGGAAGGCCACCCCAGAGGGTACATGTGGGTGCAGGTTGTGTGTTTGCATCTCTGCTGCTACATGTGGAGCCCAAGGTGGAGTGAGAGCTTCGGTTCATCTAAATTAAGGTCCCAAGGCTGTGGATTTGAAAGCCGGCTCTTCTCCGTAGACTTCCTTGTCTCGCGAGGGATTTCTTCTATGTCTTCGGAGTTGACAAGAATCAGACAAACCTTTTTCTTACCACAACCTGATGCACTAGGCCGTCCAAGGTCTGGATTTTCTCCCCATCAGCATTGAGATTGCCAGTTCAGAAGGACCTGGAGCTCCTTTTTTGAAGAAGAAAGTCTACGCTGGGGCAAAACTGACTGAGCATGGTTTATTTTTTGTTTGTTTTGTATTTGGGGGGGAGGGGTGCAGGGGTGTCATTTTAAATCAACCTAGGTAAGCAAAAGAAATGATGTTTTACCATCAAAGAACCACTTGGTGAGAATGTTCCATAAATGTAGACTCTCCCCCTCTTTAGATATTTTTCTCCTTTTGTCCTCTTGCCCTGCTGTTGGGAGAATCACTTTCTCTTTTTTCTTTTTCCTTTTTTTTCTCCTTTTGAAGGTGTTGAATGAAGTTAATTTAAAAAATAGACTAGCGTTGTCATAAAATATTTTCCTGTGTCGTCTCAGACAGATTGATGTACATTAGCTTCCCCGACTGTCTTAAATGTCACACAACTCTAGCCCCTCCAGGAAAACTCTCCTTTAAATGATAAGTGGTTCTTACGTCTTATTTCTATTCTGAAGGAGCACTCAGACCCTTCCTTGGAGCCTGGCTACATTTGCTCCACCTGCTGGGTGCTGATGGAACTGTATTTGCTGCTGCAAGCCACAGTACCATCTTTCTGCCCCCAAGGCTTCCAAAGAATTAGAGGTCTCAGCATTGGTGGACAATTTAAGAAACATAAATATGTAATTCATCATTTAGGACAACAAGACCGACACCTGAGATGCTAATTTTATTTTTGGAAGTATTTGTAAGGGAATATGTTCCGTGTTTTAACTCTCCAGCTCTTATTATACTGAATCTAAGGAAACATTCTCTGAGATCAGACTGAATAAAAGCCTAAGTCAGGTTGTAAACATTGGTCTTCAAATGTCAGTGTCTGTGGCCAGCACTGCGGCAGACTACACAACCTTGACAGTTTCATGCCACAAATATTTAGAAATAATGCATAACATTTAAAAGAAAAATTCACTGCTGAGTTTTCAATAGAGTTACCAGAAACCTGCAACCTGATGCTACAGCGGCTGGGGGTGGAGTGGATTTTGGTTTTATAAACATAGGACCCTACATTTTCAATGCCCACACAGGGGCAGGAATTGAGGTCTTGGAGCCAGACAAAGCAAGAGTGGGAGTGCAGAGTGCCACATTAGGACAGGATAGTAACAGCTGGACAGAAAACTGTCTACCCATTAGTTCAGCTACAGCAAGGAAGCCCATCTCTCTGCCTGGACTTGGGTGTGAATGTAGGGTCTCCTTAGGAACCCAGTAGAAGACCCCTTTGCCAGTCACTGAGTTAGGGTTCAAATTTGCACTCCCCACTTGGTCTAGGAATTTTCTAGCTAAGAATTTAGCATAAAAATTGTTCCAGACCAATGAGTCTCTTTGGACTCTTAGCAGCGCAAGGAATAAAAACCTCTCTTGAGAAACACTCTGATAACACAGGCCATCTGGAGAAAAAGCAAACCAGCTTGAAGGTTAATTCCCTTCTTAAAAAAGAAATACACACACACTACATTCCACATGGGGGTAAACAGGCAAAAAAAAAAAACAAAAAAAAAAAAACAGAATTAGAGCTTCAGCACCTGACATATACGAAGACAATCTAACAGAGAATATAAAATAAATGTATTAAAAATGATTAAAGGCAAAGGTTAAAAAGAGACAGTAGTGAAAAAGAATAAACAGATTGAAAAGAATAACCTATGTCTTTGAGAAATAAAACACAGTCATTGAAATTAAAAGCTCAGTTGTTAGGCTAAGTAACAAGAGAGATATGGCTGAGGAGAAGATTGATAAACTGAAGGGTAGAAGTGAGAAAATTACTAAGAATGCAGCATGGAGAGGAAAGGAGATGGAAAATATGCAAGAGTAAATAACTTTAACATATTTCTTATAGATGCTTCAGAAATAAAATAGGAAAAATGAGGAAGAGACAACACACGAGGAGATAATTACTAAGAATTTGTCAGAGCTGTTCAAAGACAGGCTACTCAGATTTAAGAAGTATACTGAGTCCTGAGCAGGAAGATATAAATTTAAATCCACGTCTGGACACATTATAGCAAACCCACAGAATATTAAAACAAAGATGACATACGAAAAATCACCAGAGGGAAAAGCAGACCAAGTACAAGGGAACAGCAACCCGTGCAAAGCAGAGTTCTCAAAAGCAATAAATAGAGATCAGAAGATAGTGAAATAATATAAAGTGCTGAAGGAAAAACACTAATATAGAATTTTATATACAACTGAGGTATTGTTCAGGAGTAAGGATGAAATAACAACATTTTTATTTAGACAAAACCATTTGAATAAGAATCACAAACTTTACTGAATACACATATAACTCCAAGTCATTAAGGGACCATTAAAAAAGTTGCAACTAAATATAAAACACAGAAATGACATTCTATTAAATTAATAGAGGACAATAGCATAGAAGGTGAGAGGGGGTGATTGGACTTCAAGCAAACTCGTATGTTTGTATAGTTTCTGAGACTGGGTGAGATTTCCTCGATAACATGACACTCAGGTAAAGCATGTATGCTGAATATTAAGTATCACCAGTTAAAGACCAGAGTGCTCTATATAACTTACAAAAGACTGGAAAAGGGGGAACTTAAAAAACTTAATTTCTAAAAGGAAAGAAAAAGAGAGGAGAAGAAAAGAAGCAAAAATATATAGTATGTGTAAACTCAGAATGATATGGTACAAATTAATTTTCTTAGTGACTAATTACAATGGACTGTGTTTATTAATTAAAAGACTGGGAATTTCAGATTGGATTTTTAAAAATCCAACTATATGTTGTTTAAATTTTTTAAAAGGAAACAAAAACAGAAGAAAACTGATATCAATATTACTAGTGTCAGAAAAAAATTGGCTTTAAGGTAAAAAAAAAAAAGAGATAAAAGTAGTCACCACATCATGAAAGAGCAATAATTCAATAAAAATATATAAAAATTCAGAAGTTCTGTGTTTCTAACTGTGCAGCCTAAAAATAAAGTGCAGTAAAAGTAAGAAAATGATCAGGTTAAACTTTTAAATCTACAATAAGAATTGAAAAATTTAGCACATCTATCTCGGAAAAACAGATCAGTTAGAAAAAATTATTAGGTGTGTAGAACTTTTAAGTGAGAAAATTGACAATCTTGATCCAGTGAACATTTATGGAACCCCTGTCTCATCATTAGAGGACATACGTTGTTTTATGCACCCATGGAACACACAAAAATTGACCTCTTTTTGGGGGCGGGTGGAGATAATTAGGTTCATTTATTTAATTATTTATTTTAATGGCGGTACTGGGGATTGAACCTCGGACCTCCTGCATGCTAAGCATGCGTTCTACTTCTGAGCTATACCCTCCTCGCCAAAACTACCTCTTAATAAGCCTCAAAGCAAATCTTTAAAGTATCAAAGTACTTACATCATGAGGCAAATGTTCTTTTGGCACAGTATTTTAAAAAATAGGAAATAACAATGTAAAGTTAATTAAAAACGTGTTTTAAAGCATTTTGAAAGTTTAAAAACACACTTCTAATAAACATGGGTCATAGAACAGGTCAAAATGGGAGACTGTTAGAAATAAATAAAAATAAAAATGTCATACCCACACATGTAGCAGTATTTAAGATGAAATACATAGACCTGAATAGGAATATATATCACACTCATTAGGGAAAAAAAAAAGCAAAGTCAAAATTAATGAGCTAAGCAATCAGTGTAGAAAGTTATGGAAAGATCAGACCTAATTGTAAAGACATTAGTACAGGGAAACAATAAAAGCCCCACAGAATACAGTGATAATTGAAGAAAGGATAATCAATGTCACCTGAGTTAAAAGAATATTTTTAACACCCAAAAAATTTATCAAGAAACCAAGGGAGAGACATTATATCAGAATAAAAGATAGTCATGTAAATTGAATAAACATCTCTTTATGAAAAACTTGTTACATTTTTCTTATGATTTACAGTTTTCCCTTGACTCTTGGAAATTTCTTTATACTAGACTGGGGCCTCAATTTTTGAGCCGTTTGTTGGAAATGACTGCGTTATGCCCTGAAGTCTCCTATTTTGATTGAGTATGCTCAGCATACTTCTAAAAACCAAGAGGTTTTTATATAAAATAACATTTTTATAAGATGCACACAAATGAATTAGAAATTGCGTTTTATTTTCTTTGAAGTACCCCTGAGTTTAAAAATTAATGAGAAAAAAATGTTTATCTCAACACACTGAGGGTTTGGAAAGAACTTTGATGTGTTCGGTGACCCCTCGTGGGGGGCACATCTAGAATTTAGACTCCGCTCTCTTCTCTGACAACAAATTGATGTGTGCTCCAAGCTGCATGTCAAAGAATTTCCCTTCTTTTAGGATTTTTCTTTCACAGTTGAAGCAACCACAAAAGCTAAATGGTATCTTGTTCTTCAAGCGTTTTACAGTCAATTTTTCTTTCTGGCTACTATTCTTTTTTTTTTTAATTGACATATAGTTGATTTACAATGTTGCATTAGTTTCTGGTGTATAGCATAGTGATTCAGTTACACATTTATATATATATATTCCTTTTCGTATGCTTTTCCATTATAGGTTACTACCAGATATTGAATATGGTTCCCTGTGCTAGACACATTCCCTTTGCAGTATTATCAATAGTTTTATTAGAAAATAAACTCACACTGCCTAGTATGGTAAGACAAGTATTTACAGTGCCGCGTATTGTAAATTAGTAAGTGAAAGATATGCACAAAATCTTCAACTCAAATTCTGCTCATGTGGAATCCTTGAGACCCACAGGTCAGTTGAAAGAGGCGACCTGTGTTGGTTGAAAGAATGATTTGTGTTCTTTAGACTCGTTCTGTTTCTTACGAGCTAATGAATTACTCCGCAAGTGACTATCCTCGTCTGTAAAAGCAAGATAATGGTGACACTTCTCCTAGGGAATTGTTGTAGGTGAAATCATGGACATTGTTGCTGTATTTATAGGAATATCATATACAAGGTGCTATGCTATGCAGTTACAAACTCATTAACACACCCTCTAAACACCCACTTTGAATGGGTACCATTATTATTATTATCCCCATTTTACAGGTGAAGAAACTGAGGGCTAGAGAAGTTAAACTAGAGGTCGGCTTCTAGGGGCCAGGCCTGGAGCTGCCTGCATCACTTCTACACAC
Source organism: Camelus bactrianus (assembly GCF_048773025.1). NCBI lineage: Eukaryota > Metazoa > Chordata > Mammalia > Artiodactyla > Camelidae > Camelus > Camelus bactrianus. The sequence continues at coordinate 6,393,244 of NC_133539.1, forward strand.
ATCTCCTGGGCCAGGGCTCAGAAATACGGCCTTACTTAACTACAAAAAAGCCTGGGAAATGCAGTCTACCAAGAAAGGGAAGTGGGTTTAGTGTGCATATGGCCAGTCTCTGCTAAAGTATAATTCTGCAACTTGCTTTTTTCACTCAATATTACGTATTTAAAATTTTATCCATGTTGGTACGTGCAGACTGAGTTCATTCATTTCACTTCTGTGTAGTATTCCATTGCGTGGTGTGACCGCAATTTTTTAATGCATTCTACTGTTGATAGGTCTCTAGATTGTTTCCAGTTTAGGGTGATTGCAAACAATGCTGCAACGAACACAATGGAGTTGGTCCCCGTGGATTTACAGAAAGTGTCTATATTGCATTTACCAAGAAGGAGAATGGCCAGGCCCTGTGGTCCACTGACCTGCAACTTAACCAGGCATTGTCAGGTTGCTCTCCAATGCACCTGAGACAATTGACATACGCAGCAGAAGGAGTTAGGACTACTTTCCCACGTGCTTCTTACATGTTTTAAATTTTGTCCATCTTATGGGTATAAGGAAACATCTCATTATCATTTCAATTGTTTCATTAAATTTTGAAAAGATTGACTTGCATCCAGACTCTACAAAGAACTCTTCCAACTCAACACTGGAAAGATAAATAAACAATTGAAAAACTGAGAATGAATTTGGATAGATATTTCTCCCCAGAAGACACACAAATGGCCAATCAGCACATGAAAACACACACAGCTTCACTAGTTACCAGGGAAATCAAATGGATAACACGGTGAGATGCTGCTTCACTCCCTTTAGGAGGCCTGTCATCCAGGCCAGGCCATAATGAGTGTTGGTGAGGATCTGGAGAAACTGCAACCCTTGTACATTGCCAGTGTGACTGTAAAGCGATGAAGCTCTTTTGGAAAGCAGCTTTGCACTTTCTCAAATGTTAAACATGGAGTTACCACACAATCCACCATTTCCAATTCTGGGTAGATGCTCAAGAGAAATGAAAATATATATTCACACAAAACCTCATACGTGAATGCTCACAGTAGAATTATTCGTGCTAGCCAAAAAGTAGAAACAACCTAAATGTCTATCAGCTGATGAACGGATAAATAAAATGTGGTCTCTTCATGCCATGGAATATTATTCAGCCTTAAAAATGAATGGAGTCCTGATACGGGCTAAAATATGGATGAACTCTGAAAACTCCATGCTAAATGAAAGAAGCCAGTCATGAAATGCTCAATGTTGCATGATTCCATTTGTATGAAATGTCCAGAATAGGCACGTACATAGAAACAGAAAGGAGATTAGTGTTTTCTAGGGGATGAAGGCCGGAGGAATAGGGAGTGAGTGCTAATGGATACAGAGTTTTGGGGAGAGTGATGAAAATGTTCTGAAACTAAATAGTGGTGATGGCTGCACAACTCTGTCAATATGCTAAAAACCACTGAAGTTTATGCTTTAAAAGGGTGACTATTATGGCAAGTCAGACCCTGTGAAATAATAAATTTTCATTGCTTTAAGTCACTATGTTTTAGGATAATTTGTTATGAAACATGGATAACTAATATAAATAAATAAAAAAAAATAAAGCCAAGAAAATATTTATATATAACATAGTAATATCATCAAAAGCTTCTGTAACACAGCACTAAAACTTAGTAGAAAAATAAGAAGAACCTGTAAATAAATAATTCAGAAAAAGAAGTGCCAATTACCAAAATATGCAAATACTCAACTTTTCCAAAATCCAAAGTAATGTAAATAAGAAAAACTATGTTACATTTTTCACTTATCAGATTAGCAAAAATTTAAATAAGAGCCTTAATGTTAAGGAAAAGATGATAAAAGCTGAACTCTCCCTCAGTGATAGCAAGGCTATGAATTGACACAATACTTCCAAAGAAAATGTGGGTCTACAGTCCCCGAACTTAATGCCACTCCTGAAACCAATGACGTCTCCAGGGATTTCCCTGTAGGAAATTATTAAATAAATAACTTAATTAAGTATTAACTATACATTGAAAGGAGACTCATCTCAACATAAATGGTCATTTTCACAAGGTGATTTGGGTGATGTTTCTTTAGAAGTCTTTGTATTTTCCCAGTTTTTCTGCAATATTTTTATAAACAAACAAGTATTAATTTTCAGTAAAAAGAGAAAATTGTCTATATATAAGTATGAAATGTAAAATTGTCAGTCAAGAAATGTTCAAGACACATACAATGCCCACCCTCTAGCTTTTTAAACGTCCATCTTTCTAGGTCACCTGAAAGCTTACTAGGTAAAAGCTAAACTCACTTAAGGGAAAATGAATTATGTGCTTAATATGTACAGGGCACTTTCACATGTGTAAACTTTTTACCTCCTGCAGGGAACATTTTAAATCCCAGGGTTTCAGATTAGGAAAAGGAAACTCATCAATGTCATATGATTGTCTCAAGATTCCACAGACCACTGAGCTGGGACCGATCTCAGAGCATGTGAACACAGAGTTAAGTGCTTTCCAAGATCCAGCAGACCCTTCATCCTGCAGAAATGTCTTCCATTCATAACTGAAGGTGGCCAAGGGCTGGACATTGTCCTGCAAGATAAAGGCAAAACTTGAACTGACCAGGCATGAGGTCAAATCATGGTGACTGCCAGGTCCTCTCCCTCTGCCATCACTCCAGCTGTATGCTCCAACAGCATGGGCTTCTGATGCTCTTCAGTGCACATCCCTCATTCCTAACCCCAAACTTCTCATCTGGATTTGGAGAACATATTTTGCCACACTGTTTTGACTCTGATCTTGTCAGAGGGCAGTGCCAGCACACACATTCTTCACACTCCAGTCCTTTGGGGCTACCTGCTCAGCTCAGGTCCCTAGCCCCCAGCTGAGACAGAAGTTACTTCAAGGTTAGCTATTTTCTAATTATCCCCAAGGTTTTGATTGTTTCCAAGACTTGTATGGTCTAGAAGAACAACAACTAAACATTGTTTCCAGATAAAATTTTGTTCTACCCAAAACAGACTCACAGACATAGAAAACAAACTATGGTTACCAAAGGGGGAAGGCTGGGGAGGGCTAAATTAGGAGCTTGAGATTAACAGGCACACATTACTATATGTACAATAAATAAACAACAAGGGCCTACTGTATAGCACTGGGAACTATATTCAGTGTCTTGTAATAACATACAATGGAAAAGAATCTGAAAAGAAAAAATACATACGTATGTACATGTATAGCTGAGTCACTTTGCCGTGCACCTGAAACTAACATTGTAAGTCAACTACACTTCAATAAAATTTTTTAAAAAATTAGGTTCTACGCAGGGCTGCTTTCTTCCAGCAACGTGCATGCACACGTACACATGCACACAACACACACACACACACAGAGCCTGAATAAGAAGCCTGGCACTACTTGGCAGGCAGACTAAATGGGCGTGACTTCCTGGGAATGAGCCTTTCCAGCAAACCTAAGAGGGTTTCAAGTGGAGAAAGCTCTCAAGTGAAGAGCATCACGTTTCAGTCTGTGCCCTTGAGCACATACCTAATGCTGCTAATTCTGGGTATTGTTTCCTAATATTTGGACAACAGTAAGCACACAGTCACACAGTAGATTCCTAAGCCTGATCTTTGTTGCTTAATGTCTTGCTGCCAGATTGTTCCAACAACGCCCTGGCGCAGTGAGAGCCCCCCCCCCCCGCCCTTCACCCCGCAATCAGGAGGTCGAGAGGTGGCCCTGACAAGGCCAGAGGACGTCCATCATGGCGCCTGTACAGACGTGATGTTGAAGGAGCTGATGGCTTAATCAGCTGGTCCCACTGGAAAGACTTTGAATGAAGAATGTTCCGTGTTTGCAGACATAAAGCGTGAAGGTCGTGGGAAATAGATAAGGTAACTTAAGATAAATGGGAAATCTCACTTCCTGTTGAGGATTAATAACCATATTCCTTTTGACTTCCTCTAGGTGACAAGTTGATAGTTCTTTTATTTTTTGGTATAAAAAAGTTTTAAAAATGTAAAATCCTAGCGTCCTGAGGAGGCTTGCTGTTCTCACTGTTAACGTTCTCTGAACTGAAGACAATTCTATGGGAAAAGTGAGTCTTCGATCATTCAGTGTTTGAATTTTAACCTTCTCCTGGGCAAGACCTAGAGGCAAGGTTGAAATATGCCTCCAGAAACATGGGTATAATTTATTTTTAAGTTTAGACACAATTGTGCAACTGTTTAAGAGGTATTTAATTAAAGCCACGCCAAGAAGGAGAAATCTGGCGAAATTTGGCTCTGAAAGACCATCTGGGGCGTGCCTGTCAGTTCCCCAGCTTGGTGCAAACATCCAGGTTGAGCTTTAATTTTTTGTGATCCTGCTGTGATTAGCTGCCCTTACTGGATCCCCACATATTACTGAGGATGGGCCTGGACCCTTCATGGGGCTGTGGGCGGTGATGGGAGGTGCCTGTTAGGCTTCTCAAAGATGCAGAACCAGGCCTGCTGTCCCCAGCCTCCAAGGGCACAGATCAGCTGGGGGAAGAGGAGGTGTTCAGGGCTGAATTGTGCCCCCCAAAAGATGTTGAAGTCCTTAGGACCTTTGAATGTGACCTTATTAGGAGATAGGGTCTTTATGGAGGTAATCAATTTAAAGTGGGGTCATTAGGGTGGACCCTAATCCAATATGACTGGTGTCCTTCTAAAAAGGGGAAATCTGGACCCAGAGACAGATAGGCATGGAGAGAAGATGATGTGAAGACAGGGAGAAGATGGCTGACTAGGAGGAACTAACCCTGTTAGTTCTAACTTCTAACATCCAGAACTGTTGAGACAATACGTTCCTGGTGTTTAAGTCAGCCACTTCGTGGTAGCTTGTTATGGCGGCCCCAGGAAACCAATATAGGAGTCAGGTGGCTTCCGCCACTGTAGGGTTTTGACAAGACAGGGTAGGTGAGATCAGTTGCAATGCCCTCCGAGTCTACTTGAAAACAGCTGGTACCTAGACCTCTCTGCTGGGACTTGTGACTGAATGAAGGCAAAACTTTGGGGTGGATGGAAGGGTTTGATCTGTGCCATGCAAACCCCTTCCTAGGTGAACAGAAGGAGGACAAAGGTCCAGATATTTGTTTTTCTCTTTTCACAGTGTATTTATACAAAGTCTTCAGTTACTAGACCCTCCTGGAGAGAGCAGTTAATAAATGACTACTCCAGGAAAAACAAGGCTGGGTCAGTGCCCTGTCCAGACTCCCCTTTGCAAACTTTAGTGATGGTCACTGAATTACCCCCTGGAGATAATCAAGTATCTCCTCTGCAATCAAGAAAGGATTCATAATTGCATTCATTTCAGGATATAAATCATTGGTTCTCAGATTCTAATGTTCATAGGATTTTCCTGGAGGTTTGTTAAAATTCAGATCCCCAGAATCCTCCACAAAGCTTCAGAATCTCTGGGGGTGGGACTTAGAAATCTCTAATTAATCATCCTCCCTTTTCCCCCTTCCTCACCCTAGGATACAGGCAACTTGATCAACCTTCTTTGAGAAATACTGTTGCAAATGACTGATTCAAGTATGTGGCTGTATTTCAGTGATATCTGAACATTTGGAAGCAATACAATATCTGTAGCTAGTGCCAAAAAAAACGAAGATCTGACTGTGGAATGTTAGGCTTTGGTGAGCTAGATGGTGGAGACATCTCCACAAAAAGCTCCTTGGCTAGGCTCATTCCTCCAGTAAATGGTAAGTTACTGGATTGGAGAGTCATATCTCTATCTTTCAGTCCTTGTGTCTTTCTGATACCTAGGTATACAGGGTGGTTCCCTGCAATGGTGACTGTCAGTCTAGATCAGATGGCACAGTGGGGAGCCAGGACACCCAGTATAGTGAGCCATGGTGTATTGATATGTCTAATTCCATTTAGAAACACCACACTTCTGCCTGGAGAAAAAGCGACTTTACCACATGCGATGGAAGGGACAACCAGGAGAGTGTGTGGAAAGCAAACGGCTGTGTCAAGCATGAGTCCCTATTTCTGAATGATTCTATGGTTCATCTTTGGCCACGTGGTGACTCATTTTCTCAAAGGCCAGAAAGTGGCAGAGCAGATGCCTAAGCTGCACGTGAAATTTACTGGAGAAGATTTTAAAGTGAAAAACTTTATGATTTATCAATGACCCATAGATTTTTTTTTCTGTAAATTGATAGATTTTGGTCTAGTGAAGGAACACCTCAGACCAGTTTTAGAGCTGGATTGGAGATTCTTTTTTCTTGAGGAAATCCACTTCCACCAAGCTTTGAAATTATGGTCCAGGATTTCCTTAATAGACTGTGTGTGTTTGTGTGTGTGTGTGTGTGTGTGGCGGTGGGGAAGTTGTGTATGTGAAAACTTATCACTGGAACCTGTCCAGTAACATAGTGTATTTTAAAGATGCTGTCTAAAATTGAGCAAAAGTTCTTAGGGATGTGGTAAAGAGAAGTGTTTAAATGGCATACAAGTAAAATTTCAAGGAGTACAGGAAAATAGCACCTTTCACTTACATGGAGCTATGTTATTTTACTTACTTTATTTTTGTATTCTTCATATATTTATTATATAAAATTGTATTTTATGTTATATATTTATTTACCTATAATAAATTTTTTATATTTATATAATACATTTTATATTAAAAACATATGTGGATATGTTTTAGAGTAGACTGGAAAATTGATGTGTTTTAGAAATAAATTTCAAAGAAATGTTATGTTTGCATTGGGAGCCAGCTACTCAGATACTACAATATAAAAATACAATTATATTAAGTGGGAAAGTACAGGACAAATACAAATACAGCATAAATACAGTCTTATGGGATAAGAAAATAATATGTATGTATCAGAAAACAGCTATCTTTAATGACAGAATTGGGGGATTTTTATATTCCTCTGTATGCCATATTTTTATTGTTCACATTTTCCAAAAAGAACGTGTGTATTACTTACATAATCAGAAAAAAATACACAATTCACTTCCAAATTTTCCATGCAGTTTCCTATTTACTTTAATTATATTTGTAAATCTATTTTCTAGATGATATTATAAGCTCTTGGTCAAACCATAAACAGAACTTTTCAGGATTCAACACTCCAATTGCCAGGGGAACACCATTTCCCAGCTTCAGATCTGTTTTTATGTTCCTGCTTATGACCTGGCTCTCAAATTCTGTTTGCGTTATTTCCAGTAAACACTCTTCTAGCTAAAAGAACATTCACATACACATGTCTCTTTCATCATATAGTGAGTAATCGATGTTAATTCCAAGGAGCTTTTTGAGCAGTCTCAGAAATATTTACTCTAATGTTTTCGAAGTAACAAAACACTTTGATCCCTTTTAAGCTTTCTACATTGTGGGGCAGGACTGCAGAGTTCAAGGGTATATCTGTCTTGGCAAGGTTTAAAATGTGAGTTCACTCGAGGAGGAAAGAGTTGTTAGTAAATGAAACCCCACACACTCTGGTGCCTGTGTGCCATGCCAGGTACCAGGTCCTGATTCTTGGCACCCAGGGAACTTGCTAGAAGCAAGTGGTCATATTTGAATCATGTGTTATAAGGAAGGCACTACCAAGGACAGTTCCCGACTCTAGGAAAGGTGATTAACATCAACTGGAAAAACAAACCCCTTTTCACCTCCTCTTGAGACTTTCATTAAAAGTGTTTATTTGTAGGTGGTGGGGATTAAGGGAAAAGGTATTTTGGATGTTGGTGCAGGACCAGATGCTGAGATGCTGGCTTTCAGCTTGTGATGAGATTATATAATGTGCCCTTGCGTAAGAACTGTTTAACCCCTTCTAGTTAGGGATCTTGCTAACTGAAAACAGGCTTCCTTATTTTTGTTCCTTTTTTTTTTAAATTGAAGTCTAATCAGTTTACAATGTTGTGTCAGTTTCTGGTGTACAGCATAATGTTTCAGTCATCCATATACATACATATCTTCTTTTTCATATTCTTTTTCATTATAGGTTATTATAAGATATTGAATATAGTTCCCTGGCTATACAATAGAAACTTATTGTTTATCTATTTTATACATAGTAGTTAATATTTGCAAATCTCGAACTCCCAGTTTATCCCTTCCCATCTCCTTCCCTTCCTGGTAACCATAAGTTTGTTTCCTATGTCTGTGAGTCTGTTTCTGTTTTGTAAATAAGTTCATTTATATCATTTTTTAAGATTTCACATTAGTGATACAATATGCTATTTTTCTTTATTTCTGGCATAATTCACTTAGAATGACATTCTCTAGGTCCACCCATGTTGCTGCAAATGGCATTATTTTATTCATTTTTATGGCTGAGTAGTATTCCATTGTATAAATATACCACAACTTCTTTGTCCAGTCATCTGTCAATGGACATTTAAGTTGCTTCCAAGTCTTGGCTATTGTAAATAGTGCTGCTGTGAACATTGGGGTGCACATATCTTCTCGAATTAGAGTTCCCTTTGGATATAGAACAGGCTTCCTTATTGATTTTTGTGATGTTTTGGTAGTTCTTGCTTAATATTTTCTCTCTCAAAATTTGTTTAAGATGATTGTTTTTTAACAATTCTTTACAGTGGTATGATGAGAGAGATGATTCTTTTCTCCCATTTGGAGGGAGTGAATCCAAGCACAAAAAAGGAGGTGAGTTTCTAGGAGGGAAAACAGGGATGAACTTGACACCTTAGAGGACAGACCACTCCTCTCTCCAGACAGTGATTCGTACCATTGCACACCCACCTGCCCCATCCCAGCACAACCAGATCTGAGTGCTGGCCGTGAAGGTTACTGTCATGTCAGCATTGCCATTGTAAACTGGGGCCAATTCTGCCCCAGAATCAGTCTCCCAAGATGGGAGAAGGAGCCTGCTACCTACAACTGGATACCTCTGCTCTGTCGGGTTTCATGCCAGGTCATTTCTTTAATCTTTTCAACTTGGCTGTGAGGTTGACATTACAGGTGAGCAAACTGAGACTCAAAGAGGTTAAGGGAAAAACCCAAAGTCATGTGTGTAGGTGGCAGAAGTGAAATTCAACCTACAGTTGCTTTGAAGGCTGAGCTGTTTTCCACATACTATGCTCCCTTGTTTTTTTAAACTTGTCTTTCAAGTAGAATAAAAAGAAGCCAAGAGAAAGATACACAGATGAGAAAGGAGCTAATTTCCAAGACAGACAGGTTTTCTTTCATGTAAAGATTAAGTTCTGATGGTACCTTTTTGCCCTTTCAAAGCTCAAAGCCTTAAACAGAGTATTGAATGAATGAGTCATACCTGTGACCAAACTACGTACATTCGAGGCCAGCCTCAGAATCAAAGCAGTGGGATCGTCTTCTCATCTGTACATAAGGGCAGCCTAATCCACGCCTCCTGCTGCAGACTTCTCTTGAGACCAAGCCCAAGTCCGAGGTTTGTTGATGACCAAGCACCAGAGGTGTTTCTACCGTCACCCTTGTTTTTTCCGAAGTCTGGCCTTTGTGTAGGTGCAGTGAGAAGGGCAGCCAGAATTTCTTCTACACAACTTGAAAGTGAAGGAAATCATTAATTTCGTTCCTCTGGACATGTCATCCTAAAGGATCAAGACTCACAATCTACAGTCTGGATCTTTTCAGTTGATCAAATATGCAAGTAAGTAACTTTTCTTTATCTTCAAGCCAAAATAACTAGAATGAGGTTGAATAGAAACAAATTCAGTGGTTCAGTAACTTTTCTTTATCTTCAAGCCAAAATAACTAGAATGAGGTTGAATAGAAACAAATTCAGTGGTTCTTGACAAGCCATAGTCCTCTGAGGAACAGAGAACCTGGGAATAGGCACCCCAGTGTACCCCTTATGGCCATATCCTGGACAAATACCTTGACAAATAGAGCCATGCAAATTTTTCATTTTTCAGGATCCTACTTAGAATCCACATGTGGGGCCCAGAATGTGTTTAATACACCTGGATTCTGGGAGCCAGGGCTGGGTATGGGAGGGGCATAACCTGTCTCTGTGGAATAAAGAAAAAGGAAGTTGAAAGAGGGATGTGGGTTGGGGGTACCCTGAGAGGTGGGTAGAGGGTTAGAGCCCTATGCTAAGGTAAAATCTAGATCAAGAAGAAACTGGGGGAGGGCATAGCTCAAGCGGTAGAGCGCATGCATAGCATACACAAGGTCCTGGGTTCAATTCCCATTACCTCCTCTAAAAATGAATAAATAAGTGAACCTAATTACTCTTCTCAAAAAAATTAAAATTATAAGAAGAAACAAGGATAAGTCGGGGGTTTTCAGATTACCCAGAAACTCCATGGGAATTGAAGTACCAATACTAGTGTAATGGGTTGAACAGTGTCTCCCCAAATGTTCATGTCAGTCCAGAACCAAGTAAGAATGTGACCTTATTTGGAAACAGTCTTTGCCGATGTAATTAAAGATCAAAATGAGATCATGACAGACTAGCACCGGGCTTAAGTCCAGATGGATACCCTCAAAGAGGGGACAGCACAGAGACACACAGAGAAGGCCACAGGCGGAGGGAGGCGGAGACCAGTGTGTGGGAGCGACAAGCCAAGGAGCACCAAGGACTGCTTGCTGACCCCTTGCTTTTAGAGCTCTGGCCCTCAGGACCACAGGAGAGCAAACTGCTGTTGTTTTATAAGAGAATAAATGGTCGTTGCCATTGTGGGCATTCAGAGACAGAGCTTTTCACAGAAGCCCGTGGGGAGCCCGGGAGCCAGAAGCTGTTCAGGCACAAAACCACTTCAGACATTTTAACGGCAAGGGAGAAGGAGGAAGGGGGCCTTTGAAGGTGGAGTTAACTGGAGGAGGACGCCCACCCGGTCCAGGCAGTGAGACTGCTCCGTGGTCCCTGATACGCCCTTGGAGGAGGCGTTCTGACCCCAGCGGGCCCAGGGCAGATCTGGACCACCCTGGAGCGTTAGTACGATCTTGTGTTTTCTCACTGAGAAGAGAATCCCCCCCAGCAAGTGAGCGAAGACCTGGCGTGAGCCGCTGCTGCGCTATCCCAGCAGGACGAAGGCCGGTCGAGAAACCGTCAGTCGCTGACAATTTTTGACCAAGTTAAAGCCATAAAGCCTGTTGACCCCACGAACACTTTACTATTTCCTGACAATAGTACAACGACCAAAGCTGGGATTTAACACTGCCATAATGCTTATCTAACCCACTGTCCATGTTCAAATTTTGTCAGTTTTTCAGATACTATCATCTCTGAGTGTTTTGTCTTCCCTCTGGCCCAGGATCTAGTCGAGGATCATGCATTGCATTTAGATGTCATGTTCCCTGGGGTTTTCATCGGAAACAATCCCTCAGCTCCCTTCTAAAGGAATTTTGTGACCTTCATAGTTTTGAAGCATATGTGCCAGGAATTTTGTAGACTGTTTCTCGCTTCGGATTTGTCTTATATTTCTTCATGATTAGATTCCAGTTATGTATTTTTGTCCGGAAAACCAAAGAAATTGTTGTTTTCAGGGCGTCGTGATAGGAGGCACATGGTGTTAGCCTGTCCCAATGTAATTCCTGCAAACTTTCGTCACTTGATCTGAGGGTGCACCCTGATTAATCCTAAGCTACTGTTTCCCTCTGCCTAGAAATCATTCCTAAAGTGTGTAGAGACCTGGACTCCAATGTCAGATGCGCGACCTCTGCAAGAAGATGGCCCAAGACGCAGGCGAGGAATTGGAGAGAATCACCTCCTACCACCTCAAGGAGATCCGCTTCCAAGAGAAAAGAGCTGAGGAAGGCTGGCTGGCGGTGCCGGCCACCGAGAGAAAGCTCCAGGAGCTGCGACAAGAGAGTGACTGCACCAGACAGATGCTGGCCCAGGTCGAGTCCAATATCCAGCCTCCCCCCAGGGGCCCTGTTGCTCCTGCTGCTCCGCCCGCAGCCCCCAGGGGCCCAGCAGTGTCGGGGGGGGGGCCTGGGCCATCAGGCCCCCCGGGAAGGAGGAGGGCACCGCGGTGAGGGAGCAGGGACCTGTGGTCACCTGCAGGTGTGACTCAGCTCACAGCAGCCGGTCCAGACACTCACAACCACAGCACAACATCTGCATGTTTCTTTCTTATATTAATGTCGATGTATTTCTTTTCAGTTTAGCTCCTGCTGTTTAACTGATGCCGCAATTGCTCTTATAGAAGTTTGGTATGTAATTTTAAGTTAGTATTTTTAAATACAAATTTGTTCATATGATGCTTATGAATACATTATTTCTCCATCAATGGACCCTTTAGAATTAGTGTAAATTTTATATTTTGACTTAAATGAAATGTCTACCATGATTTATGCCTCCTCAAACTCTGACACGGAGAGAAACGTTCAAAACCATGCAGACCGTTTCTGTCTGCGAGGACCTGCTACGAGAAACCTGTACGAGTGATTTAATATCTGCAGGGAGGAATTTAAACTGGTTTTAAAAATGAATGCAAAAGAAACCTTGAAAACGACGACACAACCTTCAAGTTCTGTAACATTTTTATTCGGGTGGCGGTAAATTCATTGATTAGTTTAGGGGCATTGATATTTCTCAGTCATTGGTTTCTTCTTTAACATTTTTTTAAACAACGTTGTTGTGGTATAGTTTCTGTGCAGTAAACTACGCATATTTCAGATGCACAGTTTGATTTAAATGAAACGTCCACCTTTGCCGTAAACTTATTTTGCTTAAAATACTGTGTGTGGTTTAACTATTTCTAATACTTAGCAGTCAAAATTAAAGTCTTCCCTTCATGGCAAACAAACCCACTCACACACACACACTATTACACACACACTCACACACACACACACCAGGTTGGGGCAGCTCAAAGGGGACACTGAGGAGGAAAGGCTGGCATCACTCTGCACAGGAAGGGGACCCTGGGAACAGAGTAAGCGGAGAAGACCCTGGGACGAAATGAAGCCTGGGCCCCGAGTGCTGACCCGCAGGAGGCACAGGCTGGTCCAGGACGTGGTACTTCCACTTCCCTCAGCAGAAGAAGCAGGAAGGAGGGGCTCACATCCTGGAGACAGTGGGGCAGACCTCAGGGGACACTGTGAGATCTGGGGGACCAAACCCCCACCTGGCTACATGTCAAGTGTCACCTAAGAGTTACAAATGACATATGCTTGTAGTAACAATATCAAAAATTTTAGAACATGTTTTTAAAAACAGAAAAGAGGAAGGAAATAGGAAGACAGAAGAACAGAGGAGAGGAACTGAAGAGAAGACAAAAGAGGTGCAGACAGGGGAGGGAGGGGGAGGATGGGAGGGGCGAGGGAAGACCACTTCCTGCTGCTTTAAATTCCCGTCCCCAGAAGGCGCTGGAGAAGTGCTATACGTCCAGAACTTGTCTGGAATTCTCTCGCTATATACCGTCTGGCCCCGAGCTGTTTTAGGCAATAAAACACCCTGGACCTCTTGATGGGCCAATAGTTTTCATGCTGTTTCTCTCATCTTAGGGCTAGCTGAGTGCTCGGGAGAACACTGCCATTTCTTTCACCCACGCGTGATCTATTTTAAAGATCAACCACGTGCACTTGCAGACGTGGTTCTGACGGCCCTGAAAAGGCCCGACTTCCCTGGGAGGGTTCCTGCCCCCAGCCCACCCTTTCAGCCCTGGGGCTCTTGGACCTGGCATCCATCGGGACCCTTGAAAAGGTCTCAGATGCCAGTTCCCTTGGTTCCCTGTGCAGTAAAGGAATGGAGGACGAGGTGCTGGGACAGATCCAAGAGTCTGACTAGGAGTCTCTGAGCCCGGGTGTGCCAGAGAGATACTAGGGGAGCACGACGTGGTTTAGTGAAATAAATGGGGCCAAAAGAAAGGCCTGTCCCCTTACACAGAGGCCACTTCTGAAGATGGCTCAGTGGACGGGAGACCCCCATCAGGCCCACCTTGGGAAGTACGAGCTGAAATGGCAGGACCACCTGGGGACACAGCCCATGTCACTGTGTCCCTCCTGGAACAGAATCAGCCCCTTCTAGGAGCCTTAAATTCAACAGGAACATGCTGGCTCCACAGATAACACAGGATTGTAAGACCCTGAAATTCAGACTGATTCCTCCTGAGTTGTTACCATTGGAATCCTGGTCTCACACGTAATATCGTCGAGAAGACCTTTCAGACTGGGGCCCTGTCTTCCCACAGTGACCACACAAGGGGGAGGGTGGTCTCAGAGCAGGGGGATCCCCGGGACCTCTGGGGCAGGACCAGCTGTCTCTGCAGCAGAGGGAACCCTTAACTCAGGAGCCTGGCTCTCACCAGAACAGGGTCCCACCACTCTGCCCTGACCTCCTCTTAGGCACAGAACGGGACCGGCCTGGCCCTGCTTTGACCCCCTAGGTCTGCTGTGGGGCCAGGCGGGCCTCGAGTGGCCCAGCTCCAGGCTGTGCTCAGCCCTCCCCCTCCCCCAGGGCCTGGGTAAGTGAGGTCGCTTTCCACTGCCAGCGACGTTAGGGACAACTGCGGACCAGGACCTGGCTGGCCTCCCCTCCCCCGGCCCAGCTGCCCGCCCTGGCGGGCAGGCGCTTGCTTACCTTGGAGACGGAACACCGCAGGGTTCTGAGCGGGCAGTTGGGCCCACAGGACGCTGGTCCTCAGAGGCAGAGCTGCGGAGGCCTCGCCGCCATGGAGGTCCTGCAGGCTGCCCGCGGGGCCACTTTCCAGCTGATCCTGGAGCCCCTGTGGGGCGCTCTGCTGCTTGTTTACGAAAGCCTGACACACGTCCCGGGTCTGCCTGTGCTTCGCTGGGAGAGCCTGGTGTGTGCTGGGGTGCTGGTCCTGGCAGGAAGTGGACGGTACGCTTTAAGAAGGGGGAGGTCGCTTGGCAAAACGTGTTCAGCCCGAGACGAAGTCTGTGGAAAATGTGAAGAGGCTACGGGCCCGACGACTCAGGCCCACGAAGCCCTCAAGCCACCTGGGCCGGAGGCCAGTCCTCCCTTGTTAAAAGTCTTATGCTTTTGGGCCTTGAAAGAAAACCTGAGAAAGACATTGTTTGAGGACACTGTTGCCTTTATAGAAAAGGCACTGAAGAGCCAGCCTCCTCAACTCTCCCGAGTCGCTGACGGAAAACACACCTTAAAGCCATCAGAGGAGAATGGAGAACGAGCTCAGAAGACAGAAAAGAATGATCTGAATAAGAGGGTTGGTTTTCCAGAGAGTCCAGAGCGGTTTCACCCAGAAATTGGAAGAAGGGAGCGACAAGTCCAGGGAAAGGAGGAGCTGGGCGGGAGGCTGGAGCGGCCGAAGGCAGGAAAGGCGCAGGGCCTGCAAGGCAGAATCAGCCGACTCAGATCCGTCACGGACCACCTGCTGAAGGCCAGCCCCTCGCCCCGCCTCCGTGGGGGCCCCGCGGGTGGCGGGCGCGCAGACATCCAGCAGAAGGAGGGGGCAGAAGGTGGCCATCGCCCTGTCCCCGGGGCGGAGGGCGATCTGAAGGGCGTCACTGGTGATGCTGGCCGCAGTGTGCGCCTTCCCCGTCCCCAAGAGGAACATCAGGGGGCAGCCAGGTGCCTGCGGGAAGAAAAGCAGATGATCCAAGAGCTTACAGCACAAGTTACAAGTCTCCAAACAAAAGAAGCCTCTGTGAAGGGTGAGAATTCCCGGCTCGATGGTGAGATTGAGCAGCTGAAGCTGAAGCTTCAAAGTCTGCCTGACGCCTATAACGACTGTGTGACGCAGCTTCACAGAGAGTTGTCCCAGGTGGAAGCTCGCTGCTTACAAGTTGAGAAGCAACTCACCCACGTGTGTAGAGACCTGGACTCCACACGTCAGATGCGCGACCTCTGCAAGAAGATGGCCCAAGATGCAGGTGAGGAATTGGAGAGAATCACCTCCTACCACCTCAAGGAGATCCGCTTCCAAGAGAAAAGAGCTGAGGAAGGCTGGCTGGCGGTGCCGGCCACCGAGAGAAAGCTCCAGGAGCTGTGACAAGAGAGTGACCGCACCAGGCAGATGCTGGCCCAGGTCGAGTCCAATATCCAGCCTCCCCCCAGGGGCCCTGTTGCTCCTGCTGCTCCACCCGCAGCCCCCAGGGGCCCAGCAGTGTCGGGGGGGGCCTGGGCCATCAGGCCCCCCGGGAAGGAGGAGGGCACCGCGGTGAGGGAGCAGGGCCCTGCGGTCACCTGCAGGTGTGACTCAGCTCACAGCAGCCGGTCCAGACGCTCACAACCACAGCACAACGTCCGCACGTGTGCTCACTTTTGAAAGTAATTTTGATTTTTCTCTTTATATTTAGCTACTATAACTTAATTGTTCTTTTCTAAGTAGATAAAACTTAATTTATAAGATTTTCTCAAATTTTCATTTCCATCTGCATGTATTTCTGCTGAAGGAATTTCGTTTGTTCCTTGTTTAGTTAAGCTATTATTGCTAAATTGATGCCACAATTACTCTTATTAGAATAGCATGAAAACTCTATGGTAGTGTTATTTAAATGTAGACCCAATAATGTAATTCTCATGGATACATAATAAGTATTTTATTTTGATTTGAGTTGAATGCCCACGATGACTTGAAGCATCCATTAAGTCTGACATGAATGGAAAAGTTGAACACAATAAAGACCATTTCTGTATGCAATGGCTAGTTTTACAAAACTGAGGAGGTAATTTAACACTTACCTTAGTCAACTTCTGTTGATTTTAAAAAATGTGAAAACAAAACAAAACCCAAACAAAAATGTTAACAAAATAGCACCACATTCCAACTAGGTAATCTTTGTTAGTGTACCCCTAAATTCACAGTTTAGTCCTAAATTCGTCGGATTACATTAATCCTAAACTCACAGATTGGAGTACTTAAGATTTTGCAGCCATGTCTTTCTGTTTTGTAATTTTTTTCTTAACTGTTGTTATTTTGTTAAAAAGTTTTCTCTTTTTTTACATTTCTAAAATTTATGAAGTCAAAATTAAAAAGTGTTCTCTTGATGGCAAACACACACACGCCAACCACAGTACAGATACTCAGCCTATTCAGTTGCTTTGTGGGTAGCTGAAAATGTAAAGTTAGAGTTTCATTTTTTTTAAGTGATTAAATAAATGTTGAAAATAAAAATGGTGTTGTTTTGGTATATAATTTGTATATAGACAAAAGAGTCATAGATCATATCGACAGAAAATGAGAGGTACCTGATGATTCAGTAAGGGTCCAACTAGAAACCCTTCATCCAAACGGTGCAGCCGAGGGCGCTGAGATGCAGGCAGTCACGTGAGCTGTATCAGGGATGCGGGGGGACCGAGGAAGAGGGCTCTGAGGTGCCGGCAGTAAGGAAGCTCTTCTCACTGCTGGGTCTGGAGGATGAGGGGCGAAGACGGCATCTGAGCTCAGCGAGGGGCGTCAGGGGGACAGGGAAACCTTCCCCGCCTCTGTCCTGTCCCTCCTTTTACTGCTGGAGCAAAAGGCAGCCACCCAGGGGGGCCAGGGAGGGCAGGCAGGAGTCAGCCTCCGGTGCAGAACAGCCCAGAAAAGGCCCGTAGAACCTGGAGAACGACCAGCACACTTGACCCTATTTGATCCAATGTGTGTGTGTGTCTATTGCCTTCATTCACATCCACTTATTTAGTATGTTTGGAGTGTCTGTGACCTTTGACAACGTATAGGTGTTGGAGTGATGGAAAAAGGCAGCCAGGTGAGGCCTGTGGCCCCCTCCCCATGGACCCAGGGAAGGACGAGCTCAGATAATAAAGAAAAAAGAGACAAAGGATGGCAATCTCTGCTCTGCAGACAGCTCCAGTGGGTGACGCGCAACATGCGAAACCAGGAGGTGGTATTTATGCTGAGATTTTAAAAGGGAAGAGGAGTTGGCCTGGGAAAGTCAGGGGGCAGAGTACTCCAGGCAGAGAGGACAGGAGTATAGAGACCTGAGAACTGGGTTTCTGGGCAGGGAAATGGGGCAAAGAGGACGGGGAGGGGGAGAGGGGGCGGGGAGCAGGCCCGCTGCACAGACATCTCTCTAGCGCAGGGTAGGGACACCAGGGAGGGTGCAGACCTGGGGGAGAGGGCTGGAGGCCGAGGACACGGAGTGATGTGTATCCTACACAGGTCTCTGTGGGCGGGGAGAGAGCAGAAGGTGGGGTGGGGGGAGGGGGGAGTTTGGAGGAAGGGGGCTCACAGGGGTCTGCGTGGAGCACTGGGGGCTGTGCTGGGGGGCGAAACACAGATACAGGAGAACACATAGACCGTGTGCAGGTGACTGGAGGGTCAGAGAAGAAGACTGAGGAACGACTCCTAGACTTTTCTAAGAACCCTGTGTATTTTTGTTCTACTTGAAGGAACTTTGAACAAATCTCATCAGAGGAAGCCTGAAAAAATCCAGCCAGGCATCCCTGAGTGACACCCCGTGAAAGCCTGCGTCTCTGGGGCACAGAGGGTTGAGCAGGCGAGCACTTGGGCTCCCCAGGTGTCTGCCATCCCTGACTGCCCTCGGGATCAGTGGTCTCACCCCTGGGGGTCCCACCACAGGGACTCCAAGGGCAGGTACGGGAGGGGCTGGAGGGGAGGGGGAGGATTCCCAAGTGTGAGGCGCTGGCTACCCGAGTGGAGCTGTCAGGACGCTACTCGTGGGGAGACCAAGGTGAACCCTAGGTTTCCTCCAGCAGGGTGTGCGGGCTGTGGAGAGACGGACTCAGGGCCCAGGAGTGCTGGTGAAGGAGGCCTACACACTCACTGTTGGCTCTGCACCGGCGCCCAGACTGCCTGCAGCAACCTCGGGTGAGGTGGGAGGTCAGGGAGGGCTCCCTGGGGGAGGTGGCCCTGAGCTGAGTACTGAAGCACCAGCAGGAGTTCTCTACAGGGCTTTCCACACTTGGAGGGGCCTGCGAACCCCTTGGAGGTCTTGTCACAAAGCAGATTCTGATTCATCAGGTCTCGGTCAGCCTGTGTCTGCGCTGGCACTGGACCTGAGCCAGGAAAGGTCTTTCGCTGGTTATGGGGGAGGAGCAGGGGGAGTGGAAGCGGGCAGAGGCATTTCTGGCTGAAGGCACAGCGCAGGCGAAAAGGCAAGGACCTAGAGCAGCCCGGGCTGAGTGAACAGGAGCGTCTGTGCAGTTAGCTCTCTGGGGCCAGAAACCGAAAGCCAGGAGGGCAGGCCCAGAGGGCAGAGCAGGTGTGTCTCCTGCACACACACGGTTCCCACCTGTCCCGTCACTGCTCCCTCTACCTTGTTGTCCCTGGAAGTCCCCTGTTTCAGAGGAGCACAAGGAACCACAGAGGCCCCTTGGGGGGCCAGCCCTAGACCTGTTTTGCAAGACAAAAGGCTCTTTAACCAGGGGAAGAGTCTATGGCTTCGGACCACAAACACGAGCTCCTCTGTCCGTGAGTGGGGTGTCTGACAGCTCAGTTGTCTGTGCGGCTAGTGGACACCTCAAATGCAAACACATCTTACGTGTAAGTGTTGGGTGACTAATACAGAAATTTACCCACTTGTGAAGAGAAGTAGAAGTGAAAGAATATGTATTGCTCTGTCTCCACCTCCAGCGAGGGTTTAGAGAGAGATGTATTTAATATATGGTGCTTTAAAAGCGTCACAACATCTGTACGCTTTGTCATTTCAACCTACAAAATTCTCAAGCGACAGCTACCCCAGGCACAAATTTCCAAGACAGCGGCCAAGAAGGCTGTGTGTTCTTTCTCAGGGTTAAACTGGTGAGACTTTTATTTTGTTCATTCATGCATTCACTCATTCACCAACAATGATTTACATATTTATTAATAACAATTAATTACAGTTTATTGCAGACCTAGAAGGATCACAGCATCAGAAAGATCATGAAATTTAAAAAGAGATGAGTGCAGAGTCACAGCAGGAAAAGTCACCCATTAGCCTGCTCCCCGTGAGCCTCGGGGCAGGACGGAGACCTCCAGCTCGCCCTCGGACCTGCACAGAGGCTCTTCTCAGGGAGGCTTCCATTCTGAGCCCGCGGCCACCTCCTCCTCAGCTGGACACAGCTGGAGAGGTCGGTCTGCAGAGGCCAGAGGCACAGGACTGACCTCGGGCAA
The DNA here is from genome assembly GCF_048773025.1 of Camelus bactrianus. Taxonomy (NCBI): domain Eukaryota; kingdom Metazoa; phylum Chordata; class Mammalia; order Artiodactyla; family Camelidae; genus Camelus; species Camelus bactrianus. The sequence continues at coordinate 6,413,207 of NC_133539.1, forward strand.
GTGCCTTAACCCCAAGAAGGCTCAGTTTATATAACTGAGAAGTGAGAACAATTGTGCCTTGGCGGGGTTGCCACCCGAGTGAGAAACCACACTCGTGCTGTGACCAGGATGTCAGCTCTCAGAGAAGGGTGACTCTCAGAGGCAGGCTGAGCCTTCGTGGAGCCCGGGGCAAAAGGAGAAGTCAGTCATGCCCTTTCTCTTTATCTAAAATTTCGCTATTGTTCCTCGTGGATTTTTCTCCTTTAATTTGGATTTTTTAAAAATACACTGCCTTCAAGGATTAATTGGTTACTGAATTTTGAGAGCCTTTTTTGGGCACTCTTGAAACTGTTTTATCAAAAAATATATAAACCATTTTAACTATGTTTAAGTTAATAGTTACCATTTTAACTATTTTAAATGTAAAGTTCACTGGCGTTAAACATAATTTGAGTGTAAAATTCACCCCCACGGTCATACAACTATCTCCACAATCCGTCTCCAGGACTTTCTCATCTTCCCAAACTGAACCCTGTCCCCATTAAACACTGACTCCTCAGCCCTTTAAAACCTCTATTCTAATTTTCATATATATATATATATTTTTAATTGGAGTATGGCCGGTGTACAACGCTGCGTCAGTTTCAGGTGCACAGCACAGCGCGTCAGTCTTTCATGGACGTGCATGTATTCGTTTTATGCTCTCCTTCACCGTAAGTTACTGCAGGGTATTGAATACAGTTCCCCGGGCTGCACAGCGTGAACTTGATATTCATCTGTTTGTCTACCTTCTGTCTCCATGACTGACTACCTAGGTACCTCCTTGAAGTGAACATACAGTATCTCTCCTTCTGTGACTGGTCTATTTGGCTCAGCTTGTTTTCAAAGTTCCTGTTGTAACATGTGTCAGAATTCCATTATTTTTAAAACCTGAATAATGTTCCATCGTATGGATAGACCACAAACAGGTCAATTAATTTATTCAAGGTCAACCATGCACCCAGGATCCGCACCAACCCTAATTCCCAATGCGATGGCCTTTGGGGATGGAGCCTTTGGGAGGTAATTAGAGCATGAGAGTGGAACCCTCACGATGGAGTTAATTCATTTCAAAGAAGAAACGAGAGAGAGCTTGCTTCCTCTCTGCCGCGTGAGGACACAACAGGAAGACCGCCACCTGTAAATCAGGAAAAGGGTCCTCACCAAGAACCCAGCCACGGCGGCACCCTCCCCTCGGACTTTCAGCCCCAAGAATGATGAGAAATCAATGTTTGCTGTTTCAGCCACTCAGCCTGCGGTAATTTGTGACAGCAGCCCAACTGAGATAACCAGCTATGTAAGAAATGGCTTTGCTTGTCTTGAACTTGTTTCCTTATCTATCAAATGAGATAACCACATCTGCTCAGTTTGGGGGATGGTGAAATGAGATGAAATATATCAAGTCCTGGGTACACCGATGCCCTCAGTTTATAGAGCAAGACCCTGGCATGACACAAGGGTTTGAGACGTTGCCATGAGCTTAATGACACACCTGCATTCACTGTCTAAGCCCAAGAAGACTTCTCCTTGAAGCATCCCCATTATGAGCTGTTTACAATCGGCAGGATTCCAGTCTTGGCTCATCAGAGTCTGAACTCCCTAAGGCACACTCCCTAAGCCACTCTCCCAAAGGTAAATAGCCCTGAAGCAGGTAGTTTTGACCCTTCCCCTGTCCTTCTCCCTGGAAGGGCAGCCCCAGTCAGTCTTGCCAGGGTTGACCATTCATTCTGGGTAAGATCTCTTCTGCCCCTCCACTCAAGCCGTCATCCATCTCTGCTGTCTGCTGCTCTGCTCTCTGCCACTCTCCTCTCTGTCCTTCTCCCCATCCCTGCTCACCCCACTTAGACTAGGAACAAATCATTGTTCACTTAGATTGTCGGAACAGCATTGCAGCTGGAAGGCTCATCCCCAGGTCCACCCCTCTCCAATTTCTAACCTCTTGATTCACTGCGACCAGAGTAACCTTCCAAGAACACATGTGCAGTGCTATCCTGGTAACTTCTGCTCTCAGAGGACACGGTTCTCCACCTCTATCATTGGAGATCACAAATGGAGCTATCAATCTGAGAGAAAGAAAACCTAGCAAGTCTATCAGGAACTCCTTTTTGTTTCCATCCAAAACCCAGGCTTCTCACTACGTCTTCCGGGGTCCTTTAAGACCTGGGTGCCAAGGATGCTACAACTCCACCTCCTATTGCTCTTCTTCGTATGCTCCTCTCATATTAAACTGGGTGGACCCCTGCATTTGCCCATCAGTGTCCTGCGTCTGAGCTTCCTTCATCATTTTCCCTACACCTAGATTATCTTTGCTTCTTGTCTTCACGCACATAACGCTTACACACCTGACTGTCTCAACTCAGGGTTTCCTGCTTTCAGAAGCCTTTCTTGGGGCCTCAGCCAACTTAAGTGTCCTTCCCATGTCTCCCCACAGCCTCAGTGACCCCTCTAGGCTGGTCCTTATTATACCGCATGTCAGTTGTCCCTTGAGTTGTCCAACTCCCTCATCAGACAATGGACTTTTTGCGTTACTGCTCACCTAGCACGTCACTGTCCTCTGTGTGCGACTCTTCTTGTATCTATGTGAGTAGCTGGGAGACCCTCAGTTTGGGAATGAGCTGGGGGGAATGCAGACATGTTCACATATGAAGTGCTGGGTGGACCAAAAGGCAACCTACAAGAGAGATCAAAGAGTCTCCTGGGAGAAAACTCAAACTGTGGGAGAGTTTCTAGCTACAGAGAGCTTAGTTTCAGGCTATTGTTGATGAACTGACGGCCTTCCGCTTCCCCCAAAACTCAGATAAGAGGTCAGAGGTGAGTGGTACGGGAAGAGGGCTGCACTGGGCAGAAAGCAGGCAGATGGGAAGTACTATGTGGTCCCCGTCCTCTCTGAGGATGAAGGTTTTCCTGCTGGGTCACACCACCTGCCACATACCACACACACATGTGCACACACTGTCCCTTCTAGCTTGCTCCTAGCTGAGTCTCCTAACCCTCAAAGCTCTATTTCCTTCCCTTCAGATGACCAGCATGGAGCCTGGAACATAGTAAGTGCTCAATGAACAGCATCACTCTATTCGCGTCTCCCTTTGAGGAGCCAGAGGCATCAGTGCTCACATGAGGAGACTCTATTTAACAGGCAACAGTGAATATAGGTGGTTAACGTACTCACACAGACATGCCCAACCATTTGCGTGGCTGCGGAGAAAGGACACCAAGAACACAGCAAGGAGGGATGTTTGCATGCTGGAGTGTTGGTCTCAACCACAGACATGTCTAATTCCACCGCGTGGCTTCTGCCATCGTACAAAACCACTGCCCATGAAATTGATTCGAGAGTCACACGTACACAGACACACTACGTGTATGAAGTATGTACAGAAAGGGGCAAGACACAGCGGTATGGCTGTGTGAGCATCCAGGGTGCATTCCTATGCCTGTATCTACAGCAGCTGCCATCAGATGCTTGGTTCTGTGACACCATTATTCCCAAAACTTTAAAACACTTTTCACTTCCCGTATATCCAGACACTTGATCAGCCTTTAAAATCTACCTCTTAGAGATAATACCATGTGTAGATGAAACTAAAAAACATCAGTGTGGTTGGAGCCATTAATCAATGCCTAGGACTCGTAAAGGAACAGCAAATTCGCAGTAAAAAGTGCATTTACAAATATCTACCTTGACTTTGTTTGTAATAACTTTTACAAGTGGGAAAAAAGTGTGGTGCTAGATCACTTGCTTAAATTATATTTGTTTCCTGGGAGGAAAACGTCTAAATCATTAGTGAGAGAAGAAGGAATTCACTTTTCTTTGATAAAAACAAAGTTAAAGAGTTTTAGTAAGCTCCTGGAGTTTAAGGAAGTATGGAAGGTTGATCTTAAAGGTTGGGGCATAACATCAGGCCATTAAGGGTGCTCTGGATGGCCATGCTGGGATAAAGTCGTCACAAAGGCACTGACAACGTGTCGTATGAAGCAGCACGTACTTGTTACATTTGTGAACTTTTTCATTAGAAGATACTGGCTGCCTGCAGGGACAAGGCAATTTACATGCAACTCTGCCTATGGTCCGGTTTTGTCCAGTAGAATCTTCCCCACCCTTCTATTCCTCTTTCGTCTTATGCCAAAAATCTGTAAGAAGGGAAAAAGCCAAGATGTGCTGGTTCCCCTTTTGAAACATTGTTTAATACACACAAAAATTTTCCAAAAAATTTCTGATGGAATCCAATCAGGGTCAAGATTGATCATCTGCATTTAGCATTTACTCTTCTGAAGTTTGAGAAGGTCAAGTTATGCATATATAGAAGAAAATATACCCCAAATGAGCTTACCAGTTTGTTTTATTATAATAATTATTATTATTACTTTTTTAAGGAAGTTTAAAAGTTTAAAAGCAAAATTGAGGGGGAAATACAGAGATTTCCCACATACCTCCTGTCCCCACACATGCATAACCTCCCCCATTATCAACATTCCCCACCAGCATTTTGTCATACTTGAAACTACATTGGCACATCTTAACCACCCAAGGTTCATATTTCACATGACTGCTTACTCTTGGTGCTGCATGGTCTATGGATTTGGGCAAATATGTAATGACATGCATCCACCATTATGGTGTCATACAGAATAGTTTCACTGCCCTGAAAATTCTCTGTGTTCCAACTCCTCAACCCTTATCCTCCCTACCTCAGCCCCTGGCAAGCCGTTTGCTGTTAAGAATTATCCAGTCCTGAGAGGGACAGGCCCTCTCTAGTCATCAAGCCCCCAGATGCCAGGGCATCAAGAACACAGAAAATTTAAAATATATAATAATATGTAATTTAGCAACAAAATAAAATGAAAGCATATTGGTTTTCTATTGCTGCATACCAAATTACTTAGTGATTTACAACTACAAAAGTATATTATCTCATATGGCCATGGGTCAGGAGTCCAGGCACAGAGCTGCTGGGTCATCTACTCAAAGTCTCATTAGGTTGAAATCGATCAATTAGCCAGGGCTGGAATCTCATGTGAACCTCAGGGTCTTCTTCCCAATTCACTGGTTGTTGGCAGAATTAAGATCCTTGCAGTCGTAGGACTGAGGTCCCCATTTTCTTGCTGGCTGTTGGCCTGGGTTTTTCTCAGCCTCTCCAGGCCACCCTCAGATCCTAGCTACATGGACCCTTCAATGGCCAGTTCAAACATGGCAGCTTGCTTCTCCCAGGCCAGCGGTAGCATGAGGTTTCTTTTAGACCTCAAGACCTTAAAAACTCACCTGATTAGATCAGGCTCACTTAAGACAATAGCTTTTTCATTAACTCTGCTCTTCAGGGACCTTAAATGCATCTGCAAAAATCCCGTTTATCATCTGTGGTAACAGAGTCACAGAAGCCATATCCTCTCATATCCATAGGTTTTGCCCAAACTCAGAAGAGGAGATTATGCAGGGATGTGGGTTATCATGGATCATCTTACAATTCTACCTGCCACAGAAGAAAAGTACTCCTTTGGAGACAAGATTAAAGAAAAGCTGTCAGAAAAATTTTCTTCTTTCCATTTGGGTGTTTTCTGTATTTGAAATGGATTTGTCTATTGAAAATTAGCATCAAGCAGCATACAGTCTCCCTGCAGAGGTGACGGTTGCTCCCTCTGATGGTCAGAGGTGATTTGCCTGGCTCCCACGACTCACCCTTGGGTCTAATCCTAGGACCACCTCAATGTAATCATCCCCGAAGGGTGGTGAGGCTTTGGTGCATGTCAGCATCAACCTTCAACACCAGCCTGAATGTTCTCCTATTAAGGAGACTGAATGTCTGCGTCCCCACAAAATTCACAGGTTGAAGCCTAAATCCTCAATGTGATGGTATTTGGAGGCGGGGATTTTCGGAAGTAATTACGTGATGAGAGCGGAGTCCTTATGAATGGGATTCATTTCATGCCCTATAAGAAGATGAGAGAGAGAGAGAGAGAGAGAGAATGACTTTGAGCCATTCAAGGACACAGTGAGACGACAGCTGTCTGCAAACCAGGAAGTGGGACTTCCCCAGACGATAGGTCTGCCGGCACCTTGATCTTGGCCTTCGCAGCCTTCAGAACTGTGAGAAATAAATGTCTGTTTTTTAAGCCATCCAGTCTGCAGTATCCTGTTACAGCAGCCCAAACGGACTAAGACAGGTACTGTTACTGGACCAGGCATTAGACGGCATGTGGAAGACAACAGGGAGGGTGCTGAGGGTCTGAGCAGGGCAGCCCCTTCCCCCCTCTCTCTGGGGTTCCCAGACATGCATTCTGAATCTCTGTAAATTACCCAAACTCTGGGCGTTGATGGTCAGTCGTCGCAGATTTTCAGGCGGTCTGCTGCTAAGAATAGTTTAAAGGCAGTAGGAAAGGAAATATGGGAGGAATGAGAGGGTTCAGTCCACATTCCCCTTCATCGTACAGAAGATTTAGAGCTTTAATCTGCCTCAACTTTGCTTGCGGAACCCTAGGGCCTCACTGCGACCATTGCATTCAAAGTATAGAAAGTTATTTTAGGCTGTTTTTGAAGCTTCCTAAAAAGACTGTTGAATGAGGTAGAGAGAAGCTGTGTGGACTAGACATGTCTGAAGGTTCCTTCCCAAATGGCACCATCCCCCTCACTCCTCCCTGAGCCAATCTGAGAGGCCGTTTCAAGGCTAATCTCGAATAATTTGGGAAAATCAGGTCAACGCTGGGCCCCATGCAGGGGTCTAGGAGGGCTGAGCTAAATTCCAAAAGGTTTTCTGTTGTCATTATTCTGTTGTTATGAGACCAAACCAGTGGTTCTCACTCAGGGGTAATTTTTCTCCCAAGGGGACATTGGGCACTGCCTGGAGACATTTTGGGGGATCATAACCAGGGAAGCACTCCTGGCTTTTAGTGGAGGCCAGAGATACTGCTAACATCTTACAGTGCACAGGACAGCCCTCAAGACAAAGAATTATCTAGTCCAAAATCTTAACAGTGTGCAGAGTGGGAAGCTTGGGCTAAACCAAAGCCTTGGGCCTGCACACTTCCACCAAGGCCAGCCTGTGTGTGAGGCCAGAACATGGGAGGCTGGGTTTCTGGAGCTGTGGACACTGGTGCCCCTCCTCATGCCCTTTCCCCAAGGAGGTGGCATGCTGCCTGATCCCCAGCATCATGTGTCTGCCGGCCTGCCCTGCAGAAAACTCAAGATCCTCGATCTAGAAGCCCAGCCCTCCCCAGGAGCTCCAGGCAGAACCTGGGTGCAGCTGAGCTGAGCACCAGGGGGCGCTGCTCCCCCCCACCCCTGGGTCGGCTGACCTCTAGGGGCAGGTGGGAAGGAGCCAGAGCCCGGGTCTTTAGCTGAGGATCATTGTGTTCAGGACTTCATTCCCTGTCACATAGGTAGATCCCGAAAAATCGTGGTGCGGAGAAATGATTTTTACTTTCCAAAGAAAATAAAGGATTCTGTGAAAGGAGAGAAAACGTCCTGCCGGGTGATGACAGAAGCCAGCCAGCACACGAGGCTGCAGCTTGAACTCAGTGTGCGCACAAGCAACCCTATTTTGTACATTTGTGTTAGCATGTTCCAGAAAAAAATAAAAGAAATAGAAAATACTGGAATTTGGGGGCTGGGGGGAGGCTGCGGGTGCTAACTAAACCAAGGCTCCTGGGTGTTTCTGGTCACTGGCATCTCTGGGGAAGCCTTGCTCTCCTTGCCCTGTGACCTCGGGTGTTGTGCAGAGGCTTTGGAGCCAGACACGCTGGGTGTGGTTGCTTATCATCTGTGTGTCCTTGGGGTTGTTACTTGACCTTTCTGGGCTGCGGTTTCCTTATCTGTCAATTGAGATAATAATACTGCCTAGGCACAGAGCTGTTGAGAGAATGAAGTCAATAAACATTTGTAAGGTGCTTAGAACAATGTCTGGCCTTTAGCTCCCGCTGCCTAAATGTCGGCTGACTCATCCCAAGGACTTTTTTGGTAGCTGTGACACCCAGTGATTAGGATCTCTTCCTGTGGCTGACCCTGGAGGCAGTGCCTCATTCAGGACCAGCAGACACGGCACCACGGTAGCCACTCTGCCTGGCTCTGTAAGCAGCGCACACACCTTGAAGGACCTTTCATCCACAAGGAGAAACCCAGAAGTCTTCGTGAAGCTGAGCTTCGCCAGAAATTCAGTTCACTGGACTCTGGTCCAGCGGCATCATTTTGGCTGTTTCCTCTGAGGCGTTCACTCTTCCCGCTGGATGGCATGCCACTTTCCTGGGTTTCTGCTTCCTCCTGCTTCTCCTGGGTGTAGATCATTGCTCTTGTTTTGTTTTGAAGGGAACACTGGTGCTGGAGAAGTTTCTAGAAAGAGCGTGGAGACAGTGAACTCTAACAGCCCCATTTAGCCCTGGGGGGACAGAGGCCTGGGGAGGGGAGGGACTCGTCCAAGGACAGGCCAGCTTGGAGCAGCACCATCCCCTCCACTCCCATGTCCATTACATTCTGGATCATGGAGAAGTGACCAGCAGATGGTGACCAGCCAATGGTCCTGCTGCCTTCCTGGTAACAAGAAAAGTGGCCCTGTGGCTATCCCTGAGGACACTATGGGCGGTTGTGGGGGGAGGTGAGGGGTTGAGAAATACATTCTCTTCCCCTTCCCCATCACATTTCCCACAGTGGAGGTTCCACCAGGAGTAGGGGTGCCAGGTTCCACCCTCCCAACCACACAAAATCCAGATCGACTGGGCTTCCTTAGAAATATTCAGTGCCTGGCCCTTCTGTCTACGTCTCCTGGTCTCACAGCCTCCTCTGCTGGTGGGAGGTGACTGGAGACTGTCAAATAGGGAGGGTGATGTATGCTGTTTCCACCTGCTGTCCTGGCACAACCATTAAATGCCTCTCTACTCTCATAGGTGCCCCAGTTTGGAAGCTGTATTATAGAATCCTACACTTCGCATCTCCTGGAACTCAGCAGCCGGGAGGCATATTTGTGTGTCGTGGAGGGTGGGCGTAGGGAGTGTCAGTTGTAGCAGTGGGTCCCCCACCCTTCCTCCCCTGCCCAGTGCAGGCCCCGCTGGTACAGCCAGACGTGGGCACACACAGGGCAGGTGGAATGGGCTACCCCAGGGCTGGCATCGCAGTGCAGGATATGATGGCCCAAACTCCATGTGAAGTAGAAAAAGGAGGGTGGGCTCAGCCTCCAGGCAGACCTGATAGAGCCTCGCAGAGTGTGAACGAAGACTAGGGATAAGGTATATATCGTGCCTGGCATATCTGAATTGCTCAGCACCACAGCAGAGTTACTGCACGGCAGCCTGTACTAACGTCCTCACACCATTAACACCATTATACCATTAATGCGTTTGCATTGCACATAACCACGGCTGAAACTGGGCTGTGAACTTTGGGATCTTGGTGGGACTGCAGGGTGTTGTCTGTGGGGAGCAGCATAAGCCAGCACCTGCAGCCTTCTGCTGAGCGAGAGAGGGGCTCACTGGATGCTTGGGGTGGTCTCTCCCCAAGAGGGGCATCTAACTGCACGTGCGTAAAGCAAGCACTTCTCCCAAATGCCCGCTTACATCTATTGCTTTCATGGGACCGAGGAGGCTCTGTGGTGCAAAAGGCTTTAAGTACCTCTTACTTACCGGATTCGCCCAGACCTGTCGAGGGATGCACAGCACTCACAGGAGCACACTGCAGGAGGGACCAACTGGAGCAGAAAGAGGATTTGAGACAGAAATCTCCAGGAGGGAGGGAGGAGATGGGCAAGTTCCCCGAACCCAGTGCCAGGCACTGAGAATTGGAACCAAATGATGGTTAGATCCATCAGCTAGATCCAGTGTGTCTCTGTCCGCAATTGTAAGTGATTAGTAGGTGTTTTTGTTAAAGGCATCTTTATCCTCTATCCCTTCTACCGCTAGACCCCAGCTCCACCAGGGCAGGACCCTGTCTTCTCCATCACACCATCTCCCTCATCCTAGTGCGGAGCCTGGTACCCGGCAGGTGGTGATGAGCTCCGTGGGGTGTCTGGCGGGCCCTGCATATGGGAGGAGCTGACCCCTCTCCTCCTGCCTCCCCAGCCAGGTGTGTGGGCTCCAGGTGAGCAGCTGCGGGGGAAAGAATTCAAAGGATGGGGTCCCACTGAGTGGGCACAACTCAAAGAGCATGTATGGGGCCAGGAAAGCACACAGGGGTGAGGAGGGGGATGCGTTTCCAGATGGCTGAGGGGGCCTGTGCTGGCCGGGGAGGAGCTGCCTTTTTGGAACTGTCAGCTCTGGGAAGCCAGATCTGTCTAGACCAGCTGCAGTGACAACCAGGACTGGAGGTGCTGGGACTATCAGAGTCGTGGGTTCTGAAAAGGATGGGCTTTCTCCCAGACGGGCACCAAGGTGCACGTACCAGTGTAATATGTAACGCATATTAATGTAACATGGACGGTGTTATTCATGCAGTATGAAAGGTCTCAGTGTAATACACGGTGTGTGGTTGAGATGTATAATGTGTAATGAGTTATTAATGCAACACACAATGTGCTGTTCATGTCATGTAAAATGTATTAGTCATGCAATGCAATGTGCTATCGATGTGACGTGTAACGTGTCTCAGGGCAACATATGGCACGTATTCATGTGACATGAAATGCACGTTCATGTGCTGTGTAGCGTGTAAACACTGGAATACGTAGCGTGTGTTAGTGTGGTGTGTAAAGTGTGGTCACACGCTACGTAAGGTGCATTGATGTAATCCGAGAGGTGTTAAAGTTGATGGGCTGTGGAATGTAAGTTGGATGCAGTTGGAATTAGAATGGCGGTGGTGCCCAGACGGCCTGTCTTGACCAGGTCTTTTCTTCTCAAAGGCTGGGTGGGGACACAGTCCCAGGTACAAGGTCGCAGGGAAAGACCTGGACTTTCCACTGCCGAAGGGAAAGTCCAGAGGAACTGAAACAGAGCCAACCGTGCACGCACATACACACTCCCTGCTGTATTTTCAAGGAACAGTAACTTGTAACTCACTTTGCTCTCTAGCCCTTTAAACAAATTATTTTTGAAGGCTTTCAAAATAATGACTACTTTAAAGGACCATTCAAAACACTAGGCCTTCCAGCTGCCTTCTCAGAGCAGAGGGAGGATATAGACAGAAAGACGGATGACAGGCAGATGAGAGATGGATGGATAGATGGATAGGAATAGACAATGGATGGATAGATAGAGGAGGATAGGAATGGACGCTGGATGGACACACATGTCTGATATGTGCATGTGTGTGTCCTGTGCCTTCTCTTCATTAGGGTTCTCACCTCAGCACCACTGACACTTTAGGGCAGATAATTCTTTGTTATGGGGCTGTCCTGTGTTTTGTAAGGCGTTTAGCAGCATCTTTGGTCTCTACCCACTAAATGCCAATGGCACCCCTCCAGCTGTGACACCCAAAAACATCTCTAGACAGATCCATTGATCCCTGATAAATGCAAAATCATGGCCAGTTGAGAAGCCCTGCTCTGCCCTCTCAGGGAGGGCACAGCGACACATGGAAGGGCTCAGACCCTGGAGCTGAATGGCCTTGGTTCAAATCCTGACTCTCCATGTAGTAGCTTGTGGCCTCAGGCAAACTGACTTCTCTGTACCTCGACGTTCTCATCTGAAAAACAGGGCTGACGACATCAGCACCAACATGGCGCCTTTGCTCTGAGAACCAGATGAGTTAAGGTGCGTTGAGCATTTGCTACAGGCTATGGGAAGCGAGAGGCTAGCTCTTGTCATTCTAAGTCCCCAAAGAAACAGAATGGAGATGTAAGGAAACGGTGTTCCCCAACCAAAAACCACCAAGAATAAAGAAAATGAGAATGAGCATTTCTGGACATGCATTTTGACCCTTAGCCAGCGACCCCTTGTGTCTGTAATCTGATGGGGTTCATGTGAGGTGGCATCTTCCGTGCATGACAAGGGGACTTAGGAAAACACAGAGCGTCTTCGTAATAAGGGGGTGCCAAACAGGGAGGTGTGTAGTGCTTGGCAAAGAGCAAATTCCATTTATGTTTAACCCCTTCATCCTCTTCCACAGTTACTGGCATGAGGTTTCTACCCTTACCCGGAACCCCCAACCCCGCTGCTCAAGGGTCTCCGTGACCCTCCACTGGAACCTGTGGGACAGAGTCAGAGGGACCGTCCTCAGCCACAGGGTGGCTTCACCCTTGTGCTTCCATTGCAAGGTTGGGAACCTCTACTCTTGTAAGGATGTGGGTCCCATTTCAGGATCATCACTTCCTTCTGAATCGTTTCACTCTTGTGACTTTGCTGAGGACAAGCTCAGCACTCGGGACCCGAGGGACAAGGAGCGAATCCACACACCCACCAGGGCGACTGGAGAGTCACAGAGCCCAGGCCTCCCTGAGATGCCCGGGGTCCCCTAGGTGCTGCCGTAATGGGCTCCACCCAGCAGGACCCTAGAGCGCAGAAGGCTGCCCTGTGGCTGCCTCACCTCCGGGGGGAAGGGGACAGAAGTGTATTTCCCTCTGTGAGGCCTTTAATTTTCAAGGGGTACAAAATTCCAGCTCTCTAATGATAGGAGCATGTGGGGTGCTGCAGATTTGTGTGTGTCTGAGTGTATGTGTGTGATTTTTTTTTAAAATTCAAGCTCCCTAATTAGCCATAAGAGGTTTGACTTTTCCTCGAACATACAATTCCTGGGAAGTATGAGTTGCTCATGGAAGGTCATTGTCACCATCTGGTCTCCAACTGACTTGGCAAACAAAACAGGTAAATAAGGCTGGTTTTTAATAAAATCGAACGCTTTTGGCCTACAGATGAAAATGTATTAAAAGAAGCCAAATATTATAATTGCTGGGAAATCTGTTGATGATCAGCTTTGAAACCTTTGTGGCTCCTTTCTTGCCATGTATCACCATTTGTCATATTCTGCTTCCCACGTTTTTGGAAAGATGATCAGATGGAAACCAGGCTGCTGCTGTCAGGCAGGTGAGAACCAGATGGCCCAGGAGGGATAGAAACCAGAAAGTTAGTGGGCAAGGAGCCCGGCCCGCCAAGCCTGCCTGGGGCAGGCGCCAGGGCCAGGCGGGCTCCGAAGACTGTCCCAGCTCTCTGTCCCTAGTTATCAAGGATGGGGTATAGGTCACCTTTAGCTAAGGAGACGTGTGACAGGTGAGGAGAAGGGGGGTGCCTGCAGGATGGAGTGAGGCTTCCAGCTAACAGCACCGTTTGCAGGTGAATAAAGGTAACACTACCTGTCTTTCTGAGACCTTTGAACCCGTGAGACAGTAAGTCTTTTGCATCCTTTTCCATCTGTATTTTGTGTCTTTCCATTGTCTTTTGTGCATCCCATAGAGAGAAGCAGGTCCTTTGTATCCCCACCACTTTTCTGCTCACAAATCCCTTGACAGTAAATCTAGATGTGAGTCTGGTCACAGCAAAGCAAAACTCAAACTTGTAATTCCTGCTTCCCAGTGTCAGAAGGTCTACGGGATCGCTCCTCCGAAGGGGAGCCCTCAGCAGAGATCCAGACGTGACCTCGTTACTTGTCAATAACCTACCAGGAAAAATTGGCTTTGATAAAACAGAATTCAGACCTCGTCTCTCGGGAAAAACTATTTCTGAAATGCAGCACTGAACCTCAGTTCTTCCTGCTCGGCCCGGTTCCCTTTCCTCTTTATCGAGGGCCAGACGTTCGTGATTTGAGCACAGCAGTTCAGAAATCATCTCTTCTCTCCACCATCAATCAGGTATTTCTCTTCGTGCCATTTCCTTCTGCCTTGGGTGGGGCAAAGGACACTTTCAGATTTTCAACCACCAAGGGAGAGCAAGCCTTTCAGCTTGGAGGGCACTGCTGGCGAGGAAGAGGCAGAAGCCAAGAGACAGAGGAGAGGAAAACAGAAGAAGATCCAAGACTAAAGGGAAAGGGAGGGAGAAGTGGACAGTGCGGGTACCAGGGGCGACCGCGCAGTCGCCGACAAAGGGCACTGCTCTATTTGCAGGCAGCTGCCTGGAACTCTGAAAATCTTTGTACAGAAACCAGCTCTGCTACTTCCTAATTGTGGGATCTTGAGTGAGTTCCTTGGTCTCTCTAAGCCTCAGCTCTGGCCACACAGCATTATTAAGATGAGAGGAGCAGGGCATGTTATGAAAGTCCCAAGAGTGTGGCAGGCCGATGATGCCTCTGAACTTGCAGTCGCCAGGTGTTGCCGTGACCACATTGCGTGACATCATAGGCTGTCATTGTTACCATGTTCTGCACTGGTCCCTAAACCAGGGCGGGGAAAATGAAATTGGATATTATATTCTCTTACATTTAAAACCAATTCTATTTTTTAAAAAATTTTAAGTGTTGTGGGAGAATAAGTCCTTGCCTCACCCAGGAAAGAGTTCAAGAGCAAGGCGTGGTAAAGTGAAAGTAAGGTTATTTAGGAGACGCACACTCCGTGGCCAGAGCCAGGTCTGTCTCACTCAGAAGGGAAGATGGCTTAGGAGACACACGCTCCACAGGCAGAATGTGGGCCATCTCAGGAAGGTGAGAGGGAGAGAAGCCGAGGTGTGGGGTGTTTAGTTTCAAGTAAAAGTAGACACACCCTCCATGGACAGAGAGCAGGCCATCTCAGAAGGCAAGAGAGTGACAACGAGGTGCGGAGTTACTAGGTTTTGTGGACCGGCTAATTTCACATTCTAATGAGTAGGAAGATTATTCCAACTACTTTGGGGAAGGGGTGAGGATTTCCAGGAAACACCCCTGGCCCACTTTTCGCTTTTTATGGTCAGCCTGGGAGCTGTCCTGGCGCCCGTGGGTGTGCCGTGAGGCTGAAGGTCCCCTGGAAGCCAGACCTTCCGCCCCCTTGGTTCTAACCGCTGTGTCCTGCCCTCTGTGGCTGTGTCAGTCCTCCAGTGGCTGTGCCCTGCCCCTTTCCTCCCACTTCATAAGAACAGGGCTTTAAGCTGTAGGTTTTCGTTTCATTTATACTTTGTAAACCGTGGTCACACATTGAGACAATGAAATTGTCCTAAAAGAATAGATCCTCAAATCGTTAAGTAAAAAGAAGGAGGGAGAAGGTGAGAGGGGGAAGGAGGAGGAGGGAACAAAGAAGATGAAGAAGACAAATAAGAGAAAGGAAAAGGAAGAGGAGAGAAAGAAGAGGAAGAAGAAAGAAGAGAAGCAAGGGCCGTAGTCAGTCTCGGGTCAATTATGTTGCCTCCAAGTTCGTTACATCTACAGAGAACCCTGCAGAGCGGCCCAAAGGAGGAAGGTCATTTGCTGAAGAACCAGATAAGAACCAGCTGCTCACCTTCCTCAGGCTCCCTCCGTGTTACCCATCTGGGGAGCACTGCCTGCACCAGTGCGCAGGGAACCCAAAGCAGTCGGATGAGCAGGTGGAACAAATCTGCCGAACAGACCAGCGCAGGCCCCGTCTCAGTGCCAGCCTCACACGCCCAGCGCCTGCCCTGGTGATGCACTCGTCCTGCAAGGAGCTCTCGGGGGAAAGACTCTGGACAACTGTGTTTGGGACATGCCCCAAACCCTATTCCTCCCTCACAGAGTCGGAGTGCCAGCTAGCACAGAGGCAAGTCCTGAGGTTGAAACAGAGGCTGAGTGTTTGTTACCCCTGGGGAGCTGGGATTCTCTGGTCGTATGTGCGGAGTCCCTGGATTAACAACAGTGCAGAGAGGCAACACCTCGCATTTGCAAACCATTTCACAGTGCACAAAAATTGTCACCTGTTACAAGTTCACTCTTCCTCCCCATCTTATGAAGGAGGTTTCACAACTCTGACACCTTCCGTTTTACAGATGAAGAACTTGAAGCTCAAATGTGTAAGGAACTGGTCAAGATCACTAGTGAGTAAGGAAGCCAAGGCCAAGGCCCCCATCTCTTAACAACTTTTCCTGGTAAATGAGCACCTATAAGCTAAAGCAAAGTGTAGGAAATGCTTCCGTCCCCAAGGGGTCCCTTTACTCTTTACTAATTTATCCAAAACACACTTGTTCTTGGCTATTAGGAGACTGGACCAGGCTCAGCCTCCAGACATCACA
Organism: Camelus bactrianus; assembly: GCF_048773025.1. Lineage (NCBI taxonomy): Eukaryota > Metazoa > Chordata > Mammalia > Artiodactyla > Camelidae > Camelus > Camelus bactrianus. The sequence goes on from NC_133539.1 coordinate 6,429,212, forward strand.
GAAGACGACACAGTTTTCGGTGAGAAATGCCTGTTGGGCGTTAGGACAAGACTTTGATTCATCACTCAGAGTCATTTAATTGGCTTCCTCAGAATTATAATTTAGCAAAGATAATACCTTATAAACATGGATTTTGGGTAGTAGATGTGAAAGTCACTCAAGAAACACATATTTTGTTTTGTTAAATTATATACACCATGTATTTCAAGAACTGCGTGCAATTATTTACATCATTTAGGGGGACGAATTATTTGTGTTGATTGGGTTGGTGCCAGGACCAAGGCCAGGCACAGGCTAGGGGAGCTCACTCAGGCTATACAGCAAATCTATACAACAGCCCCACAAAGAAGGTTTAGTGTTTCTGTTTTGCGCATAGGAGAACTCAGGCTAAGAGGATATTAACACTTGTCTGAGGTGGCTGAGTGGGAGGTCAGAATTTGATCCAGGTCTGCCTGATTTTAAATCCTGAGCTTTCCCCACCTGCCCTGCAGTCATTCTGCTAGGAATGATATGGAATCTGGGGGGCCCAATGCAAAATTTAAACTCAGGACCCCTTGTTCAAAAAGTATGAAGAATTTCCAAGATGGCGGCCGCAGAACATTAAACCGAGCTCGGGGTCCTGTGTGGCTGCACAGGATGCACACCAATGAAGCCTGCCCTGCGTCCTCCCAAGCCGCACACCTGAAAACAAGCTCCTTACCTTAGGAGTGGAGTGAATTACCTGTGAGCAAGAGACTCACCCTGAGGGTACGTTCTTTACTGTTCACTCACAATTTTCAGATTTTGGTCAGATCTGTTACTGATTTTCTCTCAATAAAGACTAAATCTGAGCATTGGCTGGATGCACTAAAAGAGATTTTTCTCCTAGATACAGCTTTAGCGGGAGGTGTGCAGTGTGTTAATTCTCCAAGGCCCTGAGTGTTTGATGGGTAGTTGGCTTTTCTGTTTTTGCCGACACGTGGGAGGCGTGTCCAGTGAAATAGTCCCTGGTCTCTGTACTGCTTGGAAACCAGACAGTGTGGCTAAAGGGAAGATGAACTGAGTCCAAGGTTCACCTAGAAGTGGTTTCCAGAAGCAGAAACGGACACAGGGTGTTTGAAAACCAATTTCCGACCTAGCGTTCCATTTCCGTTTCCTTATAATTGGAATGATCTGGATTTAGCCTGTCAGCCTTCACCTTGTGTTTCAAGAGTTTGAAGAGCAGCACAGGGCGCCGCGTCCTCTGTGCCCTGGGTCTTTGCCCACCGGATGCTGCGGAGGCGGTTCCACGGCACCCCTTCCACTACCGCTCCTCACCCTCTCCGGCTCCTTGGAACTGTAGCGTCTTGTCATTGAGACACCTCTTGTCACAGGCACAGTCACGGATGCCAGCCTATGGCTCAGAGCCCTTCAGAACACAAACTGGAGAGTCACAAGTCCAAGGGACCCCCTGTGGCAGAGTGTGTCAGACAGCGTGTGTGATTCTGCGGGTGAGGAGTCTCAGGGCCAACAGTTCTGGTCATTTGGGGCTTTGCTGTTGGATTGGACTTTTCACAGCAGTAAGATGGTTCAAGGATTCTTCTAGGTGGTTGCAACTTGCTGGGACAAAGGTCCTAAGGAAACATCCTTAAATGTATTCCCAGAGTCAGTGGAGTTAGAATTACTATTATCTTCTAAAGCTGTGGTTCTTAGATTTCAGGGATGTGAAGTCACCTGGGAATTTGTTGCACATTCCTGGGCTGTACATCAGCAGAGTCTAATTTGGGAGCTCTGAGGTAGGGCCCAGAAGCTGGAGTTTTGGCGAACACCCAGGGAATTTTGAAGCAGAAAATGCCTGGCTACACTGGAAGAGGTTTGATCAATGCCCAAGAAATCCTACAGACTCCTTTGCCCAGCGGTGCTGGGGAGCATCAGTTTTTCCCCTCTGAGAAACGGCTGTCCTAGCTGGACCATATTTTGCGCTCTGCCCTAGTCAGGTATATTTGCTTTACCTCTCCCTGGCTTTCACTTGCTGTGGATTCCAGAAGCCCATTGCAACTCATGTTTCCCAGGACTTAGTTACCTTCAAATGCAATAAAAGGCTAATTCTGCTAAGAAAAACCATATGGTTTCTTAGATATCTCTGGACCATTACACTGTGTCCATTTACGAGCCACATTTAAAAGGCTAAGAAAACGTATGGCTTCATATTGAAAGGTGTGACATAAACTTGATTGTTTCTAAAAGTCTGAAACGTTTCACATAGAAGAAAAAGGACTGAAAGTAAAGGGGGCTAAGTCTTTTTTTAAGTGTGCGTCCACAATAGTTGGTGAGTTACCTGGGAGGAATCTAAGAAAACTCTTCAAACAACATGAAAGGGTCACCACCTTCCCCAGAAGAAATAGTCAGCACCTTTCTGCATCAACCATGTCCAAACCTTGCTCCACAAAAATAATTAGTTAAATGATATTCATTGCAGGGCAACAGACCCAGCCTTCAAAATTCAACTCCTTCTTTCCCATGTAATTGGTGCCCCCTAGTGGCTGAAAGGACCATCCCTCATCCAGGAGGTGGATGGGCTCAGAAACAGATCTGATCAACTCTGTGCCTTGAATTCAGGAATTCGTGCTGTGCCCTCATTTGCATGTGAGATCACCAGGGACTGAGGCCCGAGACTGGGAGTGGAGGGAACTTCACCGATTTGCCATACGATGTGCTAAGCATTTCCCCTGGATTTCTCATTAAATCCTAAAAAAACGACAAGAGGTACTATTAGTACCCTGTTCTACCACTGGGCAGTGGAAGTGTGAAGTCATTGGTCTAAAGTCACTACACTGGTAACTGGCAAAGCCAGGATTCGAAGCAAGCCTGCCCTAACCCCGTCGCTCATACCTTTTCCCAGTGCTCAGTAAAACAACCAGAAAGGGATGGAATGGGATGGAGCCCACTGCTCTCAGGGCATCACAGGGAGAGGGGCAGGCTGCACTTCCTGGGCTTCTGCAGGTGCCTCTTTGCCTAATCAGCCTGGGATGCAGGGTGTTCCCCTTTTGCCAAACGTTCCCAATGCTTTTTCCATCCTCTTCCTGAAAAGAGCTGCAGGCTGCACTAGAGTGCACGGCCGGGAATCCCCGGGACTCAGTTTCCCTCTGGATGCGTCATCTGCAGCACCGTGTCTTCAGCAGCTGCTGCCTTGACAATCAGGGTGGTTTCTCCTTCCTTCTAGGGAAAAAAATCCACCCTCAGATAGATGTTCCTTTTTTCTCTCTTCCCACGTTGCTGGTCACATACATTGGGTTGTTACCTAGTTCCTTACAAGAACCCCTGTGATGGTCTACGTCTATGTGGACATTGATTTTCACACTGAAACATGCACCGAGTCTGCCTGTGGGTGGTGGAGGTCACATGCTGTTGGACTTGAATCGTGGGCTTATAATTAGGGTCCATTGAGAGTCAGATGGGGTGCTTCATTCAGCCCATCCTGATGAAGGGTGAGGACCGAGATGTCTCATTCACTATAGTGTAGAAACTGGAGAATGTGTAGCCAGAGAGGCTTAAACCGTGTGAGCTAAGTCCAAATGCTAAGATGGCCCATGTAAAACCCCGGGGGTCCCTGTAGAGTCATCATAAATCTACTTTCATGAGTGAATTTCTTCTCAAAGGGAAAATGCTAGACACTGAGCCACAGTCACTATCTCCTGATGAGGCAGGCATATTTGAGGCTGAGGACACCTGGGTACTTGCTGAGCTAAGCCCTGCCTTGGAGAATGACAAGGAGAACCGGCTGAGTCTATCTCCTCCAGGATGGGTGGAGGCCGTATGGACTGAGAGCATGTAGGCACGATCTGCCTGAGAGATACTGGGAGCAATCACAGGACACAGGGGGCTCAGGGAGCGACAGAGAAATCATACACCGGGGGGGGGGGGGGCGGGTCTTGCTCCTTTCAGCAGCTCAAGGCAGAACGCTGCAGTGGGTGAACTGTCCAGAAGGATGACGGCATCTCAACACAGACCCACCTGCTTGAAAAGCCGTGTCTTGGCTTCAAAGGCGGCCAGAGCCAAGCAAAGGTTTAATTCTTAGGAGGTTACGAGAGGTGTTGTCTCCTGCGCACTTCAGAGCAAGGAAAACCTGAGCATGAAAGATCTGTCTTTCATTCAAATACATTTGCTGGGGGCCCAGAGGCTGTCGGGCTTTGAGAGGAGGCAAAGCTCATCTCAGACTCGAGTGAGGCTGTGCGATGCAATGTCTCCTCAAGCTGGAGGAGACCTTGCTGACTGACCGAACTAAATTCCAGACATGTGACTAAACCACCGACAGAACCAGTATTAAGACAAGACAAGCTCCCAGCAACAACCAGGAGTGGATGGAAGAGAGAACCAAAACTCAAAACGCTGTGTTTTCTACATCACTGAACAGGGAATAAAATTGCAGCATTAAAACATTCCTAGAAGTGAGTGAGCAGCAGTGTGAGCTCACTGGAAATAAACGCCCGGCATGCAGAAGGTCCTCAGGTTCAGTGAGACACCAGCAGAGCACAGGAACAGAGACGCCACCACAATCTAACCTGTGCTCATTACAGGTGACTGGCCTTTCCTTTAAGTTAACAGAATCACCCTTGCAGAGCTCTGTGCCCTGAGGATTTAACGGCTTCTGTTTGCTTTAATGCTTTTAACAAGGTGCGTGTGTGTGTGTCTGTGTGTCTGTGTGTCTGCGTCTGTATGTTCATTTTCTGGGTGAGGTTATCCTATCTCCTCCGAAGCATTTCCCATCTCCTTGCTCTGAGCCTGCTTCTGTATTTCTCTGGATTACCAGCCACCCACCACCCCTTCATCATTACAGTTTCCAGAAAAACCCCATCCTCCAAAAAGCCTAAAGAAGCATGGTTGTTTGGCAACACCAGGTGCTGCAAGGTGGAGACGTCATTCTCCACTACTTTACAGAAAACCAGAAAGCGTGAGCACCAGTTACCTTCTGGTTGAGCTCTTCAGTGAGCCGGACAACCCTGCTTTTTCCAAAGTCACAGCATGTTCACTAATTCACACAGAAGGATGATTCCACATACCACGACGTGGGCTGATGGGTCAGGGGCATGAGTCTCTTGGGGGTTCCTAGGATGACAGAAAATGGAATCAAAGGATACTATACCACCTGGGTGAAGACACACCAGAAAATGTGGCCATCACAATGACACTTTCTGTGACATCCTGACAGAAATACTTAAGCTATCCCTTTAAACTTACCAAACTTACCTGGTCTTAACTTCCACCTTCTTAACCCTAGAAGCATGTTTCAGCTACTTTCTCCCCACCCCAACGTTCCAGTTTTCCTAAGAGCACAGAAAGCAGAACTTTTTTTCTGGAAATCCAGATGAGAGAGATTTTCAGAACATAGCTGCAAAAATTATTGTAATTTCTTAAAGCCTGTTTGGGAAGGCAGTATTGCCAATACAGTCTTTGTTTCAATAAGATGATGAAAATCAGATGCAGAATTATTAAGCTTTTGAAAATGTCTAGCACCCATGGAAGATATTTGTGCAATGAGATACAATAGGAATTTTTACTGAAGGAGGCTTTGCAATTAAGTATGTGTATGCTAAATACGGGAACAAATGAGAACAGACAATAAAATGAGCTCCAAGGGAATAGCCAGGGCACGTCCCGAATGGACTCCTAGTGGGCTGGTATGGAGGTCTTGGCGTGGACGGCTTCATTACTCCAGAAGAACGTCCTTCATTCCCAAGGCTTACAGCATTACTTTAGAGCAAGGAATTCATGGATCCACTGACATGGGCAAAAATAAGTCATATTTTCACCCTATTCAAGAATCTAGTGTCTATGACTCATTAAGTGGATCCTTATTATTCAATGGGTGAAAACCAAGACCCTGACTCAGGGCCCCCAGCTGTAGCCCCTCTGCTCCTGTTATCCCAATTCTTGTGGTATTTCCAATGTGCTTCGCTGCTTCCTCATTTCGTATCATCATTAAGACATACTTCCCTCTCCCTGAAGAATTCACCTCTCACTACTCTGAAAATTCATGTCTTTAACTTTCTTTAAGGCTTACAGGAAAGAGGTTTCAAAAAGTATTCCTCTACCTTTCCTTTCAGAATTTAACAGTTCATTCTTTATTCACTGCCTCCAGCACTTGCAGAAATAATTTATAAAATACAATATTGATCAGTTTACTTTTTATTAGAAATTTCACCTTGATTTTGCTTATGCATGTGTTTTACTATCCAGTAATTTCTTTGAAAGCAAAGTCTATGACTTTCTTTAAAAAAAAATCACAGTGTCAAGTATAATCTGGAATCAGAATAGAGATTCCTAGCATGTTGACCATGACCCGCCAATCAACTCGAGTCTTGGCTGTTCCATCCTCAGGTTGACTTTCATGATCGGACTTCATTCTCATCACCACCCAAAGTTGCTTTAATATTAACTTTCTTTAAAAATCCCTTCCCTAAATTCTGCATCCCCTCTAATTCTACTCTGTTTCTCTGCCATTTTTATATTACATCACAGCTACTCCAAGGAGTTGGGTAAATTTCTACTTTCTCACTTTACGTTCTCTCTTCAACCTATTTCATTCAGGATTTTGGACACCACTCTGGTTAAAATCACCTGCAACTTCCAGCTGACCAAACCCAGTGTTAAATTCTCTTACTCCATCTTATTAGAATTCTTACCAGTCTTTGACACTGATGCTCATTCACTCCTCTTTCACTCGACTTTCAGAGGACTACATCTCTGGATTTTCTCACCTTCTCAGCTTCACTGACCTCATTTCGTCCTAACTCTTCACTATCTGCTTCTCTTCCTGACCTCTAAGCACTAAGTAGGCTAAGTAAGCTTGACTAGAATACTAAGCCATTCCTTTAAGCTTGCTTCAGGCCCCAGCTTCAAACTTCCTTATCCTGGAGCATTTCTCAGTTGCCATAATATCTGTTTCCTAAAAGCATGTAGGGATCTGTTCTTGGACCTCTTCTTTCTCCATCTATGCTTACCGTCTAAGTAATATTCTCCAGTTGCAGACCTTTAGTTACCATCTGTATATTTATGGCTCCCCAATTCATATTTCTATCCTCAACATTTCCCCTGAATTCTAGACTTGTATATCCAGCTTGAGACTTCCTACTTGGATGTGTTTGTATCCACAGGGAAACTTATGACAAAACAATCTAAAAATGTTTCATTATGTGCCCCACCCTACCCCACCCCCAGCTTGTAAGGTCCAGTTCCTCTTCTTCTTTCCTGTGCTGTTTGGGCAATCAGCTGAAAGACTGGGAACGTTATCTGCCAGCCTCATCTGCCTTTCAGTTTCCCGCTACAGCTGTGTTCTGCTAATGACGTGCACTGGAGTGAGAGTTTGAAGGTAGAAGGGAAACAACATACTCTTCTTTCCTGGGCATCGATGTTAGACATGGGAGCTTTGGCAGACAAGTTTTTGCAGTGGCCTCTTGGTGGTCCATTGAGATTATTCCTCAGAGCTGTGGGATGGCTGCAACCATCACCACCTGTTTCTTGTAGTTTCCTAATCTCTGAGTGGAAGCAACAGCTCCTAAATTTACTGGACCAAGCAGAGGCCGCAGAACTGCATACAACTGGGTGCCTCCCCTAACTTGTGTTTCCTCAACTCTTTCAATGTTTCTGTAAGCACTCAATTCCCTATGTTAAACCTCTTTCTGTTTAAAACACCTGGAGTGGTTTCTTTCTTTCCTGCATGAACTCTCACTGATATAGCTCCCCATCCTCTCAGCTCAGAACGCCACTTACCCAGTTGCAATGAACAAAAATTTAGGAGTCATCCTGACTCTTCATTTTTAACTTATGTCCCACATTCAATCCAGCAAAAATTCAGGCTGAATTTTTCTCCAAAATATATGCTGAATCCCACTCTTTCACACCCAGAGGATTCTCATTTTAATTATAAGATCCAAACCCCTTACACTAGCCTACAAGATCCTGAGTGCTAACCCTTGCCCACCGAAATGAACTCTGTTCTTCCACCACCTCCCTGCTCCAGCTGTACTGGGCTCCTGGCTTTGTAATGAACGTGCCAAGGCAAGTCCCACCCACTGTGCATTTAATATCCCCTGTGCTTAGATTGCTTTTTCTATGGCTTGTCTCCCCACTTCATTCAGGTCTTCAAAAATCACTTCCTCAGATAAGTTTTCCCTGATCACCCCATCTAATGCCCCTCAGACACTCCTTTTCTGTCTCTTTACTGTTGACTCTTCTTTGTAATACTTGTTACTATTTGAAATTTTATTGTTTACCAAATTTCTTTGGGATTATCTATGTTTTCCATCAGAATGGTCACAAGATGGCTTGGTCAGCTGGTCCACCACTGCGTCCCACTGCTTAGAATTACACCTAGTCCACAGTAGGCATTCTATAACAATTGATTGAATGCATAACTGTATTGCATTGCTCCTCTCTTCAGAGACAAAGAGCCTTCCAAGAAGCACAGTTAGCTGATCTTCTCAGAATATTCTCTTCCTTAGCTAGCCACACTTATAAGACACTGAGGAAGTCAAAAGGAAAATTCCAAGATTGCAAGATTGTCAAAGACACAGACCACTTACTTAAATTTACCTAAACACTTGATGGGGATTCAGCAGAAAATAAGGAAAAGCTATTTTAAATGTTCCTGAGAAGCATTTTCTCTGTGCATTTGTTTTTAGAAGTTGTTTAAACCATAGTGTGTCCATATATAACATTCGTAAAATGATTGACACAGCTTACACTTCCATGGGAGGACTCCACCTAATGGATTGATCCTTGATAAGTGAATGTATAGCATGTGTCAAGATCGATGCTATGTGTTACTCGTGTAATGTAACGGGGAATGGAAAGTCAATGGAGAACAGAGAGCAAAGGAAAATTACAAGTTAAGTCATACAGGGATCTAATGGTTGATGAAACTTACTTGACTGCCAATTTTCTGCCTTGGTGGAATTATTTCTGAGGAGCCAACATTAGCAGGCGAGATTTGAAAGACATTGAGCAAGGAATTCAGAATGAAATGCAAGAGGCATGATCTCCAAGAGCTAGTAAATAACCACATATTTGCATTTTAACTACTCCCCACCACCACCACCAAGGGTGTAATTGCTTCCATATGAAAGCTCCTTGCTATCAGCCCCAGATGCTAAACCGTTTCTCTCTGCTTGGATACTGATGATCTCATAGCTCAGGGCTGTAGCTATTGGAGGAGCTGTACCATCTCTTAATAAGCCATGATTATCTCTGCTAAGTAAGACAGAGAAGATGCTTCTTGCAGAAAGCATCAATCTAATGCCAAAAGAAGTGTTTACTCTGAGTAAGGAAGCAAAGTGAAGTTGACTACATAATAGCAATTAATTATATGGATACGTGAATACCACCATTAATACAAATAAATACATACCATTAATAATAGTAATGTGAAAGTTATTAATTCTATTTTCCAAGTACTTCATTTCTCCTCCTTCCGGGCATATAGTTGGTTTTTCTTCCTGCTTCCCTCAAGGCCCACTCGACTCCTTCAGTGTTTCCAGCCAACAAATTCTAAGCAAGATTGATGTATTCATCCCTGCAGTGTAACCAGGTCTATCTTAACTGAGACAAGCAATTACTGGGTGCCAGAAACTTTGTATTAACATTACTCATATTAACTCACTATTTCTCACAATAATTCCACGAGGTAGGTATTCTGTTATCTCCACCTTCCAGACGAGAAAACTGAGACTTAGGGTGGTTACGCGGTTTGCCCACAAAGCTCCCAAGTGGCAGAGTTCAGATGTAAACTCATAGAATCTGACTCCAGCAAGGAGGCTCTCAGACACTCCAGTAACGAGATGGTCTTTTGCTGTGCGAGGGAGCAAGGTGAAGCCACACGTTTGAGGCAAAGCACATTTACAGGTGATGGTCAATGACTCAACCCTGGGCGTCCGTAGTAGCTTTAAAATTTTTTTAATTTTATTTTTATTTTTTAATTTTTTAATTGAAGTATAGTCAGTTATAATGTGTCAGTTTCTGGCATACAGCATAATGTTTCAGTCATATATATACATACATACATTTGTTTTCATATTCTTTGTCATTATAGGTTACTACAAGATACTGAATATAGTTCCCTGTGCTATACAGAAGAAATTTGTTTTTTTTAAATCTATTTTATATATATAGTAGTTAATATTTGCAATACTCAAACATAGTAGCTTTTTATTTGAGTTAACAGGGATTTTTTTTTAAAGTGTTATTTTATGAATGGAATTGTATGAGTCAGGGTTTTCCTAATGGGGTATCTCTCTATACATCTACATAAAGATAGAGGTATCATTATATGGTAGATATCAGATATAAAATATATCTGTACTATATAAGTAGATACAGATAGATTCACATGTGTAGAGAGAGGCAAGGATACAGAGGCTGACAGACTGGGAAGAAAGAGAGAAAAGGGAGAGAGAGAGATGATAAGAAACTGCCTCAGGCAGATGTGAGGCTGGCAAGTCCCTGAGGTCCGTTTGGAGACCCAGAGAGCCAGTGGTGCAGGTGACGTGTAAAAGCACCCTGCCAGAGAATTCTGTCTTTCTTGGTGAGGTCAGTGTTTTTTCTTCTATTCAAGTCTTCACCTGATTGTCGAGGCCCACACACATTGTGGACAGCAATCTGCCTACCTCAAAATTCACCAATTCAGATGTTAATCTCATCCAAAAATGCCCTCAGAGCAGACACATAAGTTGAACCATCCCAGGAATGTAGGTCCCAGAGAGGATGGTTCAATAGTCCAGGGCTATGTGGCAAAGCCAACACCAGAGCTCAGATCCTCTGGCTGCCAGTCAGCATGACCACAGCACCACTCCCTCTCCCCGTGAGGCCACAGGGGGCACCTGCCGCCCCAAGGGCAGGGGTAGGAGAGAACCGAGACGTCCTGCTCCACCAGCACTGTCGTCACCTGGCGAGAGCATAAAGGAACTTCACTTCTTTTTTGTTGATTCTTTTGTAGGTTGAGGCTTCAACTCAGAGTATTTTGTAGATAGCAATGTTCTGTTATTTACTCTTTAGAAAGACGGCAAACCAGGAAGCACAAAACACGGCTCAAATTTAGGTTAGGCATATGATTTCCCCAAAGTGTAACATTTATGAGAGCTGTATTTTGACCCCTCAATTAAGAAAGACTGAATCTAGTTCCTGATAAGGAGTAGGGGACAGACTACACTTAAGCTTATCTGAAAATTGCATTTTAATTGCTTCTTTCATTTTAGGAGTTCCTGGCTCCTTCCTGAATGATTCTCCCTGTTCCCCACCCCATGCCACACTTTGTGACATTAGCAGAGCATGTATCAAACCTTGTGCTTGGTGTGGTATTGACAATCAGCTCAGATGTTCAGAAACACATGATTTTGATCAAGGTTAAAGGCTTCGTTTCATTGTCTATACATGAAAGACACCGATTTAGACCTGAGCTGGACAGGAAAACCCTCAGGGCACAGATTCTGTCTGTGCAATGATGATGCAACCAGGACATCTGTAAGAACTGAGAGGGTCGAGAAGTTTATCCAAAGTCAACCAACCTTTCCCTGACGAGCTCATCACCATGTTACTTGTATGCCAACAACTAGCTAGACGGAGTGCTTCCCAGGTGCAAAGCACTGCTGAGAACTTTCTAAGCATTGACCATGTTTTCTCATTCATCCCTGAGGCTGGTTTGACTATGCTCAGTTCACAGATGTGGCAAAAGAAGTGCAAAGAGGTGAAGTTGCCAGCTCACTGTTACTCTACTGGTAAGTGTTGGAGCCGGAAACTGATTCTTACATCATCTAGACTAGGAGCTTGCAAACGTTGTCTGCAGAGGGCCAGCTAGTAAAGACTCTAGATTTTGTGGGCAATATATTTTATGTTGCAACTGCTCAGCTCTGCTGCTGTAGCGTGAAGGCTGCTGGAGGAAAGTGGCAAATGAATGAGCATGGCTGTGTTCCAGCAAGACTTTTATGGACATTCATGCATCATACAAAACAAGCAACTGGCCAGATTAGCCCCGTGAGTGATAGTTTGCCAACCCCTGATTAAGACCATCACAGAGTCTGGCTTGAGAGAGAATCGCAGAATGAATGTAAGACTTAGGCGTGAAACACATTACTTCTGCTAGCCTATCATACAGCTGTAATCACCCAGTAACGACTGTAAAGAAAGATCGTTATGTCTACTTATAAGCGGGTTTAAGTGTCAGGAAACAGGCCGTTGGGATGTGGAGGTGGGTGCATGGAACAAAATGGCCTTGACCTTGACCAAGTTCTATGGGAAGATATTTGTGCTGCGAGTAGAACGGGATGAGGAAAATTACGTACCTTTCAGAATCTAAGTGTAGGACAACGCCCTGGGGAAGAGTTAATGTTCTTTCTGTTTTTATCTTTTTTCCTCTGTTTTAGCAAGACCGATAATGCAACATCACCTTGTCTTTTCCATAGCCAGGAGAGCAACCTTGAGGCACTGAAGGAGTTCAAAAGCGGGTGTAGCTGCCTGTGGGCCAGCAGAGGGGCAGCTCTACTTCCTGGGAAGAGGGGTCTCATCAGGCTGTTGGGATTGGGGGCCTGGGCTCTCTGGCAGCAGTTGGGGTGCAGGGGGAGACCTATAACCCATGAGTCGAGCACTAAATCTGAGACCTCTGGAATCAAATCATGGTGCCCAATTAGCTGAGTTCAGCTCTGAGTGGCGTCACTCACCCTTAAAGGAGCACAGTGGTCTGGACAGGGACCAAGAGCAGCAGCTGCCCAGGAGTCTTCCAGGTGGACAAGACCAGGGAGCCTGGACATCTTGCTGCCTTACGTCCTCAGCTCCCAGGACTCCCAGGTTCCCAAGAAGGATGGGAAGGCAACTGAGAAGTCAGCTCAAGGACTAGCTGCCCAAGAGCAGGGGCAGGGTGGGGACCGGTGGAGTGAGACCCCTGATATGGGGCCTGAGGAACCCTAGGCTCATCGACACTAATTCTGTTTACTGACGTTAGAAAACTAGCAACATGAGAAGAGAAAATCAAAGGTAATATGCATCTGAAAAATTTTTAAATTGCTTATCATCTCTGCCTAATTACTAAGAAGCAATAATCATGATTACTTGCAATCACCAAGGGTCACATTTGCTTTCTGTTTGCTGTGCCATTTATTCACAAGTCTACATCTCCGGGATGTGTGGTTGCAGCTCTGATGAACGGGGCTGTCTCCACACTTTTCTGCTATCTCTTTCTAATCATTCTTCAAAGATACAGTGTCTTCTCTTAACAAAGGAGACGACACTGCTCCCAGGAGGTGACTTTTCAGATCAGGCAGCAGCTCCTGGGTCTTTTGTCTGACTGGGTCTTCCAGGCCCCTGGACTATTAGCATGTCTTTGCATTCTGATGCTTTTCCATCTGGTGCCGTGCTAACCTGGAGAGATTGCCCCTCCCAGGGCTAGTCAACTCCTAGAGATAGTAAGCGATTCACCTGTAACCACACCTTCCATGTGCAAATCCAACCCAGAGCCCACACCCCAACCACCTCTCACACTCCAGGCCACTCTTCCTCTGCCCTAATCACTTAGCGGCCAGGTACTAGACAATTAGAGGCAACCTCTGCACCCCAGAGACCACTGAGAGTATTCAAAGGCGTCAATCCTCTGCTTGCCTCCCTGCCTCATTCATTCCTTCCCCACCAAAACCACAATAATGCCTCTCACCCATGTTTAATTCCCCTTCTCTCTGCCTCCTGAGTCACTCTGCTGCTTCCCCGAGTGGGCCTGTGTGGTGTGATATGCCCGCATCTCTCAGTAACTGGGAGGAAAAAACTATCTTTTCAGTGGCGCTCATCTCCTGATTGACTTTACCTGAATAATAATCAAGCCTACATTTTACATTTATTTATTTATTTATTTATTTATTTATTTATTTATTTATTTATTTATTTATTTATTTAGTGGAGGCACTGGGGATTGAACCTAGGACCCTGTGCTACGCACACGCTCTACCACTGAGCTGTACCCCACCTTAAGGCCTACATTTGAAAGCAGCCATGTCCCCATAGATTGTGCAGTCCCCGGCTCCTGGAAAAGCTTAAACTGACACAAACCTTCATGTGTGAAAGAGTTTCCAGCACAAGTGTGTAAAGAATGGCACTGAAGAGGAGGCACTGGCTTTGGAATCAGGCTCTGGGGTTCAAATTCTGCCCCTTCTGCTGGAGACCCAGGTCTGATTCACTTTCCTCATCTGCAAAACAGAAGCTCAACCAGGACCCAACTCAAAGGGCTGAAAAAATGCATCAAAAGTGTGTGTCACATAATGAACACTCAAAACTATTGTTGTTGGTAACGTTATTCTTCCTCAATATTTGGTTACCTCAATTTTTTAACCAGTAGGTCAAATCTCATTTGAATGAAGATGGTCGTTTTTCCTTTTCTTCAACTATTCTTTTAAACATCTGATTTGCATATGGTCATTAGTAAGGGCACAGACCTCCTCATTAATTACTAAGGCTTCAAAACCTGTGGGTCAGAACTTGACTAAAGTATAACGCAGTGTTCCCTAAAGTTTAAAACTAGGGCACCCAAGAACACTTCTGCAAACCCAGTTGAGAAAGCCAGGATTAAAAATTAAACACTGTCAGAAGAGGTGATTGCTTCATGCAGACAGATTCATAAACCCAAACACAAGGGGGGGCCCTGAAATATTGTAATGCAGGGGCCATTACCCAAATAATCTATAATGTGAATATAAATATATAAAGGTCGATAGAATCTAAATGATATAAAAGAGAAAAACCTTTTAAAAAAGACATTCCCCTGGGTCCCCAGGAAATGTAGTTAAACAGTAAGATGGGGGGAGGGGTGAATCAGGAGTTTGTGATTAGCAGATACAAATTTCTACATATAAAACAGATAAACAACAAGGTCCTACAGTGTAGCTCAGGGAACTATATTCAATTTCTTGCAATGACCTATAATGAAAAAGAATACGAAAAGTGTGTGTATATATATATATAAAATGTATGACTGGGTCACTATGCTATATGCCAGAAACTAACGTAAGGTTGTAAATCAACTATACTTCAACAAACAAGCAAAAAATAAAAAGTAATTTGAATCATGTTGTAAATTTGAAGAAATGCAGGGTGAAGTCTTCTTTACAAATATACAGTTTTCTTCTTGAAGCACAACTTTTACTAAAGTCAGCTTTCCAGTCCGAAGAGTGTACCTGGCTCCCAAATCGTAAACTCTAGTCTCCGGCATGACAAGTCCCTAAGTGGATAAGGAGAAAGGATTTAGTGTCCCCTCAGTGAGACCACCTGTGTCAGATTCATGGGTACATGACCTGTACCATCACCCAAAGAGCCCCATATGTGGTTTCATTATCTGCTGTCTCTGTCTTGAAAGTCTTACTGCTTTTTGAACAAAGTGCTTGCATTTCTGTTTTGCAATGGGTCCCTCACACTGTGCAGCCAGTCCTGGAGACCCCCATTTACTGCCCCCTGGATAAAGGGTACTTCCCAGGCCGAGAGCAGACCTGGGAGGCTGCCTGGAGAATTGTGTGACACCAACATGTCATCCTGTTGGGGGACTGGCTGTTCAGAAAAACACCCACAGGGAGAAATACAATGAGCACATTTAAATCATTGAAAATTTAGCAAGAATCAGCTTAGAAAAGACGAACCATCCTAATTCAACTGAAAATACCAGAACAGACAGAAAATGAAAAGCTTGTACTTTTTTCCCCCTAGGCCCTACCCTCCTGTTGCTCTCTCTTGTTCATCTTGGCATCTAATTCTTTATTCGGTAGCAAATTAATCTGGGTAGTGATCCCCATCGTAAGTGTTGTGTGCGGTCTAAAGGGCTGATTTTATTACACAAGGCCAATTTTTTGATACTCACAGCCTGGAAGGATGTAGAGCTGGCAGGCAGAAAATACTGCCTGTTCCGTACAAGGTCAGTAGTCCAGAGAACCAACGTCTCGTATCTAAACAAACAACCCAGGTGAGGCCAGCCCAGCCTTTTCTCTTGGTCTTTGGCGTTGGAACCAGGGAACTGGATCACTCTGTCAGTGCTTGCCCAGACTGGGAACAGACGCAGAGATGGATGTTGTCTTCAGCACCTACCCGTCTCTTCTTTAGGGTCCTCTTCTCCTGCTGTGAGCTGTCTCTAACCCCAGGTCCCACTTCCTCAGGTGGTGCTTTTGGCTCTCTGATTCTCGCTTCCTCGGTGGGGTACCTGACTGCCCTTCCAACCTCTGCTTGTCAAGCCCTGCGTCTGCAGCCTCAGAGCTCTGACCTCCGCCACTTGTCACTAGAAAACAGGCAAACAGCACAAGTGATGACATTGCAATGGCGATCAAGGAACGTTTGCATCTCATAAAAGAGGAGACTCTTACCTGTGGAACTCTAACCCCCAGGGAGTGCTCCCAAATGTGGACATCGAGTTCTACTTCAAAAGTAGCATGGACATGATACGAGAGTAAGATGGGCTGGGAGAATGGCTCTATTTTGTTTAAATGTTGAAAAAATGCCACACAATTGACCCTTCAACAATGTAGGGGTTGGGGCGCCGATCCTCTGTGCTGTCAAAAATCATCCTGTAACTTATCACAGGCCCTCCCTGTCTGAGCTTCCTCCATATCCGCAGTTCCTTATTAGTGAATTCAACCGACTGAGGATCGTGTAGTACTGTAGTAGTTACTATTGAAAAATATCCTCACATAAACGGGAACCGTGTTGTTCAAGTGTTAGAGCAGGCAGATAGCTAGATATGAGCAGAGAAAGGGGGACACAGGCCAAATGGCAGGAACTGGGCAGAAAGGAGGGGCACAAACCAAATGCAGGAAACCATACATCATGTAAGCACCCGGGGTCCCTGGGCAGAGAAAAAAAAACAGAAACTTCTAGGCTGATAAGTGGTCACACCTTTTGGGGTGATAAGCGGCCCAGAGGCCAACAAAGAAAGGTGAGAAAAGGCAGGAATCCCCAGTGTCCAAATGTAAACTTCTGCTCCTTACGCCCTCATTACAATAAAATTAGTCTTGCAGCTTAGAAGTGCCCATCATGCACCGACGCTGTAACACTTCTGATCCAGAGTTCAAAAAGGACAAAGATCCCTCCTCCCCCTCAGGAAGGTGGAGTTGGGCTGAAAATCAGGGAATACGACCCCAATCCCCCCCAAGAATATTCCGCCCATTCATTTTTACACCCCATGTCACCAACTTGCCAAAGAAACCCTGGGCAGCGGCTCACCTGAGCCTGCCCGCTCTCCCTTTCAGAGAGTGCTATCCATCCCTTAATAAATCCTCACTTTACTTTTGCTAACAACTGCATCTTGTCTCTGAATTCCTTCTGGGATGGGACAAGAACCCGGAAACCGGTTACATCCACCAGCAGCACAAAGGTCAACTATATTTTGCTTAAATGTTGCTTGAAAACTTCAGTTGCCTGAAAAGAAGATGGTTTATTTAACTGAGACTATTTCTCTGTATCTCCTTGCAAGCATTTTGTTAGCAATTGAGATAAAGGGATGGTGGGTCACCAAGGCTGCAGCCTGACTCTCCAGGAACATCTGACGCCCGTGCACTTGCTCCACTGATTTCTTGTTTCAAATAGAAACAAGAAAATTAAAATTCTTTATTAAGCTGGGCAATCAGAAACATCAAAGAACAAAGACAGTTATTCCCAAGTCAATATGTAAAGAAGTTCAACAACAAAATATAGTTTGGATAGTCAAGAAAAGCTGTGAAAGACTTTGAAATGGGCAAAGAGATGGCTGAGTCTCCTACTAGACGCCCGTCTGGACTGGCTCTGCCTTTCAGTGTTTCTGAGCTATTTCACAGCTCCCTAAGGTGTAGAAAACCAATGTGATGCAACAGATTTTTGTCTATAGAAACTCAAATGAATTGTGTCCAGTGGAGGCACAGTTAATTATTGCTCTGGGAATATTAGCCAGGTTTGCTTTTACTTGGCTTATTCAGAGTTAAAATTATAATTGCTAGAAAACAGTTTAATCTAAGATTCTAAATTTACCAGCATTGTATTCTCTTGTCACATAAAAAATACTTACTGTCCCCTGTAGTTATATATCTTCTTTTATTCTTAATATTGCTTCTTTATGTTCTTTTTTTTAATATCTGGAAATTCTCACCCAGGGTTTGTCCATTTTATGTATCTTTTCAAAAAAAGCTACTTTCAGTTTTCTTGACATTTGTCTTCTTTATTTTTATTTGTCTTGCCTTGATCAGAGGTAGTCTTTTGTACCTTGTCTGTGACATAGAATATAAGAGAATATCTCTATGCTCATGAAAATATTTTCTACTTGGAAAAGCTTCATTATGCAGACATGATACAAGCCCAAGGTCAACAAATATTTTAAAAGGCTTCCTTTTATTTTGATTAATATTTGAGTACAGGTTGATGAAAATTACACATTCAGCAAGTGATGGTTTCAACAGGGCTTGAATTACTTGAGAAAGGTCATGTGAAACAAGGTAAATAGTAAAATCAGGTGGGTATTATATGAAACCCACCTGATTATATGTATGAAAACATACATATTATGATGATATAAATAATCATTTCTGAATTCATTTATTCAACATTCATACCACAAGCATTTATGGAAAACAGTCAGGATGCTGGAGGTTCACTGGTAAATAATACCAAACAGTCCCTGCCCTACTCAAGTTCGCATTTTAGTGAGGGAGACACGTAATAAAGAAGAAAATAGAAATGTATAAAGTAATTTCAGATAGAGATAGGAGTTTTGAAAAAAATAAATCAGGTTAAAAGGATAAGGGAAAAGTTGGTTTAAATTCTGTCCTGATATTGATGGCTATCTAGTAACCAATATACTTTTACATATTTATGGACTTTAAAAAGCATGCCTAGAGAGTCAATGAATAGAGTAGTGGTGGAGAAGAAAGTTGAAATAATTGTAAAAGTATATGGGCTTTTTATAGCCTGGTTCAATGGTAGAAGACCAATAGTCTTCTCCACTTGATTTTAAGGCAAGCAAACCAAATAGACATCATTATTGAAGAGCAGCCAACTTATCTACTTTGCAAAATATATTGAGAGTTTCAACTAAATACCTGATGGTATCATGAGTTAAAGGGGAAAAAAAAAGCCACAGAAGTATAATTTTCATTGGTGTTATGGCAATTTCAACGGTCATGTGATATTTCCATCCACTGCCCTGGACTCTTATCTCTCCCGTGAATATTAGTTTCCATTTATCTTAGTGCTCTGTGCAACCAGTACATCTTCAGTAGAGTCTCACCTAGTTCCCCACCTCCCTGCCCAGCAAGGGCTGTCATTACCCCATTCCCCTGGTGGGGACATGGAGGGTCAGAGCCCCAGCCAAGATCGGTGGCTGAGCACATGAAGGCCTCTGAAAGACTGCGTCGGCCAACAGCGCTATAATTTGGGTGATGCTTAGTTGATCTACTTTCATCTTTGTTCTGAGGCCCCAGCAGAAGGGCATCAGCTCTAAGCTGGAGTGATTTCTGCTAAAATTAGTCCTGGAGGCCCCAGTCCACCCAACTCCTCTCCTCCCTTTTTCTTCTTTACTCTTCTGATTTTGGCAGAGAGAAATATTCTAAAAGTAGTGCTGGGGTCAGTGTAATGTACTAATGAAATCAATAATACAGGAAATATACGAATCTAGTTAAACTTTGCCTTTTTTAGTATGAACTCATGAATTTGTGTTCATAATTTCAAAATACATTTGGCCTAAATTCTCTGCTTTTCCTTACGGGATATTAAGCTAGACCTCAACTGACAAAACAGAATTGGAGACATAAGGTGTTACTTGTTAGTTTAGTTAAATAAATGAAGCCAGCTTTTCCAAAATTATGTGGGTAATTAAGAAAGTCTTCTATTGTAAATGGATTATTCAATTAATTGTGCCAATTATTTCACAAACTTTGATTGCAAATGTCCAGTCCTAACGAGCTACTATCACTTCTTTGTGATCTCAACTCAAATTTAGTAACAGTAACACCAAACTGACATCCATATTGGAAATAAAGAAAGTGAGACAAGTTTTGAGGAATCATGTATTTTTATTTAAGTTACAAATCTTAGAACTACATCAAGCTCAATGAATAACAAGACAGGAATTTCTCCTCTAAAGCAGTTAAGAAGATGAAATACAAAAAAGAAAAGGACTAAAAATTAAAAGAGAGGCCTAACCTTACCAAGAAAACATTGTCTCATAACCCATAAGTCATTTAACTTCCATATCTCTCAGTTTAGGTCATATGACTCTCAAAAGAATAAGTGGATGAAAGGATAGATGGATGGATAGATGATGAATGATGGATGGATGCAAAGATGAAGGGGTAGGTGGATGGATGGATAGATGGATGGATGAAAGGATGGATAAATGGATGGAAGGATGGTTGGAAAGATGGATGGTTGGAAGGAAGAAGAGATAGGTGGATGGATGGATGGATGGAGTACAAATAGATGAATGGATGAGTGAATCATTTAGACTGAATTTCTGATTTCGAATCATTAAAGATGATCTAATGATTTTTGCCAGTTTCTTCATCCCGCATACCTCTAAATTTCTGAATGTATTTTCTGAGTATCTACCTGAACCCTGATTGTGACCCTGACTTACAAGAAAAGATTAAACATTCTCTGCCTTACAGAAATCAATAATCCAAATGCAGAAGCAAGTTAAACCACATAAATCAAACTATAAAAATGGGAATCAAGTGAAAAATTACAGGACATAGACCTGGAGTGCTATAGGCATTCAAGGAATGGGAAAGTCTGTCCTTCAATTCAATATACTCCTGAACCAGCAGGACAGGGAGAAGGCAGAGCAGATCAGAACCGGAGTGAGTGGGCTGGACCTTCAAAACAGAAGGAGAGTTGAGGTCAGAATGGGATTGGTAGGGAAGCTCAGGGTTTTGAGCCCCTCTGGGTGTCAGTCAGTTCAGTAGGCATTAAACCACTGCCCACCATCCTGACAAACATTCAAGCTTGGTGCCTCGATGGTTGGTTTTACGTGTCAACTTGGCAAAGCTATAGCACCCAGTTATTTAACCAAATACTCATCTGAGTGTTACTGTGAAGGTATTTTTAAATGTAGTTAACATCTGAGGTCACTTGATTTTAAGTATAGGAGATTCTCCTTGATAAAACGCAGGGGCTTAGTCCAATCAGTTGAAGCCCTTAAAGGCCAAAACTGAAGTTTCCTAAAGAACAAGAAATTCTTCTTCAGGACTGCAGCACGAGCTCCTGCCTGAGTTTCCAACCTGCCCACCTGAACTCCAGGCTTTGGACTTGCTAGCCCCACATTGAATAGACAATTTTTTAAAAAATAAACCTCTTTAAAACTTTTAAAAATAAAATTGAAAAATATCTATCTATCTATCAATCATCTCCTATTTGTTCTGTTTCTCTGGAGAACCCTGACTGATTCAATGCCTTATTTCAGTATAAACAGGTTTCCCATTGGTGTGGGATACAGGTACAAGCCCGGGTGTCTGTTGTGGCTCCTGGGTGTCTGGTGATTTTTACGACAATTTTTATGTACACTTTTAGGACAGTACAGGAAGTTTGGTGATGATCTGCTGGGGTTCTGAAATTAGGCAGAGGACGTAAAATGATTGGAAACAATCCTACATGCATGATCCCTCAGGGATGCTTTCTGGCTTCTAATAAACAAAATCTTTGGCAAATGGACAGATTCACCAACCTGCCTGCGTTCCCAGCGTGATTATGTTCATGGGAAACGAAGAGGCACAAACCCCCCTCCAGCGCTTTCCACCCTGCTCTTTCTATGCTGTAATTAAAGCTTTCCAGTATCAGGGACTTAAACACTTGAAAGACTTTCTTAAGGGAAGGCAAGACATGTAAAGCATTTCAATTTTAATTAAAATGAAAAGGACCTCATTACAAAAGTGACTAAACTACGGTGCTGATAATTATCAATTCAGAAGAGGGAAAATGGTAATTCCTAGTTAGGGCATAAGTACCAGTTCACCCCCTTATTTAATCCATCACATTTTAATTTCCTTCTTGTTTATGTAATTGAGGGATAGCTGCCAGATTGGGGATTAGAGATCTGCAGCCTTCTGCTTTGAAAAGAGGAGGCTTCCTTCTTAACTGTCACATAAGCAATTACAGCCTCTGAACAGGGCTCTCGCGGATAGAGCCTTCTACTCTCCACTTACTCATCCTGCCAAAAATAAGGAGGTTCATCAACCTCCTACTGTTAGGAAATGGAGCTTATCGCGGAGAAGCCTGGAATGCGTTCCGTCTGTGATCCTGAGAATGAAGGGTCGCTTTTCTCCTAAGGTGAGCTCTACTCCAGGAGCCCACGGTGTCAGATGACATGCAATGACTTCATCCTTCTCTAAATCATCCCCTGTAGCTTGGTCCCCCTCCCCACCTGCCAGTATGAGAGAGGCTTAGAAATATAGATGGTCTCTAAATAATAATGTTCTAGATGGTCTCTAAATAATAATATCCAATGGTGTAGCAGTCAGATGTTGCCAAGTAATGAGCATGACCTTTGGATTTATTTTAGTCTGGTGCTGGATTAGAGACTTCAGGACTTCTTCTGAGAGGAGGCTAGGACCAGTTGTGAAATTCTACTGTCTTTCTATGCTGGAGTACAATAGAACTACCCTGAAAAATCATTTTAAGTCGCCAGCCTCTAGTGTTCCCAGAGGCCATAAGATTTGATAGCTAACGGTGTCTTTAAGGTTTGCATTATCTTTTGCGATATTGAGATAATTAATGATGCCATATGTGAGCTCGATCAAGTTTTGGAGATATTTAAAATGAAAACATAACTTTTTTTTCTTTTCTTCCTCTCTTTCCTTGCTTCTAAAAGGTAGTATCTTTCAGAGTAAAACTTGACCACCATTTAAACATCCTTAGTCACAGATTAATCACAGTTCCTACAAAATGTTAGAAAGATAGACTGAAGGTGGTGGGGTTCAGACAACAAAACACAACACAACTTCTCTGTTCTGCACTAACAAGAACATGAAATTCTTCTGAAATTAACTTTCAGATCATGACCCCTCAGCCATTCAGGACAAAATGGGGCTCAAAGGTTAGTGGTGGGTTATCATCAAAGAGAAGTATGATTTCTCCTTCCTTAGAGCAGGGCTTC
This sequence comes from Camelus bactrianus, assembly GCF_048773025.1. Classification (NCBI taxonomy): domain Eukaryota; kingdom Metazoa; phylum Chordata; class Mammalia; order Artiodactyla; family Camelidae; genus Camelus; species Camelus bactrianus. The sequence goes on from NC_133539.1 coordinate 6,452,292, forward strand.
TCAGTCTCCACTCCTGACACCTGGGGCCAGGTGAGTTCTGGTGCGGGGGACTGTCCTGCGTGTTGTATGGTGCCCAGCAGCACTCCTGGTTTTTACCCCCTAGATGTCAGTATGACCCTCCACAGTAGGGACAATCAAATATATCCCCAGACTCTGCCAAATGTCCCCTGGAAATGGGAGGGGAGTGTCAAAATCAGCCCTGGGTTAGGACTGCTGCCCTAGAATAATGTGGCCTCAGGTTGAACATATTCAAAAGACTTAGATCAGGTATAGCCTTTTGAATTCCAAATACAATGTGTAATTAAAGTTGAAATACACTATTCAAATCCCCACATATTCCTTTGTTGCTCTCTTTTTAAGGTATTTGCAAATAAATGATCATATTTATAACTGTTATAAAAATCATTCTGAAAGAGTAATATTGACAGCATTTGCCTCTGAAACAAAGACATAAAGTTTGAATTCTTTTGTTGAGAGTACAAATGATGAGTGTGTTTACATTTCCTTCTCAGGAGATGAGGAAGGAAATGTCCTCAATAAAATGAGCATAAAATAAAATTAGTCCCCATACAAATAAATGAACCACCTCCTGTTGCCAGTTTTCTATATAACTCTACCTAGAGTTATATATGATTGTCAATCATTTGCTCCCTTTTTGAGGACAAATTCATCACTTCTCCCACAAATTTTTTCTGGCTGCAGTGTTATGCGGTATTACCAGATGTTGCTAACTACAGCCAAAACGGAGAATTCGTCTCTCAATGTGTCTAGATGGTTCTCACTGGAATGTATGATAGTTTGTAGGGTTTTAACACAGTTCGGTAAAGGGAGATGCTACACCCCACAAAGGAAAGTTCTCACTTCATAAACCATCACAAACCATAGCATCTGGATATATAAACTTATACTTTAAGCCTTAAAAAATTTGTCTGCTGGTTTATAAAACTCCAGTTGCCCACACCTCTCATCTGTAGAACTTGGGAGTTTTATGACCCTGCAGTGGGGAAGGCATTCATAAGATTACACGGGGTGAGGGGTGTCATTTCAATAAGAAAAGGTGAAAAAGAGCTTCAAATCCCCGCTCTAAGTTTCCATTCCAGCACCCCCCAACACAAAGACACACACACACACACACACACACATTAGCACATCTATGTCCACCTACGTCACCTATTTCCCGAGAAGATGCTGTGAACAAGGACAGGTGAACTTATTACTGTTACCATTCAAACGTGATTACCCAGGGCACCATGAACCATGGCCCCTGTGTAAGCATCTTGGCAGAGTCTTTCTGGGCACACACTGGAGGACAGCTCTGTCCTGCTGGGATCTGGCGTCTCCCCATGTGTATCCTAGACAGAACATCAGGCAGACACCTGAGCCACACAGAGACACCACAGACATTACATCTGGCCTTCATTTTCTCCCAACAGCAAGGTCAGCATTTCAACCCAACCATCTGGTGAATCTGGTTCAGGTGAAACCTGCTGAGGCCCCCTGTGCCTGGGAATTGAGCCAGAGGAGGCCCACATTCTGTCTTCCTGGCATGGCTTTAAGTCAAAGGTACAGTTTCCTAGCCTAATGGAACTGTAGGAAACTGAAACTTGCCAGCTCAAACTCTTCACATCAAAGGCAAGGGAACTGAGACTGGGGACATCTCAGGGATCTGTTCAGTGTCCTGGGTTGACAAATCCAGAGCAGTCGGTTGTACTGAGAACCAAGACATCGGAGTTTATTGAGCACCATTGTACAAGGCAATGTTCTGAAAACTGCCGGACATACAAAGTATAAATCACGGACTTGCCCAAAGAGCTTACAGCAATCCTGAAAAAAAAAAAAAAAAACTACAAAGAAAAAATGCAAAGAGATCAAAACAATAATTGAAGAAGTAACTCAGGAAGTGCTCAGTTATGCCAAGGTGAATGATTTGTAAGTCATTAATTTCTGTTCAGTGCTAGTTCAGATCGGTTTTGGCTGAGGTGCTTGGGAGAAGTTATAATAGGTGAAAGTAGATTTAAACTGGACTTTGAAGGATGAACAGGTTTGGACCAGGTTCAGAGGGAAAGAGAGAGAGCTCCGGACAAGTAAACAGCAAGGCAGGCCCAGGAAATGCCAGTAGCCCAGTGTGACGAGGTGGAGGTATGGGCAAGTAAGGAAGAAGACTTGCTAGGGAGCAGAATGTCTTGGGTTCAAATTCCGTGGCTGGACTTGACCAGCTCAGTGCCTCGGCCCCGCGGAGTCTCATCTTCCTCCCCATAAGGGCAGGTCGTGGTCTTCAAGGGCCACAAAGCAGAGGGGGCTCCGTGAGATTGCACATATGTCACCCAGGTGGCAGGAGAAGCCTCCCTGTGCTTGGAATCCCTTACTCCATGCCTGAGGGTAGACCTGTGATCCGTGACCACCTCAAGATTCCTGCCACTATCCAGTGGTTTATATGATCGTCATCACTTTCCAGTCTCAGACTCCTCTCTCCAAATTCTTGTCCCCGTCCCATGGCTGAGTTCTCTTTGATGGGCAGTGAACCATTAACATGCAGGATGCCACAGTGATCAACCAGGGGAGAACACAGGGCGCTTAGAAACAAGAACTATTTGAGGGTTAGTGCACAGACTGGGCATATTGGTTTCCAAGGTCTGCCTTAACAAATTACCACAAGCTAGATAGCTTGAAACAACAAAAATACATTATCTTATAGTTCTGGAGGCTGGAGGTCCTCAGTGAACATGGCCGAAGTGTTGGTTCCTCCTGGAGGCTCTGAGGGAAAATCTGTTAAATGTCTCTCTTCTATCCTCCGGTAGTTACTGACAATCGTTGGTATCTCTTGGTTTGTAGAGACATCACTGCCATCTCTAGCTCTGTTGTCACATGGCCCTCTCCCTGTTTGTCTCTGTGTCGAAATTTCCCTTTTCTTATAATGATACCAGTCATCGGATTGGGTCCCACCCTAATCCTGTAGGACCTCATTTTAACTTCATTGCATCTTCAAAGATCCTACTTCCAAATAAGGTCCATTCACAAAGATGGAGGGTTAGGACTGGAACACATCTTTTTGGTGGACACAGTCCCACCTACAACCCTGGGTGTGACCTGATGAAAGTCTGGAATGAGGATCGTCCGTGAGAAAGGAAAGAGAGCAGGAGAGGAAAAGGCATTCCGCGGGCAGAATCAATTGAACCTCTAAACGTGGCTTTGAGGAATGGGAAGGAGAAAATGATGTCAGTTTTGAGCATTGTGTGTTTATAAGTGAGAAGAAAACTGCATACTACTTGGCAAATGTCCGATAACTTTCGCAGAAGCCGGTGTAGATCTAAGTTCCATGAGTAGAGGTGCCACACCTTCTTATTTCATCCTCAGTGTGAGGCTTTCAATAAACTGTGAGCAGAAAAGAGCAGAAGTAAGCGAGGAAAGCGAGGACCAAGTGAGGTAACAAAGGGAGCGAGAGTGAGGATGGGAGAAAGGTGGGGACTGAGAAGGGGAAACCATTCCTGGAGAAGGTAAGTCTCCAGTGTCAGCCATGCTGAACCCAGAGTCTTCTGCTCTAGAATCTGATGGAAATCTGTTACTAGATCTCAGGCCGATGTTTCATATTTATTTGGCAAACAAATGAAATAAACACTGACAGAGCTCAGATGTGGAGGCAGAAAGGTAAAAACCAGTTTGGGAGTTATTTTTCTCAACTACTAACCCTTCCCCTCCCCTGGAAAAGGATGAAATGAGATCTTCACTCAAGAAGAACCCTTGGGGTTTCTTACCTGGAGACGTGCCCTGACTCAGATTTACAGAGTGTGACAGAGCAGGTGAAATGAACTGGAGCTTCGTGGCATTTCAGCCCTCTGCAGATCCTACACGTCATACAGATGCTGTGAAGAGACCCACCTTGCCATTCTGCCTCCCCAGGTCTGAGACACAGAAGTAATAAAGTCACTGTGAGTTATTTATTTTTATTGCCGCAGATGAAATTGGATGGCAAGTATGCTTAGAGAATGTAGGCCTTATTCGTGACTAATTGCATTCAGACTCATCAAAGAGCAAACAACACCCAGAAAACAAAGAAGAGGAAGGAGGCGCACCATTTCACAAAGGAGATGCTACTGGCCGCGCTCACATCCAGTGTCTGGGCGCCACGTCTTCTTACCACCTGGCAAAGACACGTGTGTGGGGATGCTGGGGGGCTGGACCAAGCCTGCTGTGGAGAGTGAGCGGACTTCTCTTCCAGTTCCTAAAGCGTTCCACGGCATAGGAGCTTGCACATTCTTTTTTTTTTTTTTTTTTTTTTTTTTCTTCCATAACAATACAAACTAAAGCAACACCACCGGAGGGTCTCTGCGGCGCTGTCCCCTAGAGGGCGCCAGCATGCGGACCAACACCCCCACCGACAGGGGGAGCCCTCCAACGCAGGAGCGGGTGGAGGATGACTTGAATTACTCACTCAACCCTCATCTGGAGATCTGGAATCACCACTCTCCCTGGCACGGGAGCTGCAACTTTCCAGAAATGACCAAGAAATTGTAGAGGCTCACGCCAGTTGATTAATATTCAGCAAATGAAAAAAGCAGCAGCTGTTGAAAGCTTATAGACAAAACGCTGTGGATAATTGTGGGGAATCAAATAAAGACGAAACCTTCCCTCCAGAAGCTCAAAGTCTAGAAGGAAAATAAAATATACGTGCATTGCAGGTGGGAAGGGGCATAGAGAAACACAAGTTAAGGGCTGTAGAAGGGTCCTCTCCATGCGTGCCTGTCTCCCTCGTCTCTTCTGAGCCATGAACTCATTGTTTGATACGTTAACAATGAGGTCAGGAGGGAGCCTGCTTCCTAGTTAACATATGCGGGAAACTATTATCTCTAAAGAAACCACTGTAAAACTGGTTTGTGATTTTTTTTTTTTTTAAGTTGTGTTCATTGCTGGGCTCATTCACCTAGAAGAGGACCTGGTACCTAGTGGACCCTCAGTGATACTGGTTGAGATGAATTCATCCGTTCTTTAAAATGTTCAATGGAAAAGGAGTTTGTCATCTGGAAGTAGAAGCAGCAGTTGTAAAACCGGGTTGCAACCTCCTCAAAGTTGAAAACATTTAGCAGCTTTAATTGAATTTGAAATTTTACTCCTGTCTCTATCCCTGGAAAAATGAATGATGTGAGCACTTTTTCTAATTTGATAAAGACTGCCATGATAGATTTGTAACCACGGATAAGAGTGTTCCATATTTAAAATATATATATATATATAACAGACAAACAAACAAACAAACAAGACAGAAAATAACAAGGGTTGGCAAAGATACGGAGAAAGTGGAGCCCTTGTGCACTGCTGGTGTGAATGTAAAACGGTGCAGCTGCTAAGGAAAACAGCATGGCCATTCCTCAGAAATTACACACACAATTACCATGTGACCCAGGATTCCATCTCTGGATAAATCCTCGAAAGAACTGAAAACAGAGTTTCAAAAAGATTTTTGTGCACCCTTGTCCATGAGAACATCACTCATGATAAACAAAAGGTGGAAACAACCCAAATGTCCACTGATGGATGAACAGACGCACCAAATGCACACACATACACACAATGGAACATTATTCAGCCTTGCAAGGGAAGAACATTCTGGCACGTGTGACAACACGGATGAATCTCGAAGAATTACGGTAAGCAAAATAAGCCAGTCCAAAAAGGACCAATGCTGTATGATTCCACTTACATGGGGCACCTGGAGTAGTCAAATTCACAGAAACAGAAAGTAGAATTGTGTTGCCAGGGGCTGGGAAGGAAGGAATGGGAGTTAGTGTTTAATGGGTACTGAGTTTCAGTTTAGGGAGATGAGAAAGATCTGGAGATGGATGGTTGTTGCAAAACAACGGGAATGTACTTAATGTCGCAGAATGGTACACTTAAAGGTGGTTAAAATGATAAATCTGTTATCTATATTTTTTACCACAATTTAAAAAGATTAAATTTTAAGAGTGATGTTCCCTAATATATTAAACCGAGATATAACAGACGCAGCCACTGGCACCTGCTCCTCTCCTCCCACTCAGTGAAAAGGAAGAAAAAAAGCAAAATTAACATCAATAGTTGGAATTATGAATAAATCTAGGTTGTGAGACAAAAATAAGAGCAGATAAAAGTAGCCAGTCTTAAGGAAGCTATGAGACAGAAACTTCTAAGTCTTACATTAAACGAAAAGCTTCAATTTAACTGACAGCAAAAAGGAAACCAGAGTTAATGAGAGATGTAAACAGCTCATGTTGCAGTTAAATAACAGTTAGATAAACTGCTGAGTCAGAGCTCATTGCTCTAATCTGAGCTCCCAGTTCTAGGAACCGGGAACAACATGAGGTTACACGGGTTTTCAAAAAGTGTGTGTGTATGTGGTTTTTTTTTGCTTGGTGCAGGGAGTGGGAAGAACAGATATGAAAGCTTGTACTTAATATTTCTGAACCTGTAAGTCATGTCTTCTTTAAAAAAGTTGGAACCAGCTCTGATTGAACTTTAGGGTCAGTAAGCTTTATTAAGGGCGATCGAATGTCATGAGGAGATTCACAATCTTGATCCAGGAGGAATAGCGGGGCAGCACGGCACAGACCAGGGCTGTAAGACGCATGCGCAGAGCCCGGCGGGAAGCCGGCGGCGCGCTCCTGTCACGTGACTGCGCTGAGCCCAACGAGGGGGCTGTTTACAGAGGGTGGGCAGGGCTGCGGCAGACAGCAGGTGCTGAGATACGCATGCGCAGCAGCCACAGGAGCGCGGTGACTTCCCCGGGGACCCAGGGGATGGGAGGGAGACAGGAGATCCAGACCCAGAGAGAGCTGTGATTGAAGACATAAGAGGGCACTGACGGACAGGGATGCTGCCAACACCTGGCACTCTTGTTCTGCTCTGCTGTCCCAGCTTCCTCTGGTGCCTCCCTGGGCCAAATCCCATGAGCAGCCACAGGCCAAGGAGCCCAGTTAGGTCTATTCATAGAGCTCAGTTTCCTGGACCTCAAAACGTGGTGGGGCAGGATGGAGGTGGGTCTGGACTGGCAAACACAGAACGCCCAATACACTGTTATTGTGGTTTTTATCTGATGCTTCTAAACCTATTTCACTGACATATTCTGTTTGAATATACGTTTCACCAAAGATCTATATTATTATTATTTATCTTCAGTTAGTATCTGTGATGGCTCATTGTATGTGTGAACTTGACTCAGCCAAAGGATGCACGGATATTTGATTAAACATGATTTCTGGGTTTGTCTGTGAGGGTGTGTCCAGAAGAGATTAGCATTTGAATTGGTAGACAGAGTAAAGCAGGTGACCTTTCCCAGTGTGGGCAGACATCCAGTCCACTGAGGGCCTCAATGGAGTAGAAAGACAGAAGAAGGTTGAATTTGCTCTCCCCCTCTATCAAAAAAAATTTAAAATTAAATAAATAAACCTAATTACCTACTTTTCTCCAACCAAAAGAAGAAATAAAGTCATTTAATGTAAAAATATAAATAAGAGAATGGAGTCAGAGGACTCATTTTATAGTTGCCCACCACGCATCATACAGGGCAAAGTATTCCAAACTGCTTAAGAATAAACACTCTGCGAAGAAAAGGACCAGTTATCTGTGCTTACACAACGTCTCATGGACACTTTATTATCACGCTCATTTTTAAAATTTAACCATTGTTGTGTTGTGTAGTCATCATTTGGAGTTTTTCACTGTTTAGAACAATTCCCTGTCAGCAGTCAAACTCCTGTCTGGGAAACATGTGAGGCAGCCTGTATCTTCCATGATGAGTTTCCAAGAAAACTTTACAGTGAGAGAAGAGGAATTCCTCATCACCAGTGACTGTGAGTGAGGCCACATTGTAAGGACTCATTCATAGGAAAGTGTATTCTTATGGTCGGTGCTTGACACATGCCATCTTGAATGAATGAAGCCCCTTTATTGCAATAAAAGGAGTGGGTCCACATTTCTTCATTTTTGCTCCCAGGGAGGTGGAGCTACGGAAACAGGAGCAGAGATCATCAGGTCATCTTGACAACTGTTTTATCCAGGGGAATGTTAACAATGGCCCCTCCAGGTGCTGAGGCAAGAGTGTGGCCACAGAGCATCCTTGACCCAAGGTCAAATTCCCTGGTTGATAGGACAGCCTTTGTGCTGGACATTTGAGACCCAGGAAAGTGACAGAGATGAGAGTCAGTGACACACTGGAGTCTCTGGGACCCTAGCCAGGATCCGTCTTGGCGTCGTGAGCTCTTTTGGTCTCGTTAGAAGGGCTACCACTTACATAACATGGTAAGGGGGAGAGGTAAGTTCCCTCTGTGAATGCATCAAGTGATACTAAGGCCTTTCTTCTGTTTGGTTTAAAATAATAGACATTACTTCATGGCAACAAAGCAGCTAAACATGTTAAGAAACCAAATGTGACTCTAAACCCACACCCAGTGATGTGTGGTCCAGGTCCCCTAGAGGATTGAAGGACGTGTTGCCCCAGCTGTCCGGAGCTCTGCCGCCCACAGCCCTCAGCTGTCAGCTTCCCTCAGGGCTACCTCACCCAGGGTCACAACCCCCTCCAGGATGCCCCACCTCCAATGTTCAGTTGACTCCGGTGCACAAAGGCTGGCCCTGTTGGCCCACCTTGTAACCAAGCAGGACCCTGTGGAGCTTTCCAGGATCAGACCCTTCCCCCATATCCTCTACTGTAGCTCCTCTCTGAAGTACCCAGATAATAGTATCTCATGTATATTCCCTGAGTTTTTCAGATGCTTAAAACCACCATCAAAGGGAAGAAAAGAACTACTTGATGATCAAGAATGAACACATGGCCCCCAGACCTTCTGGCACCTAGGAGTTGATAGTGTCGACAGTCCTGTTACCTCTAAATCAACCAATCAGAGGATTGTGCATGAGCTGATCACGTACCCTGTAACCCCTCTTCCTTATCTGGCCTTTAAATATGCTTTGCTGAAACCGTTCGGGGAATTCAGGATTTTCTTGGGCATGAACCATCCCATCCTCCTTGCTTGGCCCTGCAGTAAACCTTTCCCTGCTCCAGATTTTGATGTTTCAGTTTGTTTGGCTTCATGGTGCAGTGGGCACAGAATCTTACCTTTGGTAACAAACAGCACAGCTCTGAAAGGTCATCCCACCTTCTGATCTCCCTCGAGGATTGGCAGAGGTTGCTACTGATACTGTCAATTTCAGCTCGACTTCTTCCTTCCCAAATCCTGCTTCCTTCTCTCTTCCACAGGTGTTGATCCCAAGAACAGTCCCTAAAAAATGCCCTGCATGATCATCTCCATCTCAGAGATGGATTCCTGGGGAACCCACCCTGCAACAATTACCAACCCATTGGCTTACCTTTTGTTAACTGTTTCTTTTTTTAATTGAAATATAACACATATGCAAAAATGCATTAAAGTCTGTATGATGATTAGTTTTCTGTGTCAACTTGACCAGGCTTTAGAACCTAGTTATTCAAGTAAACAATAATCTAGGTGCTGCTGTGAAGATATTTTGTATATGTAGTTAACATCTATGATCAGCTAACTTTAAGTATAGGAGATTAGCCTCAATAATGTGGGTGGGCCTCATCTAATCAGTTGAAGGTCTTAAGAGTTAAAATTCTCTGCAGAATCCTGACATAAACAGTCTCCCACCATGATTGTGGATTTGTTTATTTCTCTTTGTAGATCTGTGTATTTTTATTGCATATATTTGGAGACTGTGTAATCAGGTACAGGTAAATCTGATTATTTCATCTTAAATTTGAAACTTTTGTTATTCTGAAATGAACCACTTTTAGCTCTGACTTTGTAACTTTTGGTTTGCATAGTATTTTCTCCATACTTTACTTCCATCCTATTGGTTTCTCCATATTTAAGGTGTGTCTCTTATAAGCAGCATATTTGGGTTTGTTTTATTTTATTTTCTTGTCTGAGGATCTTTATTTTCAATTGGAATACTTAGTCTGTTTAAGTGTACTGTAATTCGGGTTTAAATCTACTATTTTACTATTTGTTTTCTATTGGCCCTATTTTATGATTTTTCTGTCCTTTATTAAGTTTTTTTATTTATTTAATATTTTATAATTACATTTCTCCTTTTAGTAGCTTGTTATGCTTGAATTTTTTTCTCGATATTTGCCCTAGAGATTACCACATGCATTCTTGACTTAATCACATGCTGTTGCTGTTGTAGATTCTTAATTTCTATTTCAGATCTCATGACACTGATGTTATTATTTATACAATGAATGTCTAGACTTATTCATATGTATAGTCTTATTGCTCTTCATTATTTTCTTAATTTTCCTTGTTTCATTTTACTATACGCCATTTACTGAGATAAATGGGTTACTCGTGTTGCTTGTAACTCTAAAGGTGAACTTGCAGTGAGTTCCCATTGTATAGATGAGGAAACTGAGGCTCAGAGAGATATTGTCCAATATATACAGTTTAGTAACTAAGAGCATAGGCTTTGGAAGCACATAGACTATACCACTTGCTGGTCTTCGCGTTTTGAGTGAGTAGTTTCCCACGGTAAGCCTCTCTTTATCTGTAAAACGGTCAATACTAATAACAGTGCCACCACCTCCCTCACGTTCTGGCTGTGAGGCTCTGGTGAGTTAAGGCATGTTAAATATTTAATGCAGCTTCTGGCACATTGTAAGTGCTCTGCAAATGCTCACTTTGCTCGCTGCGATGATTAGCGTCGCTGAAACAGGCACGTTGCCCACTGTTGCTGCCCTCCCATAGTCCCCTTCCAAGGGAAACCCCGCCCTCTACAGCAGGAAGGAAGTAGCATTAACCGGCTCTTGATGAAGAGTTGGCCAGGGATCTGACCCAAAGGCGGCCAGTGTATCTGGTGGCCCGTGACCTTCAGAGTGGCCGGACCTGCACACCAAGTCTCTCCTCAGAAGAGGTTGCCGTGATTGTCTTAGACCATCAGATTCTCTCATTAGGATCTGAACAGGGAAAGATCAAGAGAATGGTAGTGACTGGAGAAACAACACGACATATTAAGAGAAGAAGAACAGAGAAAATAGTGACCAAAAAGCAATGACAACGTCTCCACAGTGGCTGAGTCCAGGGTCATTGGAGCCGGAGCGAGTGGCCTTGAAGAATCCAGCTCTGGAGCACAGCTGGCGCAGTCTTCTTACAGCAGGTCCTGCTACTTGCTGGGACTGTACCACAAGGAGCCTGCCGGAATTTTGCCCAGGGTTGTACAGTTGTTAAGCGCTGGCCATGACAACTGCTCTCAAGAAGTCTAGCCACAAAGGCGTGGCTTTTCTGCTCCGCCCCTCAGACTTTCCATAATTATCCCAGTTGTTCCGGGACTGGGAAAAGTTGCATCTATGTTGCCTAAACTTTACAAATGGTGTGAAATGAAAGCTAAATGGACTATTAAGATATCAGGGCTTCTTTGTGTGTTATTGTTCCATTCAAAAGACATTTGAATGGAAATCATGCCAGGATAAACTGCCTTGTTTTTCATTTTTAGACATAAAGCCCTCTTATCGTTTTTGAAATATGGATTGATTTCAACTGAGTGTAATTTAACTGTTTTATATATGGTAACACAATCTTGGAAACTGTGGGGAGAAGTTTGCCCAGCTAATCTCTAATTCCTGTGAATCAGAAATACATACAGCCTCACGCAGAGAAAGTAAATGTTGGTTTGTAAAGGAGGGCGATATTCTGCCTCTGCGAGACGGGGGTAGTAATGGCGACTGCTCCCCTTCTCTGGACCGGTCTGCTCCCATCCACGTCTGGAACTCGGGCCTCCCTTAGCTCCAAGGGCTGTGCGCCGAAGACAGAAAGACCTGTCCAGATCAAAGTCTGGGGAGATGTCTTCAATGACCAAATGCACCAGTACACCGCATGAGTGGAGCTATGATATCCCAAGTCTCATTCCAAGAAGAAGTCACCCCTGAGGCTGTCTGCAAGATAATGCTTTCTCATCCTGTCCCAGTTCAAACCTACAGGCATAAACCCCACAGTCAGCAGCAAGGGCCGTTGTTAGGATGAGCTGAAGGGGGCTGACTTTTGAAATAAAAAAAGGCTGTATTTTCATGCTGTCCCATCCATCTTCTGTTGTGACTATTTTGTGTTGCTTTTCAACGTATAAAGCCCTTGTCTTTTCTGAGATGCACACATATTCTGCTACACATTCTTCCAGGATTTCTATCATGACCAATTTTTCACATTTAAATCTTTAATCCACCCGGTATTGATTTGAAGGTAATGTATGAGAATACATATCCACATTTACCTCATCATATTAATGGACTTCTGTTTCTGGAATTTCTGTGTCATTCCGTTATCCCAAAAATCTTTTCTGTGCCACCACCACCTGTTTTGATTATGTTAATATTAAATTATCTTTCTTTATCTAGTAGGACAAATGTCCCAAGTTAATTTTTTTCTCATTTTGTTTCTGTTTTAACTTTGGTCTGCTCATGAATTTATTCTTCTAGATGAATCTTAGTTTTACTTGAACATGTTTCAGAATAAATCCCACTTGAAATTTAAATGCAATTGTTAAACCTATAAAAGAATTTGGCAAGAACTGACATCTTTCCAATATTCAAAAATGGGGTGATTTTTATTTAACACATTTTTTTATGTAACTGTCAGCTTTTTTGGCTGCCTTCACATTTTTTTTTTGCAAAATTTTTATAAAGGCACTTATCTTTTGTTTTATCATTATAAATGGGAAGTTATTTCCATTAAATATTATACTAATATTTTTCCCCTAGATTTTTAGAAAAGCCATTGATTTGTATAAATTCATTATATGTCTAGCCACTTCATTTTTAAATTTTGGGGTCAGGGGATTTTCTAGACAGAAAGTCATCATTACCTAAAAGTAGTAAAAAGGTAAATCTCCTTTTTCCCCAATGTTACATATCTCACTACATTGGCTAAGATTTCTAGAACCTTAAGTGATAGTGGTAGAATGCATCCTTCACTGGTTCATGGGTTTAGTGGGGACATGTTAATAGTTGGTTGTCAGACATGTCTCTGGCTGTTAATTTCATAGAGTTTCTGTCTGATGTTAAGAAGTGGAGCTTACATTTCTTATTATGTTACCTGCTTCTTCTCTCTAAGAACAAGACTCAGATAATAGTAGCAGTCATATCAGCCAGCATGCATTGAGTGCACATCACTGCTTTATACACGCTTAATGTAATCATCTCAGTATTTATAATGTAGGGCGGTTATTACCTCCAGGTAAACATAAAGAAACAGAGATGTTACACCGTAACTTACATAATATTGTACAACAGCTGTGCTTTAATTTCTTTTCTTAAAAAGCAGGAAGCAGAGATGTTAACCAGCTGATCCTTGATGCTAAGTGCCAGGACTCAGCTTCGAACCTTGGTCCGTAACAGTCTAGAGTGTGACATATTGATTTTTTTATATGCAAGGCGATTGTGGTCATTATTCTTCATGGGACCTCTCCTGCCTGGGTTTCCTACCGTCTGTGCTCTGCGCTAAGCCCCCAGGAGGGTGACCTCTGCAGACTGTACCCCCAGCCTCCCTTGCTGGCCCTCTTCCTAGTAGGTTCCACCAACTAGGGTCACTGACATGGCATTGGAAGATAAGGAGAAAAGGTAAGGCTATTTCTCCCTCTGCCATCTCCCTGCCTCAGCGTGAAATATTAGTAGTAGTTGAGTTCACAATAATAGCTCTTTTATCAAAGCTTCAACATGAGGTTCCAGCACCAAATCTTCCCGTTTTCCCGTCAGCCCCAGGGTGGTAACGAGCTTGCCACGGTTACTATCTCTAGATATCTCACACCCTTTGTATGTTTCCTTAGCCTTGCCAAGCCGGTTTTAAGTTGTCCCTTCATTAAACTCTCTATTTGGAAAATCTAGTGGGGACTCAGACTAATTCAGAGCTTTTATTTTTTTTTTAATTAAAAAGTGCATCTTGTAAAACTTCCAGAAGATAACATAGGAGAAAATCTAGGTGACTTTGGGTTTAATAATGACTTCTTAGATCTAAAAGTATAATCAGTAAAATAAAAAAGAGATAAGCTGGACTTCATTAAAATGAAAAAGCTTTTGACAATGATACTGTTAAGAGAATAAAAGAACAAGCCACAGACTGGGAAGTTTTTTTTCAAAATACATATTGGATAAAGGACTTGTATCTAAAATATACAGAGAATTCTCAAATTTCAACAATAAGAAAACAAAAACCTCAAAATAGGCAAAAGTTCTGAGCACATACCTTACCAAATAAGATATATAAGCATATGAAAAGATGAGCAACATCATTAGGGAACTGTAAATTAAAACGAAGACATACCATTGTACACCGTTGTATTAGAATGGTCAAAATCCAGAACAGTGACACCACCAGGTGCTGGGGAGGATGTGGAACAACAGAGACTCATTCATCACTGGTAGGAATGCAAAGTGGTCGAGCAACTTTGAAAGTCAATTTGACAGTTTCTTACAAAGCAAAACGTACTCTTAGCACGTGACCCAATAATCACCCTCTATGGGATTTGTTCAAAAGAACTGAAAACTTACTTTCAGGCCAAAACTTGCACATGAAAGTTTGTAGCGGCTTTAATTATAATTGCCAGAACTTGGAAGCAATCTAGGTGTCCTTTGATAGGTGAGTGTATAAACAAACTGTGGTCCATCCAGAGAATGCAATATTAATCAGCAATGAAAGGAAATGCACTGTGAGCCACAAAAAGACATGGAGGAACCTTAAACACATACTGCTGATTGAAAGGAGCCAATCTGAAACAGCCACACACTGGACGATTCCTACTGCAGGGGAGAAAAAATAATTTCCCTCTACCCTTCTGAGTTCTTAGCTGAGACTTGTGGTGAAAGACAGGTTAGCAAGAGAAAAACAAACAGAAGTTTATGAGAATGTCTGGCTCATATATACATGGGAGAGACCAGGAAGAATGAGGAACTCCCCAAGGTAGCTTAGAATTGAGGATTAAATACCATCTTAAGAGGGGAAGGAAGGGGGCAGGTAGGGAAGAGTACGGGATTTTTAGGAAAGGCGGTGGGGACCTCTAGAATAGTAGGTGAGAGGCGTAACAGTTGGTGACCAGGTGTGCTGTTGGCTTCTAATCTCCTCTCCCATGACCAGCACGGAGGGGATTGTGACAGCTGAGTTCCTTTTGGAGGATCTGTGTTTGGGCAGGTAAGGGGAGTTCAGAGAAAGCCTCTCCCTGCCTTGGCTGTTTTTCTAACGCCCTCGGCTCACAATCATCAAGGTACTGAAAAACATATTTTGGGGCGTCCTGTCCTGAACTCCTACAGTCACATTTTGGGGTGGCATATTCTCTACCTTTCACTACTATGTGGCATTCTGGAAAATTAAAAACTATGGAGATAGTGAAAAGATCAGGGGCTTGGTGGGGAGGGAGAGATGAGTCAGTGAAGCACAGGGGATCTTTAGGGCAGTGAAGCTACTATTCTGTGTGACATGCAGCGGTGGATTCATGCCATTAGACATTTGTCACAACCCATAGAAGGTGCAACACAAAGTGTGGACCCTAATGGAAATTAAGGACTTTAATAAACATGTTTCAGCATTGGCTCATCACCTGTAACAAACGTACCCAGCAAATGCTATACACTAATAATAGAGGAAGTTGTGGCAGGGGGAGAGACCAGGTGGAATCTTTCTGTACTTTTTACTTAATTTTTTGATATACCTTTAAGTCCTCTAAAAAATAAAGTCTATTAATTTTTTTAAAACGTCTTAATTTTCTGAATGCATTTTCGTCATACATAGAGATCACTGTGTAGCATTTACTTTAAACTATAGATGAGATACGTTAAGTTGTTAGATTTCCTAACATGGAGTGATCCTCGTATTCTTGGAATAATTCTCTTTGACCATGTTATGTTCTCATTTTAATTTTGCACTGAAATTGATTTGTTAGAATTTCATTTAGAATTTTTACACCTATATTCATATGTGAGAGTGTCTCATATGCCATTTTTTTTTTAGTTGCATGGTTTTGGTGCTTTCTCTGGTATCAAGTGAGTCTAATTCATAAAAATGAGATTTATATCTAAATTCATATGTATACATTATGCATATGTGTTGTATTGTATACAGTATAAAGTATTTTATATGAAACCTCCTCAACGTGAACGTTTTTGGAGTAAATTTTCTATTTTCTGAATAATCTTCTCAGTAACATGCAATAGTAATTGGCCTATTCAAGTTTTCTGGCTCTTTTTAAGTAAAGCTTTGTCATTTATACTTGGCCAGAAAATTGTCCTTTTCATAAAAATACCAAATTTATTTATGGAATGTGTATTTTTAAAGTCACCCTTACTTTTGTAGCTTCCTCTGAATCTGTAGTCATTTTTTGTCACTCCCACATTTATGTATTTTTATTTGAATCAAATTTATTGAATTAAAATAGTAAAAATTAAAAGTAAATTTGTGTCTTTTGTTGCATTTTTATTATTCAGATAACTAGATTTCAGATTTATGAATTAATCAATTCAACTGTTTTCCCCTCTCCTGATGTGAGGGGAGAAAATCTCTTCCTTTACTCATCCAAGGGTCTCCTGCTGGGACCTCTAGGTTAGACTGACAAAAGGTAGACTAACAGGAGAAGACCAAATAGAATTTTATTAACAAGCACATCGTGCGTGCACACATAGTACCACTCAGTCACCCGGAGTGGTGGTTAGAACTCAGGTTTAGGTACCAAAGACAGAAAAGGGGTCTGGGGAGCTTCTGCACACGGGAGGAACTTTGTGGGAAGGTGACCAGGAAAAGTATGGTTAATTTTTAAATTTTTTTACATCTAATAACTTGAAATACATATACATATATTTTTTAATAATCTGGTAAGCTTCTTTAAACCTTAAAACGTGCACTTGAATTGAAATATATTTAATTACTATTGCCAACTAAAGACAGTTTCTACTGATGCTTCTTTACATAAAATTTTAAAATTGGCAGCTTTTTATTTCCTTGCTCTTCTCCTCCATATAATTTTTAACTTTGGTTGCGATAACCTGGGATTTTAAAAGTGTATGTGTGTGTGCATGTGAGTGTGGGAGGGAGGGAGGGAGGGAAAGAGACATGCTACTTTCACTTTCAGGAGTATTTACAAATATATGCACTATGTTTTCAATAGTATTTAATAATTGTTACAATTAAAACATATTTGATTTTTCTCTAACTTACCTACCATAATTTCTATATTCTCAAGCTTTTACTTTGCTATGATACATACTCAGTTTTGGCTTTCTTTCTTTCTTTCTTTCTTTCTTTCTTTCTTTCTTTCTTTCTTTCTTTCTTTCTTTCTTTCTTTCTTTCTTTCTTCCTTTCTTTCTTTCTTTCTTCCTTTCTTAAGAAATGGCATGGAAGTGAACTACTTTTGGACTCCTTGACTATTTACTTTTGTCTTTGCAGATGAAGAAAAATGTGTTTAGTCTAGATTCCTGGGTTACAACCTTTCCCTTTTAAATCTCTGTAAATGTTACTCTTATTTATATCTGGTGTTCATTACCATGGAAAAGTCTGTGACAAAAATTGTTTTTCTTAATTTGTAGGTAAATGGACTTTTCAGCTCAAATACTTGCAGGGTGGACCTTTTGCCTTGAGATTTACAAATTTCACAGAGTTGCATCTAGAGATTGATCTCTGTCTGTTTTTTCACATAAAAATAGGTGAAGCATTTTGATTTGCAGATTTAAATTCTTCAGGTGAAAAGCGTGACCTTTTATTTTAGCTTTGATCATTGCTTCTATTTGCTACATTAACACGCACACATGGACAGAATTGAATTTATCAATCTTCTATTGTAGCTGGATTTTCAGTCTTTTCCTCCTTCCAAGATAATGTTTTATTTGAGTATTTACATGGTTTCAGCATTACACTTAGATCACCGATCATTTGGGGTTTCTTCTTATGTGAAGTATGGATCCAATTTTATTCTCTTACAAATGAACCTAGGGGTCCCAACACCATTCACAGGAAAGCTCATAACTTATCCAGTGATTTGAAATGCATCCTTTATCACATATAAACTTACCACAGAGCTAGATCTGTTTCTGGATTTTCTATTCTGTTCCATTGGTCTGTCTATTCATGGAACATTTCCACATGGTTTTAATTGCTGAAGGTTGATGGCAAGTTATAACACCACACAGGGTTAAGATGGTTTCCACTTCCCTTCAGGGTCTCCTTAGCGATTATTGCATTTTTTTTAAATCCATATGAATTTTAGAATCAAATGTCTAGCCCAAAGGAAAACACAAACGTGTTAGTATTTTTCTTATAATTGTATTCAGTTTACGCATTGATTCAGGAAGAATGGACAGGTCTGTAATGTTGAGTTGTTCTGTCTGTGGATAAGGAGGACCTTCCTTGTTGTTCAAGTCTGTTATGTGTCTTTCAGGAGTGTTTTTAGTATTCCTCATTTTTTTTCCCCATTTCTTGTGACATTTATTTCTAAGTGTTTTTCATTTCTTTTTAAAAGTCAGTGTATTTGTTTACTTACTTTGGCCCTTGTAAGTGGGACCTGCCTTTTCACTGTTTTCTAATTTGCAGGGGTGGTCAAGTGCCTTCTGACGTGTAACATCGTGTTTTTTTCCCTGTAGCCCCTGCCTTTTGCTGCCCTTTTCCCCTTCACCCTCCACAGTGCTTCCCTCTTTCCTGGAAGACTCACACCTCTGTTCCTATGGATTTCGAGCCTCTTCCTTTCAGTCCCACGGTAGCCTGTGCTCCAAGCCACGAGACCTCTGACCTGGTCTCCACATCGCCCGTCTCTGGAGAAGTCTCTCCCTCCTGGGGGTGCTTTCTCACTCCACCACCATGCTGGGGTTCAGGACATACTACCCCCAAATACGGCACATTGGAATATTAAATATTTTAAGTTCTAGGAATTGGATAAAATGGCCAAGCAAGGTCACTCTGACTTCCTCCTCTCCTCACTCTTCTTTCCTGAAACACTGTTGGGGGAAGAATCATAAAATCTTCCTGTGAGAGGTGCCCCCCATCCTCCTGGAAGATGCTCAGAAGAAAGAGGAATCTTTATCTCCAAAAACAAAGGGGCACCAAGAAGAACCCTAACACCCAGGCCTTGCTTAGTCTCCCCGGGTTACTGCACTTTCTTCATCCTGCTTAAGCTACCGTGTTCCTCCACCACCAGCCACTCTTTATCACGCCCGGACGCCCTACATAAAAATACACAGCTCTAGCGGTTTCTTCGGGTCTTCATTTTGAAAAAAGGCTCCCTGGTCTGTCTTTGTCAGATTGAGTTTCAAACCCATCCAGGGGCCCTAAGAGGGTCAAGGAACACTTGCCCCCACCCCACAGAGGCTACATCCCCACTGCAGTCTTACTTATCTCTTCCGTTCCAGCCTGGCCCCTCTCTCTGCTCAGCCTGGAATCTTTTGGTGTAGACTGTGCTCCCCCATCACACTTACAGTCTATATCATTCTTTGTCTCCTAATTTTACTGCCATGAGGGTTATCACAATAAAAGGGACTTGTTTTTTTTGTGATTCTCGTTGGTCTGCATGCTTTTTGAAGGACATGTGGAGAGATTCAGCTTTAGGAGCAGGGGATGCTGACTCTGCTTTTAATTTGGAAGAGCGTACCCTAAATGTTTGCTTTTGTTTACGATGGGGGCAAAATTATAGTCACGTATATAATATATGTATAGTATACTTACATAAATATAGTAACTGCTGTATCAACACTGGGCAAAGAGAGACCAATAAACCTCAAAGTTTTGCTCAGCCACTAGGTTAGAAAGTAAAGATTAATCTGCAATCTCTCATTACTATTTTTTTTTCAAATAAGTTTTCACTACAGACTCAGCCCCATAAGAAACAAGAGTGGTTTCTGCCCTCTGTGTACCTCTCCCAAGAAACTTCTAAACTAATAGATATTAATCTCTGAATTACTATTGAAGATTGACTAAGAGAATGAGTATGTAACCTATTTGAGACTCAATGTATTTGCGCCTTAAATAACTCACTTGGACAACTGTGATTGTAGTTAGTGTGTTATATTAAGTGATCATCAGGCAACTCTAGTTATAATGTTCACAAAGAAACCAATAGCTGTGTGTGTCTGTGATGAGATAAAATATGCATAGAACCCTTTTCCTTACATATTTGAAATCAAGAAGTTTTTCTTCAAAGTGAAGCACCAAGAACTTTCCTTTTTGTCAGCCTTTGAAGAAGGTAAATTGGTTTTGAACATTCTAAGATAAGAAAATCTCATTTTAAAAACAGCTCAACCTCAATTCAGTTAGATTTTGTTGTAGTGTTGCTTCCGATATTTCTAGAAATCCAATGAGTCAATAAAGAATGACTAATGTTGCTTTGTTTAATCAAAAGTGAGCGTAAGGAAATGAAATAGGCTTATGTCAAATAAATTTCTATGAAGAGAGAAGATTTTACAAGTGATGGATCATTTTTTTCTCAGAAAGTAATTACTATCTTTAGTCACCTAATCATTGTTTTCTTCAAATATGATGTCTCTAGACATTCTCTATGACAGACAAGTTTGAATTTGAATCATCACAAAGACATTATTATTCCTACCACGTTTAATATTTTAAACAAAGTGACTCACATTTTAGTTTTAAAAATCAATAAACTTGGGGGTGAGGGTATAGCTCAGGGGTAGAGTGCGTGTCTAGCATGCACGAGGTCCTGGGTTCAATCCCCAGTGCCTTCATTAAAATAATTACCTCCCCCACCGAAAAGAATAAAAAAATAAATTAAAATTTAGGGAAAAAAAATCAATAAACTTAATCTCTCAGAGTAAGTTCTTCCCACCAGTCCTGAATTTCTTTACTGAGTGAGGTATGTCGTAAATTGGTGTTTTTCTCTTTCCCTTGGGTGTGGGTGCCTCATCTCTCAGTACTCAGTTGGTGTGTTTTGTGTGTACGCAGGGCTCAGGTACCAAGGTCTGAATGCATGAAATCAAGCTTCTAGATTACAGACCCTTTCCGCAGCTCTCCCCACTGACGCCCCGAGCTGGAGCTCACTTCTTGTCATGGCCGCTGTCCCTGTTCACGGCTGTTCCCAACAGAAGGAGATTAAGAAGCTCTGCTTTGCTTCCAGGACCATTTTCTCTTGGATCCAAGTTTCCCAAGCTTTTTCCTCTCTCCACGTCCTTCCTTCCCCTCTCAGCGTGCTGCTTCCCACTAGGGTCAGGCTTGGCCAAGTTTCGAACAAACAGCCTGCCTGAAATCCACGTTTGGTACAAGAATGTCGCCACGCCTGTCATTTGCCCCTGGTTTTTCTAATTCAAGGTCCGTGTCACTCTGAAAAGGAGGACATTTAGAGAACTCATGTCTGTCCCATCTATCACAATTCAATCTGACACTCCTCCTCTAATATTAAATGTAACATGCTCTCTTAAAACATACACACAGCTGCCAATTTTCATGTGTATCTTAAGAGTTGGAATTGGAAATGCTTCCTGTAATGTAATTCATCTCTTTCATGCAATTAATATTCACTTACCACTCTAGACTGAGAAAACGGGCTCTAATCCCCACAGACTGAGGGCAGACTCCTGCCCTGAGGGCCCCACAGGGACATGTGTTCATCCACTCCCTGGGGAGAAATACAGACATTTCTGTGTGCTAAGTTCCC
Source organism: Camelus bactrianus (assembly GCF_048773025.1). Taxonomy (NCBI): domain Eukaryota; kingdom Metazoa; phylum Chordata; class Mammalia; order Artiodactyla; family Camelidae; genus Camelus; species Camelus bactrianus. The sequence goes on from NC_133539.1 coordinate 6,473,898, forward strand.
AGCCTCTTTGACTGGGCTTTATTTATAGGTCAGTTTACTGAACTCCTTAAATGAGTGAGGCTAGGCGTTTTGATTCATCTATTTTGAGATTCAAGAAAGTGAAAAAAAAGGATTGTCAAATTTCATCCAAAGTTTTTCTCAAAAAAAAAAAAAAGACGTCCAATGTGTTCAAAGTTTATATGCCACCTCAAATGTCAAGTATATTTATTTTGTGCAATAAATTAAGAAAAATTCATGGATTTATACAGGAATAGTATTGTGTTCAGTGAAAGAAAGAACTTTCTAACAACTGAAGCTGTGAAACATGAAGTAAATTGGTTGGAGATTAACGAGCCCCCTGGCACTGGGGGTCTCAGCAGGGGTCGGCTGGTCCCTGGTGATCAGAGGAGTCCAGCACAGTGGAGGGGCCCTAAATTAGGTTGGCTTTTGGGTCCCTTCTACTCTGACAGCTAGGACTTCAGGGTAACCAAGCAGAAGACAGAAGTTATATAACGTTCCAGACAAACAAAACAAAAATGCCATTTTCAAAAGTATCCTCAGATGACTCATGGTGAGGAATCCAAAGTCTTGCATAAATACTCTCTTTTACCCGTGGGCTTATTCTTCTTGCCCTACCTTACCCCTCTTCTGTCTCGTTACAGCCTTCCTATCGTCTGAACCAATGAACAAGAGGTGCATCACCGTCTTCCTTGCTTCTTGCCCTAGTGCTGTCTCGGGTGGAACGGAGGGGTGACGGAGGTGATCGCAGATGTGTGGGCTGCATACTTTTATGATATGTTCACAAACGCCTCAAAGGCAAGACAGAAAGGGAATAAATGGATGTTGCCTGCCTTCATTTTCCCACTCTCACTACTGCTTTATCTTTCTTTTTTTGGACATTTGCACCTTTATAAAAGTCAACAGGATTTAAATATCGACATAAAGGACCAGTCTCTATCCTCTTTCACGTTCCAACATGCTGTGATTTTGTGATTGTCCAGGTTCCTGTGTTTGTGCAGACAATAGATTCATGACTGGCCAGGAGGAAGGAAGTGTCTGGGGCTGCCCATCTCTGAGGGTCCCGGTCCCTCACAGAGCGCCCCTAATAGCCACAGTCAGACAGGACCCTGGGCTGCATGGACCGTTGTCCCCTTCCAGGATGGTGAGCCCAAGAGTTTATGCCCCAAAGCTAGTCCTGTGCAAGCCCCCTTCCTCCAAACAGGACGGGCAGATAGAGAAGTTGCTGCACCGGCATTTCTCTCCTCTTTACTGAGACAGAAATGGCTTCACTAACTAGCAAGAAGTACAGGCTGGTTTATTTATAGACTTTGCTGCTTCTTTCTTAGAACCTGGTGAAGGCTCTCAAGTCAAAGAAAAGACTTGGGACTCCTGGTTTACCTCTGAAAAGGAAAGGACTTGGAAAGCATTGTATCCTTACAACACAAAAATTGACACAACCTAGATCTGCTTACCTGAAAACAGAAGCCAGTAGAATTATAAACTGGTAGGAACACACAAATGATAATTTTGTTGAATTCCTGGGGGCTGACTGTGGTCTAACATGAGAGTGAGAAACCCCTTAGGGCCACAGTCTGGGAGGGGCCCACACTTTCATGGGCTTTCTCTCTAGGAAACTCATGGTTCTCAAGATGAAAACACAAGAGATCTCCTTACAGCTCTGGCAAAGGGAGAGGAAGAGCAATCTTTGTGAAATGAGTCCACAGCAAAATCCTGTGTTCCCTGGAAAAAGGCTTTGCTAGAGACATATCTCAACGAGGGGAAGGGCTTTCCTCCCATTGCAGCAGCCTCTAAACTTCCTGTCTTCATGGACAGAGGATAAAGAAATCATGGTAAACAAGGATCGTGGCTTCAAGGGAAAAGATTGGGAATGCTGCAGCCAGGAAAGAGGGTAGAGGCAGGGGGGATATGCCAGTGGAGGTAACAATGCAAGAACACTTGTGAAGGTCACAGCTCCCAGACCCAGAACCGTTAAAAGACTGAAGTTTATTCATGAGACTTTAGGAGGCTTCTCCTCCCTTACACCTTACCACCATGTCAACAGCCTCCAGCATAACAACAGCAAAGCAGCACGGAAGAAATTGACACAGAAAGTGCAAAGTCAAGAGGGGAAACAACAACAAGAACTAGAGATATTTGAGACCTCGGGCACCTACACCTATTTTTTGCAACTATAGTTAATACTGTATTGCATATTGGAAAGTTGCCAAGAGAGCAAATTTTAAAAGTTTGCATCAGAAGAAAAGAATAGTTCTGTAACTATGTATGGTGGCAGATGTTAACTAGACGTACTGTGATGATCATTTTGCAATATGTACAAATATTGAACCATTATGCTGTACACCTGAAACTAATAGGATGTTGTTTATCAATCACATCTCAATAAAAAATAAAAAAACCAAACAAACGAATGTATCTAGGCATATCTTATTTAAACTACAGGAAGACAAAGACAGAGAAAATCTTGAAAGCAAGAGATTTAGGTTTTGACACAGACGGGTTCAGTTCTGGCTGTCTTGTTTACTAGGCAATCAGTACTGGACTTGACCTCTTTCAAATATTGGCGGTTTTCTCCCTTATAGAAGGGATGAAAAGATACGTGTAAAAGTACCTCATTGTAGGTATTGTTTCTTGTATGTATAAATGAAGCTCCAGTGAGGTCAAGTATGTGTGCAGAAGCAATTTTTAACAACAGCAATCTCTAAATATGAAGAGTTAAACACTTTCCAGGGACCTTGAGATAAGCTCACTCAGCAAGGAAAATCTTGAAGTTTGTTGTGAATCACAAGGCATTACTTTACTAGATGTAAAATTGGATATCATTTTTGTCTTAAATAGGAGTGGAACTGATGTCTCCAAGGCAAAGTTAATGCAAAAGGTGAGAAGATGGTTAATGCAAAAGAAAGCTCATAAGATAAATGGACAGGGTAGGCATAAACTAATTGAGATCCTTTGGAACCAGGCAGGAAATACATACATATTTTCTCTACATCTATAGTTACAGATATATCAGAATCCCCGCAGAGGTATCTGAATCCAGGAATAATGAATGGACTTTGTTAACTCACTAGAGAAAAGTATAACAGCAGCAAAAAGATTAGAAAAATGAGCTCTAATAAGTAAGAGAGAAATTAATATATACATGTATATATATATATGTACATATGTGTGTATATATATATTTATGCGTTGAGCATTAGAATTTACAAAACACAATCACAAGCATTTGGCTTTCATAACTAAGGGGATTTGGACTCCAATAAATCAAGAGAGTTTCTGACTTTGCTTGACATCAATTATGGTTGAAGAATTACTCTCTCTACATCTATCTTTCAAACTGAACCAAACAGCTCGTGAAAATATTTTTCCATAAGGGGGAAAGGTAGCAGTGAGAAGCAGAAGAAATTTCCATGCAGGCATTTTTTTTTTTTTTTTAATTTCAAGGTCATACCCAAATGAATTATTTCTATAACATTTAGTTTACAAAATGTTTTTGTGCAGCGATCTCATTTTGTCTCTGTTGCCCAACCTTTTAAAGTTGGCAGGGGCCACGGTTCTGATTCTGATTTAGATTAGGAGTCTACGGGCAGTCCTGTGAAGCATGCCTGCTGTTCCACAGCTGTTGAATCCCAGGGCTGGGAGCAGAGAATCAGAGACTTCTGACCCACCACCTGTCTCACTCAGTGCAGGCTGACCACACACTGATGGCTTATCAACAGCAGACATATTTCTCACAGTTCTGGAGGCTGGATGTTCGAGACCAGGGTGCAAGCATTGTTAGTGTCTGGTTACAAACTGCCAGCTTCTCACTGTGTCTTCACATTGTGGAAGGAGAGAAAGAGGGAGCTCTCTGGGGTCCCTTTACAAGGGCACTATCCCATTCATGAGGGCTCCACCCTCATGACCTAATCACCTCCCAAGGACTTCACCTCCTAATACCATCACACTGGGGTTCAAATGTCAACATATGACTTATTTCATGTTTACCTGAATCGTCAATTTTTTTAAATTTTTATTAAAGTGCAGTTGATACACAATGTTAGTTTCAGGTGTACAGCAAAGTGATTCAGTTATCCATATACATACATATATGTGTTTTCTTTTCAGATTCTTTTCCATTATATTCAACATACGACTTTTGTAGGGACACAGATATCCAGTCCTTTGCACAACCCCATGTTGGTTTTTTATTTTGCTTTACTTCTTGTTTGTTTCCTTTGTCATTAGAACACTCCTCATTTAATCTTCACAACACGAAAGTGGTAGTTTTAGCTTCAATCATTCTTACACTTCAGTTTCATCTGCTTATTTGACATCACTAACCAAATCTATTTCTTCAATGACTTATTTAAGAAAGAAATCCTTTTATGTTCCTTTCCAGGATGCTTTTAAAAGCTGCCCTTAAAAATGTGTTTAGTAATCTTTGATGGATAATTTGCTTAAAGTTAAATCATCCCTGGCTATTTTCCACACTTTTAGCAGAGGGTTTTTTCTTATTCCTCATCTCAGAAATCTAAATGGAATCCACTTCCATCAACATCTCTTCAAATGTGATCCATCAATTCTGTTAGTTCTATGGCTCAAAACCCAATTCTTGGAATCTGACTGCATTTTACCTCAAATAGGAATCCAAGCTACATATTATGTGCTCAGATTTCCCAAATCAGCTACAAAGGTGACAGAAAATTTCTTTGAATTTATAGAATATTTTGACTTTTTCCAAAACAAATCTGATATATCCTATTATTTTTACTTTACTATGTGCTCTCTGCACAGAGGACTTCTTTCCTGGTTAGTCCGATCACAGCCATGTAGAGACATTAGCATGCCACCACACTGCAGCTAAGTCGACATCATTTAAGCTGCATGGAAATTGAATGTTATTTCTAACTGACTGCATCACTTTAACAGCACTGCCGGATTAGGTTCTTATGCTGCTTCTGAGTCACTCAACCATCCATCAGTGGCGTCTCGGAGGGCATCCTATCCAGCCCTGAATTAGGAGGAGAATGTCAGTGTGTACTGACAGCAGATCACAGTGTCTGAGATGTGTTAGCCTTCCTTGCTAACTTATTAGCAAAAGGATTAGTGAACTGTAGCATCAATGGGCATTTTGAATGTCACAGATATTTCCAGTGGTGATGGGTAAGAACAGATAAACGTTTAAGTGGCATTAAACTGTGTTGCCAAATCTCATTTTCTAAATGGTAACTAAGCGTTTGCAGAGCATTTTTTAGAGTTTACAATCTCTTTATTCATGTTATTTGATTCTCACAATAATATGTGAAAGTAGACATTGGGGAAAGGGTGAGGGACAGCTCTACTGGACACTCAGCCTCGAGGATGGGGGGCTTCAGGTCTGCCTGGACCTTCTTTCCTCCTCTTTTACTCCCTGCATTAGACCTGTTTGACACCCTGCAGACAGACCCACCTTTAAAATGTGCGTTTTGGTGGTGTTCTATATTCCATTTGTGTATTTTACAAACTCTTGGGTTGCGTTCATCATTAATCTTTTGGGGACCCATTTAAGAAACTGATGAACGCTGTCAATCTATTCCTCCATTTTACACAGTTTCAGAAAGCTGGTTACTTGGAAGCAGTTTTCAGCCATTTCACTTCAGTGCGGTTTCTTATTTGGGGCTCTTCTTCCCTTTGACAGTTTCCCACCACCTCCACTCCGGCGGTAGAGATGAAATAGCAAAGGAACTGAAGTTAAGAGTTCATTATACTCAGTCCATCAAGATGCTCTAGTTTTAATATCCTGAACACCCCCCATTTAGGAACATTTTAAACACATGTGGAAATGCTATAAAGAAAAATAATAAGATCCCCAAAGGCTATGGAGGAAACAAGAAGCTGACTTGTTGTTGTAAGTTTTCCAAACAAGCCTGGTTGACATGCCTGTTTACCAGGTAATTACTTCTCCCCGTCCCCTTGACTGGAGAGATGCACCCAGTGTTACAATGCAATCCCAGAGGTCTTCGGGCTAAAGGGGGACACACTGCTTTCACAGGTATAAGTGAATACGATGTACGTTAAAGGCTGAAGCATAACTCGCTTCCATGACATTTTCATCTTCTAGGAGATCAGCCTCAATAGCCTTCTGTATCTGAGCGAGGACTGCGAAGACTATTCAATTTCACGGTCAGTCAGTTGAGTCTCCAGGAGTGGAGGATCTGACCTCTCCCTCAGGCAAATCTAATTTCTTCTTCTAATGGCTAGAAGTTCAATTCTCCTTTCCCCAGGGTGAAAGCTCAGGGAAAAATACTGAACCAAGTTCCCCCTACATGCAAGTTTACCTCGTTTACAAAGATTGGGGGCTCACCCAAGAAAGAAAAATGAACACTTCTATCAGATTATTCCACAGCTATACTCGTTGAACTCCCACTGATTCTCAGACTGGCCACCAGGCTTTGGATCAGCTGTTCATATAATATCAGAGTTAAACATTCTGTTTTCAAAAGAACACGTTTCTTAAAATGGTGGATTATAAGATCAGTGGTTTTACCCTGACATCTTCAGTCCTGATCACTGCATCTTTTATCAAATTAACGTGCTGGCATTTATTTGGAGTTTGTTGGCAAACAAGTATGTGGGAAGAGAATATTGGCAGGCAAAAAAAAAAAAAAAAAATCAAGTGGGGACATATTATCAGTTAACCGTCTAAAATTAGCATGTGCAATCTGATTCTATAATCTCACCTGCTGGGAGTAATTTAATTTAAAACAATGCTAATCAACAGGGATTTAATCTGAAGTCTCCCTCCTCACCTAGAGATGATCATACTAAGTGAAACAAGTCAGACAAAGACAAATATCATAGGATATCACTTATAGGTGGAATCTAAAACAATGACACAAATGAACTTATTTACAAAACAGAAACAGGCTCAGAGACATAGAAAACAAACTTACGTTTACCAAAGGCAGAAGGGAAGAGAGGCACAAATTAGGAGTTTGGAATTAGCAGATGCAAACTACTATGTACAAAACAGATAAACAAGGTCCTACTGCATAGCACAGGGAACTGTATTCAATGGCCTGTAATAACTTATAATGAAAAAGAATATATATGTATGTATATATGTATAACTGAATCACTCTACTGTATACCAGAAACTAACACAACATTGGAAATCAACTATATTTAAAGTAAAAAATAAAAAACTAGGTCTCCCTAAGTATCAAAATATGAGTGGGGTACCTCCTGCCTTCTTTTGAATACATTTGGAACAAAAAGTATGATGTGATTCAAATAACTATGAATTTGGTAGCTCCTACACACACACACAAAGCTGTTCTGCTCGGGCTATGCAGGATGACAAAAATAAGCAATTGATCCTTGAGGCACATTTAATTTAGGTTCCTCCACTTTGAAAACTGCCTTAATTTTTCATGTCACATTTAGCAGGCAATCATCTATCACCCAGTCTAATAATGTTGGGTACATTTTATAATTAGCCATAAAAGAGATCTTTTCGCCAAGCCCCCAAATTAAGTTTGTGCTTCAACATTATACAGACGGCCCTTTCTTGGTAGTTCACAGTGTGCATTTTCTGTTGCCTTGACAACTGTCTGGTGGGGGCTTCCTTGCTTGGAGAACGAGGACGCCTTTGCCTGATGCAGCCCCTCAGAAATGATAATGAGCACTGAGCAGAATGATCCGACAAAGCAAGCTTGGATACATAAATAGAAAGATTCTGCTTAAATGACGTGTGCAGGGAGGTTGGAAGGGAGGGAGGAGGGAAGACAGAGGGGTGGGGAAGGGGCTGTGACCGTTATCAATCCTAATTTTCAAAAAATCCAGGGCCCGGTGAGCACTCAGCAGTGCTATGAAGCAAGGGCAGACGGGGAGAGGCACAGGAGGGCACCAAGATTGTAAGACTCGTTCAGGCCTCCAAAAGCTTTGTCAAAATATAATCAGTACACACAACCCTGCCATTTCACGATGTCCAGACTTTTAAGGCATAAGAGAAAATGAAAACCTCTTTTTCTGTTTGGTCTCAAATATCCTTGGCTCCACCTGTAGTTTGTGTTTAGTTTTGTTCCCACTTTCGACTTTCAGGGCGGTGAGTCTGTGACATTTGGGGCTGGGACACTGGCCGTATAAGCAGAGCAGCACGCTTTTTCTCCCTTATAATTTGAAAGAGAGATTCAGAGTCACAGTGACAGCAAAAATTCTACAAACTTCTAGTACTGAAGGTCCTAGGACTGCGCTGGTCCTTCTGTCCCCAAATCTGATACCTTCAAAATTTCCTTAATTTTCTAGAATCCGCCAGTATCTTCCTTCCCAAATTGAAAGCATATGTTCTTTCTCCTTCTTTCTGTCCTCTCTCTCTGCCTCTGTCTCTCTCTGCCTCTCTCTTTCTCTCTCTCTCTCTCTCTCTTTTTTTTGCTTCAAGTTGGCCAGAATTGCTTTCTGTTCTTTGCAACCAGGAGAATTTTCCCCTATAGTATATATGAAAAATACTTTTTGTTTGGAGCTAGAATTACTCTCTAGTTTGTGAGCTTCTTGGAGAAAGAGCTTGTCTTTCTCATCCGCGTCTTCAGCACCTTGCAGTCCCTGACACAGGTCTTCAGTATCTGTGTGGTGAGTGAAAGCATTCCTTTCCTTCGCTTCTGTAACAAAGTGCCACAAAGCTAGCACCTTAAAATAAAACCCTTTATTACGCTGCAGCTCTGTAAGTCACACGTCCAGGCGCTGCTTGGCTTAGCTAGTTTTCTGCTCCAGGTCTCGTAGGTTGAACCAAGGTTTCAGCAGGACTGTGTTCCTTTCTGGAGGGTAAGTTCCATGGGTTGTAGGACTGAGGCTGCCGTTTCCTTGCGGGCTCCACTCCCAGCTCCTAGAGGCCACTGTGCTCCCTGCTGTGTGGCTCTCTTCCTCCGCTTTCAAAATGAGCAGTGATGGAACAAGCCTTCTCATGCTTCGAATTGCCCCAGCTTCCCCTTCTGCCGCCTCTCTCTGCCTTCCTTTTTGCATTTAAGGGCTCACATGATTACATTGGGCCCACTTGGATAATTCATAAATAACCATTATATTTTAAGGTTAGCAGATTAGCTTCCTTCATTCCATATGCAATAACCCTTCACGGCACAGGTTAGTATTTGATTAGCTAAGCAGTGGATGGCATCGTGGGGAGACAGCTTGAGAATTCTGCCTCCCACAGTAGGTGAATGAGGTCAGGTGAGAGGGGCAGAGTTTCAGATACGTCCTGCCAGGCAGGAAGGGGTGCAGTGCAGCACCTTGCCTTTCTCGGTTCTAGAAACCCCTGCTTCCAGCCACCCTGCTCTGTGTGGCTCCCAGGGCAGAAAAGTCTGACTCCCAGCAGTACTGTGGCCCTGTCTTCAGTTTCTACCAGGACATAGAGATTTTACTACCAACACTGAATCTATTTCACCATTTTTTTTTCCCACTAAATAATACACTGAAAACATCATGACCCAAATGGGATTTATTCCAAAGACTAAAAGGATGGTTTAATATTCAAAAATCAATCAATGTGATTCACACATTAAAAGACTCAAAAGAAAAAAAAATGATACTCTCAATATATGCAGAAAAACATTTGACAAAAGTCAAGATTCATTCATGATAAAATTGTTTAGCAACCTGGGAACCTAGTTTTAACTAGTAAAGGATATCTAAAGAATTAAGTATCAAAGTGCTTAATAGTAAACATTGAATGCTTCCCCCCCCAGTTGTCAATACGGCAAGGTTATCTTCTTTCACCACTTCTGTTCAACACTACACTGAATTCCTAGTCCATACAATAGAAAACACACAGATTGGAAAGGAAACTAAAACTCTGTCTCTATTCACAGACAGTATGGTCTGCACAGAAAATACCAAAGAATCTACCAGGGGAAAAAAAGGCAGGGTTGTGGATCTAGTAGGTGAATTAATCCAGGTCACAGGATACAAAGGCAACATATAAATGCCAATTTTTATTTAATCGTATTAAACCACTGGAATTCACAAAGTTTTTTAAAAATTAGAAATCTATAAAAGTATGTACAGGATCTGTGTACTGAAAACTACAAAGCTATGATTAAAAAAATCATAGAAGATCTAAATAAATAGAAAAATATACTGTGGTCAAGATTTAGAAGACAATATTGTTAAGATATAAGTTCTTCTTAATTTGATCTATAAATTTAATACAACCCTAATTAAAATCCAAGAAGGATTTTTTGGTAACTATTGAAAATCTGATTGTAAAATATATAGGCAAAAATGAAGAAAATAGAATAGTCAAAACAATTTTGGAAAAGAATAGCATAATTGGAGGACTCATAACACTCAGTTTCAAGACTGACTATAAATCTACAGTAATTAAGACACCTTAATACTGACAAAAAGCCAGACATATAGATCGATGGAACAGAACTGAGAGTCCATAAATAGTCCCCAAAACCAAGCAGCCAACTGATTTTGAATAAGGGCTCAAAAGCATCCAACGTAGGAAGGGTATTTTTTTCAGCAAATGGTGCTGGAATTATGGGACAGCCACAAGAGAAAAAAAAATATTGAACTATACCTCATACTTTATACAAAAAAAAAAAAAAGTATAATGGCCCAAAGTGGATAGTAGACTTATTTAAATTAAAATTTCCAAAAGAAAACTTAGGAGCAAATCTTCATGACCTGTGGTCAGGCAGAGTTTTTAATTAGAACACCAAACCACAATATATAAAGAAAAACAATAATAAATTGGACTTTATCAAATTTAAAAACTTGTACTCTGAAAACGACACACTTAAGACACTGAAAAGACAAGCTACAAACTGAAAGAAAATATTTGAAAATTGCATTTCTGATACAGGACTCATGTACAGAATAATGAACCCTCAGAATTCAAAAATTAAGAAAATAACCAACCTAGTTTTTTTTAAAAAATGAGCAAATGATCCAAACAGGTATGTCACCAATGATGGCATATAAACATTTTAAAAATGATTAACATCATCAGTCGTTAGGGAAATGTAAGTTACACCGCAATGTAATAACACGACCCACCTCTTAGAATGGCTAAAACCAAAAACCTTGATAACGTCTTATGCCAGCAAGAATGCAGAGTGGCTGGAACTCCCACACATTGCTAGTTTGCTGGTGAGAATGCAAAATGGTAAACTGCTTTGGTAAACAGTTGAGCACTTTCTTACAGTGTTAGATATATACCTACTATATGACTCAGCAATCCTTTCCCTAGTACCCAAGAAAAGGAAAATTTATGTTCACATAAAGACCTGATTGTGAATTTTTATAGATGCTTTATTCATCATTTCCAAAAGCTGGAAATAGCCCATGTGACCTCCAGGAGTGAATGGATAGATGGTGGTGCACCCATACAATGGAATACTACTCAGGAATAAATAGGAACAAATTTGCCATTTACACAACAACACAGATGGTTCTTGAATGCATTTTGCCCTGTGAACCAAGTCCAGCCCCAAAGCCGCACACTGTATAAATTCTATTTACATGACATCATAGCCCAGCTATAAAGAGGCAAAGCAGGTCAGTGGTTGCCAGGGGCTGGGTGATGCTGGTGAGGGCTGACTATAAATGGAAATTAGGAGGGAATTTGGGAGGTGGGGAATGAAATTGTTTTCTAAGGAACTGTGACAAATTACTCATTTGTCAAAAGTTCTTAAAACACAAAGAGTGAATTTGCTGTCTATAAATTACATTTTAGAAACTAACAAGCATGTTAGGTGGAGGGGAGACTCAAGAGGGAATGCAGACTGTGATAAGTGAACCTGGCAGTGTTACAGGTGAATCACGTGATGGTGATTGTGGGGAAGAAAAGAGCTGACCTGCGTGTATCTTTCGGAAATCTGTTTTGGCCGGATACTGAAAGGCTAAAAACAGAAAGAACAGTACGTGACACTCTCCTTCATTTGATAAATTTGTTTTTCTCCGGGATATGAGTTAGCAATTTTAGACCACTTTATGTATGTACCAGGACTGAACAAATAAGAAATATATTGCAGATAATAAAAGTCACGTTTCTCACATTCAGAAAAAAAGGAATTAAAATAAAGAGGTGGGCTAGACTGAACCGTGTGGTGTTGGGCTGGATTCAGAAGTATCAGTATGGACTTCTGTTTTTATAAATTACATGCATAGATAAGGATGAGCAGAAATACAGGTGTGTGTGTATATACGGATTAGTACAATACATGTATCTCTGGGTTCTGTCTGTGGAAAGGACCTAGAAGCAATGACATCACAGTAGCAAAGAGCACATCTAGTGCTCAGATCTTGGATCCTAAGTCTGTTTCACAATAATAGAAACCAGGGCTTATGGAGAAGTGGTTGATTCCATGCTTACAGAGCCAGAAAGTAAGGATGCGCTCCAAAGAAATGGTGGAAGCATACAACAGGGGGAGGAGCTTATTGCCTAAAAGAGCTCCCAGTGGCCAACAATGAAACAATTTGAGCAACAAAATAGAGTCTTGGATTATAACCCAAGGAATAAAATAAATAACACTTGAGTTCATACTGATTAAAAAAAATAACAATAAATAAGTGAAAGAGAAGAAATAACTCTTCCTTCTTGAGAAATTTCAATTAGTAAACACAGAAAGAATGAGGGAAATAGAAAATCACCATTGGAGCCACACAGTAAAAAATTTAGTCAAGATCCACCCATGGATGCTAGTATCAGTGAGCAAAATTTTAAGAAACAGGTTATGTACACAATCTCAAAGCATCTCCCACACACTACCTACTTACTAATTACAAAGGGAAAATGGTAAGTTCACTGTGGAGAATCCTGGCTGACACCCCCCTAGCCTAGTAGTCAAGGTTAATATCACTAGTAGTAAGACAGACATACATCATGTACCCCTGACACGGTGCAGTAAGAAGGACCAGTTACCTCAGTGGTGTTCATCCCCAAAATGCACAAGCTCAATCTAATCATGAGGAAACATTGAACAAACCCAGTTGGAGGGACATTCTGCAAAACAGCTGACCAGTACTCTTCAAAAGTGTCGAGGTCTTGGAAGACAAGGAAAGGTCACCAATTGGAAGAGACCAAGGACACATGACAAATAAATGCAAGATGACATCCTGGACTGGATCTGGAACAGAAAAAGGACATTGGCGGAAAAACTGGTGAAACCTAAGTCTTCAGCTTAGTTAACAATATTGAACAAATTTTAATTTCATAGTTGTGATCATTGTATTGTGGTTTGCTGGATGTTAAATTAGGAGCTATTATCCAGTACCTCCAAGGAAAAAAAAAAAGTAGATAACTAAACCTAATTACCCCTCCAAAAAAATAAACAAACAAAAAATTAGGAGCTATTAAATGAAGGGGATGCAAGAACACCTTACTATCTTTGCTATTATTCTGCACGTCTGAAACTATCTCAAAATTAAAAGTTTTTTTAAGGATATAGGTTAATTTTCACTATAAATGTCCTAATTCTTTCATGCTATTGATCTTCTGGTGAGGTGCCTTCTCTCCCCAGAGGCCACATTGATTTTCCCCTGCCAGCCTGTAGAGACAGATTAATGCAATGGGCAAATGCATCCTTCCCTTTTTGAGATTCTGTTAATTCACCAGCTCAGCTCCAACACAGTTCATCTTCATCGTTGCGTAAAAAACTACGCAAAAACGTGCTGTCAGTTCCCTGGCTCCTATTGATAGTCCTCGTGTTTCGAACAATGGAACTGGTGATCCAACAGACGTATGTCTCACAAAATCAGACATGTCGTTCAGGAGTCATTTAATTAAGACTTTCAGGCAGAATTATAGTTCTGCCTGATGGGAAGGAGTGCATGAAGAAGGTTCAAAACCTAATTTCAGAGGGATCAAGACAAATCCCAGTCACTTTCATGATTGCTGAGTGTCAAAGTGCTCATGACCAATCCCCCGCAAACAGTCTCCTTCCCCAGCTGGTTTGAGGCAGGCACCAGACAGCAAATACTGCTGGGTGGTGTGGGTGTCGATGGGGAGGAGGTAAGGAAAGGAGGGTGGAGCTATTCCCTGAGCCCAGAACCAGGGCTCTGCACCTTCCCACAGTCCCATACAGCCCGAGGCACTTTGTGTTATAAAGAACTCCTGTAGACTTCCCCAAAGTCTTAGAAATTGCCCAAGTGGAGAGGTGTAGATGTGTGTGTTGGAGGTGGGGGTGCGGGACATCGCTGACAATGCACAGATGTTGACTGGCAGGGAACAAGCCGTATTATTAATTGATCTGCCAAGTCCTTCTGGTCTCCCCAAAGAACAGAAATAGTAAATGGCACTGTGAGGTGGTACAACATGCTCCAGCCAGATTTTCCAGGGTTTGTCATCTGCGTTATTGAGCAGCCTCCTCTTAAGGAGAGAAGAGGCGTTGAGGGAAGTTTAGTTTCTGCCCAGGACATGCTGTGGGTCTGGTCTGTCATCATCTTTTAACTCTGTCTGGCAGAGCAGAACTATTTGAACATTAGAACATGAGGGTAAATGAGAAGATAGAGAAACTAAAATCTATCAATAATAAAGTTTACAAATTAAGGAAGAAGGATCCAAGGTTTGATTTCCTCATTAGCATCCAGCTCAGAATCTATAACAAATCAAGAGGAGTTGAACATTTGATGAGGAAAGCCCCTCCTTATTCAAGCACGCACAGAGATAGTCTAGCTGGCTCTCTCCCTCCTGGCAGCAGAGCTGGGCTGTGCTTGCAGCAGGTGCCCTGTAATTTTATATTAATGTCCATTTTTTTCTAATTGTATGTATTTGCATATATGCTAATACTTTGAGTTCTGCCCGTTTTTGTTCAGGACATGTGGGGATTGCTCCCTGCCAGGCCAACCCACAAAACAGCCCTCTAAAACTTGCCGTGTCCCCACTCTGGGCATTAGCGATACGTCTGACTCAGCAGCAGGAACTGCAAAAAGCTGAACATGTGACAGAAGATGCCACTTGCGCTAGTGAAACATCTTACAATAAAGAGAACTCAAAAGAGTCTGTAGACCTCTCCAGATAAAGTAAGTCCACGATGGCAGTTTTGAATTCATTGGAATTCAGTACATTATTCTTACCAGTAAAAGATGAACTAGAAACATGCAAATTAAAATATGCATTTATCTTCATTTTTTATTTCACCCTGGAACATATCCACCCAGCACACAGGACAAAAGGTGAGGATGATAGCATCATGGCTCTAAGTAAGGAAATGTATACTTTGCCATCTCGAGGTCTAAGAGGTCCTGCCCAAGGACTTATATAATCTCTGAAAACTCGGTGCATCTTCTTTTCTGTCTTAGTACTGACTTAGTACTTAGTATTATGATTTAACAAAAAAACAGGAAAAAAAAAAACCTGTCAGGGCAACTGACCTAGGCCGTTTAGTCAAGTAAAGGCACTTTATTTTGAGCCAACTCAATTGCAAATACAGTGAAACAAATAAGGGGTGAAACATATCTCTTAATTTAACAGAAAAAAAAAACTATTTTCAAATGTCTTATTTGGCTTCATATGGCTACATGAAAATACTTCCTTAAAAAAGCACTCCTAATGCAGGTAATAGAAGCCAGTATGTTCACTTACCTACCTCCTTCCTTTGGTCATTAAATAAGCAAAAGCAAAGCTAAAAGTTCTGCTGTTTAAAGCCTTTAAATATCCAGCAGGATGTTGCAGCTTCTGGAAATTACATAAGAACATGTGCACACATGCAAAATAAAATGGAAAGGTAGGGCCACAATCTCAATCATTCAAGTGGACTGAATAGTCCTTTCCTGACGTCAGCAGTTCCTCAAATCATCATGCTAGTGTTGGTGTCCTAACTTCCAGGGCTTTGTGTATCCAGGATCCCTGTGTGTGCAGCTGCAAGCAGCCCAGGATGCATGAGGCATTAAAAGCACAGTGCTTCAGAATGCAGGGCCTAGAGACAGTCTAGATGAAACAGAACCCTGAGTCTACTACTTCCTGGCTGTGAGCAAATCATAAACACGTGGGACTCCACTGCCTTATCTTTCAGATAAGTTTAGTGAGAGAACACCTACCAAAGGATTGTTATGAGCATTAGTGCAGAACAGCGCCTGGCACCGAGGAAGCACACAGTGACAACTAGCTGTTACCATTAAACAATCATTTAGTGCAGCCCCTTGGGATCAGGCGGGTGGGATATGGAGAACTTCATTTCAAAACTGGCCTTGCTGAGGGCCACAGTGCTAGGGGCCCTGGAAATAGGCAGTCTCCCCTGAAGGCACACAGCCATGCACCATGCACGCTGGCTCACCTGCCTCTGGGCAGCTGCTGCAGAGAAGCCGCTTCGGAACCAATCAGTTGGTAGAGAACGGTGCATTACAGGTCCATACAGCATTATACATATACAATGATCAGAGTCATCATTGTAGCTCAAATGCTATACAGATTTGCAGCATTCTTCTTTTTCCATAATCGTTAAAATATCCTTATGAGCTGGGGAGAGATACAAGGAGACTAGCTTTAAACTTGCCAGTCAAGTGCCTAGTGTTTTCCCCTTTCTCTAGGTAAAGATTCAATTTTTCAGATTTACACCCTGTGCTACCACCACCCCTTGGTTTGATTCAGTGCCTGGAATAAAGCTTACAAAGTACACTGGTCCCACCCTCTCCTTGGTACTTGTGCCGCGACAGACTGAGCTAGTCAGTGACCTTTGTCATTTGTGCTGTTTGCCAAGTCTGAGTCTTTTGCCTCATTATCTGATCCCCAGCCTCTGCTGGTCCAAAGCCTTCTGTCCTCACATGCTGGACAAATCAAGGTATCAGGAGTAAAGATGCTGTGTGTGTCCAGGTCAGTGGTGGGGCAATGAGGACTTGGGAAACAGGAAATGAGATGGTAAAGTGTGCCAGGGATGCGGAGGTGGGGGGCTCACAAGCTGTTGGCAGCCCTGGAAAGCCAGGCAGAGACACTGAGATCCAGAACAATGGGCAGAACAGAGTCCACACCAATAGATGCACGTGCAGGGGCGGGAAGTTCATGGCTCAGTAATGCTGAAACTTAGCCTCCTCGGCCCTTTACCGAATTGACACTCGAGGGCAGAGTTTTGGATGAAGCAGAAAAGGCAGCTTTATTTCTCTACCAGGCAAAGGAGGTCACAGTGGGCTAATGCCTCTAAGACTGTGAGCCTGCTGGGGAGAGAAGGCAGGGGTCTTACAGTAAAAGTTTAAGAGTTCAAGGAGAGGTGCTGGTTTCCATAGAGATCACATGTAGGGTAACAAATTGTTGCAAAGTTGATCTTGTTTTTGCAGATGCAGTGGTCTTCCTTCTGCTGAATATGAAGTTCACCTCCGGCTTTGGGGCTCTTCTAATATTCTTGTGCCTAGAACAAAGGTTTTTTAGGGAGGGGGGTCCTTGGAATAGTGCTCTAGAGAAAAATTTGTGCAGTTATAAAGTCAGGTTGACATATGCTTCTAGCATTTTAAGAAGGCTAGGCCTGGGACCTCTTGCTTCAGTGTTTG
This sequence comes from Camelus bactrianus, assembly GCF_048773025.1. Lineage (NCBI taxonomy): Eukaryota > Metazoa > Chordata > Mammalia > Artiodactyla > Camelidae > Camelus > Camelus bactrianus. The sequence goes on from NC_133539.1 coordinate 6,491,334, forward strand.
CACAGGGTGGTACCTGCACCTCAAACAACAGAATACAAAGAAACCACACGAGACTAAAAACAACTGCAGGTATTTGTAGTGGAGGTGAGTTATGAACAGCAAGATGCAAAAAAAAAAAACCCAGAAAACAAACCCCCAGCCAACTGCCATTTCTGAGGTGTCAGGAGCAAAGGCGAGGCACTGCGCACGGTCCCCACGTGCAGTGCCCCCAGGGGGCTGGACAGGCTGCCCAAGCCCTTCGCCTCTTCTCCAGTCCAAACATGAGAAAGGCCGTTTAAACTATTACTGTATGCTCACTGATGACGTTATTTCCCACTGTTAATTCATTCCTCCCATTTGGTGGTGGTTTTAGCATCTGAAAAATGCATGAGATACTATTATCCAGGTACTTCAGAGCTACAGCAGAGGATACGGAGGAGGGGTCTGCCCCAGGAAGGCTCCGTAAGGTCTTGCTTAGTTACATGAGGAAGGGTCTTCTAGCACAGAGCTTCCCAGCAGTGCTCAGAGTGACTTCCAGAGTCTAGTTGGGAGGCAGGGCCCACACCCTGAGGGGGAAGGCACTGGGTAGGCAGGACTCTGGGCTACTGTCCTCACTTCAGCCAGACTGCTCTGCTGCCCTCATCATGATGTGAGAACCAAATGAAGGCTCCGTAGTGTGTGCTGCCTGGACATCTGGTCAACCTGGGAGAGCCCTGAGTGACCGATCCTGGTCCCCTCCCCACTTTGCTGTTGAAGATAAGGTCTTCTAGCCAAGCAACCCTCCTGATAAAGGGGACCAGGCCCATGTCTTGCTTATCCCTGAGTAGAGGATTTCAGTTCCTGCCAGCCTGCAAAATACCTTACTCAGTTGGCTTAGATATTTCGAGTGGTGGTCCACAAACTACTTTGACCACTCAGCGTGCATGCTTTCAGCACAATCACTACTCTGTGGAGTTTTACTGAGCCATAAATTGCATGTATATTATTTTACTAATATTTTGTACACACTATAATATGCAGACATTTTAAAGAGAATGAGATAAATTTACTGCCATAAAAATTCTAGTATTTTCTTTCTCCTTATGGACCCCTAAAAGCCTTGCATGGAATAACAGTCCGGTATTTCAGGAAAAATATGCATCTAGGATTCTAAGCTATCACGACTATGATGTCAGCCCAGTGATGACTATCTCTAGTTTCAAGTTCATCTGAGAAGACAAATGATTTGATTTACAAAGATCCTATTACCACTGCCAGGATGACACCTCAAAGAGCCGAGCCCTTTGATACAGGCTTGCTGGTCACTTCTCAGGCGCTTGACAATAAAATGACTAAAAGAAGCTCAAGTTCTGAGGCAGTAAGGGAGGCAAGTTTGGTAGTTGCTGTTGTCCGTTAACGTTCTTTCCCAAAGGCATCATTTTGCTCAGTATTCTAGACTTTCTTCTTACAGATGTCATAAACGTATTCGGTACAATCATAAAAATATCATTGGGATCAAAGTGACTCAGTGTCCTCTCTCCTCATATCTAAATTTTTGGATTATGACTCCCAAATTGTTATTAAGGCAATACTAATGTAGAAAGGCCAGGCTAGTATGCTGCCTGGAATTTTTATTCTTCCTCACACTCCCCACCAACAAATCTATAGACTTACCGTCATCTCCACCCATCTTCCCTGTTTCTCTATTACTGTGAGCAAAACTGGTAAATTCCTCTGCTTGTGCACTGGGTCCCATCTCTTATTCCCTTCTCAGATAGTCCACTCATCACTTATTCCTGCCTCATCGTTGCTCTCTGTATCTCTATCTTTCTCTCCCACCTGGATACATTTATCCCTCCCTACTAGATTATTCATGTCATATACAAACTCGATCCATCTTTAAAAGGCACCTCTTGACTCCTTACTCAGCTCCAGCAAAAACCTCTCCATTCTTTGTTCCTGTTTCCTGTGAAACAAGTTGTAAGACTCACTGTCTGAATTTAATCACCTAACCTTCCATCACCCCTTCACCCTGGTTCCATCTGCTCTCCATTCTTACCACTCTACTCATATGATCTTGCCCAAGACTATGACCCACCCCCATGGCCAAATTCAGTGCCTCTTCTGTGTTACTGTCCCACCAGATGCCTCGGCAGCATTGGGCACAGCTCCTTCCTCCTTTACCGTACACACCTCTCACTTGACTTTCTGACGCTGCACTCTGTTGCTCTTCTCCCCGTGCTCTGGGGCTCCTTTTCTGTCACCTTTGCTGTCCCCTGCTCCTTCTCTACACAACCTCCGCAGATTGTAGTGTCTGTGAATTGGACTTTAGTCTTGCTTCTCCATCTACCCTCCCTTCTTAGGTCTGATCATTTAGTCTCACATTTGTGAATATCACCTGTGTTCTTTCTAGTCCAACATTATCATTAGTTCAGACTTCTCGTCTGAACCCCAGACTTATATAATCAAGTTCCTGTTTGGTACCTCCATTTAAATAGGCATTTCAGACTTAACTAAAATATCAATGACCACAGCACCAGCCTGGTTTCCACCCTCCAGAGTCTGTTCCTCCCTGAGTTTTCTGCACCTCATCATATGACATCACTGCCCACTGGCTGGCCAAGCTGGAAACCTAGGTAGCCACTCTGAGGACCTCCTCCCTTCCTTATCCAATCAACCACCAAGTTCTCCATGTTGCTCTCCTATTGCTGCTCTAACAAATTACTACAAACTAGTGGCTTAAACAACACAAATCTATTACCTTACAGTTTTGTAGGCCATGAGTCTGACGTGAGTCTCCCTGGGCTAAAATCAAGGTGTCAGCAGGGCTGTGGTCCTTTTCGGAAGCTTTGTTCTGCTTACCACATCCCACTTGCTCTGTACCCAACACGCATCTCCGATCAGTTCACATTTCTCTCTCCACTCCCACTACCCCCAGCCTCTCCACCATCCTCTATCATTGGGCTGATTTGACGGCCTCCTCCTGGCCTTTTTGCTTCCTACCCAGTAGGCAATATGATATTCTAAAATCTTAGACACATGCTCTTCAGTCTCCAGCTTAACATTTCACCACCTTCCCTTTATTGTTGAGATCAAAATTCAAATGCAAAAAGGTCTTCATGCTCTGGCGCCGCCTGCCTCTCTAGTGTTCTTTCCCACCATTCAGCTCTTTGCTCACTGCACTGTAGTCATTCTTGTTCTTGGAAGATTCTTTACCTTTCTTCAGCTCCTTAAATGCTTGGATCTCATCCTAAAGGCAACAGGCAAAATGTTATTTCCGTAGATCTGCCTTCCCTGACCAACTGGTCTAAATCAGACCCCTCACCCCAGGCCAATTACGATTACATTACTCTATTTCCTGCATGGCAGTGATCACAATTTGTATTTATTTCATCTTTTTGCCTATATATTTACATTACTTGTTTATTGTTTCTCTCTCCCCAAGTTGAGCAAAACACAGGGCCAGTATTTTATCCGCAGCACCATCCAGTCTCTGCCATGACTAGGGCAGTACCTCACATCCAGAAAGGCACGTGATGATTATTTGTTGACTGAATGAAGGAACCAATGAATTAAGACCGTTCACTGAAACCAGAGTGTGAGTCACAACTGTGTACTCAGTAGAATAAAACCCTCACTAGGGGGTTTATGCATTCCATCATTTTGTGAGTGTAAGCAAGGGAAAACAAATCTGCTAGTAACTATGAGTATTGCTCAGATCCTGGAAAGCAGAAAACCAAACCAAATGAGAGAAAAACTATTGCTTCTGCCTTCAGAACTAAGAGCACCTAAATGCTTTGCTTTGAGGTAAGTAGAGGTGAGGTAGAGAACAAATTACTTGCCTCTGAGCTGGTATTTTAATCAACTATGAAGATCTATAAGGACTATTTTCAAACTGATAGATGGATCCTGTTCACCAATGGACCCAAAACAGACGGTAATTGCCATGAGCTCCTGCTTCCCCATGCTTAGTATACAAGGCCATGTGCCTGTGACTATGTGCAATCTTTTTTTTTATTGGCTTTTATAGTTTCGTCTTCACCTAGAGACAACTTGTTCATTTTTTGCTTCAGAGAAAAAAAAATAATAAAATCTCTGTTTTACTCAAACAGTTAAGGTCTATATTGCTTGGTTATTTGGCTTCTATCACCACACACATCTTTTCTGAGACAACATTATGGCCCAGACAGTTTTCATCTAAAATCTATTTCTACATTCTGTGCTCCTATCCTGGCAAACGTTTCAGAAGGTGCAGCTTGATCTGCCTTGCTACAGATCCAAAGTAATGGTTTTCCACTGGGGCAGTTTGACCCCCCAGGGGACACTGGGTACTGCCTGGATAAATTGTTGGTTGTCATAACTTGGGAAGAGGGATGGTGAAACTGACACCTGACGGATAAAGGCTGGGGATGCTGCTAAGCCTGCTGCAAAGCACAGGACATCCTTCACGGTAAAGACATATCTGGTCCAAAGTGTCAGTGGTGCTGAGGTTGAGAGATCGTGTGCTAGAAGGAGAAAGAGTGCATCCCAGTCAGGCACTCAGTTACATCCTAGCAACATAGCAGAGCTGAGGGGCAGGATATACCACAGCAGAAAAGGCATACCGGGCCACTCAGAGATGGGACCCGGAGTTTTACTTCTCTTTACTACAACTGATCTAAAGATTGGCAGCCTAGCCTGAATCTCTCATAACAGCTTGCTTACTGTTTTTCCAAAGCAATGTATAGTGCAATTGAAACCCCCTTGACCTTTTCTGTGGCACTTGTGGCTTCTCACTGCTCCTTCCTCCCTGAAGCCCTGCTCCCCTTGGTCTCAGGATGCACAGTGTCCCCCTTGACCACTCCCTCCCCATTTCTTTCATGACCTAGGCTCCTCCCGCCCACCCACAAATGGTGACTGCTCTCCATTCCACATTGTCTCCCTAGACAATCTCATTCACTCTGTACTTTTGCCTCCACCTGTGTGCTGGCAACTTCCAGAAGTGCTTATCTAGGCCAGAACCCATGCTGGGCTCCTGACTTCAATGTCCAGTTACTTCCTGGTCATTTATGTGAATGTACTTCAAGCATCTCAAATTCAATGCCTCTAACATTGAGTTACTATTCTGATCTCTACCCACAGTCTTGCTGTTTCTCCTCTATGTTATAAATTCTCACTATCTGCCTGAGACCCAGCCTTGGTGATCAGTCTGGCCTCTTCCCCTTCTTGCACAACTATTCCACCTCAATTTAAATCGGGGTCAAGTCTGGTCAAACTTTTCCCATAAACGTCTCTCCCATCCCTCCCCTCCTCTCTCATCCTCATCGCCATTGCCTTCACTCAAGTCCTCACCATTTGCCCAGCAATCACTGGAGCTACTTCTCAGTGGGTCTTTAGGATCCTAGTTTTTCCTTTTCTCATCAGAGCTTCCGCTCATTTATCAATGTGATTTTCCTAAAACAAAAATCTGATTATTTCAATCCATCATTTCAATATGTTAATGGCTCCTGTGTACATGGTGGATCAATTCCAAATGCCTATCCTGGCCCACAGGTCCTGCCAAGGTCTGACCAGACCTGACTTTCCAGCCTTCATCCTCTTGGCATCTCTTCTCACACCAGTATTTGGGTCATACTTAGCTTCTTGCATTTATCAACCTGCCCTGTCTGTATCTCATCTTGTGAACCTTTCCTACGGTGTGAGCTCTCTCCAGAATTATCATGAATTATCACACATACACGTATGCACGTGCATTTGTGTGCATGCACACGTGCACACACACATACACACACTTCCTTCCTGGATGCTCCCCCACTTTCCACTTGAAAAACTGAGCAGCCTCACCTTTGGGCTTCACGGATCTCATAGATAAGTCTGTCTTGGTGTCTATGGTTTAACTGCTCTTACTTGTATACCTTTATGTCTTCATTTAGACTGTATCCTTTTTGCTTGTATAAGGCCATGTTGTGAACCTGTATGTCTAGCAAATACCACAGCAGCAGGAAAAGAACTGGCACAATCATTGTGTGTTGAGTTAGTTCATTGAATAAACATCTCCTGTGCTCCAAACACCTCTACAGGTCTTGGCTCAGCTGATCCTTGGGACTGAAACATCAACCACTCTGGCTTGAAATCCAATTTGTCACAACCCTTTTTTGTATTATGTGAAAGTCTAATGTTCACAAGGGCTTGTAAACATTAAAATATGAGTAACTCATCAATAATCCTTTTCCATGATAATCAAAAGGCCATGATGAACATTTATGTAAATCAATTTTCATCTTAAATCACTTCACTTTTTTCTAATTACTTGGTGTCAGTGAAAGTCAATACCATAAGTCTTCTGAAATTTCCTAACCATAAAGTAATTTGCAGTTTCCTCCTCATTTATGCACGTCATTAATAGCTTTATAATCTATAGCAAAGCTGAAAGCACCCAATGCCTGTTAATGCTAACCTTCGCATAAGCTCACTTACATACCATTTCTCCAACTTACCGTTCCCCGGGCCCCTTTCCCCTAAACATGATGAGAAATTCAACTCAGGGAATAATGATTCTGATGATTTATTCAAATATTACTGTATGAATAAAATTTTAGTGTTACCTTTAGCTTACCCTATCAAAAAATATAAACGACTCAAATATGTCAAAAGTCATTAAATTATCAACTTCATTTCAGAAGCCTATTAACCCATTAAGCACTCAGATGTAGCTATGATATCTCATAAAGGGCGAGCTGACAAGGTTCGGAGGCCTTACGCATTAAGTGGCCCAGCAGGTTGACATATCAGTTGGGATTCTTGGGTCGTAAGCAGCAGACATTAACTCTGTCTAAATTAAACAAGAGAGGGATCTAGTGGAAGAATATCAAGTGCCCAGGGTGTCAGTGCGGGAGACTGGGGACTTGGTCTTGGAAACAGGCAGGACTATGGGCAGCTCCGGGAGGAGAGAATGTAGGATTAGCTGGGAGGTCCCACGGCAAGAGGGCTCTGGTCAGGGGTCCTCCGTCACAAGTGAACTCCAACTATTTGTATTTTCTCCCTTCTGCTCAAGATCCACTCCTAGGGATAATGTGTCCAATTCGTTGGGGTTGGGTCACACCTGCCCCTCATGTAAAGGAGCAGAATTCTGTATTACAATCTGTCTTAGTCAGCTCAGGCTGCCGTAACAAAATACCATGGACAGGGAGGCTTAAACAACTGAAGTTGATTTTCTTACAGTTCTGGAGGCTGGAAGTCTGAGATCAGGGTGTCAGAGTGATGGGGTTCTAGTGTGGACCTTCTTCCTGGCTTGCAAATAGCTGCCTTCTTGCTATGTCTTCACGTGGCAGAAATACAGACAGCTGTCTAGTGTCTCCTCCTATATGGACACTTATCCCAACATGACCCACCCTCCATGAGCTCATCTAACTTTAATCACCTCCCAAAGGCTCCATCTCCAAATACCACCACGTTAGGGGCTAGGGCTTCAAGTTATGAGTTTGGGGAAACACAGATATTCAGTCAATAACACAGACCCTCCAGATTACAACCCATGGGGAAGAAGTAACTGCCCACAAAGGGCATAGATCTGCCTGGATGGCCAGACAACTAAATTAGTGAGTGGATTGACTGAGTGTTTGAGGTCATGATGTAATTTAAAAAGACCATGAAACATCAATGTGTAATTTAATCAAGCAGAGGGGAATAATTAAATTCTAATAATTTTAAAGAAAGCAAGCTTTATACATAAGTCTATGAAAGTGCAAGTTGTTGAAATGAGCAGTATCATTTCCTTTTACTTGTTTTTTTCCCTGTCATTGATAGTTTACCCAACAGACAAGCAATGGCCAAGCACCAAAAAGTTAAGAAAAATAAATGGGAAGCAAAAACGAACACTGATAAAATCTTTTATGTTACGCTCCTTTATTTTGAGATTTAATGGAAGATAAAACAGATGAATTCCTCTCAGCACAGGACACCCAGGCTCCAAGCAGGCACAGCCAGAGCGGGGCACCGTGAGTGGAGGGGACATTGCCAACTTCTTACTCTGGGTCAGGCGCTGTTCTAGGACTTTACAGGTGCTAATTCACCACAACCACATGAGCTAAATTCTGTTGTCATCCCCATTATACAAATGCTATATGCCTGCGACATCAGTTTGAAATCACAGCCAGGTAATAACAAGCATGTGTGCCTGGGGGCTGATAAGGTGGGAGTGGTCTGGGGCTGTGTCAGGAACAGCAGCACAGCGATGAACAAAACGGACAAGGCCCCTTATCCTCACAGAGCTGCTGTTTCAGGGAGCAGAGACACGCTGGATGAGACTAATGAGGAAACAGTGTGTTTGGAAGTGATTCCCTAAGAAGGGGAATAAAACATCGAAGGGGGAGAGACAGCGAGTAGCAATCTTAGACAAAATGGGTAACGGCAATGCTCCTGTTGGGAACTGTCAGTATTTTAAAGGGGCAGAAATAGGACCTAGGGAACCATCTCAGAGGACCGTTTGTGACAGGGGACACACTCACCTGGTGAGAAGCTGGAGGAAAATGAGCCCACAACTTTCACCTCCAACCGCCTGCTTGGGACCCAGGCACATTGCTGGGGCCCAGGATTGGAAGTTCTGCGGCTCTTCACTGCATGACTTGAGTGTGTTTAGAGACTGAGCTCCATAGAGTTAAGCAACTTTCATGCATCCAACTACAGGTTTTGGTCCCATGAGTAGAACATAGCTCCAGTGCTGATCCTTGCCTCTGGTGTTGATGGTTATTTTGTATTTCTGCTTGAGCATCTTTTCAGCATCACCAGAGTTAGACCAAGACAGGGGCCTCAGGCTCTTCAGCACTGACCGAGGATGGGAGTGATCCCACATCCCACGCCTCTTCTCACAGACTCTACTTCTTTGCCTAATAAAAAAAAATTACCGGTCCAGCATGTTCTTGCCTCCATTAGACACTTCACTCCCTGCTTTCTACATGATGCCACTGAGTTCCTGCTGTCTTTTACCTCCAGGGCTCCCCAAAGGCTATCGTTCATAAATTAAAAACCAAAGTGATGACCTCTGAAAAGCAAACAATCCCAGCTGCAGCGTCCCCGAGCTGTTAATGTAGCAGAGCTTTGCTGCCTAACGTCCGCTCTTCTGGAAGCGCCAGATGCCCCCAAGGACTCCTAGCATGTAAGCCCTTAGAAGAAAATGCCTTTTGCAGTTCAGAAAGCAACTGGCAGCTGAAGAATATGGCCAGGAAGATCCCAGGACTCCGATTTATGCTCGGTGAGTGGGGTGAGCGTCTTCACAGGACAGGAAGGTGGGGCTTGGTGCGCTGCCAGTGGTAAAATCAGGTGGACAAGGCGAACTGATGGGAAAATAGTGGAGAAAGAAGAGAAGAAAGACACAGGAGGGTAAAGTAAGTGGTGAATGTGGACGAGTAGTAGGGGAGCCGTGCAGTCAACAGTCCAAGTCAGCAACAAAGTGGCCGTCACCAGTGACTGATGGAGACGAGCTTTAAGGCATCAAAGGGAGAGGAGGATTTCCGCGGTGTGGAGAGCGAAGGACCTCATCCGTCTTGGCTGCTGAGTGTTATGGACTGAGTTGTGCTCCCTCAAAATATATGTTCAAGTCCTGACCTCCAGTACCAGTGAATAAGATCTCATTTGGAAGTACAGTCTTTGCAGATGTAATTAAGATGAGGTCATACTGGATTAGAATGAGCCCCAAAGCCAATATTGAATACCCCTACGAGGACAAGGCGATTTGGAGATACAGACACACAGGGAAGGAGGCCCTTGTTGACGGAGGCAGAGATTGGGGGGAGGGGGGTGCTGCCACAAGCCAAAGAACCACCAGAACCTCTCAGAGGCGAGGAAGGACCTTCCCCTAGAGCCTCAGAGGAAGCAGGCGCCTGCCAGCACCTTGATTTTGAACCCCTGGGTTTCAGACCTGGGAGAGAGTAAATTTCTGTTGTTTTAATCCACTCAGTTTGTGGTAACTAGTTACAGCAGCCCTTAAAAACCAGCATAGAACCCAGACTGCTACCTGGACGCCCACAGGAGCCAGACAAGAGCTGGCTCACCTTCCAGGTGCCGAGTTAATGCCGTGTATTTACTGCAACCCTCTTCCCACCTTCACTTCCTGCCTTTTTGGATTCAGCCTACCGATTATGATGCTTTTCAAAGCTTGTATTAGAGAAGAGATTATATGACGATATCAATCCATCATGGAGGTATTTTATAGAAACTTTAATATTAAGGTGCAGTTTTAAATACAAGTCAGGACTCTATGCATCAAACATAAAGAAAGCTTGGAAGAGATTGCAGCCTAGTGTCACATTTGCCAAAGCATCATCTCCTTTAGAGCAGGGTTTCTCAGCCTTGGCATTGTTGACATTTGGGGTTGAATAGCTCTTTGCTGTGGGGGGCTGTCCTGTGCATTGTAGGGTGTTGAACAACATGCCTGGCCTCTGCCCAAACTGTGGCAATCAAAAATGCCAAACATGTACTTGTTTGAATATCTGTTTTCAATTACTTTGGGTATATACCTTGGAGTGGAGTTACGGGATCATATGGTAATTCTATTGTTAACTTTTACCAACAAACTGTTTTGCCAGTGGCTGAACCATTTTATGTGGTCACCAGCAATACAGAAGTGTTCCAGTTTCTCCACATCTTCACCAACACTTGTTCTTTTCCACTTTTAAATACCCAACCTGTCAGACAAAGAGATTTGCGTGAAGATGCAATCACACCACAAACACTGCTGGCAAGGTGAGGTGCAAACCCTGCAGAGTGGGCAGGAAGCAGGCGGGCTGCATCTGGGGATTTCAAACCCAGTCCTTTCTGTTGTTCCAGCGACTTAGTGTGCAGTGTTTTGTGACAGCATCTCTAGGAAACCAGTACGGGTGACATCTACAAACCCCATCTTGCACAACTGAAAGATAATTTTATTTATTATCCTTTTGGGAACAACACCAGAAAACATTACTTATCTAAGACCCCAAAGGAAACATTCCAATTAAGTGTTTTAATACTTGCAAATTCTTTCTTTTTAAGACTTAGTGTTTTGATCACTTTATACCTAGCAGTTTAAAGATCATGGAACTATATCTGCATGCCAATTTAACTTACATGTTTTTGAAAAGAGTAACGTTTTATGGACAGGAACCAATTTTGTTCTGTTTTCTTCTTTGAAATCTGCTTTAAATATCACATTGTGACTACTCTTCACTCTACAAGTTTTTCCAATAGCTTTTAGGGCAAAACCAATAAAATTTTGATCTGAACTGACCCAGCTATCTCTATAAGATAGGAGTCTGCTTCTGCACCGCCTTCTGCTTTTTTATAGATTTAAAGAGTGTGCCAGTATGGCATACAAGGCAAAGTAACCACTGGGCTGAGAGCTTGGTGAAATTTAGATGAAATTTGCAACTTAAAGCAAATTTTTCTCCCCCTAAAATCTTTGCACCACAATATAGTGCAATCTTTTTAAAATATGTTGTTTGAACTAAATGCGTGTTTCCAATAATGGCACCAAATCAAGGCCCAAATGTATATATATTTTAAAACTTATAATATGAAGTCAATAATAATCATACTCTTGGGATGTTTATTCCCATTTAGCAGTGAAATATATACATTTAGGTGACGAAACACCATTTTCTCAGAGACGTTAATTATATGATGAGCCAGAGGGTGGACACATACACAGCTATTTGGTGAGTGAAATCACAGCCCAGCAGTGTCACGTACAAGAGCCCCGTCCTCAGAGTGGGACAGACGTGGTCTCATTCTCCTTCTGCAGCTTAGGGCTGTTAGGTCTGAGGTGCTTCCTCATTTTCCTTTACTCAGAGTCCATGGTATCTATATTGGTATTAAATTAGCTTCATTTGTCCTTGATTTATCTATAATCTTCCTGATGACAGTTCGGAGGCAGGTCATCCCCGCAGTGACAGCATGATGACATCCATGCGTCTGGTGGGGGTAACGGACTTGTCCTCACATTTATATGTTGCAGGAACAATGAAGAATTGAAAAGACTGAAGACTGGATACAATCTTCAAAGACTGGAACTGGTTTGAAAAACAAGGTGGAGCCAAGACACACACAAACTGAGGTAGGATGTGACTGGCGCAGCTGGCCGGGGGGGTTCAGTCCAGTCTCCTCTCGAAGATACAAAGGGATGCGCAGTAGCCATTAAATCCAGTGACACAAGTAATATCGGGCTGTCCCCTAAACATTTCATGAGATCGAAACCCAGACTCACCAGTTTCCCCCTCAAAAACAGATTTCTTTCCAATACCTCTATTTCCATTTGTAAACATATCATGGTCCAGGTTACCCAGGCTCGGAACCTCAGAGTCGTTCATTAACTTCGCAGACCTCTAGAATTGAGCAAGGCCGTGGGGGAGCTCACAGCCCAGCGAGGAAATCAGAAACCAACCCCGCAGAATGTGCTACGAGCCAGGGCAGCAGAAGACACAAGGGACCACGGGTCCGCAGATGTGAGATGCCCCCGCCCCCACCAGCCCAGGAGAGGGGCGTGGCCTCCTCCGATGTGTCCAACCACTTACGGAAGAGAAACCGCATTTCACTCCTTCAGAGCGATTAGGGAGAATTACGTGTCCCTCGTTCCTCATGAGAAGCAAGCTCCGTTAGTGCCCTTCATCACTTCTCCTCACAGATAAAAAGTGAGTTTCATTAGAACAAATTCAATAAAAGGCAGTAAAGATGGAGGATTTGTTTCCCCACTGAAATATCAGTGCTGGGAGAGCAAGATCGTTTTCTGTTTTGTTCACACTTGGTAATTACTAGGCGCTCAATAAATGTTTGTTGAGTGAATGAATGAAAGAATGTGTAAATAAATGAATACATTTCTTCCCTGTCCTCCCATGGCCAGCGCGAGCCAGAAGTCCTGGGTGAGTGACTCTGGGAGACACAAACAAAGCCTGGCTGGACTGTGCCAAGGGCTGGACAGTCCCCAGGGGAAGGGAGGGCTGGACGGGAGAGCGCTCCCCAGCCCAGCTGATCGCCTGCCTCAGCCCGGTCCTCCAGCCCAGCGGTTACCCCGATAAGCTTATATTTTCATCCCGACACGTCTGGTTCTGTGTTTTCTGTTGTTTCAGGAATCATGTGAGCAGACGAGAGCTGTTGTAATAGAAAAGAACAAATCTGACTCCATATTAGACCTGTTCCTTTGGATTTAATCGTGTGCTCTGTTTCCTGGGCTGGTTCTGCACTTTTTGTAGAAGAATGTTGCTATAGCCTCAAATATACAGGAGGGCCCATCCTCAAGGCCTGACCTTCCAGGGTGTTAATACTTTTGCGTTCATATAAAGATAAAAAACTGCAGAACAGAAAATAACATCTGTTTTGTGGGGAGTTTGCAGGGACACAATGACCTGGCCCACGTGGACAGCTGCAAGAACCAAGGATTCCAACACCAAGAAGTCTGCAACAAGGACACCCCATCCCCTTTTTAGTATAAAAAGAGCCTGAATTCTAACTTGGGGGAAGATGGTTCTCCAGGATATTAGTCTGCCATCTTATCAGTCTGCCAGCTTTCCAAATAAAGTCACTATTCCTTGCCCCGAAACCTCGTCTCCCAATTTACTGGCCTGCTGTGCAGTGAGCAGAATGAGTTTGGACTCAGTAAGACTTTTACTTAGTGACCCTCCAAAGACCCCAAATTTGTGTGCAGAAGGCACCCGGGGCACTTGGCATAGATGCCTGCCGTAAAAGCTGGGAATCCCCAGGAGTGAAGAGTTGGTGAGACTGAGAAGGTTGATGGGGGACCCGCCTTCCATCACTTTCCCCATACCCTCACCCTGGACTCGGGCCCAGCAGCTGGTACTTATGGGGACAGAGCCACTCTTAACAAGAGGGGACCTGAGGACCCATCAAGCTGGCGGCACAGCCTCACTGTGCAGACGGCTGCAGCTTGATCTTGGGCAGGCAGTTTTCTTTATCCTCCTTCCTTTAGTTCGTCTTTATTCTTTAACTTGCCCTCCCATCCCACTGAATTTCCACTTCATGTTTGACATCAACAACGCAGGTCAAGACTTTACCAAATGTGATGTCCTGAGATCCGCATTTCACTCCGGGCGGCTTCTCTGGGACTTGAGGTGAGTTAGTGATGTTGGGTCAGTGCTGTGACAATCTTGTGGGTCCCAAGACCTCCTTATTCTCTAAAGTGGGGACTGAGAAACTGAAATAACTCAACGTCTGAAGTCCTAAAGGCATCAAGTCCGTTGTGTTAGATGGTGACCCAGTTCACACACTATTTTGAAGAAACCCAGACACTAATCATCAGAAAAGAAGAAAAGGGAGAGGACTGTAATTGCATTGAACATTCATTTAAAATCAGGAATTATAGACTTTGGACTTGACTTCAAAGGAGCAAGAGTATTTAATTTTGGACTTTAATTACTTCAGTCACAAAATTAGTTGAACTTTGCACTTACAAGAATATTTAATATCTGTGGCCTTCAATTTCTCCCTGAAAATTTATGCTGCTTCTTAGAGATGCTTACCCTATTCTAGCTCTTCTCCTGCAGGCAGGCGGGGGAACGGGGCTCCCGCGCCTCTTTTGAACTCAGGCGTTGCCTGTAGCTTGCTTTGGCCTACCGAAAGTCAACAGAGGGGACACAGTTGTCACTTCCAGGTGAAAGCTTTAGGCGTCAGCCTGTGCTTAGCTAAGCTTGCTATTTCCTCTGACCCATGACTGGCAATACTGTTGTCAAAACACAGCCTCCACACCCCACTTACCAAGCTGAGACTTGAGGACAGAGTTTTGGATGAAGCAGAAAAGGCAGCTTTATTTCTTTGTCAGGCAAGGGAGGTCACAGTGGGCTAATGTCTCTGAGACAGTGGTGAGCCTGTTGGGGAGAAAAGGCAGGGGATTTTATAGTAAAATTCAGAGTTCAGGGAGTGAAGCTAGTTTCCATACAGACCGCATTCAGGGTAACAAATTGTTATAAAGTTGCTCCTGTTTCTGCAGATGCAGTGGTCCCTTCCCTCTGCTGGGTGTGAAGTCCACCTCTGGCTTTAGGACTTTCTTAACAGCCTTGTTCCTAGAACAAAGGATGCATAGGAGAGGGCTCCATGGAAAAGAGCTCTGGAGAGAAACTTGTGCAGTTTAGAGTCAGGTGGATAAATGCTTTCAGCCTTTTAAGCAGGCTGAGGCCTGGGACCTCCTGCTACAGGCTGAGACTTGCTGCTTGAACAGTAAGATACGAGGAAATCAAAGGGGTCAGAAACAACTGCAGATATGTGCAGGCGGAGCGAGTTATGAACAGCAAGATGCACAAAACACCCAGCTGCCATTTTTGAGGTGTTGGGGTCAAGAGGGGGGCACTGGGGGCAAAAGCAGGGCACTGAGCATGGTCCCCGGCCAGCACCACGAGGGGGTTGGGTGGGCCACCCAAGCCCCCCTCCTCTCCATTCTAAGCCTGGTCAGCAAGAGCATGAGGAAAGCCCTTCAAACCAGTACACGGTTAAGCAGTTACGAACGCTATTATAGGTATCAGATGGTTACCGATGATAATAAGATCCTGCTCAGTAACAATACAGCAGATGGTGGCTATGCTCTCAGGCGGGCACCTGAGAGTAAGACCACGGGGGTGCAGAGCGGAGCTCCCAGCGGACCAGCGAAGTCTGTGGAAATAAACCTTCCCAGCGTTAATCCACCGAGATCTGGGGATTACTTGTTACTGCAGGATAGCCTCATCTATTCCACTAAAACAGAATTTAATAAAAGAAGGCTTTGCAGTCAACTTTGAGTTATCTCCAGGTTATTGACATTGTATTCCCAGATCATCTAATGTTGACTTTTAATCACACTGCAGAATCTCAGATAAGCTACATTGGGCAATATGGCTGGGGAAAAAAATACTGCAAAGAAATATAGAAAAGAATAGATTTTCAGCCTTGACTCCACGGTGGCTCAAAGTTAATTTGAATATTTCACTATTCTGACACAATGGACAGCTTCTGGGAGCAAAATAGAGCCTGCCTAGCAGTGGTCCCAGGAAGGTTGCACCAAGAGGGCGTGGGCTGCTGAAGGCAGGAGTAAGACTGAGCTGATGGCCGACCTGGGGCTTAATGCTCAAGACCAGTGGTTAAGCATTAAGAGAACAGAGGGGCTGGGGGACTCTCGATTTCCCATTCCTTGTGAGTACATGTGGAAGGGATGCCACTCAGCTTACCCTCTCAGCCTCTTGTTCTCACTGATCCTTCTACACAGAGGCATGGGTGAGGGCCGTGGGCTTATGTCCCATGATTGCAGGGAGCTGCTTTATTAGGAGAGTGTAACCAGCAAGGATTCCATCTCCTTTCTCCCCTTTCCACCCAGGACCAATGAGAGGCAGCAATCATGGATAACATGCCTGATTTGGAGGTCCAGCTTTCCCCTCACTGGCTGCTCCAGAAACCAGACGGGAGAAGGTACAAGTGGAGAGCTGGGGAGCCCACCAGGTGAACACAGGAGCCACACTGAGCGACCTCCTGTGGTCAGCAGCAAAGCTGACGCTTTGGTCCCTGTCTGTCTGCTCTTGTGTCTGCTTTTGTCATGTGGCAGTGATAGCAATGGGAGGGTCCATCTTGTCCCCAGACCCTGTGGTCATGCTAGTTTCCTGTCTCTCTGCTGGTACCAGCTGCTCTTCAAAGCCAGGGGGTTGGGATGGGTACCCAAGGGGAAGACACTCTCTGGCAGACTTGCAGAGAGCTGCCAGGTGGTTGGAAGCGGGGTGTGTGTGTGTGTGTGTGTGCTTTTAGGAACTTGGGAGGTGGTGCTACTGTGGAGACACGAAAGATGAGAAAACCTCTCTGCCTCATCAGGGAAGTGGCAGTTGAGAGAGAGACAAGAAACTCTCACCTGTTATGAACCAGGGGGGACATCTGGAAGAGAGTGAAACCTCCAAATACTTCATAGTAGTAATTCATTGCCTGTAGAGGAAAACCCTCTTCTCTGGGAAATGTCTGTCATCTAGTCATTTTCCATGACACTATTTGGGGTACTTACAAAGTGCTGGGCAATACTAATTACATTTAAAATGCAGAAAAGATACGAAATAATAGACCTGCTCCTGCTCTTACCTCTTCCTCCTTGCTGCTAGGGCCCCGCACAGGGCTTTATCGTCATCCCTCTGGATTAATCGGTCCAAGAAGTGATGCTGAGAGAGATCAGTATCCCCCACCAACCCCACAGCTTCTCCATCTGTGGGCACTTTGAAAGGAGAGGGAGGCTCCACAGCTCGCCCACCAGGTGTGCAGAGGGTCCCCTGGCTGAAGCATCCCAGCCCCACAGCCCCGGGGGAGGGCAAGTCCATGGAAGGGAATCCGGGAGAAGGTAAGGACACAGCCCTCCCCCTTGGAGTGTGGGAGGCTGTTTCACAAGATCAAGGATCAAACAAAGGGAGAAAAATGGGTTGAACTGGCTTCTGCAGGAATCAGAGATTAAACGCCCAAACATGACACTCCTTTTAGAAAGAAAATCTTTTATAACTTAGGTTGATGGAATGGGAGAATGAACTAACCTGAGCAAGTAGAGAGACTTGCAGAAAGGGTGCGGTTTAAATGCTGAACCAGGTCTCTCTGAGCAGTAATTTCCAAGCAGGAAATGGTTAGATCTTTATGTAGCTAGGGGACTGGCTTGTATCTCTAGCTGGCCTGAGGGGACAGGAGCAGAGCATCATTGAAAAGGCTAGCGCTGTACAGGGTATCATGTGAAATTGCAGTGGGGTGGGGGAGGGAGAGAGGGAGAGAGAGAAAGAACACCTTTATGAGACCAGTACAAGAACATCCTCCTCCTTCCTCTGAACACATGGGTCTGCCTTGGGAGGGAGAGGGGCCAGGTCTGATTCAGGTGAGGGTGGAGTGTATGATCCAACAGTTCTTGCAGGACATGATGGGAGGTCAGGGGAAGAGCCACATTTGTAACTCTCCTTGGCAGTGAGACCTCGAAGGGGGTCTGACTTGGGGTACCCAAGGACCCCCAGACTTTGCCGCAGGCTGTATAACACAGTCTTGAAGAACTGCATTCTCAGGCCGACAGACATGGATCCCAGCGTGGGGCCTGTCCTTCTGGGGGAGCAGCATTTCTTTATTTTTTTTATTTTTTTGGGGGGGGGGAGGTTTGGCAAGACATTTTATTTTTTGTTTGTTTGTTTTGTTTCGTTTTTATATATAAACATTTTTTATTGAGTTATAGTCATTTTACAATGTTGTGTCAAATTCCAGTGTAGGGCACAATTTTTCAGTTATACATGAACATATTCATTGTCACGTTTTTTCTCCGTGAGCTACCATAAAATCTTGTGTCTATTTCCCTGTGCTATACAGTATAATCTTGTTTATCTATTCTACAATCTTGAAATCCCGTCTATCCCTTCCCACCCTTAGACTCAGCCTCTTGATGGGAAGGGAACGTGTCTACAAATTCCTTGACACGTCTCCTACCAAGAGTGGGAGGGCAATGGCGCTTCCCCCTGAATCTGGGTTAATCTTAGGGAATTGCTTATAACCTTACCAGTTGAAATGACCTTGCATAGTTTTAGATGTGAGTTCAGTAAAGACCATGCTGAGACTGACTTGATAAAGAAGCCGCACGTGGGCACTCTGCCTGACCTCCCAGCTGAGCTCCAGCTGACAGCAGCATCAGTTACCAGCCTCATGGACAAATCGTCTCGAACATCCAGCCCAGTTGAACCTTCAGATAACTACAGCCCCACTTTTCAACTTATTAAAGCTTATTTTACAAAGTTTAATTTAGAAGATATGAAGAAAAAGAAAAAGATCAATGCGCATAACATCACTATCTGTTCCTCCCAGAGGACAGGCAATGTTATTTATGGTCTCAATGTAGGGGGACAGATTATAGGACACCGATGACTAAGTCAGTCCATTCTCATCTCTCACAACTCCTTTATGTGTGTTTCAATCCAATTACAGTCAGAGCAAGCAACTCCAGAACTAAAAGCAGGAATCAGGCCCCATCAATCAGAATTAATTTTACCTAAATGACACTTGAGATGCACCGATCAGGATTTGTGATTAGACACTGAAGCTGGCATCCTCCCTGCAAAGAATACTAATGCTGAGATTCCAGTCCCAAGTGGCACTTGGCGTTGTCACCACCGACTGCCAACCCATGCCCTGAAGATTCCCTTGCAAACCAGCTTGTCAAATGTCAGGAGTGCTGCGATGAGTCTGCAGGGATCCATTTAGAACCCCTGCTCCTTCTCATTTATATTCATCGTGGTTGGTATGAATTCACAAGTGATGGCAGCGGCGTCATGTTTCTGTCAGTTCCTAATGCCTCTTGGAAATATGGGTGTTTTTAACAAGTGATTGCCTGATTGCAAAGCAAACATTTTGCGGTAGTTTTTTTTCTGGAGAGAGAGCACTTTGTTAAAATAGGACACTTCCAACCGTCTTTCTGCTCATCTGTCTCCATTCACTGTGTCACTACGCCAGCACCATGCGGACAAGCCATATATGATACATCCACTCTTCCCATATATCTTCCTCTTTCTGATACATTGGCCGTATTTTAGGTGGAAAATTGTGGTTATTTCCTTTGATACACAAAGAAGACCCATGAAGAGCAATATTCTAGCAAGAGATCTAGGTGAGACGCAGAAGGACTGGGCCATCCTTCTCAGTGTGAACCTGGGGGTTTGTGAGAACACCATGGGAAGTCCTAGAGAGGATGACTGCCCCTTTCTGTGGCTCAGCACCCATGGGCAGGGCTGCCTGGAGGGCAGAGGAGGGGCTCAGTTCTCCAGGTTAGAACCCTGGCTCCACCACTCGCCATGACACCACCTGAACTTCTGCACCTCCATATCCTCATCTTTAAAAAGGGATGAGGATAATAACACCAACCTCATAAAGTGGGCGAATGACTTATATGGGCTTCCCCACCCCCATAATACTCTTAACACAAAGCCCGGAGTATTGTGAGTGCTCAAGGATGTTAACTTTTATGATTACCACTAAGAAGATAGTAAAGCTTTCCACTACTGGAGCAGTCCATAGATCTTGGGCCATGGGCACTATATTTTGACCAAAGGTACACATTTCCAAGAGGTGGAGATGTGTGTGTCTGTAAATCAGCATTTTTCATTGTCTCCTTCTTCAATGTCTGCATAGCCTTGTCTGCTTAACATCCATTTGTTGAGTTGGGAGCTCATGTCTACTCCAGGATTATGAGTGCTAGACTGGGGTTTTGAGGATTTCAGGGGTCTGACTGTGTGACCTCCTGGCACAGAAAGTCAGTCAACTGACTAGCTGTCAGTTCCCTTATTAGCACAAGAAGGGTTTGAGGCACCGAACGATCACAAGGTTTCCTCCAGACTGAAACTCCAGTTTGGCAATTTCATGACCCATGCTTTGGAGAATTTCTCTCCCATACTTCTGCCTCTATTCCCAGTTCCTGGCATGTAGGAGGTGCTAGATAATCACTTCTGGATTAAACAAGTGGATAAATAAAATCCACTTGGGAAAATGAAATTCAACTGATTCTTTTGAAGGGAAAAAAAAAAAAACCCACTGTTCTGGCGTCATTGACTGGATACTTCAGCAAGAATGACTGCTTCTTCCAGCTATATGGTGCTGCCCATGTAGAGACTGCAGAACGCAAAAATACTAATGTCCTTTTAGGTTTACAGTAAGTATAATAAAATAGACTTCAGCAATAATTCGTAGGTTGTGAGGGTAATAAATAAATTTAAAGTAATCTAATGTCATTGCATTTTCTGGGAAAAAATTAGAGGCACTAAGATTTGCCCTTAAAAGAAGTCAAGAGTGTGTATTTTACCTTTGACTGTAGTCATGAGAGGAACGGTAAGTGAATGTATAACTTCTGTGTGGACTGAGCGGTGTTCCCCGAAATGTTCTGTCCACATCTTAACTCCTGAAACCTGTGATTGTGACTGGATTTGGGTAAAGGGTCTTTGCAGATGTAATTAAGTTAAGGATCTTGAGATGAGATTATCCTGGATTAGTCAGGTAGACCCTACATCTAATGACAAATCCCTGCAACAGATGAGAAGACTGACATTGTGAAGATGGAGGTAGACATTGGAGTATTGTATCCACAAGCCACGGAATGTGCACGGCCATCAGAAACTGCAATCAGCAAAAAGCACAGCCCCAAAGACACCTTGATTTCATATTTTTGGCCTCTAGAACTGTGCAAGGATAAATTTATTTTGTTTCAAGCCACCAAGTTGGTGGTAACTCATTATAGCAGCCACTGAAAACTAATACAATGCCTAAGCTCATAGCAGAGAAAAAATAAATTCTACAAATAAATTCTACAAAAATAAATTCTGAAAAATAACTGTATCATAGTCACAGAGGTGACAAGGAGTTTGCAACATATCAAACCAACCAAAGGCTTGTATTCAGACTATATCAAGAGCTCCTCTAAATCAAGGACAATAAAAACAGCAAAATAGAAACATAGGCAAGAGATTTGAACAGAGTATACCATAGTGACCAAGAAATACCTGAAATCTGACAGGGAAAAACAAGATAAAATCACAGTGTGGAGGTAACACACACCCAGTGAAAAGGCAAAAATGAAAAAGATGGGTGATACCAAGTAGCAGTGAGGACATGAGGCAATGGAAGTGCGCACACTGCTTGTAGGAGTGTAATCTGGTACCACTGCTTTAGAAAACTATTTGGCCTTATTCACTGATAGCAAACATGGATCTCTGACCATGCCTGGGTGTTCCACACTATAGCATATACCAAATGTAAGTGTGTGCATTTGCACCAAGAGAGGGAATGTTTTTAGTAGCATTATTCTTAGAGTTGAAAATAGAAACAACCTACAAATCTATAAGCAGCAATAATGATAATTAAGTTACAGTATATCATACACAATAATAAATACGGACAAATAATAGTGAGCAGTAATAAAAAAAATGTACAAACTATAGCTACATGTGACAACGTGGAATCTCAGAAGCGTACTGAGCGAAAGAAACCGGATACAAAACAATGCAGGCTGTATATGATTTATTCATAGAAAAGAGTCCAGACTAAACTACTGTGTTTCTGGTGCTTAAGAGCTCAAAGAATAAATCAAAGCGAGGGGGAGATTGCAAAAGCCAGCATGGTGGTGCTGACTGGGTGAGAGGGAGGCGCAGTGATGGAGGGCTGCTGGGTGGCTTCTGCGGTGCCCGCGGCGGTGGGTCTGGGTCACGTTACGATGCATCCTTATGCTGTACATGTCTGTCATGCACACTTTTTTGCAGTGTGTTATATTTCATAATAAAAATGGTTTAAATGTTGTAAAATATTAGAGGGGAAAACACATGTAACCAGCAAAGGGACCAGTGGTTGAGTCTTCATTGATGTGAACACTCTTCCCTTTTACTCTTAAGCCCTTTGCTTGAAATCAAAGAAAAAATTATGTAAGGACAGTGCTGTGCACTGTGACCTGGGACTGGGGCAGAAGCTCTCTTGTATGTGGGCAGAGGAGGGCCCTGACACAGGAGAGGGGCATAGCAATAATAAAAAAGTCAAATGATTTGCAGAGCTCACAAGAGGTGGTAGCTTAGTGATGCTCAAGGTTCTTATTCTAAGCATTAAACTCACGCTTCCTCTCTTCTCCATGCCCTTTAGTTTACTGTAATGAATCCTAAAGACTAAACAGATGTGCTTTCCCGAGTGCTGAGAATCAATAATCATTCCACTACGTTAAAATGTCTGTTCATCCATTTCTCTTTGATATACAAACACAAGATCAATATAAATGTATCATAAAAATGTGAGACTGTGGATCCAGTGGCGTTTATTTTCAATATGAAGAGTTCGTGTCTGCAAAAAAGCTGGTATGTTCCTGCAGACTCATCCTGAGAGCTGTGTCTCACCTCTCCACTAACCTTGAAATCTGCAGACGGCCCTCCGTCCCAGTGTGCTCACTGGAAGGACCTTTAATACCACAGAGGAGCAGAGGAGAAGAATACCTTGAAATGGTGGAGACTGCACCAGGCAAATAGCTGTGGTGTGTTCGCTTAATACCAAGGAGGCAAACAGCTGATCTCCCAAACGCTGGCTAGAACAGCAGGGTGTAGCTGGAAAAGCAACTGATGTCGTGCTTTTAGGAGAAACAGAAAAGGGAGGAGGACACTTTTAAATAATAAATGCAAGCTGAGTGCAAATTAATACAACAAGTAAATTTTAACATGAAGGCACTAAAAGCCAACACAGGACCTTCCTGGTACAGATCAGCGGCAACAGCTTACCTTTTCGCGGTCTTTGCCTTTTCTGCTGGACTCATTCCGGCTCTTTCAACAACCGTGCGGGGCAGGACAGAGGTATCATCCACAATTACAGATGAAGAATCCTGAGCTGCAGGTATATTAGATGACTTGTCCAAGGTCATGTTAGCCGACCACTGTGCAGGAACACTTAGCCCCGACGTTTTTCTCTGGACTGGGATCTGGGATGGCCCAGGAGGAGTTGTTTTTTCTCCTTTTTCTGCCCACTATGGCTTTGTTCAATGACAGGTCACTGACACCAAGTTCCATTAGAAAAGGCAGACCTGGCCCCCAGAAGGAGGAGAGATGCCCTTGGTGGAGAGTGGTAGGTTGCCGCCGACCTGGCCTGAGGACGCACAGACTGAGAAAGGCCAGGGTGAATATACTTAGAGCTGTCAGGCATCTGAGGAGTCAACAGGCAAGAAATGCAAGCAAAGAATCCAGGCTGGGCCACGTGGTGTAATGAGGGGCTGGAGAAGGCAGCTCATGAACAGCGCAGGGTAGAGACCGTTAGGTGACAGCAAAGGGTAAGACACCACACAGTGGGTCTCTC
The DNA here is from genome assembly GCF_048773025.1 of Camelus bactrianus. Lineage (NCBI taxonomy): Eukaryota > Metazoa > Chordata > Mammalia > Artiodactyla > Camelidae > Camelus > Camelus bactrianus. Next base: position 6,515,067 of record NC_133539.1, read on the forward strand.
GTTGTATTGGGGTGAAGCGAGGACTGGATGGTTGATGTTGCTGCTCTTGGTACCAGCTTGTCTGTAATGCAGAAGGGACAGTGCACTTGGCTCATGGCATCCCAGATGGTTCCACCCACCTCACTGTACGTCTTGGGGATAGGCTGACATCGCACACCCAGCTCAAGGAAGCACACTTTTCTAGAAGCTTAAGTAGAGAAAATTCCTTCTGAAGACAGTCAGGAGAAGGTCACGTGCTCCCTCTGGGGAAGGTAAATCGGCATCCGGACACTCCTAGAGGAGAGTGCGCTGAGACTTGGAAGAAGCCAAGCTTTCTCCAGTGATGCAGGGCTAATGGGAGAGATCTCCCAGACTCAGGGATGCTGACCTCCTTGGGGGCTAGAGGTCACATTACACGTTAGGAGAGGCCGTGCCTAGAGGTGATCACATCACCAAGGTCTGTGACCCTGGGAAGGTTAGGGAAGGCGCCCACAGGCAAGCTGGGCACTGACGGGTAGGGTCGTCCACCTCCGAAGATCCATGAGGCCCAAGCTGGCGGGGCATCTTCCTTGACCCTTTTTACCAAAGGTCATTGTTCTTACTTTCAGGAACCGCTGCTTCCTCTCAGCTCTGCCTGTTTCTCACCCATCCAGCAGTCAACCTCGCCCTCTTTCCACTGGGGCGGCCTGGGTTGGACCTGGAGCCCCACTTAGCTCCGACTTAGCACATACTCAGTCCATAGCGTTGGTGATTTGGTTTTTGCTTCCTTAAAAAGAAGGACGTTTTTCATTTCTTTTCTTTGCCCTTAGGAAGCAGAATCACCCCAAGTAAAATCTTCCAGCAGTTATTCCCGCCTATAATCTGCAGACTTGACCTTGCAGTTGAGCCTAATTAATACATAATCATGAACACAGCCTTCACCTCCTTCCTGGTTTGTTAACTCCTCCTTGAGTGCTTGGCTAACGTCACTGACAGCCTACTGAGACACAGGTGACAAGCAGTGTCCATGTGGACATCCAGCGGAAACTGAAGCTCTCTGGCAGAGGTTTGTGATGTCACCCCACACCCATGGATTCCTCTGTATTTCCCAGCCTCCCTGGCAGTTATGTGAAGCCGTGTGACCAGGCTCTCACCAGTGAGACTGGCCCTCGGGCCTGACGACAGCCGTCTCTTCAAGGCCGCAGTGACCCAGGAGGCAGAGCAGTGACGTGGAGACGGTCTACCTGATCCATGGTGGCCTTCCCAAGAGCAAGAAATAAACGGTGCACCTTTGAGATCCCGGGTTACTCCTCCCAGGGCACGGCCTACCTTCCCATGACTAATACACGCCACCTTCTGATTGGTCATCAGGTCCTGCGTGTCACGTGCAGTAAGGAGACATCCTGAGGGGGGCGTGCTGTACTGAAGCACCAAAGTCCTTCTGTCATTGGTTGGAGTCCATGTACTCCAGCATACTGCATCCACACAGACCCGGCCAGGGGATTTAGGGAATATATTATCTCATTTAAGCTAAACCAACCCTGACAAAATGGGTGACCATCTTAAAAAAAAAAAAATCCTCAAAAAAAAAAAGAAAAAAGCTAAAAATGCAACCACAAGAGAGCCATGACACAATGACAGCTAAAGTGTCCACCCCCAACTCTACCCTCTCTGTCAGCACATTGCAGGATAAAAATAATGACAGCTTAGCCCAAATTGAGATGAAAGCCATTGAAAAAATTCATTATCAAGAAAGCTGTTTAAATTTATTCTTTCATTCAATAGGTATTTATTGAGCATCCATTATAAGTGAGATACAGTCTCGGTACTGGAGGTGTAACAGTGGGAAAAACAAGTCTACTCTCCTGTAGAGACAAGAAGGGTGTAAATAAAATGTCAGATGTCAGAGATGCTCTAGGGAAAAAAAAAGAGCAATGTGGGGATAGGAGTGTCCATGGAGTTGCTGTCTGTCTGTCTGTCTGTCTGTCTGTATCTATCCGTAGTGCTGTGGGAGGCCTCTCTGATCAGGAGACGTTCCAGCAGACTCTAAAGGAAGTGAGAAAATGGATCTTCTGGATGCCAGAGGGAGAGCACTCCAGGCAGAAGAAAGTGCAACATCAAAGGCTGGGGGTAGAAGCTCACTTCACTCAATCTGGGAGGCCAGCCTGGTTGGGGAGGAGTGAGTGAGAAGGAAAGTGGAGAGTGGGGCAGTCCAATCATTGGGACTGATAAGGATGGAGGTCTTGAAGAGGTCTGGAAAGAAATGGGTTTGGGCTTCTACTGTAGATGAGACGGGAAGCACTGGACAGCCAGCACAGGGCAGGGACAGCATGTGTTTTTAAATGGCCCACTAGCTAAGATTTGACAAAGAGGGAGTGAGGATGGAAGCAGGGAGACCAGAGAGGAAGCCATTGTAATTGCAACATGGATTTAAAACCACTTTCCTTTAATAGTGAGATTTATTCTAGGTGTATAATTGAGCCTCACACTGAGAATTATTAATGTCATCGATTAGCAAGACACCTAAAAACTAAAAAACAAAGACACTTAAAAACCAGGAATTAAAGATACTGCCTCATTTTCTTTTTGTTGTGTTTAAAGTTACCGGATCCTCAATATTTAAAAAATACCACTAAGCTTCATGATAACTATTTAGATGTTCCTTTGAAGTCTCTTACTCAGTAGCAAAACCCTCATTAGGAAAACACCCACTCAACCCTTTGAGAAAAAAGACTGGACAGATACATAGGAATCAATACATATCAATAAATTTAAACACTTTCCTTTGTCAAAAAATCTGGAGGAGATTTTGGAAACATTGTTAAAATTTTAAAGATAAAAGTTTTGGGATAAATTATGTGGGGGAGAATAATAGCCATATAATTGGATGAAAGCACAGATGTCTCCAATACTTCAGCTTCTCTATTTGCTAAATTCCAGTAAGGAGATGTTTCAGCACCTCAGCTTATGTATTTGCTACATTCCATTCTAGTAAGGAGATGAATAATTGATGCCATTTTTTTTTATAAGCCACCAATTGAAAAATTTATTGGAGAAGACATCTTCATAAGAGTAATTTGTAAAATCAAAATGATTTATGGAAAAACAGCATAGTGGAATCCCTGATGGAGAGGCTGCTTTGACTGGAATTTGAAAAAATAATTTTCTAGGTAAAGATTACAGAAATAGCCCCACATGTGAAATTCATGTACTACATGCTTCAAAAGCAAGCTATCACTGCAAAGGTAGGCTGCATCTATAAAGGTAAAACCTGTGCATTTGTTATTTAATTGCTACATAACAAATTACCACAAATGTATTGGCTTAAAACATCGCACATTTATGATCTCATAGTTTCTGGGGTCAAGAGTCCAGGCATGGCTTAGCTAGTCCATTGTATCAGGGTCTCTCTCAAGTGAGAGAGAGTGAAGACTAGGGGTAGGGTCTCATCTGAGGCCCGACTGGGGAAGAAACTGTCGTTGGCAAGATTCAGTTCTTCACTGGCTGTAAGGCTGAGGGCCTCAGCAACTTGCTTGCTGTCAGCTGGGGGCTACCTTCAGTTCCTAGCAACAAGGACTTCTCCGTATACCATCTTAACTCACCAAAGCCAGCAAAGGAGACAGTCAGTGGAGACAGTCACTAGCTGAACAGAAGTTATAATCTTACGTAATACAATCATAGAAGTGATATCCCATCACCTTTGCCATATTCTGTTGGTTAGAAGCAAGCCACAAGTCCCGCCCACACTCAAGGGGTGGGGGTTCCACGAGGGAGTGTGCACCAGGAGGTCAGGATCATAGGACCCTCCTTAGAGTGTGCTGGACATAGCCTGTAACATGCAGTAGAATCTGTGTGACACTTTATAGTGAGTCAGAAATGGCAGGAAAATTGTCAGGGTAGAGTTTCACTGGCTCTTTTATGACAAAATACTTAAGGATTATCAAAATTAAAAAAAAATCAAGTATGCTTTTTTCTTGCAATGGCAAATGTTCTGGAAAAATAAGTGACAATGATACACTACCTAGAAGATGCTTTGAAAGAAAAGTTAATGTTCCCTTTGAAAATAAAGGTGTTGCCTTCATGACAATTAAGAAATGACTACAAGGAAACATGGGAAGGAGAAGCTGGAAAACAAGAAGCTGATTATCTACAAGGTGTAAAGGCTTTAGGATGAAGGAGTCTAGGAGGGAGCAACACTTCCCTGAGTGTAACTTTATGTGTACTTTTGACTTTCAGATGCATGCAAGTGTTCGACATATTTTTGGAAGTAATTAAATCAGTGAAGATGAGAAGGGGGAATAAAATCTAAAACTTAATGTAAACTGAATAAAAAACGGAAAATAAAAAGTCCTCCACGCCCATTCCCACCAACACACCAAAAGCAACAAAATATCATCTGCCGCCTTCAAAGCACAAATAATGCAAAGAACTTTTTGTACTTGGGGTTCCATGTATGTTTATGTTTGGGAGGGACAGAATAGAAAATTTCTTTCCAAATCTACTTTGGTGGTAGAGATTAAAAAACAAACAAAGAAGGAAGGAAGGAAGGGAGGAAGGGAGGAAGGAAGAAAGAGAAAGAGAGAAAGGGAGAAAGAAAGAAAAGAAAAAGAAAGGACTATTTATAGAGAGAGAATTTTAAAAATGGGTATTTGCAAGTGTTGCTCAGTGCAATGATAATCTGTCACCTGTAAAAGCTCTAATTCTGTAGAGAAAGGAAATTGCAAAGACTTTTAAAAAATATTTTACATGAAGAAGTTTACTGAGTTTTAAATCCATTTGTTAACTTTAAATATACATGCTTATGTAATTTAGCTTTTAGGTATGATTTTGGAGGGAGTGGTGCTTCTCGCTCCCTCTCTTAGATGCCCAAAAGAGAGGAGACAGAGTGAGAGAGAGAAGAGAAAGAGAGAAGGAAGGATTGGGGGAGGGAAAGAAGTGAGAGAGGGAAGGGCACACACACACTGGCCACCAGTAAGCAGAGCTGAACGTAAATTTGACCTGTAGGTGCACAGTTGGCTCTTTTGGCTGGAGCCGCAGTGCAGAGGCAGGTTGTGTGAGGCCATCCTGAGCGCCCCCTATAGGTGACCGAACGTCAACCCCGTGGATGAGGAATAAGAGGTGCCGGTCAGCCCCCGGGAAACAGAGGGTCTTGAAACAGGAAGCAAATCTGTCCTTGGGGTTTAAGTGCACTTAATTTCAACTCCATTTAAAGTATTTACCATGCTAAATTACTTCCGTTCACGCTATGTTATGATCTGTCCTCTTAATAATGAAAAACTGAATTGGCTAAAGACCTGTTTGTAACTAGATTAATTGGGACGGCAGAACCACCAGCCTGAAGCTCCACATGCATTTTCTCATACTCGGAGGACAATCAGAACGGCTTAATTAGGCATCGAGTCAGGGGAGGGTATAGCTCAAGTGGTAGCGCGCATGCTTGGCATGCATGAGGTCCTGAGTTCAATCCCCAGTGCCTCCTCTGAGAATAAATAAATAAACCTAATTATCTCCCCCCACCAAATAAATAAATAAATAAAAGAGAGAGAGAATTAAGCATTGAGAGAAGCTCTATTATCAGCCAAGAGATGCATGCGCCAGTCCTGGGTGGACCTGCCTTCCAGTCTACTCCCCAGATGCCTCCCTTCCACAATGACCCAGAACGCAAAGTGAGCCCTGCAAAATGTCCACTGCTTCTTGACAATGTGTTTCTGCTTTTGGTATTTGGATGTCCTTGAATTAATGACTCCTATACATTTCATGAGAAACAGTACTACGAAGGGGAACAAAAAAGCAAAACTGATGTTCCTCCCAGGTGCGTGGTTCTGTTACCGCATCAGAGCTGCTCCGAAACCGAGTTCCGAGGAAGATGCCGTTGAGTGCGTGCGTGTGTGCACTGCATTCCACATTACCAGATAACTTCGTCTTTCTTTAATTGAAGCACAGTTGATTTACAATATTATATTATTTCAGGTGTAAAACATAGTGATTCAATACAGTTATAGATTACACTCCACTTGAAGTTATTACAAAATAATGGCTCTATTTCCCTGGCTGTACATTTTTGTTGCTTATTTATTTTGCACATGGTAGTTTGTATCTTAATTCCCTACCCCATCTCCCTCCTCCCTGCTTCCCTCTCCCAGCTGGTATCCACTAGTTCTCTATATCTGTGAGTCCATTTATGTTTTGTTATACACGTTCATTTATTTTTTAGATACCACATAGAAGTGATAACATAGGGCATTTGTCTTTCTCTGTCTAGCTTATTTCATTAAGCATACATAGTACTCTCTAGATCCATCCATATTCTTGCAAATGGCAGAATTCCATTCGTTTTTATGGCTGAGCAGTAGTCATGTATGAATATGAACATACCACATCTTCTTTATCCAGTCACCTGTTGATGGGCACTTAGGTTGCTTTCATGTCTCAGCTATTTAGGTTGCTATGAATGTTGGGGTGCATGTATCTTCTTGAATTTGTGTATTTGTCTTCTTCTGGCATATACACAGCAGAGGAATTGCTGGATCATATGGTAGTTCAATTGTTAGGTTTGTAGTTCAATTTTTAGATTTTGAGAAACCTCCGGACTGTTTCTACAGTGGCTGCACCAATTTATTATCCCATCAACAGTGTAGTAGTATTACTCCCTTTTCTCCACATCCTCGCCAGCATTTGTTATTTGCAGACATTTTGATGATAGTCATTTTGACAGGTGTGAGATAATATCTCGAAGTGATTTTAATTTGCATTTCTCTGGTGATTAGCAATGTTGAGCATTTTTTCATTAGCCTGTTGGCCATCTGTACATTTCTCTTGAAAAAGTTGTCCATTTGGATCTTTTGCCCATTTTTAAAATTCAGTTCTTTGGTTTTCTTTGATATTGAATTGTCTGACCTGTTTATATATTTTAGATATTAACCCTTTACCAGTTACATCATTTGCAAATATTTTCTCTTGTTCAGTAGGTGGTCTTTTTGTTTTGTCAATGGTCTCCTTTGCTGCGGAAAAGTTTTAGGTTAAATTAGACCCCATCTGATTATTTTTGCCTTTATTTAATTTGCCTTAGGAGACAAATCCAAAAAATATATTGCTACAATTTACATCAAAAAGTATTCTGTCTATGTTCTCTTCCAGGAGTTTAATGGTTTCAGATCTTACCTTTAGTTATTTAATCTGTTTTGAGTGTGAGGAAATGATCAATCTCATTCTTTTACATGTGGCCGTTCAGTTTTCCCAGAACCACTTATTGAAGAGACTGTCTTTTCTCCATTCTATATTCTTGCTTCTCCATAGATCAATTGACCATAACTGGGTGGGTTTATTTCTGGGCTCTCCATTCTGTTCCATTGAGCTATATGTCTGTTTTTGTGCCAGTACCACACTGTTTTGATTACTGTAGCTTTGTAGTATAGTCTGAAGTCAGGGAGGGTAGTACATCCAGCTTTGTTCTTTTTTCTCAAGATTGCTTTGGCAATTTGAGGTCTTTTGTGGTTCCATGTAAATGTTACGATTATTTGTTCTAGTTCTGTGAAAAATGTTTTGGATATTTTGATAGGGCTTGCATGAAAGCTGTAAATCCCTTACCAATTAACTTTGGATAGTCTATTTCTCATCCCTGGGGACTCACTAAGTAAATTAATATATCAAATGCTTTTTGACGTCTTACACTTGGGAAACCGATTCACTTTTGCTTAACATATGACTCCTAAACATATTTGACCATGGGACATCTTTTCTGAATAGAACACTATCTGAGCTTGCGTTTACCTTGTATTCTAGTGCAAGAAGTTCATTTGGAAAATGATCCAAGGAAACATCAATAAAAGAGTGGGAAGTGACACAGGGAAGGGACACAGGCCAATAAAGTGTCATCATCAAGCAGGCCACCACCAGGGATCTTGTCAGGAACTGAGAGCCACTGTAGAGCAGGAACCCCTCCTCGGCCATGTCTGACCTGCAGCAAACAGAGGTGGAGGGCACGGGGCAAGAAAAGCCCTATGGAAAAAAGATGCAGATGGAATTCAGACTACAAACAATGGAAAGACCCAGGGGGCTAAGGACAGGGCACCAACGTCTGCTACAAACACATTTTCTTATTTCTCTTTTTTAAATTCGTATTAAATAATGGCTGCATTTCCCTGTGCTGTACAATATAACCTCGTAGCTTGCTTTATACATGGTAGTTTGTACCTCTTAATCCCATATCCTTACTTTACCCTCCCACTTCCCTCTCCCCGCTGGAACCACTAGTTTGTTCTCTCTATCTGTGAGTCTATTTCTGTTTTGTTATATACATTTATTTGTGAGTTGTTTTTTTAGATTCCACATATAAGTGATCTGTCTTTCTCTGTCTGATTTATTTCACTAAACATAATACCCTCCAGGTCCATCCACATTGTTGCAAATGGCAAAATTTTGTTCTTCGTTCTACAGCTGAGTAATATTCGATTATACACACACACACACACACACACATATCATTTCTTCTTTATCCATTCATCTGTTGATGGACACTTAGACTGCATCCATATTTTGGCTATTGTAAATAATGCTGCTATGAACATCGAGGTACATGTATCTTTTAGAGTTGCTAGGTGACCACGGCATTGGACCAGAGAGGAGGGTGGATGGATGAGAGAAATGCTTAGCAGAAATTAATCGTCTTACCAATGGGTCCATTGGCTCTATCCCATTATCCAGTCCCTCAAAAGCTATGGCTAGGTCAGTGGGCCCAGACCAGCTAGAAACCTGACTGGCTCCTCCCTCAGGCTGCAGAGTTTAGATGGGTAGTGCCCATATTCCTCTGTCGACTTTTCATTTCTTAAAAGGATGACTCGCCCCACTTCTTCTACTCAACACATTCTTTCCTGAAACATGCTCATATCTTCAACAAAATTAATGTTACCAACTCCGGTAACTGAAAACCATTGTCTCTTTAAAATGATTTTATCTCTCTGCCTTGATCTGTTTATAGCTTACTTCATCAATTATAAGTCTTTGTTTGAGAGAGGAGAGGATGAAATTCTACAGATCTTTTTAACAGCAGGAACCAGAAGAATCTGTTGCCCTCATGACCCCATTCTAAGGAATTAGAACTATCTGCACCTTTACCCATGCAGGAGAAGAAAACAGAAGTCAAAATAAAAAACATTTGAAAAGCTTGAAGAGCTTCACATGCCACATAATTGATGAATTGCTATGCCAAAGTTTAGGACAGAATTAGTGCCATTAATAAATAAAGATACAACGACAGGGGCAGGCCTGTAATTTTCTCGGTCCTACTCCATATATCTTTCAAATCACCTACACCTTGTCTTCAAAGCAATTTATGATGCTAAAGGATTAAGCATTATTCCTGCCACTGGGCATAGACAATTGCAAATAAGCTGGGGAAGGGAGAGCTTGAACAGGAGAATGTTCTTGTATTATCCTCTCAAAACTTTGCATAGAAGTGCAAAGATTACATCTTGAGTAGTTTCCAGGGCTGTGATTTCCTTAAGCCAGCCATCCAAGTGGTATAATTTACAGCAGAAGGATTGAGGCCATCATAGCTGAAATTTCTTACTCGAAATATACTTTCATATGTATTGTCATTTTGATTTAAAATGACACTTTTCTATACTTAGGTTTCAGCCAGTAGGTTCCTTTTGTATGACGATTAGTTTTTTGTATGGCGTGCGAATGGGGTGGGAAGTGTAGCTTACATCCTCAGCTAACTCTTCATACTAGTTTTAAGTCTTGATTGTGGTAACTGCATACTCTTTAAAGCATAATGAGAAGCCTGTTTCACTTTGAATTAAAGTCATTGGTGATGACTACAAGTAATTGGTTGTAGGTCAACATCATAGGAAACAGAGTTTTCGGTGCTTTTCCATTTCACGCTTTTTCAGGCTTTGTAGCCTCAGTTCATTAACAGTTTCATGCAGCGAGAAAGCCAGTGACATGACCCTGCAAATATCTGTCGCTGCTGTTGACACGAAGCTCTTAGAGAACTTTTTGAATACAAGAGAGGAAATGAAGGCCATGACCTCTGCTCGGAGCTTTGTGACACTGGACAGTACAGTTGTCCTCTGTAACTGTGGGGGATTGGTTCCTGGATCCCCCAGATACCAAAATCCAAGGATGCTCAAGTCCCATATATAAAATGGCATAATATTTGCATCTAATCTATGCACATCCTCTGGTATACTTTAAATCATCTCTAGATTACTTATAATACCTAACACAATGTAAATAGTTAGTGGTACACAACAAAACCAAGTTTTGTTTTTTGGGACTTTCTGGAATCTTTTTTCTTGAACATTGTTGATTCAAGTTTGGTTGAATTCACAGATGGGAAACCAGTAGATATGAAGGGTTAACTGTACTATGACTGAGATTACAACCGGAAACCTAAGATGCCTGGCTCCTAACCTGCCAGGCACCTTTCTTCCAATGGGCCCCCCAAAGAAGCTCTTCACCCAAGAACAATGGTGGGTGAAAGTCAGAGCATCATGTCGTTAACAGCTGCTCAAGCTATTCCCGATCACCAGGGTGAAGGCACTGTTGGAGACTTGGGGGCTCTATGTCTGCAGATCCTGGGCTGGGTCCAGGGTGCAAAATTACCCCCAGGGCCTTGTCCATCGCTTTCTTCTAGGTCAGCTCATTCTCAGCCAGACTTTCTGCTATGGGAGCCCAGTAGATTCAAGGGTATATCTCACTTGCTTAGCAACCATAAAAGAGAGAATTCTTTCTTCACAGGTCCAGTGAATGACCCGGGATTAACTCTGATCTGGTCTGACTTGGATCACGTACCCCATCTCAAACCTTTCACTGGACAGGAGTGTAAAATATGCTAACAAACAGGCCTGGCCTCATTCATGCATCCAAACCAGGGTCAAGCCACACTTAGAGACACAAGGACCAAGAGTGGAGAAAGGACAGTTTCCCAGAAAAAAAAAAAAAAAAATGGTGTAGTACCAGCAAAAGAATGAGGGAAAAGAGGACAGGAAAAAAGCAGGCGGTATCCTCTCGACCCCAAAATCCAAATGAGACATACATGCATGAGAGACAGCGAAACAGAGAGGAGACAGAGAGAGAGACAGAGAGGCACAGTGAGCACTCGGTAAATAGCTGTGGAAGGAATGATGGTCTTCCTTGGCTCTGGCGCTCCGCCTGCACCACTGCACTCGTTACGTTATGTACAGTCCACTGGGCCCATGGCTGTTCCCTTCTCTTAACCTTGACCATCCTGTAGATGTGATGTATTTTTATCTCCTCTAAGAATTTTGCATGGAAATGGACCTTGTAGGCATCTGAGAAGGGTTGTGGAATGAATTGTCAAGAAAGAGATGTAGGGTCTGCATGAAATACCCTTCAAGACATTTGCCTTAAAACGTAGAAGGAGACCCCAGCAGAAGTCAGCAAACCTGGGCTCTCTCTCAGAGTAGAAACTGATAAACATCTTAGCACAGGGTGACGCTAGCCACGCTGTATTATACAAGTGTTTTCCTGATGCAACTACACCCTCTGAGCAAAGTGTTATCTTGTGAGGGAGACAATGTGTCTCAGTGGAAGGAATTCAGGTTCGGGCATCAGATGGCCTCAGATCACATCTTTGCCCAACAGGCCTTGGGAAAGTCACTTCACTTGTGTCACCTTCTGCTTTGTCACCCGTAAAGATTAGCAGACTGGATGCAAAGTGCCTGGAATACGATAGCCACCCAATAACTCTTGTTCCTCCCTGGTCTTGGGAAGGACCCTGCTGTGACCTACCCATTCAGCCTGCCGAAGGACCCGAGATGGTGCTGGGAGACCCTGGCACTCAACTGTGATGTGCCACTATTGAAGGAAGCAGGACATGGACCATTATGCTGGGAAGACTTGGTTTCCTGGATTAATCTTCTCAATCTTCCCCCTACTCTTTGGTTTTACGTTTCTCGTGGAATCAGACTAGATGGGTAACCTAACTCTTAGCTGCCCAACTTGGAGGGCAGAGGATACAGAAAGATACAATCCTGGGGCCAGGGGCCTTTCGGTCTAAGGGACACCCTAAGTCATCAGTATATAAATGCTCTCAGTGTTCTCTGTTACTTTCCCCTCTCTGCTTATGCTCCAGAAAGACCCTCTGCCATCCTACCTGAAAAGATTCCATCATGTTTCCAGGATGGATTTCTCTCCTCTGCACCAGTCTTCTCATATGTCTTGAAGAGTGAGGTAGCTATATTCTTAAAGTAAACCAGGCAACTTAATGAGGAAAGAAGAATCTGACAGCCTGTCTCTTCTATGGGCAAAAAACCAAAATAAAACAATAAAACCAGTCAGTGGACTAAATGGGTTGGACACTTCATCTCACAAAGCAAAACACGTTATTTCATTATTCATGGCTCATATGACAGCGCTAATCCCACCGAGGCGTCTCGTTCTCTGTGACAGCTTCCTGGGGGCATCACCCCCCACCCCACAACTCTGTCTGCTCTATTCGTTCAAACTCATCATCGTGGCTATTTTTCCCTCCTATTACCTTTGTGCAATTTCACTCCCTTAGTTTCTGAAGCCTAATTTTATTTTTTCCAATTTGTTTTGTGTTCCTTCTATATGAGTCATATTGCTGATTATAATTAATAGGAAATTAGGTTTTGTTTTTCAAGTACTTGCTGGCTGACACTTCTGGTGATGTCCAGAATTTAGGTAGAAAAGTATTCATTATGTTTTCATGTGTGGAAGCACTGCCCTAGGTGTGTGGAGAGAGAACACACTGAAAATGGAAGCAGGAGATCAACAGCCCTGATGGCCACAGGAAGCCCGGATCACAGGAATGTGATCGAGGCACAGATGTGTGTGTCTGAGAGTGGCTGGCCAACCTTCCGAAAGGCAATCACCCTCAGCTGTTGTCCCTTCCCACATTTATTGGTCTTGGCTAGATGGGGGACTATATTGGAATGGGCAGGGCGTGTGGCTCTAATGCCAGTCACTTTCTGCAAAAGCAAATCAAAGTACAATTTGGGAGGTCGGGTTGGACAGAAGGAGGTTGCTTCACTCCCTTAGACAGAGCCCAAGGGTGTTATGGAGACCAGAACATGGGCCCGGGCCCACCGCAAGTTTTCTCAGAGGTTCCAGGCTAGGTCTAACTCTCACGAAGCTCACCAGAAAAATCTCCGTGACTTTGCTCTAAGAGGCGAGGTCACTGCAGGCATTCAGCTAGTGTCACCCGCTGCCGGTGAAGCCCCCTCTCCCTGTCTGCCATCTGACTGGTGCCTGGTTGCACAGCATAAGCCCAAATCAAGCATGTGCTAAGAATGCCCAATGATCCTCAGTAGATTGGACCCTTTCAGAGCCTATAACCATGAAAGGTGAGGTCTTTTTCATCACCAGTATCTCCTCTTCTGCATTTTCAGAATGTGCATAAAGTCATAAGTTCAGCATGAAGTGCAAAGAAACCTAAATCTTAGGTTCTACGGGCATATACATTAAAAGGACCACCATTTTTGTATAAAGCATGCAAATTTTCCTGTACTATCCATTAATAGGAGCTACCCCTGACCTAGAAAGAGCTGGTGATAAACATCAGTCATTATTAGGAGAAGCAGGATGCAGAAGGACTTCCTCTTTTGGGGACAACATAGGCTGGACCGTAGATCCCACCAAAACACAGACTTTTCCTATGAAAAGTGCTATAGCTCATGACGAGCGCTTTGGGGAAAACCAAACTCGTTTCCAAGAAGCAGTAGTTTGAACCTAGGTCCAGAACTTGACCTGAAACATAAGTGTGATCCATGTAGGTGGGAGGCCAGTGGCTTCTCAGGGGACAGGCATGGCTCCTGCCCCGTGGGATGTTTGAAGGTTAAAATCTCCACGTGCAGGGACGCAGCATGTATTTCTCCACAGTGGAGCTCGGCGAGCTCGTGAGCCCTCGTTTCTCCTGCGGGCGGGGCGGCACTTTAGTCCCAACTCTTCCGGGCAGCTTAGTCACTTCTGCTTTAAAACTTCCAGGCAAATGCTCAGGCAACTCGAAGTTCTGGTACTCAATCAATAGTTGAGTACCATCAAACCCATCTGGATCCGAGTATGCACTATTTTCGAAGAGACTTACTCCACATTAAGAAAAGCCCTTGCACACCTGCACACACCCCAGCAGGAAAGGAAGGATGCCCTGGTGCTGTGGTGGGGGCTGGGAGGGGCTCCTCTGTGGACCATCACACACTGGGGGAGGGGGACAGAAGGAACAGAAAGAGGATCGCTGGGCCACAATCAAGTTGTCAGCAGGGCTGCGTTCCCTCCAGAGGCCCTAGGGGAGAGTCTGTTCCTTGCTTCTTCTGGCCTTGGGGCTGCCAACATTCCTTGACTTGTGGCTGCAGCACTCCAGTCTTCAAAGCCAGCATCTTCAAATCTCTCTCTGCTCTTTCCTGTCACCTTCTCCTCTGTGTGTTTTCAAATCTCCCCCCACTTCCCTTCTATGAAGAAGACATGTGATTACACTTAGGACCCACCTGGATAGTCCAGGATAATCTGCCCTTCTCAATATCCTTAACTTAATTGCATCTGCAAAGACCTTTTTTCTTTTTCTTTCTTTTCTTTTTCTTTTTCTTCTTTTTTTTTTTTCTTTTATGGCCATACCAGGTAACATTTGCTGAGATTAGGATACCTTTTTGGGGGAGCCATCTTTCATCCTCCCACTGAGGTCCTACTCTGAAGTCAAACCTGTGTCCCCATCAAAGTTTTCCAGGAGGCATGCATTTGAGTGAGTATCAAACACTTTACAACAATGGATATAATACTTTGGCGTCTGCATGGAAAGTACTCTTTGCGTCTGTACTGCACTGAACAGAATCCTAGAGGGAGGAAAGAGCTTGGGCCTAGACGTCTTTCAGTCAGTTTCCTTCACTGAACCGCAGAAGGTTCTACCTATTAGAAATGGCCATTGGCTGTAAATAAAATTAATTCTAAGAACTTCCAGATCATTGGTATTAAGGTTTGTATCGTAAGAGCTGACAACTCAAAGACCGTTTCTAGGATTGTTTTCAAACTTTCACTCAACTGACCTAAAAATGAATTTTTCTGGAACAGAGCCCCTCTGTATTTTGAGGGCTGCGTTTACTCCAGAAGCGAACCTGCCCTAGTTAGGGCAGAAAGTAATTCTGACGACATTTACTGTAAAGAGCAAGGTAACAGCTATCAAGGAGCCAAGTCAAACTTAAAGCAAGAACAGCCTTTCATGAGCTCCGAGAAAGCCAGGTTATGGACTCAGATTGCCAGCTGTCAAGCCTTTGTTAGTGACACCCTCACTGCCAACTTGTCCGTGAAGTCATTGTTCTATCCCATTGACTTTCTGACTTCTGAGCCACGCTTCTGAGCGTCTCTTTTGGAATTAATAGGACAAACACTTGTAGCATCTTCTTTCCTCAGACCCCTTCATCAAAGAACCCCCAGTTGACCAGTTGCTTTTACTTTTTTGCAATTCATCTTTTCTTTTCAGTTAAAAAATGCATAACAAAATTTACCATCTTGGTCATTTTTAAGTGTACAATTCAATAGTGTTGTGCATTCACATTGTTGTGCAATCATTCTCCAGAATTTTTTCATCTTGCAAAACTGAAAGTCTGTACCCATAAAACAGCAACTGCCCATTCTCACCCTCCTTCCCCTCAGCCTCTGGCACCAATCATTCTACTTTCTGTCTTCATAAATTTTACTATTCTAGATGCCTCATCTAGCTGGAATCATGTAGTTTTTGTCTTTTTGTGTCTGGCTGTTTTCACTTAGTATAACATCCTCAAGGTTCATCCATGTTGTAGCAAGTGTCAGAATGCCCTTCTCTTTAAGGGTCAGTGATATTCCACTGCACGCTTTTTGTCCATTCATCTATCATGAACACTTGAGATGCTCCCATCTCTTGACCACTGTAAATAATGCTGCTGTGAACATGGGTGTATACGTACCAGTCTGCGTGTCTGCTTTCAATTTGTTTTTATCATATATTGAAAAGCGGGACTACTGGATCATATGGAAATTCCATGTTTAATTTTTTGAGGAACTGCCAGACTATCTTCCCCAGAGCCGCACCATTTCACATTCCCACTAGCAATATACAAGGATCCCCCATTATTTCTCCACATCATCACCAACTTTTATTTTCAAACATTTGGAGTTTTTTGATAGTAGCCATCCCAATGGATATGAGGTGCTATCTCATTGTGGTTTGACTTGCTTTTCCCTAATGATCAGTGACATTGAGCATCTTTTCATGTGGTCATTGGCCATTGGTATATCATCTTTGGAGAAATGTCTATTCAAGTTTTTGCTCATTTTTAATTGGGTTATCAGAGTTTTTTGTTATTGAGTCATAGGAGTTCCTTAAATATTTTGACTATTAACTCCCTATTGGATACATGATTTATACATATTTTCTCCCACCTTGTAAGTTGCCCTTTCACTCTGTGGATTGTGTCCTTTTACACATGAAAGTTTTTTTTTTTTTGACATGGTCTAATTTGTCTGGTTTTACTTTTGTTCCCTGTGATTCTGGTGTTACTGGGCCAGTGTTTTTGTTTGTTTAAGACATTTTTTAAAGTAGTTTCAGCAATTCTGTTCTCACAGCAAAATTCAAAGCAAGGGATGGAGACTCCCTACATACCCCCTGCCCTTGCACAGGCATAGCCACCCTCATCATCGGCATCCTCCACCAGAGGGGTACACTAGTTACAACTGATGAGCCTGGATTAACACATTGTAATCATCCAAAGTCCATAGCTTACTTTAGATGTTGTATGTTCTATGGATTTTAATAAAATTAATAATGACATGTATCCATAATTGTAGTGTCATCTATAATAGTTTCACTGCCCTAAAAATTTTCTGTGCTCCATCTATTCACCCCTCCCCACCCTTTGAATCATTGACAACTGTTGATTTTTTTACTGTCTCCACAGATTTGCCCTTTCCAGAATGTCATATAGTTGAAATCATAAAGTATATAGCCTTTTTAGGTTGACTTATTTCACTTAGTAATATGTATTTAAGATTCTTCCATGTCTTTTTATGGTTTGATATATCTTTTTTATTGCTGTATAATATTTTATTGTCTGGATATACCACATTTTACTAATCCATTCATCTACCGAAGGACTTCTTGATCGCTTCCAAGTTTTGGCAACCATGAATAAAACTGCTATAAACACCATATGCAGGTTTTTGCATGGACATAAGTCTTCAACTCCTTTAGGTAAATACCAAGGAGTGTGATTGCTGGATTGAGTGGTAGCGGTATGTTTAGTTTTGTGAGAAACCACCAAAGTGTCTTCCAAAGTGACTGCACCATCTTGTATTCCCACCAGCAATGAATGAGAGTGCCTGTTGCTTCACATCCTCACCAGCATTCGGTGTCAGGTGTCAGTGTTCAGATTTTGGCCATTCTAATAGGTGTGTAGTGGTATCCTGTCATACTAATTTGAATTCCCCTGATGACATATGATGCAGAGCATCTTTTCATATGCTCATTTGCCATTTGTGTATATTCTTTGATGATTAAGTCATTGGCCCACTTTTTAATTGGGTTGTTTGGTTTCTTGTCATTGAGTTTTGACTTCTTCATATATATTGGATAACAGTCCTTTATCAAATGTGTCTTTTGCAAATATTTTCTCCCAACCTCTGGCTTGTCTTCCTATTCCCATGACATTGTCTTTTGCAAGGCAGAAATTTTTTTATTTCAATGAAATCTAGCTTATGAATGATTTATTTCATGGATTGTGCCTTTGATGCTATATCTAAAAACCTTCACCATATACAGGCCAGTGCTTTTCACAGTTTATTTTGCATACAACTCATGCATGGACCTTGCAAAATGCATATTCCGGCTGAGCAGATCATAGATGGGAACCAAGATTCAGCCTTTCTAACAGGCCCCTGAGTGATGCCGATGCTGCCAGGTCACAGGGACCACCTTTACTACCCAGGTTCTAAGAAGTAGACAAGTCCTATCAATACAGTTAGTCATAAGGTATTAAGTACTTGCCATTCTCCAGGTGCTGTGCTGATTAAGCACTTAACAAAATACAAATTTTAATTTACTTCTCACAACTCTATAAAGTAGATATTTTATTTAGCCAAGACATTTTTAGCTTTTATTTTCAGTAATGGAAACCCAACCAAAACTAATACCAATTAAAAAAAAGAATTAAAAAAAAAGACATAATAGGGAAGTGTAGAGGTGAAGGTGGCCTTGGAGATGACAAGGGTCTCCTACAGCATCATGATCCTGGTACCACCCCCTCTTTTTTCTCTCTCTCTCCCCCTCTCACCTACATTTGGCTGTTTTTGGTTTATTCTTTCCTACACTGGGCAGGATTTCCCCTTTGTGATAGGAAACACAGCTGCCCACAGATCCCTTTAGTTCTTGATTCAAGAAGAAAGGCTGAGTCTGTCTCTCTCACTACAAGTGATACCCCAGAGGACTTGGCCCACCTGAGTCACATTCCCAGCCTGAGGCTGGTCACAGTGGTTAGCAGCCCAGGGCACTGTCCTTGGCCAAATCTGAGTTACTTATAACCACCTGTGTAGCCAGAGAGGTGTCTCTGGTGATTGGCAGCTTCTCCAGTGCCAGATGGTGTAGGACCACTCCCCAAGGGAAGAGGTGCTGAGCAGACAACATGACGAAAACCAACACCAGTTATCATCATCTCTACATTTTCTATGAGAAAACTCAGGTCAGCAGATTCAGCAACCTGCCCAAGTACACATCTAGGAAGAGGACGAGCCAGGTCTTCCCAGACAAGGGTGACAAGTGCTGTTCAGATGCACATCAGTGGCTCTGGCAGACCCTACCTCTCACTCACAATGGCAGCATCAGCCAATAACTGCTGGGCGAATTTGACTCTGATTCTGTCGGAAGAAAGTTCTTCTCCTGCAATCAAGGGGGCCTCACAATCACACCACATATTTCACTGAACAAAATTTTCTTGGCCTCCTGCAATTGGTGATGAAGATAGAAAATTTCTCTCCTAACACAGGATTCCCAATGAAGAAATGACTCAGCACTGGGGCTACCTGTGTTGAAGAAGGACGCATCATCAGACAGAGATGCAGAGACATGTGAAGCAAGGGAGCCAGGCCAGTAAAGAAGACATGGATCTAGACTCGTGGATCTCAGGAAGAGAGGAAAGGGGTCAAAGGGGTAGGAGAGAAAGAAGGGGGCTGAGCTTACAATACTAAGATTGTAGCCAGGCAGGTTTGAAACAGCACCTGAAATGTGGAAGATAAGTGTGGGATCATCACTGTCTTGACTGACTAGCTCTTCCCAAGCTATCTCCAACAGACTCCTAAGATACCAGCTCCAAGCTCCCCTCCTCATGGGGAACCTCCTTGATCGTCTTAATTACTTCAGCCCCACCGCCCATTTTAGCCTCTCATCATATACTGCTTGCTTCTTTCCCACAATTATCACAGTTTGTAACAACATCTAGAGTGACCCTTCATGAAGGACGGTCTCTTCCCCTGAACTATAGGTTCCGTGAGAGCAGTTTTGCTCCCCATTAAATCCTAAGTATCTCAAGTGCCTTGTACATAGTAGATGTTCAGTTAATACAGCTGGAATGGAATTGCTTTTATTTTAAAGGGACTGCTCCATGAGATCTTTGTCAGTGAACTAAACAGATAAAAAATAGTACAGAATATGGTACCCTTTTAACTAATTATATAGCAAAATAAACCAAATTATTTATAGTGGTTCTTGATAAGTGGTGCTATAGGGGCAATTTTTTAAACATTTTCTAACTTTTCTACAGTGAAAACTTTACTATACAATGTCTAGTGTAATACAAGTGACAAAGGGAAACAAAAGTTTGCTGTTCTAAGTCACTGTATTTAAAAATAATCAGAAGATTCTAGGCATTAATCCAACACAGTGTGACCAGCACTCCCAGTCCTCAAAGCATCCTTTATATTCACAGAAATGGACACTTGTTTGGTGAACACAGATGGCCAAGGGCTCCTGCACCCTCATGCTTGCATTTGCATGCGTCATTTGTGTCATGTGCGTCATTTTCTAAAATGTTACTGTAATTTCAACAAAATCTAAATTGGTCCTTGAATCACTTCACCACCGGACAAAATGCCTCCTGGTTTTGCACTTCCTCAGAGGCCAGCTTCCCACTGCGACACGTTATTAAAAAGAGATCACTGTCTTCAGAAACGTCTGCCCACCTTAAACCTTAATTAAGCTTGCAAGACAAAAACAAGGAGAGCGTTGAGAACGGAGGTAAAAATCAGTCCAGAGAAAGACGCGAAGAATGTAGTTGGAGGGGGAGGACATTTTTCATTAGAATTGGCAGGTAAGGACTGAAGTACACAAA
Source organism: Camelus bactrianus (assembly GCF_048773025.1). Taxonomy (NCBI): domain Eukaryota; kingdom Metazoa; phylum Chordata; class Mammalia; order Artiodactyla; family Camelidae; genus Camelus; species Camelus bactrianus. The sequence continues at coordinate 6,535,355 of NC_133539.1, forward strand.
ATGGGCCGTTCGCTTATAATTCGGCAGGGCTGTCCTAGCCACACTGGAGTCTCCAACTGATTTACCATCCTTAGCAAACCTTTCACTGGGACAAATAGCACAGTCCATCTGAGGCTCTCTCTGCATGGCTTGTTTTGCTGTAATTAATATATATTTCTATGTTTCTCACCATTTTAAAAAACTGAATTGATTTGTTGAGACATCATGTGAACACAAAGCTTAAACTGATTGACAGCAGATGAAAGAAAGATCAGAAACCTTAGAGACTGAGAAACATCTCGAGACTTGGGTAATTTCCTTCTACAATGCATTTTGAATCAATACTCTGGTTTCCCTTCCCTCATCCTCATCTTTGAATGGAAGCTTGTTTCCTGAGATCAGGATGATTCTGAAAGGTCCCCAACTCATCTTCACCCTCCAGCTTTCCTCCATCTGGATTTCAGTAAATTCTCAGTAAAAGACTTTCTTTCAAAAATCAGATTAGCCATTCACCACGCTATAATGGGATGCATACGTGTAGGGTCCCTTCCACGCTAGCCCTTTGCATGGAGCACTCCATCCTGGAGGGTAAATTAACCCCAGAGATGAATTACACACCACTAATCTCCACAGGGAGCCTACCCTGGAGCAAGGCCTCACCACTTCCTGCCACTGACTCTGACTTCATTTGGATCCTGTGTCTCTCTGATGTCCTACTAGCCCAGGCCCTGGGACCTGGTAGGTAACATTATAAATATTGGATGAATGAATAAACACATCCTACTATGTGCAAGACACGGGGGGGGGGGGTGTTCCATTTTATTTGCATACTTCTAGATTTAAAAAAAAAAGAAAAAAAGAAAAAAAGAAGGAAGCTTGGTCCTACAGGTAAGATCAATTAGAGGAGATATGATTTGTGGAGGGAAGAGACTAACCAGGGCATGTATCAGAGTCACCTGTGCAGCTTTAATTTTCTCAATGTAAATATCGACATATACTAGAAAGACTCCAGATACACCAGAATAGAATGCCAGGGGGCGGATCCTAGCCTGGGGCTATTCAACTCTATTGATGGCTCTGGAATATACCTAGTTAAAACTCAGTGATCTTAAATAATGCTTTAAGAACTATATTTCCTATAGACATGTTTTCCACTCTCTTGAGCGCCTGCATTGGTGTCTCTGAAGAACCATGAGGAACATCAAAGTCATTTCACACGAGGATGCAGTGGTTTTTAGGGGATGAAAACTGAATCAATAAGTCTATGACTTCATTTGAAACTGGTCAACAAAATATGAATTTATATCCTCAATCATCCCAAATCCCTTTGAGAAGTAATTGAAGGATATATCATGAGTAAGCAATAAAGGAACAAACAAATCTAGCAAGATGTTTAAATGTACCTCCAAGGTACAGTAGATGTGTGGTTCCAAACTGAAATGCCAGAAGTAAATCTCAATGGATTTAACCCCAAACTACAAGCAAAGACAACACTCATGAATCTCTCAACACCACAGACATAAAAGAGTGGCAGGTGGGAGTGGAGACAGGAAGTATTTTGAAGAGACTTTCTTAGGACTGAGCTACCCTGTGAGTTTTACCCCAAGGCTGACGGGTGGGGGTGGCTGCCCCTCACCCAGAACCTAGTGAGAGAGGCCAGAGGGATCAGGAGAAAGGCGTGCCAGGGACCCCTGTAACTGGGGTGCAGTGCGGGGGGTGGGCAGCCACAGGGATCGAGGGTTCTCGGGGTCTTCAGAGTCAGTGATGAGTCGTGGGAGGAGATTGCTCAGCAAAAGAACAATCTCTGAACAAAAGCAACTCACTGGAGAAATGCGTTAGCTTTACAGGTTGTCCAACTCCAGAGGGCAAGACGGCAGCTTGCAGCAGTGCCTGGTAAGGAAGAGTGTCCCGTCCCCCTCAGTCACTCGTCTCTGCCCACCCTCCAGGTTCAGAGGGGCTGCGCCAAAAGGTTTACAAATAAGGAAGGAGAATCACGAAGACGAGACTCCACCCAAACCCCCTCCCTGCGCTGAAGGATCTAAGAGCTAGTGCATAAATACCTGTCCTCCAATTTTTTCTTTTTAATTGTGAGCATCAAAGTGGAGTTTCGGCCAGTTTAGCAATTATTGGGTCCAAAATATCTTTGTTAAAACAAAAGCATGTGAATAAATGAAGGGAGAAAGAATGCAGTCTTCTTCCTCTAGCCCATCAGTCGTCTGGATGTGCACTTGAGTGTATTCTTCCTGGTTGGAATGATGATTTAAAAATCCATGTCTGCATGCTGGAGATCAAAAAAGAAATCTCCGAAATTCGTGGTGGACTTCATGAGATCAAGCCTACATACACACACATTCTGATGAAGAATATAGCTAGGAATTCTTTCAACCCAAACATGAAGAAATAGATAGAAACTGAGGACGTTCAGGTGCTTACGGTGCTCCCAGGCAGGAAACAACTACTAATCACATAAACAAAGAAAAAGGACAAACCCAAACACAAAACCAGCATCCAGAGCGGAGGATGCCCGAGGTAGCAGCACGCCCTCACAGGGCGGCTAACACAGTGAGGCTGCGACTGCTGGTCCTGCAGCAGAGACACTGACCATCCTCATCCTAGAAACCAGCAACGCTCTGCCACAGCTGCCCTCGGCTCAGCATTTACTGGGAACGGCAGGGGAATCACAACCCTAAAGTTGAACCAGACATGTTACTCTTCTCTTTTCTTCTTTTGCTTTCTCCCTTTGTTCAGCTCTGCACAGCTGACGTGGACAACAGCGTCTAGACTGAATGACATAAACAGTTGCAGTTAAATGGCTTTTAAAGTCTGTTGCAGAACAGAATACAGACTTCTCTGCGGACTCCCTGGTGCATCAATGTTGCCATCATTTCTTGCAACTACTCCTCCCCCGCCCCTTCGAGCTGGGGCAGGGAGGGTCACCATAGCCCCCGTTACTGCTCCAGAAAGTCACTCTGTCCTTGAGGGTCTCCTTCAGTTTGCCTTCAGCTTTGTAAACAGACATCTTACTAAGGTGTCCTCAATCACCTCATCCAAGCGTGTCATCTGTTTCCTTCCAGGACTCTGACTGATACAGCTTCTCTTTCTTCTTACTATAATAATATAGAAGTTAAAAAAGAAGAAGAAGAAAACAAAGGCATTTAAGAATTCACTTCCTTAGGATCCTAGGATGAAGATAAAATAAATAAGCTACAAGGACATATTCCACGGCACAGGGAATATAGACAGTATTTTATAATAACTATAAATGGAGCATGACCTTTAAAAACTCTGAATCCCTATGTTATACACCTGAAATTTATATAATATATACATTGACTTATTCCTCAATGAAAATTTTTTTAAAAGATGACTATAATTATTATGAGGAGAGCCTACTGGATTGTGGCTTAGTTATTCTGCATATAAAAGAACTTACCTGATAATCATAGGAAGCATTCTTTCACAGTAGAAGTGAGTTCCAGAAATGTGAGACAGATGATTTAAGTCAGGTGAGTAGCAACATAAATATTGTATTCAAGAATGAGAGACAGAAAACTTAAAATCTTTAGTAACTCTTCTGGAAAATGGATGTGGCAGGAAGTGTTGCAGTTTATCTAAAAGTAAATCTATGTTCAAATAAAGTCTGATCAGTTTCGTTTGTAGTAATGGACCCACGCTGGTTTCTTAAGTTTGCAAACGTATGATAGGAATATGAAATAATGTTAATGTCAACGTTAATGTGAGAGTTTAATGTTAGGGGAAGCTAAAACTTGGTGAGTGGTATCCAGGGAAACTACACTGTCTTTGCAATTTCTCTATAAATCTAAAATTATTTCAAATTTTAAAAATTTATTTATATTTCAAAAAGATGAATCCTATGAAAACACAAACCTTTCTGTTTTAACAATTTTTCTTATAAATCCTAACCTATACCCACAGGATGATGTCTAAGAAAACAGTGCTTTTTGAACAGAAGTTAATTTTTAGAAAGGTCATTCTCAAAAGCATGCTTCTTATAAACATCCACCAATCTTTGCCTCTCCTGCTTTGTTTTAAGGCTACATTTTAGGTTTTATACAATAAACATGTATTACTCTTATAAAAAAAAGTCATGATGTTATATTTTATGATAAAATGTGTTTTAGTTTTAGTTTAAAAAAAAGGAATCAGTCGGGGGAGGGTATAGCTCAGTGGTAAAGCACTTGCTTTCTGCAGGCAGCTCTGTGCCACCTCGGAATCTACTGGAAACCACTGCTCGCTCCCTCGCTCGCTCTGCTTGGAGTCGCGAGAACAGCGCCAGCCCCAGAACCACTGCTTATCAGCTGTGTGGTCGTGAGCCTCCATTTTCTCAGCTGGAAGGACAGAAATAACATCAGGTTAAACTGTGCACATTTAAATGAGCAAGGGGTGAACGCAGCCGGTACAGCCCCAGTACGTGCCGACCTCCACAGACCTGCCTCCTCTCCCCGCACCTCACTCTCTGCTCCTTTCTCTCTTCCTGCTCGCCCTTCTCCCTTAGTCACATGTGTTTTTCACCTTTGGTAGCATCAGACATTTTTTTTTAGCAATTTTTAGCCAGTGAGAGTGCTGGCCAGTGAGCTGCTCACATTGTGGCATCTTTCTTCTCTACTTTGGTCTTTCCTTAGATCATCCAGCCACTTGTCATGCAGCCCATGTGATACTGGGTCGAATGGTTCATTAATGTTTCCCACACAACATATTCTGTGAGGTCTTAATAGACATCTCAATCAGAAACAGGGAGGGAATTCTATGGTTAAATACATTTGGTAGATGATGCATTAATCCGAGATAAAAAGATTTCCTTCTTGAAGAAATTCTCAGAACTTTACAAGGCTAAAATGCACTGTGAGTCAGCGAGGGGGCCGTAGTTCCACAGAAAACGCTTTTAAAACACTGAGTTAAATATTGCTTTTGCATTCCTTTAAAGTTAAAAATAGAATTACTATATGATCCAGAAATCCCACTTTGAGATATATACCAAAAATAATTGAATGCAGGGACTTGAAAAGATATATGTATTCACCAATGTTCACAGCAATGTTATTCATAATAACCAAAAGGCGGAATAAATCCAAGTGTCCATTGACAGATGAATGGATAAACAAAATGTGGTACATCTGGAATATGAATACAATGGAATATGAATACAACAGAATAGTATTCGTCCTTAAAAGGAATGAAACTTTGACACATGCTATGCCATGGATGAATCTTGAAAACATTATGCTAAGTGAAATAAACTGGTTACAAAAAGATAAATATTGTATGACTCCACTTACATGAGGAACCTGGAACATTTAAATTCATGGAGAAAAAAAGTAAAATGGTGGTAGCCAGGGCTGGGATGGAGTGAGCTAGGGAATTATCGTTTAAAGGGTATAGAGTTTCAGTTTGGGAAAATGAAGAGTTCTAGAAATGTGTGGTCTTGATGGTTACAAAACAGTATGAATGCACTTAATGAATTAAATGCTTAAAATGGTTAAATAAGTAAATTTTATGTTATGTTTATTTTACAACAATAAAAATATACAAATAAATAATATTGCTCTTGTATATTGTTGTTTGGGGAATTGCACAAGAAAAGTTATAGTCTCATATAACTGATTATCAGAAGCCATATTCAACTTTCCTTTTTCCAGCAAAGGAATCAGAATGCAACTCCAACCTTCTTCACAGAAAACCCAAAATAGGCACAACCAGTTAAGCAAACAAGGATGTAGGACAGAATGCTTAGGGTAGCGAGAAAAAGCTCAAACATCACACATGCATTCCCATTGTCCACTGACTGTGGTCAATATTGCCTTTCAGTAGATAATCCCAGCCCTCTAATTTCTGTATTTGTGATTGATTACACTTTTCTGCATCTTCTTGAAGTTACATGTGGTCACGTGACTGACAACAAAGTCGTGTGTCATTTTCATATGGAAGTTTTAAGAAATGGTGTGTGATTCACCACTTTTTTTTCTGCCTAAGCTTGCAGCCAGGATGTCCCAATGAAAAAAGTGTACATGGGGGCCCAGGCTGAATTGCAACGCACACGCAGTGTGAACAAGAAATAAATCGCTGTTGTTTCAGTCTCTGAGATCCTGGAGCTAGTCATTATTGAAGCATAACCTAGCCCAGCCTGACTGATATTACTAAAGCTCCATCTGCTATCCAGCATTTGGCAGAGTGTTTTAAAGTGATGCAAAACCTTCAGTAGAAGACGATTGTCAAAGAAGAGATTAGGCTTTTGGCATTGGAGATGCAAAGTCTAAAACTTTCTGTAATTATATTCACTAAGGCCATCATGGAAGAATCAACTGATTCTCTGCTGAACAGCTTCAGGCAAGGATAGTGTGAACAGAATATGGCCACTGGAACAGTATCTATGGACAAGAAGAGTTTAGACTAGAATAAATGCTAGTTCTTCAATCACGTGGTTAACCTGAGAATTCCTACTCCCAAAGTGAGACAAAGAGAGATATTTGGGTCATGGGAATTTTTTTTCACTCTTCCTCTAAGACATATATCTAAATGATACCCCAGATACTTCCAATGTGAGCTTATACACAAGGTTGACACTGTACCTGTACTTCAGTTTTCACCCGGAGTCTTTTTGTGACCTCCTCAAAATGCATAAGGATATTGCTGTGAGCCACTCAGTAAGGCTGAGCGTTTCTACATATAACCAATGATGGTGATGAACCTAAATGATCTTAAACTGTGACTACCTGGTGATTAAGTATTGTCTCTTGCCCAGCATTTAGAGGGATCTAGTAAATGGTATCTAATGAATTGCAGAAAGTACTTTAACCAAAGATCTGAGTTGGGACATAGAACAGAATTGTCTTTTCCCCCAAGGGGCTCACTAAGGTAGCCTGCTGACGCCGGTAGCTTCAGAAAGAAAGTAGTAAATGATTTAACTATCCACATCCATTAGTCAACCGAGACAGGAACCCTTGAGTATTAAACTGAATCATATAAAATTGTCAACATTCATAATTTCTGACCCATATAAATGCCCCTTTTTACAATTTAAGCAAACAGTTTATCAAAATGATTCACCTGGTAGGTCTGGAAACCATAGCTGATAGCTCTTGTTCTAACCAGTTCTTGCCACAGCCAATACTCAGTAGAGGGTTCTAGAAGCTGTGCTGAGCAGTGGGTACTGGGATGAGTGCATGAACCCATGGCTTCACCTCCAGCATCTGTGCACATGGTATGGATGTTATCTGGGGTTTCCCCATCACTCCTCCAGCCACTGATATGGCAGTTGGAAGCGAAAAGAAGCCCCTCCTCCAAGAAAGAACTGCAGACCCTGCAACTGGAGCCATATGAACGTTTGTAATAAAGGAGAAACACACTGCTTAGCTACCACAAGAGTGAGCGGAAGGTGAGGAATAGGTAGAAAAGTTGACTGTAGGGTTTACAGCTAATTTTACAGAAAGTGGACAAACTCCTGCACAAACAGTGACTTGGTCAATTCTCTTATAGCCCCACACAGTGGGCACCACTATCACCATCATCCCTGTTTTACAAATGGAGAGACTGAGGCATGGAGAGATTAAACAGTAGTAAAGTGAGGAGCTGGGCTTTGAGTAGAGAGAGTCCAGTTCCAAGACACGCACTCCTCAGTTCCGGGCTGTGAAGAAGGTCATTTCCAATGCCTACAGGTGGGCTATCTGTCTTTCCCAAGAAAGATAAATAAACTCTAAATCAAAGAAACATTTTTCAGTTACTAAAAATACCGCCTGGCCATCTTATTCACTTCCTCTGAGAGAAGAGCCGGCAGTTAATCCCCAGTGCAGCCTGAATATATTTAATGGTTTTACGTGCCTCTTGGGCAGACTCGGAATGTCTTGAATCCAAACATCTGTGAAAAAGCTCTGTTAGCCCCTTTGTAATCCTGCTTTCTCATAATTAACAGCGGTTTCCCCTCCTCCTGAATCGCCTTCCGCATAAATTTAATAACAGTGCTTGACCCTGACTGTTATGTCTTATTTTCCAGGCAATCTGCCGTGTGCACCATTTATCATCCCATCATCGGAGAAAGCCAGGTCTTTCCAGTAGTTAATCTTGCACAAGAGGGCAACAGGTTTATGATCTGGAACAAAATTGCTTAGCTCATTCTTGTGATCAGTCAAATGATGACAAAGTATTTTCCCCCCCGCATTTTAAAAGGGAATTGTTTTCTGCTTTTTCCAACTTTATCTCCCTCTCCATCTCCATGGGAAATAGAGTGCAGCTGCAGTCATATATTTTCTGACTCTCAAAACCAAAGAATTCCCTGAGGCTTCCTCCCTCTACTCTGAATCCCAGTCTCTTCCTCCTCTGAGGCCTGCCTTGGGGGCTATTTCAACCCTGAGTTATATATTTGAATTCTTATGTCAATTACTAATTAAGTTTCCTGCGATATCTCTTCTGGTGTTGTCTGAAACAAATAAATGCTTGTGCTGCCGGGGTGTGGCCAAGACGCCAGAGTAGGAAGACCTTGAGCTCACCCCCCACCGAGGGCACACGGATGTTACACCATTTACAGAACAACTATCTATAGAATGACCTGAAGGCTAAAAGAAAGGATTTTCCACAACTGAAAATACAAAGAAGGGAGAGATAAATTAGGAGTATGGGGTTAACATATACACATTACAATATACAAAACAGATAAGCAACAGGACCTACTATATGGCCCAAGGACCTATATTCAACAATATCTTATAATAATCTATAATGGAAAAGATCTGAAAAAGAATATATAACTGAACCACTTTGCTATACACCTGAAACCAACACAACATTGTGAATCAACTATACTCCAATTAAAAATATATTTATATATATAGAAGGAACCACAATAAGATGAATAGGAGGGCAGAGACATGGTAAAGATTCCTGGATAGGTGGCCCACAAACAGGAGGATAATCCAATTGCCAAGTGTCTCCCTGAGGAGTGGAGGGCCTGAGCCCCACATCCTCAGCCTGAGGGTCCTACACCCGGAGGAAGAGCCTGCAGATTGTCTCGCTTTGAAGGCCAGCAGGGTTTGTGCACAAGAGAGCCAAAGGGCTAGAGGCATCAGGCTTTGCTCCTAAAGGGTACACAAAATCTTACATGCCTGAGTCCCAGTGTGGAGGCAGCGGTTTGAAAGGAGCCTAGATCGGAGCCACTTAGTGACCTTGGAGAGCCTCCTGGAGAGACGGAGAGCGACTGGGACTCCCCCTCGGGACGCAGATTCTGGCAGCAGCCTCCTTGGGGACTGTGCTCTCCCGTGAGGACACTGGTGCTGGCGAGGGCCATTTGGAGTCCTCCCTCCAGCCTGTTACCTCCAGGGGCTCACCTCCACACCAACAAGCCAGCAGTAACCACACAGGGAGGACCTGGCAGCCAACCAGGCCAGGGGCCAGCTCCGCCTACCAGCATGCCCACGGTACTCAGCCCTGCCACAAAAGAAGGGACCACACAGCCTATGTAGTGGTACCTGATTACCAGAGGGGAGTGTGCTCCAGGCCCCACATCATGTATGCTGCATATGGCCGCTTCTCCAAGATCAGGAAGTGTAACCAACCTACCCAATACATAGAAATAAATACAGTAATTAGGCAAAATGAGGAGACAGAGAATTACGTTCCAAACAAAAGAACAACACAAAACCCAGAAGAAGAAATAAGCAAAGTGAAGATGAGCAATCTACCCAATAAAGAGTTCAGGGTAATGATTATAAAGATGCTCAGGGAACTTGGGGGCATAATGGATGAGGACAGTGAGAAGTTGAATGAAGATGGAGAAATATAAAGAATAACCAAACACATCTAAAGATTACAATAAATGAAATAAAAAGATACTAGAAGGAATTCAGTAGATTAGATGATACAGAGGAATGGATCAGCAAACTGGAAGACAGAGTAGTGAAAATCACCCAAGCTGAACAGAAAAAACAAAGAGTTGTGTAGAGTCAGCCCCTTAAGAGCAGAGTGTTTCTCAGCCCGTGGACAGAGCCAGCTCACGGCCACCTGGTCAAAAGCAGCAAGAGATCCAGTGCTCTAGCCTCATCTTCCCACTTCCCTCCAGTCCCCTGCTGGGCTCCCTGGTACCTGAACCCAAAGGAAGCTAGAGGAGCAGGCACCCAGCTGAGGTGGGTGCCCCACAGATCAGCAATGCAGGAGGAGAGAGTGGAAATGAAAATACCATGAACTGTGTGTGAGGGGCTTGGAAATCATCACTCTGCCCTGAGAACAAGTGAAAAGCTGAACAAAATGAAAAATTACAACTCCTCTTAAATATGTCAGAGTAATGAGGTCATGGGGCAAACTGCTGCTCCCAAAATTGGAGAGACAGGCAGGCAGGCATAACTTAACCAGAGTACTCTCAGGAGCAGAAATCTCCCTGGAAACCAACACCGGGGTAGGAAAACCTGAGCTCTAATGGATGAATCATTGGTGGCTGGGTGGGGACAACTCTGAGACTAAAACAGTCCAGGGGGACCCAAGGGAATATTACTCAGCATTGAAAAAGAAATGAGCTATGAAGCCATGAAAAGACACAAAAATTAAATGCATGTTACTGAGTAAAAAATTCAGTCTTAAAAGGCTACATCCTGATGATTCCAGCCCGCTGACATTCTGGAAAAGGCAAAACAGTCATGGAAATTAACAGATCAGTGTTTGCCAGGGATGAGATGGGAAAGGAGCCAACAGGCAGGGCAAGGAGGACTTTTAGGACATAGAAGATACTCTGTATGACACCATAATAGTGGGTACATGTCATACATTTCTCAAAACCCACAGAGTGTCCAGCACCAAGAGTGAGCCCCAGTGTCAACTCTGCACTCTGGGTGATGGGAATGTATCAGTGCAGGTTCAAATGTACCTCTCTGGTGGGGGATGGAGGCTTTGAGTGTGTAGTGACAGGAGATAGACGGGAAATCTCATCCAAAAGTGCTCTAAAAAATAAAGTTCATTAATTAAAAAATTATAAACTATGGTGACATGAGCCACGAGAAGAATGAGGACCCGAGTGCTGACTCAGAGGATGCACAACCTTTCAACACATGTTAGAGTCGACTCCCCACTGCAGTGACTCCCCGTCTCTGCTGTGCATCAGAACCATGAGAGGATCTTGGAATAAATACAGGTGTCCTGGCCCCTCACAGGACAGCAACTGGATCAGAGCCTCCCCGCAAGGGGCCCCAGGTCGGGGGTTACTGCCGCCTGGTCTTCCTAGGAGCACTTTTCTGGGCATAGTAACTACATGTCTTTTTATCTTGAGACCCAAGGTCTCACTTCACCACAAAATATCTTTGAATCTGAGTCCAACAGAAGACTCATTTACCTATAGTTTAGGTGAATATTGCATCACGTGAGTTTTGCATTAGAATGGGCTCTTGTGAAAAGCTTTGCAAGAAGAGTCTCTTCTGATTCCACAGTAAATCCAAAGGCCCTAACTGTAACCCAAGCGTACTTGGTGTATTTATTCCACATGTCGCTTGGCTTTTATGGGGAGTTTCTCAAAACTAAGATGGCTTGTATTTGGCCTTCATGAATGTAGAGCCATCTTAACTAAAAATATGATGCCCCTGCATCAGTTAAATTGGGAAACCTGTGGTGTTTGTCCAACTGCCCATGGCTGCACTGAGGTTTTGATTTAACACCTGTTGTCTCTATTTCTCATTAGGATGTTGCCCAGGTGATGCAGGCACAAACGAAGCTGTCCCGGAATTGTCCAGAATGTACTGGGATGATGCCTGCACTTGCTTTTAGCACCCAGACCCAGGATACAGGGGTCAATCGTTAGCTGCATCTTCACTGCATGTGTACCAAGGTACAGTTTCCCTCTTGCCATGCTTGAGTCATGGAATAAAATGTCTGCTCCAGCTGCTCAGAGGAGAGGGATGGAAGAAGCATGGAGGCATGGAGCCCAGCAGGATGGACGGTCACAGGCATGACAGTGAGCTCAGGGAGAGGGCTGGTTTGCCCTGAAGACTGGCAGCTGAAACAGAGAAAACTTTGAAGGAAACTTCTGTGGACTATGGGATGGATCTGATGTAGAGAGTGAGGAACAAGGGTCAAAACAGGAGGGGTCCCCAGGTGTCTGGACTAAGCAACGAGTGGAGGGTAGGTATCTTCTGACATGGGGATTCTGGAAGCCTAAGGGGGCCACCCGTGGCTGGCTCCTCCGAGGACCGTCACAAGGGTGTGGTTCATCGCGCTCCCTTAAAACAGGCCACGTCCTCAGGACAAGATTCCTCCTTGGCAGATAGGAGCTGCTGAGATAGTAATGGGGAGCAGGGCACCTGTACACTCATAAATTCATTCTGCCAGGCTCTTCATGCCGTCAGGTGTGCTCCTGGGCCAGACCTTTGCCAGAAATGCCCCCATTCCCTTTGTCTTTCCCCGACTCCTGTCCCATAGGCATCTGAGGATCTATGCTCTTCTGTGTCTGGTCCGAGCATGGGTACCGCCTGGCACCCACGAGGAGGGCCTTCAGGGACAGAGAACAACGCGGAGTCCAAATGCGCATGCCTACTCCACTCTCTACGCCTTAGAGAAGCAGGCTTCACTGGACGTAGTATATCTACGCCTTGATGACATTTTTTCAGGATTCTCCGGGAGAGTTTTACTGTGGGTTACTTAGTGCCAAATAACCCACAAGATGATTAGAAAAGCTCTTCATTCCTCTTCTCTGACCCACATCATCCACCAAAACACAGCCCCATCCATCCCCCTCCATGGTCTCCCTGACGACCCTCCCCAGTGCTCCCTGCAGACCTTTGTGATGCCCGCCCTTTGATCATGCCCGCCCCCCCCCCGTCCACTCTCTCCCCACCTGCAGACGTCCGTGTAGGATACACCTCACACCATGTGCTCAGCTTCCAGCCCTCACACGCCCCTGGTGTCCCTACCCTGCGCTAGAGAGACATCTGTGCAGCGGGCCTGCTCCCCGCCCTCCACCCCCTCTCCGTCCTCTTTGCCCCATTTCCCTGCCCAGAAACCCAGTTCTCAGGCCTTTATATATTCCCATCTTCTCTGCCTGGAATATTCCACCTCATGAGCTTCCCAAGCTAATGCTTCTTGCCTTTTTTTCCCCTTTTTTTCCTTAAATTGAAGCATAGTCAGTCTATAATGTGTCTATTTCCAGTGTACAGCACAATGTTTCTGTCATAGCTACACCTACATATATTCATTTCCATATTCTTTTCCTTTTTTTTTAATTGAGTTATAGTCACTTTGCAATGTTGTGTCAAATTCCAGTGTAGAGCACAATTTTCAGTTATATGAACATATATATATTCCTTGTCACATTTTTTTCTCTGTGAGCTACCATGAGATCTTGTATATATTTCCCTGCGCTACACAGTACAATCTTGTTTATCTATTCTACATTTTCATATTCTTTTTCATTATGGGTTACTACAAGATATCAAATATAGTTCTCTGTGCTATACAGAAGAAACTTCTTATTTATCTATTTTATATATAGTAGTTAGTGTCTGCAAATCTTGAACTTCCAGTTTATCCCTTCTCACCCACTCCACCCGGCAACCGGAAGTTTGTTTTCTATGTCTGTGAGTCTGACTCTGTTTTGATATCAGCATAAATGTCACCTCCTCCTGTTACCCTGTCACCCCTAATATCCATCACCCTATTGGAATTGTCTGCAGAGCAAATATCACCATCTTTTTTTCTCTTTTTTATTGTCTGACTTGGCCCCTCACTAGACTGTAACCTCTGGGGTCCACACGCCCACAAACTCCCAGGTTTTCTCCATCCCTGCGTCCCAGTCACCAGAATGTGCCAGAGATTATAGAAGCTCCATAGATATTAGTAAATAAATCGAAGTGAATGAAGTCAACAAAACACGCGCGCGCGCGCACCCACACACACACACACGCAAACTGAACTGGTCATCATCCAAAATGATTCAGGCCTTTTCTGGGCTGCTCTGTGCCCGAGGCTGCCCCCCGCCCCTGGCCCCGCCTGCACCACCAGGCCCTCTGCGTGGCTGCTCATTGCTCCTTCAGTAAATGAAAGGACAGGACAGAGCAAGGGGGCAGGACCCTTGTTCCTCTGACAGCCCCTCCCTGAGCTCAGACGACATCTCTTGTCCCTCATTCGCCAGGCCCAGGACTGAGAACAGCTTCCCATGCTGTTCGTACCTGGGAGCCCCCATCCCTGGTCTTACCCTCCCACCGCCACAGCTCAGGTGTCTGCCTTCATCCCAGTTCCTTCACCTGCACCATTTGGATGACATGCTTCTAGTTGAAACCTTCTCTGATGTATCCAGCAACTCCCCACCTTTGTGTATATCACTTAGGATTCTTCTGGATACATACAGGTGGTGTGTGAGTAATTTTTTTCTTTTTCCTTTATTTAAAAATTATTTTCAGATTTGAATATCTCTTACTTTTACTTTTTTAAGATACTGAAATAACCATTAAAATATCTCTTACTTTTACTTTTTTAAGATACTGAAATAACCATTCGCTGTGGTCTGAGTGTACTTGTCTGTGTGCATATATGTGATTGCTACAAAAGGCATAAATTTTACTCTGTATGATTTTGAAATGTTTAAATAACAGGCACTATATTAAAATATCAAAGGTTAAAAATATGGAAAAACAGGTAACAGATGACTGAAAAATGCCAACTCTTCTAAATGAATCAATGATATTGGAACTAAATTAATAAAAAATTATGATTTTTGAGTGTTTAAAAATTTTGCATTGTTTTTTCAAGCCAATCTAATTTTAGGCAAATATTTAGTTACTTATGCAGATTTCTAATAGCTCACATCCTACAGTAATCACATGTACTAATTTAAGCATTTTTATGAATATTTCCTTGGTGGCTTAAGAAATAGTGCCTTTTGATTTAATCAAGCACAACAACTAGACCATCTTATTCTAGTGGGTCTAAGGACATAGAAAAAATTAATCATAGGAATTATATTCAAGGAACTTTATTGGAAATAATATCTTACAAATTATATTGGTTTATCTACTTGAATAAGAACAACTAAGCTACCAATTAACTAAACAAATAAACTAAAAAGAGAAAAATTAAAATTATTTAAAGGGAGAAAATCTGCCCAGCTATTGTGCTGTGGTTGTGAGCGTCTGGACCGGCTGCTGTGAGCTGAGTCACACCTGCAGGTGACCGCAGGTCCCTGCTCCCTCACCGCGGTGCCCTCCTCCTTCCCGGGGGGCCTGATGGCCCAGGCCCCCCCCGCCCGACACTGGCGGGCCCCTGGGGGCTGTGGGCGGAGCAGCAGGAGCACCAGGGCCCCTGGGGGGAGGCTGGACGTTGGACTCGACCTGGGCCAGCATCTGCCGGGTGCGGTCACTCTCCTGTCGCAGCTCCTGGAGCTTTTTCTTGGTGGCCACCGCCGCCATCCAGCCTTCCCCAGCTCTTTTCTCTTGGAAGTGGATCTTCTTGAGGTGGTAGGAGGTGGTTCTCTCCAATTCCTCGCCTGCGTCTTGGGCCATCTTCTTGCAGAGGTCGCGCATCTGACGTGTGGAGTCCAGGTCTCTACACACGTGGGTGAGTTGCTTCTCAACTTGTAAGCAGCGAGCTTCCACCTGGGACAACTCTCTGTGAAGCTGCGTCACACAGTCGTCATAGGCGTCAGGCAGACTTTGAAGCTTCAGCTTCAGCTGCTCAATCTCACCATCGAGCTGGGAATTCTCACACTTCACAGAGGCTTCTTCTGTTTGGAGACTTGTAACTTGTGCTGTAAGCTCTTGGATCATCTGCTTTTCTTCCCGCAGGCGCCTGGCTGTCCCCTGATGTTCCTCTTGGGGACGGGGAAGGGGCACACTGCGGCCAGCATCACCAGTGACGCCCTTCAGATCGCCCTCTGCCCCGTGGACAGGGCGATGGCCGTCTTCTGCCCCCTCCTTCTGCTGGATGTCTGTGCGCCCGCCATCCGCGGGGCCCCCACGGAGGCAGGGCGAGGGGCTGGCCTTCAGCAGGTGGTCTGCGATGGATCTGAGTCGGCTGATTCTGTCTTGCAGGACCTGCGCCTTTCCTGCCTTCAGCCGCTCCAGCCTCCCTCCCAGCTCCTCCTTTCCCTGGACTTGTCGCTCCCTTCTTCTAATTTCTGGGTGAAACCGTTCTGGATTTTCTGAAAAACCAACCCTTTTATTCAGATCATTCTTTTCTTTCTTCTGAGCTCGTTCTCCATTCTCCTCTGATGGCTTTAAGGTGTGTTTTCCGTCAGCGACTCGGGAGAGTTGAGGAGGCTGGCTCTTCAGTGCCTTTTCTATAAAGGCAACAGTGTCCTCAAACAATGTCTTTCTCAGGTTTTCTTTCAAGGCCCAAAAGCATAAGACTTTTAACAAGGGAGGACTGGCCTCCGGCCCAGGTGGCTTGAGGGCTTCGTGGGCCTGAGTCGTCGGGCCCGTAGCCTCTTCACATTTTCCACAGACTTCGTCTCGGGCTGAAGATGTTTTTCCAAGCGACCTCCCCCTTCTTAAAGCGTACCGTCCACTTCCTGCCAGGACCAGCACCCCAGCACACACCAGGCTCTCCCAGCGAAGCACAGGCAGACCCGGGACGTGTGTCAGGCTTTCGTAAACAAGCAGCAGAGCGCCCCACAGGGGCTCCAGGATCAGCTGGAAAGTGGCCCCGCGGGCAGCCCGCAGGACCTCCATGGCGGCGAGGCCTCCGCAGCTCTGCCTCTGAGGACCAGCGTCCTGTGGGCCCAACTGCCCGCTCAGAACCCTGCGGTGTTCCGTCTCCAAGGTAAGCAAGCGCCTGCCCGCCAGGGCGGGCAGCTGGGCCGGGGGAGGGGAGGCCAGCCAGGTCCTGGTCCGCAGTTGTCCCTAACGTCGCTGGCAGTGGAAAGCGACCTCACTTACCCAGGCCCTGGGGGAGGGGGAGGGCTGAGCACAGCCTGGAGCTGGGCCACTCGAGGCCCGCCTGGCCCCACAGCAGACCTAGGGGGTCAAAGCAGGGCCAGGCCCGTCCCGTTCTGTGCCTAAGAGGAGGTCAGGGCAGAGTGGTGGGGCCCTGTCCTGGTGAGAGCCAGGCTCCTGAGTTAAAGGTTCCCTCTGCTGCAGAGACAGCTGGTCCTGCCCCAGAGGTCCCGGGGATCCCCCTCCTCTGAGGCTCCCTCTTCCCTTGTGTAGGGGACTGTGGGGGACTGGGGTGAAGGGTGAAGGGTGAAGGATGTCCCCAGAGGTATTAGTTAAAAAACATGGATTCTCATCCTAACACTTTGGGAAAATCCATTGGAACTAGCAGAGTCATAATTTCAAGTGTTCTGTGGAGCCAGCCTGTCCCTGTGTGGTCCGCGTGCTGCTGGTAGAGGGGGACCCAGCTCTGGGGGTGACACAGTCTCTCACATAGCCCTGCCATCTTCGGGAGGGTCTCCAGTCCACTGAGTCATCTTCACAGTGGGCCTTTGCGGAGGGTGCAAATCCTCCTTTTGGCTCAATTAACCAGATTTTATTTCATTAAACCACACCCGGCTCTCCTAACATCTCCATGGCCAGCCAGGCTCAGAGCCTCTAGGTCATGCTCTGGGCCTCTCCCAGGAGAGGCTGGTCTCTAGTCCTCTACTGACGTGGGAACAATGTCATCTGAGGCCAGCCCGGGGGTCCTGGAAGGTGCCAGCCTCAAGAGCTCTGTGGGACGTGGAGGGGGCTTTGGGAGCAGGGGGATACTCCCAGGGGAAGGCAGCCCCCTTTCAGGGGAGGCAGGAACCAACTCTGTACCTGCAAGTCGTCTTTAAAAAGGGTCCAAAATGGGGGGAAGAAATAATAATATTCCACCAAATACCAAATGAGTCTTGAAAGAGTGAACTAGAGTTAAGACTACTGCCCTATAGGCAGGGCCAGGGTGTTAGTGAGTGAAATGAGAAGATGCCCATGGAGACGGTTCTGAAAACTGGGGGCAGCACAGCCCCTCCCCAGCCCCACCGGCTGGGGAATTTGCAGGAGCAACAGGGAGAAGCCTTCCCCCTCCCCTCCATCTCCTCCCTTCCCTTCTCTTCTTCTGCCTCTCATTTTGTCCTTTTCTGTTTTTTTTTTTAATTTATATTTTATCAACCTGATATTATTATTATGAGCATATATTATCTGTAACTCTTGACACGACATGTAGCCAGGTTGAGGTTTGGTCCTCCTGGTCGTACAGTGTCCCCTGAGACCTGCCCCACTGTCCCAGCATGTGAGCCACCCCTTCCTGCTTCCTCTGCCCCCCGGGCCGAGGCCCCACGTCTACTGAGCAGCCTCGGCCTCCTCCTACTCATTAGCGCACTGGCACCCAGGGCTCACATCCTCCCAGGTTCTCCTCTGCTCCCAGGCCACTTCCAGGGCCCTCCCAGGGCCCCTTCCTGTGCAGAGCGAGGCAGTGTATACATATGTACACTGAAACTGATAATGAGAACTCAATATAAAGTAAAATGCAAAAAACAAAACCCAAGAGCTCTTCTGTGTACTAGAAAAATGCAGCACCTGTTAGAGGAAACTGTACAACTTTATTTAAAGGTGCATATAAGGCTTGAATAAAGGGGGAGACACTCAATCTTTCTGAATCAGGAAAGAGTCAGATGGTAACATCTCGTTTTCCTGCAGAGATCGAATCCACCCACCCTACCTCCCACCAATTTTCCTGTATCTTGACAAAGTGACTCAAAAATGTTCATCTGGAAGAATAAGTAGGTGTGAGAAGATGCGTTGTGTAGGTAGTGAGTGGAAGGAACACCAGCAATTGCTACACCTGTAGTACATCTGTAACAGAAGAGTTTGGTGTATTGTTTTGGCAGAACATTCAAAGGAAAAGCGAGGAGAAGGCACACCTTAGAAAGCAAACCCTAGTACGTATAAAACCTAGAAGGCAGTAAAAAATAAAATTACAAATAAGGAGGTTAAGAAAGGATTACTCAACATATGCCTCTGAAAAAATTAAGTAAATATTTGGGGAAAATAAAAAATAAAAAAAAAGTGAGCACCTCCTCTATAGCTGCATGATGATGTTGCAAATAAGACACGGAAGCTGGGTTCGGATCCCAGCCCCACGACGTACTTGCTGTGCAACCTTGGCGACACCAATAACCAAAGTGTGATCAGTTCCTGGCAGAACTGTGAACAGGCAGATGTTTAACATCTGTAAAAGAAGGACATGGTGCCTGGCACATGGGATATGCTTAATAAATGACAGTTAAATTCAATGTAAAAAAAAAAAGGAAACTACATACAATCTAGAAGATGTTTTAGGTTAATTTCTGTCTAAACATGATCTTGGAAGCAATGAAAGCAATCAACAAAATCACAGAGGGAAAATGATCACATTTGACCACATAAAAATTCAATATCTATATGGCAGGTTACAAAAATCATGGGCACACTTAAAGTGGAAAATGCTTTCTATAAATATGATGCTCAGCTGGTTACTATATATAATTTGTGAAATATCATGGAAAATGTATTTAAAATTAAAATAGAATTTGTGCAAAGAATAGGAAAGATCACTATACAAAAAAAATGAAAACTAACCAAAAATTTAACATTTAAGTCATCAAATCTACCAAGTTTTAAAGTATATATTTTACCAAGTTTTGAGCAGGACATCCTGAACTGGGCATTCTAGTCTTGCTGGTGAGAGATTTAATTGGTACCAGTGCTCTGGAAGTCACTTGCTAAAATATGTCAAGAATCTTAAAAAGTCTTGTCCTTTAATATACTTTGACATAAAAATTCCAGTTATAAGAACACATCCCAAGAACATAATTGGCTTTTGGACTAAATATGCTGCATGAGAATATTTATTACAGAATTGCTTGTAATAGCAGAAACCTAGAAACATGACTTAAAGTCCAACCAGGATGATGATATTTAACTATAGGGAGCAGGAGAGAGGATTTGGGGAGGGGGCTTATGATTAGATATAGTTTATTGTCAGTGAAGCTTTTGTCATGGGAGGTGGATTAAAGGGTGCTTATTACACAACTAAAAATACACAAATATGTGCATGAAATATACCTGCCTCATGTGCACCAATGATGAAATTGCACCTTGAACTAAGGAATGTAATTTAGCCAATTCAGAGGAATGGACATCCAAAAAAACATATAGATAGATAGATAGATAGATAGATAGATAGATAGATAGAAGACAGATAAATAGATGATAGATTAATATAGACGGTAAATGTGGATATACTCACACAAACACACATACATATATATGTATATACAGTTATATATATATATATATTTTATTACATAACATTTGAAAATAAATTTTAAAAATACTCTAATAGTATCCAGAAACATGAGCTACTTGGAGATAAATTTAACAAAAGGTACATAGGATCTCTATAGTGAAAATTACAAAACAATACTGAGAGACATAAAAGAAAGCCTAAATAAAAGGAAACATCTACAATGTTTAAGGATTAGAAGACAATGTGTCGTAAGATCAGTTTTCTCCACATTTATCTGTAGATCCAGTGCAAACCCAAACCAAACTAGAGCAGGCTTTTAAAAATAAAAACTGACAAGCTGATCCTAAAATGTATATGGAAATTCAAAGCGTCTAGAATAGCCAACACAATCTTGATAAAGAACAAATGTGGAGGAACTACACTAACTGACTTGAAGATTTAATATAAAGCTAAGTCCTCAAGTTAGCGCTGTGCTGTTTAAAGAACAGACAAAAATAGAGCAGTGGAACCAAATCGAGGTACCAGAAATAAACTGAACATATACGATCCAATAATTTTTCAACAGAGATGCAGAAGCAATCCAAAGGGAATTTTTTTTTCAAAAAATGATGTGGAAACAGGTAAATATGGGGAAAAAAGTATCTTAATTCCCACTTCACACCATACACAGAAATTATTCCAAAACTAAAACGAAAACTATATAAAGCTCTAGAGGAAATCAAAGAGAATAACTTCATGACTTCGGGGATGGGCATAAACTTGTTAGAGAATTCACAGAAAGCAATAACCATTAAAATTTGTTTTGGTAAATTGGAATTTATCAATATTCAAACTTCTGCCCATCTAATAGATGTTATTAAGAAACTAAAAGACAAATCACAGATTAGTAGAAATTATTCATATACAACTGTTAAGGGATTTCTGTGTAGAAATATTTTTTAAAACTACTACAATTTGGTAATAAAAACTACAAACAACTCAATTTAAAAGTGAGTGAAAGTCAAAATACCAGTGACATTTTTCACAGAACAATAACAAAGAATCCTGAAATTTATATAAAAGCACAAAAAAACTTTGAATAGCAGAAACAATCTTGATAAAGAAGAACAAAGCTGGAGGTATCACACTGCCTGATTTCAAACTATACTACAAAGTTTTGGTAATCCAAACAGTATGGTACTGGCACACACGCACTAAGAAACAGACACATAGATTTCTGGAACAGAATAGAGAGCCCAGAGGTAAATCTATGCTTTTATGGTCAACCAGTCTATGACAAAGGAGACAAGAATGTGCAATGAAGGAAAGACAGCCTCATCAATCATCGGTGTTGGGAAAACTGAACAGCTACATGCAAAAGAATGAAACTGGGCCCCTGTCTTATACAATGTAGAAAATTAAACTTAAAATGGATTAAAGACTGAAACATAAGACCTGAAGCCACAAAACTCCTAGAAGAAAACACTCTTTAATATGGGTCTCAGTAATATTTTTTTGGATCTGTCTCCTCAGGCCAGGGCAACAAAAGCAAAAATAAACAAATGGAACTACATCAAACTAAAAAGCTTAAGTACAGAAAAGGAAACCATCAACAGAACAGAAAGGCTTTCTACTGAATGGAAGAAGATATTTTCAAATAATATATCCAAAAAGGAGTTAATATCCAAAATACAGAACAAACTCATACAACTCAATATCAAAAAAAAAAAAAATTCTGTTAGAAAATGAGCAGAGGAACTAAATAGACATTTTTCTAAAGAAGACATCCTACAGATGGCCAACAGACACATGAAAAGATGCTCAACATCACTAATCATCAGAGAAATGCAAATATCAAAATCACAATGAGACATCACCTCACACCTGTCAGAATGGCTACTGTCAGAAAGACAACAATTAACAAGTGTTGGTGAGGATGAAGAGAGACGGGAACCTTCATGCACTGTTGGTGGGATTGCAAATTGGTGCAGCCACCATGGAAAGCAGTTTGGAGGTTCCTCAAAAAATTAAAAATACAACTACCACAGGATCAGCAATTCTATTT
Source organism: Camelus bactrianus (assembly GCF_048773025.1). Lineage (NCBI taxonomy): Eukaryota > Metazoa > Chordata > Mammalia > Artiodactyla > Camelidae > Camelus > Camelus bactrianus. Next base: position 6,557,541 of record NC_133539.1, read on the forward strand.
CTGCATATTTACCTGAAGGAAAAAAACCCACTAATTTGAAGATATACATGCCTCATTGCAGCATTGTTTTCAATGGCCAAGATATGGAAGCAACCTAAGTGCCCATCAATAGATGAGTGGATATAGAAAATGTGATGCATCGATGCAATAGAATATTATTCAGCAATAAAAATTAATGAAATCTTGCCATTTATGACAGCATAGATGGATCTAGAGGGTATTATACTAAATGAAGTAAGTCAGACAGAGAAGGACAAATTCTGTATAATTTCACTTATGTGTGGAATCTAAAAAACAAAACAAACAAATAAAGCAAAGTAAAACAGAAACGAATTCATAGATGCAGAAACAAACTGGTAATTGCCAGAGTGGGGGGAGGTAGGTTTTGGGATAAATAGGTAAGGAGGATTAAGAGGTACAAACTTTGAGTTATGTAATAAATGCCATGGGGACATAATAGAAAGCCCAAGGAGTACGGTCAATAATACTGCATACAATAACAACTTTGTATGGTGACAGAGCATTATAAGACTTATAGTGGTGTTCATTTTGTTAAGTATTTAAATGTAATTAAATGAATCACTATGTTGTACACATGAAACTAACATAATATTGTACTTCAACTATATTTCAATAATGTTTTAATTTTAAAAATTATTGTACTCATGTAAGCTTTTTGGTGTTTCTGTGTCAGAATCAGCACTCAGATTGTAAGCTTCCTAAAGCAAGGACTAGGATCTACATCTATTTGCACACCCTGGAGCATCTAGCCCTCTACCTTCATCATAGTAATGGGCCCTGCGGTCACTTACTTTTGGATTTGCTCCCCATCTTTGGCTCCTCTCTCTCAGTCTTCCCAGTAGGGTAACAGCACAGTCCATTCCCCAACCCCCCACAGCCACTAAGTCAGCAAAACTCTGCTCTGCTATGAAATGAACCTAAAATCCTAGTTCTCCTCACTTCCACCGCTGGCACTGTGATCCAGCCCCCGTCATCTCAGCACCTGGGTTGATGTAACAGTCCCCCTGCTGGCATTCTTGCTCCTGTTTGCATCCCGGTAGAAGGTTCTGCACAGAGCAGCCATAGGGGTCCTTCTTATCTGTGTGCTTTGAATGGCTTTACAAAGACAACATTTACATATTATAAAACTCACCCAAAGTACACAATTCCAGTGCTTTTTAATGCATTCACAGAGTTGTGCAACCACAACCACAATCAATTTTAGAAACTTTTCATTGCCCTAAAATGAAACCTGCCACCCCTTAGTCATCAACCACTTTCTCCCTTCCCCTGAGGCCCTGACAACCACTAATCTACTTCCTGTCTCTGGATTTGCCTGTCCTGGACATTTCCTATAAATGGAATTGTATAGTATGTGACCTTTTGTGTCTGGCTTCCTTCATTTAGCAAAATGTCTTTAAGATTCATTCATGTTGAAACATTTAACCATTCCTCATTACTTTTTATTGCCAATTAGTATTCCATTACATGGACATACCACATTTTATTTATCCATTCATCAGTTGATGGCCATTTGGGCTGTTACCACAAATAATCCTGACTACTATGAATAATGCCGCTATGAACATTTGTGTACAAGTTTCTATGTGGGCCTTTGGTCTCATTTCTCCTGAATATATACTGAGGAGTGCACTTGTTGGATCATGTGGTAATTCTATGTTTAACATTTTAAGCAACTTCCAAACTGTTTTCTAAAGCAGCTGCATCATTTTACATTCTCAACAACAATCCATGAAAGTTCCAGTTTCTCCACATCATCACCAACACTTGTTATTGTCTGTCATCTAACCATCCTAGTGAGTATAAAGTTGTATTTCATTGTGGTTTTGATTTGTATTTCCTTAACAGATAAGGATGTTGAACATCTTTTCATGCTTAACATCATTAGCTATTAGGGAAATGCAATTTGCATTAACCATTTATAGATCTTCTTTGTAGAAATGTCTATTTGAATCTCATTTTAATTGGATTATTCATCACTTTATTATTCACTTGTAAGTCTCCTTTTTGTATTGCAAATATAAGTCCCTTATCAGGTACATGATTTGCAAATATTTTCACCCATTCTGTCTTTTCACAGTCCTTTTAAATATGTCTTGTCTCTCCTCTGACATTCCTTCTCACCAGAAAAGGCTCTTCTGAGAACTTAGATTCAGTGAGCACCTGTTTGTTGTGTCCCCTCCCATTATCAGTCTGACCTCATCTCTTACTACTCAGCTCACTCACTCTGCTCCAACCACATAGGCCTCCTGGTCAGTCCTCCTGCCTTGGGGCCTTTGTGCCTGCTATTCTGTTCTCTCCCAGATATCTGCATGGCTCCCTCACCTCCTCCAGGTCTTTAAGGCAGATGGTAAATAAAGGACAGTGTCTCAGGGGAGCCTTCCCTGTCCACCTCACTTAATTGGCAACCACCCCTCTACCCTGGATCACCTCATGAACATCTTTGCTTTGTTTTCCTCTGTAGAGCTCATCATCTTGTCTTTCTACATTACACTTATTTATCTGTTTATTTCCTGTCTCCCCCAACTGGGCTATAGTGCCATAAAGTTGAGTTTTTATCTGTTTTGTTCACTGCTCTAGCCTCATCACCTGTAACAAGCAGGTGGGACTTGAAGGAATAATTCTGCTCCTGAAAACCTACAAGGAAATCAAAGTTTCGACAATCAAAACACTTTAAATTCAATCAAAGAGCACATTTCCTAAAGTAAATATGTCCTTTTTATTACATATCCTTAGAAAAAGAGGTGCTTCCAGATGTATCCATTTTATGCTTTCTCATGGATTTTTTTTGGCTTTATTTTCCACAGAGGACAATTGAACCACCCAAATGGGGGAAATTATTAAAATTGCAAAATGTGGAGGAGGAAGGAAATGAACATATAAGACAGAAAAGGAATCCATTTTTTTTTCAGGCTATTAAAGAGAATAGTGGTGTTATATTCTCGGCCAATCCAGAAAAACAATTATGAAAGTAAACACAAATGGTTTTCTGCCTCATGGTTCAGAAGCACCTCTGTGTGTTTGTTCACTAAACTGATGTGGTGTTTCTCTTCCCATGATTTGGAACCCAAACCAACAAAGCAATTTTATCCTCTCAACTTACTTATGTTGCTTTCTGCCATCACTTATAATGAACTCAGCAACTGGATTCATTCTGTAATTTTATGCTAGATGGACAGCTGCAATCCTTTGATAAGGACGCCAGCCATTTCCCTCTGCTGTGTATTAAGACACAGAATCTTGTATCTCCTTTCAATGTTTCTTGGTTGATCTTGATTTTACTCACCCAGATTCTCTTTAACTCTAGAGCAAAACCTCACATCACTTCATCCACCCCCACTCTTCCAAGGGCACTGGGAGAAATCCTTCACGTCATCACCTCCAATGTGATCACCTGGTCCGAGATGTTATTATTTCTCCCTGGATTATTGCAACAGCCTCTTAACTGGCCTCCCTGATTTCCCCTTGGTCCTGAGAATCAGTGAGTAAGCAGCTTATCCTCCACAAAATACGGGGATCCTTCTAAAGCCCAAGTCACATCATGTCACTCCTCTGCCTCAAACTTTCCAGGTCTCCCCATTTCATTCAGCTAAAAAGTCATCATCACCCTCACAGCAGCTGCACCCACCCACACACCCACTCATATCCAGCCCCTGGTCTTGCTGCCCCTGGGATGGGCCAGGCATAATGCCATCTCAGGGTCACTACACTTGAGGTCCCTTTGTCTTAAACATTGTCCTTCCAGAAATCTGTCTGACTCTCTCCCACTCCTTCCGGTCTTCATTCAAACTATACCTTTTCCAGTAAAGCCTTCCCTGATGATCATATGTAAAATTACAGTATCTCCCTTGACCCAGAACCTCTGTCTAATTCAGTACATATTCTACTTCTGCAGTTAATAGTCTGTGTCCTTCTCCCCACTGGCTTGTGATGTAAATGAGGGCAAGGCTTTGATCTATTTTGTTCACTACTGTTTCCCAGTACCTGACATGCATAGGAGACACTCAACATTTGTTGAATGAATGAATTACATGAATAAATGCATGTTGGCTGCCTTATGGGTAACAGCTGTAGCAGCTTCTAAATAGCTTTTCCAGCATGTAGAAGGGACTTGCTCTCATTTCTCTTAGGTAAATACCTGGGAGTGGAATTGTTGGATTGTATGGAAACTCAATGTTTAACCTTTTGAGGAACTTCTGAACTGTTTTCTAAAGCAGCTGCTCTGTTTTATATTCCCACCAGAAGTCTGTTAGGGTCCATATTTATCCACACCCTTGTCAACATTTGTTACCATCTGTCATTTTGATTGTTGCCATCTTAGTGGGTATGAAGTCATATCTCATTGTGATTTTGATCTGCGTCTCCCTATGGACAGACATCCGCTAGGCAGACATCAAAGAGACATAAGGAGATAATTAGAAGAGCCTCTAGGATCCTGGGCTCACCTCCAAGTGTCCCTCAACCAGAGGGGAGCATAGGAAAGATGGCCATGAAGGGGCCAAAAGGTTCAGCCCCTGGTTCTCTTTTTGGCATCATCAGAAAACATCAGTGGGAGATAAAGGAGACTGAGCAGGTGACAGCCCCATATCCTGTTTATTTCGATCTTCACCTTCAGCAGTGAGGTGGTTCAAATGCACCAGTTTCTTTAAGGGTGTTAAACCAGGGAACAGCTCCTATCTGAATGGTGGGAATGGTGAAAATTTTATTGGAGACACCTGTCTTACAAATATTTTTTAAATCTCTGCATCTATAAAAGTCCAGTTTGCCAGTTGTATTTTGGTCTCACGATTCTTGTTATCTTTCAGAGATGTTCTTCAAAGAGCATTTAGAAGCCCAAACTGGGCTTCAAAGTTAAGATGACAAGGAACTGAAATGGAAACGGCTTGTGTTAATATCCCTGTTGTGCCCCTCAGTTGCTTCCCCTTTGAAAGGCACCATCAAGATTACCTACAACCTCTGCTGATTAAGGGCAGCTTTGCCTTCGCCTTCCCGGTTGAGAGGTGGCGCTGATGTCCTTCTGCTCCATTGATGCCAGACCTTGGGGAAGCACCTTCCAGCCAAGATGGTAAACTGACTGTCCCGAAGTGGGGCTTTCCAGTGGGGTTGGAAGGAGAGCTCCCTGGATGAGCAGCTGACACCGTTAACAGTTGGTGCCTCCTCCCAGCTTTCCCTCAGCCTCTCCACCACCCTCTGTGAGAGGACAAGAGCTGAGAAAGGGGGACGAATGGTCGGGATGAGCATGAGCATTATGGGTCTTACTGGACACTTATTCTGAAGGTCAGTACAACCTGCTAAGGTGTTGTGAGCCAGACCAGTGTGACAGCACTCCCCCATCCTGGTAACTGCGTGCCCGTCCCTTCACTTTATGACCATACAACCCACTGTGTTTTTTATTTCACCATGCCTGGGCAGGCATCATCTCCCCATAGTGAGCTTGGAAACTCTTCAAGGTATTTGTGTCATACAGACATCTTGTCGTTCTCTGTTTTTTCTTTTAGAGTGCCCACCAGGCCCTGTGCCAGCTTCCCAGGGAGGGTGCCTGCAGATGGTTGATGAATTAAACCCGCCAGTGCCAACCACCCACCTCTGCATACTCCCTAGTCTTTCAGACACACCCATGACATGTCCTAGAAATGCGTGACAGTGTATGTAGACTTAAGGAACAGCATCTTTTCAAGTGAAACCTATAAAACGAATGGGAAGCTGCGGTAGTGGTTCATTCCATCCTGGAAGGGTTTCCACGTGGCTGTCTTCCAGACACCTCTAAGCCTCCCACTGCTTCCAGAGAGTAACACAAGGCAAGTCCCCATATTCTTGTCTTTGAAGAAGCTGAGATTCACAAAACCATATTATTGGCTTAATCTCAAAAAACAAAACAAAACAAAAACGTGGTTTTGAAGATGAGACCAGGTGTTTAGCCTCCTCACTTCTAGCCTAGTTCTCTTGGCCACATTAAAGTTTTTTTTGTTTTGTTTTATTTTTAACAGCCATATCCACTCTTTCAAAAATCTAACTTGGTACCCAACAACAACAAAAAAACAAACACTCCAAGTCAAAAATGGGCAAAGGCCTTGAATGGACATTTCTTTTAAAAAAAGATATACTGAATGGCCAATTAGTACATAAAAGATGCTCAACATCACTCATTATTAGGGAAATGCAAACGAAAATCACAATGATATACCACTGAGCCGTTAGAATGGCTACTGTTTTTAAAAATCAGAAGATAACAGAGGAGATGGATAAATTGGAATCCCTGTGCACCATTGTGGGGAACGTAAAATGGAAAAGCCATTGTGGAAAACAGTATGGCGTTTCCCCAAAAAACTTATAAATAGAATTACCACGTGATGAAGCATGCAATCCAGGTACATACACAAAAGATTTGAAAGCAAGGTCTTGAAGAGATATTTGTACAACCATGTTCATAACAGCATTATTCACAATAGCTAAAGTGTGGATGCAATCCAAGTGTCTATCAACCGATGAACAGATAAATAAAAGGTAGTAAATCCATTCAGTGGAGTATTATTCAGCCTTTAGAAAGAAGGAAATTCTGCAGTATGCTACAACATGGCCGAACCTTGAACACATTAGGCTAAGTGGAATAAACCCAGACACAAAAGGACAAAAACTGTCTGATTGCACGTATATGAGGTCCCTAGAGTACTCAGATTCATAGAGACAGAAGGTAGAATGGCAGGTGCCGGGGACTGGAGAAGGTGGCACAGGGAGCTGTTGTTTAAAAGGAGTGGTTTCCTACAGAGAAGAGTTTTACAAGATGCAAAGAGTTACGAGGGTGGATGACGGTCATGGTTGCACAACAACGTGAAATGTACTTAATACCACTGAACTGTAGACTTAAACGTGGTTAAGATGGTAAATTTTACATGCGTATTTTTTTAGAAGGAGAAAAAGAATCAAATTGGATCTTCAAGGACTATCTCTTTCCCATTCACACTAACATCCCTTCACCTTATGGTCTGCAGTCTGTTCGTTAGACCCATGGAGGGAACTTAATAAAAGTGATGGTCACACAAAAGCTGCTGGAGATGTGGCAGAGCCGGAGTCCTGCGTGAATTCAGAGATTATTCATGACGGGTAAGCACGCACCCCCTGGGCCCCTGACAGTGAGCTGGGCCCTCAGCAGGTCAGACAAAGCAGCTGCCCTCATGACCTGCTCGTCTCCTCCAGGGTCCTTCAATTTAATTCTCCTCTGCTAGTGGACATTCTTCCTTTTACACTCGATTTTGTTTCCTGGGGAATCAAACCGCTCTTTGGTCCTTGAACTGACCACCTGCCAAGCCATAAACATTTTTAAATTTTTCAGCCAAGTATGATATTGCTGAAAACCTGCTGTTAATAGATAGTCAGTCTGGGTCTGACAAGAGGCTGGTGGTGGACTCCAGAAGCCAGCTGGCAGCCATTCTGTTTTTATATTCAGTCAAGTCCATCTGCAGGCCCCTCACCTTGGCCAGTCCTGCCCCTGTGCAGTGGTCCTGTGTCCCCAGGCATGACGTGTGCAAAGGAGCAGGTCAACCAGAAGGGACGTCAACAGCCATATTTGGAGGAGTGATTTCCCAAGTGGAAGTTCATGTTATGGTGGCCTCATCTTATCACCCGGAAAAACAGGGTCCCACCACTCAAACAAATAAACTGCATCTTACTTATGAATTTGACATCAGTTCAAACATTGTGCAAAAAAAAACAACAAACAAAAAAAACCAGTCACTTGGGTCTGAGATCGTAGGGCAAGAGGCATTTTCAGATCACAGTTCTGTCTTTTCCGAACCAGGAGTACAAGCATCGTTAACCTGGGCAAGGTTCATTATGGTTAAGCTGCATCCTGAGGACCGGCTCGACGAGGCACCAGCATCTCTCTGAACCTTCCAAGCTCCCAGGCTGGCTGTCTGACAGCCTCAGAGGCCACTTGCCTCTAACCCAGCTCATCTTAATGAGAATGCGCTCTCCGGCCTACAAACTAATTCTCTGATTCTGTCTGCTCAGCCTGCCAGTAAGTTACCTATTCTATTCAGCTCTGAGAGCAACTTGTTCTTTCTTTTTGTAATTACTGGCAAGAAGCTTACTGAGAAGAACAGGTTCAAAGAGCTCGATGCCATTAGCAGTGAGCTTTCCTCTGATTTATGACCCCCAGCACTCACACGGAGGGAGGCCCTGAGCTGGAGCTCGGCCCACGCTCGGTCCTGGGGAATGTGTCTCACCGTTGGTCTGCCCTCGTACCATGCACTCTCACTGGGACTATCTCCTTTCTTCTTAACAACACTGTGAGGGAGAGACTGATTTTTACCCACCTTTTTGGAGATGACACTGAGGCACAGAGAGTTTAAGAAACATGCCCAAGGTCACACAGCGAGTGATTGACAGAATCTGGATTCAGCCTCTGTCTCCTTAATCTGAAAGCTTCTGCTTCTGGTCACTAGGACACCTGCTTCCCACTAGCTCGCAGGTCATAGGTAGTAGCCACAGGCACAGGGTGGCTTTTCACAGGTACTTCATCAGTGGCCGGGGTGCTGGTATCCATGTCCTAGGGAGCAATAACAAACCACCACAAACGTGGTGGCTCAAAACAATGAGGACTGATGCTCTTACAGTCCTGGAGGCCAGAAGTTGGCGATCAAGGTGTGGGCAGTGTTGCGCTCCCTCCAGGCACTCTAGGGGAGGGTCCTTCTTTGCTTTTTCCAGGAACTGGTGGTTCTTGGATGCCCTTGGCTTGTGGCAGCACAACTTACTCTGTGCCTTCACCTCCTCATGGGTCTTCACATGGTCTTTCCTGTGTCTCTGCCCCTGTGTCCCCCACCCCAATCTCATCTCATTTACTCATTTTTAAATTTAAAATTTTTTTATTTCTGTTGAGGTATAGTTGATTACCATTGTTTCAGATGTGCTGTAAAGTGATTCAGTTACACATACAAATATATATCTATATATCCATTCCTTTTCAAATTCTTTTCCATTATAGGTTGTTATGAGATATTGAGCATAGTTCCCTGTGCTCTACAGTGGGTCCTCGTTGTTCATCTCCTTGATATGTAGTAGTGTGCACCTGTTCATCCCAAATTCCTCATTTATCCCTTCCCATCCTTCCCCCTTTGGTAACCACAAATGTGTTTTCTATGTCTGTGAGTCTGTTTCTGTTTTGTAAATAAGTTTATTTGTATCATTTTTTTAGATTCCACATAGAAGTGGTATCATATGATATTTGTCTTTCTCTGTCTGACTTACTTCACTTACTATGATCACCTCTTTGTCCATCCATGTTGAAAGCGACCTGGTCTTGATGTTAGGTTCCCTCCACGACACATGTCCATGGAAGAAACAGCCACTGCAGCTCAGTGAAGCCTCTCACTGGATGGGTTGTTTGAAACCACAGTACCAGTGGCTTCACTGCATCTGAATTTGGGCTGTATGCGCTTGAAGAGGCAAAATTCAAAATTTCTGGTAAAGGAGTAAAAACAATTCAATAGAAAAAGGATGATCTTTTCAACAACTGTTGTCGGAACAGCTGGGTATCCATCCACAGGCAAAAGGAAATAAGCCCAACTAAGATCACACCTTCTACAAAAGTGGACCAAAGATTTAAAAGTGAAGCGCAAAACTATCAAACTTTTAGAAGATGAGAACTTCACGAACTAGGATTGGCTAAGAGTTGTAGACATGATGTCAAAAACATAATCATAAAATAATAAATCAATAAATTTTACCTTATTGAAATTCAAAATGTTTACTTTGTGAAATGTCCTGTTAAAAGGATGAAAAGACAAGCTGTAGTCTGGGAGAAAATATTTGCAAACCATGTATCGGATCAAGGACCCACGTTTAGAATATATCGTGAACTCTCAAAAATCAAACCATCCAATTAGAAAATAGACAAAAGACATGAAGGGACATTTCACCAAAGAAACTATACGGATGGCAAATAAGCCAATGACAAAACGTTCAATATCATCAGCCAGCAGAGAATGTGAATTAAGACCGTGATGAGAGATCCCTGCACACTTCCCAGAGCAGCTGAAAGAAAAGTCAGGACACGGACAGATGCTGGCCTGGCGAGGAGGTGGGGACGCTGGGTTGCTCATACACCTAAGGTGGGGTGTGAAATGGTACTGCCATCCTAAAAAGTAATTTAGCAGTTTATTAAAAATTGAACATACGCTTTCCGCACAACCCAGCAGTTGCACTCCTGGGCATTTATCCCAGAGAAATGAAGAGTTATGTCCCCACAGAAGCCTGTGCTTGAATTTTCATGGCAGTTTTATCTATAATAGCCCCAAACTGGAAACAACCAAAATGCCCCTCAATCTGTGGATGGTTAAACTGTGGTAAATCCACAGCAAGGGACATTCAGCAATTAAAAGGGGTTGAAATTTTGATACATGTCAGGACTCATATGTATCTCAAGGGCACTTTGCTGAATGAAAAAAGCCGATCTCAAAAGGTCATATACTATGGTTTCATTCCTATGACATTGTTGATATATGCATTTATTTATGTATTTATTTACCGAGGGAGTAGGTTTATTTATTTATTTTTATTGGAGGTACTGGGGATTGAACCCAGGATCTCATGCATGCCGAGCACACACTCTGCCACTGAGCTATGCCCTCCACCCTCATTCATGGAACATTCTTGAAATGACAAAATCACAGAGACGGAGGACAGATTAGTGTTTGCTGGGGTTACAAACAGTGGAGACGCTATGGGGGGTGTGAGTGTGATGGAGCAGTGTGAGGGAGGTCCTTGTGTGGATGGGACAACTCTGCATGTTGATTACGGTTGTTGTTACGAGAAATCTACACGTGATAAAATGACACAGAGCTTGACACACGTATCAATGTCAGGATCCTGGATTCGATGTTGAACTATAGTTACACAAAATGTAACCACTGGGGGAAACTGGGTGATGGGTACGTGGGCTCTCTCTACACTATCTTCACAACTTCCTGTGGGTCTATAATTATTTAAACATAAAAACTTTAAAAATTGTTAAAAATAATAAAAACTTAGAAACGAATCACCCCCCTCTTAGTGTTTAGTTAATCTGGAAGCTTGAAATATCCTTGAATAAAGGCAGGACCATGTGAGGATGCTGTCACTGCTTCCAATGCCTTAGCAGAGAGCTGGAACACCAAAGTGGAGGAACCCTTCTGCTTGGAGTCACACAAATTCTGAAAACACAGTTCTGCCCTATTAAAGAATGTCAGAGGATGTAGAGTTTTGATGTATGGTGTTCATAAATCCAGCTCTCATTTTAACAGCTGTGAGCTGCAGGCTCACCACGGTGGGTGGTTAACAGGCTTCCCTGACCCCGCCCAGGTTTCCAGCACCCCTGCAGCCTCTGAGGGGGTGTAACCCCAGGTAGGGCCACCTCCTCGCAGAGCCACACGAAGTGGCAGTCCAGCTGGGGAGCCTTGTGGAACTCTGGTCCCTGAGGAGCACTAAACACCACGGGAGGCAAACATCTCTGGAAAAGAGGAAAAGGAAGAAAAGTGAACTTATCAGAATTCAACTCAAAATGAGTGGCACACCTGGCCGAAAGGAGTTCTTACATAGATGCCAAGGGGACAAGGAGGTGCACACCAGGTGACACACCAGGTGCAGGTAAACGAAATCCCACCAAGAGGCCGGGTCCTTCATCCACAGGTTTCCTTGTACAGATGTGGGAGTGTTTGGAACTGGATAGGATCCCTCAAGACCACCGAGCGGACGCTGAAGGCTCAAGCAGGTGACCTTCCTCTTCCTTCCTTTCCTGACACTGCACTGAGGCCCCCCAAAGACACACCCACTGATCAGAGGCCACTGATTAAGCCCAGCACTGACTTCACGGGGGAGGGGCAGAATCCAGAGGGCACCAGTGTGTCCGGCTGGTTCTCTGTATTATTTACAGAAGGAATGAGTTTGTGGTGAGGATCAAGAGGTGAACTGCAGGAGTCAAAAGCCAGTCAGACTTCCAAGTCAGTTATGATTCTCACAACACACACTTGACGTCTGCTATCATCCCCTTCAATACTTGTAGTTTTGCACTGTTTCGGGACCTGCACTATGTAAGTCATTGCAGGACCGGTTGTGGCTCCTCATCCTTTATGCTTCCGCAGTGAGTTCCTGTGTTAGGTTCCTGCAGCTGCTGAAACAAATTACCACAAACCTAGAGATGCAAAACAACACAAACTTATTATCTGATAGTTCTAGAGATCAGAAGTCCTCAAATCAAGGTGTCAGTCAGGCTGTGTGCCTTCTGGAGGCTTCAGGAAATGATCCAAGTCTTTGTCTTTTCCAGCTTCTGGAAGCCTCTACATCTTTGCCTTATGGCCTCTTCCTCCATCTTCAAAGCCAGCAAGATATCCGCGTCTTCCAATCTCTCTCTGCATTGTCCCACCTCCACCTGGGACTCTGACCCTTCGGCCTCCTTCTTATAAAGATCCTTGTGAATATATCGGGCTCACCCTGATAACCCTGGACAATCTCTTAATCTCAAGATCTTTACTTGAATCATGTTTGAAAAGTCTGTTTTCCCATGTCCAGGGATTAGGGTGTGGACATCTCTGGGAGGCGGAGACGGTCCTTATTCATTATCTTATTGTTAGTGGTAGTTTAACAAAAACCTGGGTGAGGGGGTGAATGAGACAATAATTAAGACAATAGTGTTTCTGAGGACAGCTCTACCTAAAAACAGAAACACATCATATAGTGGAGAATCTGTAAGGTTCCAACTTCGTTCATATTTAACAGAAGAGCAGGAATTATTCTTTTTATCTTGTCAGTAAAGAGTAAGATATCTTAAAGGGAAACATGTGACACAGAAGAAATTTATAAAGTCTACTCCTTTCCCATGTATCATTAACAACCAATTCAAAACATGTTTCAGAAAAGATTTCAATCACAAGAGCAAAAGAAGAAACTTAAAAACCAGTTAAGGAATGAGAAATCCATCAGTATAAATTAATAAAGCACGTATGAGGCTCACATGAGAACAACTTAAAAACTTTATGGACTGACATAAAAATACTTAGCTATACAGATTCTTCATATTCCTGGATTGAAAGACTCCATATAGTAAAGATGTCAATTCTCTCTCCAGATTAATCTGGGGGGAAAAGTTTAAATGGAACTTAAAAACTCATTCTCACGTTCAAGTGGAAAAATAACAGTAGTTTTTGAAAAATAAAAATAGGGAAAAATAATTCATGTATTCTGATATTGGAGGATATTTATAAAGTTATAACTTAATGAAGAATGGTTCTGGTTGAAGAAACAGCAGACGAATGAGACAAAATAGACATTCTTAAGCAGTTCTGAATACATAAAGAAGAATTCAGTACATTATATAAGATGGCATTAAAATCATTACAGAAAGGCAAATAATTATTTGATGAGGTAGCTTAGAAAAATAAGTATTTAAATTTAGAAGGGAAAAAAAAAAAACATAGAGGCCCAACCTTATATTGTACTCCAAAAGAAATTTCCAGTGGATCCAAAAAAAAAAAGTCCTTTTGTTCACTCCCTGAATGCCTCACGTAAAGAGCCCACTGATGGCTTGGTGTCTATCCGGACACCACGCTGGAGTGACCACAGGGTCTGGGACACTCAGCACACGCTCACTGCAAGGGCCTCTCCTCCCAGCTTCCTTTATCCTCTTTCTGACCCCAAGTGCGGAAACCCAAACACACGCTTTGACAGGAGACATTGCACTAGACTTTCTGCCACCACCCAAAATATCCTCTTTTAATTTTTGCAAAATATAGACCTCAACCCATGGGGTAAATGCTCCTGGGTTTCTGACCAGACCAATGACCCATCCCTCTGGAGGAAAGAGTGAGGCAGAGAATGTCACACAGGGACTTCCCAGACCATGCTGGGTCCCAGAAGCACAAACTTGCATAGCAAGTGATGTGCATATGGCAGCTGCAGAAACTGTAGGAGAAATTACCCAACTCACCAGCATAGATCTTCCTGACAAAGCCATGCTAAGAGTAGTGAGTAGAACTGTGTCCCAAAAAGAGACATGTTCAAGTCCTCACCCCAATACCTGTGCATGTGACCTTATTTGTAAATAGCCTTTGCAGGTGTAATCAAGTTAAGACAAGTTCAGACTGGATTAGGGTGGTCCCCACTCCATTGACTGGTGTCCTTGTAAGGGGAGGGAAATTTGGATAGAGGCCCAGACCTGGAGGGGAGAACGTCACATGAAGACAGAAGTACATACTGCAGGGATGCAGGTATAAGCCAAGGAGTTCCAAGGACTGCTGCCAACCACCAGAAGCTGAGAGTGAGGCATGGATGTCAGCTCTCCCACAGAACCTCCAAAACAGAACCAACCCCACTGACAGCTTGATTTTTGACTTCTAGTCTCCAGAACTGTAAGAGAATGCGTCTCTGTTATTTTGAGCCATCCAGGATGTGATACCTTGTTACAGCAGTTCTAGGAAACTAGGACACTATGAGTTAGGTCTACTCCAACAGTCACCTTCCAGCACAGGGTGATGCTGGTGATGAGCCAAGGTGTATCTATACCTTCTTGCGAAAAGATCAGTGTATCTGGACAATTCAGTCCACTGCTAAAGGTTTAGTCCAGAGCCAGCAAATTGAATGAACCCACACCCCTCCTCCATCCCTGTCAGGACTGTGAGAAAATCTACAGCTAAATCTTCTAAGACAGGTGGCTGTGATCCTGTTTTGAGAGAAATTTAATTCTTCTGCAACCATCCTTACATACCCTGTCCAGAGAGACATTGCCCTTTAGGCAAGTTCTTTCTTAAACCCATCAACTCATGCCCGTCACCAGACAGCAGGGTTTCATCAGACAGCAGAAGGTAGGAGTAAGGCATTTCTTTTCAGCCTGACAAGCCCTGGCTTCAGAGCCCTACTAAACAACCCTTCTATCGAGGTAGTTGAAGTCTCTGAAACCTTTGTTTGGTCAGACTCCCTTTTAAACTTACATATTTTGTTAATATCCAGCATAATGCAAAATGCGTGACCATAAGAGATGATTTATGAATGACTTTAAGGGAAGAAAAATCACTTTGTTTTGGAGTTTACCATCAGACTCATTTTTTAAGCAGTAGCAAATGAAAATCACTACTCTTTTTTCATAGGGGAAAAAGAAAGCTGAAAAGTAATAGCATACAGATTTGGGAACTAGGTCGTTTTTATTAGACTAAATGTGTGTGAGGGATGAGAGCTTCTTGGAAATGTTCACTGTTCTCCAGTAAAGGCAAAATAGGATGACCTGCCTTATGACTCAAAACCTATTTCCAAGAAAGTGCCTCAAAACTCCTTCCTCTGTTTGGGCTCCAGATTGACACAGATTTAAAACCTAAAACACTTACTACCATTTGATGGTGTTTTTGTTGTATGTTTTTCATTAGTCCCAGAGTATTCATCACAATGGTAATTAGACATGTATCTCTTCTCTTAACTCGGAATAAAGTTGAATGCATTGGAAACAACACATTCCAAGAAAAGCGTAATTTGCTTTGGACTGAGATTTATAGAAGCCAAAGATAATGGGGAAGTCTTTTGTCATCTAGGAAATTGAGTGACTCTAATCATACCAATTTTTATTCCAGATCCCATGAATTTTACCTAAACCAGGGGTTAGCAAACACTTTTGGTAAAGGCCAGATAGAAAGTACTTCAGGAGTGACAGCCGTATGATCTCTGCAGTAACAACTCAACTCTGCCACTGTAACAGGAAACAAGCCCTAAAGAGAGGTTGTAGCGTGAGAAGGAGTTAAAACGAGGCAGGAATGAGCTGGCTGCAGAGACTAACGATTTGCTGGGGAATAGTAAGTTCAATGCAGAGAGCAATTCTTCAGGAGAAAGGGTATCATGCAGTGATTTGAGAAAATTGAAAATCATCAGCTTGCTGCCCAAGCAGTGCTTTGAACGATATGATGTCATCACAGGCAACCACAGCCTAATCGGTCTTTATGTGACGGTAATCAGTGTAGGAAATATTCATGTCCAGCATCTTTATGGATGAATCATAATGGCAGCTAAAAGAGGCTATTATGCTGTTGTAATTCATGACTCTTTATAGGCAGCCAAAAATGTTAATTCTAACAAAAGAATTTGAACACCAATGGAGGAGATCCAAAAACAAATCAAAGAAATCATATACCACTTCATCTGTTTATCTACCTCTTATACTGAAAATATTTTTGATTTTGAGAAGAAACTATCCTCTGGTATTAACTAATTATCAACATTAATTTAAAATATTCTACTAAGAATAAATCACATTATGTAATTATTAAAAGACTGAACAGATAAATAATGACTAGCAGTTAGGTTCAATTTAAAACATTTTAATATATTTGACTGTAAGCAGACATAAAACTATTTAAATGATGAGAAATTTAACCACATGAAAATACTCAAAGCCTCTGCACCTTCTAAAAGACAAGGCATCCATGTTTCTTGGGTAAAAAGCAGGAGGGTCAGACACCAGATCTTAGAAGCTGTGGCCTAGAATTGACATCCATTACTTCCTCCTCCAGCATATTGGTCGGGCGCTCTGTCTAAATGAGCACATGGACGATTGGTGAGCAGTCGTTACAAAATGTGATGTTGCAGGTACCAAATGGAAAGACAGAGGAAGCTGTTAGTTTAGCAGGTGAATCTGAGTCTGGAGCACAGGAGAGAGATCACAGAGAAACCAGCTAAAGGGAGAGAGAGAGTGAGACTGGGAGTTGGAAACAATGTCCTTTGCCTAAGTCTAAAGCCCAGCTATCTCCCTAAATTTCATTTGGGAGACATGACTTAACAGCAGCAAAAAGGATTTAAAAAGCAAAACTTAAGGCCTTACGAGATCATAGACATAATACGGAGCATCTAAGAATACATTTTAAATCAAGTTGTTTGAACAGAATTTTGTTTTTAAGAAAAGGAACATGATGGGTTGCCTCCATGTCTCGGCTTTTGTAAATAACGCTGCCACGAGCATTGGGGTGCACGTCTTTTCGAATTAGCATTTTCGTCTTCTTTGGATATATATCCAGCAGTGGAATTGATGGATCAGATGGTAGTTCTATTTTTGGTTTTTTGAGGAACCTCCAAACTGTTTTCCATAGTGGCTGCAATGAAAAAGCAACGAGGGTATATTGCACAGCACAGGGAAATGTAGCCATTATTTTATAATAACGTTAGAGAGAGTATAAGCTATAAAAATACTGAATCACTATGTTGTACATCTGAAACTAATATAATATTGTAAATCAACTATACTTCAAAAAAGGAAGGAAAAAAAAGAAAAGCGAGATGAGAGTTCTGTTCTCTTCCAATCTGTCCAAGTTACAGTTGGGTTACTATATTCGGATCTGAGTAACACGGGGAAGAGAAGCTGGATAAATTTAGGATGTATTCAAACTGAATACATCAGACCAACCAGAGTATTACTCTTCCCTTTGGTGGCTTGGAACATGGTGAGAGACGAAGTGTCTGAGTGTGTAAGAGTGTGTGCATGTGGGTGTTGTGTGAGTGCGTGTGTGTGTCGTGTGTGATTCCTAGGTTACCACTGTTTTCATTTTAGTTCTTTGGAGAGGCTATGACACCTTCTTTCATCTTCTCTTGTAAGAAACACAGCCATTTGCCAAGGATGATGTAAATAAACCTAGTGATCTGCGTGCACTTGTGATCACCGTCAAAGAACAGGGAAGCTCAAATACCCTCAAGTTAAAGAACCATTCTGAGCCCCCTCTGACAGAAATCTATCTGGTGAATTATTTCATTGTGATAGGGAGACACAGGTCCCACTTACACAGTATGATATTTTAATTGCTAGATGCTAATCTTGGGTTAGTGAACTGACCTTAGCTATAAGCAGAACTCTGCTGCCATGAAAAAAAAAAGTGTATCCTTGCATTGGTTTTGTAAGCTCGGAGCCCAGAAGGACTGCAGCCAGCCTGGATTACTTTCAGAAGAGTAATTGTGTCAGCACAGTTTCCATCAATACTGGGTTCTTCTGTCAGAGGAGTAACTTTTCCTCATGTAATTTTCAGTGTAGTACAAATTAAATTGGAACGGGTAATCAAATTTAGTATTGTTGAGCTATGGATGAAAAGTAATGAATTTTTCTAAAACTGACATACAAACATAGACTTTATTGAAAGAACCCATCTGTTACTGTTAATATCAACAATATGCAGAAGTGATGTTGATTACCTGCACAACGCTACTTCTCTGTCCCTTCCCCGTTCTGGCAACCCTGCCTCCCATATAGAGGCTAGGGGGCCGGAGCCTCACCTTCTCAGCAAGGATCGAATTTATAACCCAGTTGGTCTAGCCAAGGAGAACTAAGGGAAATTCTGCAGGAGAGGTTTCTAGAAAAGATTGTTCCCCCTAAGGGGAGAGAGAACATGATACGGGGGAGAGATTATGCCCTTCTGTTGGTTTTTATTCATTTTATCCTAAACGTGCATACAAGATGTTCTGGGTCAGACTCAGATTCTTATGAAGTACCTTGTAGTAAAGAATGTGTGTCCACCTCCTTGCCCCAGTGCTTACCCAAGAGGCAGCATGTTAAGAGCCAACAGGAATGTTTCCTACACAGATGATACCCCATAGGCATGGAACAGAGAGAAATAATATTTTTCTGCTTATGCAGAAAAGGAGGCAGATCTCCTCCTTAAAGTGTCCCCCTTACTCCAACCCTTTGGTATATAAATAAAATCTCTGCTGGAAGCCAGAGATCCCCAGGTGTGACACAGTATTTAAGACCTGGAGGTATGCCAAGCTTCATTCCCCCTTGAAATGTCAACATCAGGTAGCCTCTCCAGTCTTCCTAGCACTGCAGGGGCTTAATCTAGGTTCTGATGCTGGGCTTGTAACCACCTGGACCTTTGAGGGGGATGAGGGAATTTTCAATCTCCTTTTGAATTTTTTCATTCTTGTTTTTGTTTTTTCATCAAAATTATCACATGTACCTACAAGAATGATCCTAATAGTGCTACTTGAAGTAGCCAAAATCTGGAAACAACCTAAATATCTATCAACAGTGGGAAGTATAAAGTTTGGTGGATTCATACAATGGAATAGTATACAGCAGTGAGAATGAATCACCCACATATGAGTATGGATGGTCTCATGTATACAACATTGAACAACATTATGTCAAAGACAGATATGAAAGAGTATATTTTTTGTAATTATTTGCATGCAAAGGCCAAAAGGAGAAAAAAAATAATTTATGGTTACAAGACATTGGGGAAGTATTGACTGGAAAAGGACATGAAGTTTGCTTCTAGAATTCTAGAAAGTGTTTTTTTTTTTTTCTTTTTATTGTGGTAAGAACACTTAATATGAGGTCCACATTCCTAAAACACTGTCCAGTGCACAGGAGAGTGCTGTCAACTGTAAGCACTGTGCAGTGCAGCAGACCTTCAGAGCCCAGTCATCCTGCATAACTAAAATTTTACACCTACTGAACAGCAGCTCCCCATCTCCTCCTCCCCCGGGCCCTGGTAATCACTGTTCTACTCTCAGTTTCTATGAGTCTGACTACTTTAGATACCTCACAGACATGGCATCATGCAGTATTTGTCCTTTGGGGACTGGCTTATTTCACTTAGCATAAAGTCCTCGGAGTTCGTATGTTATAGCCTATGGTCCAATTTCCTTCTTTATTTGAGGGTAAGTAATATTCTATTGTGGGTGTGTGTGTGCATGTGTATCACATTTCCTTTATCCGTTCATCCATCAATGGACATTAGCCAGACAGCTATAGGTCTGATTCTCTTGGCTTGTGAACAGTCTTCGGAGGCGAGGGCTTTTCATAGGAACACTGAGAAGTCCAGGGGAGTCTTACTTCCCCGTGTCTACCCTGCTCCTATCAGACAGTTGTCTGAGGACATGCTACTCAGGCTGGAGCAGCCATGTGGCAATCACGGTGGGTGATGGTCCTGGCGTGCACGAGCTCCTACTGCCAGAGACGGTCAGTGTCCTTATTTGTTGAAGCCACTTTTCATTGGAGGTGAGTCATCCACAGCCTATAAAAAGCACCCTAATTCATATAAAATTACAGAAGAACGTTACTCTTTCTTTTCTTTCATTCTGTTGGTTGTTGTTGTAAATGAGTGTTCAGGGAGTCATTAATAAATCATTTAATGTCTATGAAAAATGTCACTGAAAGTGCCCCCCCCCGAAATTTTCTGACTTAAAGAGAGTCCTGGGTCACAGGGATGAAGATTCAGCTGTCAGTGGTTACTGACTCACGCCCCCTCTGAGGCCACTGAGACCACAGTGGAAACGGGAGAATGAGCTCCACCCCGTCCCCATGTGGCCAGCGTCCAAATGAGATCAGACCTCAGCTGATCTAGACAGACCACGCTGCCCCCAAACGTGACCTCAGACCACAATAAACATATGGTACCTGGTGCCCCAGCCCACCTCAGGCCTTCAGTCCTCAATGCCACGAGGGGATGAGAGATGCACGTGCAGAAGTTCTAAGGACATTGGAGGCACCTGAAGGTCCTACCAACCATTATCTAGTCAGAATTATCAATGATCAGATAATACTTTGAACCATACACATTTTTTATTCCCCTGTTCTCTGACGTGCTCTCTGTTGCAAGATTAACTCATTGGCATGCAAATCATAAACTCCTCTCAGTGGTTAATACTGTCCATGAGTTCTCTGAGATCTCGCCAAGAGAAGCTCACCTACGTCTGCCCATCCTGGAGAAGAGACGTGTCCTGTCAGGCTCTAGCATCCAGACCCACTGTCCTGTACTTCAGAGGCGAGTTCCACTGCGCTGACGTGGGATCCTCATGCCACTGTGTGTCCGTAGTACTTCTGTTTCCTTTGGGCTGTTTGGTTTTTTTGCCTGTGGTGCCTTCCATCACTTTTGTCTCCTCTGCCTGAGTCTCTGCGTGCATGTGGGGCAGAGGGTCTGGTCCTGCCTTGGCCTTGTGTTCTTTCTGCAGTTCCCTTCTAAGGCCCCCATCCACCGTTACAGTGTGAAGCTTTTCCCTACTTTTCGCACACTAGCCTACCTCTGAAATGTCCTGGAGGAAAATCTGAATTCCAGGTGTCTTTGCTTCTTCTTGGGTCTTTGAGAAAACTGGTGCTCGCTTCATCCCCGTCGATTTGACCAGCAGGAATGGCTGTGGGGCATCCTTGACTTACGATCAAGGAAATCCCGGGCAGCCCCAGAAGCCCAGTTTTGTGGTGATCCCTTCAGATATTTCCGGGAGCACCTCCACCTTCAGAGTCCATCTTTACTGGTGAGGATGGATTCCAAGTGGGATGTTGCTATGGGCTGAACTGTGTTCCTCCCAAATTCACATGTTGAAATCCTAACCCCCAGTAGCTCACAATGTAACTGTATTTGGAGAAAGGGTCCTGAAGAGGAAAATAAGGTAAAACAAAGTCGTTAGAGTGGGTCCTAACCCAATACGACTAGTGTCTTTATGAGGAAAGGAGGCTAGGACACAGACACGCACAGACACAGAGGAAAGACCGTGTGGGAACGCAGCGAGGAGGGCAGGTACCAGGGAGAGATGCCTCGGAAGAAGGACCTGCTCAGGCCTTGGTCTTGAACTTCCAGCCTCTAGAACTATGAGGAAAATTAGTTCTGCTGTGATGTTTTCTCACGGCAGCCCTAGCGAACTGGCACGTGTCCACGGGATTCCTACAGAGAACAGGTTGTCACGAAAAGAGCACGCTTTGGCCCGCTCATGATTTTATTGAACATGTATTCTGCTCTGTCCCTTCTCTAGAAATGAACCTGTGAACGAGAGTAGGAATGTGTCAAATTCTGAGTAGGCAAAGGAAGCTTTCAGCTGTGTTTTCACGTAGAATCCATCATGATAGTGCTGGGAAGACTGATGAGGGTGGTGTTGTCCTTGAAAACTACAAAAGAATTGGATAGAGGAAGGGCTTGCTATTTAGAGAGGGTCTTACGAGAAAGAAAAACTATTAGCTGTGACTTATTCCAGAATACATAGTCACTGCCTTCGGCAACCTGGAAGGCAGCCACAGGCTAGTCATCCACCCCGTAAACAAGTTACACAGTAAGTGACTGCCCCGCTCCTGCCTGGGGGGCCGGGCCAGAGAGCAGAGAAAGGCCCACATCTAAATAAAATGCTCATTACAGGGAGAAATGAGCGAGAAGCTGTCTAAACACACGGAGCGGGTAGTCATGAGTTGCACAAATGTTAGCTACCAAATATTCAGCTACAGGCATGAAGCTGTTCACCACATTAATTTAGATGATGTTTTATGGTGCCGTATACCTGGAAATGGTTCTTAGGGGTTGTGTTCTGATGCAGGTAATTTGGAAAGTCGTAAGACTGGCAGGGATCCAACAGTCAGTGTGTAATTAAAGATTCTTCCCACTACAGGGAGATAACGTTTGTGACATCTGTGAACCAAGTCAGGCGTCCTGGCGCTCCCAGCTGCCTGCCTACCCCACAGGGAGGGTAACGAGCACTTGGACAGCAATGGGAAACCTGGTCAGGAGAGACAGTATTCTTCAGAAAGTGAGATGCACGAGGTACTGAAACAGTAGCTCAACCCACTTTTGTGTAATAACGTCACTCTTGTAAATACACGAAGTATACTCGCTGCCCTTAACATTCTTAAGGCAATTTGAGAGAGTACGTTTCCATGCTTTATCTTGAGAGGATAAACTATTACCTTAACACATACATATCAGTTATCTATTGTTGCTTAACAAGTGATCACGGCTCTAAACAACACATATTTGTGAGCTCACATTTCTGTGGATCAAGACTTCAGGCACGGCTGAGTTGGGTCTTCTGCACAGGGGTCTCATCAGGCGGAAACCAAGATGCCAGCCTCATCAGGAGGCTTGGCTGGGAAGAATCCACTTCCACGTTCACCAGCTTGTTGGCAAAACTATCTCCGTGCAGCTGTAGGGCCGAGCTCCCTAATTTCCTGCTGAAGTTCTGCCGGGGGCAGCCTCAGCTCCACGCTCCCACAGCCCGCCCTGCCTGGCTCCCTGGTGGGCGGTCCTCTCCAGCAACTCTCTCACAACAGGGCATCTTACTTCGTCCAGCCAGCGAGGGGAGGCGCCTTCTCTCCCGGGAAGGGCTTAACCTCTCTTTTAAGTGTTTCCACTGATTGTCAGACTCACTAATGATAAACTCCCTTTCGATTAACTCACAATCAAAATTTTTATTTGATTTTATTTATTTGCAGATTTTAAAGGCGTCTGCAAAGTACTTTGACCTTTGCCATTTTCTAGAGGTTGTAGGTTCCACTTACACTCAGGAGAATGGGATCATACAAAGGGCATGAATACCAGAAAGCAGGTCAATGGGGGTCCCCCTAGGGTCTGTACACCACGGCAGTTTAGTGGTTCGTTTTTATAATTAGTACTACGTACTAGTGTTCCTACTGAGTTCTTATGAATGTTGAGTATAACAACTTTTAATGCCTGTCTTCCCTCAGTGCCTTTTGCATGTGTAGGTAGAGTCCTCATGGGGTTCTTCAGAAGCTGAAGGGGAGAGGTGGGGGGAACGGGAATGAGTAGGGGTGTAATATAGAATCTGACTCCATTTTTGGCATTTGACTCTTGACAGAGTTTAAGCCCCATCACACCCCCTCTCCCTTCTGCCCCACATCTGGGCAGCTAAGAAAGTCCCAGGGTTCCGTTCTCTGGCACCAGGGGGAAGTTCAAACCAGGCAAGTCCTAGCTCATCAAAGGGCACCCTCACTCCAGCCCCAGCCCCCAACCACCATCACAGCCATGGGCACGCTTTGCTTTCCTAAGCCTTTGTCAGACCTGCTTGGAAGGCTGCTCTCTGTCCCCAGAGAGCCTCCCTATGTGCGTAATAAACCCTTCATACCCTCTCGGTGTGTGGGGTCTCACCAGTCTCAACACCCAAACCAAATTCTGGCTGCAAGTCCACCCTGCGTGTGCAGGGAGACCACAGAGAGGGGTTCACACTGTACCCGCTGAGTCCTGACTCCCCCCAGGCATCACCAAACAGCCTGCTAAGAACACAAAGCTGAGTGTGTCGCTTACAGCATCACAACAGGGTCTGAGCAGAATTTAGGAGAGGAGACAGCAAAGTCAGGGATACTGATGAGATGTAGTGTTGGTGTGAGGGAAACCTTTAAAGGCAGGGGAGTGTTAATTAGGACTGGGGAAATGACCATCATAGGAGAGTTTAGGATCAGTTGCCACAGCAAAGGGATGGTTTTGAAAGGAGGATTTCATAAGGTCTCGGAGAGTAAAGAGTTGTTTGAGGCTATCTATGAAAAAGTCTAAGAGTTTCATGTCAATTTAGATGTTTTTTAAAAGAAGTTTCTGAACTTCTTGCAAATAGAGTTATTTGCGATGTTTGGTTTCCTGGGGAAGAATTTCCTGGAACGGCGAGCACACTGATGAAAACAGCAGAAGAGAAAAGGCAGGTCAAGGTCCACACGGATGGTGGCAGGTGGGCGTAGATGTTTTGGGTATGCATGTTTTGAGCTCCCAAACCTGAGGGCATTTTAAGTAATCAACACTGAAGGAATTTCAAGAAAGTGAGACTCAGTGTGAAGAGAAGCTATGAGGAAAGGCTTTCCAAGCAAAGGGAATCTGGGGCCAAAGCTTTGGTGAGAGGACAGGGCGCGTGTGGCTCGAAGGCACTCCAGGAGCGGAAGAGTGTGACGGACGTCTGGACTTAGACATGTCCTTGGGGGCGAGAGCAGTGTGGACCCCCTCCTCCTTCAGGACAGCTTTGCAGCAGATTAGACAAGGATGTGGGAGTCTGTCATTGCAAGTCTTAGACAGAAAGGAAGACTTCAGACTTTGCCCTTTAAGTAGTGAGGATTCCCCTGAAGGAGGCTTTGAGATTTTCATAAAACTGATCATTTAGGCAATGTAACACTGCTGTGAGCTTGCTGACTCACAGGGCAGGAAAACCGACGGCAGGGATATCAGATGAGGAAGCCAGTGTGCTGACCCAGCTGCGAGGTCACAGAATGGCACCGCATGAGTCAGTTTCTGCATGTAAGCAATACAATTCTTGACAGGTAATGCCTCCATCTAAAATGATGAGTAATACCTGAAACCCTCCTGGGCGGTTCAGTATTTTATCTGAAATATATATCTAACTCTTTCTGAAAAACAAATGTAGAAGGAGGCAGGACGGGGTGGAGGAAGAAAAAGAAAGGAAGGTGAGAGTAAAGAGAAAAAGCTCACATTTTACGAACCAGTAGCTGACACTGATCCACAACTGGTCTGGTGTTAATAACAATATCTAACACTAGAGGAATCACTTTATTTCATTAATAGTGTTTCTTCTGTAACAATAGTTTCAGCTTCCAGCTAATACAAAGTACAAATCTAAACTTCACTCGAGAAAAATAACACGAAGAGGCACACATGTAAGGAAGAATAAACTTTTATTGCCCCTGTAAGGCATGAATTTGATCTTTTCTTAAGGACTAGAGGTCAGGCAAGCATGTAAATGAGTCCTAGGCTGATAGTTTACGCAAGACAGAAAGCACACTCCTAATTCATAGCTCCTTTCTTCCAAGATTCTATAAAAGGGACATTGTAAATTTGCTGAAAGGTGTTTTGGCTAAAGAGATGAGAAAATAAATTTAGCATCATAGAGGGCTGCAGAGGAATGGCCCCTGAGTGTGCATAAGGAAGAGTGACTAGAGATTTGCTCCGGAATACCTGAGCCCAGTGTGCTGGGTTAAATATTTGCCGTCCCTGCACTCCTAAGGGGCCACCACGTGAGACATCAACACAGACACAGACGCTGTAAAGCAACGAACCCCTATGTGCGCCAGCAGGAGGGGGTCTGCAGGAGTGATGGCTGGTTGTGTGCTTTGCTTTATGTCGGGCACAGTTACGAGCAGAGACAAAGAACTTGAGGAAAAATTGCTGTTTCCTCATACAGTGGGAATTCCTCTCTCCCATCCAGCCCCTCCCCAAGTGACCATCTGTATCGAGATACCTTCACTGATGTTCAAGGAGCTAAAAACAGGATC
This sequence comes from Camelus bactrianus, assembly GCF_048773025.1. Taxonomy (NCBI): domain Eukaryota; kingdom Metazoa; phylum Chordata; class Mammalia; order Artiodactyla; family Camelidae; genus Camelus; species Camelus bactrianus. Next base: position 6,583,534 of record NC_133539.1, read on the forward strand.
TCAATCACGAAAAGGATAGCACACACATGTTCTCTTAAAGTACGTGATTCAAAGACAAGGGCTGTGGCCACAAATGACACTTTCCCTAAGGGGAAAAATAAAGACACACAGAGAAAAAAAAGTGATGCGTGAGGAGGAGCAAAAGGAGGGGGAGAGAGGGAGAGACAGAGACAGAGAGGGGAGGTGGGGGAGAGAGGGAGACAGAGGTCTGCCTAGGCCTGAGGCTTCAAGCTTGAGCAGACAACTGAAATTTTGATTCAGTATCCCATCGTGTGGAGCTCATTAGTGTCCAAGTTTTATTCCATAAATAGAATTGCCTCCAGACCCCAGCTTTTGATAGAAAAAAAGTATCGTATCCCACCCCGGCTTGAGATGCAAAGCAGAAAGGAATTGCTGTCTGATTCTTAGGGAGTAAGGAGGTGCGACTGAAAAGCAAAACATCCTTTTGGGGTGTCAGGGAACTAAGTCCGGCTGTTAGTTTATCTTAGTCTGTTCCGTCTACTCTCACCAAGTTTTATTTTAGCCCCAGGTGGGAGGGGTCGCCTTCTTTTGGCCCACGTTGTGACTAAGCGGAACGTGGGGCTAGGACTGGTCACAGCCTTATTCTCCCTCAGTCACCTGTCCCCTCTCCGAGGTTGAAAGTCCTGCTACAACCTGGCTTTCAGCAGGCAGGGAATTCCCTGCAGTGGACAAGCTCAGAGACCCCACCTTCCAAACCGCAAGGTGTAAGTTACACAAGAGATGTCAGGAATTCATTAAATGTACAATAAAATACCATCCTAAAAAGTAACTGGCTTGCTTGGCTCCCTGTGTACTAAAAGGAAATCTTTCACTGATTTTTAGATTCAAATCAATCAATATCCACAGGAATCCATTTGGTTCTCCACCTACATTGATCACCCCATTCGTGCTTTTATTAATTTCAGCCACTTCCCCGTGGAGCTGAGGCTACAGCTCTCCAGGACTGTGTTCCAACCAAGTTCCTTTTAACAGTGGCTTTGGGAAATGAATGTCTCGACCTCAAGGACTACCTGTGACTTTAGGCATTCCAGCAGAGGTGAGGACAGGAATCTCAGTCCACTGTGTGAGGACCCTTCCTCCCTCATAATGCAGGACCTAACCCAAGTGCGTTCTCAGAACGAGCACCTCTCAGTCCATGGTTGGCTCTGAAGGATTCCCAAGGTCCCCCGGAAGGCAGGCCATTTCTACAAAGACAGGCTTTTACTGAATCAAGATCACTGCAGGTAAATCTATCTGTACTGTGATGGCGAATTTTGTGTGTCAACCTGACTGGGCCATGGGATTCCCAGATAGCTGGTTAAAGTTATTCCTGAGGGTGTCAGTAAGGGTGTTCTGAATGAGGTGAGCATTTGAATCAGCAGACTAAGTAAAACATTTGCCCTTCCCTATGTGGGTGGGTGTTATGTCATCCTTGCAGGCCTGAAGAGACCAAGAAGACAGAGGAAGAAAGAATTCTCTCTTTCTCCCTGATTGATGAGCTGGGACATCCATCTTCTGCCCACAGACTGGGACTGGGACTTACACCACTGGCTCCCTGGTTCTCAGACCTCTGAGCTCAGGCTGGAACTATGCCACTGGTTTTCCTGAGCCCCCAGCTTGCAGACCATGGGACTGCTAAACTTCTGTGACTATATGAGTCAATTCCTTGTAACAGATCTCTCGAGATACATATGTGTCTTATGATTCTGCTTCTCTGGAGAACCCTGACTGACACAAGGACAAACGCACCCTGATGCACCTGGCTCTGCTCTGTGAGCAGGGAAAGAGCTGTCTTCCCTCACAGGCGGATCGCCCACCTCGGGGCGGCCCCCTGTAGTCCAAGGTCATCCCTGTGAACACTGATCACCATGAAGAGGAGGTGAGGACAGATGAGACGGAGCCAACTTTTCCCACCTAAGACCTGCCTTCTCTCAGAGTTAACGCATTTTGGAGGAAGACGTTCTGAGTCCTGACAAGAAGGCAGAAGCCGCCCACACCAGCTGCTCTGCTTGGCAAGCAAGCCTCCCACAGATGGGAAGGGAATTACCAACCCCAGAAGCTTTGTCCAATGATAATTCTCAGTTCAATCAATGGAAACTGCCAAAATTCAATGACTTTTGACTTAGAGAAACAGCAAGTCGAAGTGGTTCAGCCTAATAACAGCTGACATGCATTGAGCGCTGTGCTCCGGGCTTGCCTGTGTTCTCACACTCAACCCTTGAAACATCCATGATAATTAATAACTGCTGTTAGTCTCCCCATTTACGAATAAGGACTGAGGCACAGAGAGCTTGGACATCGTGCCCCTGGCCCCGCAGCCAGCAGGTGCAGAGCGGACTCAAGCAGGCCCGAGATGGAAGTGGCAGGTGGGAGCCTCACTTTCCCTAAACCCGGGTGTGAGTGTCAGTTCCCTCCCGTTGCAAACTTGGCAGAGAAGCGTGAGAGAACGTGCCTACCTGGGCCTGGTCCCGGGAGCAGAACAACTCTCTGGAGAAGAGGCCACCAGCCCTGCCTGAAGGACGGAGCTGCCAACAGCCGGGGCTCAGCCACAGCCTGATCCTGACCAACCCCGTGGGACTGAACACACAAGAAGGCCACCGGGATTTGTGGTCTGCGGGCCGGGGCTCTCTGCCGCCCACCTGCTGGGAAGCCTGTGAGAGGCTGGAGGGGGCAGAGAGGCTGGCCCAGGAAGCACCTCCAGCCTGTGGGCACATGGCCCCTCCTCTGTTTCCCTCTGGCCACCCTTTGTGGCCAGCATCTGAAAAACGTAGATATTTAATGAAAAAAAGCTCTGTGTTTTCAAAGAAGGAGACCGAAGCCCCAAGAAGCAGACCAGGGCAGCCCCTGGAAGGCCCCCCGCGGACCTCCAGCTGCAGGGAGACTTTGACCAAGGCCTTCAGGTGATGCACTTTGAAATCCATCATCACCATGTTTGCACGAGGCTGCGCTTGCCCTGGGCTGCTCCAGCCAACGACCCAGGCAGGCTTGTTCCTAGGATACACAGGGGGAACCTTCCAGAGACTGCCACAGTGCAGCCCAGGATGCATCCTCCCAGCTTGCACAGATTCCCTCTCCATTCTCTCTCACACTGTAGTTTCCCCTAAGAAAATCCGTGTGCCTTTAACCCCATCTTGACACATGCTGCTCCGAGGACCCAGACCATACAGGACGTGGCTTGGTGAGCCAGGAGACCCTCGCTCCGTTCCTTTCCTCGTTCCAAACCTCCTGAATCTTTGTAGCACAAGTGGTGAGTGTTTTCCTCTCTCTGTTACCAGCAAACTGTCGGGGTTGTACTGAAGTGACCCCGAGATGTGTGAGTCCTTTCTTCTGAAGATAATCGACACACTCTGCAATATGGAAACACATAAGGTTTCCGGGATGCTTAAGAAGGAGGTGCTGGCGTTTCCCTTATTAAGACAGAGCATCCCGAAGAACGGAGAAGGCTCTGCGGCGCAACCAGCTGACAAAGGATAATGGAGCTGTAGGACCAGGTTCAAAGCAAAACATCAGGGCATCTCCCATTTGAAGCAGCCACCGTCGTGGGGGGGGGGGAGGGGGATGGACAAAACCATTGTCAGCTGAAATAAAATGCACAATCTAAAAGTTGAGAGTTATGTTTTATTTGGCAGATTTCCTTGGGACCCGAGCCCGGGACACAGCATCTCAGATCACTCTAAGAGGCTGTTTCAAAGTGGCAAGGTAGAAACCAGGATATGTGAGTTTTTGCAACCAAGACCAGGTAGTTGGAACATCAAAAGATTACTGCTAATTAAATAAAACCAGGTACATAAATTTAAGGAATTCAGCGCTTTTCTATGCATGGGAAGGAGCAAAGCTCTGGGCTCTATGAAATCACTCCTTTGATGTGCACCTGGCTGTCGAGGACCAGTGTCCTGTTCCTCCACATTCTGAGTCCCCTGGGGAGGGGGGGACACAGTTGGCGGTGGCTGCAGAGGCCGGCTGCCTGCTTGTCGGCGTCCTGAGTTCCCTCCGCTCACTGTCAAGGGGATAGTGGTAGCGGTGGATGACTTGATGGCCGCAGCATCCTTTGTTTACTGATATGGTTGGCAATATTTTTCATTCACACCACCTACATCCACCATCCCAAAACTGTAGGAGGGCTACCGATACCCAGCCAAACACTTGAGAAATACGGTGAAATGCAGAAGACTCATTTCTCAAGCTTAGGACTGCAATGAATGTAGCCACATCTGAATGTTGAATTATATTATTTAGAGTAGAGAACATTCTCACCGTTGCCTAGACTCGGTGTACTGGAAATTCTACTAAGGTTTTTTTTTTTTTTTTTTAACAATTTTAGGCTTAAAAATAATCAGGTACAGCCCAGAAGAAGTGTGTGGGCACCTAATGCTAGGCTGAGGCCACCAGGCTGCACGTTAACCGGCTTTCTGGGTTCAAAGTGCCGGCTGGGGACGAAGGCATGATACCCTGTCCAGCTCACTCTGAAGGGCTTTTCCAAAGTCAGAGGCCACAGCAAGATCAAGATGGTTTAAACCTGTTTCTCCCTGACAGTTCTCCTATCCCATGGACACACCAGCCCCTCTGCCACCAGACCAAGGATCAGATGCTGATGGTTATCGCACAGGAAATAGGACTTGTGCCTGAGCCCTTTATCAGTCTGTCAACACATCCTGAATAAAGAATGCTTCTTACAATCCCTGTGATGAGGTTTTGAATAAAATTATTCACCTCCAACCTAAGTTTACGATTCAGGCCATTAGAAGTAATTCTGCCTGAAGCCCACGGCATTTGAACCAACGGCTGAGATATAGGCTTATTAACATTCATTTTCTTGGCCAAGGCAGTGATCACACGGTATTTGGGATGGTTTACAGCAGAGTCTTGCTGATGCTCTGTGTTTTAAAAAGCTGAATTTACAGCCAGAGGCACTTATTCCTATTATGACAGCAATGGCAAAGGAGAATGAGTCTAATAACTTCTCTGAGGGTGTTAAATTGATGTTAAGAATGAAAAAGAGGAGCCTGGACCATTAGAGCCTCACAGATTTCAACTTTTGTTATGAATATTAACACTGGTAACTTCGCACTGATTTTTTTTTTAACACTCATAGACACAAACAAGAAGACAGTATTTTGAGCAAAAATGAGAGGACAACTTTTCCCAAATTCAGCCTCTGTTAACCTCTTGAATTCCAAAATCCAGCCCAAGCTAGATCTAGCTTTAAATTTCTTAATCCCCTTCACAGCCACCCTCAGTTCTTCCAGTCCCTCCCCACCAAAACCCATTTCTTCACCATGAAATAGAACAAAAGGAGTGTGCCTCAGAGAGAGCACAACAGGGCTTTCTTGTGTTGCGTTTCTGCTATGCACCCACCTCTGCTGCACAAAACTCACCTGTTAGGTCCTCCTCTTGTTCTGGTTCAGTGTATTTGAACTGGTTCTAACCCAGCCAGGTGGTGACATCCTGGACCATCCTTGGGACGTCACTTGCAGGAGGACTCAGGAGAACAGGCTGTCTGAGCAGGCCTATCACGTGGGTGATGCCCTCACCCAGTCTCCTCCCAAGCACAAGGGGTGTGCTTTTCAAACAAGCTGGATCAAGATCATAGGACAAATCATGGACGTTGGAGTCAGATGAACCTGAGTTCCAATTCTGCCTCTGCTGCTTATTGTGTAACCCTGGGCGAGTTCCTTAACCTCTCTAAGCCTCTGTTTCTACATCTCTTCAATGAGATACTACAATTACCTACCTTGCAAGGTTGCTGTGAAGACTAAGAGAGAAAATGGATTGGAAGCACTTAGCATAATGACTACCACAGAAGTGCTATTATAATAGTATTATAGTTGATTCTGAATCTCCTTCAGTTGGGGTTGAGGACAAAAGCACTGAAGGTAGGAATCGGCTGGATCTCACAACACAACACTGGAAAAAGGTGCGAGGGTGAAGTGAGCCACTCCTCCCACGCCAGCCACAGCAGAGTGATAACCTCCTAACCTGAACTTAAGCCAGCTCCATGACCTTCTCTCCATAAAAAATGAGAACAGCTCTGGAGGCAAAGGATGTTCTAGGAAAAAGAACAATTGGCAGGAATAAGATGTTCAACAAACCATGCTCCCCACACTGAAAAAGTATCTACTGACAATTAATGGTTCAAACGCTATAGCCCAAGGAGCCATTGCAAGCCAACATTTTTTAAAAAGTCAACTCCTGCCTATTCAAATCTTGTCATCACCTTCTCCAGAACAGAAGGTGGCAGGTGGATTTTATTACAATCAACAGGAAGTGGCTGCCCAGAGTTTTCTGTTGATAAAGTTTCCGAGGCTGAGTCAGAGTGATATCACCATTTAGTCACGTCATCCAGATGACTATAAGAACAGGGGATGTGATGCCACAGACTTGTCATGACCTCCCTAGACAATCCAGAAAAAAAAAAAAAAAAACAGCTACACAAACACATAATTCTTAGAAATGTAATATCTTGATCAACAAAGAGTACAGCATCATCATCAAACAGAATAGACAGTATGATTCTTCCCTAAAGCTTCAGCTAATTCTCAGTGCTGAGAAAATGCTGAGGACATCAGCTCCGGGCTCTGCAGCAACGTACTGAGATGGAAAAGAGGTGCAGAAACCAGTGTCTGCTTGATCATTGACCCATGACTGGCAGAAGTGTCAGCTGGAGTCCCAGGATGGCTCCCATCAGAATTGTGAGAAGACCTGGGAAGTTTGATTCCCCTGGAACCTGAGAATGTGTGCATAACCCTTCGAATCTTAGCCACCCTTGGATGAGTTAATGGCCTGCTGATTTCACTATCTAGCCTTGCATCAGTCAGGTTCACCTTGGGAAGCAGCCCCCCTGCTCCACTCTTAGAAGCCACCCATGGTGGGCCATTGCTAGTGGCCCTCAGAGCGCACTGCTGGGCTCCCCCTCAAGCACACTTCTTCCTGACGGTTCTCTGATCCTTTGGCTCATGAACCCAGATACTGTAGATGTAAAGCAGTGCCTTGTTCCTTTCTGCCCAGTTTCCCCAGACTCATACTTCTAGCATTGTCTGGTTCCCAATCTCTGACTTGCCTGAGGTCTGCTTATTATAATACTGGAGCCTACCTCATAAGGGTGTTCATTAAATAAAATTAAATTATTAAATCAGAGTATTAAATAAGACTAAAATATAAAGAGCTTATACAGAGTTGTCATAATTATTCCAGCCCAGCTATTTAGACTTTAAGTCCAAACTTGACCCTTTTGTCCAACCCAGTCCCAGTGTCCCCCTTATACTGAGGCATCAACCACATCAAGGAACAACGGGACTTGGAGTGAAGAGCTGGGAGATGCAGGATGTCCTCCCAACTTCTGGCTTCACGTGACTTGTCTCCTGATCAGACATTTGGTGCCTGAGAAGACAGCTAGCACAGTGGGTGCTGAATACTCCTGCCCCAGCCACTCAGTAAAGTTCAGGTTGATCAGCTGTGTGTGCTCAGTAAATGCAAAAGGAGGAGGAAAGTCAGTTTCAGGGTGGACACTCTGGAAACCGAAAATGACGTGCAGGACTCTGGACACACTTAAGGAAAGACGATGGGAAGAAAACCCAGCAGTTTCAAGACAATGTGACATGGTTGCTGTTATGCCTCAAGCACATGCCACATGTGAGTGTTTGACATTAACACGACCACGTTTGAGAATCACCAGACGTGAGCTGATATTCACACGATCATACCTAACATATACTTACGTTCTTCTCAGTAACTGGTCTCCTTGCATAGCTTTTTGGGTAACAGGCCTTCCACCTGGCCTCATGCTGGGATGATGAGAATCGTGGACACTCAGGTTATTTTGAATTGTGTCACACCCAGTCAACTCCAAAATTAGCTCTTTAGCTGTGAATGTAAATGGTAGCAACTGAGTAAATAGGAAAAATAAAATATTTAGATTTTCATTTTCTATACTGTAGTAAAATCCATCAAATTTACATCAGGGTTTGAGAATAATAAAAGAATTGGGGCCTAGGTGTCCTGATGGAGGCCATGGCCATGGAACATGCCAGAAAGTCTCTGGGATGGAGAGCAGCAGCCTGTGGCCGCCCCACAGACACTTCCCTCTGCCCTCACACAGACCAAATTTCATGGCTATTTTTGAACAAGGACAGATGTTTCCAGCATAAAGAAGGACTTTGAGGTTACAAACTATTTTTTTTTCTTACCTTCTTTCAAACTCTCAAATGAATAAATGTAGCTACCAAAGAGGCAAGGGGTAAACATGAGAGAAGGACAGAGCAGAAAAAGGGAATATGAGAGGTACATAAGGAAAAGAAAGGGGAAGAATGAAGGGAAGAGGACAAACCTGGAGAAGAGGGGAGGCCTGACGAGGAATCACGGCCCCGGCCCCGGCCCCTGCAACACGGCCTGGGATTCCCGCGCGCGTGCGTGTGAGCGCCCACAACCACAGCAGCTTCAGCCAGGACACCGTCCTTTTCTCACTTCCTGTCGTTAGCAAAGTGTCCGGTTTTATGTCCACAGTGAGTTAACTTAAGACAGGCTTCTGTCCTTGACAAGTATTTTTCAGGAAGGAAAGACAGCCCCTTTTCATGGTTAAAGAAAAGTCATTTTTCAATGTATAATTTCTTTTAAAGTTTGGACAAATGTCTACTGTCTACATGCAAAATAGATTCATTCTACTTTCATTACAAATGCACTTCACCACTATATATATGTATGTATGTATATATAGATACACTTGCATACACAATATATAATAAACGTGCATGTATGTGTATGTATTTACTTGCATATGTAATATACGATATACATGCATGTATCTGTAAGTGTACATACATGTAATATGTAAATATATTTTGAGCCCTCAGAATGGATCCAAACCATCTCATGCTTTAATTAGTACCATCTTATTTAATCCTCTCAACAGCTCGATGAAAGCCATACCATGAAATTCACCAAGATACACATGAGGAGACTGAGTTAACAGTTTAGTTTGAGTTCCCTGCCTGAGGTTCCGAAGCTGCTGAGCACTGTTGGGAGCCAGTGTCAGCCTCGGCTGGTGTGTCTCTGGAATTTAATTGCACAATAACCTTCATTTTATTTTTTTAATTGAAATGTAATCAGTTACAATGTGTCCATTTCTGGTGTACAGCATCGTATCCCAGTCACACATACACATACATATATTCATTTTCATATTCTTTTTCACTGAAGGTTATTAAAAGGTACTGAATATAGTTCCCTGTGTTACACAGAAGAAATTTGTTTTTTATCTATTTTTATATATAGTACAATGACCTTAAATAGATATCCTTTCTCCTCCTGAAAGCGTGATTGGCTGCCGTCTTCTGCAGTTCTTGCCCACCACCCCTATGATTTTTTAAATCAGGATCCCACCCCTGCTCTTAGCTGGGCTCTGCCTTCCCTTTACTAGCTCCCCTGTTGTGGAGTGAATTTAAATTATGTCTTGAGAATGCCTGCGGAGTCCATCTCTGTTTCACCAAGCCGTGGTTTTTGCCTCCCCCCCCCGCCCCCCCGCACTGGCCTAGAGCTTTAGGACCCTCCCATGGAGGAATCCGCACACCTCAGCAGGTGGCGGTCCCTCGCAGGGGGGGGCTACAAACGTTGGTGCAGGGCAGCCTCAAGCGCACACGCCCACTCCAGGTTCCCTGAAGTGTCACAGCAAGTGTCCTGCAGAAGCCAGCAGAGGAAAGGGGTGAAGCCAGGAGACGCTCACACAGGCGCCAGCACGCCAAGCGCCAGCAAGGCGCTTACGCCACCCCGTGCACACGCGGAGGGCAGCCCGCTTCTTGGGGCCAAGACGGTCTGGGCGTGAGCCTTCCAGCTGTGGTTCCCACATTCTCACTGGACTTCTATGAGGAGAAAGTGCAACCCACCATCACCTGAAGGAGAACAGTCTCCAACTTGGCTGGATTTTCTTACTCAGACAAGGTAAGGCGTCCAGCTCCAGGCCACAGTCCTATGTGTGCTGTTGCAGGTCATATGTAGGCTCTCTGCCTGCCTGTCTTCGCGCTGGGACTCTGGCTTCTCCTGCCTTTGGACTCAGCCTTTGACTGATACCCCCAACATCAGCTCTCCTGGTTCTCAGGCCTTCAGACTTGGGCTGGAATTGTATCATTGGTTCTCCCGGGTCTGGCCTTCTCAGCGTTCATAATTACATGAGCCAATTCCTTATAATAATCCTCATCTGTCTGTCTATCTATCCACACACCCTATGGGTTCTGTTTCTCTGGAGAACCCTGGCTGATACAAGGCACTGCCCCACAGAATTCATGCTGGGAGCTCCCGTCCCCGCATCAGACTTGATGCCCAGCAGTGTGCTGCCCTTTTCCTGAGGGGGTTTCCATCAAGGACTGAGCCCCCCAGGCCAGCCAGGCTGACACACAAGTCCACATTCCTAGCCCAGGAGCCTCCACCAAGACTAGCTCCACAAGGTCCTTGGTTAAGGGAGGAACTTTTCTCCACTCTGAGTGAGTCCTTTCCCACTCCTGGCTTTCTCCTCTTGGCAAATACCATCACCCTCTGTCTAACTGACCCCCGTCTGGTGCCGTCCTGTGGAGGAGATGGAACCCTGGGGAGTTTTTCTGTCTCTTGCTGGGACTGTCGCAGTAGGAGAACCAGTACTTGATTGCTTCTTTCAGTTTAGCTCGTTGTCCTAACTGACCGCCTCGATGCCTGGCACCTGGACAGATGCCTCAGCCATGAAGTTTTCCAGTGTCTCCGCTCTTGGTCTGATGCTGGGACTGACATTGGACTTGGGGGAGGCAATAACTCCAGCATGTTATGGGACACCTTCCTTCATGACAACAATTTGCATTTTCATGTTGTATTATAATCCATAAAATGCCCATGTTGGGAAGGTGCTGACCTCTTACTGGACAATCCCAGTCTCCCAGGGAGCTCAGTTTCAAGAAGAACCAGATTCACTGGCACCAAGTGCCTGTCTACTTCTTGTCCCCTGTGCTGCCATCCCCAACAAAGCCTACAGAAGCTAAATTTCAGCAGCAAAAGAGAAACCTGTGTCTTCATCTTCCCCTCTCCTGCTAAACCACGTGTAAGTGTCTGTCTCAGCTCATCTGCACAGCAGCTCACTTCCATCTAGAGTGTTAATGACAGCCTGAGGTCTCCAAACCTGGGACCCGGGTTTACTCATCAATGCTTAGCAGCTTCCTGAATTTTTAAAAACTCTGCATTTCATAATAGTATTGAATTTACAAAAATATTGCAAGAATAATTCAGAGCATTCCCATGGGCCATTTACTCAGATTCATCCATTTTTAACATTTTGCTACATTAGTCTCATTATATTCTCTCTCCCAGAGTCTCGTGGTAAATGGCTTTGTACACACACAAGTTTCTCTGGAACTTTTGAAAGTAGATTTCGTACATCATTCCTCTTTACCTCCTAATGCTTCAATGTGTGTTTCCTATGAACAAGGATATTCTTTCTAAAATAAACACAGTTCAGTTATCAGTTCAGGAAATTCACATGGATAAAATCCTTTGATTTAAATATAGACTATATTCTAATGTTCTCCATTGTCCAAAAATGCCCTTTGTACAATTTTCCCTTCCAGGAGAGGATCCAGTTTAGGATCACGTGTTGCACTCATTGACCACGTCTCTAAACTGTTTCACTGGAACATTTTCTCAGGCTTTCTTTATCATGGCTTTCCCATTTTTAGAAAATATAAGTCATTTGTTTTTTAAACAGTTGATCAAAGTGGGTGTCTTTGATGTTTCCTTGTGCTTAGATTGAGATAATACATCTCTGGCTTAAATTCTACACAGTGGTGATTTCTCCTTCTCAGGGTGCCTCATCCAGAAGCACAGAATGTTCACTGCTGCTCGTTGGGGATGGTTATTTTGTCCACCCAGGCAAGGAGCTCTCTAATATTCCTGTCGTGCAATTCCCATTTTCACCGTTGCAAGTAAAAAGTAATCAATGCTTCTCAGTTTTTCTTAACGTGGAAATCCAGCGATGTCAGATATTTTAAAAAGCACTTTCTTCCCATTTACAATGGCATTGAAAACAATAAAATATTTAGGAATAAATTTAACCAAGGAGGTGAAAGCTCTCCAGTTTCAAAACTACAAGACGTTGGTGAAAGAAATCAAAGAAGACACACATCAATGGCAAGGTACTCATGTTCACGAGTTGGAAGAATTAATATCACTAAAATTTCAGTGCAACCAAAAGCCATCTATATATTCAACACAATCTCTATCAAAACTCCAACAGCGTTTTTACAGAATAAGGAAACACACTCCTAAAATGTATATGGAACCACAAAAGACTCCAAATAATTTAAGAAATCCTGAGGAGAAGAACAAAGCAGGAAATAGCACACTCCCTGATTTCAAGTTACCCTATAAAGCTGAAGTAATCAAAACAGTGAAGCGCAAACATAGAGACAGACGCATGGATCCATGGAACGTAACTGAGAGCCAGCCCAGAAAGGAACCAAAGCGTATATGGTCGACTAACTTCTGATGAGGGAGCCAAGGATGCTCAGTAGAGAAAAGACGATCTCTTCAAAAGGTGATTCTGGGAAAACTGCATATTCACATGTAAAAGAGTGAAACTGGACCCCTATCTTAGTCCACTCACAAATATTGACTTAAAATTGAGCAAAGACTTAAGTGTTAGACCTGAAACCATGAGACTCCTAGAAGAAAACATATGACTTAAACTCCCGCACATGAATTTTGGCAAATGATTTTTTTTTAATATGTCACCTAAAGTACGAGTAATAAAATAAAACAAACCAGCAGAACTACATCAAACTAATAATTTTCTTGCAGTGAAAGAAACCATCAACAAAGTGACATAAAAACCTATAGAACAAGTAAAAACTATTTGCCAACCATATATTTCATAAGGGCTTAATATCCACCTTTTGCAATAATCACTTTTCAGTATATGTGCGTAAATCAAGCCGCCATGCTGTACACCTTAAAATTACACAGTGTGTATGTCAAATATTTCTCCATAAAACTGGGAGAAGAGTAAATACATGAATAATTAAGCACCCTCAAGTGTTAACATTCGTTATTTTTAAGAGGAATTTGGGAGTAAATGTTATTTTCCATGCCCTTTACCTGTAGATGACCAGACATCTCAGTCTTCTCCAGATAGTCATGGTCTGTGCAGGTTGTCCTGGTGAAATTAGTGACAGCACCTTTCCAAAAGTGACCTCCCTAGAAGACAAATTACATAATCACCTCTTCTTATATACCTGTTTTTCAAACAAATATCTAAGTACTTACCCCAGGCCTGCAGCGTCTGTTTCTGAAATGGAAATTACTTTACATTTTTTTTTCCTGATTATGGGGATAATTCATCTTCTTTGTGAAAAAGAAATTAGAAAATACAGAGGCATAAAGAAGCAAAACAATTCCATTTACTGGCTTGTTTCCACTTGTGATATTGCTTTAGCTTACGTATGCATTCACAGTTGATTTCCATAAACATACTGCAATATAGCTGAGCCCAGATTATTATATTTCCTTGTTTTATAGCTGAAGACACTGCAGGTGAAGCACCTGCAGCCCAGATCCTCTGCCTTGAAATCTCATTCTCTCTCCACTGCATCACATTGCCTGGGAGACACAGATGAAGAGAAAGGCACAGCGATGGCGGTGACAGCAATAAGGGACATTAGGGTTGAGCTCCTGCTGGGCAGATGTCTTTAAAGGTCTAAGCAATCTTAAGAGGTGGGCATTAAGGGGGAAAGTGACACTTGGTGAGGAGCAGCAGTTGTCCAATACCCATCTCACAGCTCGCAGGTGATGCCTGGCTTCCATGCCTCAGCTCACGGCCATTAGGTTTTCACCATCTTATATTTTTCAGAATCAATTTTACTGAGATACAGTTGCAAGCAGTCAAATGCTGCCATTCTAAGTGCATAGTTCCATGAATTTGGGAAAACGTATATACAATGCAACTATCACCACAATCAAGATTTTGAATTTTGATTTTGTCACCCTCAAAAGTTTCCTTATGCCCTTGGACAGTCAGTCCTCATGCCCACCACTGCCGCCAGGCAGCCACTCATCTACCACTGTAGCTTAGTTTTGCCTCTTCTAGAATTTCATAGAAATAGAATGATACTCTTTAATATAGCAAGGCTGAAATTTACCGGAGCTCTGTGCTCCTGGAAAACAGCAAATTTTCCAGGAACACCCCTCTTCTACCTTTTTGTGCTCCAGGAAACATCTTACAGCAAAAGGCACACTTCCCCCTGCAAGTTAGTAAGACTCCAAGGTGCCCTCCTTGTTTATGTGATGAGAGAGCCAGACACTGAGCCTGCAAACTCCCTTCCTTTGCCTCATAAGTGATTCGCTGGACTGCTGGTGCCCACTAATCAATCAGAACAAAATGTTTGTTAACCAAACTGGGGTTAAGGGTCTCCCCTTCCCCAGGCCAGTGAACTATGGCTCACAGTCCTCCAGTGCCAGCAGACAGCCCCTCCCAGAAAAAGAGCCCCACCTTCACTGCACCTCAGGGTAAAACCTTCCAGATCTTCTGTCCCATCACCTCTGCTCTCACCCTTCTTCCCCTACTGCTTCTTCCTAGCCTTATTCACTCCTCTCTGCAGAGAACAACCCCTCACCCTAGCCTTTGAGAGCCTTGCTGATCTGATGGTCAGACCCGTCTCCCCCATTGTGAATAAAATCTCTCCACGTGAAGTCCAGATTTGTTTTTTATTTGACACACATCTGGCTTCACTTGCTCAACATGATGCTTTTAAGATCCAACCACGTTTCTCCCCATGTATCAGGAGGCTTTTTTCATTGCAGATTAATATTCCACTATGTGAATACACAAGTTGTTTGTCCATTCCCCAGTGGATGGCCATTTGAGTTGGTTCTTGGGTTTTGGATGCTGTGAATATTCTTGGGCAAGTCTTTCTGTGGACATGTGCTTTCAATACTCTGGGTAAATATCCGGGAGTGGAATTGCTGGGTCCCCACATTTTAAAGGAAAGTGTCCTCTCCTCTTCTTTGATTACAGTGTTCCCACTACGAGACAGGTATAGAACAGCATTTTCTGATTAAAAATCTTCTAGAAGTGAGATGTTGCATGGTTTCCTCACTTGCATTTCACTCATGTATGAGCACATAGGATGTTTCCTTTAAAAACACAAGCTTCTTCACAGTGAAAAAAAAGTGACAATGAATATATGTATGTTCATGTATAACTGAAAAATTGTGTGCTACACTGGAATTTGACACAACATTGTAAAATGACTATAACTCAATTTTAAAAATTATTTCTCAATAAAAAAATAACACAAGCTTCACATCAAGCTTCTCCCATCACCAAAGTAGCTCAGCATTCTGCACAATTCCAAAGAAGAGATTGGAACATGTGGATTCAAGTTTGAGCAACACATATGTCCTTTCTGCTAAAAGATTGTTTTAATTTGCCCATTCTTAATGTTTCATTCACAATGTTATAAATATTATGCCCTTTTTCTCTGCATCTTCCACTTACCCTCCACTCCTCTCCCCAGTAAGGCTTGGTTTATTGTGTTCATAAACAAGAATTGGCTAACATTTGTTCTTTTTAAGAGAACAAAGCCCTCCTTTTTCTATTCCATCAAATTAAGTTCAGCGATTCTGCTAGTTAAAATTACATTAGACAATTTCAGTTCAGAAGAAAAAAAATCAGCAATAAAAACAGAATCCCCATTTGAATAGGGAGGGAAGAGAATAGTTGAGGATAAAATGCAAGGTTTCCTTTGTGAATTTTTATTTCCATCTTCAATGGCTCCTGCTCAGATGCCCATTTAACTTTCCAGCCTAGTTGGTTTCCTCCCATCCTGTGACCTGAGCAGAGGGCTGAGTTCCAGGGAATGGGCAGTCCCAGCTCGGAGGTAGGAGGGAGGAGATGAGGAAAGGATGCCAGGAGAGTGGGAGAGAGCTGGCCTTAGATCTCTTGCTCTGATGGGCTTACAGTTCTGGAAAAAGAACTTGTCCCAACGCTATCTGCACTCCGAGCATTTCCACCTACAGAAATCAAATGCTTCCCTACTTCCCAGCCCCCCAGTGACTGCTTGTCAGGAGCACTGACTACCGCCATCAGTAATTGACAGCCTTTAAATGTTTAAACACTGCTGTTCCTGGAACACAGGCTTACCTGGAAGCAGTGGCTTTTCACCAGAAGCCCATATTCTCAGGTTAATTAAGTAGTGCTCAAGGCTCCAATTAATGCCATTAAATCCCCACATAAAAATCCTGCAATTTTATCATCATTGCACCACAGTTACTTGTAATTACAGATTTATAAACAGAACATCTAGCCCCATATTAAGACATTTCAGAGGACTAAATAAATACACTTCTGGTTAAATGTATCTGTGGGCTTGTTTTGTTGGTGGTATGTTTTGTTTCTTTTTTTTCTTTCTTTCTTTCTTTCTTTCTTTATCTCCCAAAACAAAGCAGCCTATTTCCTTGCTTTTGGTTCCAGCAGGAGTAAGCCAAACTGCAGTCACTTTTAACAGGTCCCTTAACTACTGTGTTCTTTTCAATCTCTCTCTCTGTTGTTTCATAACACGTAGTTGAGTATTATAAAAGGGCAACAGAGCGAGGGCTCTTCTGCTAGTGTCTGGTCATGCTACCTCTTTCTAGGCAACATAAACACATCCCCACCCGAAAAGCAAACAGGCAGGAGCTAGAATCAATTTAGGAGTCCTTCCTCCACTATGGAGCCAATTCTTTCTGCCGAAACAGTTACTGCTGTCCAAGCTAGTAGCGGTTGCAGCTGAGTTCAGTCTCTCTCCCCGGTTACAATAGTCTTAAATAAAGTCTTATCACTGTAACAAGTGTCAGGATAATTTCTCTTTAACAGTAACCAAACTCAGGTTTGGTAAATGGCTCCCCTCCTCCCACCCACACCCTCGTGGATTAGGGACAGGAAAGCCTTGTCTAAGCACCATGCCAACATCAGACGGAAGAGAGTTTCAGGGTATTGCTGGCTTCTCAGGTACAGGTTTTATTAATTCAAGCCCATCTTAAATTTGAAACTATTTTTTAAGACTTCGGTTAAAAACAATGTCTGCTTTCTATCTGGAATGTTACGGAAGTGATTTTTGGCATAGAACCTATGGCAAAAAAAATCAGTAAGCTAAGAATTTAGTAATCCAAAATGGAGCTGAGAAATATTCTGCAAAAAAATCATAGTACTGTTATTGAGGGTGTTTATTATGTTAAAGGAAGTTTTCTCAATGAAAGCAATTAACATCAAATTAATTTAACCCTAATTTCTAGAACTGCTCAAGGAATTTATAAAAATACTGTGTACTGTGAGTAGATGCTGTTGGTGTCCTGCCCAGATACCCATCGCCAGCCAGTGCACCCATCCCCTTAGGTGCCAACCAGTAAGCACGCACAGCTGACCCTTCTCTGGAGAACGGGCCTCGGCCACAAATGCATCCTCTCGCCATCCCCACCCCCAGAGACCAACTGATACCAGGAGCAAAAGGACGCCCACTTTTCAGGAGGCAGAACGGGCTCTGTGATGCAGTCTCACTACAGAATCGGGCTGAGGCAGAGCCTCGGCTGAGCGCGCAGCCTTGCTTAGCCCCTACCGTATCCCGCATCTGTCTCCTGAGAGCGTGGCCTCTTTAAGCCAGGACTCCCGGATCCCTGCCTCAGGCTCTGCCTCTGGGGAACCCAAACTATTCCAAAGGTGTAAGAGGCTACCCGTCCTGACCTGCTCCCATCACACATCTCACTCCGTGAAGATTATCAAGAGAGTCCCTGGAAGGAAAACCCAAAGCCGGTCTCCTCAGTGTGTTGCTCGAGGACCCCCCAGACCTGGCTCCACCCTCATCGTGCTGCCCTCCTTGCACTTGACCTTTCAGAAGTGTGGAATTCTTTGTATTCCCTGCCCTCACCCCTCCTTTGCCAATTCCACCACATAGCCACGCATAAGCTCACACACACGTGCCCATGCATGTGTAAACACTCACACATGGGCTCACATGCATCCACACACCTGCACATGCAGAAACAGAAAACATGTGTACATGCATGAACACACAGATACACATGCACGCGCACACGTGTATACACATACGTATACATGAACACACAAATGCACGCATGCATATACACACAAATATACATGCACACACACACGTACCAGCCACACTGCTGGTTCTTGCCTTTACGGCTTTGTTCATGCTTTTTCCCTCTTCCTGGAATGCCTTGCTCCCGTTGTGGACCAGCTAACCCTATTCATACTTCCTGGCTAATCTCAGAAGCCACCTTCTTCAGGAAGCCTTCCTGTGTGGGTTAGATTTCCCTCTGTGCTCCTGGAGCGCCCTGAACTTACTTCTGTCATAGCTCCTGCCTATTACAGTGACATTATCTGACCATGCCCAGCTCTCTGGGCAGACTGTGCACTCCCTGAGCTGCCTGAGGTCACAGACTTTTTTATTGATCTTCTAACACAGTGTCCAGTATCTAGGAGACACTCATTAAGTGCTTCCTGAATGAACTGGGAAAGAATTGAAAAATTTAAAGGTTGCAAGTTATCCGGAACAGTGGCCTGGGTTGACTTTTGTTGGCAGAGTAAAAGAAATTTTCTTTTTAAGTATATATAGAATCAGCACTCTCTATAACAAAAGGTCTAGTATCTCCTTTGAGAGATTTTCAGCATCTCACTAGGTAGAAGACAAATGGGGATCTGGTAGCCAGTTCATAAAAGCAGGAGCAGGTGGTGTCTGTGCTGGAAAGGGAGCAAGCCAAGCACAGCATTACGGCCCAGGTGGCAGGTCTGGGGGCCTGCGTGTCGTCCTCCTTGGTGAGAACTGCCAGACACAAGGAGACTCCAGAGGCTGGGCCAAGGTCCTCACCCCTGCTTCCCACCCGGACTAAGTGCTCTGGGGACTCCCCTGCCTGGGGGTGGGGTCTACCCTCTCTGTGGGAGCAAGAACCAGATGCCACAACCAAGGCAGCAGGGCATAACAACTGCTAAGAACCCAGGCCAGTCCTCTGAGGTCTCCATGCTGGAAGAAGGGGTCCAGCTGTCTCCCAGTGCTGGGGCTTCCTCCCCTGACACCAGGGGCTCAGAGGGGGCGGGGGCACGGATGGGCCATTTTATTTTCTTACACCAGCCACCAACTGGGTGGCCATGAGATTCCTGCAGTAACAAAGAACCAAGTTTGCAAGCTCAGCACCACATCTTTTATTTACAGTCTCAAGACCCATCCTGCATACTCTGCTGACTCTCACTCAAGCCCCTGCCAAGGCCTCCTGCAAGGCGGCTGGAGGAGGCTGCTCCACGCCTTTTTGCTGCTCACGCCATGGGACACAGGCTTTTCTCATTGTGTTATCACAAAAGGGGCCAAGAGAGAGCCCATGGTAACCATGGTGACCACGCGTGAAGCCTGCACAGGTTCGCCTCCTGGAGACATTGTTCCACAGGTACGCCTGGTTTGTGAGAGTCTGTGTCCTCAGGGATGTGGCAGTTTTGCAGGCTTTTCTTCCTTGCCTTGTAAGGCCACACCCCAGACATGATGAATCAGAAATTCTGGGGGCAGGACCAGCAATCCATGTCTCAGCAAGCCTTTCAGCCGATTCTGATGGCCACTGACGTGTGAGAACGACTGGATTACAAGGTAACCACTCACAATGCCCCTGTCGCCTGCTGACCATCATATTGATTGATGGGGAGAGTCCTTGAAAAGGGCAATTGCTGCCAATGAAGATAACAAGACAGGCAAAAAAAAGCTCATTTGTTCACCTTCTCTTCAAGGCCAGCCACCCTCCTGCAGACTAAGTAGAGCAGATAAAAATATTAGTTGGCTTCCTTCTTGCCTTTTCAGAGTAACCAAGATTCATGATCCTCCAGGATAGTGGATTCCAAAGTAAGGAAGCTCACATTAAAAAGACAGAACATTGTGATGAAGTGATCTCAAGAATGCAGATTGATTTAATATTCAAAAAACATGTAATTCACCACATTAACAAACTAGAAAAAGAAAAACCATATGATCATCTCAATAGCCACAGAAAATGCATTCAACACTCTAACATCCATTCCCTATTGTAAAAATCTCAGCAAACTAGGAACAGAAGAAGACTTCCACTGCTGACTGAAATCAAAGACACAAGGAATGGAAAAATAGGCATCTTTTTATTCAGTATTGTTAAAATGTAAATTTTATCCAAATGGATCTATAGATTCAATGCAATCCCAATCAAAATCCCAGAAAGCTTTTTTGAATTCATTGATGAACTGATCCTGAAATTCGTGTGGGAACACAAAGAACCTGGAATACTCAAAACAACTTAGAAAACGTTAGAGGGCTGACAGTATCTGATTTCAAGATTCACTATGAAACTGTAGTAATCAAAACCAATGTGGTGCTGGTGTAAAGACAGAAAAATAATGCAACAGAACAGAGCAGAGAATTGAGGATGAGATCCATGCATACATGGATACGCCCCGCCGTGCAGTGGGTGTTAATTCTACGCCACACATTGGCCTAAGTACTTGAATATGCTAAAAATATCTTTTCTAATCTCACACAGCAAACGTGTAAAGAGGTACTATTATTACGGACCACATTTTATAAATGAGTCTACTGGAATCAGAGGTAAACTTGCACTTGCCGAGTCACCCAACTGCAGTGGCAGAGCTTGGATCTGATTGTAAGATCTATGTTTTTAACCACCTGTGGAAGGAAATGGACCATGTTTGATGACCAGCTAAATGACCATGACATATACCCTGTCTCATTGGGCCCCTGCCTCACTCTTTGGTCTTACAATGTGGGAATATATACATGCAGATAGTTCTTACCTGTTCTCAGAGACTGGAGAGGGCTGGGCCGGTTGAGCACTCACTTCCACTCTGCCCACACCTGGCTGGATTGCAGAATTGAATCTGAAATCCACCAGCGGGTTTTACGCCCTGGGTGTTTCTCTCTGCTGCTAGTGGTCACATTTCAGTGATCTTGTTCCCAGCAGAAATGCAGCCAGCCTAAACCATGAACTTCTTCCTTTTGTTGTTGGCTTTTTGGATTTTGGTTATTTTGGTTTGTTTTTTACTTTCACAGGAGTCCAAGGCCAGGGCTCTGAGCGCCCCACGGCACCACTGAAGTTGCTTTTCTGCAACAGGACAGGTGTGATTTGCTGCCTTGCTCAACAAACTGGCAACCCAGCTTGCAGATTTTAACACAGAGGACTCAGGGCTAATGATAAATTGTCTCTCACACATTACCTTGGTGGATAGAGTGTCCAACCACATCAAGGCTGATGATTCCAATTGGCATTTATGATCGCCCTTGTGTTTCTTGAACGAAAGCCCTTCTCTGACTGGAATTTTGTAATCAGAAGCAACAATTAATGTCTTCTATGAACCCTTTCATTTCAAAATCCACGTAGTGTCTGAGGGAGTTCTCTGCAGACCTAAAGGCACTTGTTATTATAAAAAATGCTTCCCAGAATCTCGACTCTAAAGGCAGATATATTATGCAAAGAAATTGAACAGCATGAATAAAATGTTTACAGAGGAGAAGATAAAAAGAGGCACACGTCCCACATAAATGTCTTGGTCACTTGGCATCATCAGCTGCTGTTACACATGCGTTATCTCCAGATATCCAAGACTTCCTCATCTAGCATCAGAATTAATTTAAATAATTGAGCTATTTTAATGGAAATTATTCTAAGATGCACAGCACGGTTTCCTTCTTTCTAAAAAGAGAACAATAAACATAATTTAAAATTTTCTTGATGAATCATGGTTATTTAATACAGTATGTTAAATAAATACAGTGCTGGCTTTTTATCAGCAGTATTTCTCCTGCTAGTGGGTATTCTCCCAGGTCTTCATGCTGTGGATAAATAATCAAGTTTGTTAGGATTGTATATAAAGTAAAAGTCAATAAGAAATAAGTAGTGAAGTGTATGACTTGTACACCAAAGTCTTTGGGAAAATTATTCTTTATATTAAAGGGCTTTTTATTTGCACCTTGTGATGTGTGTGGAAGGAACATTGCCACCAGATAAATGGGTTATAGGGACTATAACAACCATAGTCATTCTCCCAGAATTTTATAAGAAAAATGCTTTTCATACAGTGGTTTCTTTAATTCTCAGTCTGAGTCCTGAGGCAAGTAAGTGATTCTTTAAAGTCAGACTTTCACTACTGAGTGTTAGAACTCTGACTCAAAGCCTATATATTTATGAGAAAGAAACCAAAGGCTTGTAAATAATGAAATTTCAGATACTTACGAAGTAAAACAAGTTTGCAGAGACGGTCTTGGATTCAGTGTTGATTTAGATCCATTGCTACCCCTTTACATCTGTTGCATCTATATTCATTGTATTTTGCAGTGAGACCTTTAGTGCAGGGAGGAGGTGAAGCTAGGGTACCTTATGAACCACCAGATAAACTACACTTACTTATAATTATGATGACAAGTTGACTTTGTTATACTCTAGTACCTTGTCTGTACTAATTTACATGGTGGCCAGATGATTCGTTAACAAAACATCCCTCAACTATAGCCACTCTAGGTGAAGAGAGCTTTATGCAGGATGGGCAAACTATAGCCCATGGGCTAGTCTCCTGATTTTATAAATTGAGTTTTACTACAACACAGACACACTCAATGATTCACATTGTATCTGTGATTATTTTTGCCCTCCAATGACAGAGTTGAGTGATCGAGACTGTAAGGTGCACAGAGCTGAAAATACTCACTACCTGGCCCTTTAAGGAAAATTTGGCCAACTCCTCTTTCATGGTATAAATCATGACAATATTTTCCAAGCTGACATTTGGAACACATGGTCTGACAAATATCACAGCATTCCCAGGATAATACTTCATTTATTCATTCAGCAAATATTTATGGAGTGTGTTCTCCAGTTCAAGCACAAGATGAGGGGCAGTAATGAGTGAAGAAAATAATGTCCCTGCCCTTCAAATCAATCATGAGTCGCATAATCAAAAATCAAAGTGAAACGATAGCCCTGGTAAGTTTCATGGAACAAAATAGTAGTACATTTGGAATTTATTGTAAGGAATCAGTTTATACGATTGTGGAGACAGGCTAGAGTTTTCGTAGAGGAGGCTGTTGGGGAGTGGGCTGGAACCCTCTACCTGGCTGAAGCTGCCGGTCACAGGACGACTCTCTCCTCATTTCAGGGAAGGCTCATCTCTGCACTTAAAATTTTTCAGCTGATTGAGTCAGGCCCTCCTAGACTGTCTAGGAAAAATCTCCCTTACTTAAAGTCAGCTGATTATGAATTTTCATCACATCTACGAATGCCTTCCCAGCAACACTTAGATTAGAGCTTGATTGAGTAAGTCGGGACTTCACCCAGTCAGGCTGACACATCAAAAGACCATCACAATGCTGAATTGTTTTATTTACTTTTGTTTATTTTATTTCATTAGGGATGCTTATATTTTTAACAGCCCTATTGAGGCATAGTTTTCATACAAGAAAATTCACCCATTTAATTTCTTCCAGTTTTGAGATAGAATTGAAATATAACATTGTATTAGCTTAAAGTGTACAACATAGTAATTCGATATCTATATATTTTAGAAAATGATTACCACACAAGTTTAGTTAACATTCATCGCCTCATATGGATGCAATCTTTTTTCTTGTGAAATTTTTAAGATCTTTTAAAATTCACCCATTTTGAATATACAGATTGACGAGATTTGGTAAATGCGTAAAGGTGTGCAGATGTCACTACAGTCAATGTTAAAACATTTTATTGCCCCAGAGAGTTTCCCTGGGTTCTTTTTCAGTTAATTCCTGTCCCCAACCCAAGCCCTAGGTAACAAATGATCTGCTTTTTCTAACACTCTAGTTTGGCTTTTCTGGATTTCACGTGAGTGGAATTATACACTTTCATGCCTGACCCTTTCACTTAGCATAACGTTCTCGAGGCTCGTCCACGTTGTTGCATGCATCAGTTGGTCATTCCCTTTTATAGCTAAAGAGTATCCCTTTGTATGCCTACTGCACTTTAATTTTTCATCACTTGACGGACATTGATGCTGCTTCCATTTGGGGGGTATTATGAATAATGCTGCAGCGAACACTTACGTGCAAGTCTTTGTGTGGATATATGTTTTAATTTCTATTAGGTAAGGAACTAGGAGTGAAATTGCTGTATGTATATGTTTAACTCAAAAAACACACCATGAAATGTTTTCTAAATTGGTTGTACCATTTCACATTCCCACTAGTAATATCTAAGAGTTCCAAATGTTCCACACCATACTTGGTTTCTTGAGTCTTTTTAATTTTAGCTACTTATCTCTTTGTGGTTTTAAATTATTTCCTTAATGACCAAGGAGGATCACATCCATTCATGTTCTTGTTAGTATTTGCATCTATTCTTTTGTGAAGCATCCACTCAAACCTTTTGCTCCTTTTTTCTACTTGGATTGTGTGTCTCACTATTGAGTTATAAACTTTCTTAATATGTTCTTGGTACAAGTCTCTTCTCAAATGTATGGCTGAAGTTTGTCTTTTCATTTTTCATAGTGTCTTTAGATGAGCAAAAGTTTTTCTTTTAATTAAGTCCAATTTTTCAATATTTTCTAAAATGATTTGTGCTTTTTGCATCCTAAGAAATCAATTACCCAACTGAAGATCATATGAATGATCGTCTCCTAGGTTTTCTTCTAGAAGTTTCCAGGTTTTGTATCTTAGAGAATAGATATATAATGCATTTTGTATTAATTTTCATGTATGTGAAATAAGGCCCATACAGGTATCCAGTTATTGCAGCATTATTTATTGAAAAGATCAGCATATCCCTTGACACTTCTGTCAAAACATCAGTAGACTATGTAAGTTTAGTGGGTCTATTTCTAACGTTCTCAATTCCATTCCAATTATCTATTTGATCGTACTTTCTTGATTAATGTAGCTTCAAAGTACACTATGCAAAATAAAGCAGTGTAATTCTTCTTGTTTTTTGTAAAATCATTTTGTCTATTATTTTAGGTATTTTATGGTATAAAGTATTACATAAGCTTTAGAATCACCTTGTCAATTTCTAAAAACAGTTGCTGGAATTCTCATTGAGATTACATGAAATTTATAAGTCAATTTGAGCAGTGTTACATCTTTACAATATTGAGTCTCCCAACCCATGGACACAATTCACTCTGGATTTACTTTGGTCTTTGTAAATTTCCCCCAGCTCCATCTTCTAAGGTAAAGGAAATAAAAGTAAAAACAAATAAATATGATCTAATTAAATATAAAAGATTTTGCAGAGCAAAGGAAACCATCAACAAAACAAAAAGACCACCTATTGAATGGGAGAAAATATTTGAAAATGACATGACCAATAAGGGATTAATATCCAACATATATAAAAAGCTCAAACACCCCAACTTCAAAAAACTAAACAACCCAACTAAAACAATGGGCAGAAGTACTGAACAGGCATTTTTCCAAAGAGGAAATACAGGTGGCCAACATGCATGTGAAAAGATGCTCAGCATCACTAATCATCAAGGAAATGCAAATCAAAACCACAATGAGATATCATCTCACAACTGTCATAAAAGCTATCATCAAAAACGCAAATAACAAATGTTGGCAAGGATGTGGAGGAAAGGGAACCCTTGTACACTGCTGGTGGGAATGTAAATTGGTGCAGGCACTGTGGAAAACAGTATGGAGATTTCTCAAAAAACTAAAAATAGAGCTGCCATACAACCTAGCAATTCCACTTCTGGATATATATCTGAAAAAACAAAACAAAACACTAATTTGAAAAGATACATGAACCCCAATGTTCATAACAGCATTATTTATAATTGCCAAGATATAGAAGCATCCATCAACAGATGAATGGATAAAGAAGATGTGGTATATTTATTTAATGAAATACTACTCAGCCATAAAAAATGAAATTTTGCTATTTGCAGCAACATGGATAGACTTGGAGGGTATTATGCTAAGTGAAATAAGTCAGACAGAGAAAGATAAATACTGCATGATGTCACATATATGGAATCTAAAAAATACAACAAACTAGTGAATATAACAAAAAAGAAGCAGACTCACAGATACAAAGAACAAACTAGTGCTTACTAGTAGGGAGAAGGAGGAGGGAAAATATACAAGTGGAGGGGTGGGAGGAACTAACTATTGGCTGTAAGATAGGCTATAAGGATGTCTTGTACAACACAGGGAATATAGCCAATATTCTGTAATAACTATAAATGGAGTGTAACCTTTCAAAACTGTATAAAAAATTTAAAACAAGAAAATAAAAATAAAAATAAAATAAATTTACCCCAGCAATGGTTTGTAATTTTCAGTGTATTAGTCTTGCACATCTTTTGTTAAGCTGAATTCGGAGTATTTTGTTTTTTATGTTCTTACCAATGAAAATGTTTTGATTCTATGTTCAAGTTACTGTTGTTAGCATGTAGAGATAAAACTGATTTCTGTTTATTACTCTAGTATCCTGCAGCCTTGCTAACGGTACCTGATAGTTCTGGTAGATTTTTTTTATAGTCTTGGGATTTTCTACAAACCCAATCAGGCTTTGCGCAAATAGGACACCTAAACTTCTCTCTCAATGTGCAGGCCTTCCATTGCATATTGCACTAGTTAGGACGCCTTCAGAATAATGTCAAAGAGAAGTAGTAAGTGGGCACCCTTGTCTCATTACCAGTCTGGGGTAGAAGACCTTCAGTCTCCCACTACTAAATATCATGCTGACTGTAGGCTTCTGGAAGACGCTGTTTATCAGGCTCAGGAAGTTCCCTTCTATAACTAGTTTCCTGAAAGTTTTTTTTTTTAACATGAAAGTGTGTAGAATTTTATCGAATCTTTTCCCCCCTGTATCTGTGGAGATGAGTATCTGGTTATCATCTTTATTTCTTTAATATGATGTGTTGCTGCTGTAATAAATTACCACAAGCTTAGTAGCTTAAAACAACACTAATTTCTTACAGTTCTGTTGTTCAGAAGTTTGAAAATCAAGGTGTCAGAAGGATGCCTCTCTCTTCTGGAGGCTCTAGGAGAAAATTCTTTTTTTTTTTTTTTTTTGCCTTTTCCAGCTTCTTGAGTCTCCTACATTCATTCCTTGGCGGATGACCCTCTTCCTCCAGCATAAAAGCCAGTAAGAGTGGGTCAAGCCCTTCGCACATGGAATCACGTAGACCTCCTCCTCAGTAGTCATCTCTCCCTCTGCCTTCCTCCGTCACTTCTGAGGACCCAAGGACTACTCTGGACTCACCAAGATAATCCAGGATAATCTCTCCACATTAAGGTGTTTAGTCTGAATCGTATTTGCAACATCCCTCTTGCCATGTAAGGTAACAGATTCACAGATCTGAGGAATTTAGGATATGAACATATTTAGTGGGGGGGGGGGTTCATCATTCTGCCTGCCACATATGGTGTACTATATCCATTGATTTTAGGATTTTAAAACCAACCTTGCTTTCCTGAGATAAAAGCCAGTTGGTCATGGTGTATTATTTTTATATACTTTTGGGTTCAGTTGGCTAAAATTCTGTTAAGCACCACCAAACTCATGTTCATTTTTTGCTAAGGATATTTTAAATTATTAATTCAGTTATTTTACTTTAAACAGAAATATTCAAATTTGTGTTTTTTCTTGAGTCATCAAGATAGTGTGTATTTTTCAAGGAATTTATCTATTTCATATATGTGACCAATTCTGTTGACATCAAGTTGCTTATGATTTTTTATCACTATGTAAATGTCTGTAGGATCTGTAGTGATCTTCATCATCCAGGTACTGATAAGGTTGGTATTTTTTCTTCTTCTTTTTTTTCTTTTTGATCAATGAGCTAAAGGTTATCCTACCCAATTAATCTTTTTTTTTTTAAATCAGCTTTGATATTATTTTTTCTGTTGTTTATTTATTTCTTATTTCATTGATTTCCATTCTGATTTTTTTTCTTTTTTCCACTCTGATTTAATTCGGTCTTACCTTTCTAGCTTCCTAAAGTGGAAACTTCAAGCACTGGATTTGGATCTTTCTTCATTTCTAAAGCTACACTTTCCCTCTGAAGATCTACTCTAGCTGCATCCCACGAATTTTGTATGTTATGTTTACATAATCATTTATTATTTCTAACACTTCGGTCTTTCCCAGATCTCTCTTTCTCTTCTTGATTTCTAACTTATCTTGTAATCACAGATTATCTGCTGTATAATACAAAATTTCTTTAAAAATTGTGACCCCGTGTTATTATTGAGCACCTGGTCTACCCTGATGAGTGTTCTATGTGCTTGGAAGAATGCATGTTCTGTTGTTTTTTGGTGAAGTGTTCTATAGTTGTCATGTAGATCAAATTGGTTGACAGTGCTGTTCAAGTGATCAATACCCTCACTGATTTTCTGTCTATATGTTCCATCAATTACTGGCAGGAGAATAGTGAAATCGCCAACTATAATTGTGATTTGTCTATTTCTCTTTTCAATGCTGTCAGTATCTGCTTCATATATTTTGTAGCTCATTGTCAGATACATCAACACTTATGATTGTTGTTTCTTCCCATTGTATGTGGTAAATGTCCCTCTTTATCCTTATATTGATTAAAGTTTATTTTGTTTGACACAACCACTCAAGCCCTCTTATGCTTTTGTTTGTATAGTATGCTTTTTTCTATTCTTTTTACTTTCAATCAACATGTACCTTTGAATCTAATGTGCATCTTGAACAGGCAGCATATAGTTGGATCTTGATTTTTTTTTTCTCACTTAGTCTGACAATGTCTACCTTTGGATTTCTGTATCTATTGTATTCACTTTTAATATGATTATTAGTATGCATACAATTTTCCCTGCCAATTTGCTAATAACTTTTTATTTGCTCTCATCTTCTGCCCTATTCTTCTTTTACTACTTTCTTTGGTGCTAAACAAATATTTCTTATACAATTTTAAGTTTTTTAATGACATCTTAGTCATATTTCTCTGCTTTTTTTCTTTTCAGTTGTCAATCTCATGATTAAAATATTTATTTTTAACATAGTAATCTTCTTCCTTAAGTTTATATTAACTTACTCCTAATAGAACATAGAAACTTTGAACCAGCATATTGGCTCAAACAGTATCCCATGTTATTGTAGTCATATATATAACACATACATGTGGTATAGACCCCGAAATATAGTTGTGTCTTATAACTTAAGAAGATAAAATACATAAGGACATACACAAACACACACACACACACATTTACTATTTCCAATTCTATTGATTCCTGTAGATCTGAGTTGCCATCTGGTGTCATTTTCTTTCAGCTTGAAGGACTTCCTTTAGCACTATAGCACAGGTTTGCTACCAGTAATTTATTTCAAGGGTTTTTCTTTATCTGGAAATATTTTAATTTTGCCCTCTTATTTTAAGTCTGGTTATCTGAGTTGTAATTCACATACATTTTAAATTATTATTATTTTTTTTTTAGTTGACAGACACAAAGTCCTGTAACAACTGCCAAAATCAATATATAGAACTGTTACATTACCCCTAATTTTCTCTGGTGCCTCTTTGTAGGAAATCTCCCCTCCAACCCCCAGGCACTGGCAATTGCTGGTCCATTTTCAGTTTCCATAGTTTCACCTCTTAGAGAATGTCACATAAAGGGAATCGTATGGTACGTAGCCAACTGAACGTTGCTTTTCTCACCACGATACTCTTGAGATTCATTCATGTTGCTGCACATGTCACAGGTTGTTCCATTTTATTGCTAAGTAGTGTTCTATGGTATGGATGAAAACAGTTACCTATTATTCACCTACTGATGGACATTTGGATCGTTCCCAGCTTTTGACCATTATGAATAAGACTGCTCTAAACATCTCCATACGGATTCTTGTGTGAACATCAGTTTTCGTTTCCTTTGAGCAAATACCACCAGTGTGATTGCTGGGTCTTATGGCGAGAATATGTTTAACGAATAAAAATGGCCAAACCGTTGCCAAACTCGTTATATTTTTTGCATTCCTACAAAAATATATGAGTGTTTTAATTTCTCCACTTGGTTTTCTCAGCTTTTTTTTTCCATTTGAATAGATATATAGGTGTGTCTCACTGAAGTTTTAATTTGCGTTTACCTAATGACTAATGATGTGAGATTATTTTTTGTGAATTTACCATTCATATATATACTTTGGTGAAGTTTCTATTTAAAAATTGTCCCTTTCTTTAAAAAAAAATTGTTAGTTTTCTTACTATTGTTTTGAGAATTTCTTACATATTCTGGATTCAGAATTTTATCATACATACACACTTTGCAAGAATTTTTCCCAGGCTCCGGCTTGTCTTTTTACTTCCACAGTGTGGGCAAAGATTTTAATTTTAATGAATTCAAATATTGATCAATAGTTTCTTTTATGCCTCATGTTTCTGGGCATCCTATTTAAAAATATTTTGCTTAATCCAAAGTCACGAACACTTTCTTCTGTTTTCTTCTGGAAGCTTCACAGTTTGAGATTTCAGATTTATGCCTGTAGTCTGAGTTAATTTTTGTATATGGCACAAGATTGAAATAAAGGAGTTTTTTTTAACAGATAAATATTTGTTGAGAAAGTCAGTCTCATGAGTGCAATTGTTCCCCCACTCAGCTGCCTAAGAATGGGCCTCGGACATGGAAGACTTCCTTAGCAAGAGGTGAAAAGCCCGCACAGCCTGTATTGGGGTTACCACCTTGTGTGGGAATATCTTTCCTTGTTTCAGGCCCAGTGAGTGCTCTTTGTCTTTGCTTCAAGTGTGTGTGCCATATGGCACGTGGCCAGTCCCACCGCTATATCTGTCTTCCAGGGAGAGCGAGCAGGGTTCCTTCCACTGCAGCACCAGAGAGGTGCCTTCAGGCCAAACTTCCATTATTATCCACAAGGTGAGACCCGTTGGCTGTCACAAGATGTCAAAAGAAGATAGAGCAAGCAAACGTTTCCATGGGGAACTGATGCCCACTTTTGCAGCTGGCCTTTCTCATCTCTCCTCTAGGGAAGTAAAGCACTGCTCCGCCCAGTGCTGGACTGCCTTGTGCTTTCTTTGGCGACTCAGACACCAAGGTGCAATGGGTTAGATATGCTTCAAGTTCTCCCCTGGGACTGGTAACTGCTGCACAGACCTTGCTCCCCTGGGATTGATAACCAGCACATGACACTCTGCTCAATAATATTCAGTTATTCCAATGAGCATTTGTTAACAAGATTATGCTTTCTTTGTTTACCTGCCTTTGCATCTTTGTCAAAAATCAATTGGCCATAAATGTGTGGTCCATTTCAGGATTCTGTATTCTGTTTCATGGATGTATATGTCATTTCTTAGACAATTCCACATTTTCTAGATTACTGTAGCCTTACAGTAAGTCTTGGAATCAGATTGTGTACCTATTCCATCTTTTCCCTTTTTTCTCAGTATTTTTTTAGGTGTTCTAGTCCCTTTGACTTGCCAACTAGTTAATTTCTACAAAAACTCCTGCTGAAATTTTACTTACAATTGCATGGAGTCTATGGATCAATTTGATGAGCATAGACGTGTTAAAATATTGAACATTCCAATCCACAAACTATAGATGTAGATATTGATTTATTTAGGTTAGGAGTCACCAAACTTTATCAGCAAAGAACTAAACAGAAATATTGTGTGCCTTGAGGGCTAAGAGGTAAAATCAAAGATGCTGTACTGGTACTTGTATAAGAGAGAAAACAAATTTTCACAAGTTTTATTGACAAAATATTACACTAATAATTGAGAATAATATTCTGCAGTAAGCATATGCTAATGAGAAGAATGGAATTCTATTTAGAAAGGGTAGCATTTCACTTAATTGAGTGCTTAGCTTGGTGATTCTGATGGATACTGTATTCTCTGGGCACAGCTATATTCATTGTATTTAAAAGAAAAAATACATACAATGTTTTGCCATCTAACTCAATAACAAAAAAAATTCACACTCAAATTTAACGTTTCCCTCCATTTCTTATTTTGACATGATGATTATGTACTGGTAATAACAATATATGCACAAAATGTTGCAGTTACACCTCATATTTTCACAAGTCTGTAAATATGTCCAATTAAATTTTTTTCTGATCCACACACCTATTTATCCCCATCAGTTAGTGTCTTATGCAACAACAGCAGACTGACTTAGTTACCCTAGATTTAACCCAAACATCCGCCAACCTACTTTCCACTCTCAACTCCTTTCAAATATCATTTTTTCATATGTCTTCATATGAAGTCCTGGCTGGGTTGCAGAAGGATAAGTCTTTTGGGGACGGGGGAGGTATTGGAGATTGAACCCAGAACCTCGTGCATGCTAAGCACACACTCTACCACTGAGCTAAACCCATGCTCCCCAAGAAGGATAAGTCTTGAATCTTCTTGAGCTGTCCACTTGAAAGATGTCCTTCAATACTACAAGTTCACTCCTCAAGGCCTCTGGGCTGCCGTCACCATGAGAATTCTGGGATCCAGAGAACAGTCTGCAATTGGGAACTTCTCCCTCCTCCTCCACAGATGTCAAGAAATGATAGAGCAAGCAAATATTTCCATGACCAAACTGCCACTTCATCTGTCTAACACTGAAATGCCAGCATGTATGACTCTCCGCTGAAAGGCTGGGATGATTTACAAAAGAAAACACAACACGTGAGGGAGAAGGGGGAAGGGGAAGGTAGGTGCTACATAGGATGTTTCCCAGAATTTTCAGGGAAGGCACCTACAATCTGCTCACAAAAATGTCCTCTGCTGTGAGTATCAACTAGCTTATTTGCCTTCAGAAAAGTACCTCACTCCAAAAATTCTTGTCAAACTTCCCCTCTTGACTCTCCACCCACCTTTTGGAGAATCACCCCTACCCAGAGGGAATCACTTAACATACAAAGCACCATAGGCCACCAATTCTTCTAGTACCATGAGTGCATTTCCTGAATTTGAATTATTCAGCCTGAGATTCAGTACTAGCCAAATGTTAGCCCTGATCCTCAGCCTTCCCAGTTCCATAGATGGTCTGGTGGAAGGGGCTTAGGCTGCCAAGGAGAGACCTCGGGGTGGGGTCTATCAGGATGGGCTTAGGGCGGTTTCAGCTCAAGTTGCAGACACATGTGCCTCTATCATTGACATCTCTCTATTGCAGCACTAGCAGGCACACACACGTGCACACACACACACATGCACACACACACGCACACATATACACACACACACACACACACACACCCCACCCCGAGGCAAACAGTTGTTCTCAGGGATAACACTAATTACACAGTAAAAAAGGAGACCCTCTAGCAATTTGAATGACTCCCTTATCTGAAATCACTAGGTTGGTTTCCATACAGGATTTTACACAGTGAAACTGGCTCTACGTGCACGGGAAACAGCTGCTCCCCTGGTGCACAGGAGGCTCCCTGAAGGCCCTTTCTCATCATACGCTGATTACATTCTCATCCAGGAGCCTCAGTTCTCCATAGCCATGACTGGAGGAAAGGAGAAAGTGGAACCTGTTATTCCAGTTAAAAATATAACATTATAATCACACCTAAATTTCACCTGAAGGTATTGCTTAATAGATTGCAGTCAATTACTTCCGAGGAGTGGGGAATTCTCTTTTACATCTGTGTGTTTTTCTTTACAAACTGCATTGCTTTTTTGATTACTTGGAAAACAGAGGTGCTTAAAAACACATCTCCCAAGTATAGTTTTTCATCCTACAATACCATGAATATTTCAGCAGACCAATTAATAACCCTAACTCCTTTGCTGTCCTGACAGAATATATCATTAAAGGTAAAAGAATGCTATATGATTTGTTTCATTTCAAGGAAAAGAAAGTATAAACTAGAATTCCTCATTTCTGCAAATCCAATGACTTATGGCTAACACTGTCTGAAATTGTATCATACAACCTTGACTGTGAAGTCAGTGTGTAAAGACAAAACATAAATCAGAAGAGAAATAAAAATGTAGAAAGATACTTTTATGATTCTTTCAGGAGTTGGACAGTCAGGATCTGTGCCGCTGTGACAGTGACAACCTGGAGCCTGAGGTCTCCAACTGTGATGCATTGCAGCTGACTTAGTCCTAGCTTCTGGACCCTTGAAAGCCAGGGATGGGCGAAGCCATTCAGGGATGTGAGCCTGAGTCCACTGGGCACTTCACTCTCCAGCAATTTATTTCACATTTTGTTCGATTTATAAACAATTACGTAAAAGAGGAGGGTTTTTTTTTTCCTCCTCACTTTCCTTCAAATCTATATGGTCTAAAATTATTTCAGTTATTATAATGTATTCCCACTTGTTTGAATGTATTAGTTAATAGTGATGGTTTGCGTACCCTTTGACATCGCACTCTGAGCTCTGAGTTAAGAACTGTGGTCGCAGAAGAGAAGCAGCAGGGGACCCTGTTCCCATCCATTCTCAAGTACAAAGGCCAACAAGGTAAAGTGGAATGAATATAAACGTGAGCAAACAAGTAGGAAAGCAGACTTTTGAAGACTACCCTATTGTAAGGAAAGGTCTAGCTGCCTTCGCAGCTGCATGAGTCTAACATCCCCAAACTTTCATTGTTTCCAATATGACTTGAATAGAATTCATTACAGAGTATCTCCAGGTATTTGTAACTCTCTCTTTGTCTACTGAGTTAGTCATTTCATAATTAGGAATTGATTGCTCCTGAGATAGTCAGGTTATCTAGAGTTCCCAGAATCCACCAATAGCAAGAACCTAAAATAAAACAAATAGAAAATCTAAATAAAGCCTACATCTAAATAACAGTGCTTTGGTTATAGTTTCCAAATTCTCAAAATACATTCTAAACATTGTTGTCAGGGCCTCCTAGGGACAGGAAGTTCCATGATTATAGCCCAGTTCTGCCCCTGGGCAATTCTTCATGCCTCTGGGCTCCTTTCTTTAAGGGTCCTAGCTTTGCCTTCTCAGAGATCTTTCCTTCCCATAAGAAAGGCCCCATCTTTGCACATAAGCAGCTTTCCCAGCCTGTTTCCTGCCCATAGAAAGTCATGGGATCCAGAGCTTCCTTGCATTTTGAATTGACTCTGTCTCTTTTAGTTCAAGTTGGCAAAACCCTTAGAATATACCATGAGCTTCCTACAGTGATTGGGATTCACCCTGTGCCCCAAAGCTAAAACCGCCTTTCAAGACAGAGCACTCTCTGCTTTGGGACTCACAGAGAACTTCTGGATAACAATGCTCTTAAGATTCTTGAAAGCCCTTTTGTCTGTTGAGGAAGTGACCTGGCACCACTTGAATCTTTTGGAGGTCTTACAGTCACATCTTTCATTTGATTCTTATCCTGTCACTTGTCCTTAGCTTGAGATTCATTTGTTGGTAGAAAAACCAAGAGATGAGAAATAATTTTATTCTTCAAATAGCAAGTTCTATCTCTTTTATATCTCCCCTAAATTCTACTTACAAATGGAACACTTCTCTTGCTTACTAGTGAACAATTTCTTACTATATGCAGCTATAAAAAGCTGCATTTGGTAATTTCAACATTCTATCCAGAAACCTCCTTAGCAGACCCATAAGGGTAGGTGCATATTCTATTATCCAAGACACATAAGGGCTTGGACACCGAGAGGCATGATTCTTTGGGGGTCATTAGTGGGACAACCTGGCATAGGCATATAGAACTTGAGGTCCAAGCAGAATGGACAATCCAAGTAAACTGCACAAGACAGTTGACTAGATTTCCGTGTTCCCTGATCCTACTTCTCTCCCTCTTCTCCATCAACACATGTTTATGGCTTAAAAGGAAATTTCTTGTGACCTGTTAAAAAAGAAAGAAAAAATCAAGAAAAGGAGAAGTTATCCCAGGGGATCAAAAGTGAGAAATAAGCTAAAGACACAAGAGTTAGTGTCAATGGCTTCAATGTAGTAAAACAGAGCAGCTGACCCAGGAGTTGGAAAGTGGGAACAAATCAACATGTTTAGGTGGTAAAGGCAGCCCAGTGTGTTTTGAAAAGGGGCCAGCAAATCTCTAAGGTGAGTGATTTCCAAGTTCTATATAGTCTGCGGTTCTATCATCTTTATATTAGCTTTTTTCCCTCTGTTCTCCTTCCTGACACTTAGAGGGTTTTGTGTCCCCAAATAAATACAAGTAGTGATAACCACGAGGGGACTTGAGGCTGCAAATTAGATCTGTTCTTTGTCTGCCACAAGCAATCAATTTCATGGATCTCAGTGTTAAATTGCAACCTCACTATACTTTCCAGGCTGGGAAGCTTATTTCCCTTGTAGACTCTGGAACTTTTTGACTCTGTATTCCATTTCTTCCACTTTAGTTCAAAAGAAAAAAAAAATTTCAGGAAAGAGCTAACTAAATAAATCACTGAGTTTTGAGAATTCCTACAGCGAAGGAAAGTGAACCCATTGTCTATGGTTACCAAAGCCTCCTATGAGCCTACAACAAGGTGATTCTTACCACTATCTATTTTCAACAAAGAGAGAAGCAGACTTCCTTGTGTTGTAATTAGAGGGTTGTATAACATTTACTGAATATTTACTACTCTCTAGACCTCTTCCCTTTCAGACTAAAGATAAAGCAGTTAATGCCAGAGCCTTGGGTTCCTCCTGTTCTGCAGAGGGGCATCCTGACTTCTGCCCTGCTATTAAATCCCTTTCTGAACAATAACCACTGTGCCCTGTTCCTGAGTCAGGGAACCAGACGTGGGCAGGAAGAGTTGCTAGGTACCAACAGACTATGTCCAGCACTACATCCTCCCGGTCACAGTAATTGATTCAGGGATTGGGCTCACTGACTATAGAGACAATAGGAAGCATATTCAGCATCTTATTAGAGCCTGAAGGGGAATTTGAAATGGGGTTGAAGTCCCAGTGGACTTGAAACGGGGTGGACAGAAATCTGGAGCCACTAGAAAACACATGATCCTGAGTTTGCTTAATCATAAAAGTGATAAGTATCATCCATTAATAAGTATCTGACATTTATTAAGCAGTTACTCTATTCCAGACCCTGTGCTCCACTTTTTATATGGATTATGTCATATAGTAGTGACAGGAACTACATGCAGTAGGTAATGTTACCATCACCATTTGCAGTAAACATGGAGATGTGTCACCAAGATCCCCCTTCAAGAAAGGACTTGGCCTTCCTGCCATAGGCTGTCAGCAGATAGCTTTTAGCCATCAAATGGAGAGTGCCTAGACCGCACACCTGAGAAGCGATCAGGCAGGGGCTCTTTTGACTCAATGCAAGAGAACTCTAATGGTCCATTTTAGCTTCAAAGCTCCCTGTGGGATCAGCCAAGGCTGGCATCAGCACTGATCCCCCCTCTGCCCACTCACACTTCCTTTCTCTCCCTTCCACAGATGTTGATCCCATGGACATAACATCCCTTAGAAATGTCTCTAATAAACATCCAGCACACTTGATTCCATCTCAGAGTCTGCTTCCCCAAAAACACACCTGCAACATCATTTTACAGATAAAATAACAAAGCAGGAGACCCCCAGGTAAACCCAGATCTTGGCATGGACACTGGGGCTTAGGTGTATGAATCTTGCTTAAGATCACCAAGGCTGATCTGGAATTTGAAATTGAACTCTGTACTGTATCTCTAGGAAGGAAGGCTGATAAGGCTCCTTTGGGAGAGCTGAGGAAGCCTGAGAATTTTGGACAAAACCTCTATCTCTACTGAAAGCAAACAAAGTCTGGACCATTAACTACTGCCTGGTGTGCAGGGTGAAGATAGGAGATGACCCAGACAGGCGCAGTTCCACACAGAAGAAGGAACTCCATTTCAGTCTCTCCAACTCACAGTCTCCATTAAAAATGCCAGTAAGAAACAAAGAATCTGGACATCCTAGCAAATGGTTAATAATGCAGAAAGAGCATCTTATAAATTCAATTCCTTTGTTTAAGCCTTCAGTGTTTCCGCTGTGCAGATTTCATGTTAATTAAAATTATTTCCAGGAAGAGGTACAAGAAGACTAATTTATGCAATTGTTTGTAATCATCACCTCCTGTGGCCTTTTGAAATATTATATCTGAAGTTATTATGATTTTTTAAATTGCATTTTGATGGATTCCTTGGAGGGTACACCATGATTAAAAAGAATAATACCTTCCAAATGATGAACTAATAAAGCATTCTACAAGAAAGAATTTATCAAATGAGTCTTCAGAATGCACACATTTATCAAGTCAGGGAAAGAAATTAAAATGTATAACTTCAAAATGTTTATAAGCACTTATAATCCAATGTTATTAGGAATAGTGAAAAGAATTCCAAAGTAAGGAAAATGGGTAGGAAATGAAAGGTATCCCCCAAAAAAGGGAAAGTAATAACTAACTGGAGAACAAAAATGCTATAGATCTGCACTAAAATGCCCACCATGCTATGGAGCCAAAAAAAAATCTGAAACCTCCTTCTTAGCAAAAGTACTGAATTTTTCCCCTGGAGGTATTTATTAAGAATATATCTCCAAATTTATAATTAAAATCTAAAAAGGAAATACAGCAATTCTTTATAGATAGTCCCCAAATAAGAAACATGGATGAAATCCATCCAGTCCATTGGAAGTAGAGTTGCAGAATAGAGTATTTTTTAAATGTGTCTTTCTTGATACCCTTAAAGAAGTCCTTTTTTAGTTAAAGTAAGTTCCTTTAAAATTATACATCTATCTCTTAATCCTAAAGATGGTTTTTGTAGGGTTTTTTGTTTGTTTTGTTTTCTTTTGCTGAAGAGAGGTGGGTAGGGGAAGTGAATTGGAAGAGGAACTTGGTTTCCACAACAGCCTAAATTCTTAAACGTAAAACAAGGAGACAGAAGTAAAGGCAAGACAGACCAGAAGGAGCCACCCACCCTGGTTCTAATGTCAGCTTGCCCAGAGCAGAGCCAGAGCTACACGTGGACAAGGCAGATAGACTGGGTTTTAAATTGCCACAATCGATAATGGAGAAAAACGAGATTACCTGGAACAAATGACACCCAGTCAAGATAATTCAGTTCATCACTTTTGGTAGCTAATAAGCTTCTATTCCCGTTCAATACGTGGGGGAGAATCCAGTCCCATCTGTTTAAAAGAATCAATCAATCCTAGAAGCCACTGACTTTGTCAGCTTTGGAGCCCTAACCTCCCCAGAGACAGAGACTGAACATGCTAAAGGATGGAATCCCCACCCCCCAGCCCTTGCCTTCACCTAAGATCATAAAAGAGACATATCAGTGAGATGCCAGACATGCTGAACACAGCGTAGCCCGAGAGACGGGGCTCCTGGGAGCTCAGAGGAGCTGCAGTGGGCAGCTCCAAAGCACATCTTGCCTGATTTTCTGACGTCACCGAGACTCCTGGTGACATCCATGCCGATCACTGGGCTCTCTCAGGAATCAATGAATTCAGTTAGGCCAATTGTTCTTGTCTCTGGTGTTAATCAAATCCCATGGCATGCGTATGTGAACCACGTCACTCAACACCAACTCTTACCCACCATTCAGTAAGAGCCGCAGCCCACATCACCCTGGCTGCTGTTTCCAGTTAGGGCAGTTTTCAAAGTGTTCAAAGGAGACAGGTAGGTTTTATTCTCTCTTGACTTACTTATTGAGTCTGATGTCTTTTAAGAAAGAAATTTGTGAATTCATGGTTTCATTATGAAACCAACATAATCAAAATTAGCAGACATATCCTTAGCAGCTTCACAGACTGTACAGAATACTCTTTAGATGACTGCCGTCCATGGCAGTTTTTTTTTCAAATGTTCTAGGGCTGTTTCCACCAAAATCCTTCATCTCTCATCCTTACTCCAGGATGCCTCAGAGATTGTTGAGTCCAGTTGTCCTTTGTCAATCTTTATCTCTGACAAAATCACTAGACCTGGCAAGCACTATGGAGCATAAAAATCACATATTACATACGCTGATATCTTCATATATGGGATATGTGACTTAGAAGTAACAGAAAGTGAGATTACACCCCCTTAGGGAAGGTCAAAAAAAATTATGAGTTCACGGGCTGTGGGTGTGGTTGATCTGCACATAACTGACGACGCAAATTTGAGGCAAACCCCTGTCCTTATCAAAGGCATCCTTAGACAGCAGACAGCATTCTTGAAGGGATGACTTGCTGTGTAATTACAATGCATGAATGTAGAACAAAACAATCTTGGAAATAAGAGGTCTTGAACAGAACTTGCTCTTGAATAAGGTCCCCTTCTTGGAGATGGAGACTCTGTATCTTGTGGAAGGAAAGCCACTTTACAGAATGGCACAAGGGTAGCCAGCTCCTGAAAGGGCCATTACAGAATTATCCCCCAGTGATATTCATTGCTCTCACAGTTTGGATGTCCACCCTGTGTCCCTAGGGAAAAGATGGCATAAAAGAGTGAACTGGGCAGGGAAGGAGCAAGTTGTGTGGAATCGCTTTGGAGATGTGGAAATACGGCTTGGGAAGATGGTTAGAAAAAGAGGGGAGGCAGAGGGAAACGCTGTGGGGGTGCTCCTTGGAACAATACAAAGCAAGTTTAAAAATCAGAATGAGGAGGAGACAGTTGGGCAGGGTCTGATAAAGTCAACTTCGAAGGCAATCTGGATTTTGTGTAAAATAATCCAGTTCCTTTCTCCATCTCCAGTGCCGAGGAACAGAGACACCGGGGTTAGGGCCCGGGTGAAGCAGCAGCGGGGACGGGGTCCCAGCTGCCGTGGACGCAATGAAATGGATGGAGCAGCTGGCTGGGTCGAGGTGGGCGAAGCTCTGGGGAGGGCGCTTCCGCTCCCACCCAGCCCGCTCGCTGCGCCCCCTCCCGGCCACGTGGACAGTGGGCGCTCAGGCTTCCGCGCCCCAGGCTGACTCTCCCTTTCAACCCAGAGGGAGACAGTGACAAGAGCCTCTTTCTCCTTCTGTCACAAAACATTAAAGAAGGAATCCCTCCAAACAGCAGTCGAAAACTGATCCCTGAGTTTCAGCTTTCCTGCATTCCAGGCATTTCCAGGAGAATAACTTACTTAGCGACCTGGGGAAAGGTGGGAACCCGAGGCTAAACCCAAAATCTACCCCCGGCACCGAGCGCCCCACATTTCGTTTCGTATTGGAGGGGTGGGGCTTGACTTGGCTGTTTCCGCGCCGACTCGAGTTGGGGGCAGGGGGTGTCGGTTCGGAGGATTGCCCCCTACCTCCCCACCTACCAACTTGGTCCACGCGGCGCGACAATGACGGAGATAATGGGACGCGGGTGGGCGTCTCCAGGACTCCCGCTCCATCCCTCCGGGTCCCCGCCCACTGCTCCTCCGGAACGTACTGTGTGGCCGCTTCTCTCCAGCGCGCGGCGCTGCGCTCGCTTTTATCCCCGGAGCCGCGTCGGTTCGTGCGCTGACAGCCGGGCTCAGCCAGTCGGCTGGAACTGAGTAGCATTCTTTGAATCTGCGGCTTTCATGACGTCTCCCTGCGTGGTCCATCACTTTTCTCCCAGCCGGGGATTTTTTTTTCCGCCACTCTTGGCTTTTCCCCCTTCCCTCCACCCGGTCTCCCTCCTCCGCCCCTGCCCCAGAACACACCCCTCCGCCCTTCGGTTGGCCCCCGCGCCCAGCCCTCCTCTCCGCTCTCGGCCAGAGGGACCCCCTTTGAAGACGGCCGCACCTGGCCGGAGAGGCTGGGCTGGCGGAGGGGTGGGGATGCGAGGGAACCTGGAAGCGAGACCCAGAGCTTGATGCACAGCGAGGAGAATGGAGTCTCCTAATAGCCTCCCGGGGCCGATGTGAAATTTGACCATCTGATTCCAGTTTTTCTTTCCTTTGCTTTTTTTTTTTTTTCCTTCGCCATCCATCGTGTAGTGAATTACTAAATCTTGCTCCATTCCAAGAGAAGAGATCATGATCGAATGAAGCCACCCAGTCCGCGGCAAGGTAAGAGGTGCTCGGAGTTGCTCGAAGGCGAGAAGCTGGCATCAATCTGGGCAAGAGGTTCTGTGCCCTCAGGTCCCCACCTCCCCCTCCCCAGGCTCCGCCGCCGCTGCATGCATCTCCACTCTGATGAGAAACTGGATGCCCAAGTCAAGGGAAAGGCGAGGGAGAAGCCGGTTACATAACAGAAGGGAAATCTGTTTCATACGGTTTTCATTAGCAACTGAAAACTCACAAGGGGAGGTGGCGGGGAGAGGAGGGGTCTGCATGCTCTGGGCTCAAAGAAACCCAGTCAGTTATTACAGACAGCGTTTCAGCATCCGTTGGCAAAGATGAAATGCACGGATTAACTGACAGGGGCGGCTTGCAGTGTAGTCATTTACAGTTGGGAAAAGCCCGTTGTCTTTGTGGAAAGCTGTATCCTTGTTCTTCTTTGCATAGAGGAGAAAGAGAGAGACAGACAGACAGATAGACAGAGAGAGGAACATGAGAAGGAAGAACAGAAAAAGTGAGGGGTGGGGAAAAACAAGCCGAGAATGGGAAACAATAACTCCTAACTGTTCCTTGTCAATATAACAAGAGCTGTGATATGACTATCAACAGTGGATAGGAAGCTCTCCCTAGAGTGAACTGAATTATTTTTTAATTGGAAAAGAAAAATAAAACAAACAAACAAAATTTTCTGATAAAATGAAGTGTTTACTGCATTTAGGGGGTTGGATCAATCTGCTGGCTTGCTTCCCCCTGGTTATATTTTCATTTGCATCAAAACATTAAGCTTGGATCAGTTTTTAACAGACATAACAGCAGTATTCCCAAAACCCAATAAAATCTTGGGTCAATCCACAGGTATATCTCTTGTACCAGGTTCAATATGGAGACACTTTTAGGGAGGAAACACATCTTGATAGAAACAGCCACAGTAATGGGGTGAGATTCGTGGAGAAAAAAAAAAAAATACCAGAATTTTCCAAAGAATCCCGCCTCCACTCCCAAAAAAAGGAAGGGGAGGGGGAGAGAAAACTCCAGTGTTTGGGAGTTGGAGATTTATTATATGTTTAGAATGTCTCCTGCCTGGCCTTATCCAAAGTCTGGTGGCCCCAAGCAACCCCCACAGAACAGGGTGCAATGCCACATTCCCGCTAGCACCGTTCCCTGCCTATCTTTCTTCTGCTGAAAAACGGAGGAAGGGGATGCTCAGGAGCTGCCTCGAAAGAAGAAGGGGTTTGCTATAGTCAGGGCTGAGCTAACTAAGCTTCGCCAATTTTGCCTGGAGAAAGAGAGAAAGAGCTCAAGTATCCATGGCGACCCAGGTGGGAGGGGAGAAGGCAGCTCCAGTTAACAAATAAACGTTGGACAAAACTTTCCCAGCTACAAGCAAAGAAATAAGGCAGCCGCGTACCCTGCGGAGGGTCTTAGGGCATAGACTTCGCCCAGCTTCCTGCTTGCGGCCAGCAAGGGGGCACCTAGAACTGACCATTCCCCATCAAACCTCCCAAAGTTGACCAGGGGCCGCTGAGATGGTTGGGCAGCGGGTCCCTGATTCAGCACCAAGGCCAGAGCACCGGCACCCGGGTTCCCACCTCCTCCCGGTCGGCTGCCACAGTGAGCACTGTGAGTTCCCTGGGTCCCGGGAAGCCAGTCACTTTCTATAAAGGAACGATTCCCTTGCCCGTGCGGAATCTGGTTGTAAGATTATCCATGGAACTGCGTGGGATAGGGAAGCTTGCAAATCATCCATTTCACGCATGGCCGTGCATCAGAATAGCTATTCAAAATCAAGAACATTGAAACAGCAAAACGATCCGAGCTGAACTGAGAATGGGGAAAATCCCGTTCTCAGGGGAGAAAAGGGACACACACACACACACACACGCACGCACACGCACACGCACACACACACACCATGGATCAGTCCCTGATGTGAGTTGTCTACTTTCAACTGAGTCCCTTTGGCTTCAAAAGCGTTCATTCGTTCTTCACCCTCTGGCTCTCCTCTCTAACTTTTTGTCAGGAGTAGATGGCAGAAGGCGCTGTGGGAGCACAGTGGTCAGCGATATACCAGCCAACCAGCTCCCGTCTAGGTGTCCTGAGACCCGGGAGGGTGGAGAAATATTTCACTCTTAGTGCAGACCTGACAGACTTCTCAGCAGAGCTGGTGAGCTCCAGGAAAGGGAAAGGGCATGTTAGTGAGATGAAACCCAGGGACAAACTTCGAGTCAGCATGTGAGCACAGTGACTACATTTCCAAGCTGGCAGGCACAGGAAGCAGAGGAGGAGTCACTTTTCTTAATAGAAACAAGGAAGAAACTGTGCAAGAGGGGATACTTTTTTATC
Organism: Camelus bactrianus; assembly: GCF_048773025.1. NCBI lineage: Eukaryota > Metazoa > Chordata > Mammalia > Artiodactyla > Camelidae > Camelus > Camelus bactrianus. The sequence goes on from NC_133539.1 coordinate 6,627,753, forward strand.
ACTCCAGTTCCATTTCAACATTCTTACAGGGAAAACAGGTAAGTCCCTCTCACCATTCTGCCTTCACCTTGGACAAGGATGGTCTCAGCCCTGCTCCCCTCATCTTTGATACCGGGTCTTCACACACCCCCTCCTGGGGGCCGATACTGATGAGGAAAAATAGTAGAGGAAGGTGGCAGTCACACTTTGAATAGAAAGCTTTTAAACTGGGCATCCAGGTGTTACAAGGCACAATTTGAACTGCAGAACCCAGTCAAGGTTTGGCAACTGGATGGAAAGGCTGCCATTCTCTTTTTAGGACGCCTTTCTGCCCTTGTGGTCTTGAGCTAGTTCTGGTTTGCTGTTTATGAAGGTAAACAAGATGTATCCTGGTTTTCCTTGCTGGGCATGTAGAGATGATGAATGTAGAGCAGTAAGGACTTGGATAAAGCAGTATGTTTATACTTTCCTGTCTTTTTTTTTTTTTCCATGATCGCTAGTGAAGGCAGAAGCAATCTATTCTAAATCTGGGCAAAGGGTGAGATATTACACTATGTTTTACATTTCAGTTCCTGATGGATATTGACAAGTTTATCTATAGTCTAATTTATAAAGTAGTTGCTACCCAAAGTAGACAGAAGTGATGAATGGAATATTATTAGGACTTAAACAAAGCAGCAATACTCCATCTGATGCTATCAGCAGAAGGGAAGTAGACATTACTTACGAAGATAAAGCCAGACAAGAATACTGATCATTAGATAAACAAAGTAATGTATTTGTGAGTTCTAAAGTTCAATTTTTCTCATGAATTAAAAAAAAAGATGGGAATATAAGTAATCTAGGTATAAGAAACTACTCAGTCAGTAATCTTTGGTTCTGGTGGATTCCATGTTCCTGTATTCAGCGCTAATTTACCAAACTATGACTTGCTTTCTTCCTGGGTGGCTAATTGCTGAGCAAACGGTCATTATGTCCTGATAGCAGTCAAAAGCATACTCTAAAATAATTGGTTTACCCATTTCAAGTAGGATTTGTTAAGGAGAGCAACTTAATTTTATTCCTGTGCACTTGGAGCCATTTTGTAATTTTTAAAACAATCATTTTCATACCCCACCTTGGTATGTCCTAACCATCAGTAAACAGTATATTCACTTGTATTACAAACCGGGTCTTTATTTAATACATAGGACTGGCATATGCTGTTTCCTTTGAGTGTATAAAAATGCTTTAATTTACTCTCATATTCCTCCCTACCTTCTCACAAATTACCCTTACTTTACAGGATAAAAAGAAAATAAAACATGAGAAAAGGTATTTTAAGCAATAGGGAAAACATCATTGGAGATTAAAAATAGGTAAATACAGCCTTGTAGAAGTTTAATGCCATTCGCTGATCTTCACAGGTAGAAAGTGTTACTTTCCTCAAGGGTTGGATGTTGCTAAAGTGAATTTTCATGAAGACAAGATAAACCCTCTTTATCAAAATAAGCAGGCGGACAAGATAAAGCTCTTCTCTTTTTCATTAAATCTTCCTTAATCAAATGATATGTAAGTAATATGTAGATTAATAAGGGAAATGGACCAGGGAGAGCCAGAATAAGGCACAGAAAAAGAGCCAGGGAAAAAGGCAGTTATTTATTTTTACCAGATTTAAAGTGATGATGCTTTTCAAAGCAAGGTTTGTTTTTGTTTTTGTTTTAGTTCATTGTATCAGAACTTTGAGGTTGGTGGAATTGAAATGTTTAAATTCAACAAATTTGGATTTGGCTTACTGAGATGGCATTTATTGTTTCTTTCTTTTATTTTCAATAATTTTCATTTAAGTACCAAAAGAGAATTGGTTCACTCCGGATATTTAAAAAATTGTTAAATTTACTAATACCAATAGAAGAGAAATTGGTAGTTAAGTTGAAAAATTATCAAGACACTTCTGTTGAATTAACAGGGTTTTTTTTTTCCCCTTTCACTATACTTAAAGTTTTTAGGGAGGTAGAAAAACAAAATAAAGTCATTTGGGATAAAAATACACTTTAAAATGTATTTAAAATAATGAGTCCTAGGAATAATTAGGGTCCCATAGAAATAAGAGGTCATGGTAATTGTAGTCAGTGCTGAATGCTATTCTGACTCTCTTCTGACAAAGTACTGCAATACACACATACTTGACAACATTTTACTAGCACAAATTAATGAAGTTATTTCCTTCAAATAAAGGACAGTGTCATCTTAAAAAGAATATTCTGTATTCCCTCAACTATAGTCTTGATCTAACCATACCTGCTAATCAACTACAGATACTCATTTATTTCTTTATTACTGAACTGAATAGTTATTTAAACAAAGCCTCAGAGGCTGATTCTGCTCAATGCACAATGTCCAAATGGCCATTCAAATCTCTATTTTTCCCGATGCATTAAGGCTATTAATCAACTTTCCTACTTACAATGTGTGAAGATAACCCCAAGTTTTAATGAAATGGCTACTTAATTCCTGTTTTTACAGATGAGTTCATGTCAGATTAATCCCAGTGACCCCTTCAGTCTCGCACTTCACGGTTCCTCTTTATGGCTGTACTTAGGACCAGGGAGCATGCAGTACTGGTGTTCTCTTTTAGTGAGTAGATTTTGACAAATATTCACCACCAGTCATCTTCCCAGTCACAGAAATGCGGTTTCCAGTGTGAAAATTTTACAAAATGAGCCAGCAAGTGCATCTATAGGATCCATATTTTTGCCAACAATGTTGTGTTGGGGAGAGAGACTAAATCTGAACATTTTATATACATTGTGAGAGACAAACCTATAAATTAAGTTTTGATCCTGGTGCTGAGGCAGTTTTCCCTTTAAATTTACAGGCATCACCCGTCTCCTACCCAAAATGTTTTTACCCTGAAAAAACAGACTTTTTTAAATGAAGCTTTAAATTTCATTGTTTTATCTAATAGGAATGTGTGCAAGTGTGACAGTGTGCCTGGAAAGTGTCATTTGGTGAGTAATAGCACTAGTTCTGGTGTATAATTAATGGCATTTGCATCAAGTTCTAGGTGTATCTGTCAGCTTTGACTACGTTTGGTGCAGTAACAGCAATTCCAATCTCTCAATGGCTTACAAAACACAGATTTACTTCTCCACGAAGCTACATGCTTTTGCTGGTCAGCTGTGGCTCTGCCCCTCAGTGTCTTCTTCTGGGATCCAGGATGAGACCAATCTGATCTGGGACATTCCATTCCAGTGTCAGAGGGAAAGGAGAATGCCAATTAAGAGCCAATTAAGCAATGGCTCTTAAAAGTCTTGCTCAGATATGAAACAAGTTATCCACTCATGTTCCACTGGCCAAAAACCAAGTCCCGGGTCACACCAATGCCAATGGCCAATGAAATGGAGATGTACATTTCTCCCACAACGAGGCACTGCAAGTCGTATAGCAATAGGTGGAGACGTATAATCAATTTTCTTACAGAGAAGGAAGTGAATAACTGGGGACAATAATATAATCCACGACACTAACTGGGTGACCTCGATCAGCTTCAAGCTTTTGGTTTGCCTGTCTATAAGGTGAAAATAATAATGATGTCCACTCCAAAGATGTTGCGAGGATTAGTGTGATAATGTAAGGTTCTTAGCACAATGTCCAGCACAAAGTAGACACTTTATAAATAGCAGGTGCCGTTATTCATTTGTTACAATGTGTCGTTGTTTGGTCCTCAGTAAAGCTAAGTGGATTCTATTGATTAGATAGCTGCTACAACAGAAAATCCCTAAGTCTCAGCAGTTTAGCAAAATGGAAGATGGTTTCTCATCCTTGTAAATCCAGTTGGCTGATGCCATACCAGGGATCAGATTGATGGATATTTTATTGTCTTTAACACTTGGCTTCCAAGATCTCCTGAGTGTTGATTTGCAATTGGCAGATAGGGAAAGAGGGAGAATAGGTGATTATGCAGGAGATTTTCAATGATAGGAGCCTGGACGTAATTATATTAATCTTGCCCATATTCTATGGCAACACTTAATTGCAAAGGTAGCTGGAAGTTGTAGTTTAGCTCTATGTCCAGGAGGAAGGCAAACTGGTAGGGTGAACACACTTGAGTCTTCGGCATATATATCCAATGTTATACATGCACATTTGACTACTTTAATATAAATATCTTGTGTCAAAGAAATACTGTTAGTGTGAATCAGGAATAGAGTGGGTTAGAACCAATGATTTGTCCCAGTGGTAAAAAGGTCCTTATTTGAAATAATGTTTTGTTGAGCCATCAAGTCATTCTTCATTGGTGTATTTTTTTTTTAGTAAATTAGATGAGATCTTTTGACTTTTGGAGTAGGTGTATTTGATGCTTACAAAAGAGACGCAAATCTGTATTGTTTGACTTCTGGGAGCTGAACCATTAGAGTAGACACAAATAAAATCCAACTTCACAACCCATGCTCAGGAGAAAGTTTCCAATCCTGACAATTACACCCACACTGTGTCTAAGAATGCTGAAGAATTAGATTCTGTCTTCCAAGACCTAGCACTCGCCGTTGACTAGCAATTTGCATTTTGTTTTGAATCACATACACATCTATAGGTTAAACACATGCTTTAAGTTTAAGTTGAAATAATCCAACAAGAGCAGTGTTCTTCTGAAAATAGGCCATGTAATTTGTAAGTAGTTTTTGAGAACTCCTGCCTGCCTCAAAGGAGAGCAGGTACCCTTGGAAACTTAAATCTATACCTTTTCACTAGAAGGGAGAGATCAGCTTTAATGCCAAATACACAATTTAGAAAAGAGAAATGTCAGGAGGAGATACATGAGAATGCTATGAAAGAAAGGGCCAGGAGAAACATGGTGGTCTTCCATATTGCTTCCAGCTATGTCATTCCCACTCCTCCAACTTAGGTGCGAAAGCCATGGTTCATTCATGCAGGGCCCAAGGTGGCCAAGCTGAAACAATGAACACCTACCACTAATATATGTTCATCCTCCCATGGGGCAATTATATTGTATCAGAGAACTCTTGAACACTTGAAATCTCTTACCATTCCAAAGTGCAGAACATCCCATAGTGGAACTTCTGTTCAATGAAGAGAGCGTTTTTGAGGAGAGGGTTTATTTCACTGCCCAATCCTATCATTTCAACCTAGAAAGGATATACACCAACTCAGTCACATGCAGAAGGGAGCAATCCACATGGTAGGTAAGTCTAAATCACATAACATAAGAAGTAGATGAAGGAATTGGGACTATTTCCCCTAGAGAATTCTTGACAGGAGGGTAAGATAGTTGTTTTCAGGTGTCTTGATATTTGAAGATGAAGGAGCGATTATAATTGTTCTGCTGGCCTCTAAGGGATAAAACTAGGACCTAGTGGTGGAAGTTACAAAGTGCCATATTTCCCTTCAATATAAGAAAGAATGTTCTGTAGTCAGAGCTGGGCAGGGGTAATGTGATCTGTCCTCTCCATTTGCACATTCCCCACCACTGGAAGGCACAGAGAAGCTGAGAGAGCTAAGATTTAGGGCTGGAGTAGAGGTGTTTTAAAGTCTCTGCCAACCCGGAGCTTCCAATCCCCATAAAGACAGTGATGACCTACAGTTTCAGTCAACAGAGGTCCAGAGAGTAGACAGTGATGGTCACTCTGTGAAGCCATCGTTTTCTTGGAGAACCACCACTTCTCTGTAAGAGTCAAATTTCACCAAATGACATCTCTCGGTCCATACCGTGTGGCCCATAAGAGCAGGCCTGGAGCACAACGACCACATGACCAGGCTGCAGGCCCACAGGATTTATCACTCATGGGGAAGATTTACCCTTCTCCTTTATGTTGTCAATCACACTCTATTTTCAGTATAGCTAAGGAATGGAATACCTCAGTGGGGGCTTCTCACAGCACCCCACAACTTCTTCTTTGTAAAAAGCCCCAATTTCCTTTCAGAGTTGAAACCCCATGACACATCAGCCAGAATACACTTCAGATTTGCAGACATTTCTTTTGTGCAAAATAGGATGTGAATAAGACGGAGTTCCTACTCTTAAGGAATCCAGTTTCAATACTAGCAAGGAAGGAATGGACCTCTTCCTTTTCAGCTGTGTCCTGAAAACTCACCAGCGAATAACCTGAATATATATTCACCCTCCTGGGGTGGTGACCAGACCCATCACAGTGAGGCATGTAAAGAGAGAGGTCACAAAGAGAGAAGCAAATAAAGGACCTATTATAGATGTGCTGTCATAAAAGGATTCCTTCATTGAGAAGGAGACTGAATGAGGTGGCCCTCTTTCTCATTAGCAGCTGAGGAGTGTTGAGCCCCAAGCCAGCACGTCTCATGTCTCCCTTCTGTCCACAGATGGATCTCTGTGGTCAGAAAGAAGCATTAAAGCTGACAGAAAGCTTAGGTCGGTGGTTCCCAACGTGTGTCCCAAAACCAGTAGCAACAGTGTCACCAAGGCAACTGATCACAAATGCTAATTCTCAAGCCCACCTCAGATCCACTGCATCAGAAACTCTGGGGATGGAGCAAACCATCTGCTCATCTCCTCCAGGAATCTGAGCAGCCACTAAGTTTGAGAACCACTGGCTTTTTCTCAAATGCTGCCCTTCTTGTAAGCATCTTCCAATAGTGAAGCCTTCCAAATGTGTGCTCGCTTGAGAGCTATGCAAAGCCACAACTGGAGATGGAATGCCTGCCCTTATCTTCCACTGCATAAGCAGATCTAACCTGGACTCAATGCCCGAGGGAAAAAGACAAAAACAAAAGGCTCTTGTTCCAACAGGCAAAATATGCACAATCACACTAAGTGGAGAAGGTTATGGGCAGAAAGCAAAGGCTTCTCTATTGCTCTCTTCATATAAATAAACTTCTTAGTCTTTTGGAATTTGAGTTCATCCGTCCAGAAGTTTTCTAGTTCTTATTTTGAATTAATAGTCTCATCTATTATCCTTTAAATAAAAGATGTCATCAGGGAATAAGAATGGTGTACTCTGGAGAAAAGTCACATTTCAAAAACTGAATAGTGGGCTTATCATGGCAAACCTTCATGCAGTCAGGTGAAGAATAATTGTAGTTATATAACATTTGTTTTTGTTTAAAACCTCTCTTGACCATCTGCATATTTCCAGAAATTGACCTTTAATAGCTGCCTTTGAATCACCATGGCTTCTTGAACCAGTCAGTCAACAAACCTTTAACAAGTATCTACTATGTAAAGAAGACAAAGGAGGAAAAAGGAAGAAGTGTCCTAATTTTAGCCCTCGGAGGCATTGGGACTTCGAAAATAAGAATATTAGTGAAACAATAATTTACAAGACAAAGAAGCAAAGTGTTAAGAGAGTGCTGGGCTTTGACTATGGAAGGGGAACATCAAAAAAGGCTGATGTGGGTAGGAAACATCCAAGGTTATGGTGGAAGTTAAAGGAATCTTGGCAGAAGTAGAGTTTTGATTGGGAAACAGGGACAGGAGAGCATTTCAAATGAGAAATCAGTCTGCACGCAGGGAACACTGGGAATGAGGGTTGATCAGGAAGGGGTATGATCTACCACCTCATAGAGAAAAGAGGGACCATGGATGGCCATGGAACTTGAGTCTTAGATCTCAAGTGATGGCTTTGTTAGGGGGCAAAAGGGAGGATACACAAATTTTATTCTGCCATCTTAATCTAGCAGCCTTGGGCAAGGCAGACTTGAGAGAAAATACTGGGATCAGGAGACACCTGGATGCTGGTGGGAAGGGAGGAGGACCAAAGCATGCCCAGAGTCGTAAACCAGCAACAGAAAAATGATCCCATTTTAGTGCTTTCCCTGGTGCTGAAATTAGAAGCTCACTCATGAGTGGAGAGACCAGGCTGATGATGGATTCAGCCCAAAGAAAGCCCTAACATTGAGCGCTCCATAAGCAAGAGGGATTGCACGTGGCCGCGGTCCAGGTGTGGAATGTTGAGATCGCTCCAGTGAATAAGTAACACACAACTGGGAAGGAGGCTGAGCCTGAGTGAGGGCTGCAGCGGCGAGTTAGAGCTCAGGTTAAACAGAGCTGCCACTTGTTGGGCCTTGTCACCTTCACATGCAGTCACTTGGCTGCAGCATGCCAGAATGTGTCTTTGGGAATTTGTCCTTCCTGAGGCACTGTCAGGACAAGTATGCCGAGGGTTACAAATGGGAGATTTGTCAGTCCTGCAGGTGATAGGACCATGTTATTTTGTGATATGAAGAACTCCTTTCTCGTTTGCAAAAACACTGTTGCTTGATTTTCACTTCATAGTTGTTCCCAGTCATGCATGTTGAACTCTTGTCGTTTTCTCTGCTCGTGGAATAAAACTCGCTGAAGCCCTAATGGAAGTCACCTTGGATTTAGTCTTGCTTGGAACAGCATGAATGGAGGCCCCGGGAAACATGAAGTCTTAGGTGAATCCTTTCAGTGCCTGTCACTAAGCCAGAGTTCCCACTGCTACCACCAAAGAGTAAGCATATGATGGGTTTGTATGGAACCACCTTCATCGGGAAATAACCTCAATGGCATGGCTCCCCCAGTGTGAGGTGTGGTTCAGATCTACAACTGCAAAATGAGTAAAGATCATTTTTATAAGACTTCAAAATAATTTTTAAAAATAATGAGCTAAAATTCTTTTCTTTCAGTGAATTTTGTTTTTCAGAGAAATAGTTCATTTGGTCTACAATATTGAAATAAGAGTCTCGATTCTCTATTCTCATTGTGTATATAAGTGGAGTTTATTTTAAATTAGCAATGCTGATTCTTTTATGAGACTTGGCTATCAGGGGAAAACAAAAAGGTTATGTTGGGCACGGGGTAATAAGGGCTATCACGCGGCATCCTCAGATCAGCAAGTGTATCTCCTCTGAAAATTCCTGATTATAAATAATCACCTAATCTCCAAAACAATACCAAAGTCACCCACAATGGCTCACCCATACACAGGGTTTGTAACATCCAGATTTTAGAGCAACTGATAGAGAAGATGACATTGTGGTGACACACAAAACTAGTCTGGGATAGGATAATTTCATGAAAATCTGCCAATCATTTTCAAATGAACCTCCAATTTTGTCACTGACTGAATAAGATGTTCTTAAAATAAGCAATTGTTCAACTACGCCAGCCTTTCTTTTGGTTGTCCCCGATCAGTCCAAAGTAGATTGTCCTTTTACTGCAAAAGTATCAGGAGGCTGTTAGCACTGAGGTTGGACCCTGGTGGTCCTTGTGAGAAACTGTAATCCTCATTTGATTCATTCAAGCTCTTGCAATATGCAAGTATTGTTCTAGTCCGTTCCTTTACTCATGTGAGGAATGTGGACTCAAGGTACTTCATTTCTTGTTCAATTTCCAGGGGAGCGGTTGGTATGGCTAGAATAAGGCATCCCCGGAAATGTGAGGTCAGCAGTCAGGGCTCCCGTAAGTGACAGGCCCTACCTCCCCATCTGGGCGTCTTCCCGCACCCAGGTCCGCAAAGGGGAATTGACTGAGTCACGTGCACCTTGCACTCTAACCCCAAAACAGACCAAATCACTCCGTGCCCCTACAGCACCCCCAGGACTTCGTACATGCCCAAATGAGTACATGAGGAAAGACAAGGGAAACCCCATGCATCTGGCAAAGACAGGGGAAAAGGTGGACTAGGACCTGGGAGCTCTGAGCACAAGAGAAGGACTCTCGGGCGGTGGGCAGGGAATGGACAGCGGTGTCTAACAAGGAGAGAAAGTGGGCCTCAGGTATATGCAAGAGAGCCTTGCTGAAAGCAGAGGGCTGATGCCATAAAATCTCTTTAAAAGAAGGGAGGGTAATTTGTTTGCTGTCATCTCAGGAAATCGAAACAATAAACCAGGCAGCTTCTTGAGTTAAATATCCAGGTCACTAAATTCGAGATGTCAATTAAAGTATCTTTGAAAATACCACCCCAATTCAAAGTCACGCCCTCGGGCTTGCGCCGTCTCCTCTCACCATAGGCATTTTCCTGGGGACAATTCCGTGGGCCTTCCTGTGCAGCCACTTCATGGACTGAAGTGTGTCGCATGGTGTCGCTGTGCCCTCCACCTCCTGACAACCAAGGCTAGGCTTTGACATCACTGCACCCTCTCTGCCGCTCTCCTTAAGAGTTTCATGAAAGAGCCATTCAATATGTGGTGTTTGAATGATATTTTGATGATGCCTCAAGTTTTCCGCTTCCAGCAGAAATCTTAGAAATCTATTAAAACTCTTTAAAAATAGCTCTCTTTGGAAGATGAATACAGATTATATTACTCCCTGCAGTAAAATTGTAGCCATCTCCAGAAGTTCAGTAAAAACCACCTGAGCAAGAAATCAAAGACCCAAATGCTGTAGATGGAGGCCAGAGGGGAGACAAGAGAGAAAGAACTTTTTCTTCTCTTGGTAACTTGTATTAGTGAAAACATCTCTTGTGGATGTCACTCCAGCACAGCATGTGAATGACGAGGGAAAGGTATGAATGTGGGTTTCAGATGGGACGACGCCGAGCAACATTCTCACTTCTCTGAGCCCCGTAAAAACTGAAGCTCAGTCATTTCCAGCTCGTTGGTTTCTGACACGCCTGTGCTGGTCTGAGCCCTCACGCTGTTAGCCGTAACCACGTTTCCTTTCAAGAAGCCTGAGAGGTTGGCGTGGACGTTGAGTCATGCGGTGCCGCAGAACGAGCCTTGACAGGTGCTGAGCTGTCAGATGAGTTACTGAACTTCTTTCTCTACCAGGTTTCCCAGCTCTCGAGTAGGGCTCATTCAGGGAAATAAACCAACAGATTAGGGAGCTATTTTTCCTATCCCCTGTTTCTAAGAGGATCTGGAAAATTATAATGAGCAATTTCATGATTTTACACTTTTTCTCAAGTGCCAAGTGAATCTGTCCAGGGGGCAGGTGCTACTTACAGCCTCATCATAGGCTTTTGAAGGAGAAACAAGTTCACGGTGGGGAATAATGCCCCAGATACACTGGGGGCCCCCACATCAACGAAGACTGAACTGTGCCCAGTGTGGCAGACTCACGACATGGGGAAGTGAGCTCATGGGTTGGAAAGGTTTTTAACAACTGAATCTGAAATCCAGGGAATCCTAGGCTGATATTCTTCTGGGTGGAATAGCTAATCCAAGTAACTCACTTAAACCAGACCACCCCATTCCTGAGGCCCGTGAAGTTTCCCAGCAAAGTCAATACTGCACCTAGTGAGTACAAATGAGTTTCCAAATGTATACAAGGTTATGGATGGACGGAGAGAGCTGGCCACGTTTATGCCTGTGTGAGCATAGAACCCTCATGACAGCTTTTTATGTGTGGTTTCCGTGCAAGTGATACTTCTGGGACCCATCCTGGTGACACTTCTACCAATGGAAATGTGGAGAAGTTGGGTGTAGCCAGACTTCTGGAAACCAATCTTCTCTTTCTCTGAGACAACACTGACCTTTAAAGTAACTGGCCAGTTTCGCCAGTCAGAGCTAATGTCTCTCTTAATTTTTAGAATTTTCCTGGTTGGTCCCACATATTTATTCCTCAGGTTGAACATTGAAATCATTTCTTCAGGTTGAAAAAACAATCCCCCCCATGACCGCACCACAGCTATCTGTTCATGTTTCATTCCATCCATAAAAAATAAACAAATAAATAAAATAAAAATAAAGTAACTGGCCAATTTTAACTCTCTGTTTTAATATTTCTACAAAGCAAGAATGTCAACAGCTAAATCAGGAAGAGTAAACACATTTTGAGATTAACAAACCCTGTGCTCAGACAGCTTGACTAAAACCAATAAAATGCAACTTGTTTCACCCGGGCATTTCTCACTTACTCATTGTACAGGTAAGCTAATTCAATATAGAAAAATGTAAAGATTTGAATAAGCTAAAAAAAAAAAAGTCAGGAAGGCAGCAGGCAGGAAGGAAGGGAGGAGGGAGAGAGGAAAGAGGGAAGGAAATAGCACGTATCGTAAATAAATGAGTTTATGGTTTTAACTAAAACCGATCACCGCGCACACTATTCTGTTGCTCACTTTTCTTACCTGGTAATACTCCATCAGCTTCTTTCTGCGTCAGTAAGTGGGGGTGGGCGGTAGACGTCTGCAGCCCCACTCCTAGCTGGGGCTCACACTCGGCACTTTAATCGCCTTGCTCGTGGCCCCTGGCTAAGCCTTGAACGGGAGAGGTACTCACCTGAGAACCAGGGGAGCTGATGACGTAAAGCTCAGTCTGAGGGCAGGATAAGATGGGTAAGACTTTCTAATTCAAGCAGTGAGGCAGAAAAAGGAGGCAAATTTCTTCTTCTTCCACCTTTTTTTTTATTCAGGCTGGCAGTGGATTGGATGGTGAGGGTGTGGGGGGAATCTACCTTACTGAGTCCACTGATTCAGAGGTTAATCTCATCCCAAAACAACCTCCCAGAAACACCCAGAAATAGCAGTAACAGTTAATCCGGGCACCTCATGGCACAGTCAAGTTGACACCTAAAATAAACCATTGCATGGCATATCAGACACTGCCCCGAACATAGTAGGTACCCAATATTGTTGAGTAAATATGGAGTATCATTGCGATGGCCGCACTGTAAGCAATTCTGAAACGTATTTACTGTGAATTTGTTTCACCCTCATTTTGGACATTAGCGTTATTTTCGTTTTTTGTTGTCAGCACCGCTAGTATAAGCATCCTTGCACACACCGTATCAGCTTGCTCCTTTAGCATAAAGTGCTGTGAATGTAATTGCCGAGTAAAATGGTCAGCACTTTCTTAAAGCGCCTGCAACATTTCACCAAATTACCCTCCGGAAAGGCTGCCCGTGTTTACACTCCACCAGGGCCCCAGGCTACGGATCCACTGACCACACAAGCAGCCTGAATTGATGCAAAACCATTCAAAGAATAGGACCAGGTCTTTCTTACCTGCCGGAACCTGTGCCCATTTGAGCCACTCAGCCACCTGACCCGGCCAGTGACAAAGAAGGAGTTGATACCAGACATTGGGCAAAAATCTTTCCTCTGGTGAAATTCAGATGATACAAGTTTGAGAGATAATGTCCCAGTCGTTAAGCCAGTTGATCCTCACAAGAACCCCCTGTGGAATGGCGCACACACTGTTGGCCACTGGAATGATGATGGCAGATCCATCATTTCTTTAAATTTGTTTTGTTTTTTACGTTTCTAACCATTGGTCCATTATTCCACAGTGAGGCAGTGTGGCACAGTGTTTGAATGTAGGCTGCAGAAGGCAGGGTTTGAATTCTGTACTTCAACCAATTCCTGGGTCACCTTGGTCAACTTACTTAATTTCCCTGTGCCTTAGTTTTCTCATCTACAGAATGAGAACAGCTAATATTCCCTCTCTGACAGCGTTGTGGTGAGTATTAAATAATGTTTGGGAAGTGCCCAGAGAGTACCCAGTAAACTATAAACCTTCTCAGTATCTGTCACTCATAATTATTATGCTACACATTGTCATCAGCTTGAGGTTTTTCAACACATGCTTCATCAATTTTTTTTCTCTTTACCTTCCATGTAACCCAAGTTCACACAGGTGGGTCGTACGAGGTCACCAGGATTTGTAATTAGCGTCCGGAGTCCGGGCATCCTGCCTGGAACTTCCCCACTCTGCCCTTTCAACATGCAGGATCCCTTCCTCAGTCACACTCACGCTGGACGGCCGTGTCCAAGACGGGTCCTTTAGAAGAGATTTTAAGCAATTTGGCAGAACTGGGCTAGTCTATTAGCTTCTTGAAATGCTTTTATAATTTTAAACTTGAGGGATGGGGAGGGAGGGGAGTTGGGAAAAAAGAGAGAGTGAGACAGAAGAATCCAGCTTAGGGCAGTTTCTTAACAATAGCTTCTGTAGTCTACTTGGCCATATTTCAGGGCCAAAACCAGCTTTCCCTCTGAGTTCACAAACTATTATTATTCCACGTGATGCCATGATTTCTGCGGAGATTATGCACAAAAGATAAAAATCCCTTGCTTTTGCCACCATCATTCCACCTCAACCCAGGAGCAAGTCAGCATAATATTTCTCAGGAGACAGAGTTGTCTCTTCCTTTATTAGCTGATTTCCCTCCTAAAACATAAGAAACATAGACTCATTAGAGGACTGAAGGTTTTTGCTCCTTAACAGAAAGAAAAAAAAAACTGTCTTCTTTTTTTTAGCTATGTGAGAGTTTTTGCTGGTTAATTTTAAAACATTGAGAAATATTTTCTTTTCAAAACAAATAGGAAAAGAAATTTCTTTCCCTGGTTATATCTTTCATTAAAACAAAATACAATTTCATAGATATCTTAACAATTCAGTTCTTCCAACGTCTCTGATATTTAGTGCTTTGGCTTTACCCATATTTTACAGAGGGAAATCTTTTATTCCCCAACAATGCATGAAGTTTGTTGATTCCAATCTGTAACTCCATCCACCATCTATAAGCTTTCTAGAGCAAAAAACAAAACAAAACCAAAAAAACTAGTAGCACATAATTGACATTTTGAAAATTTAAAAGAAATGAAATCCACTAGGAACAACTCTTGAAAGGCACTTTGCAGCAGCCAACCTGGAGTGGAATTTTCCATGACTAGGAAAGACTCGAGAGCCAATCAGATGACCATTCTAATGAAAAACAGCAGAACACAGACACCAGGCTAGTGTCAGAGCCGGAGACACTCAGATACAGGATGCTGCCGACAACCTTGTCCGCCGCAGCTATACAGATTCGACAGGTCTGCGGTGCCCACCCTGCCCCGCCCCACGTGGGTGCGTCTTCAGAGCCTCCCAGGTGATTTTACAGGGCAGCCAGGGTGGCGAACCCGAGGGAGCACGTGCACACAGCCCAGTGTTAAAGGTTCAGTGTGTGACAGTGACAGAAGTCTTCCCTTGTGCTGCCTCCTGAGCTCCAGTTCAGGAGGTGGTTTGCCATCTGTAATCTCATTTGATCGTCACTCCCTCAGCAAACAGGCATTGGGTCCTCCGGGGTCCTAGGTGCTGCAGTAACTCTCAGGAACCAGATGAGACGGGCTCTTTCTACAGAGGGGTGGTGCTGTCTTGCTGCTGGGGGTGGGACTGCCGTCCCCAAGACTGTGCCGTTGTGCAGTTGTGAAGTCTGCACAGGCCTCTTAACATCTCGGAGCACTGAGAGCAGAGCTGCACCCTAATGAACTTGGGTGATCCGAGGTGGCCGTGGGGAAGGACAGGGCTTGGTGGGATCAGGGAGCCAGGGGAGCAGATGTGAGGAGGGGGTCAGGAGGCAGATCGCAGGGACCTGGTGCACCACAGTCAGGACCTTAGATTTCATCCCAGAGGCAACTGGGAGCCAAAGCAAGATTTTAGACCAGACGGCAGAAGGGACACTTTGCTCCTAGAAGAATGATCCTTGTGTTTATCCAACAGCAATATCAGTAGCTGTATTTAATTTGCCATAAGACAGGCAGCTGTGAGGAATAATAGAGCTTATTTTTAGATCCACCATTTCCTGGTGCATCCAGTGGGTCCCGCTTCCGGGGGAGGCCTTTTGCATGTGATCTGCATCTAAGGGCTTCTCACTGGGCACGAGCGTAAGTGACACCTACACGTGGCGGCAGCCCTCAGCGGGGTGAGGTCATCCCTCCCACCATGGGCGGCGCTGCGCTTCTCCTCCCCACCCCCCGCCGCTCCCCTGGCGTGGGGGTGGCTCCAGCAGGGAGTCACTGTCCTCACAGCATCCTGTGACTCACTCACCGTTCCCCTTCCTTGCTGAGCAACATCTTGGGAGGGGCCAGATGCAGAGACAGGATGGGCAGGGGGCAGGGGACACCCCAACCAGGGATCTGCAAGGTAACAGCAGAGCAGGCCTCCTTGCAGGGCTGTCTTCAGAAGATTTTTGAAGCCAAAGCAGCTTCCTAAAGTGGAGAGAACCCAGTTCTCCCCCAGAAACGCCAGTCCCAGCATTTAGAAATTCTGTTTAAATCCCTTAGCAAGATGAAGAAGTCGGCGTGGTTTCCTGCAGGCAAATCTCTGGCTTTCACACTAACCGGTTCCCTGCTGGCTGTGTGATTCATCCATCCCAGCCTGCTGGCCCTCCCCCCACCTCTGGAAGAGCCTGGCCAGGGCTCCAAGGTGAATTCCCAGCAGTCCCGGCACCAGACATTTGCCTTTTCTCTTCCTTTTTGAAGCTCAAATCCCATGCTCCAGGCACTGCCTTCGCTCACCTCTGTTTTTGGCAGGGATGTGTCTGCCAGCTTGTTATCCCTGCTGCCTCTGGGGCCCAGGTTTGCTCTCCCCCAAGGCTGTCAGCTTGTCTGTTCCCCTGACAGACACCAGCTTCCACTGAGAGAAATCCTGAGTGTTCCTACAAGGCTTCAGCGAGTGTGTTTATCCCCAGCCCACATGCCACCCTCGAGTGTCATCCGGGACACGGGAATGTGGGGTCCAGCCCTCCTAGCCATACTGTGTCTCTAGGTTCACCTTGGGGCCCCAGAAAGGTCACCTCTGCAACATTATGGCCCACAAGAGATGCACCCCCTACACCCGATGCCCCAGGAACCCCCCAGCTGAGACACAACCACAACCGAACCCACACAAGCCTTATTCTTTCAAGTGGAAACAGGCGTGTGAGATCACTGGCCGCCCCAAAGCGCTTTGGAAATGTCAGCAGTTTCCCAGCCCCACAGACACTCATCACACCTTAGAGAGAAGCGGTCCTGTTTTTAGGGGCGTGATTTTACCCTGAGAAACTACGAGATTCTACACTAAGGCTTCACCTCGCATTTCCATCTTTCAAAACAGGGCACTGGAACAGGGCCCCACTGTCAGGCTGGGGGTGGGGACTCTAATGCCCTTGGTCTCCACGTCACAGCCCCTCTGTCCCCCATCCCCTCCCTCCAACTCCCCCTGCCCTTACAGAAGCCACTGAAAGATGATGTTCTGGGAAGGTCCACCTCTTCCTCAAGGTGGAGACATGGAAGCAGAGAGGGCTGTGCATCGTTAACCACAGACACTGTCCAAAGAATGACCTCCAATGGGTGGGAGGTCAGCACCAGGGGAAGGTGGTGGAGGTGGGAGTGGGGACAGAGATGTTGGGTCATGCGGACGGGGTGTGGGGACGAGGGTTACCACCCTCAAAGCAAGGATGCCGTCTTCAGGCAGAAGCAAAGCCAGGTCTATTCAGGAATCTGGTAAAACTCCTCCCCTGGGAGCAGATGCCCCCAGAGGAGCTATGGGCGGGCTCATGCAAAGATGACCTGCCTCCCACTCTGTGCTGGCTGATTCCAGACTCCTCCCATTTTCCAGCAGCTGAACTTGTGGTTCTTGATCATAAGGGTTTTGAGGACAAAGCCAGGTTGCCTCATGAAACTTTGAGAGAAGTCTTTCTCTTGCTCACCTCTAAATGCCAGGACTGTTATTTGGGTTTTAGAAAGAAGTTGAATTGGCATAACTTGGAAGTCGTGTGTATTTCTCTTCCTTATTTAGCGTATATAATTTTAGTTAGAAAACAGCAGATATGACACTGGGAATACAATTTTAAAATAAAGTGGTAATCTCTAGGTTCTTTGGAAAACTTGCAATTGGAATCACCACTCCCGTGTTAAGAGAAGACATTGATACATCAGTGCCTTGTTTTCCTTAAACTCCTTTAGGGTGATCGCAAATGCTGTAAGCCACGTATTCCTGGTGGCTAAGTTAGAATTGCCCGTGGGAGCTGAGGGCTACAAGTGTTGATTTTATGCTATAAGTTCGTGTTTCTTGAACGTGAATGTGCGCAGGAACCATCTGGGGCTCTTATTAAAATGCAGCTTCTGATTCAGCCAGTCTAGGGTGGAGCCTAGGATTCTGTGTTTCCAACAAAAGATGCTGGCAATGCTGATGCTGCGGGGCTCTGAGGAACTTCCACTGGTTGGCCAAGTGCCTTGTTCCTGTTGTCAGTTTAGACAGACATCAAGGAGGGATGAATAAAACTTTTCTAGGACGGAACTTCCAGATCATCTCCTTTATATCTTTGTTTTTTGTTTTGTTTTTGAATGGTTAAGCAAGAAAACCAGCCTTCCTGAAGCTAAAAAGCAGTAGAGGGTGACAGGGTTTTGATTACACTATGATTTAACAGATCCCTTTAAGACTTCAGAGGGCATGACGTTGGCGGAATCTGAGAGAAGGAAGACAGAGGCAGAGGCCAGCCCAGAGCTCGGTTTGTTTGCATCTATTTTTGACACAGCTCTGGGTTATGTATATAGTGTCTCTCTGCCAAAGGGAATTACAGGAACTTGGAAGAGGTTATTTATTGAAGTATTTTAGAATTAAACTCCACCTTTTACAATCTTTTTAAAATAAACATCTTCAAATGGAAGGGCCAAGGAAATTTTAGCTGCTGTCCTAGGATTATAATCCAGAACCCCAGGTAGTACTTGTTGGAAAGAAATGTCAAAAGGCAGCAATTTCCAAATAATAGAGGGCAGTCAGCAGAGCAGAGCAAAAACAAGCCCTCTCTCGGTCGTGGGGGACAGACACGCAGGGAGCCACTTCCACAGGGGCGCGCTGAAGCAGTCAGCATGTTTCTGCAAAAAGGGAGACAGGATCAAAATGAATGCCCAGAAACTTAATGAAAAGCTGTGGGAGAAACCCAATGGGTGAGAAAGAAAGCTAAAATTCTTGGGAGTGCTCACATTCCTGAATTATGGTTTCTTCTCAAAAAATAAATAAATAAATAAATTTAAAAAATAAAAAAAAAACTCCTTAATAAAAAGATTATAACGTCATTGTTAGGATCAGCAGCAGACAAACTGGGGGCTGCCTTAGGCATCGCAGGCCCAGCCTGCACCCTGTTTCCCATTTTGTCTCCCCATCTTTGCCCAGTCTTCAGTCTCTACCATTGCCTCCACCCAGTTCCCTCACTTATACTACAGTGTAAATGACCTAGAGGGACCCTAAGTAAGTAATATGCCTTCCAAATACATTTGCCCAAATATACTCCAAACGTTTCAATCCATTCAAATTTACAAGATAATTTTTAAAAGCCACATTTTCAAAACTGGTACAGAAGAAATATAGCAGAATACTGGCACCCATGATCAAATCTGGAATAGAGATCATGGGTATTCTGTATCCTTTCCTGAGTTTTTAAAATAGTTTATAATAACTACTAAAAAACTAAGTTATATTTCAATAAAAAAAATGAAGTGGGTGACTTTGTTATTGCCCAGACTGACAACAAGATTGTTCTTTCAGAGGCGGTGGCACCGCCTGGGTCTCCATCTTCGTTACCTGCATCTAACTGGGATGCTCTGTTTGACCTGCAGTAGATCAACACCCTGCCTGCCCATCAACCTCTCCTGGGGAGATTTTAAAACATATCCATGTCTGCTCCTCACCCCCAACTAATTAAATCAGAATCTCCGTGGGGAGCAGCCTCTGTGTTGGTTTGTTTTCAAAGCTCCCCATATGCTTTTACTGGACAGTCAGGCTGAGAACCAGTGGCTTAAAGAATAAGCATCAGGATGCTTTAAAAATGTACCTGCAGATTTTTAAGCATTTAAACTCTTTTGTCTTTTTTTATTGCCCAGAGCCATTTAAAAGTTGTGACATATATCCCCATCCCCACCATTCTCTAGCCCCTCCCCATTCCACACCCACCACCCTCAGCCCACACACCACCCCCACCACCACCACCATCACCACCACCACCGTCACCACTAACAACAACAAAGGTAAAACACAGAGCTGAAGCACTTACCTTAAATTACCAGCTTTTGTGTTTGAGTATTCAAACCTTTAAAATGTGTATGGGAGGGACCATGGAAGGGTGTGGTAGCTGGGAGCTAAAACGGTTGTAACCTGGGCCCCCAAGGGTATTTCTAGCTTTAATTGAGGATAATAAACTGTGAAAAGCATTTCTCTTATCCAAATGGCACACAAGTAATCAATCTATCAATCTCCCTTTATGTAAAAGTAAACTACGCATTAAAGCTCTTTATTTTGCTGCTTTTAAGGATACATTTCTAAGCAATGCTTTAAAACCCTTTGTTTTCCAACTCGTATGAACCTTTGACAGGTGAAAGGCCGAATTTTCATCAATGGATAAAAAGTATTTTTGCTACAACTAAAGTGACATACTGTGCACAGTGGAGAGAGAGACAGTGTGTGTGAGTGTGTGTGTGTGTGTGTGTGTGTGTGAGTGTGTGTGTGTGAATTCCCCTAAGCTACTAACTTGCTTTGATAAAAGTCAAGTTCACCTTTTAATCTATCCGTCATACTGCTGAGAGGGCCAGCCCATGAAACTATTCTATAAAAACAAAAGGAGAAACACCGCCTCCCCTGCGCCGTCCCCTCCTCTTGCTCTGTCTGTGACTCCCCTTCCTGGGACAATTGAACGCTCTGTATTTAGAGTCGAGAGATCAGGGTAAACCCTCAGAATCCCCTGTGCTTAACTTTAGAGAGAAATTTCTCGAATTTGTCATCAGACTTTCAATACACATTATTTTATAGGAAACGTTTTTATAAAGTTGCCCCCGCACGCCACCTTGGTATATTCGAGTTTGTAAAGCTCGGGAGGGGGTGGGGGGTGGGGAACGCAGCAGGTCCCAGCTTCACGTGGGACTTGTTTTGTTTGCTGCCTTGTGGGGTGCGGGGGAGGTGGGCACAATCACAGGCGACATGAATGATTCTGACGTGATGTGCTTCCCATGTCTGTGGGGCATTCGGGGGAAACCTTTTGACACACGGAGCTGCCACCTTTTATTCCTTTGAACATGTTTTACGCATGCTTGGTTCTTTTCGACCCCCAGACATCAAACGTCTCAGGGTGAGTTTCCCCCATGGCAGGTGTGAGCCCAGTCGTAAGTGGGTGCACTGCAGCCACCTGCACATCTCCCCACATCCCCTAGATGTTATCAGTTCACTACTCTCAGGAAGAATGAGTCTTTCCCGAAGAGTTTATGAACAGATTTACAGGTCTCAATGCTTTGCCTTAGAACTGTGAATGGATTGTAAAACACTTTTGAGAGATATGTAAGTTCTGCAATTTGATTTCTCGAAACCTGGCATCTGATCAGGAAGCAAACAAAACAACAGGGTTTCTGCAAGCTAGTTCACTCTTGACAATTGAATTGTGTCCCCCCAAAAGTCAGGCACCCGTCCTAACCCAGGCACCTGTGAATGTGGCCTTATTTGGAAATAGTTTTTGCAGACATAATCAAGTCAAAATGAGATCGTTAGGATGGACCCAATTCTGATATGTCAGGGGTCGTTGTAAGAAGAGGGAGGATGATGTGACGGAGGGGAGGGAAGACGTCAGGTGAAGCTGCAGGCAGAGACTGAAAGGATGTGTCCACAGTCCGAGGGACGCCAAGGGTTGCCAGCAACACCAGAAGCCAAGGGAGAGGCACGAACAGATTCTCCCCTAGAGCCTTCAGTTGGCTCTGCCAACACCTCGATTTGGGGCTTCTGGTCCCCACAGCTGTCAGGGAATACATTTCTGTGGTTTTCAGCCATCCTGGTTTGTGGTGTGTTGTTAGAGCAGCTCCCTAGGAAACTGACACGCAGGCCAAGACAGTCAGCCAGCCCAGAGCAAACCTGACTTTCCCACAGCCCCGCCCCGCCCCTGCTCCGGCCCCTCCCCCTGCCTTAGCTCACCTTTTCCAAGGGCTGGATGGGGATAATCCAGTGAGCATGTCATGCGCTGAGCTTTACCCCTCATGGTGAAGTGGAAAGCTTCTCCGTCTGCTGAAACGATTTGTCAGGGATCACAGACGTGACCCTCACAGTCACAGAACGTCAAGCACTCAGAGGAGGAGCTTCAGTTCCCTAGACCTGCACCCCACACGAACCCCCGTGTCTGGGAAGAAGCATACGGTAAACTCACTCCCTCATGATTTACATCTGTGCGTGGGGCCTCCGCCCCGCAGGCTCCTCCTCCCTCCCTTGCAGATGCATGGGTGTTTGGGGGAGGCTGACACAGCGATGCTCTAGGTTCGCACGGCACCTGCTGTCTGGTCCCCAACAGGACCTGTCTCCCTGTCCTAACCCTGTGGTCTCCCCCGGTCCACACCCCACCTGACCTCCAAATCCCAACGCCGGCCGGCGTCTAGGTGCCGGGCTGTCTGACAGGTCTGCAGTTCCCTGGGCGAACATGAGCAAACCAGGTGCAAACCTCCTCTGCACTGTGGTCCCCAAACCTAGCCCCCGACCTCCGCAGGTTTCCAGCTTCACGGAGATGCTGGGGCAGCCCCGCATTTTGCTCTTGCTTGGCCAAGCCCTCCCCACCTTCCTCCCACCCCCAGAGTGAGGGTTCTTACCTCGTGTTTGGTGAGAGAACGGCAGCTCTGTCATCCCATCTTCCTTCCACATCGGGAATGTACAAGATTTACGCTTCCCCGAGTCCCCTGGGCTTGGTGCCTGGTATCTGAAGCCGGCCTCTGGAGAACTTGAGAAAAGGTCTGTCTGGCTCTTGAACTCCAGAGCCCTGGCTCCTCAGACTGCTCTGGAGGTCAAAGCCAAGAGTGCGCTATTTGTCTTGCCACTTGTTCCTTTCTGTCATCCTTACGAGGAGCCTTCACCTGTGGCTTGAAGGGTGGGAAAGCTAAGGGGAAAAAGAAAGGACGAGGATGCAGGGGTGGGGGGCATCAAGAGCCTGGAGAGAAGGAGGTGTTTGGAGGGAAATCACGAAAGTTTACCAGCCCCCTAACATCGCATCCTGTAGAGAGGCTGCCTGCAATACCTCACCATCCCCTCCGCGTCAACACAGCGGGGCCAGGTGAGCCGGCTCTGTCTGCGCAGGCCTCTTACAGGGGAGTGCAAACCACCTATCTCAGTTCTGTGGACCCCACCCACCCTTTCCCCAGACTTTCTGCTCAGTCCCCAGACTTGCAACCACAGCAGCAACAAGACAAACCCTTGGTCTGGCTGACACGGCCCCACACAGCTCCCGAATGCCAACTGCCCAGCTGGTTGATGGGCAACCACTGATGGCCAAACAGGTAGAGGATGCTAACCTTCCTCAGACCTGCCTTCTTTTGCTTATCCCGGCTCACCTGACTTTCCTTCCATATTCCCAGGAGGACAGAAAAGAAACGCTGTATCTGAATCATCAAGGCCTTCATGTGGTGAAGTGCTTGAAGTCAAACTACTTCCAACCTCAGGACCTTTGCATTTCCTGTACCCTCTGCCTACCTCACTTTTTCCCCCCAGGAGATATGCATCTTATTTTTCCTCACGTGTCATCAGAGAGGCAACCTCACCCTAAAAGAGCCACCACCTCACTAGTCAATTTCCTTACACCCTTTAATTTATAGCATGTACTATAAACTAGTATAGCCTGAAATTTACATTATATCTTTAATATGCAGCTATTATTTCCTGTTTTTACCTCCCACTAGAGGTAAAAACCTCCAGAGGCTAGAATTTTGTCCTGCTCATCACTGTGTTCCCAGGACTTGGAACAGTAACTGGTAGAGAGCAGGCACTTCAGAACAGCTTGATGACTGACAGTGACAGTAACCGCTGCAAAGTGTAACCAAGCCTGTTGTTTTGCAACAATTTTGCAACAATCCAACCTGTGATGAATAATCGAGGGAGAGGGTCTCTCAGTAAACACAGGAGCCTGTGCTGACTCAGGGGTAAGGCATGGTTAGAAAACAGAATAATCCGTCCTACCTTGGCTCTACAAGAGTTATTTCACTTTAGAAGCGCCACATGCCCAGAACGTCTCAGAGTGTCTGAGCAGCAGGGGACAGAAACTCCTCAGTCACAAGGAGACCACACTGAGCCCTCAGGCAAGCTCAGGAATGTGAGAGTATTCATCACAGAGGGTGGGGATGGAAGAAACTGCTTTGTTGGGGGGCAGGGGGCGTGCTATTGTCCATCAAGCTGGACAGATGGAGAGTAGAATTTAGGCAAGAGTAGAAACCCAAGGTTGGATCAGAAAGGGAAAAAAGAGTGGATTTTAACTAATTAAATCAGCCTCCCCTGAGGCCTTCTGTGTGACAGCACAGTTCCAGGGCTGGGGATAAGATGACCCCACGATTCCAGCCCTTGAGATGCATGAGCCAGAGGTTCTAGAAATGGCCGTGAACCCAGGGCGAGAGCTCAACTATAAAGGAGGCTAAGGGTGGCAGGGCGGAAATGGGGGGCGGCCGGCAGCTCTCCCTCTGCTGGGAGAGGGTCCCGATTCCAGCTTCCTCCAGTGGGCACACCCTCAGCCTTAATCATAGGTTATATTTAAAAGTAGCCTATATGCAAGACACCTTATTAAATGTGACTTTCGCTGACTATTTTTAGAGGATGTTAATCATGTTACTTTTTGATGTGAAATTGGAACAGGTTAGCTCTAATTACATGAGCTTCTTTAAGGAGCTTGAAAAGACCCAGATGCTCCACCTGCCAAACCCACATCATTGCTGACCCTCTGCTCTCGCTCTCAGGGAAAAGCGACTGCTCAGGCAGGGTGGGAGCCCGATACATGGTGCCCAGGTGTCACCAGGCAGGACTGGGGAGCCCAGGCTATCATGGTAAGAGGTGACCAACCACGTACCCTGGTCCGCTATTAAAAACATGACCTGATCTCTGATGTAGACTTAGGTTACCTTGAAGCTCTTGATAACAAAAGATAAAAGGTCTTTTATAAAATAAGTTTTTCATCCCATTTTTTGGAGGGTCATGGCCAACGCGCTAGGAATTTTGGCAGCGGGGTGCAAAAAGAATCTTTAGAACTTACCTGGGATACTCTTTCTTCCCATCCTACTCTGTTCTGGGAGAAAGTCTCGTTCTTAACAGAACTTGCTCTCCCGTGTCATCTGCCAGGAAATGACAGCCCTGCCAGGACTTCATGAGCCTGGAGGCAGAGTATTAATAAATCACAAAGGAAAACAATCTTGAGAAAGGGTGATCTGGAGAAGAGACAGCATACAGTAGTCCTGCAGCAGGCGACAAATTACCACAAATCTTGTGGCATCCACGTCACTCCTTTGTTATCTCAGGATTTCCGGGGTTCAGAAGCCGAATGCAGATCAGTGGGATCCTCTGCTTAGGATGCAACAAGGCTGCCCTCCTTCCTGGGTCTTCTTGCAAATTCATGTGGCTGTTAGCATAATTCAGTTCCTTGAGGTTTTAGGACTGAGGTTCCCATTCTTTTGTTGGCTGCAGGCCCAGAGCTGGGCCCAGCTCCTAAAGGCTGCCCACAGTTCCTTACCATGTAGCCACCTCCATGTGCCCTCTCACCCTCGAATCCTTCTCTTGCTTCAAATCTCTCCAGCAAGGAAGAGCCCAGTCTTATTTACATGCTCACCTGATTAGGTCAGGCCCACCCAGGGTCTTCTCCATCCCTTAAAGTCAACTGATTTCTGACCTTAGTTACATCTGCAAAAATCCCTTCACAGAAGCATCTAGTTGAGCATCAGAGTGGATAACTGGGAGATGGTGTGTGGACACTAGGGGTTAGGGATCTGGGGGATCACCATGGAATTCTGCCAACCACACAATCCAAGCACCTTTGCCTGTGTCTTCTAAGTTTCAGTGGAGTATCAACCAATGGTGCCTGTTTTCAAAACTTTTCCTCACCATTCCAATCCTGAAAGTAGGACCCAGTGATCCCTGCTGCACGTGGAAGGGGTCTTTTCTAAGAACCAGGTCTCAACTCAGAATTAATGCTAATCCATCTCTCTGCCAAGCTGTCCAGGTGCAGTCAAGTCAGGGCTGGGACAGGCAGAATGAGGTGGATACACTAGATGGGTGGAATCCAACGTGTGATAACCCTGTACTGTGCTCAGGGAACCAGGCAGAGAAAATAAGGGTCAAAGGTGCTGGGATGCATTAGAAGAAGGTTACTCTGAGGATGAGAAACTCTAGGCCCACAGGGAAGAATAACAAAGAGAAACAGGGGCAGGAAACTGCAGCAGCAGGAGGGCAGGTAGCATAGTTTGAGTTATTTATAATTAATGATGTTCACTATCTTAGAAATTCTCACTCTAGAAGTAATGTTCATTGTCATTTAGCAAATTCAAGGGCCGATGAGGAGATTAACTTGGTTTGAGAACGGTTCCTGGAGGCTGCGGTTCTCAGCCCAATAACTAGGTCCAGCCCTGACCAATGGAACCCAGGTATCAGGGGACGAGACTCAAACATCTTTATTTATGATGACTTTGGGAGAGTGTAAACATCTGAGTTTTAGTGAAGTTCGGGTTTTACTTTGGGGAGTCGTGAAATTTTTCTGCGTAAAGGGTCCTTTGTCACATCAGTGGTCAAATTTCCACTTTTGAAAGGTTGATCTGGCAACAGGGTAGATAATGGAGTGGAGGAAAAAGAGGAAAGAGAAAGGCAGGGTTGGTACTCCCTGGAGGATGCGTGGCAGGAAAAGAGACAGCGGAGGCCGGCAGGTGGAGATGCCAGAGGAGCTCAGGGAGGAGGGGCTGGACGTGGAGAACACGGCACCACAGCGAGTAACTCTCAGTCCGCCCAGCGAGCCTGTGCACTTGCGGGCAGGCACGAGCGGGCGCCCGGCCGCTCTGCAGAGCATTTCCGTCGTGCACTTCCAGATGCTCTCTGGAGACATGCAAATACATTAATTGAGCCCAGAGTCTCTGCCTCTGATGCCTTGAGCCCCTGCTCAGCTGACACACACTGGGAATGGAGAATCCTGCAAGCGGTTCCCAGAGCAGAAAGGTTTCTATGCCAGCAACGCGGCAACGTGGCCCCACCGCTTTAGACATCAAATAGATGCCAGCGTTCCGGGAAATCTTCCTACCACAGACAACCCATGAATCACAAAGACGAAGACTGGTTAACCAAGGAGCAGGGATGCCTCTGTGGGTCACAGCTCGACTTCCAGCAAATGGGTGGCTTCCTCCGGGAAGGCCTGGACGCTGGCAGGGGCTCAGGCGGGCTGCAGCGTGGGAGGGACTGGAGCCGCTGTGTATTTACCTCCAGAGGAACTCAAATCCTTCTGCTCTCAAGCAGCACTGTGGATGAGTCATACAATGTCAAATCAGAAAGGAATCCAGTTTCCAACACAGTTACCCAAGCAGAGAGCGGGCCTGACTTGGGCAAAGCGACGCAATTAAGAAGCGGTGAAGTGAGGATTCAGCCCTTCCTCCAGGATCAGAGGCAGAGGGTGCCAGCCTCCCAGCCCTGACTCAGAGCCGTGTCCCCGCCACATGGACTGACAGCTTACTCAAGGGGGGCCATCAGGTGACAAACTCCCCGGAGGGTGAAACGTCCACACTGGCAGCAGCTCGCTCACTGGCCGTGGGAGCCAGCCCTGCAGGGCTGGTGGGGTCCCGGGCAGGGTCCTGTGGCTGTGCTGGCGCTGTGTTATTGCCTGTTTTTATGAAGCCCGAGCTCAGAGTGGCTTTTACAATTTTGAGCAGCTGGGGGAAAAAAAGAATATTCAACAGAAACTTCATGTGCCTTACAAAGAATAAAATACTTAACAGCTGGCCCTTTCCAGAAAAAGCTTGCCAGTCCTGAGAATCCAGGACAAACCTACATTTCCAAGAATTGCCAAAGACCGACGGAGGTGGAGAGACTCCTCGAAGGTCACCCGGCTATTTGGAGACAGATCTGGAAAACAGGCCCCAAGTCTCTTATTTCTACTATCTAGAGTGAGGGACAGCATGGGCGTAAAAGCATGTGAACACACACTCACACACACGCACATGCAGACACACAGACTCACATATGCACGTCACACGAGTGCACATGCATACACAGACTTGCACACACACACACACATATCCACACAATCATGCATGTACCATGTCCTCACGCACACACACGAACACACACACAACCTCCTCCACACAGAGGCCCCAGACCCATGAAGACACTGCATCAGGGCCCATGATTAAGGAATAATGGTTCTCCTTCTTCATGGCCTGTGAAACATTCCACACAGGAAGGCAGTTTGCAAACTCTGAAGTGTCCTCAAGGCAAAGACTGTTTTTATTAAGGTCAAACTTCAACGGTGTGGTCCCAGTAGAGCACAGGACACAGCGTACGCACTGGAAGTGCCCTGGTGACTGTCCCCCTCCCCATCCTCCTCCCTACGGCCCCACAGCAGGCTCCTTACTCAGCAGGACCTGGTCCTTCCTCACAAGTCTTGCTTCTTGGTATTTTCCACACACTCTGGGAAGCTTGGCGCAAGAAACACACGGCCTCACCTGTCGCCCCCTTCCATGGATGGGTGACTTTGCAAGGGAGAAGGCCGGGGCGCACCTGCTTCCAGGGAGAGGCAGGAGGGGCAGAAACTGGGAGTCGCTGAGTGTAAGTGACGTGGAGAGAAACACACGAAGAAGCCGGGAAGAGTGGGGTGGACCCCCCCAGCGGCGCGGTGGTGTGCAGACGCCTTGCGCGTGTGTGCGTTGTAGCTTTCACCACCCTTAGCGGACAGGTCTTATTAAACTAGACTTTGACAAAACAGCCCCATTTCCCTAGCACTTCTGTCACCAAGAAACCCCAGACTGTGGTTTCTGAGCGCATGTATCACACGCTCTGTGTGCTCTGTCCATCCAAGGCAGCAGCCCCCTCCTGCCCCCTCAGTTTTGGCAACAGAGTAGAGAACCCATTCTTGGCACACCGCGGAGAAGAGAAAAGGAGGGGAAAGCTTATGGAGCGAAACCAGATACAATTTTAGAAGTGGAGGGTCTGGGCGCTTTTTGCCGAATTCTCACCTGTATAGGAAACCCACCAGCAAAAAATCATAGAGGGAAACCCTCCAGCCTCTTCTTGGATGTTTCCAAAGATGAGGGGGCTTGCTACTCCACACGGAACCCCTATTACTTTTAAGCATTTTAAGAGACACGCCCGCAAGGCACATTTCAGAAACTTCCTCCCCGTTGTCTTCACCTGAGAGCAAACCTCAGGCTCTAACCGTCTCTCATTTCACTCCTTGCTCTGGACTGATGATGTGTTCCTGCAAAATTCCTAATGCGGAAGCCCTAGCCCCAAGGTGACGGTGCTGGGAGATGGGGCCTTTGGGAGGTAGTTTGATTTGGTCATGAGCTGGGGCATTCACGATGGGAGAATCGGCCTTATAAAGGGAGGGGGGCAGGGGGAGCTTGCTCTCCTGCGCACACTCACTGAGTAAAAGCCACGCGAGGATTCAGTGGGATACGACTGTCCACAAACCAGAAGGAGCAGTCTCACCTGAAACCCTTCCAGCACCTTGACCCTGGACTTCTGGAGCCTCGGGATCTGTGAGAAACAAATGTCTGCTGTTGAAGCCCCAAGTCTATGGTATTTTGTGATGGCAGCCCGCGCCGAGTAAGACAGACTGAACAGTTACTGTCTACACCCTTCCTCCGCGTCAGAATCCCAAGCCTCCCGCTCTCGGACGCCTCCTGTGGGATCCGCTCCAGCCCGTCAAGGATGCACGCGCGTCTCTCCGCTCAGAAACGGCACCTGCTGCGGGAGACTCCTTGTTTCCTGCTCTGTCCTCCCAGCTGGACCAGGAGATCCGTGAGGGCACGCACAGACACACGTGTGTACAAATACAGAAACAGGCACAAAACGGCGGCTTACTTATGATGTATCTCAAGCGCAAGGCTCAGTACCAGGTACAGAGAAGGGACTTAATATTTAATGAATTCATAAAAGAAAAATTACAGAGGGGAGGTTACTCGTGTTACCCCCAGGCTCACTCAGTGAACTCAAGTTTCCACGAACTGTCATGGCTTTAAATCTTCCTCCTCGTCAATGTCAATCGCGCCATCACCTCTTGTCAAAACCCTCCCACCTGAGCCATCTCTGCCCATGGGTCCTTCCCCGTACATTCTCTGAATTCCTTTGGACTTTGCCTTCTGAAAACTTACAGCAGAGTTCTTACTCTATTTTCCTTGGAGCACGAGGTCCGTGAGTTCTGAATATGTTTTCTACCAAAAAGATTCCAGTATCGAACCAGCTTGGGAAACACTCCATGAGCGGAAAAGCCCAGACAAAACACTTATTTCGTTGAATCCAGAATTTTTTAAGTGTATTGCCAGTTGATGTAGACAATCTATTAACTTTGTGTATAACATGGAACTCAGAGCCCTTGCTTGACAGCATAATTCCTTCACCATTGCAAATCCCTAGTTGACAGAACCACATTCCATGAGGCTCCCAACCAAGCTTACTTTTGGGTGGGGGAGAATGAAAATCCAGAGGACCATCCTCCCCACGTCCCTTGAGCGGGAGGAGGATGATGACTTTGGCTGGCAGCCCTGGAGTGGCCCAAGGCCTCCCTGTACGTGAGAGTCCGGTTTCCCCCAAACCAGGACTGACTTTTATTGCTTCTCTCCAGAAGTGGGAGGTGGTACACAAGGTGCTTGACAAAAGCTAGTGTGACCCTTTCTTCATGGACAATGCCTGTATTTTGCCCTTGGAAATGAGTTATAAATGAGTTATAAATTTCAGGACCCCAAGAAGCCTACACATCAGTCAAAACATTATTCTGCTATGGCTTGGGGCCCCACAGAAACCCGGCCACCTCAGATCCAAGCTTGGGAGAGTGCCTCTTCTTTCTGAACTTGGTTTTATCCAACCTGGAACAGCTGAACATCTCTCCTCCCAACCCAACATGTGCACATGTGTGTGCACAAGTGCGTGCACAAGTGCGTGCACAAGCACACACACACACACACACTCACCTCTTTGCAAGGCAGGCATCGATTTTTTTCCCAACAGCTGGGCACGTGCTTCAAGCTCTGTGAGGTCACTTTGTCTATAGGCTAAACTACAGCCACAGAGCCCAGGCCTTAGGACGGGAGAGGGAGATGTTCTTTTTGATGACAGGTCTTTCCCAGAACCTGAAAATGACCTCAGGTGAACCTTGGGCACAATGAACTAAAAGCTGTCCTGTCCTTAACTGACCCAGTGGTGCAGTCGCAGCTGATACCTCACCGCTGCCCACGAAGCTGCCTTGTGCTGGTGCAGGGAAGCCTCACACTTAAGAACTCAGCATCAAACCGAGGCTCACTAGGAAGCCATTGAGAGTGTCAGTGCTGTCCAGCCCGACACTGTGGCCCAACTTTGTTCGGGGGACACTTCGTGCTGTCCTGTCCTCAGAGGAAACTGCAGCAACACCCTGACTTGTATACATTTTCTACAGAGCTGGTCGTAAACCTCCCGGGACCCTATCTGTGAGCCCTTGAAGGCAGGGACGGTGTCTTGTTCTGGCTCGCCTCCCTCCTCTCAGTACTCAGCTAGCGGTCAGTACTTGGCCCCCAGCAGGATGTGGTCAACGTTCATCGAGCCGACTTGCCGTGAAGATCAGATTCCTTTTGCTTTCTCAACCGCTCCCTCTACAAACCTTACCAAAGAGCCATATGTGAGCATGAAAGATGACTGATACATAGTGCTTGCCCTCAAGGGGCTCCCAGTCTAGGACCGCATTCAGGCGCAGACAGAGACAGGACTAAGCACCGTGGAGGCGTGTTGGAGGGTGGCCGCTTTCCGAGCGGGTGTGTGAGAAAGAAGGCAGCCTGCCACGGGGGCCGGCGCTGCTCCTCCACGTTCCTCTGGCCTCCTCCCGACATTGCCACTTCTGCTTTCCTTAACCTCCCACCCCGTTACCCATCCTGCGCGTCTTTACTGCTCCCTCCGTGACTCAGTGCTGGGCATAGCTTACTAGACACTCTAGGTGCCCTGACGGGAGTGAGCAAAAATACAAACAAATAAACACGACTGGAACAAACAGGCTCCCCGGTTTCTGATACCGAGCACAGCTCTGGGCAAGGGTCTGATGCTGACACACCAGTCCTAGCTTCTGGATGCAGGGCTGCACTATGCTTGGTAAAAAGGAGGCTGGTTGACCAGCAAGCCTGCTGGAGGGACGCCTGAGCCACTCAGAGTGTTGCTGTGGGTCGAGCCTGCTCTGCCACTTGCCTAACTCAGAATGTTGCTAAATAAATCACTGCAGTCCCACAAAGCTACTGGCTTGGATTTCAAGTCACCGTTTAAGGAAAGAAGTAGAATATGAGAATATTATAAGAAATATGCATTTGCTCTGTTCCTCTCTAAAGAAGGTAATTCTTTTTTAAAAAGAAAAAAAATCCCCATAAGTGCAGCCATAGTCATAATGGGAAGTGACATTATAACTTCAGGCACAGGAATAATTCAATTATCCTTGAAGGTTACTGAGTTTGAAAGGAGCGTTTTGCTGTGTTTTCTTTCTCAAGCCTCAGCTATTCAAAGCTGAGTGCTTATTGTTCTCACCAGGCAGGCTGACAGTGGACAGGAGATCGCAAAAAGAGCTCCTTCCCTAAATGAAACCACGTAGCCGTCACGCCTACCGAGGACACTGTCAGATGCAAGTTACCGGTCTGACTTACACTTGAAGAAAATCTCGCAATTCCTTTTTTTTCTTTGATTCTCTCTTCAACTTGTGTTCTATCTTACAAAATGTCAAACAAATTAAGTGTATGAACTTCTGGTGCATTCCAGAGAACGAGACAGACAATACACTCCCACATTTGTTCTGAAACATGGTATTCTGTTAAGTTCAAACTAAAGCAGCAGGGTCTGAATCCACAGTCCCAGGAAATAAGGCCTCTTGGCAGGGTCGGGGATGGGGAGGTGAGGGAGGAGGCGAGTGAGGGAGGCAAGCAGCTTCAGAGAGTATCTCTGGCCACCTGGCTGGGGATGGATGGAAACACTGCGGGGTCCAGCAATATTTCTGTTCCACCTTCCGGAAGCAAGAGCAAGCTTACCTGTTACCTGTTTAAATCTCTCTCAGTGGCCTTTTAGCCTAACCAGAATTTCCCGTCACCCACTCCACAAAATATCCTGGCTTTTTCCCTTTCATTTGGAAAGCAAATTATTCATCTGGATTTTATACTTGAGCCTCAAGTCTTCCTGCTTGGGGGAAGAAGCATCTTTTAGATCAGCAATGTTTTCCCCATACACATCCTGCAGAGAGCTGTGTTGATGCCATTGGATAAAAGCCATGGAAATATTCTCATGCAGTTGGTTCTCCTTACAGCTGTTGACTGGGATAGAAATTGTAGATAATGCCAGTACCTTGTCTGCAGGGAAGAAGGGTAGTCTGGCTTTAGACTTTCTGAGTTGTCACAAGAGACCTGGAAAGGAAAGGTGGGGGAGGGGATGCATGTCTGTGAGTCTATTTCTTTCTTTGTTATATTCAGGAGTTTGCTGTATTTTTTAGATTCCACATATAAGTGACATCATACAGTATTTGTCTTTCTCTGACTTACTTCATTTAGCATAATGCCCTCCAAGTCCACCTATGTTGTTGTAAATGGCAAAATTTTGTTCTTTTTGTGGCTGAGTAATATTCCATTTATAAGTGAGTGTGTGTGTGTATTATATATATATATTATATATATATAATTTTCTTTATCCATTCATCTGTTGATGGACACTTAGAATGCTTCCTTATCTTGGCTATTATAAATAATGCAGCTATGAACATTGGAGTGTATGTCTCTTTTTTAACTTTGTTTTCTTTGGATATATGCCCAGGAGTGGAGTTGCTGGGTCAGATGATGGTCTTCATATATAGATAAATAGCTGTCTTTTTGAAGATTGTTGCTCTAGGATCACTCCCTAGAGTTGAATCCTGGCTCTCCTGACTATTAGTTGAGTGATTTGGGGCAAGTAACTTAACTTATGAAAGCCTCAGTTTGCTCATCTGTAAAATGGAAATAAAGGGAGTTTCTACCTTGAAGAGTTTGGTGAGAATGAAGCTAGACCATATGTGTCACATGTGGACCTCTGAACCTCACACAGTCAGTGCCCACTCACGGGCCACACCTTATGACTTTGCACAGGGCTCCATGCTCAGAAGGGCCCCATACTTGGCTTAACACTTTACTGTCATCATCCTGAAATTCTTAACCGAGTTTTACCAAGGGGACTTGCATTTTTCTTTCACACTGGGTCCCACAATTTTGCAGCCTTTCC
This sequence comes from Camelus bactrianus, assembly GCF_048773025.1. Lineage (NCBI taxonomy): Eukaryota > Metazoa > Chordata > Mammalia > Artiodactyla > Camelidae > Camelus > Camelus bactrianus. The sequence goes on from NC_133539.1 coordinate 6,661,557, forward strand.
TAAGCCCAGTAAATGTTAGTTGATGTCATCAATCATCCCCTTGGTACTTCATTATTTCAAAGCTCAATGCATAGTCAAAACATACGGATCAATAGATAAACAAGATTTTACTGATTATCTTTTCAGTATATAAACCACCCAGCAACACCGTTAGGGCTCTGAATTATTTAGTAATGAAAAATTAAGTTAGAAGCCGAGAGGTCTGCCAGGAGTGTCCTTGCACTGAGATGTCCACAAACAAACATGGGAGCTCCATTTTCAGGAGGACGGGGGACGAGCTGCTGGCAGGCACTGGCCCTGAGGTGGCTGTCCTGGAAAGGGCCAAGGTTATCCTTTGTAACAGGGAAAATCGAAACAATGAACTGTTAGCTGCCGTGAAGGCAGAAGCAACCTCAGATGCACAAAAGCACCAGCAGTTAAAGCCGAGGAAGCCAGAGCAGAAGGTGGGGGGCCAGAGTGCCCGGTGCCTGGGGGGTGACTGGTCACTTCATCTTCCATCCACCCCCACCCCACACCCCAGGCTCGCCAGGTCAGGTCAGGGACAAAAGCCCTGGACCAGAGGGAGAGGAGAAAACAGGCTGGGGATCAGCATCTGGAATTCACAGGGAAGGTGGAGATTCCCTGCCAGAGCTGGGCTTGTGCAGAGAGGCAGCCGTGGTTCTGGTTCTTGGAAGGAAGGCTTTTGCTTTTAGGGTCTTTCTTCTTGGAATAAGATTAGTTTTCTTTACAAAAATAATGCCTGTTTATTGGAGACAGTAGTGATTCACCTTGGAGGGGGTGACCATGTCCAGAGAGGCCCCACAAAGCCTGCACCTTTATTTCTAGAATCAGCGGTTGAGGCGGCGTGGGGGCCCCTGAGCCCGCACTGAGCTGAGGGTGGTGGGAGGAGCACGCGTCCACTGCCAGGTGGTCCCTGCTCGCTGGGACCTTGGGGTGCATGGAAAGGGGACTGCCGGGCCTTAGTGTGACTTTGGCTTTGCTGAGAAAAGGGAAGAGAAGGAGAGTTTAGAGCAGGAGACTGTTAGGACCCAACTTACATTTTGAAAGGACCACTTCATTGAGAATAGACTTTCAGGGACAGTGATGGATGCAGAGAGGCCAGTCAGGAGGCTGCTGCAGAGATGGGTGCTTGAACCAGGAGGGAGGTGGTGGTGGAGGTAGGAGCCAAGGCTGTCAGCTCTATGGGTCTGGAGTTCAAGGGAGGTCCAGGCTAGAGACAAAAAATAAATTTGGCCATCGTTAGCACAGAGTCAGGTATTTAAATCCAGAGTGAGGATGGAGAAGAGAACGGGACATCCTAGATAATGAGGAACCAGCCAACAGAAAAAAGAAAAACCACAGCAGTGAGAAGCCAAGTGAAGGACGTGTCAAAGAGGAGCGCGTGATGAGGTGGGCCGCCTGCCATGGATGGTCCAGCAGACAGGAGGACCCGGGGGCCAGGAGTGACATACGCTGGGCAGGAACCATCGAGGGCCTGGACCGAAGCAGCTCACCAGGTAGAGAGAGGGCAACCCCTGAGCAGAGAGAGTTTAAGAGAGATGGAGGGCATAGAAATTGGAGAGGCAGTAAGAGTAAGTCTTCTAAGGAGTTTGCTGTAAAAGCGAGTAGAGAGTGGAGGTAGAATCTTCTGGGGGTCAGCGAAGGGGACAAAAAAAGATTTTCTTTTTAGGATAAGTAATAACAGCAGACCAGAAGGAGCCGAAAATGCTAAGAAATAGGGGAAATGCCGAGCCATGGTGTCCGCTAGCAGGCAAAAGGGAAGGGCGGGGATCTGAAGGGCAGTGCGGGGCGGGCTGCAGTGGACGGGGGCCTGGATAGTGCATGGCTAGGAACCGGACTGGGCGCGGAGGAGACAGGCAGGGATGCAGGCAGGTGGGCGGAGGACGCCTGGTAGCCTGTGGGCGTTTCCCTGTGACGGCATCAGCTTTCTTGGTGAAAGTGGAAGCTGGGTCTTCGGCTGAGAGTGATGGTGGGGAGAGGCGCTGGGGGTCCGAGGGGAGAGGCCCTGGAGGTCCGAGGGGAGAGGCGCTGGAGGTCCGAGGGGAGAGGAGAGTGGGAAAGTTGACCATGTGCTCATCTTTCTATCTCTAGTTCCTACATAACGGGTTCTCTTCTTTATTAAAATATAGTTGATTTACAATGTTGTATTAGTTTCTGGTTTGCAGCATGGTAATTCAGTTAAAGATATATAAATATATACATATATACATACATAACGGGTTCCTAATGAAGCTTCTTGGATGCATAAACACTTACAAGTCAAGGCTAATTAAACGGCATTAGTCTAGACAGGTCTGGAAACCCTAATGTGCTCTCCTGGCTGTATAGGGCCAATAAGGTTCCTGAACCAGTTTGGGAGGCCAGTCACTGTATGGTTGGGCACATGGACTCTGGCTGATCTCAGTCCAAACATCCCCACTGACTGAGCTATTTTTTTTTTTTTTTTTTTGGAAAAGTCTTTAACCTGATTTAGTCTCGTTTCTTCATCTGTAAACTATGACTGGTAATAGTCCCCTAGAATCACCGTGAGGATTTATCGGAAGGATTCACATAAAGTGCGTGGCACCTGATAAGCCCAGAAAGTAGGACAGGCATCACCATCACACTTGGTGTCATCATATTGATAAGAAATTACTTCAGGGCACCCACAGGGGGGATGGTGGTATTGACCTGGACAAGCCTGTGAGCGATGGTTGGAGAGTCATCTCTGTGTTCTAGGGTATGGCCCTCAGGCCCCAGAAGCAGCAACTTGACTTTGTCAAGGCCTGTAGAGAATATTGAGCCCAGGGAGCCAGACTCACATAAACTAAACTCACAGCAGACTGATGTATAAACCAGAAAGCCAATTTAGGAAACATCACTGCCAGGAGGAAGGTCTCCTGAGGGAGCCAAGTTATAATCAGAAGGCTGTTCAAAGAGTCTGGTTGAGGGACATGAATGGATGGATGTCACCAGGCTGTGATACTCAGTCAGCTACCCTGTGCCTGTGTAGATTGAGTCTCGGGGGGACTGACATTTCCTCTTGGTAGCCAGGGTGCCCTGTTCCCTAAGTGATGCCAGTGACACAAAGGAAGACTTGCCCTTTGAACTTCAAGGGTCCAGACTCCAGGCAACCCACTCACTGAGATTCCTCCAGGAACCTTACCAGTTCGGGCCCCTTTAACATCCAGGCAACCTGGACGAGACTTCTAAGCCTGGGTTGTGCTGCTTTATACTGAAAGACAGACTCTTTCTCGATGACTTCTGCAGATATTACTTCACATGTTAGTTAATAAATTATCCAGCTTAGCGCTCAAAGTACAGCCTTCAATCTCTGCCTGGCTTTACATTGACTGATCAAAGCAGCCCTTAGGGTATCTGTGCCTTATTTTGACTTGCATGTAAACCTTTGTTTGTTTAATAACTAAACTCCCCCTCCCTGCCATTAAAAAAAAAAGTTAAACTCTATTTTCATGGGGAATTTGACTTTTATTTTAAAATTCATACACTTAATTTAAGAAAAATAAAACCCATATGTTTCTAACTTACTCATTCTAAATCCATCAAAACATTTTAACAGTTGCCTAATGCCCAAGAATCATTTTGATGTTTCTTAATATGTTTTGGAAAAAAAAAAACCTTTCCTTAAAAAATGAAAGAAGAAACAGGTGGTTATACTTTGTGAGTGGGAAATATATCCAAACACCAAACTTCTGTTGCTTTGGACACATTTCATGCTACAGATTCACCTTTCTCCATCTCTGTTTATCTAACAGTACCCCCATCTGTCTGCCAGTTTACTCATCTGTCTGCAAAAGCACCTTGTTCTTTGAATGACTTCTTCCAGATTTGAGGAAGGAGCCATGCATCATGTATGAAGACCATCCAAGAATATGAATCTTGTTGTTATCCAGGAAAAGGTCTCAGAGCCTAGAGTGTGATTGTGCCCAGACTCCTGTCCTCTTGTCAAGGGTAGAGTTGGCTTCTGACCCTCACCTGGCCCCCTCCCGGCCCTCCACCTGAACATTCTGCTAGGAAGGTGGGTGGGAGGTGCACGAGGCCCACATCAGCCTTCCATTTCACATCCCGATCCCCGTCGACCCGGAACATTCAGCCCCAGACTTTGTTTGAGCTCTTGCATTAGTCTGAGCAGAACCAAGCAGAGCAGAGCACCAGGATCAGAGGAATGTACACATCTGATGACAGTCATTGCTGTGATGTCCCCTAAGCTATGTCCTCAGTCCAGGACCCACAGCCTGCCTGAGTCCACCCATCCATCATGCCCTGTGTTAGTTCTCACCCACTCAGGACTGTCCCCTCCACTGTTATTAAACGCATGTGCCAAGGGATAGCCAGTGCTGGGCACTGGAGCCCTCAAGGTCAGAGGGGAAATAAAAAAGGAGAATGGAAGGTAGCGGATGGGAAAGAAGTAGGAAGGAGCTGAAGTAGGGAGAGCCCTGAGCACAACAAAGAACCCTGGAGAGACAGAGGGAATGGTGCACCCCCAGAGGAACTGGTGTCCAAGTCTGTGAGACGGACAAGGAGCCCCCCCAGACCACACTGTGAGGATCTCATGAGTGTCCAGGCCAAGCTGCTGTTCCAGAAGCAGAGCGCAGCTGAGGTGAGCTCGGGTGAGGAGGGTATAGGGACAGAAAGACCATGATGGACAATGACATCATCAGATTACCTTTGGGATCACCCTTTGGAGCTGACTCTTGAAGAGTCACCCCAAAATGGACACACTTCTTCCTCAGATATAAACACCTAATAATAAAGAAACCAAACCATTCAGGCACGCATTGTGCTGTGTCCACATTCTCTCTGAAATGATCTGTAACTCATTTAAATCCCTTCTTAAGAGCTGATTTTGAAAACCAAACAGGACAAATAGTTCTTGAATTGTTCCGATTTTTTTTTTAATGCACTATCTGTACTAGCTCAGAATTATCCTAACAGAGCTCTGAAACCCAGAGAGACAGATTTCAGTTCAGGCAGTCTGGATATTTTAGATCCCGAGGGGTAACTCTGGGAATAGGTCTGGCTCCCTGCCAGCTAGGTACTTGGGCCTGGGCCAAAGAGATAAATACTGGGCCACAAGTAGAACAGATGCTTGAAAGGTCTGTTCCACTCCTGAGATCTCTGTTTAATGGTGGCTATTGCTGACATGATTGCTTTTAAATTTTTAATTTCTCTAGCCAGACCTATAATGCCACATGTCCACCCACGTTTCAGCAGGGCAGAGGAACTCCATCAACTGTGTGCCCTCCTAGTTATCGCAACACACATGAGCAACAGAAAAGGGATAACTCAGCATCGAGCGGGGGCTCCTGCCTCGCGCACTTCCACGATGTAAGAAGTTGCTGTCTGACAAGCTCACTTTGGAGAACCGCGGTCTCGCTTTTCTCCTTCCCTGCGTTCTCCCAGAGATCACGGTCCTGACTTGCCTCTGCCGGTGCTGGTCCTTTGTTTTCAACTCCTACTGTCCCTAGCACCTCACCCCTCTAGCCTGAGCTCAGAAGAACACAGTTCCTCATGAAAACTGCCACATCCTGGAACCTAGACTTCACAATTTAGTATCTACTGAAGGGGCCAGGGCCATCTGGTCAACCAGCACACTCATGGACGAGGATGAGTGGGCTTTCCAGACTCAGCCCTTAAAGGGTCCTAAATGGGTCCTAAATAGGACTTTGCTGCCTTATTTGAAAGTATGAATAACAGTAGATTTAAAACATATAGAAGGATAAAGATGCCACGGTGTCTGAAGAGTGGGAGAGGCTACAAAGGGGTAGGTAAAACTTACTTACTTCCTCCAAATCAATACACATCACCAGCCCTCTACATCATATATATAAATCGTTCCAACTCCTGACGGGGTTTGAAATGAGCAGAGTAAACTAAACCCAAATTATACAAACATGCGAAGGCCTGAGGCAAATGTTCCTCTCAGAATCCAGCTTAAGCAGCTCCAAGAATTATTGAACCCGACAGCTCAGGAAAATGGTGACACGTTTAAAACACAAACTCTAGCTAATTTACCTGATGAGTTTCTCCACTCTGGTCTGTAAAAACACCTCCTGGATTATTTCTATGAATTAATACAATTAACACAAAGCAAAGCCTGGCACACAGTAGGATCTCAACCAATGTTAGCCATTACAAGGGTTAGAAGAGGGGTCAGCAGTATGAGCAGGTGTTTTGGAGGCTATGAAAGTGTCAACAGCAGTCCTGTATCGGTGACAGCTCATCACAGGCAGGAAATCCTATTCCTTCCATGTCCCTGCAGGATATGACTCATTATTTACTCCCAAATCCTCCAGGCGATTGACTCGGGCTGCTTTGATAATCCCAAGAAACAATTCACCGCCTCGTGCTCAGCTCAGGGATCTGCAAAGCCTGGCTCCCCCTCCCCCATCCCAGAGCCACTGTGAATTCCTTGCACAACCTGCAAAGGACGTTCCATCATTGGTCCCTACTTTCATTTTTCTCTCTTCTAAACTGTGAGTGAGACACCAAACAGACACAGCTCAAGAATCGTGATTTTAAAACCATCACCCACATGAACACCTTCTAAGCATTTTCTGTACTGTGACTTCTGAGGAACATCGTAGTTTTATCCGAAAATAGCCAGCTCTGCTTTCCTCCCCACCTTGCTCCCGCCCATCCTGGGAGCCCACTGTAACTTTTCTTAGGCTATTACACAGGTTGTGAGCTTACCCCCGACTGGTATATTTCCAGGGCTCTGAGGGTGGTCCTCTGAATTTTCTCACCATCATTTATGCCCAAATCCCTCTTCCCTTGGTTCAAACACATGCACCACAACTGTCTCAGGACTTTGCAAGTTCTGTCTGTATTTTGCCCACATACCCAGGGGGAGGTTCTTCTTCCTTTGCCTGGAGCTCAGCTTTAGTCTAGAGCCTTCTCTTGAGGACAGTTGCAGACAGGGAGAGAGTTAATATATCATCTCAGTTTCCCAACTGCTTTTCTTGATGAAATGTGTACTTTACCTCCTGAGGCACACTATTTTTTTATATTTGTGGACACATATTCAATTTAGTTCTGTGATATTTTCCTTAAAAAAGACCTTTAGGAAAAAATTTTTAGAATTATATTCTGGACAGTATACATCTCTGCATTCACACAACTCACACAACCCACCTTGAAATTTGCAGGAATTACCTCTCTCGGCACAGCCACGTATATTAAGAAGATCGTGGAATGTGCTTCCCTACGCTCTGTTTATTGCTTTGCTCACAAAGAGCCCACTGACCCCTGGCGTTTCCATCCCCATCACTATGGCGCCCGAGACAATGTCACAGAAAGGATACAGCGCAGCAGGAGACTAGCACTCACGTTCCTTCCTCTAGTGGGCTATGACGGACCCATTGGATCCAATGGATCCAGCGTATCCATTCACAAGGGAGAATGAGCAATGTCTGCTGCCCCCGGCCTGCTCTCCTGCCCTACCCACTGCACCAGGAAGGCCAAGTGAGAACAAAGGCAAAACCACCCTTGGCTCTTTGGAGACTATTGACGCAGATTCAAAGTTCATACCTTAAACCTGGGGACCATGGGTGACCCCTTCCCTCCCCATCTTTTGCTTTCTCTTCATCGGTCTCACAAGGGCCCGCTAGTGGCTGTGGTATGTTTACCCTGCAGCCTTCTGCTATTTTTATCATGTGGCTTTTCACCACCGGTTCTGTGGTTCTGCAGAGGACATTGCTCTTTGCAAGGTGAGGTCTGGCCTGTTAGCTGGTCTATTATTCTTTCTCCTTCAACCCTTTGATCTGTTTCAAATGTGATTTTTGAAAGCAGGTAACATATAAATCACATCTGCATAAACAAATGTGTACATAAGTCTGAGACACAGAGAGTGCATTTAACTCTTCAAAGCCTACAAAAGCATCTTTTGATGTCAATCTCAAAAGGCAGAAGAAAGGAGCTGAATTTTACCCTAATTCAAAAACAAAATATTTTTAGTTTCCTTTTACTTACATTGTCTGTGCCGTGAGCACAGCTGCACTGGCCTTTCTGGGGCCTGGTGACCCCTTAGCTTCCCTCAAATGTAAAAGGAACACATGCCAAAGATGGCATTTAGCTCATTAATTACACAAGGAAATCATACAGGTGCCACAACAGGTTCAAAGAAGTCAAACCACAGTTTTACATGGAGTAAAGGAGTGTTGAGAAGTGTTTTTCCGTGGGGAAGGAGATTGATTGAATCTCCATCTGGAAGAATTTATCTCCAGGTCTATATACAAGAGTTATGTTGCATTGGTCATGATAATCACATTGCCATCGGCTCTCTACAATTTACGAATTATAAAAATAGCTCCATGGCAATCAACAGCTAGAATCAGAAAGCCCCGAAGGGTGTGCTCTAAATAGTACATAGTTTTCTACTGAAAACACCAAGTAATCTTTATTACTTATTCCTAAGTTTCCACCTACAAATCTTGGCTTCCTGTTCTCCACCCTCCCTTCTGTTTCTAGCAGCCATTGGCTGTCTCCAGCTCATCCTGTGACCTCCCATTACCTGGTGGCAGGTAAATCTGCTGATGCCCTGGTTTCCCAAGAGTCACCAGTAGACCATTTCAACTCCTTTCTGTACTGAGTTTGATCTATGCTGCTCTTGCCCACTCTCCCTCTTCCCCACAGTGGCCGGTGGGCATGAGCCAGTGTCCATCCGTCTTTCCATCAGAATGCAATCCTGGCTTCCATGCCCCGCCAGGGCCAGGTCTGCTCCTGCAACAAGAGCTGCACAAAAAGATATGAAAGATCAGGCTCCTGGTTCCATGAAGTAAGAATCAGTGGCCTGTGGCCACTCGAAGCCTTACTTTTTATTTCCATCCGTATGTGGAAACCTCATGAGATGCTCCCAGCACGTCAGATCTACTTTTTAGCTGTAGTTGCTCCCTTGGTATATCAGTCAAAGTTCAATCAGAGAAGAAGAACCAGTAGGAGATATGAATTAAGAGGCTTATTGGAAGGAATTGGCTTCCATGATTAAGAGGCACATCAAAAACCTATAGGGCAGGCCGTCAAGAAGGGCAGACGGAAGTTCTCAGGCATAGGCTGAAGCTGCCATCACAGGTAGACTTTCTTCTCTCAGGGAAGTCTCAACTCTACCTTTAAGGCCTTTCAACTGATCAAGCCAGGCCCACACAGGTAATCTAGGATAAAATCAACTGATCACATATATGAAACACTTTCACAGCAACATAAAAGTTTAGGGTTAGGGCTCTTTGCCCAGGAGTCACTTGGGGTCTGGTTTTAAGAAATGGAGGCAAGGAAACCAACATGCTTGAAGCTTCATGGGCCTAGAGAAGGTCTCTTTTTCTGCTTGAATTTTCCATTTGTTTATTTTGGGGAAACCGTAGACTGACATAATCATGGGTGTGCTAAAGACCCCGAAAGCACTCCTTGGTGACTTCACTTCAGTAAAAATAAAATGAAGTGTCGTCTTCTTCATTTTGAGAGGGGGCGTTAGCAAGGCGTATGTTTGCTGGAAGTGGGTACCTTCCAAGATACACTCCTGTGACAGTCCAAATTAGGGCAATTCAATCAAGAGAACTCGGCAGAAGGGCCTGGCACCCTCCCACCACTGGACCCAGTCATATTTTTAAATCTTCTTATTTCAAGAGACCTAATCACAAACAGAGCTTATAGGTCTGAGCAAATTATGTTTACTTCCATTTAAGTTTTATCTCTTCCCTGTCATACTTTGCGATGTGCTGAAAAATGGCAAGTAAACATTTCATCTGAATGCTGACATTTTAAAAAGAAAAACTATTAAAGAGTTGGACATTCCTTTCCGCGTCTGTGTCAAACATCAGGTGTGGATTGATGCACTGATGCAGACAGCTTCCACATCAGCTTCTGTCCTCCGACATGGTTTGTGATGCGCGATGACCCACTGGCCACAAAAAGCTCACATTTCCCAAGGGTATCTCCCGAAGTCCAGTCACCGCAGGCAGTTTAAGCTCAACCTCCAAACTGCCAATATAATATAAGTTCCTCCCTCTTTGCTGTCCTGAAAAAAAAATATCAAGCTCCACATTGTGTAATTGCCTCAAGAGGTAATACGAGCAATAGTCTTTTATAAACCATAGAACAACTTGTTTCTTACACAAGCCACGGCAATACATGTAAGTATCAACTGAACATTATTTTAGAAGTGGAGCCTTCATGCATAATGGACTAATAAACCCATTAGCTCTTACGTCCTGCTAATTATGCGCTTTGTCACACACAGCCAAGTGCCTGTGAAAACCTGTTTTTATACTATTTTAATAATGCTATCTCCTTATGCACAGAAATTGATTTTCGATATCAACCACACAAGGTGAATAAAACAAAATTGAGCCCAAAACGTTAAAGATACGAATATGGGCACCAGATGTAATTCCTGAAGGATAAACTCTCAAGAACATGATAATAAAATAGATATCACCTTTTTCAAGTCTCTGCACCCACTCTAAACGAGATCCTAAATAAATCTGAGTGCGTACTGGTGATGTAGCCATCAAAATGAAGATGCTGAGGGTACGGCATGTGGCCAAAGAGACGTCAAGTTCTCCTCCTCATCGGAGGCCACTGTCTTGGTTACTTTGGAAGGCATGGTCCACTCACAATAATCTCTGAATTTCAAAAACTTTGAACATAAAAGAATATTAATTCACACTCTTACTAATATAAATGAAGACAAACCAACAGATCAAAAATTGCTCATCTAAAGTATCAATGAATTAAATAGTACCCCAAAAAAAGCACATTTTTTAAAGAAAAGAAAAAAGAATACAAAACACGTTTTGCCTCACCCCTTATTTTCCTGGATTGACCATCAGCAACAGCTTCTTCCCAGCGGTTAATGTCAAGTGTCCAAATTCCTCAAGGGTATTCCTGCTCTTCTGTTAGTTGTCTTGAATTCACCTTTTCAGAATCATTCCTTCCTTTTTAAGAGGCTCTGTTCTGTCTCCTGGGAAATCTCCCAGCTGTGGTTGTTCTTGTGTAAATACGATCCCTTCATCTTTGCCTCAATTCTGTTGGTTTTCATAGTAGCAACAATGATGTCACTTGCTAGTCAAGATGTTGCCCTAACTTTCCAGGGAAGCCCCCAGGCTGTTTAGGGGAATAACTCAGCAACGTACACTTGTAAGGCTTGAGACTTTTTCACAAAACCACCAAAATACGTTCAACTAAATCAACCTACCAGACAGCGCAAAGGTAAGAGGAGAAAACCCAGTGTTTCCCATTTCCCTGACAACCCGCACCCGGCAGCCACAGTCCCTAACAGCTTCTGTTACAAAGTCAGAATTTACAGGTAAAGCAGGACCCCCAAAGCTGACAGATGCTTTAGGCTTTTCGTGGCATTTTAGCTTAAACTAGGATCATAAATTTCTTCTGCAGTTTGAACTACTTAATAAAGCCTTCCTTTTTCAGATCTGAGTTAGATACCAAGTCCTTACAGAGATAAGGCAAAAACGTGTGCGTGTGTATGTGTACACATGTATAAAGGTCACATCTGCAAAAGAGAAAAGATAAATTAGAAGGCTTCCTTGCTTACCAAAAGAGGCACACTGGCTACTTTTTACTTTAAATAGAGACTCAACCCTGTCCACTGTGCATTTAAGGCAAACTTGGATTTAAAATTCACAAACAACCTTTGGCAAATTTAACTATCATTTAGCGTGAGGTCTACCTGATTGTAAATAAGTAAAATACAGGCCTTTTCCACAGCACTCATGGGAGAAAATCCAACCATCGGTGATTCCAAACTTTTATGTAAGATCAGAAGCTGGTTCCAAGAAAGGCTGTCTCCCAAGCCTCAGTCAAGGTGTAGAGAAGCGGGGCCAAGGATTGAACTTGGTTTGTTCGTTTGATGAGAATGGAGATCCGTCCCGCTGCAGGGCTTGGACCCCTGACTTACTATGTTCTGACCTGCAGCCCTGCATCAGTGGCTCAGGGTGTTCTGTGCCTCCCTCTCCTTTCCAGTCCCTAAGTCGCCAAAGAACCCAGCACCAGCTCCTCCACGAAGCCACTGGACCATGAAGGAGTCATTTAAGCACCAGTTTGGTGCATTATAAGCCCTCAGAATATTCCCCAAAAGCTTCCTCTACTCAGTGTTCACGGCTCCTTGCTTCAAGGACATGGGATAGAGCAAGAGACCTGGGTAGAGGGCACTCTCATGCTTTCAAGGGTTGGTCATGGAGAAACTTAATGTACTGGATGAAGTAAGAGAAGGAGGTAGGAGGCACTCCCATTTGTTCAGGGGATGGTTATGGAGAAACTGCAATATGCTAAGCACATTTCTATCTGCAGAGATGCAGAGATCAAGTGATTGTAATCCCTGCCCACTGGATGTTATGGGTTGAACTGTATTCACATGCTGAAACTTCCAGGACGTCCAAATGTGATCATATTGGGAGTAAGGTCTTGAAAGAAATAGTTAAAATGAGGTCCTTCAGGTGAGCGCTAATCCAGTACGACTGGTGTCCTTATAAGAAGAGGAGATTAGGACCCACGCAGGTACAGAGGACAGACTATGTCAGGATGCAGGGAGAAGATGGCCATCTACACGCCTCACTGGAAACCAACCCTGCAGACACCTTGATCTCAGACTTGTAGATTTCAGAATTGTGAGAACATAAATGCCTGTGGTTTAAAGCCACTAAGGCTGCAGTGCTTTGTTAAAGCAGCCCTTCTAAATGACAACACCAGAGTGACAGTCCAGGGCAGGGAGGCCGGCAGCAGTGAGTAAGTAAATACCAGTTTTATGATAATAACAAACAGTTGCATAGTCCTTATGTTCTGCCTGTCCCCCTTCTCAGTGCTTGTCATTTCTCAGAACAGTCCCATAAGGGTATCACACCACCTCCAATTTACAGATGAGGAAAGTGAAGCAGAGGGAAGTTAAGGACTTGCCCAATGTCACACAGCTTAAGTAGTGGGGCTGAGATTTAAACTCAGGCAGTCTGACCCCAGGTTACATTTTCCCTTCTTATACATAGTGAAGACGAGAGTTGCAAAGATCAATAGGGTTAGAAATTGATACGGGATGGAGAGGACTCGACATAAGGTAGAGTGTCAGGGAAGCTTCAGAGGAAGTGATTGTTTTACCGGTGACCTGAATGATGTGGCAGAGAGAGTCATGCAAGGACATTGAGGAGGGGCTTTCCTGGCAAGTACAATGACCCTGGGAGAGAAGGAGCTTGGCATCTGGAAAGAAAATCAAGAAAATCAGAGAATGAGAAAGGCAGTTATAGGACGAGTTCTTGGTGATTCTGCAGGAACTTGGAGGTCTCCTGAAGCCTGGATTTTATCACAAATGTGCTGGGCAGTCCTTGAAGGGTTTTAAGCTAGGGAGCAAGATCATCTGACACACGCTCAGAGCAACCATGGCTCCAGCTGCCACGTAGAGAACAAACTACAGAAGTTGCAGGGGGGTCAGCAGGGAGATGAGTCAGGAGCAGACGAAGCAAAAAGTGGTTCTGCCTCGAACGAAGGTAGTAGCTATAAAGATGGTGGGAAACGGTCAAATCTGGGACTTAGAACACAGAGCTCCATGGTCTTCCCCTGAGAAGGGATTAAACTCAAGTTGGAGGAAAGTTATCACGGATGAGATCATTGGAGAACAATTAAGGGCTCACTTGGGAGATATTAACTGTGAGTACAGTAGGACTCAGGAAAGAAAGAAGTAAGGAATCACGTACGGTTAAGGAATCTCTCTACCATGTATCTTGGAGACTTTTCCATAATAATAATTCCAAAATACCTAGAGCTGTATTTTGGTCTTTCGTATCTTAGAGTTATTATTTTACATTAAGTCTTCAAATCGCTAAAATATTTTTGTTGTTCTTTATCTCCCACTATATGTTCTGGGTTTGCTTGTCTTTGTCGTGTGCCTTCTGGAACTTGCAATTTGGCAGACCGAGTCTCACTTCATTCTTCTCCAATATATCCTGTACTTAGATCTCTGTTTTGTAGACAAAATCTATTGCCTCCTTCCACCCCCATAAACTATATTCAAATTCAGGTTCTTTGATTTTCATCCACCTTTCTTCTTTCTCCTTCACTTTCTGGTGATGCTGCTATCCATAGCTCATCTATTTATTCCCTTAAATTATATTCCTCTAATTCCTTGTTTGATTTTTCAGTTTTAAACATATCTGACCCACCTGCTCTGTAAGGTAAGGAGCTTACCTCTCTTTTGTCACCTTCATTTCTCTTCCTGTCTACCACCTGGATTTTGTTAGTCATATTATTATTTTAACATCACCATGGTTTTCACTTCTCTATCCTTTCCGTAATCATAATTTCCCTGGCAATTTTATCCTTAGATTTATATGCAAATGGACTCATCATTTACTGCCACCTTTTCTCACTGTTTCTCCAGTCTTAACGCAGCTGAGATTTGACTTCATGGTATTTTTCAAAAAAGGCTCATGGAGAACTGTATTTCCTGAGTGCTTGCATCTTTAAGAGGTATCGCTCAGCTATCTTTTTGTCTAAACACTAATGTGGCTGCATATAGAACTTTTTGTCTCACTTCCTTTTCCTAAGAACTTCAGACCATGTTCCATTGTCTTCTACCATTGAATCTTTCCAGAAAGAAATAGATCTTTCCAGAGAGAACACAGTCTGGCTTTTCCTCTTCTCCATGTGTAACCATATCAGCACATGTATCAATGTCCATGAATCTCCCTCCTCCCCCAGGGAGGACACAGTATGCCCTATCAATGGGAAGAATTGAGCTTTATCTGAAGAACTTCTTTAAAGGATATGTCCAAATATTTTTTCTATTGATTTATTCTGTTTTCTTCTCCAAGGACACAAATTATATGTTGAGTCATCTTTGTCTGTCTTCCATGTCCAACCATGTTCTAGTCAATCTTTTTCTTAACTCTTGTTTGTTTTCTTTTTATGTTGCTTTATTTTCTCAAGTCTTTACTGACTGTATTTTTATCCATCTTTTCTCTTTTGTCCAAATCCAACATGGCTTCTATTATTATATTCACTTTACTTTTCTCTTCTAGGTCATTTTTAACTTCATTCCATTGTTTTATCATTTCCTCCCACAGCTCTGGAGTCTCTGCTTTTAGTTCTTGAAATACTGAATTTAGTTTTTCATCAGCTCTTTGAGTTTAGGGAGAATCATTTTGTTGTGTTTTTCATCTACCCTGCTACAAAATGTTTCCTGTGCTTTTCCTCAACAGCCTCTAGTTTGCCTTTTAGGGGGCAATATTTTGAGTAGATTCTCTGCTCATTCCTCATGAATGAGGGGAGTTCTGCCTGGATCAACTATCCACGAAAGGACAGTCTTGAGAGGAGCCAGGAAAGCACTGAAATTAAGCAGGTGGCCTCTGGCTCAAAATGCAGCTCTAATGCTGGGTTCTGTCAGAAAGTGTAGCTCTTAAATCACTACAGCTAAGAAAGATTGGCAGCCAGAGAGCTGCTAACCATCACAGTCCCTCCTCCACTCAGCCACCCCGGGAGACTGCTTCTTGCAGATCTGAGCATTTTCTCATTTCCTTCTGTTTCCTGTGGCCTTTCTGTGGTGTCGCACACTGTCCGAGGAGACTTCCACAGGCTGTCCTACGTCTTCATCTTGCTGTTCTAAACATTGGATGTGCCCCAGGATGGGGAAGACCAGACTCTGCTTGCTCTGCCATAGATCTCCAGGGCCTGTTAGTCATCCTTTCTCGCTGGCAGTCTTCATGGTGGTCCAGTTCTTGCTGCATAGAGTCCATATCTCTCCTTATATATAGTTTAGGATTAGATTATAGACATTTCCTAGTTTCACAAAAAAATTAAATTCCTTTTTGTTGATTTGTCTCTTCACGGTTTTCTAAAGGAAAACCTTAAAATTAGATCTCTCCGAGTTTGAAATTGGTAGGTACTGACAGGCATATATAGATAGATAAACAAGATTATACTGTATAGCACAGGGAAAAATATATACAAGATCTTGTGGTAGCTCACAGCGGGAAAAAATGTGACAATGAACATATGTATGTTCTTGTATAACTGAAAAATTGTGCTCTGCACTGGAAGTTGACACAACATTGTAAAATAACTATAACTCAATAAAAAAATGTAAAAAAAAAATTAGATCTCTCCATAAACATCATGGCTCAAATAAATACCTATTCTTTGCTTTTACCCCTAGAGATTTCAATTCAGTCCATCTGCAGTGGAGCATAGTTATATCTAGGCTTAGAAAGAGCCCACAGGCAATGAATTTGAAGCATTAGGATGCCGCTCAATGCTACCCCTATCCAGAGTATTGACTGATGAACCATGCAAGAGGATCTCAGACTAGAAGGAAATCAAGTAACCATTGTATTTATCCACGTCAGCAGCCCAGCCACACACCTCCCTCAATGCAGAGACCATTGATCGGGCTGAAGGCTGAAGAGAGGTGGCTTATCCTCACCATGGTGGGTTTGTCCTTTTTTTTTTTAATTTGGAAAAATTTTGAACCAATAAAAAAGTCAGAGTAATAGAATGCACATACTTGTATGCTTCACCCTTCACGTAGATCACATTTGCCTTTTTTGTGGAGTGTCTCTCTCTCGGACCATTTGAGAAGGAGTTGTAGATGTCAGGATACCTCACCCTTAAGTATTTGAATATGAATCTCCTGGGAACAAGGACATTCTCTACACTGATTTGGAGACTACCTGCTTACAGGCTCAGTTGCTCATCTAGCTAGAGATAGGGAGTCAGGAACGGAGAGGGTGGATTCCCACATAAAGACCAGAAGCACAAAATCACCCTGAGTTCAGGAAGTGAAAGCAGGGAGTAAGGAGAGGGCAAGAAAGATGGTAGCAGGGTTTCCAGGGGAAAGGGTCCAGGCCACAAGAAGGAAATGAAAATGTTTAAGCTCGTTGCTGCCTTATGTAGAGTAATTCTATTCCCACCCCTACACAGGGCCTAGTGAATGCTGCAATATTGTATGGAATCGTTTTTGTATGATATTTACAAAGCAGAGTTAACATGATTTTAAAATACAGGGAGCCTAAAGAGCTTCAGAAAATGATGTCTGAACATCCCCACCCCCCCATGCTTCTGGCCATAGCTTCCTGAATGATGGAGAAAGCAAACACCATCTGCCCTACGCCCAGTCCCCTAGAGGATCCAGCCTTAGGGAAGAATTTTTGCCTTGAGCTCCCTGAACCGTACCTCCTCCCCTCCCCCTCGCCTTCTGCTGTCCTCTGGGACAGGGAGCCTGAACAGCTGCTGCCTGTCAGAAACCGAGGCTCCCGGCCGTGCTTGGCCAATAACCCACCTTGTAACCAACGGTGGCAGGAGTTGTTTTTCTTTTCCCGTGGATAACTGTCAAACAAGTAGGGACCACTGAATTGTCAGTGGGAAGCCTGTTGTTGGGAATACACAGTTTTGAGAAAGATTCAGCATGTTTGTGCAGGACTGGGTTTCACAGCTCAGCAACACTGAGAGGGCCATGTGAACACAGCACAGAATTATGCAATGACTGGTCCACAGGGAGAGAGGGTCCCCAGCAGATGCAGTCACTCTCGACTTCTGCCTGTTGAATTAGAAGTTTACAGTTGATATTTCAGGTCTCATAAGGCATTAGAAAAGCTTTTTTTCTGCTCCATTTAATTTTTTTTTTTGTCTCAAAATGACTTAAACTACACAAATGATGCTAAGCCATTTTCAGAGACACAGACTAGGAATCTCAACCATCCTCTTCTCTCATCTGGTTTTATTTAGAAAGGTCCTAAGGACAGTCAGAACAGAACAAGGTGAAGGTCATGGTAAATCTCCACAAGGGGACAGACAATTCCACTAGAAAGGGTTACCAGAATGAAAATTCCATTTCTCTCTTTCCTTTAAAGCCCTGGGACGTGAAAGCCACATCCCACTCCAAAATTGTTCCATTAACCCACCCTCACAGTGCACTTAGAATGCGGGCAGGCCAGAGCCCTGGAAGAAGGTGGCAGAGGCACACAAGGGAAAAAGAAGAAAAGAAAAAATGAATAGAAAAGAAAGAAACAGAGGAAAATAAATTTGGGGGTGTTTGTTAGTTTAGTTTCCTCGTGATCAGAGAACATAGTCTGTATGCTTTCAGTTATTTTGTTTGATGAGGTATGTGTTATGGCCCAAGGTATGTTCCATCTTGGTTTACATTCTGTGGGCACCTGAGAAGTACACACATTCTAGCGCTGTTGGGTCGATTACTATGAATGTTGATTAGATCCTGTTGGTTAATGGTGTTGCTGAGCTCCTCTATATCCCTGCTAATTTTCTCTCTAGTTATTTTGGCAATTGTTAAGAGAGGGATGTTGAAGTTTTCAACTGTATTTGTGGGTTTACATATTCATCCTTTAAATTCTATCAGTTTTTGCTTTATGTATTTTGCATCTCTGTTGTTTGGTGCATACACCTTTAGGATAACTACATGTTTACACAGTGTAAAGTATAACTTTCATATGCACTGGGAAGCCAAAAAAATTTGTGTGGCTCAATTTATCCTGATATTCACTTTATTGCAATGGTCTGGAACTGAGCCCAAAATATCTCTGAGGTATGATTGGAATGTTCAGGGGGTTTCAGTTGTGTTTAGTGGAAGGAATAGAGAAAAGTACATCCATACCATTTTCCTAGGAGTTGAAATTGGGAAATTATTTGTAAATAGAGAGAAAGAAGAAAGAAGGACAAAGGACAAAAACAAAGGAGAATGGAATGGTGTTTTCTTGTTTTCCTTTCTCCTGAGAGATCTGTGCTGTTGAGAATCAGTTGTGAAGTACCTAACAAAGGGGTCACCACCTCTCCCTTCCCTCCCCTGTCCAAGCAGAAGTTCAAGCTGAAAATGTAGCAAGAAACACAAGACAATGATATGATTTCTATCAATAAATATTCCCCATTCTCCAGCCCAGTAAATGTCACATTTGGTTATGAAATTGAATTTTGCAAAATAACATTTTAAAAATATTCCTCCAACTTAGTGTCTTTTATAACTATTGACACAGATGAGAGAGTGAAGTAGCACATCTCTTTGTCCCCTATGCCCTTTCTCATGCATGCATAAGTAATAGACTGACTTTCAGTGATTCCTATAACTGGGCTCTCAGCTGCCTGTTTGGCTCCCCTATGACCCAGGTCAGCAGGGATGTGTTCAGTTTTGAAAACAAGCATCCACTTCACTTCCCTGGACACTGACAGTGCCCAAGAGGGGCCTGGCTTGGGAAGGAACTGTTACTGTGCTCCATTGGGTTCCCCATCTCACTAGAGAATTTCCACATATGTTATCCAACAGTGGATAGCTTAGTCTTAAGTTTCATCATTGGATTAATTTCCGGTCAAAAAACTTGATCATAGCTCTCCCAAGGGCTGTTCATTATCATACCTCACAAGACTGAGCCATAAGTGAATGAGTGAATGGATGGACGAATGAACCCCTTGCTCTTCATTTACAACCCAGCCAGTTCTTGAGGGAGAACATGGCAAATTGCCTCATGGGAACACAGCACAGCTCGAGCCGAGGAAGCTAAGCTCATTCCTACCAATGGAAACTACAGGCAGAAGTTAAAAGTCAGGGTGTAGAGCTCTCAGCAACTGTTTTCTCTGGATAACCCAGAAAATGGAGAAAAATTATTTTATCTCCCCAAAGGGGCTAGAGAGAAGAGCCTGCCACAGTACCTTTGCACAGGGCTCCCTAATACAACATTGGGGGAGGGTATTGCTCAAGTGGTAGAGCGCATGCTTAGTGTGCACAAGGTCCTGAGTTCAATCTCCAGTACCTCCTCTAAAAATAAATAAACAAATAAACCTAGTTACCACCCCCTCAAAAAAATTTTTTTAAAAAGAGCAAAAGAACAGTGCATCATTAGACAAACAAAAGGCATTCTAGTGACCGTATTCGTCTCATCATTGGATTTGGGCAACTCCTTAAAAGAGGATTCAACCTGCTGGGTCAGGCAAACTTTTCTAAGCATCCCTTATAGGACAAAGTAAGCAGTTAACAGTCATTACTAGTTCTTGTCACTTCACCTCCGCCACTACCCCCATCACCTCTGATTGAAAAAAAAAGAAACAACTGCATCCAAACAAAAGCAAAAGAAACTGGGGATTTTTTTTCCCTTGAACTATGACCTCATCTTTGAAACAATTTAAAAAGAGCTCTTACATGTCATTTTTTGCACCACTTCGAGCAGAAATCCTTCTGGAACATTCTGGACAAATGATCAGTCAGCTTCTCATGTCAGGAAACTCATGACTGTGCAAGGAAACCTTTTTCGTTCTATTCACTCTTCAGTTTTGTTTTGGGATTTTGCTTCCTCTTCTTTGGAAACAAAGAGATGAATTCTTTTTATTTTTCTGGTTGTTCCTAAGTTTGTCATCACTGTTGTCTCTAGAAATCATGGTTCCGAGAATGACAGGTCCTACAACAGAAGTATGCACAGGGATGCAAAGAATGGTCACTAGAAAAGGGGTAGCCAGGGGCAACGTCAAACAAGAGGCCAAATCCAAACTGATCCTCAAAGACAAGTAGGAGCTAACTGTGCAGGCCAAGAAAGCAGGGAAAGGAATGGAGCAAGGCAATGCGTTCCGGTACCCAAAGGGGCTCATTTGGCTGGAACAGAGTTTAGAAGCAGGGAGTGATGGGAAATGAGCCTGGGGAGGTAGGTGGAAGCCAGGTCCTGATTTACCCCAGAATGGGGCAGAGTTGGGAGTGCAGAGCTAGCGGAGGACTCCCTGTGCTCGGAACCTGTATCATGTGCAAAAGGAAAAGAAAAGGGAAAAGAAAGGAAGTAATATGGAGTCTTCCCCCTTTCCTCTTGTGAACAGAGAGGGTTAGCAAAGCAGGTGGCTGCGACGAAGGTAGGTGGGGGAGGCATCGGCCACTGTAAGGTTTCGGATTCCAGGAAAACGGCTCTGGAGGTGAGACAAGAGCCTCAGAGAGATGCTGGCCCAGAAGGGAGGCAACAGATTGAGAGAAATGAGACTGAGAGGGAATTCCAGGCTGCTTCCAAGATTCCATACTTTGTGGTTGAGCCCTGGGAAGCAGGTGGAACCTAGAGCAGGTGCGTCCTGAGACAGGCGCGCCTGCCCGGGTTGGCAGCAGTGAGGCAGGCTCCCAAATCTCTCTGGAGATTTCAGCCTGGGATCTTCTCGGTGCCTCCCCGCACTCCAGCTCAGCATTCTCCTCAAAGGAAACTTCTTGCTATGATGTGGGTGACAACGCTTGTCCTATATTTTATGATATTTCCAGGAGCTCTAGGAAAGGAGGAATGAGTCACTCATCAATATTCCAAGGAACCAGCCACACTGGGCATTCATGAAACACTGCTGGGAAGCCTGGAGGGGAGCCCCCGGGGTTTTGAGCAGGGGAGGACACACGCAGAGCTTTGGAGAAATTCTGCAGCCGTGTGGTCCAGCAGTTTTCTAACACTTAGCCCTGCAGTCTGTCCCTCTAGGCAGGAGAAGTTCATGTGCTCAGCATGCTTCCAAGAAAGAACCCCAGGTGATGCTCCAAGTCCTTTCCTCTCACCTAAGATTTGAGGTGATGTAAAAGCACCACCTTGAATTCATGTAATTTATTTTTGTAAGACATACTGATACCCCAGTGCAGTAGGCCCCTCCCTAGTCTGGTCACATGGCCACAACATGGCCACAGTGACGGCATCTTAAGAAACCCAGCAGGGTGACCTGTACACAAAGAACCTTAGAAAGGGTATCTCCATGAGGCAGGGACTCTCAGCCTTTTGCAAAGGAGGCCATGTCACCAAAGCATCCTGCGTGGCCTGCCCAGTAAGAATTTCACCTCCTCCTTCAAACACCCCCCTACACATTTTTTACCCTGAATCATATCTTTAGATCACCATAGGAGCCTTTCACTGAGCAAATCAAGGATAAAAACTATATTATGTAAAATTGTACCACAGCCCAGTGGACAAGCTCTTAATTCTTGAAACTCCCTTAGCCTCTGAGAGAGAGCTCCCGGGGTTTCCCCAAGGTGCTCCCACAAGTTCAGGCCTTGGCACCCTTCCTCCTCCCCCAGCTTCAAGCATCACCCCAACTCCAGCCTCTGTCTCCCTCCTGAGCAGCTCGGCCTGCCCTCCATGGTCCTCCATGGTTTACACCCTAATTTTCTGAGCTGACCGTCTGCTACTCTTCTCACACTTGGCCTCAGTCCACCTGCTGCCTGCTGCTCCTCAGGCACCAAGGCTCCCCATCGCTACTTTTCCTACACCTGGAATATTCCACCTCGCTCCTCCCCTCCCCACATCACTCTCTGACCCTTCTGACACAAGGGAGCCCTTCCTCTGTGAGCCTGCTCTGGTTCTGAGAGTTAGAATTCCTGTGTTTGACATCCAGCTCTACTCTTGTTCAGCTCTGTGACCCGGGGCCATTTGCTGAACCTCTCTGTGCCTCAGTTTTTCCATTCCCAAAGTGAGGGCGCTAAAACTTATTTCATCAGGCCCTTGTGGGAATTAAATGAGATAGTCTAGCAATGCTCTCAACCTAGTGCCAGAGTGTAATAAATGTGAACTAAATGGGACTATTTTATTGTCCCAAACCATAGCTGCGTGCTGACTCTTCATTCCCACGAGTTTTTCATTAGGGCGAGAAGCTAATTCATGGTTCTTAAATTCTCTATATTTTTCAGTAGCCACTCAAGGCAATGTGTGGTACCACATTATAAGAACACTTCTTTGACTGGCTATCTCAGAATGCGGCGTTTCCCCTTTAAATTGGTCCCCCTGTGACTAGCTGCGGCATCATGTCGGGAAAGTGGAAGAACAACATGGGGATGCCGCGGTTGGAGGCCCCCACTGGCATGTTTGTAGAGAACCCTGAGAACAAGGTGGGAGATTTGTAGCCCCTGTTTTAACCTGGAGGTGAGGTCCAATGAGGATTCACGTTCATAACACAGCACTATCGTCTCCCACTATATATAAGTGTTCCTTTAAATGGTTGTAACTTTTTTAAAAATCACAGTTTTCTGAGGAGTGTAAGCACACATTTTTAGAGAGATAAAAATATCCAAAATGCAAATATGGCTGGTTTGAAATATATCAATTATGATGAGTTTCCCCCTCATCCTTAAAAGCCTGCTTCTGGGCTCCAGAAAGAAAGACGGCCGCGCTGCCGAGGAGCGCGCAGACCGCACTCGGCTCCGCCAGCCCCTGCCCTCTGCGTGCGAGGGAGCCGCGTGCGGCGGAAAAGCACCTCCTCCTCCCCACCACCCAGGAAACCTGGCATTCATGAATCAACCCCCTACACACACACACACACACGCACGCAGTCACACACACACACAGTGCCCGAGTTGTAGCTTTGAGCTACAGTCAAGCTCTGTTATAACTGCCCTCATTAAAAACCCCTCTGTCATTTCAGACAGTCAGAAAGAAGTATATGTCTGGCATGGTCCAAGGAGGAAGCCACGTTCTCCCTAGCTGCAACAGAAGCATGAGTGTAAATCTCACACACAAACACACACACACCCCAAGCAAACTGCTGAGCTTATATTTTTATTACCAGGTATGGTAAACAGAACACAGTCAGACAATAAGAAAATTAAATACCCACTAGCCCTGAGGGTCAATACTTTGCCCAAGGAGTTCGGTATGCTTTTAACAAGACACTCAGGATATGTTCTCAGCATCTGTGGGCAAGTTTTGCTCAAACCTGACAGTATTTCCAGCAAACCTTAAATGTTTCTGTTATTCCATTAAGGGTCTGACAACACAGTTGTAAAAGGAGTTCCTCTTAGAGAAAAAGAACCCAGCTCTTCCAAGAAGCATGCCAAGGTCCTGGAAGCTTGTATTCTGGTGGAGGGTGTTGGAAATGGGGGTGTGGGGTGCACGGTCACCAGCTGTTGACACTCATGGTAAGTAGTCTCCTGGGAGGCAGGCAGACTTGGGTCTTATAAGTTTCAGGAAAAATTGCTCTGTTGTTTTTGGTACCAGTGCCAGAGGTCAATATTTGTCCTCATACAGCAAGGACAGGCGATAACCCTTGGCTCCCGCATGGTAGCCAAACAGAATAATGATTACACACACACACACACACACGCACAGATATAACACTTGAGTGTATGAATACACATTTCCTCATCTGTTCTTCACAACGGGCCTCTGAATGAAGACACACAGACACGACCTCTCCCCACTGCACAGAGAAGCAAAGTGAAGCTTCCAGGGATTAATAGTAAGTACCTAGAAAGCAAAGCCAAGACAGAAAGCGTTTAGACCCAGGCTCCTTTTAGACTCCCTGACTGCTCCACTTCTCACTCACTCACACGCTCTCTCAAAATAAGAACATCCAAGGGGCACAGACACAGTAAATAAACAATACATTTTCAAACCAAAGTAAGTTCTTTTCTCCAGAACAGTAAGATTCCTGCATCCCTGGTTTTCTTCTAATTTTACAACTAATAAACCAGTAGATTATGTCAAATATCAAAGCCTTTGGTTCCCAGAGGAAAGATATTTCTAAAGGACTTGAAGCAAACATATGTCTTTTTCATCGTAAATATCACCAATTCTCATACTCTGTCCCAAACTAAGAGTGTGCAGGTGCCCTTTTCATGCAGGTGGCTGCTACTAAACATGCCTCAGCAAACAGCCAACCTTGTCTGAAAGGAACAGACCAGGAAACTGTGGCCCCAAAAGTAAAATGCCTTGCTCAGAATCCTAGGGCTTTTCAGTGGCAGAGACTCCTGGTCTACCATGAACTTCCTCCGGTCTTGATGGCTGTGGCAATGGAAGCCTCCAGACAGGACTGCTGGGAGGTGGGACTTGACTTTTCCAAAGGTCTCAGACTCCCTTCCCTACACCCATAATAAATTATGCAGTGACCATGAACACACTTGAACATGAGCATGCTTAGAAATAAAATTCAGGGAAAAGAATCAGGAAGAGTGGAGGAAAACGGCAGAGACTGAGTGGTACCCAGTGGAGCTCTCAGTGAAAAATTTGGGAGCACGAGGAGGAAATGGAAATTG
Organism: Camelus bactrianus; assembly: GCF_048773025.1. Taxonomy (NCBI): domain Eukaryota; kingdom Metazoa; phylum Chordata; class Mammalia; order Artiodactyla; family Camelidae; genus Camelus; species Camelus bactrianus. The sequence goes on from NC_133539.1 coordinate 6,686,509, forward strand.
GGTGTCTAGGCAGAGGGAACAATGACTGCCAAGGCAGGAAGGTACCTGTAACTAGGATGTAGGTTGAGAAGACAGAACCATCCAGACAGCTGGCCCTGGTTAAAGGACAAGGACTGCATGTTTACTTGCTAGAGGACTCACAATTTTCAAGCAGGTGTGCGTGGAAGTCTGCATTTTACATAGATTCCCCCAGGATTGTTTCAAGGTAAACATGCTGGTGAGGCCAGAGGCAGAGGGAAGCAACATCAGCAGCCCCTTTAAGAGATAGCAGCAAAATAGCCAAGATGTGGGCAACCTAAACACCCATCAACAGATGGCTGGATAAAGAAGATGAGGAATAGGTACACAATGGAATATAACTCCACCATGAAAAAGGATGACATAATGCCGTTTGCAGCAACATGGATGGACCTAGAGATGATCATACCAAGTGAAGTAAGTCAGACAGAGAGAGACAAATATCATATGATATCATTTATATGTGGAATCGAAAAATATGATACAAATGAACTCTTTTACAAAATAGAAACAGACTCACAGACATAGAAAACAAACATGGTTACCAAGGAGGAAGTTTGGGGGAGGGTGGGTGAATTAGGAGTTTATCCATATAAAATGGATAAACAATAAGGACCTACTGTATAGCACAGGGAACTATATTCAATATCTTATAATAACCTATAATGGAAAAGAATCTAAAAATGAATATGTGTGTATGTGTAACTGAATCACTTTGCTGTACACCTGAAACTAACACAACTTTGTAAATCAACTATACTTCAAAAAAGAGAGGCAGAGACAGCAGTAGAGGGAGGTCAGAGGTGAGACATGTGAAGTATCAGGGCTGAGGAAGAGAAGGGAGGTGGAGTGTTCCCAGATTTCTGGCTTAGGTATAACGTGGGTGGTGATCCGATAAACCAAAGACAGAGAATAGGAGAAGCAGCCCGGGTGTGAGGGGCTGGGGCTTGGCTGGTGGAAAGTGTGTGGGAATAGAAAGTGGCTTTGAGTCATGCACTGGGCGTCTAGGTGGTGCTCAGTAGACCCCAGGGGCTCAATGGTGAGGTCAGAGCTGGATATACAAACTTGGGAGCCACCAGCCATCTGTGGAAATTAGAGGCATTGTTGTGGATGAGACTGCTCTAAGGAAGAACACAGAGAAGGCAAAACGTGAGAAAGTCCAACACAGCACCAGCATTGTTGTATAAGGACTCCTGTTTCGATGTATCCATGTATGGTAGACCATGAGGTTCTGGGGGAGCAGAGGTTGTTGAAAAGAAGATGAGATCAGCTTGGAGGAAATTCCTTTCTTGGCATGGGCTTCAGTTTTATCAGCTGCATCACTATGGGGTTGGACTTGACAATCTCTAAAAGAATCTCTTCCAGGTTTAATATGCTATAATTCTAAATCTCTTCCCAGTATTGTAATTCCGATAACCAGCAAATTTACTTTGGAGGAAGCTCTTGGCTTTAGAAAAAGGAGAATTTGCTTGAATGGAATGTAAATCTTTTACAAACATGCGTGCCATGTAATTGCAAACCTCAACTTTTGGATAATGAGGGAAGGACATAAGGAGTTTAAAGACATCTCATAGCATGCCTGAACTACTTACACAGAAACATATGTCATGATTGCCACCATAAGCCACGATACAGATGAGTCAAACAGAGAGATAAATTTAGGATTTTTAAGGGCCCCTCCACTGTCGAAGTCAGAAGTTTCTATTTAACTACAGAAAAGAGAAACATGCTGATACAGACAGAATTTGATTTCTCCAGGATGAAGATACCCAACACATCTGAATAAAAATGGCTACAAGGACTATCCACTAGCAAGACCTGGGTACAAAATGTGGCAGTGTCCTTGGGTCACAAGAGGTAACGTGGTGAAACATACCCAAGAAGACAGAAAACTCAACAGGGCTTTGTAAGGATATAATGCCTGGAATCTGGGTGCCTGTGGCTGGGGGATTCTCACCAATGGAGCCATTAGAAGGGGGCCAAGCTGAAGAGGTCAGTGATCCAGAGTAAGATAAAGTCATAGATTAGGATACAAAGAGAGACGGGGTAAGTGGAGGGGCTGGGCCAGCAGCACAACCAGGCTAGAAGGTGAAGTGGAGAGTCAGGAACAGAGCACGCAGAGACAGAACGAGGCTCCTACAGGTCGAGGATGAGCTTCACTGAGTTCTCACCATGGAGCTGCGTCTATGCATGAATTGTGCTGAACCACTGGGGTAGACTCGTCTCTGAAGCAACCTCTCTGCACGCTCCTGTGAACCCGTGCTCCTGTGACAAGTTCCACTTTGCCCGTCTCGTTGTTTCTGCTGCCCAACACGCTTAGCCTCTCCGACAGCAGTGCTGTTTCTTTACATCTCAATATAAACCACATGGCAGGCTAAATCTTTACAGGCCAATGCCACCACGGTAGGGAGGGTGATCTTGGCTTCTTAACTCTTTCCGTTCTCAAAGGCAATTATCAGTTCAAGTAAGAGGCAGTGCCAGTAACGCAGGGCTTGTGAGAATCAGGCGTGCTTGTGATGTGCAAAGCTCTTTATCGATACTCAAAGAGACCTTTTAGTTTGGGAATAGGGGCACTGGAAGGATGAATAATGATATTGTTAACTGTACTTCAACACCCAAGCCATGGCACGTCGACTCAAGGGCCGGCCAAGCCGCCGTGACAAGCTCAGCACCACACTGTGGCCGCAGGGAAAGTAAATGCCACCTCTGGTCTCTGAGAGCTAACATGTTGATGGCAGAAGAGTTGGACGACTGACACACCACGAAAAGTCAATGCCGTACCTATTCCATGTGAAGGCATGCTAGGGTCGTTCATAAACAAAAAGTCAGAGAAAGGAAAATGACAATTTAAAAGCACAAGGTGCCACTTTTTGCCTATCAGTTTGGCAAAGACAGGGTTGGGGAAAAGTGCTAATGCCCTTGGCAAGAATGGACAAAACCAGGATGCAGGGTGCAGCTCAGTGGTAGAGCGCGTGCTTGGCATGCACGAGGCCCTGGGTTCAATCCCCAGGGCTCCTCTAAGAATAAATAGATAATAAGTAAGCCTAATTACCTACCCCCACCAAAAAAAAAAAAAAAAGAATGTACGAAAATGAATGTTTTCATACAGTCAGAGCCAACTTTCTGGGGGACAATTGAGCAATACATGTCAAAATTCTTAATAGTCATAATTTTTAACCAAACCATACCTACCCCTGATATTTATCCTCAGTGTCGACAGGACAAGGGCACCAGTCTGTGAACTCAAGGATGCTCATCACAGCATTGTATTAAATGGTGAAAATTGTAAGCAAATCAAATGGAATCTGGTTAAGGAAATGATGGCATAACCCACAGTGAATGCTATGCTGTGACAGTATATTCTACCTTTATTGACATAGAAAGATGTATGATACAGCATTGTGAGAGTAGCTTATGACATCACACGTATAGTATATTTATATTAGAAAAGGGGGATTATATTTCCATATCTGTATATACTGACAGGTATAGAAATGGGAGCAGAAAGGTGTTTACCAAAATATAACAGCGGTTTCCTCTGGGAATGGAATGATAAAAACATCTATATTTTCCAATTTATAAATTTTTCAATATTTTCTGAGTTTTGAAATAACAATCATGTGTTAGTTTCATAATCAGAAAAAGAATAAGGCTGCAAAAAGAGCAAAATAATAGCCAGTGTTTCAGTTACTAAGCATGTTAGGCGCCCAAGGAGATTAAAGAAATTGAAGAGAACTTTCAGTAGAGATGAAACATTATTTTTAACAGCCCCAAAGAAACTTTCTAATTAGGACAGTTTCAATTTATGTATGTGTCATTCTGACTCTCAAACTCAGTGGGTTATAACCCACATCCTAGTTGAAACAAAATGTGTTCAGCCCAAAATAGGTAAGGTCATAAACCCATCAGAAGTGATGACTTTCCAAAAACTCCAGGAATTCAAAGAAGTAAGACAAAGAAAAATGTATAAAATCTATTTAGCTTTTTGGGAGTGAAAAAAAGAAACCAAATGACTATAAAAATACCAGCTCCAAAAATACCCAAAAACACTTCAACGGGAGAAAATAGAGAGCAAAAGATTGGCATATGGGTGTCAAAACTCCAGTGTCAAAAAGGTTTTAAAAACCGGTTGTGCATCACCAATTATATATATCCAAGATCAATGTGACAGAAGCTCGTTTCCAAGAGCACTGGCAAGATTTTCAGTGTCCTAAAATTCTCTTTTCCGTGACTGACAGATCATATAGCTATAATGTGAGATTTGAAAATTCATTTCATCACTGGTGATCAAATTCTAACACAGGAAAAAGAAGGGAGAGAGAGGCAGTAACAGACCAATTGCAGTCATTCATATTTAAGACGTGCTTTAGACATAATTGTCTTTTCTTCTCACCTCCAGGAAAAGCACAAAGAAGAAATGACAGCGATGGCCAAGCTGACAGAATCCATGAGTGAGTAACTTGAAATTTATTCTTCATTTTTGGTTTTGAATGGAAAACCACAAAATTTTGCAAAAAACACATCTCCTTGTGTTTATCTGATTTGTTTTTTAATTTCCTTCTTGTAAGAGCCAAGGTCTATTTAACGCAGATTATTTTGTGTTAATGTTACATTGTATGTTATTCAAAATTCATCTCTTGTGGGGTCCAATTCTGTGCTGAAATTGTAACCCAATGTATGGAGCTAAAGAATCAAAATGGGTTGTATTTGTAGCACCGCATTGGGGATTGAAACCCACAATAATTTTAACCTGATTTTTAGGAGATTTGGACAAAGTCAGCTGAAGTTTTATGTGTAGATAGATATTCCATAGGCTGGACAATCTAAAGAGAGGAGAGAATGGCTTTTCTTTGCTAGAATTTCAGGTATAGTTTAAAAATTTCAGACAGAACTATTTTAAAAAATGGGGTACTTGAGGTGTAAGTAGATTGCAATGGTTTAGGCTTTGGGTATATCAGTAACACAATGTGCTAAGCTCTTAAGCCAAATAAATAGGATACAGGAATCGTTTTCAAGAGAAAAGAAAAATTAATTATAACAAATTCTCCTGCAAACTGAGAAATGCAATTTCCTGTGTTGAAGTTTAAATACCAAAGACTACATGGATATGAAACAGACAGACAATGTAGACTTTTTCCTTTGAAAATACACATTTTCCTGCTGACAGATTTCCTACCTGAAGTTACAAGGGAAGCTTGCAAACCCTTCTCCATTATCATTAGGGCCATGAACACCTTCTTAAAGCTGGCCTCAAGATTAATCACTGTTCTTGCCGACATTTAACTAGGCTCCTGCCTCCTCCTTCTGCTATTCCTCAAATCATGAAACTATTAAGTGCAAGTGTTTTCTCCTGCGGCACAGTCAGTGAGCTCTTATCTCCAAAGGTCTCTCCAAGAAAAGCTAATGTTACAAAGACCTGTACATCCCATTTCTTTAATTCCTGACCCCAAACCTCTGCCTAATTCTGTGTGTCTCCAACACATGCTGATTTCACCATGTAAACGCCAGCTCCTGGGGACTAAGTGTAGCGCAGCCCCACGCCTCTCTTCCACTCTCCTTTCTGTGCCATCCCATGCCCCTTCTCTGCCCCACCCTTCACTCCACGGATGGAAAAACCTTCAGAGGATTTGCCACTTGGTTTGAAAAACCCCAAACTAGTTCTCTGTCAGGGAAAGGACCTTCATTCATCGAACGTGCTCTTCTCAGACCCGGAAGGGGATAGTGAGGGTACCAGAACCGTCGTGAAACTGACATGCCTGTGTTGTCGAAATACAGGGTGGATTAGCGCCAACTAACTCACAATCCACAGCACATTAGCAGGATTAGTCCTGATCTCTAAATCCAAAATCACCAACAACAAAAAATTCACAGATTCTCCGAATGCTAGAAAGATCAACAGCTTGGAAACTAGCACCACTGTCCGCGAATGGAGTCTGGGCTGTATGGTGCATTAAACCACGAGTTATGATGCTAACAGGTTTTACGATGAGGCTCTTATTAGAATTTGATATTCTAGTTCAGTGGACTTTTTTAAACTCACCTAACTGAATTATAAACCACTAAGAGCACTACAAGAGATCTACTGGTCAATAATTCTGGTAGGGGGGTTCTAATTTTTCTGTCTCTATTGGATCCAGATGCATTTAAATAAGAGCCCTTCATTGGACCCTCACTGATGGGTTGGTTTTAAGTTTCATGTTTGCTTCTGCAGTAATTCTAAAGACTTTGATCTATGAGTCCACTGCCTTAAGAGAATTCTGCCAAAATTGAATTACAAACCCTTGGGTAGAGGAAAGCACATGGCCATCCTTCTAATTTGCTCTGTCCTTTTTAAAAAGGTCACTGGGTATGTTCAATGCATAATGGAAATTTAAAGTTTGAAAATGGACTTTAGAATCATACCCAACATTCTAGTCCATGGATCCCTACAAAGACAAAGAACATTATAAAATACATAAGACATACTATTACTCCTCTAGGTGCTAACTATGAACGTTCATCCTGCAGTCAACACTAATAAATATTTCATCAAAATTAAATTCCTGCATAATGCTATACACCATTATACATCTACTCTACATAGGAAATCTACAAGGAAATAAATACATAATTATGTCAGGACAGTCTATCAGTAGGCTAAGCAAAGAATTAACATTCAATTACTACACAATAACTTTGATGGGAACATCAAATCCACAGCCACCAGAGAAAAGGGACAAAAACAGAACCACGAAGGCTCAGGACACAGAGCACTGAATGGGTTTTCAGAGCCAGTAAACACATCGCTTTGTTAAACCCATCTGGTTAGGGGACTATCTCTGTTTAACTAGAACTGGAGAGCGATACTTCTCCTGTCACAAGAGGGGTCCAAACGCTATCGAGGGCTGTGGAAGTACCATCACAGAGAGGGGGCACCTTACTCATCTTCTAAGAGCAGGATGATGCTTATTTCTTTCTATCAGGTACCAAAGTAGTCAACCACCTTAAAAAAAACCAACATTAGTTATGTTTTCAAATGGCAAGCAAAGGACACAAAAATATTAACAGGTTTTTAATGTTTAATTAAAAGCAACTTTATTTAATAAATCCATGACAATACTTCAAAATAGACTTGTCACATTGTTGAAGGGACGAGGGGGCATGATAAAGAAGGAAAAGTAGAGGAAGGAAAAACAGATGAAATATAAGAAAATGCACATGAGAAAAACCCAGGGGAAAACGTATCTATGAACAAAAGCCCCAGAGAAGGAGCTGCCAAGGAGGAAAGAGACAAAATCAGAAGGGGGAAGAGAAGACAAAACAGCAAAGAGAAAGGTGGCCGGGGGGTACTGACAGCGCTTCTGGGGATCTGAAATTCGCAAACTGCATTCTCCTGCCCTGGATGTCCAACCTTTCAAAGGCTATTGACTTTTGACCACTGCCCTTTGACATTTTCGTCTCTGTTAGCATCTTAGAAACAGATATTCTCTTACTTCAACCATCAGAAACCCTGTTCCAAATGGGGCAGCCAAAACCCCTGTGCTGGAGGAAGGGCCTCCGAACATGCCTGTCAGTAATCAGGAACTTCCCACCCACCCACTAAGGGAAATCGGGCTGACAGCCTGACCCGAGTGGAGACACCCGACCCCGCCCACCAGCAGGCACGCGGTGACCCAGAGAAGGAAACCAAATCCCACACTGTGCTGGCACTATACATTGAGGCTGACAGGCCCCATCCTGGCCACTTGAATCTAAGTCAGTGACAAATTGGAGGCATGCATATAGCCTGGGGCTCTGGAATCACGATCTGTACAGAGTACTTTTGTAGGTTGTTCTTACATAAATTTCTGTAGGCAACTCATTTCATGGCCGTCACCTGCTGATGTATGACCCGCCACCCCCAATCTGGGAATTTGTTGAGCACAGCACAGGAAGACTCACCACCTGGGTCCATTGATAATGTGGATTATAATCAAAGTCTGGTCTTATGCACGGTGATGGAGTTGAAAGGAGGGAGTTGGGGGGCAGGCAGGGATGCTCGGCCCCAATGCCTTCTCCAAGCTTCAGAGCCCCTTCCCGAGCCTCATCCTCACCCCCAGTGCTCTGCCTACGTCCCTGGAGTCTCACTTCCGCCTCCTTCTCCGCACCAGTCACAAGTCCTCAGTAGTAGCAGCAGTAGATGGTGGCCACCTGAGGTGCCTGGGGCCAGCCAGGGCACACGCTGGATCCTGGAGGGAGGAGCTGACTTCTGTTGCTTTTTTTTTTTTAACATTTTTTATTGATTTATAATCATTTTACAATGTTGTGTCAAATTCCAGTGTTCAGCACAATTTTTCAGTTATTCATGGACATATACACACTCATTGTCACATTTTTTTCTCTGTGAGTTATCATAACATTTTGTGTATATTTCCCTGTGCTATACAGTGTAGTCTATTCTACAATTTTGAAATCCCAGTCTATCCCTTCCCACCCTCCACCCCCCTGGTAACCACAAGTCTGTATTCTCTGTCTGTGAGTCTATTTCTGTCCTTTATTTACGCTTTGTTTTTGTTTTTGTTTTTTTAGATTCTACATATGAGCGATCTCATATGGTATTTTTCTTTCTCTTTCTGGCTTACTTCACTTAGAATGACATTCTCCAGGAGCATCCATGTTGCTGCAAATGGCATTATGTTGTCGGTTTTTATGGCTGAGTAGTATTCCATTGTATAAATATACCAAATCTTCTTCATCCAGTCACCTGTTGATGGACATTTAGGCTGTTTCCATGTTTTGGCTATTGTAAATAGTGCTGCTATGAACATTGGGGTGCAGGTATCATCCTGAAGTAGATTTCCTTCTGGATACAAGCCCAGGAGTGGGATTCCTGGGTCATATGGTAAGTCTATTCCTAATCTTTTGAGGAATCTCCACACTATTTTCCATAGTGGCTGCACCAAACTGCATTCCCACCAGCAGTGTAGGAGGGTTCCCCTTTCTCCACAGCCTCTCCAGCATTTGTCATTTGTGGATTATTGAATGACGGCCATTCTGACTGGTGTGAGGTGATAATTCATTGTAGTTTTGATTTGCATTTCTCTGATAATTAGTGATATTGAGCATTTTTTCATGTGCTTTTTGATCATTTGTATGTCTTCCTTGGAGAATTGCTTGTTTAGGTCTTCTGCCCATTTTTGGATTGGGTTGTTTATTTTTTTCTTATTGAGTCGTATGAGCTGCTTATATATTCTGGAGATCAAGCCTTTGTCGGTTTCACTTGCAAAAATTTTCTCCCATTCCGTAGGTTTTCTTCTTGTTTTACTTCTGGTTCCCTTTGCTGTGCAGAAGCTTGTAAGTTTCATTAGGTCCCATTTGTTTATTCTTGCTTTTATTTCTTCTAGGAGAAAATTTTTTAAATGTATGTCAGATAATGTTTTGCCTATGTTTTCCTCTAGGAGGTTTATTGTATCTGGTCTTATGTTTAAGTCTTTAATCCATTTTGAGTTGATTTTTGTATATGGTGTAAGGGAGTGTTCTAGCTTCATTGTTTTACATGCTGCTGTCCAGTTTTCCCAACACCATTTGCTGAAGAGACTGTCTTTATTCCAATGTATATTCTTGCCTCCTTTGTCAAAGATGAGTTGACCAAAAGTTTGTGGGTTCATTTCTGGGCTCTCTATTCTGTTCCATTGGTCTATATGTCTGTTTTGGTACCAATACCATGCTGTCTTGATGACTGTAGCTCTATAGTATTATCTAAAGTCTGGGAGAGTTATTCCTCCAGCCTCTTCCTTTCTCTTCAGTAATGCTTTGGCAATTCTAGGTCTTTGATGGTTCCATATGAATTTTATTATGATTTTTTCTAGTTCTGTGAAATATGTCCTGGGTAATTGGATAGGGATTGCATTAAATCTGTAGATTGCCTTGGGCAGTGTGACCATTTTAACAATATTGATTCTTCCAATCCAAGAGCATGGAATATCTTTCCATTTTTTAAAGTCTTCTTTAATTTCCTTCATCAGTGGTTTATAGTTTTCTGTGTATAATTCTTTCACCTCCTTGGTTAGATTTATTCCCAGATATTTTATTACTTTCGGTGCTATTTTAAAGGGGATTGTTTCTTTACTTTCTTCTTCTGTTGATTTATCGTTAGTGTAAAGAAATGCAACTGATTTTTGAATGTTAATTTTGTAACCTGCTACCTTGCTGAATTCTTCAATCAGCTCTAGTAGCTTTTGTGTGGACCTTTTCGGGTTTTCTATATATAGTAACATGTCATCAGCATATAATGACACTTTTACCTCTTCTTTTCCAATTTGGATCCCTTTTATTTCTTTCTCTTGCCTGACTGCTGTGGCTAGGACTTCCAGGACTATGTTGAATAGGAGTGGTGATAGTGGGCATCCTTGTCTTGTCCCAGATTTTAGTGGGAAGCTTTTGAGTTTTTCACCGTTGAGTACTATGCTGGCTGTAGGTTTGTCATATATAGCTTTTATTATGTTGAGATATGTTCCCTCTATACCCACTTTGGCGAGAGTTTTGATCATAAATGGGTGTTGAATTTTATCAAATGCTTTTTCTGCATCGATGGAGATGATCATGTGGTTTTTGTCCTTTCTCTTGTTGATGTGATGTATTACATTGATTGATTTGCGTATGTTGAACCAGCCTTGTGTCCCTGGGATGAACCCCACTTGGTCATGATGTATAATCTTTTTTATGTGTTGTTGGATTCTATTTGCTAAAATTTTGGTGAGGATTTTGGCGTCTATGTTCATCAGTGATATTGGCCTATAATTCTCTTTTTTTGTAGTGTCTTTGCCTGGTTTTGGTATCAGGGTGATGGTGGCTTCATAGAATGAGTTTGGGAGTATTCCCTCCTTTTCAATCGTCTGGAAGAGTTTGAGAAGGACTGGTATGAGTTCTTCTTTGTATGTTTGGTAGAATTCCCCGGTGAAGCCGTCCGGTCCTGGACTTTTATTTGTAGGGAGGTTTTTAATTACTATTTCTATTTCCTTTCTAGTGATCAGATTGTTCAAGTGTTCAGATTCTTCTTGATTCAGTTTTGGTGGACAGTATGTTTCCAGAAACTTGTCGATCTCCGCTAGGTTATCCAGTTTGGTTCCATATAGTTTTTCATAATATTCTCGTATGATATTCTGCATTTCTATTTTGTTTGTTGTAATTTCTCCATTTTCCTTTCTTATTTTGCTAATTTGTGCTCTCTCTTTTTTCTTCTTTGTGAGTTTGGGCAGAGGTTTGTCGATTTTATTTACTTTTTCAAAAAACCAGCTTTTGGTTTGGTTGATTTTTTCTGTGGTCTTGTTAATCTCTATTGTATTTAATTCCTCTCTGATCTTTATTATTTCCTTCCTTCTGCTGCTTTTTGGGGCTTTTTGTTCTTCTTTTTCTAATTCATTCAGGTGGTGGGTTAAATTGTTTATTTGAGATTGTTCTTCTTTTTTGAGGAAGGCCTGTATCGCTATAAACTTCCCTCTTAGCACTGCCTTTGCTGTGTCCCATAGGTTTTGAGTGGTTGTGCTTTCATTATCATTTGTCTCAAGGTAGTTTTTAATTTCAGCTTTGATTTCCTCATTGATCCATTGTTTTTTCAATAACATATTGTTTAATCTCCATGCTTTCCTTTTTTTCTCCTTTGTTTCTCTGTTGTTGATTTCCAGTTTCATGGCATTGTGGTCAGTAAAGATGCTTGAGATAATTTCTATCTTCTTAAAATTGTTGAGGTTTCTTTTGTGCCCAAGTACATGATCGATCCTGGAAAATGTTCCATGTGCACTTGAAAAGAATGTATATCCTATTTTTGGGGGGTGTAATGCTCTGAAAATATCCACCAAATCTAGTTTTTCTATTGTAGTGTTTAATTTCTCTGTTGCCTTGTTTATTTTCTGTCTGGAAGATCTGTCTAGTGATGTTAATGCAGTGTTAAAATCTCCAACTATGATTGTATTCCCATCAATATCCCCCTTTATCTCTGTTAGTAATTCTTGTATGTACTTAGGTGCTCCTATATTGGGTGCATATATATTAACGAGTGTAATATCCTCATCTTGTATCACTCCTTTAATCATTATAAAATGTCCTTCTTTATCTTTCTTTATGGCCTTTGTTTTAAAGTCTATTTTGTCTGAAATCAGTACTGCAACACCTGCTTTTTTGGCTTTTCCATTTGCGTGGAATATCCTTTTCCATCCTTTCACTCTCAATCTATATGTGTCCTTCTCCCTAAAGTGGGTCTCTTGTATGCAGCATATTGAAGGTTCTTGCTTTATTATCCAGTCTGCCACTCTGTGTCTTTTGACTGGAGCATTTAGTCCATTAACATTTACAGTAATTAATGATAGATGTGTGTTTATTGCCATTTTGAACTTATCTTTGCAGTTGAATTGGTATATCCTCTTTGTTCCTTTCTTCTTCCTTTTGTGGTTTGGTAATTTTCCTTTGTATTATCATGGATTTTATTTAATTTTTGTGACTCCTTTGTAAATTTTTGGCTTGTGGTTACCCTTTTTTGTAAATCTATCAACCCATTACTATAACTGTTTTTATTAAACTGATAGTAACATGATCTCAAACACATCCTACTGTTAAAAAAATTTAAAAAAGAAAGAAAAAAATATTCTATATTTCCCTGCCTCCCTCTCCCACTCTCAGTGATTTGTATGTCTTCTTTTATAATTTCATGTTTACTTTATTTGTAATTCATGAGTTATCACCTTTCCAGTTGTGTGTTTCTCATTTCTGTAGCATCCTGCTGCTTTTCTATTTAGAATAGCCCTTTCAATATTTCTTTTAGCATGGGTTTAGTGTTGCTAAACTCCTGCAGCTTTTTTTTTTTTTTTTTTTGTCTGTGAAACTCTTTATTTCTCCTTCTATCCTCAAGGATAGCCTTGCTGGATAAAGGATCCTAGGCTGCATCTTTTTTTCATTCAGGGCTTTGAATATATCTTGCCACTCCCTTCTGGCCTGTAGTGTTTGTGTAGAGAAATCAGCTGAGAGCCTTATGGGGGTTCCCTTGTAACTTACTCTTTGCTTTTCTCTTGCTGCCTTTAGAATCATTTCTTTATCCTTGACTCTGGCCATCTTGATTATGATATGTCTTGGTGTGGGTCTATTTGGGTTCTTCCTGTTTGGGACCCTCTGAGCTTCCTGTACTTGGATAGCTGATTCCTTCTTTAAGTTTGGGAAGTTTTCAGTCATGATTTCTTCAAAAACCTTTTCAATCCCCTTTGATCTTTCTTCTCCTTCTGGGACCCCTATTATGCGAAGATTGGGACGCTTTATATTATCCCATAGGTCCCTTATGCTATTTTCATTATTTTTTATTTGCTTCTCTTGTAGTTCTTCTGAATGGGTGCTTTCTATTGCCCTGTCTTCTAGATCACTAATTCGTTCCTCTGCATTATCTAGTCGGCTTTGCACAGCTATTAGATCATTCCTCATCTCTGTCAATGAGTTTACCCATTCTACTTGGCTCTTCTTTATAGCTTCAATTTCATTTTTGACATATTTTATATCTCTAAACACTATCTCTTTTAATTCCTTCAGCAATTCGATCACTCCTTTTTTGAAATCTTGATCTAGTAGGCTATCGATGTCTATTTCGTTGATCTTTCTTTCAGGGGATTTCTCTTGTTCTTTTAATTGGGAAAGGTTTTTCTGCTTCTTCATCTTGCTCATACCTCTTTGGCACTGTGGTTTATGGAGTATCAGTTGTTTATTTTGGTCCTTAAGGATTTTATCTATCTGATGCCTATTTAGGAATAGAACTTAGGAAAAAAAAGAAAAAAAAATAAGAGAGACAGAAAGAATTTTAAAAGAAGGGAGAAAGAGGGTTTGAAAACATTGTATAATGAATAATAGAAGAGTGAGGTGAAGCAGAGTATTAATCGGGTTGAGACGTCCTTTTAAAACCTTTACAAAAAAAGGGGGGGGGAGATGAATAGATGTATTCGAAACCTGTGTCTAATCAATAGTAGGACATCAAAACCCAAGAGAAATAGAAATGAATTAAGAAGTAAAGATTAAGAGAGTAATAGAAAATAGAACAGGTAAAAACAGATTTTAAAAAAAAGGGGGGGGGGTTGTCGGTGTTCTCCTGGAGTCTGTGTGCTTTTAATGTGAAGTCTTTCTGTCTTCGTCCTGTTTTGGAAGCTCAGCTTGCTGTTTTCAGAGGCCCTCCGTTGGCGCCCTCTTCTGTGCTGCTCCCAGCACCTGTCGGCAAGCAGATCGCGCCTCCTCCTAACACTGGGTCAGGTGTAGCTCTCCTCTGCTGTGGGCGGGCGGGTCGCTGCCCCTCCGGATGCCGCAGTCAGATGTTGCAGACTGGCCAGGTAGGAGGGCGGGTCGTGCCCCCTCCCAGCACCTCGGTCAGGGGCTGTGTTCCTGCCCGGAAGGCGCGGGGCCGCTCTCCCTCTACCTGCGCCGCCAGTAGCTCCACTCTCTGTGCGGCTGTGCGCTCCGCCCTGGTCGGCGCTCCGCAGGTGGGCTCGGGGAAGACCGAGGGACAGCCCTGTCCCTGCTCCGAGCCAAAACCCAGCTCCTTGCTTGTCTTTGTGGAGCAAGTTCTCTGAGGGACCAGGATGGAAGGATCCTGTCTGCCCCGGGCTGCAGGCCAGTCTCAGTCTGGCCTTTGAGGCTGCTAAGCCCTTCGGTGCGGATGCAGGTTTCGCCCCGCCCCCGCCTGGGTGCTCAGCGCAGAGGATCTGGCGGCTGTGCCTGCGCCCCGCCTCTCTTCCCCAGAAAACTTTCCGCGGGTTTTCAGAGATGGGGGTGTGCACCCTTCCCCCGAGAGCACATCAACCTTGCTGTTTTATGGAGGGCCCAGGTTGTTCTGCCCTGTGCACCCACAGCCACGGCGCGCAGCCCCTTGCATTCCCCCGGGGCTGCCTCCGTGCAACCGCCCCCGTCCTCCGCCCGGCTTGTGCAGCCTGGCCCTGCCCGTGGCTGCCGGCCCGCGTCTCAGGCTGGGTGTCGGGGGGACGCTCTGTGCCCGTTTAACTTAGTTCTGTTAGTCAAGGGCTGCTCTGTACAGCTCCGAGCCTCGGAGGCTCCCCCTCCGTCCCGCTGGCCTCTCAGTTGGAGAGGGGAGACCCAGCGAGCGAGCGCCAGTCCTCCTTTGCCGCTCCCTCCCCGCGGGACCCGTCCAGCGCTGCTTTGCCTTTTGTTCTTTCTTTTTTCCTTTTCTCCTACCAGATTTTTGGCGTCTTTATCTTTTGAAGAGGGCGATGTTCTGTCGGAGTTCCACAGGTGCTCTGTTTGGCTGAGTGTGTCTGTAGATGTGGGTCTTGGTGTATCTGTGGGAGAGGGTGACCTGCGAGCGTCCTTCTACTCCGCCATCTTCTCCCTGTTGACTAGCTGACTTCTGTTGCTTTTTGTCGCCATCTGTCCAGCCTCTCTCAGGCACGTGAGCCCCAGAGCATTCCTTCTGGTCCTTCTCACGAGTCATCCTGCCCAGGCCGCCCCCTCAGTTATCACAACAGTAACACATCTGCACAGGAAAGAGTTACTCGACATCATTTTCAAATAAACAACACAGTGGCCGCTGTATCCCGAGTGGGTCCAGGCGGTCCTTCCCCAGCCAGGACACAGGTGAGTGGACCACGGCTCCTCCCCCTGCCCAGAGTCCCGGGCCTGCTCTGTTAGGCACGTAGAGGTCTCGGCAGTCTGCATTAATGGAGAGGGAATTACTCCTCCTACGATTAAAGAAATGGCTCCAATTTAGCCTAGACTTGAAATGTTCTAGTGTCAAATGAAGAGTGAGAACCAATTACAACCACCGCATATTAAATTAGCTCAATTAAAGCACAGTGATTTTTTAATCATTGCTTCTCATTTTATGGATTCGCTATTATCACTCCAGCATTGCATTAAGCCATGGAAGGACAAGAAAATGGGATCCTTTCCCACACTATGTGCAGCATTTTGGGGTGATGGAGGCACACACCCACATGCACACACACGCACATGGGCACAAACATTTATTTCCCCATCACATCACTATTCCACGCTGGTCAGCCGCGTGCTCAGCGCTTTGGGATCACCCACCCAGGGCCCCTGACAGTCGAAGGCTCCATCTCCAACTGTTTTCACATTCACATCATGGGAGGGGAGGAACAAGCATATTGACCCTGCACCTTAAAATCCCACAAAGAAGTGGCACTTCTGCCCTCACTGTTTGTCATTAGCCAAAACAACTCAGTAGCCATGCTGACTTCCAAGAAGTCTGCCCAGCGCTCGTGAGGAGGGTGTAAGGTCAGCCCTGCAGAAGACAGAGGGGCTGAGCTATATGCTGGAAATGCTGCAAAGCCAGCCTGGGTACACGGAGCCAATCCACGCGTTAGCAACGGCAGGGGACCATCACATCCCTAGTCAGGGGGCCAGAGGGACGTGGCAACTGGGAGCCACACAGATGTGGTTGGTGCCAGAGATTCCTCCTGAAGGAGAGGAGAAAATACCGTGGCTCCTCCCTTCCTCCCACCTGCCGGTCCCCCAGGGCTGAGCCCGTCTATAAGACAACAGAGGGAGGGTCAGGAAACAGGTCCCCCGGGGCCCCGGCAATAAAGAGCAGAAGGGGGAGGGGTAAGGGAGCTGAGGGCAAACAGGCCAGGACAGGCCCCAGGGAAACCAGAATGGCCCACAAGAGTGGGATGATGGCCACCGTGGCAGAACCAGCCCCCTAAGAAGAGGAAGCTCAAGTTGGAACCACCAAGACCAGGGGCCCAGGCAGCAGAATTCCCGTGGGAGCACACTTGTCCCAAAGCATTAGGGCCCCTGACAGTGAGAGAAGGGAGGCGTTAAACCCACGGGGCCTGTCCATTTGCTGGGGTACTGAAAGCTCCTATTCCCCTCGGGAAATGCCCACCCAGCATCTCAAACACACTGTGACCAGCGCCCCACCCCAGGCCCTCTCGGGCCGGGAGTAGGATTTTACCACAACAAAGCAGTTTTGCCGCCACCCCTCCCAATGGAAAAGGACAATGTCACACGTCAAGCAGATGTGGGTACCCAGATTTTGGCCTCTGTTCAAGGCTGGTAAGAAACCTCACAGCTGGACTGGGAGTTCAGGGCTGTGGAGGATGCTCTGGGCAGGGCAGAGTTATTCTTCGCATGAAGTCATCGGGGCACTGAATGACCCTCTATTCTCAGGGACTAAAGCTACACCAGGCCCACCAGATGGTGCTCTTCAAAACCTTCTCCATCCCAATAAAATTCAGACACTTCAAATATGGAATCTGTCTCTCGGGCTCACACCCGCACAGGCGATCACAGCACCATCTCAAAGGTAACACGACTTTAATTTTTAAAGGTTAGACTCCATTTATAGGAATTATAAAATATTTGCTATATTCCCCATAACCTTTAAAAGTTGGGAATCACCATGTGGTACACCTGTAATTTATTATGCATCAACCCTACTTCAATAAAAAATAAAATAAAAAAGAAGACAACAGAATGCTAAATTCAAATTCTGAGGGAAATGATTTTCAGCCTAAAAATGTATACCCAGTAGACAGGGAATTGGGAGGGCATAATACAGGCGTATTGAAATCAGAAATCTTAGACCCCTTGCATCCTTTAAAAAAAAAAGT
Source organism: Camelus bactrianus (assembly GCF_048773025.1). Taxonomy (NCBI): domain Eukaryota; kingdom Metazoa; phylum Chordata; class Mammalia; order Artiodactyla; family Camelidae; genus Camelus; species Camelus bactrianus. Next base: position 6,704,097 of record NC_133539.1, read on the forward strand.
CAAGAAAGGGGAAAAGAATACAAGAAAGAGGACACCATGGGTTAAAAGAGCAGGGAAAGATGTGGAAATTTTAGAAAATAAAGGTCTAACTCTAGTTCATAAAATTCATGCTGATCATTACAAGAACTAAAACCAGATACCTTTGACAGCACTGCCTCTGGTGAACGGAAGTGGGCAGAAGAGCTTTTACTTTGTATTTTATACTCTTTTTAGTTATCGCCATTTATTTTGTTTTGGATACCATTACTTGTAATTAAAAAAAATTAATAAAACTTCAAAAAGCCGCCCCCTAAAAGAGAAGCGCAGCATGGCAAAGTCAGACCCCCGCTCTTAACCACCCATCACTGCCGTTACACAGTTTAACCAGCACTTCGTTCCTTGGAATTATCATCACACACATTGCTACCCCTGGTTCCTGTAAAAGGGAGGTCTTCTTGGAGCTCCTTCCCCGCCTCCTGATCCTCCGCCTTCCCCCCGCCCCCCATCACTTTCAGCTCTCCCTGGGGGCGGTGTGCCTTCCACCCTCCTTGCTCTCTGGTCCTTCTCTCTTCTCTCTCCCATCAAGCCTCCCTTCTCCTTCCTCCTCAACGGAGGGCATGTGCCACTCTGGCTGCCCTGAATCTCCTTCAGACTCTCCTTTGGTACTTTCCCTCTTCTCCTCCTTTTGCATCTCCCAGCCTAAGACAGGAGACTGTGAGCCCCTCCCTCCTGCAGGTGAGCTAATGCAGATGAGCGGCGGGGCTGGGTGCCGGCCAGCACAGGTGCCCATAGAAGCATCCCTTCCCTCTCCCAGCAGCTCAACCATGTGCTTCCACGAATAAGTTCTGGGAGCCCAACCTCCCGGCTGGGTCCCTCATCCTCCCACCACTCTGGGAGCCCCATTTTATCCCTCACCTGGTCTGCCCCCCCACCCTCACCAGCTTGGCTCTGCCACCTGCAGCTCTGACTGGTATGTCCTCATTTCTGTGTATTCTCTCCCGGGTTTCCTGCAGGACAAGGGGAGGGAGGCACACAAGTAGATGCCAAGGGGGGCCAGCTTGGGGGATAGGGTAGCAGGACACAGATGTATGCAGAAGATTGTATTGTATGCTGGGTCCCCACACCATATACCCTCTTAGTCCCACCATTAGGAAAAAACCTTTGATCCAAAGCAGAAGAGAGCCAGCAGCCTCTTCCCGGCTTCTGCTCCTCTAAAAAGCTGTTACTTTTTCACTGAGAGGCATGTACTTTTCCTTACTGGAATATATATTTTACATTCAAGGGTAATCACTTCCTGCTCAAGATTATGGGCCTGTTCAGTTGGAATCAGAGATGCTGGCTGTGCGGTCAGAGGGCCTGAAATGGACTATGGTCCTTGTGCAGCTTAATGGCCTGAGCCACCATCTCCATGGGGATGGGCTTCACACCCTGCCTGATCCCCCCTCCTCCTCCTTCCCGAGACCTTCAAGGTGGGGACTTTCTTGCTTCCATGATTTCCGTCTGCTGCCTCACTGCAAGGCCCCACCCCCTAACAGCCAGCGCCAAACACAAATGCCGTTTCCTCCCTCGTCATCTCCGGAACGAGCACGTACTAGGAAGGGTCTGACTTACTGGAGCACACAGCACTGTTCAAAACATAAAACTGAGTGAATTTCAGCTCAGGCTGCCTGACATTTGTATAAGTTATTACTGGTCTTCGTGCAAATGGAAATGGAGAAAATCTGTTTTCTCAAATTCACTTCCCTTCCCTTAAGATCGTGGAGATCACTTTGATCCTCACCTTTTGATGAATGTCCCTGACTTGGTGGGCGAGAAAGTCATCTCTGACACCAACAACTTCTCTCAGGCACTAGGAAGCTCCAGATGGGGGGTCTCTTGCCTTGGGCACCATTGACCTTTGGGTCTGGATAAGTCTTTATTGTGAAGTTGTGCGCATTGTAGGATGTTTAACAACACCCTTGACTTCAACTCACTGGATGCCATTAGCACCTGCCTCCGGTTGTCACAGCTCCTGTCTCCAGACATCACTAAATTTGCTCTGAGGGGCAAGATATCCCGTCTTGAGAGGTTGGGAATCACCGCTCTAGAGAAAACCAGGAAGAACCAATCATTCATTCTTCTGCAGCAATAGTGAGATTTTCCAGTCAATTGCAAACCCTCCCATGGCTTTGGTCTCCAACATCAGTTCATGCTGCAGTTGCCACCCTCTACTCGCTTAATGCAGGAATGGCAAACTCGCCCACTGTTGGTGGCCACCCAGTGAATTCATCTTCCTCTGCCACTTGGCTTTGGGGCCAACCAAGTCAATAGTATTTCTATCTTAGTGATGATGTCATTGAATGATGCTCAGAAAGATAAAGGGCTTTTCCCAGTGCGATACTGCTCAAGAGGAGAGTCGGAAACACCACAGCTCTTGGGACTGGCAGAAACAGGGGAAGGCGGGTGGGGAGAGGAGGTAGAGATCGCCTTTCTCCCAGAAGCTGGTAGCAGCATCATTCTTTCCAAAACAGCAGTTTTTAGGACCTGCCCACTGGCTCTGTCAATAACACTTGTTCTCGCTCACTGTGCCTTTCTGAACTGTTGAAGGTGGAAAGCCCAGCTCTGGGACAGCCACATCTGCTTAGACAATCTTCACTGGTTTCCATCTGCCCAGATCTTGGGGGGAGCGGGGAAACCAGTGCTATGGGCTTTGCACTGGAGTGTCTTCCTCTCTCATTTGGGATCACAGCGACTTTGGTCCTCCCTCCTTTTCCACTCCTTTTACAGACGGTCATCACACACAAAGCAGATGTTCAAGGCGTAAGTCACCATGCCACCAGCCCAGCTTGGCATCTTGGAGACAGCCACCCTAGCCAGGCTGCCACCACTGTCCACTGGGGCCAAGAGCAACCAGAAATCTCTGCCTCTGCATCTCCATCACCCCAATCCACACACATCCCAGCGATATCCCGTGCTCCCCAGTCTCTCTTTGCCAAGCCAGTGGGGGTGTGCAGGTGACACCCCAAGGCTGTGGCGGAGCAGTGACTCCCCCTGGGGACCCAAGTGCAGAGTGCCCCACAGTTGGGGCCCAGCTCCCATAGGGAATGGGGACCACACCTACCCCACTTGTCTTTGCTCCAGCCCAAAGTAGGAAAAGTAAACAAATACATTTTTAAACTCTCTCCCTCACACGTCCTCCGCTCCCCTTCCCTGCCTCCTACCCACTGCAACCCCGTCCCACTGTCCTTCCCCGCCCCCCTCCCACCGCTGCTGCCTGGTTCAGGCAGCCTGCACCGCCCTTCCACCACCTGCCACCCATCCCTTGATCCTTCCCCTCGCTCCTCCCACTGCTCCCCACTCCTCCTCCGAAGCCCTTCTCCGCAGCTCTGCTGACAACAGGTTTCATCAGGGCAGAGAGTGGGAATGGGAGATGTGGCCATCCGGGTGAAGCAGGCCAGGAGCAGGCTAGGGGGGCTGGAATTTGGGTTCTCAAGCTGCCCTCTATGCCCTCGGGTTGCAGAGAGAAGGGTCCCCTGCCCAGCGGCGTGGCCATGAGAAAGGCAGGAGGGCCGAGGACAGATGGCCAACCGAGGGAGCGGGAGCCTCCAAGCCAGAGCCAGCGAGCGCATGCGTGTTTGGGACTCGCTGAGCCTGAGATAAGGCAGATGGCCGGAGGGAGCAGCAGGGAACACTGAATTCAAAAGGCTGGGGCTCCCCATCACACAACACAGGCCGGGAAGGGACCCGCCCTCAGCTGAGGACAGGACATTTCTCAGACCCGGGCTGATGTGAACACCTGGGTAGAGGAGTTCGCTCTTTGCCTCATTGTTATCCCCAGTGAAAGGGAACAAGTCCCTTAAGGGAATATTTCATCAATAATCTGCCACCCACGTGTTTCCTTGTGCCAGGCTGCTGCCCCTCCCACCCCCCGCCCCACTTTTCCTCCGCCGACAGGTGTGTGCGCTGGCACAGCCCACGGGCTCACCGCATCCCTGAATTGGTCTGGGGGTGAGGGGAGGCAGGCAGGGGAAGCATCTGGCTTCTGGCGCTGGAGAAGATTCAAATGGAGTGACGGTGGATGTCATCGGGTGGGAGGGAGGCACTTCCCAGATTTCACCAAGTCTCAATAAGAGGAAAGAGCTGAGCGGGGACCTTCAGCAGTAAAAACATCACTGCCTACATTTCTCTTGTGCTTTTCTGCTTTGATTTAATCTCTCACAATATATTAAATTTCAGACTCAAAGGCGTTAAAAGAAAGGGAGGCGGGGGGCATCTCGGTGTTTAAATACTGACTCAGAGAATCGCTCTGTAGCCTAGAACCGCATTCATAAAGGTTTCTACACAGTTAGCAAAATATGCCTGGCGTGCAAGGCGAGTGTTCTCCTCCCAGAGAGAGTGCTATCCGTCAGCGTCAGCGCGGTCTTTCCAGGGTCTGAATACCACTGAGCTGCCTACTAGCTGTGAGCCCACTTGCAAATTGCTTAACCCTTCTGCTCTGGGTTTCTGCAACTGAGCATAACAATCACCTGGCAGTGTTTTGATGATGTGCATAAAGCTAATGGATGTGTACATACAAGCTAATATGTAGACTTGTGTACATAAGCATGTATAAATAATTGCTTTTGAATAGGCTTATGCACTCATAAGTTAATGGATATGATTGAAAGCTAATAAGCATATATATTCCTGTAGTCACATATTGAAAGCTAATATATAATGCATATAAAGCATTCAGCATAGCAGTTGTCACCTATCAGGCACTGAAAAACAAAAACAAAAATGCAATTTCTTATTATCCGCACACCTCTGTTCACTTACTATTCTCAAGCCCCTTACGAAGATGTTTATTTCATATTGTGGAGTTTTGTCACCTTGTGCTGTATTCTTGAAGACCCAAGGGTTATGGTGTGGCTCTTTGATTTTGTAAGTTGGCATTAGGTACCAAAAAATTCTTTTGACTGATTTCAGCTACCTTAGGGACTTAAATATGTCATGTTGGTTACTTGTCGCACCTTGTTCTGACAAGTAATACCGCACCTTATAAACTTTGAACTTTCATTACTTGCCAAAGAGTCTCCTTGCGAGTTTCATTACTAAATACTGTAATCCTTTCAACTCAGTATGCAGACGCTTTGCTCCCAATATCACATGCTCTCTCCTGAAACAGATGTGATATTGACGGTGTTTGCTCCCCGATTCACACAGTCCACTTCACAGAATTAAGACAGATAAACCTGGCCTTTGATTTCCTGAAGTCAAACCCAAACCAAACATCACTCCCTGCTGAGTTGTCAGGGATGCTTTCTTAGTAGGGATTTAATTCAGATTATGGCTCTGACTCTCCCCGGGAGCAAATGTCCAACTAAATCAAAGAAAAGCACCCAATGGTCAGTGTGTCTTGACTTCGAAATAACCCCCATCCCCAAATTATTTCCTCCTCCAAGTGGCTGGGTCGCTAACCTGCAGGCCCATGACTGTGTGGTCCTTTTTTCCAGCTTACATTCTCAACAAGAGCGCTCTCATAAAAAAGTGGACAGGAAGAAACAAGTCTGGATTTTTTTTGCAATCCAGAATTTTCTCCTCCCATGTAAGATCCACAGTCTCTGTCCGTGGCTTTAATGAAAGGAAAGATGTCAAATGCATGTCTAAGACCCTCCCATGGGAAAGATTTTCTCACCATTTTCTCCTGCCAGACTTGTACATGTTACTTCGTGACCATCGAGGAAGGAAAAAAATGATGCTTTGAGTAAATCAAGAGTTGTGAAAAAAAAAAAAGAGTTGTGTTCCTTGAAATGCAAGATTCTTGCTTGCATCCTCTCTTTAAAAATCTAATTATTTAAATAAATCAAGGGTGAGTCCTTCACAAATAATTAACCAAATGATCAATAAGTACTTACCAGCAGGTACTAACAGTGTGTGGGAGAGGAGGTCAGTTATAAAACAAGAATCAGGCGGTGAAGGCCGATATAAAAAGTTAAAATCAGCTTTGAACAACAGGCAAACTCTTATCGCCAGGAAGTAGATGATAAAATTCTGAGTGAGTGGAGTACACCTGCAGACCTCATCTTTTTTTTTTTTTTTAACTGAGACATAAAGTTCAACTCACAACAACTCATTTTCTAGAGAAACCTCAAGAATATGCTGCAATTCACTTCCCTGTCTTTCCATCCTGCCAAGACCACAAGGTCATTATAGGAGTAACCTTGAATCTGCTGGTTGTGAAACAGAAAAGTAACAATTTGCACTTTTCTGTATAATTATTATTGACCCCAGATTATCTCAACACCAAAGCTGAGATTTGAAAAGGGAGAGACTCCTTCTTGGAGGATGCAGGAAGGCATCAGTTAAGCTGAATCGTGGAGAACGGGCAGGGTTTTACCGAGGAGATAATGGGGGCGACAGTGCCGCCAGTTAGGGGGCGGTGGGGAGCTTGGCTCGGGGTGGAGATGGCGAGGGTGGTCACTCTCTTAGGAGAAAACAGTGGAGGCAGGAGAGCACAGGTGTGTTTGGAGAACAATGATCAGGACATGTTGACTAAAGCTGGACATTTTCATTAGGAAACAGTAAGAGAAGTTCGGGAATGGTGGATGGGGCCAGTAAGGTACTGAATGCTGGATGCGAAGTTTTTAAGTTATCCTAAAGCCCAACACTGTATGCAGGATATTCCTAGGGATCTCAGTCCCATATATCCTCAGAAGAATTTTTTTTTAAAGCAGAATTGACGAGGGGTGTTGGTGATTCAACTGTTTTAGGAGGTTCTTGCCCCCTCCCCTAGAGATTCCCAGTGTCTGCTAGTGTAAGAAAGGCTTGAAGATGCTTTACAGGAAAGAAATCTGCTTAACTTCTCTGGTAGAGTTTAAAGCAGTGTGCTCCACAAGAGAGCACACCCTAGTCCCCGGAGCCTGTGAGCGGTACCGCACATGGAGCTAAAGTGGGGAGAGATCTTTGCAAATGTAATCGAGGTAAGGATCTTGACTTGGGGAGATTATCCCGCATTATCCAGGTGGACCCTAAATGCACTCATATATGTACAGCAGGATTGGCAACGTGAGGCAGGACAGAGAGGTCTGAAGATGCTGGCCTTAAAGACTAGAGGGTTGCAGCCACAAACCAAGTACCACTAGCAGCCCCCAGGATCTGGAAGAGGCTAGAAGGATTCTCTCCTAGAGCCTCCAGAGGGAGTGGGCCTTGCTGATGTCTTAGTCTCAGATTTCTCACCTCCAGGATGGTGAGAGAACAAATTTCTGCTGTTTTGAGCCACCCGGATTCTGGTAATGCTACGGAGGCCCTAAGGAATGAAGACAAGGATGGATGCTAGCGGCATGACTAATGGTTTTCTCCAGAATTACATTTGTCTGACAGTTGTATCATTATAAAGATTATAAAGGTGCTAAATGTGAGATTAAGAAAAGGAAATGTCTGTTAGGTATAAAACAAGCTACCAGGATATATTGTACAACATGGGGAATATAGCCAATATTTTACAATAATAACTATAAATGGAGTATAACCTTGAAAATTTATGAATCACTATCTTGTGTACCTGTAACTTATATAATATTATACATCAACTATACTTCAGTTAAAAGAAAAAGAGAAAAGATCTGGCCTGTAAGACATTTATAGGATTTATCAATTGAGATTTTGAAATGTCCTGTTACTCACTGACCCTCTAGGTTTACCAGCACTATTTGGTATAAGGGTCTCCTTTAGATGTCCGTTCCACTGCAGGAGTTTGTGCTGTCATATTAGACAGTCTAAATGCTCACTGGAAAAGGCTTTGCTCTGTGGCTCCGAGATGGAGCAGCCGCCCTTCAGTGGACCTAAGATGGGTGGCGGGATTTACATCCTTATAAAAGAGAGATGAGTTATGCAGATTTAGAATTCTTTGAGAAATCCCCTCTCACTGGTCTGCGTGTGTCAGCTCCAGCAAAGCCGTGGCCCCCAACACCCAAAGTCAGGAAAGGCATTTTCTCACATCAAGCATCCTTTCAGCAAAACATCGCCTCCCAGTGCTGAGGAGGAAAACACAATTATGGGGATTCTTGAGACAGATAATCTCCCACAAAAAAGCAGCAGCCAGATGTCAATTAGAGGCCAAGGAGCCCAGAGCTGTGTGGGTTTTCCGAAATGAGAGCAGACAGGTTGTAGGAGCCCGGAGCTGGCTCAGGGACGCTGGTTGATGAGGGGTGTTGGGGGAACGGAACTGGGCACCTAGGCATCCTGCCTTCCACACCCACAAGGAGTGGGCTCACTGCCAAATCCTGACCCACTCTTCATTGTCAGAGGATGCCTGGAGGGCACCTCCCCAATTCCCAGACGTTATATATTGAAGGCTTTGCCATTCTCCACATGCATCCAGATTGTTCTCATGACCACCTCTTAAAAGGGCAACTTCTGGGCGACTGGCTCGTCCAGAAATAGGAGCTGCAAGTTACCATTCAGTTCATAATGTCCCACATGAAATGAAACGCTGTGAGTGAAATGCTTTTTTACTAAACAGGTGTGAGAGTCCCTGTGAGCTGCTTCTCCTCCTCTGTTGGAATCCTTGCCTTGACACAGGATGTGAAATCACATCTCTGATCACTCCTATTCATGACTCCCTAAAGAAGTCTTTTAGATGATAATGACCCTTTGACAGTATAATTCTAACCCAATACGATTTCAGCAAAGCTCTGTCATTCAGCATTTCCTACGGCTTTGCTGTGTATCTGCCCTTTTGCTGGATAACATGGAAGTTGTAAAGTCTCTATCAAGGGAGTAGAATTTACCAATTGATTAACCAGACCCAGTTGACTAGAAACTTCCTATAACCATATAGAATATGTTTAGGAAAAATAAGAAAATGATAAGGAAAGAAAAGTACATGTATTCCTAACACAGTAGGCATACATATTTGTTAAGTGAATGACTGAAAACAGAGAATCTGTTGAAAAATGATTACCCTCTGAAAGGGAGTAACTGCTTGGAGGACGGGGTTGCCTTTTGGGGTGATGAAGATGTTTTGGAGCTAGATGGAGGTGGTATTTGCACAGCATTGTGGATGCATGAAATGCCACTGCATTGTCCACTTCCACGTTAATTTTACTTTATGGGACTTCAGCCTCAATTTAAAACAAATAAACACTTCCCATATTATGACCTGATGTGCTGGGCACAGAACACATTCAGTCACATCTTCACAAAACTCTGCAACAGTGGCTGTGATGGCTAAGAAGCAGAAAGGTCCACGGGCCGATAAATCCCTGCATGCAGGAAGCATTTACAATGCCGAACTATTTGATAAGACAAGCGTACTTCCAGAAAATTCCATTTTCCCTATCCATTTATGACCTTCTACATTAGAATAGCCATGTTTGAGTCTGGACGGCTTGAAGCCCTTCCCGTAAATTTGGAGGCCTCACAATGCAAAGAATATTATGTCCTTGGAGGTCCTAAGCACCATAGTTCTTTTCAAAAGAGAAAAGTCTCATTTTGTTGATGAGGACCCTGAAGTGACACTGCTGGTTCATTCATTGTGCCCAAGGTGGGGCAGGGGGAGCGGAGGGGGCAGAAGTGAGCTTGGCAGAGGGGCCTCCAGATTTCTATGCTGAGGGAACAATTTTTTACATAGAAGTCAGAGTTGGGAGAGGTGGTGTAAAAGGATGAAAATGATTAAAACTGCAACTTGGAAGATGGGCAGAGCTCATGCGTCTTGGTATTTTGATGTATTTTTGCAGCAGAAATCAGAACAAATAACCAGATAATGGATTGACACTTGACAACAACGTTAGAGGGAAAGTGACAAAGTTGGCAATAAGGTCCACACAGCAGCACGCGCCTGACTCTGGGAAGTGAGAGCAGACATGGGAGGACCTTGTCTTGTCGATTCCGTATGTGTTTTGCTGTAATAAACAATATTTGTGGTCTTGTCCCCCAGTCCTGGCACAGAGCTTCCAAACCCTGTGGCGTTTCTTGGGTGGTGAGTGTCTTTATTCTGCTAAGGAGGTGTCCTAGGTCTATCAGGATGAGGGCTGGTCACCAGCAAGAGCAAACTATTCCTCAGTGCAGGGGAGGGAGCTGGAGTTGGCAGTGAATCATGTGGCCAGTGACTTCAGGAATCATGTCTCTGCAATGAAACCCCAGTAAAAGCTTTGGGCACAAGGCTCAGTGGAGCTTCCTAGTGGAGGAACATTTTGACATCCCGGGAGGTTGATGTGCCCTGACTCCACAGGGAGAGGGCATGGAAGCTCTGCCTCGCTCCCAGACCTCACGTGTGCGTGTCCTTGGTAATAGACTGTAAGTGTGGGTGTGGTGCTTCTTTGCGTTCTGTGAGTCATTCTAGTGAATTACAGAACTTGAAGGGGCTGTGGGAACCCCACAATCTATAGCCAAAACTGTGATCAGACACTCAGGTCGGAGATATAGATGGCCTGGGGACCCCCAAAGTGTATCTAATGTCTGAAGTCAGAGCAGAGTGTGGGGAACTGAGCCCTTAACTTGCGGGGTCTAACACCAACACCAGGTTGTTAGTGTCAGAACTGAACTGCAGTTCACCCAGTGAAAGTGGAAACAGACTCCCTCTCTCCCTCACTTTCTCTCTCTCTCTCTCTGTCTGTCTCTCTGTCTCTCTCTCTCTCTCTCCCTCTCTCTTTATATATATATATATATATATATATATATATATATATATATATATATATATATATATATGTATCGTTTCATAGTTTCAATTTCTCCCTCACCAAACAAAGAAAAACATCTTTCAATGGGTAATATTCTGACAGTTTAACTTTGGAAACCAAACCGAAAAGCCTCCTTCTGAACCCAACCATGCAATTTATTTTCATTCATCATTATGAACTCTGATCTATTCCTAAAGCGATCTTTGGCTCTTTTTTTAAGCAGAAGAAATATTACTTCTATTTACAAGAGATTAGAAATATAGGTGGGTTTTTTAAATTTATTTTTTTCCTCTCATCCTCTTTTCCAGATTTTTCTGGTGGGAAAATTACTTAGAATTTAATTAATGGCTTCTTCCTGCCCTGGCTTTCTCGACAGCCAAATATAAAAGATAAATGAACCAACTTTTGGCAATCTGGGAAGGTGTACCTGCATTCTTTTAGGAGACTTTACTTAAATCAGAATCAGTCGTGTAAAGATACAAGAAAAAGCTAGTTTTAAGAAAACTGACAGATTTACAAAAAAGCATAACTGATACCAGAAAAACGGGCATGGGGCATGAGGAGGGCCGTGTCCCAGGTCTCGGGGGAGCCCCTGGGATGTGCCCTGCCAAGTGTGGGTCCTTGGCTTTGTGCAGGAAAGAATTCAAGAGTGAGCCAGGTTTGAGTAAAGGCAGATTTATTTATAGAGAGATACATGCTGCATAGAGTGTAGGCTGTTTCAGAAGGCGAAAGAAAGGCCACAAGGTGTGGGGGTTGGGTGTTCAGGTTAAAATAAAAGTAGCTACACATTCCATAGACAGAGTGCGGATCATCTCTGAGCACAAGGGAGCAAGAGAGATCGAGAGGTGCAGTGTCACCAGCTTTTGTGGACTGGGCAGCTTCATATGCTAAGTGGGAGCACCATTCTAACTACCCTGGGGAAGGGGCTGGGATTCCCAGGAAGTCAGCCATTCCCCACTCTTTGACATTTTATAGTCAGCCTTGGAGCTGTCGTGTGCCTGTGGGCATGTTATTTATCATGCTAATATATTACAATGGACGTAAAATGAAGCTCAGGGTCTACTGGAAGTCAAATCTCTCACCGTCTTGAGCCTCAAGGCCCACTGGGCTTGAATCTTCCACCATTTTGGTGTTAATTGCTGTCATTCCTTGAATGGCTATGCCCTGCCCCCTTCCCTCCTGTCTCATAACCACATAATTTTATAAGTAGCACATTATTTGAGAGGGAATATAGTTTCAGGCATTTTTTTTTAAATATAAGATTGCCTTCCAGATTTCCAAACATTCTTCAGTTGCATTCTCTTGCCATAATCACTTTCATAATAAGTAATGATGGTTTTCAAATGCCGGGAGTTAACAAGTCTAAGAAGCAAACAAAAGAACAGCCTCTGGTTTTGAGGCAATGACATTCTGATTTCAGTTCTAAAATCAGATGACTTAGCATAATATGCTTCTCAAGTCATTGGATCTTACATTTTTTTCCATAGAGCTTTCTAGGCAAAACTGTCAATCGCATTTAAAGTTATTCGTAGTATTTTACTATTTGCTGCCAGCAAAATCCAGAACAACAACAGAAGAAATTATAAACAAAAAATTAAAAAGCAACCACCTAAGGCAAGTATCTAGTTGGTCTAGTGTGGATGAGACCAAAGAATTTGGAATACTGTCCAAAGATGCAGACAATTACAACGATCCAAAAAGAGCTTTCATATGAATTGAGGGGTGAGACAATATACTTGTGGGAATTACCTACACACTTAATTTGTTCAGCTCATCAAATATATGTTTTCTCCCATCTGTTAATATTTTTTAAGTTCCTACCCAATTTTTGAAAGGTGATATCCAACAGTTTATATCTCAAACTAGCAGGATTCTCAGCCATTTTGATCCCTCCTAGAAAAGCAAAAAGATTGAGTATATATTATTTAGAGCCTTAATAACCATCCTCTAATGGAGAAAAGGTAGAAGAGGGTGAGGGAAAGGTTAAAAAAAATCAGGACTATTTCTCTTGCGATCACCTCTGTTTCTCAGCAGATTGAAAAACATCAGTGTGACAAAAGAACAAGAGAAAATACATTAGGACCAGACAGGAGACGTCAAAGGCAGCTGGGCTGGGGGAGGGGAGTCTTATCATGATGGAGAAACTGTCATTTTTAAATTGACCGGATTGTGGGTTACTATAGAGACCTACGTTTAATGACCTGATGGGGAACAGTGAACCCACCAAAAGTTGCATGGCAATCACAGCTTGCACACAGTTAAGCTTTTGTGGGGTAAAAACATGGGATTCTGCCATCATTTGGATGTCACTGGCTGTCAGGAACCTCAAAGAAGGGGCCCTGTATCCTGAAGTGGCGTGTTGTATATTCCATTAAGTTGCCTCATTAGTCCCTGGCTGCTTTGCAAGGAATGTATCCGCCCTGCGGAAGCCCGATGGACTGAGAGGCTGGTTTCCATGGAGATGTTTTGCAGCGTTGCTGGTACTCCCTACAGAAGGGAGAGACTGCCCTGGTGCTCAGTGTGTACAGACACACACACACTCATCATACATACACACACATGCACGCACACGCACACACACGCACACACACACTTTTCAGTTAGACAAACTGACTATGGCAAGAAATATAAGCTAATTGAAAAGGACTAGTGGGGTTTGAGGAGTAAGGACAGGATTGGGCAATGTTTGGAGAAGCCTCTTTTTTGAAGCATCTGTAGCCTTTGGATTATGTGTTTAGCAGAGAATGAAAAAAGAGAGCCATATCGCCTGCGTTCTGGGCACGGGCTGATGCTGTACCTGAGGGGAAAGACGTCCTCTGAGGGCGCTGAGGAAGGGCCAGCCTGGTATGGAGCCAAAACCTTCCCCAGAGAGCCAGGGAGGCAAGGAATCCCCTCCCAGGGTAACATCTGCGCACATCAGCATATACCAGCAACAACAGCGACCACCAGCAGGGGGTTTCTGAACCAGGGTGAGGTTCTGTTGTCAGCTCATTTGGAAAGGACAGCCCACAGCCTGGTCAGAACTTCAGTCCTGTGCTAGAAACTCCTCCTTGCTCTCACAATAAGGAAAATACTTTGGAGAAGCGGGGTTGGGGGGGGGAAGTCCCCTTTTGGTTTGGGGATCTGGTCGTGGTCTCAGCATCACCATTATTAGCTGTGTAGCTTCTGTGTGACATCAGAGACTTTACTTGACCTCTCTGTTCTTTATCTGGAAAGCAAAACTGGCAGCATTGGTATAGCACTTAGTGCACGTCAGGGGCTTCTGCAAGCACTTTGCTTTCTCATTAGTTGATCACAACAGCTTCGGGAACAAATGCAATTATCATCCTCGTGCTGTGGGTGAGGAGACTAAAGCACAGAGAGGTTAAGAAACTTGCTCAAGATCACACAGCTAGGAAGGAACAGAGTCAGAATTCAAACCCAGTTCCCGTGGCTCTAAACCCAGGTGCTCAGCCTCCACGCTGGGGGTCCTGGTGTAATGCTAAGAGGTATTGAGTGGCTTTTATTCTACTTGCTTTCCCATATTCATGGATTTAATCTTAACAATTCTTTGAAGTTGATGCTAATAGACATTCAGATGAAGGCACTGAGGCACAGAGAGGTAAAACACCTTGCCTAAAGCTACACAGCTAGAATTTGAGAGGGCTGGAATTTGAACTCAGGCCTTCAGGTTTGAGAGCAATCAATCAAGATGGAAAAAGAAACCACCAGAAAGGGGGCAGCTAGGAAGCAGGTGGCTGGTGACCAGGGTCAGAGCGGCATCTCTTGGTCCAGCGCTGTTGTGTGGGTTGGTTTGCGGTTGGGAGGTGGGGGGCTTGCTTCCCTTGGGACCAGAGCAGCGGATCAGTCCACCCACACCTCCCCACCATCCACGCTCAGCACAGCCAGCCCCTCGGTGTCCCTTCCCCTGTTAAGAGGCAGATTTCCCTGCTAGAGCCACAGAGGTAACACTCCGCCAACCGGTACGACCCTGCCCACCAAGGCCTAGGCTGATTCTGAACCTTTCCGGTGTCAGAATGACTTGGTGACCTCAGACAGTTCACCACCCCGCAAGAGAGTGGGGGAGCTGAGAAAATACATTCTGACAAAAAGCGGAAACCAACCTAAATCACATCCACCCTTAACTGTGTAATTTGTTGCCCCAACAGCCTATACTCACATGGAACAGGAGCCACACAGATACGGACTGGAAATTCTTTATTTTATCTGCAGGTGGTACCTAGTGTATAGAAGCACCCTCAGGCCCTGGTCGCAACTTCTCCCCGCCTCCCTGCCAGGGATTTGAGAGCTGAGCATCACAAATCTAAGTCCACTCTCCTGGAACACAAGGACCTTACCTGTCCTTGGAGCCCCTGGCACCCAGCACGGTGACTGGCACAGAGCAAGGGTCCGTGAACGTGTTCCAGGAGGGCTGGCGCTGGCCCCCCAGCCTTGGGTCCCCCCTGGAGACCTTCCAGTATGGCTGTGCAGGGCAGGGGAGCCAGTGCTGCTCTGGGCTTGGCCTTTGTCTGGGCCTGTCCCCTCCAGAGGCCAGCACAGCCACCACCTTCCCCTGGGGCTGCCTCCAGTGAGGACACTGGAGCCAGGGAGCTGGAGGTGGGTGTGCAGGGAGCAGGTTCACCAAGACACCCACCCCAGCCAGTCTCTGCTATTGCTTTTGTTGGGGTCTCACTGCTACCTCCCATGCCCGACACTTGAAACAGCCTGAACCTTCTGTCTGCTCAAGTTCATTTACATCATGGGGGTTAAAGCCAAGGGCTCAAAGCTTTCACCAGACCCCTAAAGGAGAGCAGTTCCAGGAAACTCAGATCCCTGATCCCCAAAGTCTGGGATCAGAGTACTGTTCAGAGAAGTCACCTGACATAGGGTTAGGGTTAGGGTTAGGGTTGGGATTAGGCACAATAAGATGACCTTGCGGTGAAATCCCCAGCTCTGATGCTAGGTTAGACAGATGCCTTTCTTTTCCTTCTCAAAGCAAACCAGACTCTCTGAGATGGAATAATGCCTCACACCGCTCAACACTCTCAACTCGGAGAGGACACGGGGCTGTGAACCTCCAGCAGGACCCAAGGGGTGGTGGGGCTGAGGGAGTAATTTTAGCCAGGATGATTCCTGAAATACTAGCATGACCAGCCATGGTATGATTTCATCAGAAATTTTTGTGTAGCCAGAATGGATAAAGAAGAAGTGGTATGTACATACAATGGAATACTATTCAGCCATAAAAAAGAATAAAATAATGCCATTTGCAGCAACATGGATGGACCTAGAGGTTGTCATTCTAAGTGAAGTAAACCAGAAAGAGAAAGAAGAATACCATATGATATCACTCATATGTAGAATCTAAAAAAGAAAAATTAAAAAAGGACACTATAAACTCATCTACAAAACAGAAACAGATTTTCAGACATAGTTAAGAATCTTCTGGTTACCAGGGAAAGGGGGTGGGAAGGGATAAATTTGGGTGTTTGAGATTTACAAATGTTAATCACTATAAGTAAAAATAGATATAAAACAAGTTTCTGCTGTATAGCACAGAGAACTATGTTCAATATTTTGTAACAATCTTTAATTTAAAAAATATTAAAATGAATATATATATGTATATGCATGACTGGGACATTGTGTTGTACACCAGAAATCAATACATTGTAAGTAATAATACTTCAATTTTAAAAAATGAAAAAAAATTATAATATTATCATATAGTAAATCTGTAGATGTGTGACTACCTTGAATTCTACAGAGAAAGATTTTTGCAGAAAATAAAGTCACCAATTAGACATAAATAGCCAACAGCATCCCAGGACATGGCCTCAGCCTAGCTTTCCTGCATATCACAGCAGGACACACTCACTCCCAACTCAAACCCTGAATGTTGGGTTGGTCCCCAGACTCGCCATTACCTGGGAGATGCAGGCTGCGGTGGAGGCGGGTATGGTTTTTGATGTGCAGCTTGTCTGACATCTTGAGGCCCTGCAGGGTCTACAGTGGCCCAGGGCTGCCACATCTGCTTGTCAGCCAGAAAGGAGGCACCACCATTCGCCACGTTCTCCCAGTGGGGCTCTGGGCCTGCAGAACAAAAGCATGCTGTGTAAAATGGGCATACTCTAAAACGTGACGACTGCCATTGAATTTCCCACAGTCCTTGACCTTCAGGGTCACATATTTGTGACTTGAAGGCTTGAGAAGCTCATTGCAGGGCTCAACTGTTGCATTGCTTTTGATTGGTTTAATCTAATTATGGCTTGTAGTTTTCTGTTCACTTTTCTCAAGGCCATGGGAAAAGGGACTAAATCATCCCCAACTACATCACCAGTGGCTCTAATGAAGGTAATTTTCCCAAAGATTATAAAACACTAGCTTCACTACACTCAGTGCCCCTGATATATGGGTTAAGTGTAGGTCATTAGATGTTCAAAGTTGTCCCCAAATGCACAGATATGTTAGTGACTTCAAAGTAAGTCAAACCTCATAAAGATTTCCCAAGAAAATGGAGAAAGAAATTGAAAAATATTCTAGACAGTTACAGAATGTTTTCTAATTATGCCGAGAGAAAATGTCTTAAATATCCTATTAAAAGTTGTTTCTGTTTACTACTCCCAAAATACTAAAACAGTATGACCTACAAATATTTTACATGCCTTTACAGAAATGTTCGTTAGCCACTTAACCTGCAAAAATGGAATACAAAAACTACTTCTAGTGAAGTTTAAGGTTTAGCTCTCCATGGTTTCTTGATTGGTTATCTTATTCATCTTACAATTTATTACTCTCAAAAAGGCAAAAATACATTGCATATATTAAAATGTTTTCTTTGTCCTACTGACTAGAGAAAAGTTTTTTATAGTTGTGAATTTAATTTTTTTTTAATTTTTTTGTGGGAGGAGGTAATTAAGTTTATTTATTTATTTCTTTTAGAGGAGGTACTGGGGATGGAACCCAGGACCTTGTACATACTAGTCATGTGTTCTACCACCTGAGCTATATCCTCCCCCTCTATAGTTGTAAATTTAGATCAGAACCATTATCGTCAATAACTAGAAAATGGGGGTAATAAATTTTCATTCAAAACTTGAGTTTATAAGGTAAATATATCCTGATCATTTACCAAATCAACTTGAAAGCCCCCCCTAAGTTTGAAAACTGTCTAATCAGGAGATGCCCCTAGCAGGACTGAGGGAAGCAAGACCTTGAAATCATCCAGACCCATAATGGAGCACTGGCTTTGCCGTTTACTGGGTGATCTTGGATGTGTCCTAATCTCTTTTATCATGTCAGCTGCCTAATTTGCAGAAATGTGGACTAGAGCACTGGTCACACAGGGCTATGGAGAGAATTAAATCAGGCCACGTTCACAGCGTCTGACTTATATTAGACTCTTGATTAGTTTCATTTCTCATTTCCATCTTCTTTTGTTAACTAAGAGTGGAAAGATCTAAATTGAATTCTAGGTCCCCCACTCTGCTCCCTACTTGGGTTACACCACTTCCGCTCTCTCTGGACCCCTCACTTGCAAAGGCAAGGATTACCATTTCAATTTTTTACCAGCCAGTTGCTGGGGCTTCTTCCCATCTCAGCCAGGACAGGTTATGGGGAAGCAGAAAATTGATTCACTGGGCAAACATGCTCGGGTCTCTGTGGACCAGTCTCCAACCTACATCATATTAGTTTCCTAGGGACCATAATCAATCGTCACAAACTGGGGTGGGGGGAGGGAGGGCTTCAAACAACAGAACCTTGCTCTCTCACAATTCTAAAGGACAGAAGTTCAAAATCAAGGTGTTGGCAGGTGCTCCCTCTGAAACCTGTAGGAGAGAATCCTTCTCACCTCTTCCAGCTTCTGGTGGCTGCTGGCAGCCTTGGCGTTGCTTGGCATGTAACTGCAGAATCTCAGTCTTTGCCTCCACATTGCAAGACCTTCTCCTGTGCATCTTCACATTGTCTTCTTCCTGTGTCTATCAATTTTCCTTTTCCAAGGACACCAGTCATAGGACTAGAGCTTATCCTAACCCAGTATCCCCTGGTCTTAACTTTCTTACTTCTGCAAAGACCCTATATCCTAATAAGGTCACAATCACAGAGAGTGGGTATTAGGACTTGAATGTATCTTTGGAGGGGACACAGTTTAACCCACAACAAGGGTGACTAGGGCCCTCAGAAAGCTCGCATCACAGAGAGAGACAGCAAACAGACCAAATTCAGAGCACAAAGGCGAGAGACCCTTGGCTCCTGTGCTCTGGGGCACTGAATGCCATCAGAGAATGGAGATGGCAACTGAGATTGGCAAAGCATATTTTTCCTTTTACCATCATCATTAACTTTACTAAATAACAATTTTCAAACAATTTGCAAAATTCAAGCAGAAAAACAGGACCACTTTGGGAATCCCAGTATCACTCTTCAGAGGTGATTTTTTTCTCATATAATTTTTTTATTGAAATGAAATTCATACCAAACAATTCACATTTCTAATGTATACAACGTAGTAGTTTTTAACACATTCACAGAATTGTGGAATCATCACCACTACCTCATGCTAGGACATCCACCACCCCAAAAGGAAACTCTGCCTGTGTTAGCAGTCCTTCCAAGATTCCCCCATCCCTGGCAATCACTAACCTACATCCTAACTCTACAGATTTCCTGTTACAGATATTTCATATAAGTGGAATTGTCTAAATATGGCTTTTCACATCCAGTTTCTTTTACTTGGCATAATGTTTTCAAGGTTCATTCATATTATGTCCTTTTTCTAGCTGTATAATATTCCATTGTATGGGTATCCTGTATTCTATTTATCCATTCATCAATTAATGGACATTTAGTTATTTCCACTTTTTTGGCTATTATAAATATCCTGCTAGGAATATGCATGTGGTAATTTTTGTGTGGGCATATGTTTTCAGTTCTTTTAACTATATACCTAGAAATGGGATTTCTGGGTCTTATGGTAACTCTATGTTTCAGTTTTTGAGGAAGTGCCAATACATCGTCCAAAGCTGTTGCACCATTTTACAAACCTACAGGCAATGAATGGGTTTCCAATTTCCCCACGTCCTCACCAACCCTTGTTATTGTCCACCTTTTGGATCATAGGCATCCTGGTGGGGGTGAAGTTGTAGCTCACTGAGGTTTTGATTTGCATTTCCTTAGTGACTAATGATGTTGAGCATCTTTTCATGTACTTATGAGTGATTTTTAAATCTTCTTTGAGGAACTCTCTTCAAATCCCTTGCCCATTTTTTAATTGGGTGTACTTTTGTTCACACAGATTTTGAACCCAGAAATAAAAATTCAAAGAGGGAGGTTTGGAAAGAAGCAGACTTATTATCTGATTAGCAGGCGTTTTCTGTGCAAAGGATCCCCACTCATTGAGGCCTGACCCCCTTTCTCCATGCCCCTGGCCACCGGGAAGTCAGGAGTCAGATGGAGAGGAGCCCAAAAGGTGAGCCCAGCACAAGTGCCATGAGAGAAACAAAGTGGATAGAACATTGCTATTTCCTCAAGTGGAAAGTAGGTGTCATTTGTTCATTTTAATTGGAAATAGAATCCCACTTTCTCGTCATTCTGCCTTCTGGTCAATTATCTGTCATGGAGAGGGTGGGGAGGTTTGCTTCTCCACCAGTTTGAGGGAGTAATTATCAGCCACAGTGGTGATGGCTACAGAACCATCTCGAAAAGTACATTCCCATGATGAAATACTGCCTTACACTGTCCTAAGAACACTCTTAAGCCAATTAAAGTGGCAGGAATTATGACAAATGCTGCAATTATGATTCAGGCAGACTGACGACAACCCATGAATCTTCCGCCGCGACTCCGGTCCTGGCGTCCCTCAGACTTATTTCTACGGTGAAACGATGTCTCGTTCTATTAAGTACATTTGGAGATCACTCAAATGCTGTGTTATGGGAAGTGTGGATTTGAGGTCATAGATTCTCAGCCACCAACTGCCGCCAGAAGGAAAGCACTAAAATGGGAAATTAAGCTTCACAGCCTACTCAGCTGTTCTGTGGCCATAGGAGTGGAAGGACGTCCCTGGCAGGGTGGTGGGTTGATTTTTTTTTTTCTCTCCACCTCATGCCTGCTCTTCCAACTGGCCCTGGAGAGAAGAATATAAATTTTGATATAATTGTCAAAAGCCTGAAGCTTGACTGGCTCCCTGTGCTATGATAACAGTCAGCTGAGAAAGTCACCTATTTGAAACTCACCACCTTCAAAAGGCTTTCAAAGTGCTCACCAAGGCTGATAGACTTAAGCCCTGCTGTGACTCCAGGGCAAAGAAGCCAGGAGCCAAGGGTCTGAGTGAGTGCATGAGGCAGACGACCCCACTGGTCATTGGATGGAAGATTCTAGAATCTGCACATGCAAATTATTACCGCTGTGTTGACCGATTCATTAACCACTGTAGACACACTTTCTCTTCTCCTTGTGTATTTCCTTCAGTGCAGGTCTTTCTATGGTCTTGTATGAGCCTCGAACTGATTAAAATGTTCTTTTCCAGACAGATGGCTACAAAATACCTAAATCTGTGCACCTTAAGCCACTCCCAGCAACAGGAAACTCATATCGATTTATTCCCTTCCAGTTCTTGCAGCTAAAAGTCTAAAATGTGTTGGCCTGCCTGAGTTCTTTCCGGAGGTTTTAGAAAGAATCTATTTTCTTGCCTTTTCTAATTTCTAGAGCCACCATAGTCCTTGGCTCGTGGCCCCATACTTCATCTTCAAAGCCATCAGTGTAGCATCTTCTGATCTCTCTCTCTGCTTCTGTCATCACATTACCTTTGACTTTTTCTGCCCATCCTGCCTTCCCCTTGTGATGACATTTAGGGCCCATCCAGTAAATCCAGGAGAATGTCCCCATGTCAACAGCCTTAACTTTATCCCACCTGCAAAGTCCCTTTTCACTGTAAGATGACACCCACTTGTTCTGAGGACTAGGATGTGGACATTTTGGGGGGGGTCTGTTAATCAGCCTGCCATATACTCCCCAACCTGAACACCAGGGAATTTGGGAGCCTCTCCCCCTTTGAAAGCATTTGCTTCTCACTTTGGAGGGGGAGACTGAGGAAAAATCCACCTGATGAGTAAACACTGGAAGGATGCTCAGACACTCCATCCCTGCCGTGGCGTTTCCTCTGCCAGAGGCAGCTATGGGCCCTGACACACAGTGATGTCAAAGCCCTAAGCCTCCTCTCTGTCTGTGGGAAGAGCTGAGAGCTTGCTGTCACCTCCAGCTATACCACTCACAGGTCACAGGCTGCATAATTTGGGGCCAACCACAGCTACACTGAGCATAGTTTCTGTAGCTACTGTCTCATCAACACATTTTGGGGACAGTGTCTTTCATACCGACCACAAAAGCTGACTGGGAGGAAGACTTTTGAGATAACTTATGTGAAGGGGCTTTTAGAAGTAAAATGATTGTTGAACATTATCTTCTTTGTCCCAACCACCCCCCTTGAGTTAGGGGAAAGGCAGATGTCTCCACTTATGGTGGAGAGAAATACAAGCGTCAAAGAATCAAGGCAGAGATAAGCCCCTGCCCTCGGGAACCCCTGCTTTTGGCGGTGGGGCCGATGGAGGTTCACACAGAAACAACCACAGGGTAAGAGTCAAAAAAGCTCTGTGAAAAGTGCTAAGTGCACACAGAATGCAGGCACGCCAACCAAGCTTCCCCAAGTGCTGCTCTGAATATGAGAAGACAGTGTCCAGGGCAGGGCCTTGGTAGAATCCTCATTGTTCTCTGCAAGTTTTGTACACAGTGGATGCTCAAAAAGTATTCACTTGGTATCAAACCACAGACAGTAAGTGAAGCCAGAAAAAAAATTGGGACTATTTGTAAGATGACTCAAGCAAAATAGGGATGTAATTTGATCCAGAATATCTGGGAGACTGAAGCCAAAGAGTTAAGTTCAAATAGCCAGACTGTGTAGAAGGGACCCTGGTTATCTGAGAAGTGGAGGGCTGAGTAAGGAAGTAGAAGATGTCATAAACAAGAACATCCCCCAGAGAGCTGGATACTTTTAATAATTGGTCCACCCGCTATCACCAACGTCTGTCTCCCCCAACCCTCATCAACCCCCAATAGAGGCGTTAAATCCTTTGTCGTCGAGTCTCTGCATCATGGATGCTGCCTGGTACTCATCACAAGTGGGTGACAGAGGGAAATGTGAAATCCTGCAATAGAGGCAGGATTTCACAAAGTCAATCAATGGCGATCAAGTGGGTTGGAAATCTCCCATCACAGGGGAAATCATTGATATATGACAGCTTGGCAGAGATGGGCCCTTGACAACCAAAGAGAGGTGATGATGGAGAAGATGGCAAAGAGGAGGTACCTTCAGAGAGAATCAGAGGTTATCCAGAGCCCTTGGAGAAGCAAAGCTTCTGCATGTTTCTGCAGTGCTGGCCCTGTTTATGACCTTCCTGATACTCTCACTATATAAAATGAAGGCATCTAAAAGTAAAATAAAATAAAATAAAATAAAATAAAATAAAATAAAAGGTGATCTGATTGCACTAACATACAGTGTTGCCAGAAAAATCACGCCAGTGAAAAATAATCAACACTTAATTCTTGCTTTTTTCCTAAGAATTTGTGCATAGTTGAAGTTATAACCAAAACATGTTCTAATCGAGGAGATATAGCTCAGTGGTAGAGCACGTGTTCAGCATACACGAGGCTTTGGGTTCAATCCCCAGTACCTCCATAAATAAATAAATAAATAAACCTAATTACCTCCCCTGCCCTCCCAAAACAAAGCTAAGGAGTGTGAAAAAGAAGGTATTTTTAAAAAAGCATGTTCAGTGGAAGATAATGTAAACTTATTTACAGAGTTTTTGTTTCAGTTTTCAAGATCAAGTCTCAACAACCATACTTTTCTTTTCTTTTTTTTTCCCCCACTATTCAGCCTGAAGTGTTGGTCCCCATTTTATTTAAGCGGATTCCCTCGTGGCCCTTCCCCAGCCTGATGAGGGCTTCCCACCCTCCATCCTCCCCACCCACCATCCCATGTGAGATCAGTGGTACCTTGGCCAGCAGTCAGCACACGCCCTGCCCAGGTACCTACGAAGAAGTCTCTACTCCAGCAAAGCTGGGCAGTTTGTTCCGGGCAAATCTTCCTTTTGCTCTTGGAGAATGCTCCAATTCCAATTTATTTTAAGACTAGCTGAGACTTATAGCAAAGGAATGAGCCTCTTCTTAACAACGTCTAGGATAAATTTGTCAGCAGCTCTTGGTGCCCTCTTAGGGGTGATAAGTCCAAGATTTAAAAGCTAAAGGGGTTTGGGTGCCTCTCTTAGCAAAAGCCACATTTCCACAGGAATTTTTAAAGGAAAAAAAAACCATAAAAGGGTAACTTTAAAATAGAGCTAGGGAGAAGAATCTATTGTGATAGTGCTCCCTTGAAATTAGGACTTTTGAGGGAAATACTCAAACCAAACCACATTTTTTGAAATATAAGTGATGGGTAATCAGTAATCCTTCTCCATCTCGTGTAAGACATTGAGCAGAAGTTCCAGAAATAAGCAAGTTATTTGGGGAGAACTTGGGACCAATATTTCAGTAGATATTTTCTAGGTGTATGTTCTTTTCTACAAGATGGAAATATTTCATGTCTTTATATATAAAGTTTTGTGATCCAAACTGCAGTTGGCTGAGCTGTTACTTCTTCCACCCCAAGAAGAAGAGCGTGCTCTGGCCTGTTGGCCATAATTACTGCTTGGAGGGGGCTCACCTTCTCAAGGGACCAAGAGGAGGAATGGTCATCCTTGGAACACCTTTCCTCACCTGCCCCCACCACCCAGCCCTTCCCCTGAAAATACACAAACCTTGCTGCTGTTAAAGAGAAAATTATCCAATGGCACTTGTTAAAGAACAGTAAGGTGGACTTGCTTCAAGGAGGGCTGTCGCCATAGGCATACACAGAGGCTACCGCGGTGGGGTCTTGCAGGGGAAAGAGAAGTTGGGCTCGACTCCGAGTGCAGCGTGGGCAAGTGGGAATTGCAGCCAAGGAGGATGGGGAATTGCTAAGAGGAAACATCAGGAGTGAGGGGGAGTTCTGGCTAAAGTGACCTAACAGGATTCTTGCTGAAGGCTGACAGGGATGATCAGACATCCCCTGGGGGGCCATGGAGGAACCTGATCAGATAAGGAGGGTAATTAGATATCAGTGGATCGGGAGCACTTCTGGTTCTGGTTAAACTGAGTTAACAGAATCCTTGCTAAGATTGGATAATGCAGGGATAAACACAGAAGTACAAAAGTCAAGACCTAGATGAAAAAGAGCACAGGGGACCCCAAGTGGAGTTTGGTCAAGGAGAGAATCTTTGTTGCACCAGCCTCCCTGTTTCTGGCTTCTCCTGCCCCTGACCCTTGTCTTCTTCTCCCCCTTCCCACCCCATTGCTGGAGCCTGAGCCCCCCTATGACAGATAACTAGCCAAGGTGCTGCCCCTCCAAGAAGTGCTATGCTTTTTCTTAACAGCTTTATTGAGATATAATTCACATACCATACAATTTATTCATTTAAAGTGGATAGATCATTGGGTTTAGTATATTCTCAGATATGTGCAACCATCACTGATGTCAATTTTAGAAGATTTTTATCAACTCAAAAAGAAATCTCAAACTCTTTACCTATCACCTCCCCATCTCCAGTGTCCCCCAGCCCTAAGCAACCACTGACAGATTTCTTACTGTCTCAACAGATTTCCCTGTTCTGGACTTTTATGTGAATATAATCATACAATGTGTGCTCCTTTTTGACTGGCTTCTTTCACAGAGCATGTTTGCCCATCCATGTTGTAGCGTGTATCAACTCTTCATTCTTTTTATGACTGGATTATACTCCATTGTATGGATAGACCATGTTTTAGTTATCCATTTGTCAGCTGATGGACATTTGGATCTTTTCCATCTTTTGGCTATTGTGAATAATGCTGTGATGAACATCATTCTGTGAGTTCTTGTGTGGATGTAGGTTTAATTTCTCTTGGGACAGCACCATGATTTAGCCACATTCAAGTGCACAATTTCCAAAAAGACTTCTTAAGGAGATGCCAGCGGTAGGACTCATGAGACATGGGGTCTACAGGGAGGAAGATTCAAGGCAAAGACAGAGCCTTTTCTGGGTCTCCCCAGACCCCATGTGTATGTCTGCCTTCCCTACTTGTGACGGAAGCACAGGGTAAGGGTTTGGAAAAAGAGGAACAACCACTTGCTGACCACTGTTCCAAGACCAGTAACTTCTGTTTCTGGGTTTCTGCTTCTTCATCTCTAAATCAGTACTAAAAATAGATAGACTTTATAGAATTGTTGTATTATTAGAACGATGTAAGAGGGAACTCTCAGCACAGTGCCCAGTATAGAGCAGTAACTTAATAGGTTATCAATTAGGAAGCTCTCAACTACAGCTGAGGAATTGTCTGACTAACGTGACTTGAATACTCAGGGATCGTTGATAAATCACACATACGAGACGTTCAGAGCTCCGCAGCTGTAGATACTCTGGGCTGTCATGAGTCCATTTCCCTTTGCTTTTCTTGGCCTTCTCTTGGAGCTAAGATGGCTGACATGGCTCCACACATCATATCCTGCCTCACCCAGATTCAAAAGCAGGAAGGAGCAGGAAGAGTCTTCTCCTCTCTCATTTTATCCCCACCCACTTCATCTGCCAACTTTCCCTCAGGAATGGAAAACATAGCCAAGCCCTAGTTGTAAGGCTGGAAAAGTGGATGTCTGGCACTTGAAATTTCTGTTGTGGATGGTAGACCCAAAAGGGGAAAAAAAAGAGGTAGAGAAATGTCTGTCGGTAGCAAGTCAACAATGTCACCATTTTGTTTTTATTATTGGTAAAATCCTGTGTCATGGAAATGCAACTACATAAATTGTTGATTCTGAAACTTATATTCTATTGCCCATTTACATCCAACGGTGGGTTTCACAAACTGTCACGACTACACAAGCAATCTCACTTTTTTACTGTTTGCATCTCACACCCAAATCCTTCTGCACTGTAGCTCCTAAAAGGCACAAAAGAGAATCCAGAGAAGACACCTTATCGCCAGCTGCAGCCACGCAGATGAATAACATACGGGTTCGGTGTCTGGTAATGAGACCTGACTGGGGTTGGGGAGGGTCCTCTTTTGAAAATGACCTTAAATCTCAGTGTCAGAACCAGGAGGTCTCTCAGAGACCATCTCATCCAAGTACTTCACTTTGTGTGGGGAAGAACAAAGCTAGAATTAGACCCAAATACTTCTGAATGAAGCGAAGGTTGGTTCTGTCTGTGGCCACTCACGCCAGGCTACTGGCCTTGAACCTGCCACCTTAGACTTCCAAAACAGCCAGCCACTTTGCGCCTTGACACTGAAGTCAATCTTTCCTTGGGTTCATGGGCTTAATCTATTTTAATGGATTAATCCATCTTAATATCACTTTAATTTTGCTTAGTCTCCAACACACCAAGCTCCTAAGAGAGAGAAAGGGGAGGGTCATTGATCCAGCTAAGAGCAAATCCTTCAGTTTGCTGACACATCTTGGAACCTTTTCACTTCCATGCAATATCCATAAAAAAGACAGGAAGAAAGATCCAGACGCAACCTTGTGTTAAGGCAAACATAAACCCCACTTTGTGGCCCCGAAGAATGAACAATAGCCAATCAGAGTTCTATTCTGTCACAGAAGACCCTAGCCTTTCTCATGTTGTTTTTAAAAGGTTGTCCCTTCATCTCAGTATTCCACAGAACTTATAATTTTTCTACATCTTAAATGCAAGGAGCAAGATAAGACTACATCGTACTGCATTAAAACAGGAAGAAATCTCAGGGGGTTCACACCTAGGAAAATCTCTTAACCCCTTATGGCTCTATTTCCTGATCTATAAAACAGGCATAATAAAATTACACCCACCCAGCAAGAGATAATTATTTAATTTTCTTTCTTTTCTTTTTTTAAACTACAAAAGATTGTGATTGAATTCCATCTGGCGATCTCCCCTTCCCACAGGCCTAACTCAAGGAACTTCCACTGTCCTTCTTAGAAATGGAACCCTGCTCTGAGGGCTAATGTAGCCTCTTCCTGTCCTAATTTCACCCCAGCACCTCCTGCTGTACCAGCTGTAAATCACAAATGGGAAAGTTTCCATAAAGTGACCTTTCATCTTCCCACAGGCGTCGTGGGGAAAATGTCTCCACGTGAACCAGTCTTCCAGATAACAGAATTCACCCCTTAATAGTGCCAACACTTTGGTGTCATTTTATTATCTGGATGGAAATTTTTCTAAAATATGTTACATGTCTCCCCACCTCCTATAGGTAGAGTTCAGACTGAGAATAATTTAACCTTCTGTCTGTGATTCTGTGTCCGTATTATGGACATACTTTAACCTAAGACATAGAGTTATGTTTGAATTTTAGTTTTGCTGTTTCCAACTTCAAATCAGCCACACCTGCCTCTAAGCCCTAGAAGAGTAGGGTTTATATGATCACTACCCAGACATTGAACCCACTCATAGACAGACTTGCATCCCTCCCATGGATACCCACTGCCTTAATTTTTCTAATGTTATTAAATAGCAGATACAGACACAAAATAAGTATACTGTTGAAAAGTCATTTGAAATAATTAGGAAATCAACATTAACTAGGCATCTGCTTTCACCAGCCTTCAGTGTAAGCACTTCATCTGTATTATTTCACCTAGCTGCTAAAACAACCCTTTGAGGTGGGAATTATTTCACTATTTTCACTTTATAGACGAGGAAACTGAGACACGAGGGGTTCAGGGATTGACACAAAGTCAGACAGCCAAGAAGAAGATCTTAACTTCCAACTCAGACAGTCTGTTCCAGAGACGTCACCTCTATTAACCAGTCTCTGTGACTGGGGATCACAGCCTACAGTTGTGGGGAAAAAACGAATTTAACAAAATAAATTTAACCAACACTGTAAAAAAGAAATTGAAATAGGGAAAAAGAGAATAGAGAATCTTTCAGTGTAGAGTATATGGTAGATTAGAAAGAATTATTCTGTGAAATTTTGGTTTGAGTCTACACACACACATATTCACGAGTGCATGCATATCTAAGTATATCCGCTGAATCATGATAAAAAATATATTTCTTACTGTGAGGTATTGTCCCAAAGTTTGAAAAACAATGTGCTAAACTCTATGGCTTTATTTTAGTGGATAGAGGATCTTTTACTTTCATAAATGTATGATTTCCCACCTTCCATTTATGATAAGGGAAGGTAGTGTTCATTTACTTCAAGCCAGAGTCCACATCAAATGACAAGTCAGGCACTAGCCAAGCCGTCCTTGCCTAAGCTGTGTGGTGATGTGTTTAAGTCCTCACCAGAGTCTAAACCCCAGCTTCTGAACTTCCCACTTGGCCAACCTACTTAACCTCCTTGAGTGCCCTGTTCCCCTGGAACTAGCATCTCCCTTGCATGGTTCCGGCCAGGACTAAATGCGATGAAGCACTTCATGTGTTTAGTAGAGAGCCTGGCACTTAGTAAGGCTTCAAGACGAGGCAGCCCTTGCTTCCTTAACCAAACTCTTCGCTTCAGAGCAGATGTACCCAGAAAGTGGTGGCTTTGGATTCTGTGGTGTCTACCTGTGTCGTCTCAGCTCACAGCTGGAGATGTGGGGAGAGGGAGGTGACTCGGTGTGGCAGATGTGGTCACCTTCATGAGGCAGCTGCACTGACACCCATTCACAGCCTGCACACTATTTCTTCATGAATGAATGAAATAACCTGCTCTGTTTGACAAGAGAAACCAACCTCTCAAACAGAATGGATAGGGAACATTCTAGAAGTAACACTTAAACCATGGAGGTTTTCTAACCCTAAGTCCCTTCCAACTTTCTTGGGATTAGGCCATCCCATCCTGATATATAGAAAGGATGACTTTTTCCAGGTTCTAATGGGGTAAACATGGAGTTGACAGACCTTCCCCAATCAGGCTTTCAGTGACTCTGAAAGAATGAACAAAGTTCCCAGTGGGAAGCCTTACCTTGTGCAGCAGTCGGCACCTCCAGAGAAGGGGCTCATGACCTTGCTTTGGATCAGGCCTCATACATCACAGGGCCTTGGTCGTCCTACTTTGTGGAAGTGGCCAAACCCCCAGGAACCCAAGAGAATCTCCATGTAGGAAGCAGTAGCAGTGACCTTCAGTCCAGAGTTTACAGATGTGCTTCTGTGTGGACTGTCTCATGAAACCTTGACTGGAAAACGCCTTTTGATTAGAGTGGACAGATACTCCCACTGTCAAGAAGATGCAAAGGGCACAGGACTTCAGTGTCCTTATGTGATGGTGGGGAAATAACCTATCCTCATGGGATGCATGTTCCTAATCTGCAAAATTCAGTAATAACTAAACCTATTGTGAGGATTAAATGAGACAACCATCATAAAGCCCTTAGCATGGAGTAGATGCTCCGTCAACCTTAGCCGCTTCCTCCCTCACCTTCCCCCTCCCTGCACTCCAGGACTCCAGAATCTGTGCTCCTCCCAAAACATTGCAGAAAGTCTGGCTTTGTTGCTTGCAAATTTTTAACATCATTCTCTTCAAAGAGATGGGCAAAAAGAGGCATCGTGGTTCTTTTCACAGTACGCCACCAGGGTGAAGGCAGAGAGGGGACTGAGCTCAAAGACCAACAATAATCAACTTGGTGATTGATCTGGGCAACTGGTGGCCCAGCCAGTGTACGAACTGAGCCCACAGAGCTGGGATAGCACAGCGAGTTGGGCAGGGTTTGCCGGAGATGCAGGGGCTGTGTCTAAGGACACAATCAGTCACAAGGCAGTAGACAGATGGATGGCAGCTGACACAGCAGCATCCATGGCCCGGCCAGGGACCAAAGTATTTCTTCACTTGCTTTCTCTTATTTTATCATGAACCTGCTGGCTGAGCCTAGGAGGCCACACACCTCCATGTATTCACTGGCAACTAAATGGACCAAATCACAGCGCAATCATGGATGGATAAAGTCACATCTCTCTCATATCAACAAAAAGTCCCCACCTAATTCATATGAAGAAAGTAAGGTGGGATTAAATAGGGGCATTTTAAAAGCTGGCTTAAAAAATTACTTCAGTCTTTGCCAACAGATTAGAGAAGAAGTGCAGATGGTTCTGTTTCACTGGCCTGTCACCTTGGAGAATTACAAAAACAAAGGCAGGTGGGAAATAAAATCTCCCATCAAGAAAAACCTCTTCAAATATTAGACCGCTATGGTCCACACCATCCTGGAATTATATTTTCTTTCATGCGCCTTGGCTCTCTTTTGTTAAGGTCATTTATGCCAATACAAATACTGTTGTTCCAGGCTGCCAGCCCATCTCTAAAGGTACTCTTGAAACTCTTCTTTCTTCTTGTTAAAGGGCACTATGTTTGTCCCCACCTCACCCCAGCCCTGCTCCAGAACCCTAGCAAACCTGGCCTCCAGCTTACAGCCCATAGAGCCACCGTGGGGGTCGGCCATGTGATAAGCCCACTTCGGTCTGGGTCCTCAAACCCCAGATCAGAGGCATTCGGGCAACACGGTCATTTCTCTTCATTTTAGAATACACAAGGAAATGTTTTGTGTATTTCTTTTTTTTAATGTAAGGTTAATCAGAAACTGCCCTAGAGGAGTGAGAAAAAGCTGGAGACATGTCCAAGGACAGAGTCTTCCCGCGACCTCATGGCTGGTCCAGAGGACGCTGTGTGGCCGGAGGACAAGGTCCCTCTCGGGGCTGGTGTTCCAACAGCACCATGGAGCCAACACTGTGAGGAGGCCCCCAGTTGGACT
Organism: Camelus bactrianus; assembly: GCF_048773025.1. Taxonomy (NCBI): domain Eukaryota; kingdom Metazoa; phylum Chordata; class Mammalia; order Artiodactyla; family Camelidae; genus Camelus; species Camelus bactrianus. Next base: position 6,735,519 of record NC_133539.1, read on the forward strand.
GTGAGACAAATTTAAAAATAGACGGTAAAGAGCTAGCAAAGGAGAAATCACAACATAAATTGGCTTTTGCAACCCAACTGTGAGAAACAGTGGGAAGTAATGGAAATGTAATTGTGGAGCCCTTGGATGAGGTATTAAACTTTGAACAGAAAGGATTCACATTAGCAAACACCAGTGTGATCCTTTGGGGCAGGGTGGTGGGGAAGGATGGTTTTGATTTGATTAGCTTGACTGTTTCAGCCCTGTTTGCAAAGTTCTCTCCAAATGCTTACAAAGGTCAGGGGGGAGGGAAGAAGTTATCTAGCAAACTACTGCTCTTGCATTTTGAAGAGACTAGAGCCACAATCCCCTCAGTCACATGCAGGTCACCTACGGTCATCAGAGATCCACCTTGGTTCTAATCGCTTGGTTTCATCACACAGACTGATGCAGCCTGACGGTTCAATGCAGCTAAAAGTTTCAGTCCTGACTCTGCTGCCTGAGGTCTGCAAGCCTTGGGCAAGGCATTTAATGGCTCTACACCTCAGGCTGTTCATCTATGAAATGGGGATAGTAACTGTGCCTGGAGCACAGGGCTACTTTGAGAACCATGTTAAGAGAATACATGTAAAATATTCAGTGACGCTGCCTGGCAAAAAGAGGGCAACAATCAATGCTGGTTATTGCTTTTCAGGTTTGTGGGCATTAAATGGCAGGCAAGCAGCACTCCCTCATTGCTGCTTCCCTATTTTTCTTTATCTCCTTTTGATAAGAGCATCTCAGGAATGGATATCTTCTCCCTGATGCAGTCAAAGCTGAAGAAGACATGCCTGCTAATCACAATTCAAGGAGTCCCAACCCAGTGCCCCAAGAAACCACAAAGAGAGACACTGATTTTAAACACAGCCATCAGAAATGGAAAGACTAGACTGGTCACATTGGAGACTAGACTGCAGTCCATTCCCAAACTTTCGAGAACCTCAGAATGGTCCCTCCCCACCCTGTATTGACCTCCAGCCCTTCCCTCATCCCATCACTCACACACCTGGATTTTTGCAGTGGCCTTGGAGTTCACAAGTGCTGTACCAGTGTTTAGACCCATTAGTCTTACCCTCGGACCACAAGCAAATGGATATGTGCCCAAAGTGACCCAAGATACTAAAGTTCTGAGCCAGAGGAAAGTTACATTTACGTGCATCACTTAGGAACACCTTTGGCTGTGAATAACAGAGAAGCTTATGGACAGTGGGCTAAACCATAGGAAGGAGTATGCTTTTGTCACATAACATGAATTTGGGGGTAGGAGTGATTGGTACTGATTCCACCACCCAAAGTTTCCATCCAAAGACCTAGACTCTTCCTTTCATCTCTGCCAAACTTAGCAAGTAAACCTTTCGTCCTCAAGTTTGTCATCCCCAGGCTCAGCCTGCCATAACAAAATACCATAGCCTGGAAGGCTTAAACAATGGAGATTAATTTTCTCATAGTTCTAGAGGCTGAAAGTCTGAGATCGGGGTGCCGGCGTGGTTGGGTTCTGGGAAGGGCTCTCTTCTCAGCTTGCAGACAGCCACCTTCTTGTTTTGGGTTCACATGGTCTTTTTTTGGTGTGTGTTTATGGGGGATGGGGTGAGAGAAGAGACAGAGAGAGCTCTCACTTCCTGTTCTTATAAGGTCACAAATCCTATCAGATTAGAAACAGACTCTTATGACTTCATTAACTTTAATTACCTCCTAAAAAGCCTCATTTCCAAATACAGTCACATACAGTCAAATACAGTTAAAACTTCAGCATAAATTCTGGGGAACACAATTCAGTCCACAATAGGGGGAAAAAGTGGATGCCATAATCCAAGCATTGCAATTCTGACAGGAAGGAGAAAGGAGTGCAAAAACTGTATGTCCCTTTTTCAGGAAAGAACTCCTTGGGTGACTTCCACTTATCTCCCATGGTCATCCCCAGCAACAAGGAAGACTTGGAAGTGAGAGGGAGGTGACTGGGGAGGAAGAGGCTGGACTTGGTTCTGTATGCAGTATGCCAAAGTTGATGTAACTGTTTACCATGATTTTCTTGAGAGGAGTGAAATGGTAAAGCTTCCAGAAGAAGCTTCAGTCTTTTTGATGATGATTCTCCAATGAGGGTTATTTTTCCTTTAAGGAGTTCTTGATAGATTAGCAGAAGAACCTCTCTTTGGCATTATACTAGTCAGTGTTGGCTGCAAAACAAACACCCCCAAAGTTAGTAATTCAGTGGTTTAGCAAATTTGAGTTGGGCTTCTCTAGATGATTCTCCTCCAGTCTTGATGGGAGTCACACATGTATCCAGGTCAGCTATCAAGTTGGCAGAGACTGAGTGGTTTGTCTCTGCTCCACGTGGTCTCTCATCCTCCAGCAGGCTGGCATGGGCTCATTTCTGAGAGAGGAAGCGAACTGGCAGCTTCACCTCTGCCACATTCTGTTGGCCAAAATAAATCACAAAGTCAGCCCAGATTCAAGGTAGGGGTTTTGGGGAGAAGACTCTATCTCTTATTGGACAAAGCTGCAAAGTCACATTGTAAAGATCATGAATACAGGGGGCGTTTTTACAATCAATCATCGGTACATCAGTCACATTGTAGGAAGCAGGGGAATAAGTGTGGAGGCAAGAGTAAGAAGGATGTTCTAAATCAGTATTTTGTCGAGTTATCTTAATATCACTCCCAAATCAAATTAAAGTGAACATTCTACACTATATCAAAAAGATAAAATAAAAAGAAGCACCATGTTCTATGACTAGCTTCTGGAATGGGGCCCAAATTCTGTTATATCTTTATATAGTCACCTCTCTTGATCAAAGCAAGAATGACAAGCACTTTGATGAATATTGTTTGTCTAAAATTAATGCAGAACCCCGGAGGAAAACTGGGAATCCACAAGCAGCTTCATTAAGTGATCCATCAGCATGAGTGGTATTAAAACTGCATGCGTGAATGCCTCGAGCAGTAACAGATCTTTCTTCTCATCTTCTCGTGTCTGCCCACGACTGGTACTTGAGAAATGGGAAAGCTAGATTTTAATCACATTAGCTTTCTGTCCCTGACCTTAAAAAAGAGGTCTCTCCACCTGGGATGGGAATAACACCGGGATGAGGGCAGAGATGACCCAACCGCATTATTCTTAATTAAAGTCACTGCGATGGAACCATGGCCTTAAGGAAAACATTTCTGACCTTCCCAGGACTAGGCTCAAACTTTAATGCATATTCCTCATGGTTCTCCTGCCAGTTCTTTCTTGCTTTAAAATCTGTACCCTGATTTTTGGGGGGGAAGCCAGTTCCATTTTGCTTTCAAAACTAATCAGTATTAGACTCCCAAGGGGGAGGCAGGCACCGCCTTTTCTGTTTTATTCCCAGCATGGCTGTGTCCATTAAAAGTCACTGCAGGTCCCCAGAGAAATAAGTTCATTTATTGGGGGATTCCAAGGCAGGGGCCCATCCTCTTGGACACACAACATAAAAATTCCACGTGTGTGACTCAGAAAGAAAAGGCAGTCAGACCTTCTCTTTCTTTCAGAGCAAAAGAAGTGTCCTGGCATTCTGCGGTGTTCCCCAGTGTGGAACCAGTCAGCATGCTTCACAAGACACCCATCAGAAGCAGGATAAGCACACCCCGGGCCTGCCTCCCAAAAGGTCTCCCGGGAACCACCGTGTCCAGGGATGCAGAGCTTCCTGCCCATCAGGAAGCCGTTGTGCTTCAACCACCCCCACCCACGCTCCTCCCAGGCTCAGATCAACTCAAGGGGGCACCAAGCAAGCTTGTAGACAGCTTTAGATAGGTTCATACACAGATGATGGGAGAACACTCCAGCACCTTGTTCATTTGTTGCCTTTTAAACTATATTCTCAGATGCTGGCCTGGATTCAAGGTAAAGGACCAAAGAGAACAGAATCCAGGTCAACCAAGACCAGAATTTAAAAATAGTCCATCAGCCATGATTTAGGGTACACATTTGTTAGGTCCTACTATGCGCGAAGCAATCTCTGTGAGGTGCTCTCAGGGGAACCCTGTTTTTTTAAGGATCTTACGCTCTACTCAGAGACATAAAATATAGACACAGAGAAAGGAACTGTCGACAATCACAGCTAAGATGTTTACCCATCATATATTGACTGAATGCTTATCGGCTGCCAAGATCACATTATTCACATTGTCCCGTCTAGTCCTCACGACTGCCTCATTTTAAAATGAAGAGAGCATGATGCAAAGAAATTAGGCAAGATGTCCAGGGCCACACTGCTAGTACGTGGCAGATCTGAGAACCAAACTCCACTTAACTTCACTCCAAAGCTCCGTCTCTTTCCCCCCACATTAGAACGGCAGCAGGCATCAGCCGAGCGGAGATGCGGGTGGAGAAGTGGACCCAGGCTCCGCACGTGGCCTTCGAGCCATCACAGTTGGGGTGACTGCACCCCTACATGTTGGCTTCCTGCTCAGCTGAACTGTGAGGTAGACAAAGGTGACCAGAGTCTGATGCCCCACGTGGAACAGGAAGAACTTGACTCATCTAAGTGCTGGCCACATTCTAATACTAAGAATACTGTGTTATATACACTCAACAGTTTGTTAAGAGGGTAGATTTCATGCTAAATGTTCTTACCACAGTAAAACAAATTTTTAAAAAAAATTTTTTAACAAGAAGACCCTTGGCCCTACATCGTACCCCGTGTGGCAGATAATACTTCCAGTTTAAGTGCAATGGGCCAAGCGTAACACTGAGATGGAAAGCATTATGACCCCAGGAGGGCAAGGAGTTGCATCTCCCATGTCATCACCAACTCCAGCTGATTAATACTGATTGCCTGGAGGGCTGGGCTGACAGCGGTTGTAGGCACACGTGAGGGGTCATCAGGGAAGAGCACTGTGCTTGTTAGCAACACCTGCCATGGAGGAGGGTCAGAGAGGTGTCACATTTTTACTAACTACTTCATGATCCTTGGGCAATGGCCACCATGTTTTCATCCCCTCTACTTCTGGTGTGACCTTCAGCAAGGAAATTTAAGTTTCTGACCCCTAGTTTCTTCACCTGTAAAATAAACAAACTTTCCCCAAAGATTTGTTTTGGAGATTAAAAAAATAATGTTATATGGACTGAAAATTTGTGTCTCCACAAAATGTACCTGTTGCAGTCCTTAACCCCCAGTGTGAAAGTACTGGGAGGTGGGGCCTCTGGGAGGTGATTAGTTTCATACGAAGTCGTGAGGGTGGAGCCCCCCAGGATGGGACTGGTGTCCTGAAAGGAAGAGGAAAGGATACCTGTGAGGACACAGGGAGAAGGCGGTAGTCCGCAGGCCAGGAGGAGGGCCCTCACCAAGAACCAAGTCTGCCGGCACCTTGACCTCGGACCTCCCAGCCTCCAGAACTCTGAGAAATAAATGCTGTTGTTTAAGCCCTGAGCCCACGGCATTTTGTTAGAGCAGCCAGAGCTATGCCAAGTATGTAAAGCACTCTGCATGTTGCCTCCTCCTGTCTGGTAAGCACTCAACAGGTGACAGAGGTGGCTTTTCTCTGTTACTAGCACATGCTAACTAATGCACGTGTTGTTCTGTGTTAACAACGTGTAAAGAACATGTAGCAATGATGGAAAAACCCGTGCGCTGAGCTCATGCAACTTCCCTGCACTGGCATTCCCAGCTGTTAAGACATGGATGCCTGTGAATCACGGGAGAGCAACAGTGAGTCTTTGGAGGCTGCCACGCGGTTTACCTAGGAACAGTCCTAGTCTGAAATCTCCTTTTAAATGTGCTTTGAACATTTTCTAAAATGCTCAGAACTTACTTGTAACCTAAGTTCTCCTGATGCTTCTTACCCTTGGGTGCATATAGAACCATGTTAACCATGAGAATGGAGATCCACTGATTCTCACCGCAGGTCCCCATGCTGACTCTCAGCCTCCATCCATGCCCTGTCAGCTCTCCGGGAGACAGGTGACAGTCTCAGGGGAAACTGCTGCCCTTGGGGCTCTGTGGTCTAAGGAGGTGCCCCCTTCACAACCTTAGTTTTGCCAAAAGGGTAGATATGAATCTGGGGGTTCTTGGGAGATATACCCACAGAATAGTCCCAAACTGTGCCAGAATCACACGTCCCCATGATGACTGAGGCTTAGAAGAGTTAAGATACATGTGAATTTCTGGAGGAAAATAATAAATCCATCTAGAAGGACCATTTTTTGAGAATCTTGGGAGCATTTCTAACAGGCAAGTCATATCAAGCAGATGGAGGATCTGGGGTGCTGGCTGGGAAGTTTAACACCCAGCTCTGCCAGCAGTTCTCACTTCCCCAGAGCCAGGCAGGCGCACGCTCTGTGCTGAGAAGCGCAGGCCGGGCCACCGGACCTCTGAGCAGCAGAATGAGTGACAGAGATCGGCCTCAGGACGTCCACTCTGACTCAGCACAGTGTAATAGCTCACAAACTCACTGGGTGTCAGGATGCTAAGGGAGGCCCTAGGCTAACCAGAATGAGGCACCTGCCCTGAGGGACAGTTGTGAAATCAAATACCTGTAATATGGGGCCGTTTGCTTCCCAGGGCGGCAGTAACAAATTGCACAAACTTGGTGGCTGAAAACAACAGAAATTGATCCTCTCCCAGTTCTGGAGGCCGGAAATCCAAAATCAAGTTGTCATCAGGGCCTCACTGCCTCCAAAGCCCCTAGAGGAGAACCTGCTTTGCCTCCTCTAGTCTCTGGTGGCTTCTGGCATTCCTTGGTTTGTGGCCATGTCGCTCCCCTCTCTGCCTCTGTCTTCCCATGGCTGCTTCTCTCAGTCTCTGTGCCCCTTCCTCTCCTCAAAAGGACAATTAAAAAATCCAGGATGATCTTATCTCAAGATACTTAATTAAATCTGCAAAGACTCTATTTCCATTAAGTCATATTCTGAGGTCCTAGATGGACATGCCTTTGGGAGGCACTGTTCATGCCGCTACACATGGCCGTTGTAAGCCCAGACTTCCTCTAGCATCAGAGGCAGAGGGCTGGGTCTGACTGTGAGTGGGAGGGTCCACGGACAGAGCAGTCTTCCAGCAGGTCCTTGCAATAGGGCCCCCAGGTGGGCACAAGGAGGAGTCATGGGCAGGAAGGGAGGTCAGCCACCCTGAGGAGTCAGACCTCAAGAGGTTGGAGAGAGGACTGGGAGCCAGAGCCAGCGAGCTCAGCAGAAATGCCTGTGAGGATGTGTGTGCGTGTATTACGTGTGCGTGTTTTATGTACATGTATCAGTTTCCTGTTGCTCCTGTAAGAAATTACCACTCAGTCAGTGGCTTAAAACCACACAGATTTAGGCTCTTACAGTTCTGGAGGCAGAAGTCCTCAAATCAAGGTGTCAGTAGGACTGGTTCCTCTTGGAAGCTCTCAGGGAAAATCCTTTTTTCTTACTATTTCCAGCTTCCAGAGGCTGCCCACATTCTGTGGCTTGTGGCCTCGCAGTGTTCTGACCTCTGCTTCTGCTTTCTCCGTCCGTCTGTCTGTCTGTCTGTCTCTCTGACGCTGACCTTCCTGCTTCGCTGTTGCAAAGCGAAGATGACACTAGGCCCATGTGGCTAATCCCAGATAATGTCTCCATCTCAATGTCCTGAGCTTAATTGAATGCAAAGTCCCTTTTAACAAGCACGATCCTCTATTCACCAGGCTCCGGGGATTTGGACCAGACACCTGCGGAGGCCCTTCCTCAGTTCCCCACAGCGTGAATGTTTCTTTTATATATAATGTGTTTGGGTGTTTCCAGGCAGAACCCGTGTGCTCTCTGGCCCTGTGGGCTGGGCAGTGCTGGGCCCACAGCTGTCACCTGTCAGCAGGGGTCAATCAGTGGCTCCGTGGTTTGGGGCAAGGCCGTGGTCCTGAGCTGGGAGAGTGGGTGTGGATGCTGTTCTGCTTCCTACTGACTCTGCGGTCTAATCCAAGCAGCTGAATCTGGCAGCAGTTTTCTCATCTGGGGAATGGGGTGCTGGCAGACCTCGCCTCAGATGTCATGATTCAATAGGTTTATGTGTATGAACCACTTAGACTGGCACCGGGCTCGTGGGAAACATTGGTGGCTGTCACTGTCGTCATGTTCTCATCAGCATAGCTTTCATCCACGCACGTGGGCCCCTCTGCAAGTATGAGGCACATATTTCATTAGCAAGAAATCCTGGCTCTGACTACAGCGAGGAGACTGACCTCTCAAGTCTACTGTGTCACGGGCGTAAACACTTTCCTTCTTTCTCAGTCTAACACTTCGAGGCTCTGAGAACACTTCCCTGTCTGCCTTCTCACCTCAGTGTCTCCCAAGGTTTGGATTGTGCTTGTGAGCAAAAATATTTGTCATACAACCGAGGCAGCTCAGAAACTCAGCAAAGGAGAGATGGAACTTGACATCTCCAGGGGACATTGGCCATGTCAAGAAGCTTCCATCAATCTCCACGTTATTGAAAATCCCATTTGATGAAATGCAGACCGGGTGGTGGGTTGGAAAAGGGAAGTGGGCTGTTCTGAGCCCGGTTGATGGGAGCCTCCATGCGCTGTGTCGTGAAGGAGCGGTGATTCACCCCATTCCCACCGGGCTTCCCTCCCTAACACGCTGTTTAGGGCTAAAGCCCTTTGTTGGAAGATGAGACAAACAAGTTCCTTTCTTTCTCTCTTTCTTTCTTTTTAATTAATGGACTTTAAACTTTCAGTCTACGGAAAAATTGAGCAGAAAATACAGAGAATTTCCTTGTACCCCCCTCTCTCCCTACCTCAAGGTTTCCCAACTATTAACGTCTTGCATTAATGGGGTACATTTGTTACAACTGTAACAATCTTGATGGACCAATATTGATACATGATTATCAGCTGCAGTCCAGTTATATCAGGGTCCTTTCTTATTGCACATTCTCTGGGTTTTGATGATCGTATCCATCATTATAGTGTCATACGGAACAATTTCACTGCCCCCAAAATCCTCTGGACCCCACCCTCCATCCCTCTCTCCCCAAGTAGCCCTTGGTAATCAGATATTTTTTACTGTCTCCATAGTTTTGCTTTTTCTAGAATGTCATATAGTTGGAATCATACACACAGCATGCAGCCTTGCAGACTGACTTCTCTCACCTAATAATTTGCATTAAGGTTCTCCCATCTCTTTTCATGGCTTGATAACTCATCTCTTTTTAGTGCTGGATGATATTCACAGTCTTTATTTTATTCTCTCAAAGAAATCATTCTTATCCACGCTTTGTCTCCAATCCTCAAAGAGGCAGAATGACCCCAGAAGAGCAGAGGAATAGTAGGCAGTCAGAGACCCCCATCTTTCTCTAACTCCACACGCACATGCACACACACACACACACACACATGCACACCTGTGCAGTGAAATGATAAGAAGCCTCCACACCTGGTAGGATAAGAATCCAGCCACGAGCCGACCTGAATCCCACTGACTCCAACAGAGCCATGTTCAAAGTATACAGTGGCAGTATCCGCTGTCATTTCTCTTTCAAGAGTAGATTTTAAGTAGCTATAATTTCATTTGCGACTCCAGAAAAGTCATCACAGTGCCACACAGTCACACAAGCAAACCTGCAGAGGTTACAGTCGGCCCAGAATCAGCAGCACACAGTCTTTTACAGAGATACTCACTTACTTTTAAGGAGTCCCTTCCTGTTGAAAAAGAAGCTCCAGGACCCAACTAACCTTTGACCTCCCTCAGCTCCTGTGAGTGAGTTGCTCTCAGTCAAAGTCGTCTCTCCCAGGCGCCTCTGTGACCCTCCTACCCAGTGAGCCCCAACTTCTGAAGCAGAGAAAGGCCGCTTCCTGGACGTGTGGGCAGCGGGGCTGCAGGCAGACGCACCCACGGACAGGTCAAGGGCAACGCCCGGGCTTTTTGCCAGTTTATGGTCCCCACGTGGCCCCAATTGCATTGCTGCACCTTGAAGGAACCCCATCAGCAGGTACCTCCCATGTTGACATGGGAAGACTAGAAGAGTGTCAGCCCAAAGCTGCCCTCACAAAACTCGGAATGAAGTGGGAGAAGGGAGTCTCGGTGTGTGTGAGACGCACCTGTGACCCGCCTCACTGAACGGGCTGAACGGAGTAGGGTCAGGACCGGGGCGGGGGAGGAGGCACTGAGCTCAGGTGCAAAATGTAAGAGGGCACCAAAAACCTCAGGAATCAAGACAAATCCCACTTGTTACATATGTATTTATTGAAGGACAGTCAGTTTACAATGTGTCGATTTCTGATGCACAGCACAATGCTTCAGTCATACATGAACATACAGATACTCATTTTCATATTCTTTTCACCATAAGTTACTACAAAATATTGAATATATTTCCCTGTCCTATACAGTGTGAACTTGTTGTTTATCTATTTTGTATTTGTTAGTTAGTATCTGCAAATCTTGAACTCCCAATTTGTCCCTTCCCGCACCCCTCCCCCCTTGGTAACCATAGTTTGTTTTCTATGTCTGTGAGTCTGTTTCTGTTTTGCAAATAAGTTTGTCTTTCTCTTTTTTTAGATTCCACATATAAGTGATATCATATAGTATTTTTCTTTCTCTTTCTGGCTTACTTGACTTAGAATGACAATCTCCAGGTCCAATAGGCGTATGAAAAAATGCTCACTATCACTAATTATCAGAGAAATGCAAATCAAAACTACAATGAGGTATCACCTCACACCAGTCAGAATGGCCATCACTTAAAAGTCCATGAATGATAAATGCTGGAGAGGTTGTGGAGAAAAGGGAACCCTCCTATGCTGCTGGTTGGAATGTAGTTTGGTGCAGCCTTTATGGAAAACACTATGGAGATTCCTCAAAAAACTAAAAATAGACTTACTTACCATATGATCCAGCAATCTCACTCCTGGGCATATATCCAGAGGTAACCTTAATTCAAAAATATACATGCACCTCAATGCTCATAGCAGCACTATTTACAATAGCCAAAACATGGAAACAACCTAAATGTCCATCAACAGATGACTGGATAAAGAAGTTGTGATATATTTATATAATGGAATACTACTCAGCCATAAAAAATAACAAAATAATGCCATTTGCAGTGACATGGATGTACCTGGAGGTTGTCATTCTAAATTAAATAAGCCAGAAAAAGAAAGAAAAATCCATTTGAATGCAATACACTTTAAAAATTAAAATGAATGCAAAAAAATTCATGGTGAACAGAATATCCACATTTTAAACAAAGACAGGATCCAACTCAGCACTTGCTCACAGGAGCCCGAGAGTAAGAACCTCGCTCTCCTCCCCCTAATTTCAACCCTAAGATGAAGCAGTGGGTGTGAAGATGCTCTGGAAACTGCAAAGAGCTATTCAAATGCAAGGGAATATTGCTAGGAGTATGTTATTGTTGCAAACAATAAAAGGGCAGTGACAATTCAGAGAAAAGGCAGCTGTGTCTGGATGGATCCAGGTGGTTCAAGAAAGTCCTGTGAATCACAGAAGAGCTTTGACAAGGCGGGTCGAGTCACAGAGGTGGGAGGGAGGCCGGTGCGTCCAGGTAAGGGCACCAGGGACAGGCAAGGGCAGAGCAAAGGGTCCTTCACTTGCAGAGGTGGGGATGTAGGAAATGGGAGAGATTGTCTTAATTCACACAGAAGATGGGTGTTGACGTGTAAAAAGAAACATGTGAGAAGAGGCCGGAGTCTGGGGGCCTAAGAGTCTGACCAAGGAGTTTGGGATGCATGTGATAGCCCGAGGGGTTTCTCACGCTCAGAATCCTCTAATGTTAATTTAAAAGCAAGGACTGATGAACGGAAGCAATGCTGTTGCTGCCTTTGTATGTATATATAGACTTTTTTTTCATCTTAAAAATAATACAAGCTTGTTTTATAAAATTAGAAAAATGCAAAACAGGGAAAGAGGGACACCTCCAGAAGTGTGATGCGTTCTCTTTCCACATTCTCTAGGAAGAGGTAGTCATGTTTGGAGGGCTAGTGCAGGAAACTTAGAAACAGAGGCGGCTCAAAAGCCAGCTGTATGAAAATGCTGACCTTAAGAAAACAAAACAGCAACGTGTTGGGTGGAATAGGTCCGTCCTTTGGGAATTCTCACTCAGGCAAGCCCGGGCATACAAAATTGTACCCCAGGCCCTAGGAAGCTTCTGTCCAAATAAAACCCCTGCCACAGATGAACACAGTTCTTTTTCTAGGATGGAAAAAGCGAAATGGCCTTAATGCTTTGGGTCATGTTTTGCCTTCTTCTTTTCAAACATTTGCTACAAGCTTCATGGTTAAGAACATTAGGAACATTTTCCTGTTCTTCTGACAGGTGTCATTCCTAAGTCTCTGACCAGCAGAGAGCAAGGACGCCCAGGGCGCCTGGTCCAATGGGCTGCAGGCTACTTACTGTCCAGGGTGATGTTCCATTGCCTCCCTTCCGTAAAGGTTAAGATTCCTCTCCGAGCACCCATGAAGCATCTCTTTCTATCAACAGATACCAGGAACACTGGTAAAAGAGCAGATTGAGAAGTCTGCTGCACCAGACGCTTCGTTTCCTTCAAGCGAATAGGCAGGTCCCAGAAGTGACAGCTGACATGTGGCCGTTAACTCCACTTTATACTAATCTTTAAAGATGCAATTCAGCTTCTAAAAGATGCCAATTCTTCACCTTTAATTAACTAAGTGTAATACTTAGTTCTTAATAAAAAATAATAAAAACATGAGCTTAGCTCTCTTCTAAGTGCTGGAATGCATGGCACAGACAATAACCATGAGAAGACAAAATACAAGAAGCAAATATAACCATCCAAGGGTAGAGTGATACAGACCAGGCGCAGGTCCCAAGGGTCTGAATGCAGGAGCTGGACCATTGTGAGGTCACCAAAGGACTTGGGGAAGGCGCAGCTGTGCGTTGGGAAAGGACAGCAGAGGCAGGACTGAGCAGGTGAGGTGGAGGAGGGGCAGGTAGCAGCGAGCTTTGCTAGGAGAACAAGAGAGTCACCCTGGGTATGTGTGAGCTGCTATTATCTCCGAAAATTCTCACCACAAACAATTGTTAACAATTATTTAGCTTCTTAAACAATCCTATAAAGTAAATGCTTTATTGTCATTTCACAGATAACAAGGCTGAGAGATTAAGAAACATGGCCGAGGCCACACAGTTAATCAGGGGCAGACCTGGGTATCAAACCCAGCCTTCTGACTCCAGAATCCTTGCTCTTAACTGCTGTGCTATAAACAGTAAGACATGGATAATCCAACTCTTTAGGGTCCTGCCACAGAGATAAGGTTGGTTTGATAAGCAGGGGAAAAGGTGGTAAAAAATGGTGTTTAGTATAAATTAAGAGTTTGGGATTAATAGATACACATTACTGTATATAAAACAGATAAACAACAAGGACCTACTGTATAACACAGGAAACTATATTCAATTTCTTGTAATAAGCTATAATGGAAAAGAACATTAATATATATATGAATGTATATGCATAACTGAATCACTTTGCTGTACACCTGAAACTAATATTGTCAATCAACTACACTTCAATAAAAAATAAGATTAAAAAAAAAAAACTTTAGGAAAATCATCACACAAGGATGACCCAGAGAGGGCTGGGCGTAAAGAAAATTAGGGAGTTCTTGTACGAAATAAAGACACTGTGGCCAAGGAGAAAGGAGGCATACCTGGAGGGGATGCTTCAAACTGGAGCTACAAAAGGAATCTTCAGAAATCCAAGAGCAGATTGGGGAACTGGGGAGGGATGGACCAGCCGTAACCCTGGGATGATGATGGAGCCATATTCCCAGTGCTCTCAGCCCTGATGTAGGCGTTGGGCAGGGGCCTGCTTTGTGCCTACGTGGGGCAGCTAGAGAGAACTAGAGATGATGAAGTCGGTGTGCAACGTGTTAAAGTCCAAATTACAAAGAAAAGTCGACAAATCATCCTCCTCTCCAAAGACCCCACCTCCACGTGAACGCACATTCCTGTGGGTCTGCGGAGGGGAGGGAGGGAGGCCGGAGGTGAAGGAGGTTGAAGGAGAGCCTTAGGGCTTCCCTTCTCACAGGAAGGAGAAAAGAGCAGCCACATTTTCCTAACCAGGAGCTGTCCTGGTCCTGGGGAGATCAAGAACAAACAGGACATGGCGGCGGCTCCTGCCCTTGAAAATGAAGACAGGAAGGTGGAGTGACGGCCCAGCATGGGCCCGGGGGCACCCAGGATGCTACAGAAATGTCCAGAGAGCGTCCACTGAGCCCTGAAGCCTCTGACCCACCTGCCACCTCTCAACTTTTCTAGCCCAGCCTTCAAAGGCAACCCCCTGGGGCAACACAAATTGAAAGAAACAACCAGCAGGGATCAACAGCCACAATCAGTTATTTAGCTCCTACTGTATACAGTCCACTGTGAGCCACACCCCCAAGGACACAGAAGCCCAGAAGCCCCTGAGACTGCCCTTGAGAGGCTAAATAGCCTGTTAGAGCAATAGCTGGGCACAGAGGAACAGGGCTTCACACTAATTATCAATTTGCTACTGCATTTGAATGAAAAAGATTTCTCCAACGAACTCATCATTTTCCCTGAGATGACACAGTCATTTCGCAGTATGGCTGTTGAGTTAATGCTGCGTTGCAGCATCTACAGCGTAGCGGGAAAGAGCGACGGCAGGTATCCTCATCCCCCTGAAATAGGAAAATTACATATTTGTCCTGTTTTCAATGTACTTTATCAAATTTACTGGGGAATGAAATTTTTTTAATGTAATGTAAAAGATGTAAAACGTAAGGACGAGAAAACCAAATAAACTCCCACAAATCGTCAGCCAGAAATAGCAAGGAGCAAGAGAAACATATGCTATTCAGATAAAAATTGGAAAATACCAAGGTGGCAGCATAATCATGGCACATTCCACTCAAGTCCCTAGAGCTTTATAATTTAGTCTTTTAAAATTAAACCCATTTAGAATGTTTAATTTTGCAGCGTTGCTTTAGCTGCTTTTTTTCGCTAGTGGAAAAAATCAGAGTAGAATTTAAGAGACTGATGATTCTAAAATAAATATTCAGTGCCTGAATAAAAAAAAAGAACCAAGCAATTTCCACCTATTGTAACCTGTACGTTGGCTGGATTTCTACCATAAAATGTGTGTCTACACACATGAATGTGCACACGTGTGTGTGTGAGTGTGTGTGTGTGTTTCTGTCAAGGAATCCTAAGTGTACAAACTAGAAGATTTCCGCTTCAACTATTGGGTATCAACATAATAACATGTGCAAATAATGGTAAATTCTCTTGGCACGCTGCTCCTGCTGGGTATCCTTTTGAGATTAGGGTATGAAAATTCTTCTTTCAAGTATAATTTTGGAGCACTCTAATTTTTGGCTCTTTGTTTTTATCATAAATGTCTTTAAAAGTAGGGTCATAGACTAATTTGACGTGGATGAAGTAAAAGGCAAGCTTAGGATATAAGATTCTTCCCAACAGAATTTTATCTGTGGATCACAGACGTATGGCTAAGTGTTTCTTAAAATATCTCTCCTGCAGTTCTAGTGTTGCAGTACCCAGAGAGGGGAAAGGTGTTCCATACTCAAATAAGATTAGCAGCCGTAGAATGCTGCCATACTGGGGAATCCGCACTGACCTAACCTGCGTCTCATAGACTGAACTTTCATCGGGGGCTGCAGACAAGCTGGCCTTGTGAGTTTCTGACTGGTGCATAACCTCCAGCCCTGCCACCACGGCCGCTTTGTTCATGAGCCCACTGGGCAATGACAGTGGTGACTGGGTTGAAAGAGGCTGACTGGTATCCACAGAACAGATCATCCTGTCCATTTGATTATTAAAATCTTTCTCTGCTGACGTCACCCTTTGGTGAGCACTTACATGGGACACAAATATCTTCACTTCCTTTGTCCATTCGGAGAGCTCTATCCACGTACCTCTTCCCAGGCTTCCTTGTCACCAATTTTCTAGTCATGTTCCTTCGAAGTCCTTGCCTATCCAGCCACGCTATTGGCCACAGCCCAGGAATCTGTACAGCCTCCCACCTCTGGCCATTTCTCCTTCCAGACAGAATGAACAACCAGGCGCACTGACTGACATTTACAGTGCTCTCATTCATACCCATCTCGTGTATATCGCTCCCAGCTGATAATGGAGTGCTGCTCGGCGCGCCCAGCTTCATGGCTTCATGGGTCAGACAAAAGCCGATTCATGATGAGCAGCTGAGTTCACACGGTAATTTGGGCCCCATGGTTAAGTGTTTGGTCTCCACTAAGAAGTAAGCCAAAATTTTATTTCGATGGGAGAGTAGTTATCCGCAGAGGATGCCAGGGCTTTGCTATGAAATGGTAAGAATCCTCGCTGCGATTCAACTTGTAGAAGCCAGCCAGCAGCTTCAGACGGCATCTCTATCTGCCACCGACACTTCAAACATGACCAGCTACACTGGAAAATACGGTCCGAGTGGCAGAACAGCTTGTACGGCAGCCTGGACCTGTTGCAGAGCTTCCTGTTCTGGGCCCCACGATAAACTCGCAGCTTTTCAGGTCACTCAGTAAACGGACCAGAATAGCACACCCAAGCAAGAAACACGTTGCCTCTAAAATCCAAACAGGCCCAGGAGACACTGTGCCTTACTTTCGGTTGTAGGAGAGACCAGTTGCAACAACTTATCCTTCACCTTAGTAAGGATACTGTGACATGCCCTGCACCGCTGGACCCCTAGACGCTTCATCAAGGCGTAAATGCCCTGAACTTTTTGTGGAATTTATTTCCCAACCTCTGGCATGCAAACATCTTACCAACAAGCCTAGAGTAGTTACTACTTCTTGCCCACCAGGTCCAATCAGTATAATGTCATCAGTTTAACGAATCCGAGTGGTGTCCTGCAGGAGGGAGAGGTGACCAAGTTCCCCGAAGGTAGTACTATGGCTTTAGACTGCAGAGTTGCTCTACTCCCCCTGAGGTGGGGCAGGGAAGGTGTGCTGCTGGTCTCGCAAGCTGAAAGCAAACTGTCTCTGGTGATCTTTATTAACAGGTATAGAGAATAAAGCATTTTGCGAATCAGTAGCTGCACATTAGGTACCAGGGGACATGCTAATTTGCTCAAGCAGCAAAACCACATCTGGAACAGCAGCTGCCATTGGAATCACCAGCTGACTGAGCTCCTGATAATCCACTGTCATTCTCCAAGGCACATCTGTCTTCTGTACAAACAGGCTAGTTGAACGGGGCTGTGGTGGAAATCACCACTACTGGATCTTTTAAGTCCTTACTGGTCGCACTAATCACTGTAGTCCCTCCAGAAATGCAATATTACACTTGGTTTACTGCTTTTGTAGGTAAAAGCAATTCTAGCGGCTACCGATTGACCTTTCCTGCCCTAAGCCCTCACTCCATAGGTCAGGAAACCAGTGTGGCGACTCTACCCGTTGCTGGGTTTATCTATTCCAATTATGCGTTCCAGAACCGGGGAAACAACCACAGCGTGGGTCCCAGGACCCACTGAGCCCACTGTGAGATGGACTTGACATTGACCACCTGACTCCATAAGCCCCTACCCTGACTGGTGGACCACAGTGATGTTTTGGATCTCCTGGAATCTGTATCAGTTCTGATATCAGTAAACTCTAAAATAACTCATTATTTCCTCTCTCCAGTGCGTAATGACCCTAGTAAATGGCTGCAGATCCCTCTGGAGAAGCCTGGGAGAAGGGTTAATAGTGTAAAGGTTTGACAGTGCGCTGAGACCCTTCCTCTTGGGGGCCTCACCCCTCCTTGACTACAGAGGTTCTGGGTCTACAAACTGACCCAGATCTGGGAATTGATTCGGGAGCTACGACTCTCTGTTTTGCTGTGTCAGCCTAGACTTCTGTTCACTAGACCTAGAGCTCTTCCACTCATACAGGTCAAGGAAGAATTTAGTTGACTCTTCATCCGCTTCTTGTCTAGAGACACCATGATCAGCCCGCTACACCGCAGTCCCTGTGAGCCAGGCTGTAATGATTACCGCTTTGAATTCACTGTCCCTTACAGTAACCATGACCACCTGTGCTTTGCAATTAAGTGCCAGCACTTGATTCCTGCCACCCTGGGATCCAATTACCTCGTTGTGCTTAGGGACCTCAGTTCAACGGTAGCAGTTACCACTGCAATTTCTACCCCACAGAGAAGACCGAACACAGAGCCCTTCAAGGACTTGGAGTTCCCCACACCAATTTATTTCTCACACTCCTGGTGAAAGATGAGTCCGGTGAATCCTCCCTGAGTGAGTGAGCAGGTCAGGTCTTGGAGGGTAGTTCGTCTCGAACATTTCAGTCTGTCCGAAGCCTTTGGTTGCCATCCTCCACAGTGCACTCAGGCAGTTCTGACATTCCAAATTCATCTAGTGTTGGCCATTTTTGAGTCTGTTTCAACCAAAATACATTTTTAGAGCCCTTTCTAACCCTCAAGATAAAATATTGAATCCAGAATGTCTGCCTAGTGGGTCTATATCAATGGCAGGGTAATTCTTGAAAAGAATCCACAGTGTCTTGCAAGCCCACTACCTCAGGGGAGGCCACTGCAGGTTCTTCAGACGAGGCAGGGTGAGCCTCCTCAGAGGGGGCAGAAGGGTTGCTTCCACTGGCAAAGAAGACTGGGCAGAATCATGAGGATCTGCTCACATGTGCCCATCCCAATTTTCAGGATCCAGTTCCTTCCCAGTCAATCCCCCAACTTACAGCAATTTTCAGATTCTGTTCTCTGGAGCTCTGGAAAATCTCAGGAGGAAAGGAGAGGTAAGGGGTCAGATTCTAGGTGAGCCACCATGGCATCAGAGACACTCATACAGAGATACGATTACAAACACTGGGTTTCTCTGTAAGGTTGTGTTTGAAAAATAAAAATGTTCTGCTATAAAAAAAAAAATTGAGAACAGGACCGAATCAGGTCTTAAGTTTTCCTCAACTAAGAAAACCGACAACTGTCTGAAACTGAAAACAAGGAAGTAAGTGTATCTGAGAGGGTGTGCACTGATGGTCAGAGGCAGGCACAGAGATTAGCACATTTTGCCCGAAACTCTACATTTTCAGGAGGAGCAGAGATTCAGTTTTCATCCTTAACATCACATGAGCTCTTAGGGAACTTTTACATGCAGGGCTGTCCAAACTGACATCAGCTTGACCTCAGCCCAACCCTCACACCACCTCACATCACCCTTTGCCCTGCGGGGCCACTTCACCCATCTGTGAGCTGGTCAGCATTGGTCTGACCTCGGAACAATCCAAGCGTTGTGCTCTCTGTCAGGCTCTGATGACCCCAGTTCCCACAGAAGTAATTACATCAATTGTGTTAAGGAAACCAGAGCCCAGAGCTGAAGAGCTGAACAAAGCCTTTAACCAGAATGAGGCTGAATCAGTGACCATCTATGCAGCATTCACCATCACCTCCTAGGACAGACTTCCTCAGGCTGATTCATCAAGGCTGATATTTCCTCGTAACTATTACACCTGCATCCAGGTAAACTCCCACCAGAGCTGTGGATCCACCTTGAGAAAATAGCTGGGCTTCCCCCAAACACGTTTCCACAGTCCTGTGCGTGAATTTCAGGCCAACTGCGCACTCAAAGCCCTGGGGCCGTTCTGCGCTGTTGCCTCCTGTGCTTGCTGGAGGCAATACCAAAATCAAAGAGTGTATGCACCTTAAATAAATCAAGTGCGACAAACTCGTAGGTCTGTGGCACATCATAAAGAGCTGTCCCCACCTCTGCGGGACAGCGGGACAACTGGGACGGCTCCTGCCTCTGTGCGCTGTGTGGCTCCAGCTCCACCTTCCGCTTGTAGATCCAACTGTTTTATTTCGGTTGCTCAATTTTTTCCATTTTTCTTCTTTCTTACTTTTTCCTTTAGTTTGATACATTTGGTAAGAATAAGGGATGGCCAGAAATCTTAGAGATACAAGCACAGTAACTCCTAAACCAGCTGGGATGTCTTCCTATGATGTTGCTATCAGTGTGCATGTTCAGAAGCCAAAATAAAAGCACATGGCTCCTCAGAAGGTTCCCTGAGTGTCCCAGGTGTCCCTGACCGCCGTATCACACAGCAGACGGCCCTGAGCATCACGTCACACGAAGATGTCCCTGACCGCTGTGTCACAGTGACCTGTATGTGGCGGCCTCAGAGAATCAACTCCACTAACCAACCTGCTCAGGAAGGACAAATAGGCTGACATGTGGCTGAGAATAAAAAATCAGACACCTCACGATGACTCATACAGGCACTTGAAAATAAAAAATCCACACACAGCCACCTACAGTATTTTAATTTAAAAATTTTACCCAAGTCCTGTGGAATCATAATTTGCATGAAAACCCACATTTCTAAAATGGTTTTCAGTTCTCACATCTGATTTCCCAGACTTCCAGACTTCTGGGTCTCCCTCTAAGTACAGATCATTTCCCAAGCTTTGGTACATAAAATACAAACACCAATTTAAGCTGAAGTTTAACCAATCCACTCTTCTAGGGGAAAAAAGAAAATGAACTTTAAATCCTCATCTCAGAATTTTTCAAAAAGACAACTTCAGGATTTGGGTGGGAGAGGAAAAACAAAGCTTTTGACCACCATCTCTTTCATCGGGGTTCCTAACTTTTCTGCCCTCGACTCACCCCGCTCATCTTGGCTGGGAGGTGGCGGGAGGGCAGGATTGGCAGCCCCAGCCCCTTCCCTAGAACAATTCGCTCATTTCTTCCAGCTGCCTCCTTCTCTGTGAAGGGTAGGGTTTGAACTAAAGAGTTCCAAGTTCCCTTGCAGATCGTACACACCACAGCTCTACTCTCTTTTTGACACTCTGCCCCATCCTGTGCTGTCATTCATGGATTTGAAAGCCAACCTGGGAACACAAATGATGACACACACCTAGGATTTCTCTGGGATGTGGACAAGGCAACTCAAATTCCCCCAGGTCTCTTCTTTTTCACCTGGACAAAGATGTGTGTCCCACAATTCTTAGAGCTACCAGATATGAGGTTCAGAATGATTCTGATCTCATACACAGAGTTTCCAGAGCTAAGATGTGGCATACAGGAGCCAGGAAGACCCTCAGAATATCAATGGTGGCCTCATCAGTGGTGCCCCATTTGTCTAGATTCAGCCTTCCTTTACTTTGGTGCAACTGAAAAACAGGCAGAGTGTGCCCCTTCCCTTCCCAGGGACCTTCCTCAAGCTGTCTCGGGGGTGCCCTGCCCCATGTCGACTTCTCAGACCCACAGCTTCCCACCCCATTCCTGCCATCAAAGTTTACTGGGCCAGTTTGCATTTCCTCTGTCTTCTGTTCCAAATGGACTATGATGGGAGCTAATGGATTAAATGCGTGACCAAAATCCTGCCAAAAACCGAGGCAGTCACTGTGTTACCCACCCCCATGCCTTCTGTCCCTGCACCCGTCCCTTTCTAGCCTAGTGACAGCCCACTGTCTCCTAAAGGGCTCATGTCGAACACTGGAGACAGGCCCCTGGAGTGGGTATCTAAGGGGTGGTAAGCAGGCTTTCAGTGGCCCAGATCCCATTGCAGGAGAAGCACCCTACACCCCCCATCCATGGTCCAGCACAATCACACATTTGTATTCATCTTTATCCTAACCCCTCCCAGAAGATAGCTGCCCAGAACTACACTGTGTTTTCTGTAGATGTAAAATTCATGACTACATTGCCTAGGGCACAGGATGAGAGTGTTACATTTAACATCAGATAACTTTGCAGCTTCTAACCAATGGTATGCTGGTAAATTGTTTGTCAACAGACTCTCCAGGAAAAATAATGTGTACACACACACACACACACACACATACCAGCTCATAATGAACTGTGCTGGTCTAAAGGATGGATAGCACAGAATTTACAAATAATAATATACATGGTAATTTTTATTGTAAATTCCACATAACCTAATGTTTTTATGGAACTTTGCTGAACTCCTGTTTCTTTAGCCAACCTATGGTTGCAATTGACAAATGAGTGTCATTCCAACACGAACGTTGGTTGAGACCTTCATTTCGTGAAACAAAGAAGGTGAAGATGCATATCAGAACTTCACTCACTTACCAATGCCTTGAACAACTGCTTTACTGAATCAAATAATAGTTTTCAGATACTAGAAGAATATCTCAGGGGTTTTATGGTGGTATTCACAAGGTAACAGATACAGACATGAGACATTCTAAAGTTTAATCTGCATTAGTAACAATGCCCCATTCCTTTCTTAAATCTAAAGCAGGATTTCTCAACTTCACTACTGATGTTTCAGACTAGAGAATCTGATCGTTCTTTGTCGTAGAGGTTGTCCCGTATATATCAAATGTTTAACAGCACTCCTGGTGCTACCCACCAGAAGCACCACCACCCCCATCTGTGACCATCAAAAGTGTCCCAAGACATTGCCCAATGTCCCCTGGGAATAAAATCGCACCTGGTTCATTACCACTGATCTTGATTGTCAACAAAACAATAAACCAAGCCTTGATGGTTGTGTTTGACAACTTCCATGGTATAAATACTCCCACCTTGGCCAACTTTCAGCTATGAAAGTGCCTTCATGAACACCGTTATGGAGTATTTCCACTGCACGGATACAACAGACCTAAACAACCTCAGGAACACAGACACAGTACAGTGAGTAAGAAAGTGATGAGTTTTTGAGTATTAACCACCTTTGTCTTGAATATAATTAATCTAATTGCAAGTTTACATAATTTAATTTTTAACAACGGCCATGTTGAACAATTAGCTCATAAACCTAAAATTTGGCAAAAGGCTCTCACAAGCCAGTAGAGGAAGCTCCAGCACAACGCTGCTCTGCCCCGTGAGAAGATGCGGCTGGGGTGTGACTCCCTGTGGTGCCTCTCAGCCTGCACCTCGGAGCAGCGCTTCTCCTTTATTTGCCTGACTTCCTTCTCCCCAGCTCTCCCCCCGGGTGGCGGCATGTCATGGAAGCACTCAGAGCACTAGAAGATCACGAGATGACCAAGCACACGCTCACCCTTGAAGACACAGCTAGCCAGCAGTCTGCCTGGAAACTCATTTTGGAAGGTCCCAGGGAAAAATAACAAATTCCATCAGAATTTTCTTCTGAACATCATACGCTAAAGTCTCCCTCTTCTCCTGATCCCCCGTCACCTGTCATGCTTCCCAGATGCTCGGCTAATGGTTCATTTGGGCCCGCTTTCTCAAGCTGCTATTTTGCAAGGAGAAAGTCCCTTGGCATCAATTGCTTCTGTGCTTGTTTCTGCGACATCTCTTGTGACAACAGACCCTCAACTTCAGTCACCATAGTCTTCGTAAAGAGATAGCGTTGATTGTCCTTTTCCAGAGGTGGCATTTGACCTATGACACAACTTCATTTTTTATTGAATTATCGTTGATGTACAACATTATATAAGTTACAGGTGTACAATATAGTGATTCAGAATTTCTAAAGGTTATACTCCATTTATAGTTATTATAAAATATTGGCTATATTCCCTATGTTATAAATATACCCTTATGGCTTATTTTATACATAATAGCTACTCCAATATTACCCCTCCCCCTTCCCTCTGCCCACTGGTAACTACTTGTCTGTTCTTTACATTGGTGAGGACACTTTTTTGTTGTTATATTCACTACATTGTTGTGTTTTTTAGATTTCACATATAAGTGATATTACATAGTATTTGTCTTTCTCTGACTTATTTCACTTAACATGATACCATCCAAGTCCATCCATGCTGTTGCAAATGGCAAATTTTCATTCTTTTTTATGACTGAGTAGTATTCCACTGTATGCATATACCGCATCTCCTTTATCTATTCATCTGCTGATGGTTGCTTAGATCGCTTCCATGTCTTGGCAGTTGGAAATGGTCTGCTATGAGATGCATGGGATATATATGCTGGGATGCATGTAACTTTTTGAACTAGTGTTTTTGGTTTTTTCTGACAAACACCCAGGGTCATATGGTAGTTCTATTTTAGTTTTTTGAGAAACTTCCATGATGAGGGTGCTGATTGTGTTCATCCCGCACACACCCTGCAGACCCCGTGTAGACAGCCTGGCTGGACAGCACAGGACAGGGGCAGGGGACCAGACTTCACATCTTTGATCATGCCCAACACCCTGGGCTCCACCATCCCCCCAAGTCACACCCCAGTTCAGGGTGTGATGAACTGAGGGAGGAGTAGGGGCCTCTTAGTCCCTGCCAGTGGGTGGAGGTCTCAAGAGTGAGCCTGGCAAGGAGTTCGTGACACATGGAGCCACCTGCCCACCTGGCATACCTGAGCCTCGCAGAGCAGCCAGGGGGTTGGGATGGGCTCTACGGCCCCTCTGGGATCAGCAGAAGCGCAGGATATAAGAAAGGCCCAGAGGATGTTTTCCTTGCGAATCACTCCCTGAACCTCCACCCTGGCTTTCAAGCCCTGGGGGTCAGGAGAAGGGGTCCGTAAGCCCCCTCCTGCAGGTAGCAGTGCCAGGCAGGGTTGGGGTAGCAGGCTCTGACCCTCGGGAAAGGCACACAACCAGGGGTGAGTGATGGCCAGCCTTGTGTTCTCCCAGGAACTTTGGAAAATTCCTCTCCCATGATTCTGATCCATCAGTGGATGCCACTCATCAGTGGTTTTCGATGACTCGGGACTTCTCAGAAGCCCAGGGAACCACAGGGAGCACACGTCATTCAGAGCAGCCCTGTCCTCATCTGCCCGTTTCAATTCCTCTGTGCAGATTCTGGTGGAGGAAAGAATCCCCTGCTGAAATGAGTTGTGAACATCATTCTTCTCTGCTGCTGGTTCTCACCCCTGGCTGCCCGTTAGAAACAGCTGAGGAGTTTTGCAGACAGGTCCTGCCCAGGCCTCGCCCCAGAGACCAGTTTAATTGCTTTGGGGTGGGGCTTAGATGCTGGAATTTCTTAGAATCTCCCCAGGATCCTTAAGTGCAGGCAGGGCCCAGGACCACAGCTGAGCAGCTCCAACCATAAGACGCAGCTAGATGGGGCCCCGAGGACCCAAGCATGCATGGTTCTTTCCACACTTTCCCACAAGGGTGCCCAAGGCTGTGGTGGGGCACCACGCCGCATCTTAGTGACAAACCTTCTCAGCTCTTATCAGCAGGTGCATACAGCTGTGGGTGTGGCTGACACACAAGCGTGGATCTCACTGGGGTCCTTGTGGCCTCCCATTCAGGGCACACACCCGAGGGGCACGCTCTGCACCCAGCCAAGGGGCAGCGCCCAGAGCAGGAGCCTACTTCCTGCCCCACCCCCAAGGCTCAGGCCCAGCCCGGCCATCAGCCAAGGACTGGAGCCTCTGTGGCCAGCTTGGTCCTTAGATTTTTTAATTTCTAGTAACTTGGGCAGGAAGCTTCATGATCTGTTCCTTTGATGAGTTGCAGCCCATTGGCCAGGTGTCTGCCTCCACGCAGGGAGCCACTGGAAAGGTGGGGTTGGGTGGGCAACACACTTGGGGATGCTAAGTGCAGCAACGCCAGGACCACAAAGCTGAGAAGGACCCCCAGTAACTCAGGGAAGCCACACTGGATGGGCTTTGTACTTTCACTGAAGCTCCCATCAGATACTCAGCTCTTTGCGTGGGGCCTCTGGGTGAGGGGGGATGCAGAGGGGAGGAGGGTCGCAGGGCTTCTTGCCATGGACGGTGAGGTCTAGAAGATAGAGCTGGGTGCCTGCTCTGCCCCAGCTGCGGGCAGACCCTTTTCTAGAGCAAAGGGGAGTCTCCTTGAAAGAGTTCAACCTGTGGGTGTGTCCTGAGCACACCGCTGGGCTGTTTTATGGCCACTGTGGGGAACTGTATCAGACTCTGGGGGAAAAGTTCAGCAGTGAGCATGTGTAAATGTGCACACGAGCACACACACATCACACACGCACGTGCATAACAAACACCGCAGAACCTAGTGGCTTGAAACAGCGGGAAACACTATCTCCGGCGTTTATTCTGAGCCGGGAATGTGGGGGCTGGCTTGGCTGGGCAGGATAAGCTCGGGGTTGTTTTCGGTTCTATCTGGTGTTGGTGGGGTTGGTGTCGTCTCAAGGCTCAACTGGCTGGAGGGTCTGCTTCCCAGGGGCTCATGCATACACCTGGCAATTTGGTGCCGCTGTTGGTGAGAGGCACCAGTCCCTCCAGACGTGAGTGTCCCCGCAGGGCTGCATGAGCACCCTCACAGCGTGGCATCTGGCTCCCCTCAGGGAGAGCAATCTGGGACAGAGAGAGCCCGGCAACTGCTGTCCTTTTATGACCCAATATGAGAAGATCTATTGCCACCTCTTCTGCCACATTCCGTTCATTAGAAGAGCATCACTAAGTCCAGCCCACATTCAAAAGGGGGGGGGGGGGGATTAGGATCCACCTTTTGAAGCGAGGATTGTCAATGAATTAGAATGACGACATAAATGCCAGAAAGGAAAGAAATAGAGTGTTATAAGGAGAAGGCCAGAAAAGCAAATCACTTGGACGGGATGATTTGGGAACATTTTCAAAGGACAAGAAGCAGCCAACACAGGCGCACCTTGGAGATACTGTGGGTTTGGTTCCAAACCAGCGCAGTAAAGCAAATATTTCAATAAAGTGAGCCACACAAATGTTTTGGTTTCTCAGTGCATATAAAAATCACATTTACACTTCGCTGTAGTCTATTAAATGTGCCATATCATTATGTCTTTTTTTTAAAAAAAGGTAGAGACCTTAATTTAAAAAATAATTTATTGCAAAAAAAAAATACTGACCATCATCTGATCCTTCAAGGAGTCATGATCTTTTTGCAATGGTGACATAGAGACCACTGATCACAGACCATTATAACAAATATACGACTAATGACAAGGTTTGCAATACTGCAAGAATTACCAAATGTGGCAGAGACGCCCCAAGTGAGCAGCTACTGTTGGAAAAAAAGTGGTGCCGATTGACTTGCTCAGAGCAGGGTTGCCACAAACTTCCCATTCTTTAAAAAAACACAATACCTGCGAAGTGCAATGAAACAAGGTATGTCTTTAACGGGAAGAGCCGAGGGACGGGCACTCCAGGTAGACAGAGCTCAAGGGTCCTGCGGAGAGAAGGACCCTGGGGAGCGCTGGAATATCGCCGAGGCCAGGGGACCTGGGGCCGGGGAGCAAGGGTGAGCGCTGCTGGAACGCGGATGGAGAGGCAGCATCTCACCTGACTTCCTGGGGGCACTGTTCCCTCTGACTTTATTTCCAGGCTCTCAAAGTTCCTGCCGCTTGGTGCAATCTCACCACTTGTCGCAAAGCGGCTCATTAGAGAGAAGTGAAAGGAGGGCGAGGGCACCAGGAGAGGTCAAGGGCATTGAGGACAAGACACAGGCGCTAGCAACAAGCTTGCTTAGAGGCGGCAGAGAGGAGCAAAGGGAGGCGAGCTACGGGCTGAGGGGTGTGACTAGAAACAAGTCAGCTCTCCAAGGCCACTGGCCCCACCTGACCTGAGGCAGCAGGAAGCTGAACTGAGAGACAGGCTCCTCCCCAGCCTGGAGCGTGGACAGCCCATCACTGGGCTGAGGGTCAGACGGGGCCAGGAGGCAGTGAAGAAGAAGGCTCAGACAGGGGTTCGGCTCTTGCCAACCCCCAGTTAGAGGCCAGGTGACCTCTAAGCCTCAATTTCCTCACCTATAAAATCTCTAACACTTAACCTCCTACATCTGTAAAATCCCTTACTTACCTCATATGTGCTTGAGCCGTTCCTCTGGCTCATGAGATCTGCCTGGTAAATACTCAGGGGTTTCGTGAACTGGCTATGAAGCTGCTGCTAAGCCTGCAGTCAGCAGTGCCGAGAGCACTTCCACCACAGAAACCGGCAAGCGCTACCCATCAGGGCTTCTCTCCACCCCCCTCGGCAGAGTCGGTTTAGCTGCCTGCCACTGTGCACACTCTTGTTTCAAGAACTGAAGAAGGAGGTAGTATTTACAGCACCTGGCGCATGGGTACTTCTCCCACAACAGCTGCAGGGGTACGGGATCAAAGCCTGATCTCATCCCAGTCCCCAGGATTCTGAAGCCTCCTTGCTGTTGCTGTTTTAAGCGGGAGTCATCTTCCAGGGAAACGTTTTGCGATAGAATTGGACGTCAGGTCAGGCCACCTGGGCTCAAGCCCGCCAGCTGCCAGATGTGAGACTTCACACAAGCCAAGGTCATTTTTCTCTTTTTATAACATGGAGTGATTGGTTTGACAAGAAGGGAGATTATCGTGCTGTAATCGAGCACTCAGGGTGGGCTAGACATTCCCCTTGGGCGCGTTACACTAGTTATGGCCACAAAACAGGGCAGAAGTGGCAGGTGCCAGTAGGCTGTCCTCCCTAGCAGAGGACAAAGAAAGATGTCAGTGCAGCTGCAAGGACTGGAGCCCCCCACCGCAGACTGAGCCTCTGTTGCCTTGTGCATCAGCCGTCGTCTCCCAGGACCCCAAGGCAGCCCTGCTCCCAGGACACACTCTCCAAGAGCAGGGTCTGCTAACTGCACGTCCTTTCAAGGGATCATCTCATGCTCCCTTGTTTACAACAAGGCAATAGCCAGCCTTTCATTTCTGACATGGAATGAACGGTTATCTGTCATGTTGTTTATTTCCCCGAGTCAGTTTGCCTACTTCTGCTCACCTTTAATGATGCTCTGCCCAGGTCATAAAGGAGGCCAGCAGGCTCTGAGCTGAGAGCTGGGAGCCTGACAAACACATCTCACTCCATCCTCACAGTCTCCAGAGCTGTGCCGCCAGCCCCGTTTCCAAACAAGGGAGCTGGAAGCCATGCATCCAACCAGGGAACCCGAAAGAGCTCCCACTCGAAAGCACCTCAATGCAACCAGCTCCACTGGCTATTTACTTTCCTTCTCAGTCTCTACCAAGTGGCCGTTCAGAGCCACTCAGTAGACTTCAGACAGTCCATGCCTCCTGCAGGCTGTGTTCACCTGACACAGAAGTCCCTAGAAGTTGATGGCTCCACCAAGGGCCGACAGGTGCAGTGCGAGAAGGGCTGGAGGGAACCACTCAGCTCTCAGGCCTGCGCCACGTCCTCTCTGTCCCTGTCACTGTGAAGTCAGGCCCCTGGGGAGCACCCACCTCACCCTGACATGGCTTCTCCTGCTATGACCAGGAACTCAAGGTGGCTGGGCTGCCTTTCTGGTCCAAGGCTAATAGAGAGGCCCCTGCAGTTCTCACAGTTATGAACATCTAAACCTTCTAAACCACGGGCAGCTGGGGAGCAAAGTGCACGCAGTGTCTCTCTAAAGCCAGTGTGTGTGTTTTCAAGAAAACCTTGTCTCTCTCTGCTTTCTCTTCCGGTTTGCTTTAAAAAAAAAAAAAAAAAAAGACTTTCAACTACAGATGAAAAGCTCTCAGGTAGGTAGCATTTGAAGATTTGCAGGACTTAGATAACAAAGAAAAAATTCTCAGAAAAGAGCTTTCTATCCCTGGGGCTCTGCTTTTCCGTGCCTTCTTTGAGGGCCTTTGCATGTGTATTTGTGTATTTTTTTTTTATTTTCATCATGCTATTGAACATGGATCTCTCAGAAATAAGGAACCAGGGACTGTAAAAGTCAGCCAAGTTCCTTTTGATACTATTCCTTCTTTATCGTAATCTCTGTCCCTTCCATGGCATTAAAAAATTCTATTCATCTTGACATTCAACCAGCTAAGCCAGTTATGAACTTCTTTCCTTAGATTTACATTCGGGTCTTTGAAGAATTAAGACTCATCTCTCAGGGAGACCTGCAGCCTATATGTCTCAGTGGTGAACACACCTTAGAATTGGCTAGGTTTGTCACTTGGCTACTTGCTGAGAAGCATCAGTCCCCCAGGAACATTTGAAGCCCTGAGATACCTCAACTGCTTCCACCCCAACAGCCCCACTGCTCACACATGCCCATGCGCGCCAGTCCTGTGGCTGGCAACCCTGCAGCCTCCAGCACTGAGACTGGCTAAAGCCCCAGGGACAACCCCGGAAGGGCAATCAACCAGCCCCAATCCTGAAGGAAGGAATCCAAGCCTCTCCTCCACCATCGCAAACATCTAAGCCGGAAATGTACCGAAATGTACCACAATTAGGGGTAAGGCACATCCCACCAGGGTGTCCCACACTGTGTCCTGTGACGCCTGGTGTGCACAGCCCTTTCATGTGCAGCAGCAATGGCACCTCACACAACCCACTGTATAGATGAGTACACCAAGGTGTGTGATGACATCAAGTCCTGGTCCTGTCTGCTTACATCACAGTTTTAAAACAGATAAGCTAGAACCACGGGAGATAAAGACACAGTGTGTTTCTTCTTTCACTTCACATTTTCATTTATTTATTCAACAAAGTGACATTTCTGGGTGCTTACAAATGGCAGAGCATTGGAAAGACACATCCATCCAAACCACAGGCTTCAAGCTATCATGACAAGTTCTGTGCTCTGCTCACAAACTAGGATGGTAGAATATCCCTGATTAAAGGCCTCCTACTCATTCAGCATTCTCATGGTTTCTTAAAAAGGCAGTTTCATTTTGCTCAAGCAAGTGGCACTAGAGAGTTGGAATGTTCTGTCTTGTTGAGATCCCAGAAGACCTCCTTGCAGGGAAGACTCCTTTTCCAGAGAGAGAGAGAGAGAAAATGAAAGAAAGAAAGAAAGAAAGAAAGAAAGAAAGAAAGAAAGAAAGAAAGAAAGAAAGAAAGAAAGAAAGAAAGAAAGAAAGAAAGAAAGAAAGAAAGAAAGAAAGAAAGAAAGAAAGAAAGATAGAAAGAAAGAAAGAAAGGAAGGAAGGAAGGAAGGAAGGAAGGAAGGAAGGAAGGAAGGAAGGAAAGAAAGAAAGAAAGAAAGAAAGAAAGAAAGAAAGAAAGAAAGAAAGAAAGAAAGAAAGAAAGGAGGGAGGGAGGGAGGGAGGGAGGGAGGGAGGAAGGGAGGAAGGAGGGAGGGACGAAGGAGGGAGGGACGAAGGAGGGAGGGACGAAGGAAGGAAGGAAGGAAAACCACCAGGAACACATCCTTAGTAACTGCCAGGCATGGGCCTTCTTCCCCCAGAGATTCTCTTCCACCAGTAACGTTTGTATCACGAGCAAAACTCAGAGGGTGAGCTTATAGATGACATCCGTGTTTAATTCTCTGCTGGTTGCAGTATCTTAGGTATGATCTGGGCCCCAGGCATTTTCAAACCTTTATGACAGGCATGCCACCTTGGATCTCAGACCCCACAAGGGAGCCACTCTATGCTCTGAAGTCATCTAGTATGTGCTCGAGGGTCCAGCCCTGTTCCCAATGGAATAAAACTAGCCAAGGAAGTCGAGAGCGTCGCACAGGAGTGAAGGCAGTGGCATCGGATGCCTCAGAGGACAAGGAGAGTGAGGACTCAGACCAGACCCCTGCTATGACAATCCAGGGGGTGCTGGCGATGCTTTCAAGGGTAGTCTCCTATCGGCAAAGGCTCCCCTATAAAACACATCACAGTGAGCATCCCCTTGTTCTGCAGGTAACAGATGTTTCAAATGATGACAAGAAATAGGAGAAAGTAGAATAGAGGGCCCTCTGAAATGCATTCGTCCTCAACATTGTCCCAATAGGTCTTCCCCTGCTTCCTCTCTCGAGTCCCCTTTTAGTACCAGGAGGGGAGCCTGGCTGAGAACTTCCTGTTTCCCCCCGGTTACAGGGCAGACCACTGTCCATCTCTCCAGACACAGCCCTCTGTGTCTCCCTTGCTTATGAAACTGGGACACATCCTCGCTGTGTGAACAGAACACTGCGGCCCTTTGCAGTTGACGCAAAGGTGAAGTGAAGTTTCTCACTTGGTAGCCTCTCTTCCATCAGAAACCTGTGGTTCCCAAGAAAACACAGACGTGGCCTTACTGTTCTGATTACCGGGCACTAAGGAACATCTGCGATCACGGCTGTCACCCAGGCTGGGAAATGCCGTCTGGGGTCCTAACTGTTCAGTCTGGTTGTCTGAGACGTTCAGAGAGTCGTGCATCCATGTTTGTGCACCGGGAAGCCCCGCGGGTCTGCAGAGGCGCAGGCACCCCCCTCGCCCCAGCAGCACACGGCGCAGCATCTGCCGCGCACGTGGGTGCGTCTGCCCGGAACCTTCCCTGCCACCGTCAGGCACACTCAGCGCTCCGCCCAGCTCGGGGACTGCCTCTGCCTGCTCCCCGCCCCCCGGCCCACGCTGCCCTCGTCCACTTCTGACTCCTGGAAACCTTTGTTTTCGCTTCCACTTTGGAAGTTTAATATGTACCACTTTGGCTCTTTCTTGCATTCTGAACTCGAGTATTAAATTCCTTCCCAGGCAAAGGCAAAAACATTTTCCTAGAATGTCCCCAGCTCCCCACAGCACACAGAACCCTAAAATCACAGGTTAAGCTCTGCACCTTCTAGACCGACCTGGCCCATTGTGCAGACTCCCGGCCCACTGGTGAATGCGGCTTCTGGAGGAAACCTGTTAGGCTGCCTGGGGTCACGGGGTTTGTTTAAAGACGCCACCTGGCCAGGTTTCCTGGGAACTGGAGCCTCATTTGTTTCCAGGATTTATCCGCGCCGTTGGGTTCTGGTGGCTCCGGTGACCCAGAAGCAGCATGTCTGCCACGCGGGGACCCAGCGTCTCCACTGAGGCTCTGCTGCTTGCCCCTGGGCTTGCTCTCCCCCTCCCCCTCCCTCTCCCCCTCACCCCCCCTCCCCGCCCTCCCACCCGCAGAGCTTCCTCTTGTCGCCTTCCCTCTGCGTCCCTTTTAGCTTCTGCGGCCACCCGGGACTTCCCCACCAGCTCACAGTCAGCCTTCCAGGGAGAGAAGACTGCGTGACTGGCCACCATCCAGGACCGTCATCTCCTATTGGGCAGAGCTCCCTGTCGGGTCATCCACTGGCGGGTGGTCAGCCTAGAGCAGCCACCCTTTTCGGTCAGGTGTCTGTCTCTGGTCCAATCAGCTGTCAACAGAGTAGCAAGGCCTCATGGGATGAATTAGGGCATCTTATCTGGAAAAATCCCTGTGAAGGAGGCAGGCTCTGGTGTCCAGGGTCTCTTGAGGACACAGAGCAGCCTGCCCTGCGGTGCAGCGCCTTCCTGCGTCCCACGTGGGGAATGGCCGATCCCTGAGGCTCCTGGAGGGCCCTTCTTTCAGCAACGTTGCTTTCAGTGGCCGCTGAAGGCTGAATTGAACGTGCCGAGGAACAGGGTTACTGTGTGTTGTAGCTGCCTTTCCACCGCTACCCGGTCTCCAGCTGTGCTAGCACACTCTTCTGAACCTGATGCTTTCTGTTCTCACAATGGAAATGTCTTCCTTCTTTTTCTCCTTCCTTCCTTCCTTCCTTCCTTTACCAAGAATGCACTGAGGAATGACCAATATCAAGTATTGTGTTAGGGCCCAAGGGTACAGAAATTTAGAAAAAAAAACACACTGTTCCTGTCTTTAAAGACCTCATAACAGCAAAAGA
The DNA here is from genome assembly GCF_048773025.1 of Camelus bactrianus. Classification (NCBI taxonomy): domain Eukaryota; kingdom Metazoa; phylum Chordata; class Mammalia; order Artiodactyla; family Camelidae; genus Camelus; species Camelus bactrianus. The sequence goes on from NC_133539.1 coordinate 6,768,860, forward strand.
GCTTACAGCGCTTTGGTTTGTAATGTGGTCATCATTTGTCCTCATCATTCTTCCTTCTGGTGAGGAGTCGAAAGTGTTTTAAAAGGTGCCACAATCACACTTTTAAACTCAGTAAACAGCACCTGAATCTCTTGTAGTCGGGACCCTTCTGTGACACCTTAAACATCACATTTAAAGGGGACCCCAGCCTCTGGGAGTTGAAGTGTCCCTGGACAGCTGGATTCCTACCTTATAATCCCCCCGTCCACTGGATCTGCTAAGCAGAGAAGGATCTCACACTTCTCACTCCAAACACAGGAGTGCCCAGCCTTGCACTTCTCTCCCAGAGGGCTCTAACGTGTAGGTGTGACAAGAGGCACGTCACCAGCATAGTAAGTGTCCCACTTCCTCCCGCTCTCCCTGCGCCCAGCAGTACCACCGGGAGAGGTGGGGGCGAGGCCAAGCTCCTCAGCAGTTCAGCAGGTGGCACCCTCCGCATCTTCCTGATAAAGTGCCCAGCACCCAGGACTCACACTACAGCCGCATCGTGAATTATTTTAGGTATGAAGAATTCCAAGGGGATGCTGGACATTTAGCCAAGTCTCGTGGGACTGAAGGCCAGTGCTACCACATTCTCTCTGTGCATCCGGCTTTCTCCGCTGTTTCTCGGACTTGCTGAAGCAGTTCCCTCCAAAAAGACCTTCCTTGCCCTCAGAGGTGTTCTCTCCTCGACTTTAGTGGCTTCTTCAACAGAACATCATGAAACCTCAACACAAGCAGGGTTCTCTTATCTCTAAGGCTTTGTTGTTAATTTCATTAATTTTGTTAACCCTAGACCCGTACCAAGGGCTTCTCCATGTGTGTAGCAAGATCGCGGCTTCAGGCAACTTCCAGTTCTCACCCCGTTGTAGTTTCTAATAAAACTGTTGCATAAATGTAGGCTTCTGTGTTCTGCTACCAATAAAACAGGACACTTTTTTCAAATATGATGATTCAAATGTTTTATCCCACAGATAAAGGTTCAGGTCTGGGACTTTTTAATGCACACTTTACCTCTCCTAAGGAAACGCCCTACTGCTGATCAGCCCCCACTGGTTTGGATCTCCCTCGGCAACAGCACGAGGGATTGTTTCCCTTTGACATCATCGTGCACTCTGGCACTTAGGCTCCAAAGGCAGTCGTTTGCCCTGCATCCCAAGCTGCCTCAACAGATTAAGTCCTTGCAGCAAGCAAGAGGACTTGTTCAACACCATTTTTCAAACTCCAACGTCTTTTCGAGTCCATCCTTCAGCTAATCAAGTATAAGTTGCTTAGGATCATGACCCAGAAACATAACTTTCCCAGTTTCTTGCAGGGCGCTGAGCTGACACATGAAGCCCGCCTTTACACTGGAGTCTAAATCCTCTTGGAAGGTGGCCAGGACAGCCCTGACATCTCTACTTTGGCTCCACAGCACAGAGAGTTGCAGCCAGGTTCCAGGCATGCGTGCTATAAAAATTTCATCTCACACCGCCGAGCGATAAATCAAGCGCATGTGTGTTTACTAAGCAGCTCCTGCGGGGACCCAGCACGGTGCCGCTTTCTGTCCACAAGCAGAGGATGTTTGTGCACGTTCTGTTGGAGGGAGCCCAGCCTTACCCAACACACTCCTTCTCTGCTCAACTCTTTCCCAAGCAAAGTGGCTCCTGGCACAAAGCCAGGTTCCTTGAAGTGATGCCAACGCCTGCGCCCCAGCCCCCACCTCTCCCTGTGACCAGCTAGTTGACACACCTGCTGTTTGTGACCCAGCCCACCTCCTGCCTCCCACCTCAACTACCCGTGCTGCAGCGCAAAATCTAGAAATACAGAAATTAAGCTATGTGTTTCTAGAAGGAGTGACTCCCATCCGAAAGTGTGTCTCTCGGTATGCAGGGGTGTGAGATATACATAATCGGAGGGTTCAGCATCCATGGCCTGCAAAGGTCACCTCGGCATCTGTCGTGTTCAGGCCTCTTCCACAGTTTTATGCCTGAACCTTTCCCTTGTCACTGTAGCTTCATGGGACTCCCAGGTTTCAGGTCAATGAAAGCCCAGTGGGGGCCACTCAGACCCACTGGTTTGTCCTTTGTACCACAAAGCCAAATACGAATTTGAGAAAAGTGAACAAAAAATAAATTAAACTGCAAGTTCCTGGAGCAGCTGTCGAACTTCAGCCTAGCGTGTCAGGACTTCACAGACAGTCAGAGAAGCAGAAGGCCGTGTCTAACAGTGAGAGAGACTAGAGCTTTGAACATGTCTGCTGAGACCCAACTCTCTTGATTCTGAATTCTTCCATTTTCTGTTACCAGGACACTCATTTGTTATATTCTTTCCAACATAAAGCCAAGCTCTGAGAAAACCGGAAACACTGTTGAGATTTCTCAAGATGGACCCCTGGCATCCATCTCTGAAAAGGCTTCTCTCCTCCTGTCCTTGAAGCCATGAAGCCTGATCCCCACCTTCCCACCCACCACTCCCATCCTGTCCAAAATGCAGCTGAAAACCTAGCTCCCTTGTGAGCTTGCTCTGACAAGTACAATTCTGCATCAGTTAACATATTCTTGTAGAAAAATGTCGATTAGCATAACAGCTATGAATCCACTCACAACCCTCAGGTGGAAGACACGTCACAACCCCAGATTTCCCTGGTTCTGAGCAGCTGCTGCCCAGGGGAGGGAGGGGGGCCATCCTGCCTCTGCGGTTCTTATGGGAAACCACCTCTCCCTGGGGGGGAGCTCAGGCAGTTTACACAGTCCACAGACCACGTGGAGGGGTTCCCAGTCCTGGTCTGAGCTGTCGTCCGGTCATCTGCACAATCCATTCGAATGAATGAGACCTTGTGAGTGTGGCGTTCACTCCGCTACATCCAGTGAAGCCCCAGACCTTCTCTGCCTCCCGCAGGCTCAGTGCCGTGGCTTAGTCTCTAGGCAACCCCATGTCTCCCTGTGTTCGTTTCCAAATGCTGCTGTAACAAACTGCCACACCCTTGGTGGCTCAAACAACACAAATTTATTACCTGACAGTTCTGCTAGAAGTCTGACACAGGTCCCACAGGGCGAAAAATCAAGTTTTCAGCAGGTCTGCATCCGTTCTGTGGGTTCTAGGGGGAAATCCATGTCCTTGACTTGTCCATCTTCTAAAAGGCTAAAAGCACCTTGAATAAGAGACAGGTGCACACAGCCACTAGGCCAGCAGTGGGGACCCCGGTACTCTGGTGTGTTAGTCACCTCAGGCTGCTACACCACAATACCAGGGTGAAAGGCTTCAGCAACAGACAGAAGAGCCTGAGAGTCCTAGATCAAGGTGCTGGTGAATTCAGTTCCTGGTGGGGACTCTCCTTGGGGTTTGCAGACGGCCTCCTTCTTGCTCTATGGTATCCTCTAAGCTAGAGACAGAGAGAGTGCTCTCCGGGGTTTCTTACCACAAGGCACTAATTCCATTAAAGGGCTCCACCCTCATGAGCTAATTACCTCCCCAAGACGCCACCTCCAAATACCATCACTACCTACCATCCTGCCTAGTGGCCGTGTGCACCTGTCTCTTCTTCAAGGCTGCGAACCCACAAGGGCAGGGCTCTGTCCTTACTCACCATCATACACCGAGCACTTAGCACAGGATCTGCTGCCCTGAGTTGTTCCCTGTACCTGCGGTAACAAAGCATCACAAATCTGTTACAGTGATGACAGAGGTGTATTATCCTACAGTTCTGGAAGTCACAAGGCTTACCTGAGTCTCACTGGGCTAAAGTCAAGGTATCATCAGGGCTCTGCTCCTATTTGGAGGCTCTAGGAGAGGATCTCGTCCCTTCTTGCCTCTTCCAGCTTCAAGAGGCCACCTGCATTCCTTGGCTCTTGGTTTCATTCCACCATCCTTGAAATTATGCTGCCATCTCTCTGGTCCTCCCTCTCCCACTTTTAAGGACCCAGGATAATCTCCCAGCTGGCTAACAACCTTATTTCCATCCTCAGCCTCAGTGTCCTTTTGCCTGGTGACATACATATTCACAGGTTCCAGGGACTGGGATGTGAGCATCATCAGGGCCGTTGTCTTAACCACTACACGTCGTCCAAGGAGGTTCAAAAACACCTGGATGTGATGCCTGCAACTCAGCAAAACCCTAACACCCTCTTTCTGCCACCATCCTTTACGACACAAACCCCCAATCAGCTTGTCTCTAGGCTTGAACATCTCAGACCTTGTTCTGAAAACACTGCATAAAAGAGAAATTACCAGTCCTACGATGCTTGAGTTTTCACTCACTGGTCTCTGGTTCAGCAAACACTTAATCTTTACTTTTCTGACTTGAGTCACCACCGGGCGTGAAGGACGGCTTTCTAGGACAGGCTTATAATAGGGATTCTCCCACTTTTGTTGCCCCTTTCCCTTCCCGAGAGGACACAGCTTGTGAGAGAAAAGGCCAGCCGAGGCCCGCGGGACCTCTCATGCTTCCTGTTTCCAGCAGATCGTAGGTCATCTGCATTGCTTCCCAGGCACCCCTCATCTGGAAAAACTGGGCTCCATGCTAGCCGCTGTTTACAGGGGAGGGTGGCTCCCTTACTGATCTGCAGAAAAGTGAATTTTCCCGCAAAAAGTTCAAAGCACTTTTATGAATGTAACATTTTACTTCCCACAAAAATCTTTTGTGGGATAACAGACAGGAGAAATAAGAATGGAGGCAACATGCATAGCAATAGCACAATGAAAGGCAATATAGATATTTTTTAGTGGTTTAAGTGGCTGCCCCATAGAAGGTAGGTGTTGGCATTTTCTGTTTTACCCGAAGTCAACCTGACATGTGACCAGTTCATCGACAGATATGTGTGTGAAAACACACACACACATGCATCTAATGTCATCCATCCACCAACTTACTCATCCAGGCAGTGTCTATGGAACCTCTGCTGTGTTTCTGGCATCATCACAGGCACAGTGATGACATAGTCACTTACCCTCGAGAGCTCAGGGTCTGCCCAGGCAGAGTGACCTGGAAGCCAGGCACTGTCACACATGCTGAGTGCTGTCCTGTGCAGGCAAGGGTGGTGAGGATGGGAATCCAGCAATCTTGGGAGCTCCCTGGGGAGGAGAAGTTTGAGCTGAGTCCTATGGACTCAAGTAAGTTGTGGGGGTGAAGAGGAGCATGGAAGACAATGGATGTGAAAAGACATTGTCGTGTGAAAAAAGAGCACCGTGCCTTACGGAGCCCTGGGATCCTCACAGCCGGAGAAGGGATGGAAGGTTCAGACAGAGGGAAAGCCAAGGGCACATCCTCAGTGGCGTGGGGACCCCTACCCAGGAGCTCAGGCTTTATAGGTGGGACCACTGAGCGACGTAAAGCAGGACAGTACGTGATGGGATCTGAACTGGAGAGACCCCATTGGGAAGCTCTGTAAAAAAGGAAATGGAGGTAGGAAAGACTGGAGCCATGATCTAGACACGGAGATGCCTGCAGTAATCCAGATGAAGACTGAGGTGTGGGCTACAAAAAAGCATGTGTGGGCTGATGTCTTGCATGTGACTGTGTGTTGGTGCACAAAGATGTCTGGGAAGATGCTCGCTGAAATGTGAACAGTGCTTACTTACCGCTGGTGGCAGGACACGGTGTGAGGGGTTTGCTTTCTTCTTTATGCTTTCCTTGGTTGCTTAAAATTTTTCTGCATGAGGATATATTATCTTTATAAGCAAGAACATAAAAAAAGTTTTGTAGTTGTTATTTATTAAAACCTGACAAGAGCTCTGAGACACTGAATATACAAACAAGCAGTGGCCAGACCATATAAAAACAGAATGCTGACCCACACCCCACAGCCATCTGCCCAGGAGACCAACCCCTTAAGCACAGTAAACAACCAGGAAGCCAGCCTGCTGCAAGTCAGAGGCGTGCGAGCCCCCACTGCGGTCTTCAGTAACCATCCGGGAAGACAAACACCGACTTGCATAAAAATTGGCTTAAAATGGCCAGGATTTGATTAATTATTGGCAGCTTTCCTAGTTTTTATCTCTGCTTCCAACTTGGTACCAACTAGAGAAAGCTGACTGTGCACCCCCTGAGCAATCACGGAGGATGTCCCACTGCTAGCTGGCCACCTAGAGCTTCTCCCAACCTGCAGCCTCCAATCAGGGCACACCTGGAGCCTTCCCTTTTCTCCACTCTGAAGATTCCCCAATCCTCTGCCTGCCTTTGAGTCTCTGCCAAAATGCAAGTCACATGGCAGACTGTCTTGCTATGGCAAACTCTAAATAAGTCATCTCTGCTTTTCTCATTTCATTGGTCTTCATTTACTTCTGCAACACAAACAGTTCTGGTACAATGGGGATAGTAAAGAAGGGCCAATTGGAAAAGCTTTTAAGAAGAAGACGTGGGACCTGGTGTCTACTGGGGGTGGGGTGAAGAAGAGAAAGGCAAGGCAAGGGTGCCTCTGGCTTCCAGGCTGGGGTTCTGAGCAGACAGACGCTGGTGCCATCCACGGGGTCATGTAAAGGGAAGGAACACATGGGAGACATATGTGTCAGGGTCTACGGGACACAGAAGCACAGATGGTGGACTGGGGTAGAGGGTTAGAAGTGAGACTCCATGGAGTTGTGGGAAAAGCTAGAGGAAACCAGCCAAGGAAGGAAAGGCACCAAGTCCTGGAACAGCTGGAGCCATTACCACCTTGAGCCCAAAGGTGCCAGGGAAGGAAACCAGACAGAACTGTGAGCGAGACAGCCACTGAATGGGACTGTGGTGGTAGGAAGCGGAACTCAATCCCTTTCAATTCAACCTAGAGCCCACAGGAATGCTCCATTGTCCACCTGCCCTTCAACCTCCTGTCAGTGCCTGCCACGATCTAAACCCATCAGGAAGCCAGAAGACATGAGATACCGGTGCATCCATAGAAGTCATTCCCCTGGGGTATGGAGAATCTTAAAGGGAAGCTCTGCTGGGACACATGGAGACTACTTAGCCAGACAGCCTGGGGATAATGAGCTGCATATTGAGTGCTCATTTTGAGGTTCCCACAGGAGATGCAGGTGGAGATGTCTTGCAAGCAAGTCAAGGTGGCAGCGTAGATACTGAAAGATCTGACTTGGAGAGTTAGATGTGGGAGTCATCTAAATGTAAGGAGAGTTTCAGCACAGGTGACTTCTCCCTGAGAAAGAGTGAGGGGTGAGAAGAGAAGCAGGCTGAGGACAAACCCTGGGGACCAAAACATTGAAGTAGGAAAGCAGGAGAAGAGATCAGGGAAAGTCACTGGGAAGGAGAATCAATCAGAGACCTAGAGGCGAGAACCAGGATGTTCATCAGCTTTTCAGCCATATTTTTCAGCAGTTGGGTCTAGCAGTAAATTAGGCAAAGATCGAAACCCAAGGTACAGGGTCAAGCCAAACACAAACAACTCTTGAAGTCCATGGGCTTTGGGGGCTCTAGGGGAAGGGCTCCTGGGGGAGGAGGTCACAGCGTTTGCACTTTCTTGACACGCTTTCCAGCGTAGTCCCGGCAAGCCTCCTTGACAAGCTGCCCTGGTGTAACTGACTTGGCGGGAAAGAGCAGGGCGACAAACTGCATGATTGTCAACACAGGCCATGTCACTGGTGCTTCGCATCTGGGACCATGGCTCATTCCTTCAACACTGGATGCCAAGCAATGCCTGGTAATTATGGTTATTTTTTTCTGAATCCCTAAAGAAATTTTAAAGAACATAAAATTACAAATAAATAGATAAAAGATGCATTCACCTAACCTCAAAGACACAATGCTTCCTCTCACCACCATTTGCAAGTGTCTGCTTTTCCAAGAGCTGTTCCCCTTCCCCAACCCCCCTTGTGGGGCCGAGCACCAACGTAAGATGCTCTCAATGTCTATTTTCTCCAGCCAGGCGCAAATTAGGTTATTGTTGGCACGCAGAAAGCCAGCCCACGCTCGAATGAACTGGCTAAATGGCCACAGTTTCCAAACTAAGATGGAAAACTGTTCGCATGCTCAGCAATCTCTCAACCTTTTCTCGGCTGTGTGCTTAATTCCAAACCCTTATTAATCTTTTTTCCAAATCTTGGGCCTCACATTCGCTCCTTCCGTAGGCATCCAGACCTGTTTTATCTCACTTGCGCCAGCGAGCTGGCTGCTGCTTGGAGCCAATTCCATTTCTGACACGCTGAGTAGTGGGTGCTCTGTAACAGCCCTGCCCAGTGGAAATACAATGCCAGCCACCTGTATTATTTTACCTCTTCTAGGAAGCACATTTAACAGCAAAGCTAAATGGGTGACATTAACATGGTGATATATTTTATTTAACCCAATATAATCATACAGAGTAATATCATATTCTAATGTAATTGATATGAAAGCCATTGATGAGACGTTTTGCATGATTACATTATGACTTTTCAAGTTATGTCTTCAAAATTCCCCCTTTAAGGGGGGGAGGGCATAGCTCAGTGGTAGAGAGCATGCTTAGCATGCATGAGGTCCTGAGTTCAATCCCCAGTACGTCTATTAAATAAATAAGTAAATGTACCTAATTACCTCCCCCCCTCAATAAATAAACAAGACCCCCCCTTTTACTTTGCACTGACAGAGCATCACAATTTGGATGAGGCTCATTCAAATGCCCAATAGCGACACGTGGCAAGTGGCCGCCATATTAATGGAGATCCATGAGATCGCAAGAGACCAGCGGGTTTCCTGTCCCCTCCTCTGGTGACCATCACAGGATTCTCTCCAGCAAAAGTGACTCATTTTTCCCAGATTAAATGAGCCCAACAGCCCATCCCAGGAGGAACTTGCAGGCTAAGAAGGACCTCTTTGTATTGCGCATATCAGGAAGCTATCACAGAGGGCTGGTGCAGGGAGGAGGGCAAGCCGGTACCTGAGCCATTACACTGACTGTCTTAGAAACAGCATTAACCAAGTCAACGCAGGGCCCATCGAGACAAACACACAAACAAAATCTCTCCTGGTCCACCTGAGCATTTATTTGAAAAATAGTCCTTGAGGCTCAGGGAAAAGGAAATAAATAGGAATGTGAGATTTATGGTTAGAAGCACCAGCACCTCTGAATTTATGATATAAGCCAAAAGTTTGCAAAACTAGATAAAACATGACTTTTCAAGGACACATCATTTGCAACTGTTGAGTTCCACAGGCAAGGCAAAGCCGAGAGAACACAGATTTCTATTTTTCCTTTTAAGAAAAGAGCAGATGTAATTACTTCAGTGTATGTACTTGTGTTGAGAATTCAATCAAGTGACTTTAAAGAAATCAAATAAACCTTTGTGGAAGAACCAAAAGGCAAGGAGAATGCAGCGGGAGGCTATGCAGAGCGCACAGCACTGCCAATGGGTCCCGGAGGAGGCACACAGAAGCAGGAGAAAATGTAATTTTAAAAGGACCACATCCCAAGAGCATGAAACCACACAGCATTGCCGCCGACTGACCACAGGGGTGGGGAAGTGCCCAGCCATTTGTAATCTATGGGCATCATAGTTACCCTAAGGGCTGCCTGTCACCATGGCCCAACCAGTCATCTGTGGGAGCAGACAACTAAAGGAGCTCGCAGCCTCACTGTTTAAAAAGAGCATGATGGGAACGTCAAACAAACACAGCATCGGAAAACCACAAAGCCCTTGTTCTGAACCCATCCTTCTGCTCCGGCTTCCCCGGGAGCTGAGCAGGTGCAGAGCCCAGGAAGCTCCTCTGGCTGAAGGTGAGAGCTTTCTCCCTTTCTACCAAAGGCATCTTCCATGAGAGGTGCATCCCAGCCACAGAGTCTTCCAGCTCAGCCCCAGCTCATTCACATGTAGGCTTGAAAACCCAGGACCAGAGTAGCCTTGAGTCCCCAGACAGAGCTGTATAGGGCCAAACAGCTTCACCGTGCAGCAATGAGCTGCTTTTCTGTACAGAGGGAGCCCAGAGCTGTGGCTTCGTGGGCACAGAGCCTCTGCGGGGGCTCCGACCCTCTCCCCAGAACCCCCTCAGCCCCACCCTCAGCAGGCTGTGAATGGAGGGGAGGGAAGCCACTGTCTTCTTTCCAGACCGCTTTCCCTTCCAGGACCGAAGACTCTATTTGAGACCACCTACGGTCAGAACTGCCCAAAGGTGTTCCCAAATGCAAGGCTGTTGCTTGGGGAAACCATTTCTTCCTTTTAGCAAGATGACATCACAAAACAAACAAATAGAACAGGCAAAGAACTGCAGAGAAATCCCCCTCCTGATTTTCCCTCTGCTCCACTTTGCAAATACCCTTAATTTTGCAAGAGAAACACACAGTCTGAGCTGAGAGAAGGAAAACACCAATGTTTCCAATGCCAGATGAACATCCACGAAGTGTTGCAGGTTAAAGTGGGGAATGGCCTCACGGAGCGAATCAGTGATGGGCCCAAGTCCAGCCAACTTCTGGCCGTTCTAACCCCGAGTGAGACTTTCTCCTTCAGCAGACACATCCACAGAGAGGCGAGATGAAACAGGCCTTCCCTTGGCGTCAGGCCCTGGCGGGCAGAGGGGGGGCCTCAAGGAAAGAACAAGCCGTGCTTTCTAAGGAAAGGGCCGGGCACCCCCGGACATCAAAGCCCACCAGGAAGAGAGTGCCGAGCAGGAAAAGAAAAAGTCCAACGTCACAAAGGGAAAGCCGTGGGGCACCCAAAGTGATTTGTTGGCAAATGGCTCTCAGAAGAAAAGCTTAGTGTCACACAGGCAACTGCAATGGCCCGTTGTGGCAATGAGTGTCTAACTTGCATATAAACATTATTGAAGATGGCACCTCCCATCCAGTGACCAAGAAATGCTAACGTCCGTTGCAGCTCATGGGCATTCATCACAGCCACTGGTTGGTAATGACTTGCCAGATGTTCTAGGCTGGCCTTGGAAGCAGTGGTTGGCACTGGGGACTGAATGGCCCGTACGCAGGGAGCCAGCCTCACCAGGCTGCTGGGGGATAGCCCTCGCCTGTGTCTGGCTCCCCACGAGGGCAGCGGCGCCGGCAGGTGTCCCAGCGCGCTCCACCTCCCAGCTGCCCGTGCACTTCTCAGGCTTGGGCAGATGGGGAGGCATGACTTCTGGATTTTTACCATCCAATGCAACATTTTTTTTTTAGATGAAATTTGTATTACATGAAAACTAATCATTCTGAAGGACATTTTGACAGCATTTAGTACACTGACAAAGCTGTGCAACTACTATCTCCACCAAGTTCCCACACATTCCCTAGTTGACACCCTCCTCCCGATTCCAGCATAACCTTTCAAAGAACACCTTCTCCGATTCCACACAAATCTCTCCCCTCACTTCTGCCCTGACTTCAGACCACTGTCCAGCCACGAAGGAACGTGGCATCTTCCCAGCAGGGATTTAGGTTTTATGCATCTTTGTAACCCCAGGGCTTAGCAGAGTACATGGCAAGAGGTGGGCGCCCAGCTGGAGTCTCGGCACCAAAGTGGTAAAGACAGGGCGCTAAGCCCGCACATATGACGCCGGGGCTGCGTGTCTCAGCTCATCGGCTTTGAGACGAGCCCTGGGGCCACACTTCACCCTAGATTCTACGTGAAGTTCACCCACGGCCAAAGCTACCTGGGAAGCCATGAGAGCCAAGAGGAGAGAATCCTCCTTCCTTTCTGGAGTCCGGACCCAAGTGCATCCCAACTCACACACCCCACAGATGGGCTCCAGGACGCAGAGCCTCCCCCTCGGACCCTGGGCATCAGCGGCCCCTGGGACATTGTGATGTGATCACATCACAGCGGGGAAGCGGGAACAGCAAGCATTTTGCAGGGATGGGCATTTGATTATGGCGGGTTTGCCCCCAAGAATCCATACGGCTCCAGAAGCCACAGCAGCTGCTGCTCTAGGGACTGGGCCTCGCCCTCGGCCTCCACCAGCGAGGCTGCCTCGGGCCTCTCACGGCAGACGTCCCTTTGTCTTCTGCCTCCAGCCGTAGGTTTCCATCAAACAAGTCACTTCAAGGACTTAAAGTTACTTCAGGCTTTAAGCACCCCTTCCTCCCCACAGCCCCCTCTTAGGCCTCTGGCGAGGACCCATTGGGGTGGGGTCCAGTCTGGATACCACTCTGGCCCCGGCACCAGCCCCCTTTGCTGCCAAATCATAATTCGCCCAAGGCCAGAGCTTCGGGGAGAAGGGCTGGAGGGGGATAAATGCACAGAAGCACCCAAACCCTAGGGGCTGTGGTCTGGGGGGCCTCCTGCCACCCTGAGGGGCAGCACCCTGCTGGAACATGGACGGGTTGCATTTTCAGGCCCCCGGGGACGACGGACTGGGTTAAAGCAGGGAAAGCGGCGCCAAGAGAGTGTGGGTGATTCCCAGCCTCGGGCTGCACCCCTTCCTGGTTAAGCGATTCTGTTTCAGAATCTCGACTCCCACCCTCCCCTCCGAGTCTAGCAACAGTCTAGGCTCACCTCCCATTTGTGTCAGGGAGCCGTCCCCTGTTTGGATAATATGTCACTCTCATCTTCGCTCGTCGCCTGGTGACTGAGTCACATCTCTATCGAGACCAGCCGAGAGGAGGGAGGAGGAACGAGGGTGGGCGGGCCCCCGAGAACACTGCGCTGAGTCAGGGTGCAGGCTGTGTCAGCCAAAAGCAGAGCCCGGTGGGCGGGATCTGAGCCAACGTGAAGAAGGCCAAGTGCGGCCCCGACAGCCTCCAGGTCCCACCTTCACCGCAGGAACCAGCAAATCCGTGTTGCAGCCCGTGTTCTGCGGCACCTAGCTGTGTATGCGTGGTCTGAGCTCCATGGCACTTGAGGCATTCTAGGGGAAACACAGGAAGCAGCTACATACAATTGCAGTGCTATTTATCTACATAACAGGATGTCTCAGAAGCCTTAACCTGCTAACTTGTTCTAGAACTCTCCAAGAGGGAGGCAGAGTGGGCAACGTTTCCCAAATCTATTATCCCTTCACTTTCCCTCCCCTTCAAAACAGGATCCCTTCACCCTCCAACTCCAGATGTAGGATTTGATCCAGTCAAGTACGGAAGTAGGTTCATCAGCCCCTGAGAGCCAACTGTTACATACTTAGGAATTCTGAGAGCTGGTCAACAGTTGGTAGGTTGAAATTAGCCACGGTGGGAGTTTTGACAACACAGAAATTGGCAAACTCTCCGATCAAGTGTCCCCCTCCTTCCCCCGTGAAGTCACTCTAGCAGCAAAACAGTGGTCTTAACCCAACGTACAGAGTCCCGGACTTGGAGGGGGCGTCAAGGGGGGGTCTGAAGATTCCTCACGTCTCACTCCCTCCTCCGTAGCATCCTTGGACCGGTTGATTTTTGTGGAGTCTTTTGAGGCCTCAGCAACTTCCCTCTGGCTCAGACCAGAAGCAGGTGCATCACAGAGCCCACTCCACCCAGCTCTCCCAGTGGGAGCAGTTTGAACCATCCCCCTACTCTCTGCCCTCATAGGAGGAAACCCACCCCACCCAGTTTATAAAGTATCCCCAGACGGTGAAATCATTAAGAAAGGAAAAGGATATCCCTGGAACCTGGCAAATAGAGAACCAGATACACATCCAGCCTAGAGATGCAGATTCTGCTTGCCAGCAGCTCGGAGCCTCGGGTGGGCAACACACAGTGACTCCAGCAAATGAGGAAAACACTTAAGACACAAGAGACTGCTGAAAATGGAGCCGGTGAGATGAGATGCCTCTCCAGTCACCTGGCAGCCTGCATCAGTCAAGTACCATCTTGAAGAGAACCCGGAAGTCTGGTTATGTTCACAGAAAACCAGGTTGCCCCAGAAGTTCCGGTGGAGGTTGACAGAAGGACCACACCTACCTGTCATTTGAGGGAGTGGGGAGCCATTCTCTTCCTTGAAACCTGGGGGGGATTACAAGCCTCATGGAATGGAACTGTATGCGTGAGTGGACAGTGAGCCGTGATTCTCGCATCTACTGAAAACTTGCCAAAGGCTTTTGATAACTTGTGGCAAAAATTATATTTGATTTTCTTTCTGGAGAAAATAAGATGCAGTTTACTTCGTTGGATAGAGACCATTCAAAAATACATCAAGCTGCCTTTTAAAAGAAATTTCTTATTTCATCCTAAAAAACAATGGTGGATGGGAAGTATTTTTCAGGATGAAAGCTGGTGGGGTAAGTTGTCTACCACCAGTCCTTGGAGGAAGGACCTCGAGACGTGGGGGAGGAAGGTCAGTGGCCCAAGATCAGTGACCACGTGTTTATCTGAGGACTTGAGTCTCCAGACCCCAAATCCAGATCGTTTCCCTTCCACAAAGCCCTGGGTAGGGACATGCCGGCTCCTAGGTGTTAAAGTAATGACTGAGGGAACTCTTCTCTTCAAAAGACTCTGAAATGCCAACTGCGGGTTTCTCCAGAACAACGTGGATTTAATGAAGTGCAAAATGTAGGCTTTTTGCATTCCAATCAAGTTTCACCAGGAATTTAAACCACATCTCAGTAAAAGCCATTCTGTTTTATTGATGCAGGAATTAGTGTAATCACTGAAATACATTCGGAGGATGCAAGCCTTCATGGGAAAAGAGGACGTGGGCATTAATCTGTTCAAATTGCTAACATTTAAACTCGAAGTGCAAAGTTAAATGACTTGATGCCTATGGGTTGCGTAGTAAAGGTGATGTTGATACAGAAAACAGTACAGAGAAATTACCATTTTCTTGTAAAAATTAAACATACCTTGTTAAAGCAAAGAAAATACCCTGAATCCTGCTCTCCAGGCCCCGTTTTTTGTTGTTGTTGTTGTTGTTTTTTGGTTTTTTTTTTTTTTTGCTGGTAGCAGGTGGAACCCCCCAACAGGTGTTTAACTGTGGGGACCAGTTATCCTGAACCATCAATTACCTGGTCACTGCTCAAAGACACTTTTCCTTCTGAAACCCAATTATTGTCGCCCTCAGGAGCAGGGCAGCAGAGGAAAGGAAATTCAATTTTCCACTCACAAGAATTCTTAACAGAAAGAGGTTTGTGGGAAGTGGGCTGAAACATTTGGCTAAAATTGGAACTCTGGCTAACGTTGAGGGCTGGATTCACTGGTCCTTCCTCTGCTGGGAAAATCCACAAGGTGGCGTGGTTTGAGCAAAACCTACCCCCAGTCTTGCGCCAGAAAATGTACAGGGAAACCTGCCCTTCAGTCAGGGAGGGACCTGTTACTCTGAAAGAGCTTCCCCTGTCCTTCCCCTAGAGCGTACCAAGCCCTTGGAAAATTTGCGTCTCACAAGTCTAATATCCGAGAGAGGCTGTCTCAGATCTCAGCTCTCTTAGAAAACTAAGAAACCACTCTCTCTCCTCTTCCGTCCCCTCCTCATCTCTCCTCAAGGCTGGAAAGTCAGATCTGTTGTGTGGGCTCTCCAGGTTGGGTGACCACCGTGCATGGACAGGGAGAAGGAAGGACTGGAGAGGCTGTCCCCCTTCTGAGCTGGACAGTGCTTGTCACCCATTCTGTGTCCGGCATGGTGCCTTCAGCAGACAGGACTCAACCCTCTGGACCTCTATTGCCTCACCTGTAATTTGGGTCCACACTTCCTGGTGGCTGTGGTGCCCCGCCCAGTACTTGGCACATAGTAGATGTTCATTCAGTAAAGGCTGGCTTTCGTGTCCCACGTTTTTCAAGATGCCTTTGCTAATTATTAGTCTGACCACTGCCAACCTCTGTCTCTGACATGCTAGAATGTTCTTAGTCTCTCATCCACCATGTAGAAGGCAAGTGCACATGGATAAGGGACAGTGTGCAATCCTGTGTCACCAAGCGGGCTCCTAGCTTCCAGATGGGTCTACCCATCTGTGTCTCAGATTGCATCCGAATTTCTCACAGTTTCCAGGACAATGTTGAGCTTATAAAAATAGTGGCTGTTATAGCTACAAATTGTTACCTTCCTCGACCCAGACACTGTCATAATTGCCACCATTTGTTCCAGGTATGCTATATACCAGGTGATCTATTTCTTTTCCACAGTAACCCCACAAAGGAGGTCTTATTATTCTCGTTTTATAATTGAGGAAACTGACATTCAGAGACAGAAGTGCCCTGAGCAAATGCACACAGATGGGAGATGGGAAAGCCAGGTTCCAGCCAGGTCTGCCCACCACCAAAGCCCATCACCTTGTCACAGTCCACACTGCCCAGTGGGCATTACATCATTTCATTCTTCCATCAGCCCAGCAGGGGAGAATTTCACCCCATTTAGCAAATGAATGACCTATGACTTGAGGTCCCCGGGCTGGTGGGCAGTCGAGCAGGGATGCCCCAGGTCTGGCTGAGGCTAAGCCCACACTGGAGTCATTGGGAGCAGTGGGGGATTCTCACTCCAGAAGCAAACCACCAAGTCCAAGGCCTCTGAAGGAGGGAAAAGCCTGAGGCAGCCACCTCCTCAGAGAACAGGGGAGGTGGGAGACCTCACACTGGATTCCACGTTCTCAGAGCTCACGCTGGCTCTGCTTCCTGGCAAGTCAGTTGGCTTCCTTGGGCCTCACTTTCTTTGTGTGTAATAAAAAGGAGAAGAATGAAATAAATGATGCTTACAGTTCCAGGACTGCTGGCTAGGCAGGCAAAGCACAGACTGGACCTCAGCCCTCTTGCTTCCCTCCTAGTGCAGTGCACAACCTACACAACTGTATGCTGCGATCCTGAGAGGTTCATAATGGTTCTAACTATCCAGGGTCCTGCTTCTTGAAATCCCATGAGAAGAGAAATCAGGGTATTGAATGTCATTCTCCTTCGTCCTTTCCTACTCTACTCTAGGCATTGAAATTCCACAATTTACAAAGTCATATTCATGTACTGAGCAGCCAACGTTAGTCCTCTGACCTTGCAGTAGGTACTAGACACTCTAAATATGGGTTCACATTGTAGAGCACCCCCAGCTAAGATTGTAAAAGGAACTTTTGACTTTTAATCACTGTCATATGGTCCCAGTGGAACGACAGAGCCGTACTGCTACACACACGTGCGATTTCAAACTTGCCAGTCTGTCCGGATTTCAGATTATAGTAGTCCCCACGGTCACAACAGCTCAAGGTCAGGACAAATAAAAACCACTCACCTTCCCATGACACATCAGGCATCAGTGACAAGCATCACCACCAGCCCCCAGGGAGGGAAAATCTTCAGATAAGAACTTACTCAGAAAGACAGGCATCAGGGCAAGGGGCCGAAAGCTAACTATTGACTTTGAACTTCAAGCACCGCCTGAAACTACAGGTCTGAGTTGGCTCTCAAACGTGTACCAGTCGTAAATGGGAGCGTAAATTGAACAATTCTGGGATGAGTGTAGCAGGAAAGCCCCACCCTGTCCTCAGTCTGGAGCACCACTGCCTGAAATTCATTATCCCTGTTTGTAAACCTTTTCCTGAAGTAAGACAAGAATTCATTTTAGAAGGTAATCATCTCCTTTCATTTGGAAAATAGATATGCTTTTCTTTTTGCTAACACAATTTACTTTTCTACTGTGGTAAAATGTCTACATTATAAATTTTACCATATCAACCATTGTATATAGTCTACAGTTCTGTGGCATTAAGGACATTCGTACTGCTGGGCAACCATCACCATCATCCATCCACAGAACACATCATCTTCCCAAATGGAAAATCTGTGCCTTCTAACTCTCACTCCCCATCCCCTCCTCCCCCAGCCCCTGGTCACCACCATTCTACTTTCTGTGTCTATGGATCTGACTCCTCTAGGGACCTTGTATAAGTGGACTCATACAATATTTGCCCTTTTGTGACTATTTGACTTAGCACAATGTCCTCTAGATTCATCCATGTTGTAGCCTGTGTCCAAATTCCCTTCCTTTTCAAGGCTGAATATTACTCCATTGTATGTATAGACCACATTCTGCTTATCCATTCATCTGTTGATGAACACTTCAGCTGCTTCCACCTTTTGGCTATGGTAAATACTGCTGCTGTGAACAGGAGTGTGCAAATGTCTGATTACAGGTGCTTTTCTTGCCCAGTAAGGATGGGGAAGGCTTTGGCTGACCTGTGATTATGCAGAGCCCCTTTGAAGCTCCGCCATGACACAAAGCCCAAGAGAGATGCTGCCCACATTCCCTTCCCACCTCCCTTCCTCTCCACATCACACCGACCTCTCAGGGGGAAGCTGCATCCTTTTTTCCGTACATGTCCACCCCTCCACCTTTGCTCTTGATGGCACTTTGGATTGACTTCCATTCCACAGACACCACCTTCCCCACTCCCCTCTTCTTTCTAGGGTCAACCTCTCCCCTCTGGCTTCATCTGAGCATGTAAATGTGCTCAAAACTCCCCCGGCTCAAGGTCCTCCACTGTTCTGGAGGTCAGAGTCTGAAATTAAGGTGTCAGCAGGGCCGCGCTCGCTCTGAAATCTCTAGGGTAGAATCCCGCCTTGGCTGTCACCTTCCAGCCTTCCCAGCTGCTCCTTGCCTGTGGCCGCATCACTCCCATCCCCGCCTCTGTCATCACAGCACCTTCTCTGCGTCTCTGTATGTCCTTTCCTGTCTCTTGGGAGAATGCTCTAATTGGATTTGAGGCGCACCCTAATCCGGTATGATCTCATCTTGATCCATATTTTACTTACATCAGCAAGTCTCTACTTTCAAATAAAGTCACATGCTGAGGTTCGGGTGGACATGAATTTGGTGGGGACACCATTCAACTCACTGCACTGGTGAATCCGTCGCCAAACCCAGTGGGCGTGGTTCAGTAGCTGTACACCGCATTTGTTCTGGTTATTTAAAACAGAAATAGCTTTATGTGTCCTACTGATTTTTAGATGATAGAAATATTAAGGGAAAGTTTAGATAGAAAAAAATGAAAGAAAGCAAAAACATCCACAAACTTGCAACTCAGAGGCTGATCTACATGAAGGTTTTGGATGACATTCTTCTACACACACATATAACTGCCAGAAGGCAGTGAGTGCAGGGTAGACTGTACACTTTATTCTGCTTTTCCACTTAACGCCGTGGCATAGACAACCTGCCCGGTTGATAAACACATACCCTGTCATCCAATAAATAGGTGCTGGGGCATGCTGCATGCCAGGTACTTTTTCCAGGGCCTGAGATCCAACAGCCAATAAAACACACATAGATCTCTGCCCTAGGGGAACTTCATTTCTGATGAGGCAACAGACAAAAAAATGAATGTAATAAGTAACTTCTTTCATGCTGGAAGGTGAAAAGTGCTGGATAAGAAGCAAACAGTAGCACAAGGAAGAGAGATGTGAGTACCGGGCAGCAGTGAGTGCGACTAGAAGTTCATCCAATCGCAAAATACTGGGAAATCATTTTTAATGACCGTGTAGTACTCCATTGATTATATCTGCCACAGTATGTTTAACCAGTGCTCTGTGGATATTTGAGTTGTTTCTAATTTTTTGTTATTATAAAAGAGGCTGCAATGTGCCTGGACTACAATAGATGGACACTTGTAAAATTTTCTTGGGATAAATGTCTTAACCCAGAATTGCTCATACAAGGCATCTAATCATTTCTAAATTGTGAGACCTCCTGTCCCTCTGTCCTCCAGAAAGACTTTGCCAGTTCTCACATCTGGTAATACACGCAAGTTCACAAGTCCACTGCCCCTCCCAGGACGTATACTCCACATAATGTATTTGTGATTTATTTTTAATGTCACCAACTTTAGAGGATAAACAATGTTATTTTGCACTGCTTTTACTTTGCCATGGTTGAACAGTCCTTCCATATGCTTTTTAGCTCTGTGTATTTCTTCTCTTATAAACTCCTTATTCATTTCTTTGACCATTTTTTTCCATGGGGGTATTTATTGCTTTTGAAAATTGGGAACATATATGTTATGCGTTGCAAATACTTTTCATGGTTTGTCTTATTACTTTTTTTTAACAGACATTTATAATTTTTATGTTGGCAAAAATAACAGTGTTCTAAAACAGTTTCTGGATTCCAATCATGGTTAGAAAGGCTTTCTCAACTCTGAGAATGATAAAAATACTCACATCTTCTACTCCTTCTATAGTTTTTTTTTTTTCTGCATTTAAATCCTTAATCTATTTGGAATTTATTCTGATCTGTGGAGTAAAGAAGGGACTCATCATTTTTCTTTCGAGTGAACAGCCAGCTGTCCCCACAGCATGTGCCAAATGCCCTCTTTGTCTGTCCCCCAAGATGCCAGTCCCACCTGCCCCTTGGCTTCCTGCCTGACCCTCCCCCTTCTTTTCACATCTTTCATCCTTTCCTCAGCACCCACTCTGGGTTCTGTACTTCCGACTTCATATTGTAATTGTTTCCAGAACCTGTCTTTCTATTCACTCCACAGTCTCCTGGGGAAGCCTGCATCCCTGCCCATAGTGACACTTCCACTCGTCTGTACTGACAACCTCCAAATCTAGAGCTCAGTCCAGGTCACTGATAAGTTTCAACACCACGCCCCTGACTTCCCACAGGAGAGCGCTCACCTGGGTGTCCACAGACACTTTAAACTGAAACAACCCAAACCACATCTGCTTCTGCCTCCTGGTCTCAACCACCCTGCCATCCCCCATTCACCTGGCCACTCCTTCCCACAGCCACTAATCTCCAAATTATGTCAGCTTTACTCCTTATTCAGCCCCACGTCCACTGCCACCCCTTCACCCTCATGGCTGCTCCCTTAATCCAGCACCCCACCATTTCTCCTTCTTACTAGCATCCTCCTAACCTGGACTTCAGCAAACTATAGCCCAGTGAGTCAAATCCAGCCTACAGCCTCCTTCTGGGCTGCCCATGACCCAAAGAATAATTTTACATTTTTAAAGCATTGTTAAAAGTTAAAAAAAAAAAAAAGAGTATGCAACAGAGACCTATGTTGCCTGCAAAGTCTGAAATACTCATTATTGGCTCTTTGCTGAAGAAGCGTGTAGACCCTTACCTCTAACCCACACGCCTTTTAGTGGTCTTAGACACCCAGGCACTCTGTATGCCCATTGCTCTTCCCCCTAAAATCACCCCATGGGCTTTACTTAACGATTTTCTTAGATTCAGGTGAAGCAACTGTCTCGGTTTCTACGTTGCCAGGTATATGGGATGGGACACCTTCAGATCAAGTCCTTGACGATTATTTAGCTCCTGGGCGCTAAATTCCATAAGTCACATGCCAGAAGGGTCTCAACGTTTTATTTGAAAATATCTCTTTTTTCCCCTTTCTGATGATAGAAGTCATATAAAGTCATTCTAGAAAATTTGGGGAAATCAGAATGTTTAAAAGGAGTATTAAAATCGCCCACAGCCCCCCTCTGAGAAGTTTCCTATTAACATTTTTTTTAACATTTTTTATTGATTTATAATCATTTTACAATGTTGTGTCAAATTCCAGTGTTCAGCACAATTTTTCAGTTATTCATGGACATATACACACTCATTGTCACATTTTTTTTCTCTGTGAGTTATCATAACATTTTGTGTATATTTCCCTGTGCTATACAGTGTAGTCTATTCTACAATTTTGAAATTCCAGTCTATCCCTTCCCACCCTCCAACCCCCTGGTAACCACAAGTCTGTATTCTCTGTCTGTGAGTCTATTTCTGTCCTTTATTTACGCTTTGTTTTTGTTTGTTTGTTTTTGTTTTTGTTTTTTAGATTCCACATATGAGCGATCTCATATGGTATTTTTCTTTCTCTTTCTGGCTTACTTCACTTAGAATGACATTCTCCAGGAGCATCCATGTTGCTGCAAATGGCATTATGTTGTTGGTTTTTATGGCTGAGTAGTATTCCATTGTATAAATATACCAAATCTTCTTCATCCAGTCACCTGTTGATGGACATTTAGGCTGTTTCCATGTTTTGGCTATTGTAAATAGTGCTGCTATGAACATTGGGGTGCAGGTGTCATCCTGAAGTAGATTTCCTTCTGGATACAAGCCCAGGAGTGGGATTCCTGGGTCATATGGTAAGTCTATTCCTAGTCTTTTGAGGAATCTCCACACTGTTTTCCACAGTGGCTGCACCAAACTGCATTCCCACCAGCAGTGTAGGAGGGTTCCCCTTTCTCCACAGCCTCTCCAGCATTTGTCATTTGTGGATTATTGAATGACGGCCATTCTGACTGGTGTGAGGTGATACCTCATTGTAGTTTTGATTTGCATTTCTCTGATAATTAGTGATATTGAGCATTTTTTCATGTGCTTTTTGATCATTTGTATGTCTTCCTTGGAGAATTGCTTGTTTAGGTCTTCTGCCCATTTTTGGATTGGGTTGTTTATTTTTTTCTTATTGAGTCATATGAGCTGCTTATATATTCTGGAGATCAAGCCTTTGTCGGTTTCACTTGCAAAAATTTTCTCCCATTCCGTAGGTTTTCTTCTTGTTTTATTTCTGGTTTCCTTTGCTGTACAGGAGCTTGTAAGTTTCATTAGGTTCCATTTGTTTATTCTTGCTTTTATTTCTTCTAGGAGAAAAATTTTTTAAATGTATGTCAGATAATGTTTTGCCTATGTTTTCCTCTAGGAGGTTTATTGTATCTGGTCTTATGTTTAAGTCTTTAATCCATTTTGAGTTGATTTTTGTATATGGTGTAAGGGAGTGTTCTAGCTTCATTGTTTTACATGCTGCTGTCCAGTTTTCCCAACACCATTTGCTGAAGAGACTGTCTTTATTCCAATGTATATTCTTGCCTCCTTTGTCAAAGATGAGTTGACCAAAAGTTTGTGGGTTCATTTCTGGGCTCTCTATTCTGTTCCATTGGTCTATATGTCTGTTTTGGTACCAATACCATGCTGTCTTGATGACTGTAGCTCTATAGTATTGTCTGAAGTCTGGGAGAGTTATTCCTCCAGCCTCTTTCTTTCTCTTCAGTAATGCTTTGGCAATTCTAGGTCTTTGATGGTTCCATATGAATTTTATTATGATTTTTTCTAGTTCTGTGAAATATGTCCTGGGTAATTGGATAGGGATTGCATTAAATCTGTAGATTGCCTTGGGCAGTGTGACCATTTTAACAATATTGATTCTTCCAATCCAAGAGCATGGAATATCTTTCCATTTTTTAAAGTCTTCTTTAATTTCCTTCATCAGTGGTTTATAGTTTTCTGTGTATAATTCTTTCACCTCCTTGGTTAGATTTATTCCCAGATATTTTATTACTTTCGGTGCTATTTTAAAGGGGATTGTTTCTTTACTTTCTTCTTCTGTTGATTTATCGTTAGTGTAAAGAAATGCAACTGATTTTTGAATGTTAATTTTGTAACCTGCTACCTTGCTGAATTCTTCAATCAGCTCTAGTAGCTTTTGTGTGGACCTTTTAGGGTTTTCTATATATAGTAACATGTCATCAGCATATAATGACACTTTTACCTCTTCTTTTCCAATTTGGATCCCTTTTATTTCTTTCTCTTGCCTGACTGCTGTGGCTAGGACTTCCAGGACTATGTTGAATAGGAGTGGTGATAGTGGGCATCCTTGTCTTGTCCCAGATTTTAGTGGGAAGCTTTTGAGTTTTTCACCGTTGAGTACTATGCTGGCTGTAGGTTTGTCATATATAGCTTTTATTATGTTGAGATATGTTCCCTCTATACCCACTTTGGCGAGAGTTTTGATCATAAATGGGTGTTGAATTTTATCAAATGCTTTTTCTGCATCGATGGAGATGATCATGTGGTTTTTGTCCTTTCTCTTGTTGATGTGATGTATTACACTGATTGATTTGCGTATGTTGAACCAGCCTTGTGTCCCTGGGATGAACCCCACTTGGTCATGATGTATAATCTTTTTTATGTGTTGTTGGATTCTATTTGCTAAAATTTTGGTGAGGATTTTGGCGTCTATGTTCATCAGTGATATTGGCCTATAATTCTCTTTTTTTGTAGTGTCTTTGCCTGGTTTTGGTATCAGGGTGATGGTGGCTTCATAGAATGAGTTTGGGAGTATTCCCTCCTTTTCAATAGTCTGGAAGAGTTTGAGAAGGACTGGTATGAGTTCTTCTTTGTATGTTTGGTAGAATTCCCCGGTGAAGCCGTCCGGTCCTGGACTTTTATTTGTAGGGAGGTTTTTAATTACTATTTCTATTTCCTTTCTAGTGATCAGATTGTTCAAGTGTTCAGATTCTTCTTGATTCAGTTTTGGTGGACAGTATGTTTCCAGAAACTTGTCGATCTCCGCTAGGTTATCCAGTTTGGTTCCATATAGTTTTTCATAATATTCTCGTATGATATTCTGCATTTCTATTTTGTTTGTTGTAATTTCTCCATTTTCCTTTCTTATTTTGCTAATTTGTGCTCTCTCTTTTTTCTTCTTTGTGAGTTTGGGCAGAGGTTTGTCAATTTTATTTACTTTTTCAAAAAACCAGCTTTTGGTTTGGTTGATTTTTTCTGTGGTCTTGTTAATCTCTATTGTATTTAATTCCTCTCTGATCTTTATTATTTCCTTCCTTCTGCTGCTTTTTGGGGCTTTTTGTTCTTCTTTTTCTAATTCATTCAGGTGGTGGGTTAAATTGTTTATTTGAGATTGTTCTTCTTTTTTGAGGAAGGCCTGTATCGCTATAAACTTCCCTCTTAGCACTGCCTTTGCTGTGTCCCATAGGTTTTGAGTGGTTGTGCTTTCATTATCATTTGTCTCAAGGTAGTTTTTAATTTCAGCTTTGATTTCCTCATTGATCCATTGTTTTTTCAATAACATATTGTTTAATCTCCATGCTTTCCTTTTTTTCTCCTTTGTTTCTCTGTTGTTGATTTCCAGTTTCATGGCATTGTGGTCAGTAAAGATGCTTGAGATAATTTCTATCTTCTTAAAATTGTTGAGGTTTCTTTTGTGCCCAAGTACATGATCGATCCTGGAAAATGTTCCATGTGCACTTGAAAAGAATGTATATCCTATTTTGGGGGGGTGTAATGCTCTGAAAATATCCACCAAATCTAGTTTTTCTATTGTAGTGTTTAATTTCTCTGTTGCCTTGTTTATTTTCTGTCTGGAAGATCTGTCTAGTGATGTTAATGCAGTGTTAAAATCTCCAACTATGATTGTATTCCCATCAATATCCCCCTTTATCTCTGTTAGTAATTCTTGTATGTACTTAGGTGCTCCTATATTGGGTGCATATATATTAACGAGTGTAATATCCTCATCTTGTATCACTCCTTTAATCATTATAAAATGTCCTTCTTTATCTTTCTTTATGGCCTTTGTTTTAAAGTCTATTTTGTCTGAAATCAGTACTGCAACACCTGCTTTTTTGGCTTTTCCATTTGCGTGGAATATCCTTTTCCATCCTTTCACTCTCAATCTATATGTGTCCTTCTCCCTAAAGTGGGTCTCTTGTATGCAGCATATTGAAGGTTCTTGCTTTATTATCCAGTCTGCCACTCTGTGTCTTTTGACTGGAGCATTTAGTCCATTAACATTTACAGTAATTAATGATAGATGTGTATTTATTGCCATTTTGAACTTATCTTTGCAGTTGAATTGGTATATCCTCTTTGTTCCTTTCTTCTTCCTTTTGTGGTTTGGTAATTTTCCTTTGTATTATCATGGATTTTATTTAATTTTTGTGACTCCTTTGTAAATTTTTGGCTTGTGGTTACACTTTTTTGTAAATCTATCAACCCATTACTATAACTGTTTTTATTAAACTGATAGTAACATGATCTCAAACACATCCTACTGTTAAAAAAATTTAAAAAAGAAAGAAAAAAATATTCTATATTTCCCTGCCTCCCTCTCCCACTCTCAGTGATTTTTATATCTTCTTTTATAATTTCATGTTTACTTTATTTGTAATTCATGAGTTATCACCTTTCCAGTTGTGTGTTTCTCATTTCTGTAGCATCCTGCTGCTTTTCTATTTAGAATAGCCCTTTCAATATTTCTTTTAGCATGGGTTTAGTGTTGCTAAACTCCTGCAGCTTTTTTTTTTTTTTTTTTGTCTGTGAAACTCTTTATTTCTCCTTCTATCCTCAAGGATAGCCTTGCTGGGTAAAGGATCCTAGGCTGCATCTTTTTTTCATTCAGGGCTTTGAATATATCTTGCCACTCCCTTCTGGCCTGTAGTGTTTGTGTAGAGAAATCAGCTGAGAGCCTTATGGGGGTTCCCTTGTAACTTACTCTTTGCTTTTCTCTTGCTGCCTTTAGAATCATTTCTTTATCCTTGACTCTGGCCATCTTGATTATGCTATGTCTTGGTGTGGGTCTATTTGGGTTCTTCCTGTTTGGGACCCTCTGAGCTTCCTGTACTTGGATATCTGATTCCTTCTTTAAGTTTGGGAAGTTTTCAGTCATGATTTCTTCAAAAACCTTTTCAATCCCCTTTGATCTTTCTTCTCCTTCTGGGACCCCTATTATGCGAAGATTGGGACACTTTATATTATCCCATAGGCCCCTTATGCTATTTTCATTATTTTTTATTTGCTTCTCTTGTAGTTCTTCTGAATGGGTGCTTTCTATTGCCCTGTCTTCTAGATCACTAATTCGTTCCTCTGCATTATCTAGTCGGCTTTGCACAGCTATTAGATCATTCCTCATCTCTGTCAATGAGTTTACCCATTCTACTTGGCTCTTCATTATAGCTTCAATTTCATTTTTGACATATTTTATATCTCTAAACACTATCTCTTTTAATTCCTTCAGCAATTCGATCACTCCTTTTTTGAAATCTTGATCTAGTAGGCTATCGATGTCTATTTCGTTGATCTTTCTTTCAGGGGATTTCTCTTGTATTTTTAATTGGGAAAGGTTTTTCTGCTTCTTCATCTTGCTCATACCTCTTTGGCACTGTGGTTTATGGAGTATCAGTTGTTTATTTTGGTCCTTAAGGATTTTATCTATCTGATGCCTATTTAGGAATAGAACTTAGGAAAAAAAAGAAAAAAAAATAAGAGAGACAGAAAGAATTTTAAAAGAAGGGAGAAAGAGGGTTTGAAAACAGTGTATAATGAATAATATAAGAGTGAGTTGAAGCAGAGTATTAATCGGGTTGAGACGTCCTTTTAAAACCTTTACAAAAAAAGGGGGGGGAGATGAATAGATAAAAACAGATTTTAAAAAAGGGGGGGGGGCGGGGTTTGTCGGTGTTCTCCTGGAGTCTGTGTGCTTTTAATGTGAAGTCTTTCTGTCTTCCTCCTGTTTTGGAAGCTCAGCTTGCTCTTTTCAGAGGCCCTCCATTGGCGCCCTCTTCTGTGCTGCTCCCAGCACCTGTCGGCAAGCAGATCGCGCCTCCTCCTAACTCTGGGTCAGGTGCAGCTCTCCTCTGCTGTGGGCGGGCGGGTCGCTGCCCCTCCGGATGCCGCAGTCAGATGTTGCAGACTGGCCAGGTAGGAGGGCGGGTCGTGCCCCCTCCCAGCACCTCGGTCAGGGGCTGTGTTCCTGCCCGAAAGGCGGGGGGTGCCGCTCTCCCTCTACCTGCGCGCCGCCGGTAGTTCCGCACTCTGTGTGGCTGCGCGCTCCGCCCTGGTCGGTGCTCCGCCCTGGTCGGCGCTCCGCAGGTGGGCTCGGGGAAGACCGAGGGACAGCCCTGTCCCTGCTCGGAGCCAAAACCCAGCTCCTTGCTTGTCTTTGTGGAGCAAGTTCTCTGAGGGACCAGGATGGAAGGATCCTGTCTGCCCCGGGCTGCAGGCCAGTCTCAGTCTGGCCTTTGAGGCTGCTAAGCCCTTCGGTGCGGATGCAGGTTTTGCCCCCGCCCCCGCCTGGGTGCTCAGCGCGGAGGATATGGCGGCTGTGCCTGAGCCCTGCCTCTCTTTCCCCCGAAAACTTTCCGCGGGTTTTCAGAGATGGGGGTGTGCACCCTTCCCCCGAGAGCACATCAACCTTGCTGTTTTATGGAGGGCCCAGGTTGTTCTGCCTTGTGCACCCACAGCCACGGCGCGCAGCCCCTTGCGTTCCCCCAGGGCTGCCTCCGTGCAGCCACTTCCATCCTCCGCCCGCTTGTGCAGCCTGGCCCTGCCCGTGGCTGCCGGCCCGCGTCTCAGGCTGGGTGTCGGGGGGACGCTCTGTGCCCGTTTAACTTAGTTCTGTTAGTCAAGGGCTGCTCTGTACAGATCCGAGCCTCGGGGGATCCCCCTCCGTCCCGCTGGCCTCCCAGTTGGAGAGGGGAGACCCAGCGAGCGAGCGCCAGTCCTCCTTTGCCTCTCCCTCCCGGCGGGGACCCGTCCCGCGCTGCTTTGCCTTTTGTTCTTTCTTTTTTCCTTTTCTCCTACCAGATTTTTGGCGTCTTTATCTTTTGAAGAGGGCGATGTTCTGTCGGAGTTCCGCAGGTGCTCTGGTTGGCTGAGTGGGTCTGTAGATGTGGGTCTTGGTGTAGATGTGGGTCTTGGTGTATTTGTGGGAGAGGGTGACCTGCGAGCATCCTTCTACTCTGCCATCTTCTCCCGGAAACCCCTATTAACATTTCTGTGTGTTTCCTTCCACTTTTTGATTCTGAACGTGAGCTTGAGATCCATCCTGTTTTTCTGTTGGGTTTTCCCCAAAAATACTAAAAATTCCGGACATGCTCTTCCCCCACCCCCAGAATTCGCATATAATCTGAAATGTAGAATGTCCCATCAGCGGAACATCCATGCCAGCCTGGGTCACCACGGCAGCCTTTCCTCCACGAACGGTGCCCAAGAAATTCTACGGGCTGCTGGGATCAGGTCCTTCCAGCTTGCAGCTCAGTCACGCGTTCTTTCTTTCAGGTGAATGTTTCAGCACCAGGCTATTTTGCACCTTAGCTAGTTTTATGTAAGTTGATCGTCTTCCTGAAAGAGAGAGAGAGAGAAAGAACAAAAGGCGGGGGGTGGAGGGACTGGATTTTTCCTGCAGACCCACATTTACTCTAAACCAAAATACAGGAAAATAACTCAAGTCAAGTAAATCATCAAGCTCCCTGGTGCCGCTCGTCCCGTCCTTTTGCATGCTGTACAGCACTTCACAGTTAGCAGCTATTCCCTCCACATTATCTCTGGTCAAGCCACGTGCACGAGGCTGAAGGACCAGGGCGCCGGTTCTGACTTGGAGTCCGAAGTGCATGCGCATGGCTGGGGGCCCAGGGCGAGCTCTGGACAGGTGCTGGGGGCCCTAGGTGGGGGAGAAGGGGTTTGCGTCCTGGGCCGTGCAGGAACGCGGGGAGGAACGCCTGCTTTCCCCACTGCAGCTGCCTCTGGCCCCGCTGAGCAGCTCCAGTGCTCTGGCAAATGCAGTTCACATCACCCCCTCAAATTCACACCTGGGATTCCAAGAAAGAAAGAAATGTTAAGAGCTCTCATTAACACCCCTTCTGTAGCTCCCTGCGAGCCTTTGCTTTCGTGCCCACGGGTGCTGAGGCAGCTCTCAGCTCAGGCCTGGAATGGCCCTCTCTGGTCCAGGGCTCCCTGCGCGCTCTGGACAAGGCCTGGAGGCTGGGCCCCCACCCTTCCGCCCACTCCACGCCACCCTCCTCCTCGCTGGCTTCGCCTCTCCTGCCCCTTGCAACTCCTACCTCAGTTCCGCCTGCTCTCCAGGGCCTCTCTCATTTCCATGGATTCGGGGTTTCTCAGCTCTGTGCCAGTTCCCCACCAGCCGCTACAGAGTGAAAGGTCCACTTTGCGCCAAACCGGCACCCACTGCGCCACTTGAAGGGGCGCCCCTGAGGCCACCTTTCCCCCACACTCTCCCCCACACTCTCCCCACACTCTCAGGGAGATTTGGCTCTGTTTGCTTTCATTTCTGTTTGTTTTTTAAAAAGGCACTGAAGTAGCATATGCCTTGACTTTTTTTCCCCCAACACAAAACACAGGCATTTGATTAATGACATGCTAGTTCATTATAGACACTGTTAAAAAACCAAATTCAAGGGAGTACATTTGAAGATCAAACTGGCTTTATTCAACGATTCATGAATCAAGCAGCTTCCCATCTAGCAAGCAGACAGGAGAGGAGCTGTACAAAATGGAAGGATTTTAAAGGCCTAAAGCGGATGGGACAGAAGTCATAGCCAAGAAAGGACTGTTCAGGCTGGATCAGCAAGACAGGGGTCTCTGGGGTAGATTACCTCACCAGTGGCCAGGAAATTCCAGACTGACTGGTTCAAGGTCACATTCCTGGGAGAGACTGAAAGTGTAATTAGAATAAGTACTCAGTCTGGGTTGGCAAACAGAGAGCTTAGCACAAGGGACTCCATCTTGGGACCCTTACTTCTTTTTAACACCAAACCCAAACACCCCATCTTTACTTTCTTCCTTTCTGCTTGCTCTTTCCCACACTAGCCCCCTGAGAATGCTTCTGTCTGCTCACCTGTGTGGGTATGACTCCCCGTAAAATGAGAGATAAGGCTCGATTTGATAATAGACACAAAATACATAACTGCTCAAACATGATTTTTTTTTTTCTTGTTTCTAGTTGGATGGCAGCTCTCTGCCACCAGCTTGGGGCCCAGGCCCCTCCATCTCGTGACTCCATCATCCCCTGTAGTAGGAGCAAGTCATGGGAGGAGGCATATCCAACACTGAAGGCCTCAGCTCAGAAGGGCACACGCGCTCCAGATGGGCCAGAACTTGGCTCGTGGCTGCCCCTCAATGCAAAGGATGCTGGGAAGTGTGGCCCAGTCCTGAGCTAGGAAAACAGAAAAAAACACCTTTGGAGGATGAACTGGCAGGCTCCCAGGACTGCCCAGAGCACTTATCTCTCTCCACTCGCTCATTAATCGTTCAAACACCCCATCTTGCAGGGGGGTGCTAGCGGTGAGCATAAACATCACCCATGACCTCCATCCAGATCCCCCACACTCCCCTCATCCTATCCTAACCTCAGCTGCCTCCTTTGACTCCTGTCCTGGTATCTATTCCAAGAAAAAGAAAAAAAGAAAGAAACACACACACACACACACACACACACACACACTCAGGGCTACTGAGGGTAGTCTAAAAGTTAAAGCTGTCACACCAAACATCAGGCTCTCAGACCAGATGCTGCCTCTTCTTTGTGCTGAAATATAAAAACAAGTCTGTGGGACTGGTGATTAACGAAACTATCCAACCAAGAGCAGGGTTAATCCATAAATTAAGTTGGTATCACTCAAGCCCCGTCCCCAGCTGTCTTCTTATTCAGGTAAATGTTTTCTCAACAGACTGTTTCTCCTTTAACCAAGGCGGGGAAATGCACAGCTAAGTCCGAGGACACAGGATGAAAGCCTGGGGGAAGAAACTGCCTGTACAACTTTTAGAAAGCTTCAAAATTATTGACTGAGGAATTTCATATAGTGTTTTATAGGTGTTTCAGAACAGTATCTGTTCCAAATGTCCCTTTGCACTCAGATTCTGGGAGAGTTTTCTTAATGCTTTGCATTAATCATAAAAGCCATCAGAAAGAAAATAACCATAAGTCAAAAACGCAAATGTTAAATGATGAGGCAGAAACCAAATCAAATGTGTAAACACATAGAAAGAGAAAGAACATTTCCCCCACACTTTTTTTTAACCTTGGCATTGAATCAACCATTAGGGTCTAATGCGTGCATACCTACCAATAAAAACCATGATTTTTTAACTCTGAAATTTAACTGACAACTTAAAGAGCTCACTCAGAATACTTACCCCTAAGTATACGGACAGAAGCGAAGGAAGCATTTATTACAAAGGAATGTTTATTACATGCCTGTTCCAGGCAGGTACACATCATGTGTGTGGTTTTGTTTAACTTTATAAAACCCTGTGAATTGGCTATCATGATTACCATTTTGTAAATGTGGAAACTGAAGATCTATGAATTCATATAGTGTATTAGTCTACTCAGCCTGCCATAACAGTGTCGACTGAAAAAAATGCACACCCTAAAATATGAGAATTGTGTTTTATTCGGCGGATTTTCTGAAGATTTCAAACCCAGGAGACAGCCTCTCAGATAGGTCTAGAGGGACTGCTTGAAGAGGTAAGGGAGGAGCTAGAATATATAGGCTTCTTTGCAACAAAGACCAGGTAGTCAGAACATCAAAAGATTACTGTTAATTAAAGAAAACCAGACATCTCAAGTTAAGAAATTTAGCCCTTTTATGTGTCTGGGAAGATGCAAGACTCCAGGCACATTGAAATCATTCCTTTGCTATACACCTTAGCTGTCTAGGGCCAGTGTCCCCTTCCTTCTCATCCCGAGTCCCCTCTGGAAGCACCACTGGGGGTGGCTGCAGAGGCCGAGGGCTTCGCGCCGGGCAGTGCATCTTTATCCATCCTGAGTTCCCTCAGGGCTCACAGTCTGGCCGTGCTGTCTTGATGGCTGCAACACCCTTTGTTTACTGACGTGTTAGGCAATATTTTCCACTCACAGCAGAATACCAGACACCGGGGGACTTAAACAACAGTGCTTTATTTTCTCACGGTTCTGGGGGCTGCAAGTTTAAGATCAAGGTGCCGGCAGGGCTGGTTTCTGGTGACCTCTGGAGGGTCTGGAAGACCTCTCTCCCTGCCTTTCCTCTGCGTGCTCACCCCCTGCTGTCCCTTCCTCTTCTTATAAGAACACCAGCCCTATTGAATTAAGGCTCCACCCTTATGACCTCACTTCACCTTAATTTCGTCCTTCAAGTCTCCATTTCCAAAAATGTCACATAGTGGGGTTAAGACTTCAACATATGGATTTGGGGGGATACAGTTCAGTCCATAACAGGCAGCCTGTCCGAGAGCCCACAATGGCTAAGTGGCAGAACCAAAACTGTCTGAATCTAAACATTTCTTTATCCAGAGTGCGCTGCCTTTCCCATGCCACAGCATCTCAGATAGAACAGGGAGACATCCCGCTGTAAGGACTGGTTCTGAGGACTTGCTGGCAGGGAGACAGCTTCACAGCAGTAAGCTCTGTCCTGGTGGGAAGGGCAGTGAAGTCCTTACACAAGCTAGAGCTCAGAGCACAGAGGTCCAAGGCAGCCTGCCCAGGTGATGCAAAAAAAAAAAAAAAAAAGCTTCATCTACTCTGTTAATAGGTACACAAATGGTATTTGTTTTCCTACCATGTCATACACAGTGGGGATTCCATGATCCCCCAAAAGCCAGCATTTCATTCCGCTTTTCTTTTCTTTTCTCCAAACCACCAGCTAACGTCCTGGAGGGCGACTCCATGGACCAGGATGTTGAGAGCCCTGTGACCATTCACCAGCCAAAGTTGCCTAAGCAGGCCAGGGATGACCTGCCAAGACACATCAGCCGGGACCGGACCAAAAGGAAAATCCAGAGGTACGTGCGGAAAGATGGGAAGTGCAACGTCCACCACGGCAACGTGAGGGAGACCTACCGCTACCTGACCGACATCTTCACCACCTTAGTAGACCTCAAGTGGAGGTTCAACCTGTTGATTTTCGTCATGGTTTACACGGTGACATGGCTCTTTTTTGGGATGATCTGGTGGCTAATTGCGTACATCCGA
Organism: Camelus bactrianus; assembly: GCF_048773025.1. Lineage (NCBI taxonomy): Eukaryota > Metazoa > Chordata > Mammalia > Artiodactyla > Camelidae > Camelus > Camelus bactrianus. The sequence goes on from NC_133539.1 coordinate 6,802,107, forward strand.
GGAGATATGGACCACATAGAGGACCCTTCATGGACTCCCTGCGTCACCAACCTCAACGGGTTCGTCTCTGCTTTTTTATTCTCCATAGAGACAGAAACCACCATCGGCTATGGCTACCGGGTCATCACGGACAAGTGCCCGGAGGGAATTATTCTCCTCTTAATCCAGTCTGTGTTGGGGTCCATTGTCAATGCATTCATGGTGGGATGCATGTTTGTAAAAATATCGCAACCCAAGAAGAGGGCAGAGACCCTGGTTTTTTCCACCCATGCAGTGATCTCCATGCGGGATGGGAAACTATGCCTGATGTTCCGAGTTGGGGATCTGAGGAATTCCCACATCGTGGAGGCTTCCATCAGAGCCAAGTTGATCAAATCCAAACAGACCTCCGAGGGGGAGTTCATACCCTTGAATCAGACAGATATCAACGTAGGGTATTACACTGGGGATGACCGTCTGTTTCTGGTGTCACCACTCATCATCAGCCATGAAATTAACCAACAGAGTCCTTTCTGGGAGATCTCCAAAGCCCAGCTGCCCAAAGAGGAACTGGAAATTGTGGTCATCCTAGAAGGAATGGTGGAAGCTACAGGTAAGGCGTTTTCCGTGCTGGGCTATCTGTGGGATCCATGCTTATTTTAAACTGGACCTCACATTCTTGTTTACAACAAAATACGGAAAACTGAACATCACTCACTACTGACACTGCCTCCTTAGTCATGAACTAGGATGCCACTGGTCCTGTAGCCTTAAGTATATCCACCAAGAAGTCTAACCATTTAGAAGAAGAAGTCTAACCATTTTCAAAGTCCTTTGGAAAATAAATTGATAAACTTTTTTTAAAAAAACACCTCTTAATATAGTTTAAATTTTGAAGTATTTACTTAAATTAAAATTTGACCTGTCTCTAAAGCACTTTTTAGGCAGTTTTTAAAACATTGTTTAATTTAAATACTTAAGGTTATTTATTGCCAAGCCAGGGGGAAGAAGTTAAGCCTTTCAGAGGAAGCCTGACAAATTGTTTTAATAAAAATGCAATTTCTCCCCTTTTTTGGAAGCTATTTGCAAGAAAAACCCATAGCATTGGTTTTCCTTTTATATCAAGTGAGCGTGTGGTGTCTTACCATAATCTACCCACTAAACCCCCAGTAGACAAGATAACACAGACCCAGCATATAACTCAAGCAAGAAAGGAAAAAAAATGAGATCCCCTTCTCATAACGCTATCGATGCTTCTGCTATGGAGAGCTAACCATTGGAGTGTTTTAACAAAGATGGTCTGTTCTCCAAAATAGAGAAATGATCTGTTTTTAATGACATCTTCACTCATGTCTTAACTTCACACGTGTTACGCATCCCAACAGCAAAGCAGGTTCTGCCCATATTTATCTGCAACTTTCCACAAAATAGAGCCATAAACTCTGACTGAAGCTAACGATAGTGCCCCACAGGGAAAGAATGAGCTAGAACACCAGTCCACGCACTGCTTTACTGTTCTTCTGAGTTACCAATATTGGCCTCAGAATCCTCTTTAGTTATATGACCTGCCTTCTGTGCTCTGAGGTCTTCAACTGGAGGCTCAGGGTTGGTTTACATAATCTGAAAATGCACGGCCACCAGCTGGACCCCACGTTCTTCATCCACTCATCACCTGGATCTCAGTCATCCATCAAAGGAAAGTCATTGTTTCCATGTCTCTGCCCCCCTGGACCCAACTGGCAAGGTCATTACCCCTAACAAATTTCTCTCATGGTGGTAAAAACCTTTGCAATAAGTTTTTTTAAATGCAACAAACAATGAAAATGTGAGTAGAAAGCTTTGCATGGAGCTCAGTGATATGAGTGTGCTCCTTTGCCTAAAACCAAAAGAACATGGAAAATAAAATAATTACTGTGAAGTTCTAAAATAGTGCTGCATACGTGAACGGAGCTATATGCACCCTGAACCTGACTGTGGGGTGCACTTGTGATGCGATAAGTGTGTGGGAGGAGGAAGGAGAGGAGAGGAGGCCCAGCGGGGGTAAAAAAATGAATCACACAGGGAGCTCTGTCATTTTCCCACTGACCAGAAATTTCTCCCGCCTCGGCTGAGCACAGGGACTCTGGATCCCCCTAGTGGTGGCCACTGAGGTACAGCCTCTGGCAGCATAAACTGACCACTGGTGACGCGGTTTTATTATTCAATTCCTCACTACAAACTCTCCCGATAGGACAGGAAGGAGGGCAGTGGACAAGCCTTGTTATCTCCCATCTCTGAGCACAAGAAGCAAAAGCCACTGGAGATGTGCCCTCTGGTTACTGGTGCTAATCTGAGCTTCAAACTGCAAAGCTGTCCCAGTCTTGAAAAAATAGACAAATCCAAAATCAGCGAATTTTCTTTGCGATGTCCCTAAGTCGGAATCCTCCCTAGGAGAGACCCTGTCTCTCTGATGACAGCTTGTAATGAGTGAGGCTTTCCGATGAGAGGAGCATCATTTTGTTGGTAATTAACAGTGATACTTGCCTCTGAGCATTCAGTGGCCTTTCTACTGCTTTCTTAGAGAAAACTGGGAATTTGCCAGCAAAGAGAATCAAAACACCCCTATTCCTGGGAAAAGGCAACCACTGTTAACTTTCTTAAAATAATAATTTTCTGCAAAGTGGAGAGAGGAGGGCTCTAGAAAGTTCTGTGTTCGTCTAGAAGCTGGACACGTCTTGATACTTTCCTGAAAGGATTCATACAGTTCAGTCTTTCTAGCACGTTTGGTCTCTTGAACTTCAGGGGGAGGATTTTTCCTTTGTGAATAAAAAGCATAGTTGGGATTTACAGGAATTAAGCAGACCCTTGGAGGGGGAAATGCTTCAGTGAATTAAAGTCACAGGAAAAAAAATAAATGTGGACCAAATGCACACTGAGAAAAGCAAATTTACCAGGACCTAATTATTCATCACAGGGCTAGATGGGAAATCAGAAGCCATGAAAACAGCAAGCCGACCCAAAACGACTTGTTTTACTCATCACTTCTTTCAAAAATGTCGTGGTTGACCTTAAATAACTCTCACTGATCTCAATTAGGGGACCTCTTTCAAGGATGAGCCCCTCACCGCCACCCCTGCAATGCCATCTTCCTGACACACACATCGTGAGCACACGATGACTCTGACATGTTTTCTGGAGACCCGAGATCTCGTGCGGCAGGCTGACCGTGCGGGTCCTGCAGCCTGCTGGGCTCTCAGGCCCCGCACTGGCCAGCAGGGCGACACATCATATTCCAGCCCCAGCTGTGCCTAGCCATGTTACTCAGGGTCAGGTGCATCTTTAGAAAAATGCATGTAAGCTCCTTGAAGGCCAGATGTGAGTCTTGCCCACCTTTGATGTCCTGAGGCTCCTGGTCCCAGTCCTTCACTCCATAGGTTCTCTGGCCTCATAAAAGAGAGACCCACACCCACAAAAGACAGCTGTCTTGATGGACAGCTTCACTCTGGTCCTGCCCAGAGTCAGGGAATGTGTGACCTCTCAAGAACCTTCCAGTCATGTGATTCTATTTTTGAAAGTGAATCAAACCCTGGAAAATTCTGACACCAGCCACCCAGACATCTGGGGACTGGCTGTGTCTCATCCCACAAATATATTTTTAAAGGGGGCCCTTTATGTTCCTGACACATGGGCAATTTTGAGATAGTGATGTTTACAGCAGGGTTCACAGCTACATAAACAAACATGCAGAGCAGCTGTGGCAAGTATGCATTAAAATAGTAAAGCATTCATATAGGCTGTTATTTATAGAGGGCAAATTGGCCTGGAGGCTAGATGACAGCTACACAGAGCTGGGCCCGTTGCCAGCCAGCTCCTCACTATAGCATTTCTGATTGATGAACTTCCATATTTACCCCCAACCATTATGCAACTATGACAAGCAGCCCTTCCCAACACCTCAGCAAATATGCCTCCTTAGGATGAATCCCCATTAAGCTTTTTTTTCTTACATTTTTTCTTATGGAAACTATAAAACTTATACAAAAGTGGACCAAATCTTATAATTAACTCCCACGTACCCATCATTCAGTTTCTCTAATTGTCCATTCATGGCCAAACTTTCTCCATCTGTGTCACCACTCACTAACTGCCCCCCAATGTGAGATCATTTTATCTGCAAATATTTCAATGTGTGCCTCTAAAAACTAAGGATTCTTTCAAGAACATAACTATAACACCATTACAATGGCTAAAATAATTAATGATCATTTCTTAAGATCCAATATCTACTAAGTGTTCCAATTTCCAATTGTCTCAGAAATGTCTTTTTAATTTTTTTCAAATCTGCTTGTTTGAATCCAAAAGAGGCTAACACACTGTGATTGGCTGGGATCTCTTCTAAGCCCCTTCTCTAGGAGTTCCCCTTCCATCTCTGTGGGGTTTTTTCCTTTCAAGTTTTTCTCAAAGAAGAGTATCTCTGAAATATTTATATGTTATGAGGAAAACGGGGAGAAGTGGAAGGTGGGAGGAGGCCAACTTAATGAAGATATACTAGATAACATTTTATAGATGAGGAAACAGGGCTGACCGTCCAAAAGTCAGGATCTATGGGTTGCCAAGGAGGAAGGGGGAGTGTATATCAGACCCAGGGGAAGGCACACCGGAAGCAGGTGAGGGCAAACCGGAAGAAGACCAAGGCAAACCAGCCTTCACCGTAGAAAAGCTCAGCTCTGTTGCTTGAATAACTTTATTCACGTGCAGAGAGTTTAGTCACATAAATCACGTCACAGATCATAGGATTTTTGAGTTGAAGAGTCTTTGCTCTCCTCTTACTTATTGCGGAAATGGAGACCCAGCAGGACTAGGGACCTGGTTAAGGTCAAACAGCTGCTGGCAGAGCAAGAACCGGAACTGTTGTCCAGCCTCCACGTTCAGTGCTTTTTGTGTCATGAATGTGTTGGTTCATGAGGATTCTGTAGCGCAACAACCCCCCAAAAAGCAGCTAGTGTTTCATGGGCAGACAGGCTCTCTTTTCTTTTCTGTCACCATTAGTTCTTTTCCTTTAGGGTTTCTCTGTTGGTCTCCGATGTTATGTTCATTTTAAAATTCTTTATTACATTCACATGAGTTTTTAGCAACAATATCTGAAAATGAGATGTGCCACAAAACAGTTCTGAAATCAAAATTAAATAAGTACCATCGACAAAAAATACTCCTGGGAAAATATGATGTCCTCTCAAATCTGATTTCCAAGCAGCATTTCTCTCTGCTGCAATCAAAATGCCACTTCACTATAATAAGGGAGAACATGAGATCAAAGAGTCTGGAAAGGTGACGTTTCTCAGCTGAGATGGTTGAGGTTTAGCATTACAGTACTTTCAGGCTGTTTCTGCTAATGATGTTTCATAGCCATTATATTTTTCAAACCTCATTTTCTCCTTTTGGTAAGTTACTGGTAATGCCCCCACTGACAAGGCAATATCTCCAGATTTACCATTTTTCTTTTAAGAGTTATACCCCAACTACCTAGCCTGGGAAAAGAGTTAATTGTTAAGATCTGAAATGCTAAGATCTTGGGTGAAAATTTCTGGGTAAATCTCTATAAGGTGCAATTTTTTAAAAATCCAAAGATGTGACTTTATTTTTCCTAGATAGAAATCTACAGCTTATCAACATCAAGAAATCCAACTAACCTTTCTTCTTTGAGCATTAGTTTCCAGTGATTTATTTGGGGCTTCCTCCCAAATATCCACCCCAGTATAATATACCCCAGTAGTGTCATTGGCTGGATAAAAACTGATAATAGCTTCTCCCTAAATATGGTAAACTTTCCGTGATCCTAAACAGTTTGCAGACACTGTGTTCTGCCTAATAATCTGAGGTTGGATGCTGTAGAGGACATATAGAATTTTACAGTTTTTTCACCACTCCTCTAAAGGAAAGAATACTATAACTCTGTTAAACATTATAACTTTATTAAAAATTTCTCATAATTGAGAAGTTACCTAGGGTCTCATAACTTAGAAGGCAGTGTATCAAGTTCACCATATATTATCGTGGTTGAAAAGACAAAAACACTGGATAATTATAAAAATTTTCATTATTAAAACATCAGTACCAGAAAATCCATTGTTCTTCTCCAAATGGGCCATGAGGAGCTACTGAAATAGTTGCTCAATAGAAGTCAGTGATGGTCACATAATATATACAATTTAAAATTCAAAACCAAGGAGAAAAATAGACTAGCATCTAAAAGTTAGGTCTGACTCAAAAGTCAATATTCTTGTTGGGAAGAAACTGCACCTTTCCAATTAAGAGATGAGTGTCAAATAGTAGGAAACCTCTAATTAGTGTATCCTTAAATAAATCAAGCTTTATTATTTCCTAGAGCATTCAGTAGTATGAGGGCTGACAGTATGATGCCAGGGCAGCAGTCCTGCTGGACAATTTCTAATGACCGGAAGACGACCATCGGGGGAAACCATGTAAATTATTCACACACACACACACACACACACACACACACACACACACCCCTCTGCTAAATAATTAAACAGCTAGAGTAATAATTAATAATTAAATAAAATTTTAATAATTATTTATTAAATAAAATTTATTTATTTAATAAATAATTAAATAAAATTTAATAATTAATAATTAAATAAAAATTTAATAATTAAACCTCTCTCTGCCACATCTCAGTTTATCTGTACTTCTTTGTGTCATTTATAGTGTCAGGCCATCTTGGGTTCAAACCACAGTTGCTACATTCATGGATTTACTTAACCTCTCTAATGCCTCAGTGTTGCCGCTCTAGAAGAGAAGCAATCATGGTACCCACCTCATCCGTGACTTTTCAACTTTACAGATTCTCTTAGGTCAGATCACTTCCGCCCCGCCAAGAGACTGCACAGGTGAAAGACAGTAGAGAGCAAAGCTTTGTAAGGAGGGAAGCCAGACATTTGGGAGGGCCTGTCCCAGGAGCTGGCTCCATTGTTTCTGGGGACCTGCAGCTGGTGTCTCCAGAGAAGGACAAATGACTCCCCTCTGAAGACACTCTGTATAGTCAAATAGCAAATGGCAACCTGCGATAGCCAGTGCAAGAAATGCACACTCACAACATGAGAGTAAATGCCAGCCTGGCCTCTGTCCCAGTTATCTCCCATGAAGTAAAAATCGATGGGATTTGAATTAATGAGGATCACTGGACGCAGAAGAGACTTTGCATTCCTATAGATAGTAACATTTCATCATTATAATTTCTGTCCAAAGTGGACATGAATATAGATTATTCTCAGGTCTTCTAAGGCAACTGCTCAAGGAGGACAGGATCAAGAGTCTGCATTTGAAAGCACTGTTTCTAAGTCCCAATTCCCCTGCTAGGTTTTTCATAGGAACTCTAAGGTGTCAGTTGATGCCCCAATTTGGAGAATGTATATTTGTGCCATTAACTCAACTCAACTGAATAATATTTATTTCCATAATAAGTCCTTATAGATACTTCTGCTTTAAAGTACAGATATACTTCAGTCAAGTGGACAGTGAGTGTGAATTTCTATACAGCCAATTCCATTGTTTTCTATTTACTGAGAATGATAAAGATACTGTAGCAGTCGGCTTTGGCTCCATCGTGCTGCAGTAACAAACAACCCCAAGGGCTTAAAACACAAAGGTTTATTTCTCATATACATTACACGTCAGCTGCAGCTCTGTTCACATGTTGTTGTCTCCAGGATGCAGACTGAAGGAGCGACCCTGGGTAGACATGCCATTTTCCTGACAGGGAGAAAAAGAGGGAGAAATGACAGAACATCTCACTTCTGCTCACCATTTATTAATCATAGCAAGTCATATGGCAGTGCCTGATGTCCACAGAATAGGGGAATATAATTCTTTCACAGGGACTGGGAATAAATAATTCAGAACAAAATAGTACAATCTACCACAGATACCCAAGTGGTTTTGAAAACCCATTATGAGTTAAACATTTTTGCAAGTGAGGGTTTAAAATGTGCAGTAGTTATTAGTGTTGTTCACCAGATATGTCCAGCGTTCATCTTTCTAGATACATGTTGGCTCATATTCCCCTGTTTCCGTTGAATGAGGTCATGTGACTTACATTTGTCCCACCAGCATAAGCATATGTCATGAGTATCACTCTGAAGGAAACGTCACAAGCTAACACATGATAATTCCCTTCCTGTGTCTACAGTTCTCATGGAAGCATGTGTCACAGCGAAGTTTCTGTTATTCTGGACCCTTGACTGGCTTTGAATAGACCATTGCCGAGTCACTTGGGACTTGTAGCATGACTGAGAAATAGCCTTAAGTTGGGTTAAGCCACTGAAATTTGTGTTGTTTGTTACCCTGGTATTAACAAGCTTATCTTGCCTGACACAAAATGTCATGCAAATATTTTGACCCGTTGGCTGTTGTACACTGCTAATAGCTCCAGACTTGCCAGGAAATGACAAGTGTATACAAAAGCACAGTGATAGTAGTCATTACTGATTAAAGTTTATTAGTATGCTGACAATTATGGCTCAATGATATGTTCTCTTTTGATCACGGATCTTGGCTTCCCAATCAGGCTCACCTCACCTAACCGCAGGAGGCAGGTAGGGGCAATCAGCTCTTGCGAAACCGTTGGCACTCAGTCTCTTGAAAGGGCGTCTACTTGTTCATACTCTTAGACTGCCCCCAACTCAGCATTATCAGGCAACCACACCAGTTGATGCCCTGGTCCAACCGCATCCATAACAGCCTGGTGCTATGCCAAGTATAACCCAAAGTGCAAACAAGCATCCAGCTTGGAAACCCTTAGGGGAGGTAAAAACAAAATTTAACACTGAAAGAGAAGAATTAATTTTGACTCTGAGCTTCCTGCCCAAAAGCAGGAATAATATAATAAGAAGATTTAGGCTTTGACCAGCCTAATTAAACCCTGTTGGAGTTTCCATTTCACTGCACAACATCCCACAAGACCATTTTTTGGGTTTGATGATGGTGATAATTTTTCTCTAGTCTCTGAGGCCATCCTTAGAAGATATTAATTAAACATTTGCTAAGAATATGCATTTTCTTTTACATTTTCTCAAGCATTATTAATTACATAGGGTATTTTTTAAATTAATTTGTTATGGAATGAGTGATTCTTTAAATTCTATAGTGCTTTACAGTTTTCAAGTTTCACACACATGACTTCATATTATCCTATAATAACCCTTTTCATTCCCCCTACCCTCATATTTCCCCTCCCCTCTCCCCACTGGTAATCACTCGTTTGTTCTCTATATCTATGTGTCTGCTTCTTTTTTGTTTTATTTACGTTTGTTGTATTTTTTAGATTCCACATGTAAGTGATATCATACAGTATTTGTCTTTCTCTGTCTGATTTATTTCATTTAATATAATATCCTCCAAGTCCACCCATTTTCTTGCAAATGGCAAATTTTCATTATTTTTTATGGCCACATAGTATTCCACTGTGTGTAAATACCACATCTTCTTTATCCATTCATTGGTTGATGGACACTTAGGTTGCTTCCATATTTTGATAATTGTAAATAATGCTGCTGTGAACATTGGGGTGCATGTATCTTTTCAAATTAGTGTTTTCATATTTTTTCAGGCATATACCCAGGAGTAGAATTGCTGGGTCATTTTGTATTTCTATCTTTAGATTTTTGAGAAACCACCACACTGTTTTCCACAGTGGCTGCACCAATTTACACTCCCATCAACAGTGTACAAGGGTTCCCTTTTCTTTACATCCTAGCCAATATTTGTAATTTGTGGCCTTTTTGAAAATAGCCATTCTGACAGCTATGGTGTGATATCACATTGTGGTTTTGATTTGCACTTCCATATAGGGTGAATATTAATAGAAATCTGTGAAAGCTGATGGATAAAGGAGGGGCTGGTGGGTAATGATATTAGATAAGAATACACAGGAGGGAGCACTGAGGAGGCAAGACTGAAGGTTGAGTCTAAAATGGACTAGTGCAATGTTCACATTGGCCCAAAATTAAGTATGTTTAATAAAGCTCAAAGATCTAAAGTAGTAATAAAGTACTAGTAATAAAGAATTTGCTTTAGATACTTGGTTATATATACATTGTATGTCTCCCCAAACAAAGTTGGAAAAGGTGTAAAACCTATGAGGAACAAAAATAACACTCATCTATGATTCTTGCAGAAGCTCGTAAGAATCCACAAGGCCCAACATGGGGCAAAGAGATTTCTAAACACCTCTGTGGGTCTTTCCAGCATGATCCCTTTGTGTTCACCCAGACGGATCTCAGCATGTTCAGCCCAGCCTGCAGACCCTGTGTCAACCCCCAAGCCTAAGAGAAGAAAGAGGTCACGTTCATTAAGCCAACAATAGATAGGTCATGACTACATGTAAGGGGGTAGGTTTATTGGCCATCAACAAATCAGGCCAAGAACAAGGAAGGACAGGGATGTTTCTAAATAGAGCTTCACAGCCTCTGCTGCTGTGAGGACCTGGCACAGAGTCACACCTTGTGCTTGGTGGACGACTTAGCAAAAGCCTCATCTACGCTGGAAATGTCCATTCCTGACATTGAAGGGACGAGCTGTGGGCACTTGGAGTTCCCATGGCAGCAAAGCAAGGTGTCCTCTATTGCCACGTTGAAGGGTAAAATGACACAGTGGCACTTCTTTCCCTGAGTTCACTCTGATGCATGCTCACCCACGTGGGAGGGGGCATCTCATGAACAATGAGCATCTTTAACCTGGGAAGGCGGTAGCCCAGGGGACAGGAGGCAGAGAAGATGCTAGACAAAAATCTGCTGTTGTCTTCAGAGCTTCTCGTGTGTCCCGCCCTAGGGTCTCTTCTTCTGATGAAACAAAATCCTGGGATGGACCCAAGGAGAACGCATTTCAATTTAAATGCTTAGTCTGTTTATTTTCCCATCCACCAAAATCACGATTTCCACTTCCTCCTCTTTCTTCAGTCCTCCAGTACTACTCCCACTTGGATAACAACCTGGCTTCACACTTCGCTGAGAAAATAGAAGCCATCAGACTGGAAGGCTGGCATCCCTGCAGGGGTCTATCCACCACCCCACCCGGGCCTTCTACCACTGTCTGTCTTCCCTCCTGTAACTGTGAGGTTCTGTTCAATCCAGGACCAACCTCGGATTCTATGCCTTCCTCACGCTTAGAGATGTTAATACTGCACCACCCTCTCCCCCATCATCAAGTTTTTTCTAAACAGTTTATTTCCATCATCATAAAAACATTTCCTAATATCTACCATTTTTAAGAACAAACAAAAACAAAACTACACTTCTCCTGGTACCGTGTCCCTTTCCAGTATGATCCCATTTCTTGATTCTCTTTCCCATATTTCTTCTAGAAAGAATTGTCTGCATCTCCATCGACAATTTTTTACTTCTGGCTCCAAATGAGCTTCCATTGCTAGCACACTGAAACTCACCAACAATGTCCATCCTGCCAGGTCCAAAGGCCACCCCTCTATTCCTATCTTCCTGGGCCTCTTCACGTCAACCCTGTTGACCACTGCCTTCTTCCCTAGCCTTTCTTCCCTGATGTTCATCACGACTTCTGCTTTCCCTCCTTCTTCAATGAAAGCTCCTTTCCATCCTCATCTTCAAGCTACTTCTCCTTTTCCCAAAACCTCAGAGCCCACTCCATCCAGAGTCCTATTCTCCATCAGCCCTCTCAGTGACTTCAGCCAGGCCCCTGGCTTTAATTACCATCTTTTTTGCTTTTGACATCAAATTTCTATCTCTGGTCCTAACCTTTCCCCAGAGCTCTGAACTCAAAGATCCAGCTGCCTACCTGGCATCTCTATTTAGGTGCCTAACAAGCTTGTACAACAAATGTGACCAAAGCAGAAACTAGAGTGCCTAGAATCCCCTAGAGTCTGCTCCCCTCTCCAATCTCCCCCTGTTCATAAACACATCATCAGCCACGCCTTGACTTGCACCAGAAACTGCAGCAGCATCCTTGATTCATCTCTGGCCCTTATCATCTAGAAGTCCCATAGATGTGGCTTCCCAAATCTGCCCAGCTTTGTGGTTACAACCCTAGACTGAGTTGTCATAACATGGAGGAAATGGTGTTCAACTGGATCTCACTGCTTAACTCTGACCACCGTACAAAAGTCCACTTTGCACACAGCAGCCAGAGTGATGTTAATAAAATGTAAACCAGAGCAAGTCATTCCCATTCTGAAAACCCTCCAATGGATTCTGGCTGCGCTTGGAAAATCCAGGTTCCCTGCACGGCCTACAAGGCCCTCCTAGCCTGGCTCCAGCCTGCTTGCCTGCTTCCCCTTCCAACCACTTTTGCACCTGACTCACCATGATGTGGCCAAGTGGGTTTTCCATTCAGAGCACTCAGCTCTTACCAGAAGGTCTTCTCTGCCCACCCAGTTGAAACGAGCTCCCATCCCTGTGCACCTGTCACTCTGTATGGAACTTGTCACCAGCTGACATTGTCCCGTGGGCTTGTTTGTTAGCAATTAGAATGTGAACTCCTTGAGAGCAGGGCCTTGTCCTACTCTCTGCTCTACCCCCAGGACCAGGAGCAGTTCCTGGACCACAGTAGGCACCGGATAAACATGTAGGTGTAGAATAAATAAATGGAAGACTGAATGAGTGAAATATCCTATATGGTCACAAACCAGGTTGGTCCCTTAAACACCGAAAAAGTCCAGAGTCATTTAAAATTGCCCCCTGCCCCCTGCCCCCTTCCCCCACTAAAATCAACCTAACCTTGGTCAGCTTGAAGCCTCTCCCACCTGAATCTGGGAAACACTCCAAGAACCAGTTCCAACCACCCCTTCTCAGGCCGCTTCAAGGCTCCCTTCCAGTACCTGCCATTGAAGATCTTGGTGGCTCCCCTGGGCTCCATCCTGGAGACTGATCACCTCCTTCTGCACATCCTCCCAAAGCCACCCATCCCTGCCTCTTGGCATCAACTCCTATAGGTGTGCAGGTGGTTCCCACAAATGCAGCCCCACCTCTGTATCCTGAGTTCCAGATCCAGAGAACTAACTGGTCCTGGATGTCTCCCATCTAAGTGGCTCTCAGGTCCCTTAAGTCTAACAGATCTGCTCCTTCTCCTGCATTCCATCCCTTGACTAATGGAGCCTCTAGTCTCCAGGTTGCTTGGGTCAGAAACTTGGTTATTATCTTATGTTCTCTCCTCCTTTGGACTCTGCAGCCTTCTCACTCCCAACTATTTTCCTAAGCCCAGGACTGCCTAACCCATAGGGCTTCTTTGTGCAAATGAGGAAAAGCCATCTTTTCTCAACTCTATTGCCATCTACTGGGTCATTCATGTCACAAATATATAAATGTATCTGTACCCCTTAGATGTAGTGAGTTGTGCAGTGTACAACCTGCACAACTGTGTGTGGTGGCCCTTGCTAAGCTTGCCCATATCATCTTGTACCTGTGTCCAGTATCCAAACGCCCTCTCCTCTCCAGCATCTTGGCCACTGCACTTGCTCACACCACAACTCCTCCCCTCCCGCATCCTGCCCGTCTTCCCCAATCCTGGACATTACACTGCTTCCATCCCAACTTCGACTTCCCTAACTGTAGATTCTCACTTCTGCAATTCCCCTCCTTGCAGTTATCAAAATACGCTTTATAATCTACAAAATCCCATACCCTCACTTCCCCCGCTCAAAACTCCCAGTGGCCGCCAAGTAGCTAAAGGCCAATCTCTTCTGCATGTCACAGCCATGCCACTTACCCAGGAGCCCTGTCATTTGCTCCTCTGCATGCATGTGCTGCTGGAATTCCCGAATACACCATGGGTTATTTTGCCTCTGGTCTGCACACGTGGTCCACCTAGAATATTCTCTTCCATTTACCTTCCCAGTAATGTCTACTCCCCACCAAACCTCCCTGCAGACACTGCCCCCTGGGAAACCCTTCTGACTGCTTGGCAAACTCAGGTGTCCTCCCGCTCTGCTTCCCTGCATTTCTACAAATCTCCACGATGTCTTACTGCATCCTGAGTGACTAATCACAGGGCTGGGTGTCCCCAGCAGACTTTATGTTTTTGCACATAAAGGTCATGCCCTGTCTTTTTTTCTATTCCCAACAATTCACCCAATCTCACACAGCATGGGTGCTCAGTGAAAGGCATGAATAACATCAATGGCTTTTTTTAAAGCAAGGTCTAAATGTGTCTCAGGCGCCCTGAAGCATTTCCTTTCACCTGGTACCATGTTACCCCAACTCTACTGAGAGCCAAGGGCCACACCTGCCTCCCCTATGAGGCTGTTTATCCTCTAATTTAAAAATTAAAGACATGCTTTATTAAAAGAGCCCGTTTGTTCTACAAGATCCTTTCTCCATCCAATATTCACCGTGCATCTTACAAATTCCATCCAATATAAATAAGATCGTTTATAGCAGAGATCTGAAAAGCAAACTTGGCCCAGAATTTGATCTCAAATCACACAGGGAACTCTGACAAGTATATGTATGACTGTGTCCCTTTTTAAAGCGAGTCTAGTCCACTGGAGACTCGCTGGGGACAGGAGACAGACTCCCAGAGCAAGTGGCCCTTAGGCCTTTCATTCCAACTCATCTTATGCACGGAGATGTCCCCTGATGCTGTCTGGTTCTGCTCTCGAATCTCCTCCCCTCTGCCAAGGGGCCAAGCAAATCACTCAGATGAGCAAATGGTGGGCAAGGGAGATCCCTTCACCTAAGCTTCTGATCCATAAATAAATAGGGGTCTCTCACAATCTAACCCTCACCCACTACAGAAATGAAAGATGCGGGTGGATGCCGAATCAGGACACACCACCCCACCTCCGAAGCCTCCTAGGACGGCTTTCTGAAGGTAGAAACTCAACAGGCAAGGTGTCTTAGGCTGAGATGTACTCACTCTGCAGGCAGGGATTTTCCAGAAACTTCCAGTGTCTGGCATTGTGCAGAGTTAGCCAAACACAGTCCCGCCCATAGGGAACTCACAGTTGAGAGCAGGAGGTTGGCAAAATGTTTTCTGTAAAGGGCCAGGTAGTAAATAGTTTAGACTGGTGATGTCCCTGTCATAACTACTCAACTCCGCTGCCTGAAAGTCGCCATGGGCAGTAAGTTTAACAACGAGCGTGGCTGTGCCCCAATAAAATTTTATTTATGGATGCATAATTTTCACATCATAAGACATTATTCTCCTTGAGGGCTTTTCCCAACCATTTAAAAATGTCAAAACTACTTTTAGTGCTCCCCTGTTCTAGGCAGTGGGACTGGACATAAAACCAAATTATAGTACAAGACAAAAATGCAATCAGGTAGACAAAGAACATTTTTACTGGGGAGGTGGGCCAGTGGGCACAGGAGCTGTCACTCGTACTCCCAGCCAGCACCCCACCTCGCCCGAGCTCCGCGTGACAGCAGCAAGCCAGGCAGCCCCCGGGAGGAGGGGGAGCAGCCGCAATCCAGCAAGATGAAATCACTTGCGTGTGCTTTTTCAATTTGCATTCCCCCAGAGTGAGAAGATAACAGGGAGCAGAGGGTTCCTGACCTTTGCGAGCGAGCTAAAATTGAACTCCTGTTCAAAAGAAGAGATGCGTCAGTAAACAGTGCTATTATTAACACCACGTTTAAAGGGGAAAAAAGAAAGAATGTGAGTGCCTTTGTTTCAGGGAGGGTGGCACTGACGCTCCCTTTTGTGCTTGCTCTGTTTTTCCTGGGGTGAAAATTACTCCCCCTGCTTAAAGGTGTATGACTCCTCTTACGGCAGCATTTATTCTTCAGGACAATTCATTTGGAGGTGGAGGGGCCTAAATTCCATTCCATCCATAAAGAGCTTTTCTTGGTCCAAATTCCCTTCTGCCCCCTGGCCCCCACCCCCATTTTCTTAGGAGGCTGAGTGGAACCACAGGGATGAGCCGTCAGGAAGGCACTCAACATTAGCTATCAATTACACATCCACCCAGCCCACCCCTGCCCTCTGAGACCATCCTGGGACTCAGTCCACAGAAAGGTGTCCTTAACATATTCGTCAGAAATGCCTCCAATCATACAACTTGCTGTCAACACAGCCTCCACGTCACATTGTTCAAAGTGTCCAGGCACTGACCCAACCCCACATGGTGGGCAGGAAATTCTCAAGAAGACCCACGCTCGTGCTTTGACTATATTTCTATCTAATCACAGGATCTTGAATCAGAATAATCATAACAAACTCTTGAATGGCAGTAGCACCTTGGAACTTTCCTCGATAAAAATCGTTTTCCCCAGGGTGGATTTTCACCGGGAACCACACATCGGAAGGTTTTGGGTACGCTCACAGTTCGCCGTTGTTCCCTGCATTCCCACACTGCTTTCTGCGGCTCCTTCCCCAGGCGCCAGTCCAGATTCTCCACTCTGTGTAAGGTCTGGCAAGTGCCACCTCCTCCATGAGGCCCTCCATGATTCAGCCAGCCCCTTGTTCTCACCTCTAATCAGGTCCTGTACTGCCCCCTACTTTACCAAGTGTCACTGTCATCTCCCAAGTGGTCTGTAAGCCACATAGTGGTGAGACCTGACCCTTCTGGTCTTTTCTCTCTCTGGTCTCCTGGGCACAGGAGATGACAGCGCATGTTGGTGATGGCTCAAGGACCCATCAGGGGACCTCCTGAGCTGCCCCTAGGGATCCCAGACATGCAGGGAGTTCTTTGTCAACAGTGTGACGGGTGTCGGAACCAAAGCTGGTTATGAGCTCAGTTACAGACACTCAGCATCGCTAACCCACTTCGGATCTCTCACAGTGATTCTGTTAGCCGTGCTGGGTCACGAGTCAGGGGCAGCAGGAACAGTCCTCCATATTTCACATTTGCTGCATCATCCTCTCCAGGTCTACCTACAGGTGTCAACACAGATAGGTGTGTGTAAGCATGTACGTGCATTTGAGGGTTTTTTTAAACCATTCGAAGGCAAACTGTAGACTTAATGCCACTTTACCCCTAAACTCTTCAGTGTACACTCCATGAACGTGAAGGCAGTCTTCCACAGCCACAGCAGGATCAGCAAAATCAGAAAACATACTGATACAAGACTATTATCCAAAAACCTGATTCAGATTTTTGCTGGTTTTCCAAATAATTTCCCTCATTGTCAGAGAAAAACACCAGGTTATGCTTTGTTGCCGCGTCTGTTAATCTCCTGTGACCAACGGAGCACCTCTGTCTGTGTTTAACTTTCAACGCATTGACTGTTTTTTGGAAGTATAGTGGGTTCACAGTGCTGTGCTAATTTCTCGTGCACAGCATAGTGATTCAGTTACACACACATATGTGTTCCTTTTCATATTCTTTTTCACTACAGGCTATTAAAAGGTGTTAAATATAGTTCCCTGTGCTATTCAGTAAAACCTTGTTGTTTATCTATTTCATATATAGTAGTTAGTATCTGCAAATCTCAAATTCCCAATTTATCCCCCCACCACCCCCCTCTTTTTCCCCTTGGTAACCACAGTTTTGTTTTCTATGTCTGTGAGTCTGTTTCTGTTTTGTAAATAAGTTCATTTGTGTCCTTTTTTTGGATTCCACATGTAAGTGGTATCATGATATTTGTCTTTCTCTGTCTGACTTACTTCACTTAATATAACAATTGCCAGGTCCATCCATGTTGCTGCAAATGGCATTATTTCATTCTTTTTAATGGCAGAGTGGTATTCCATTGTGTGTGTGTGTGTATATATACACACACACACATACACATATACATGTCACATTTTCTTTATCCAGTCATCTGTCAGTGGACATTTACGTTGTTTCCATGTCTTGGCTATTGTAAGCAGTGCTGCTGTAAACATGGGGTGCATGTATCTTTTCAGATTAGAGTTTTCACATATGCACAGGAGTAGGGTAAGACCTTTTTGAAGAGTATAGGCCACTTACTTTGTAGAATGTCCCTCAATATTGACTTTTCTGGTGCTTCCTCATGATTAGATTTGGGTTTTGCAGTTTGACAAGGTCACAGCTGTGCTCTTCTCAACCCATCCTATCAGTAGACACACAATATTGGTTTATCCCAACCTGGGTGATGTTGCCTTCAATCGCTGGTTAACGGGGTGCCAACCATCTTTCTCCACTGTAAAGGTATTATTTTTCACTTTATGCAAAGTATCCTGTAGACAGATACTTGGAGACCATGTAAATATCCTGTTCCTCTTTGGACTTTCATCTTAGTGCCCATTAATGATTCTTACCTGAATCAACTATCACTAAGATGCTGACCAAATGGTGGTTTTCTAGCTCCATGGTCCTTGCTACGTTTAGATGTTGACTTTCAACTCTAAGGAAGAGCTTTTCTCCTTGCCTTACTTATATATCTATCTCTTTATATCAGCATGGACTCACTGAGTCTTATTTTATCCAATGGATAACAACCTGCTACTACCATTATTTATTTGGGATGCTCCAATTATTTGAGATTTGGCCAATGGGACCCCCTTCAGACAGGCTTCTTGTCCTTCGAACACTCCCCCATCATTTTTGTCCTCTTTCTTCCTTTATGGCACAAACAGATGTTCCAGGCTACCATTATAATTTTCCAGTCCCTCCTATGGAGTCATATATTTGTCCAAATATTTTTTTTTTTACTCTTTTTAGTAGAGAATGGTCTTTAGAAGTCAGTATCTGAGCACTAGGTGTGCTGAGCAGATATGCACATTAGGCTCCTCCAGTTACAAAAGAGAAGATCATTTCTGGCCCAGCTCCACTCCTGCTAAATGTATATTTCTGAACTAAACCAGAAACTTGTCAGGGAGAAATCCCCAGTTCATCTCCTCCAGTAGGTGTCAGAAAGTTGCTCTGCAGTCAGGCAGACCCCAGCTTCTTCCAGCAGGCCTGTAACCCAGCTTTTGCACCTATCAGAAAAGCAGAGAGCGAGCCTGGGTTTAGAAGCCCCCTGCAGAGGGCTGTCACTGAGCTGCAGGGAGCAGCATCGGTCCTGTGAAATTGACCTCGTGTCTCCTAGGAGGTGGTGCTGGCTACAGTTTTGCAAACTCTCAGAAGTTTCCTCCTGTTACAGCACTAAGAATAGTTGGCCTTTTGCTTAGCAGTTGATTTCCTTTTATGTGGCAGATGCTGTAATTCTGTAACTAGCCAGGTCCCCCTCGTGGTTGCAATAATGCCTAGAACGGTACGTGCGGTGCCGGGAGCAGGGCTGCGCGCCGTGTGGTGTGCGTTTTGACGATGCCTCATGCCTGCTGCTTTTTAGGACCCCGTCCAAGGTGACGCTCTCTTCCCTCCATCATGAGGGTTGCTGCTAATAGGCTCTATGTACGAGTCGGGCAGAGCTGCCGTTAAACACACCGCAGGCTTGGCAGCTTGAACAGCACTGACTTCCCCGCGGTGCTGGAGGCTGGAAGTCCCAGATGGAGGTGGTGGCAGGTTCGATTTCTGGTGAGGGCTCTCTTCCTGATTTGCAGGCGCCTTCTCCTTGTGTCTTCATGGGGCCTTTCTCCTTTGTGCTAAGAGAGGAAACTCTCTCCCTCTTCTTAAAAAGACATCAGTCCTATGGGATAAAGGCTGTATCCTTATGAACACATTTAACCTTGGTTTCCTCCCAGCAGGCCCTGCCTCCCAGCACAGCCACACTGGGGCTTGGGGCTTCAACATGTATTTGGGGTGGGGGGCAGGCAGGAACACAATCGAGTCAGTAACACTGTGTACACCGCTGGCATCCCCATGGACCACGTCAGAGAAATAATAAAGGGATACAGTGTTGGCATCCTCACTGAGAGTCTGCAGCCTTCACTCCACTGACACCCAGAGCACAGACACCGCCAAGCATGCAACTTGGCTAACTGCGCTTTATCTAAAGTTACAAAAAGCAAAATCCACTAAAATGTGGCTCATTCTTCTATAATCAGGCAGTCTGGAAAAACCCTAAAGTGTCCCATCACCCCTGCCTGGAGCCACCCCGTCACTCCTCTCCCTATGGAGCTCATTGTCGCTGAAGGTGCCATCGGGTGGGAAGGTCATGGGTTTGAGCCAGGATGCTGCCCCGTCCTGGCGAGAACCCCCCGTGTAAACACTCAGCAGGGCAGCCGTGGGTCTCTGGCCACCCCTTGGCAGAAAGGAAAAGCCTGAGGGCACACGGCTACCTGAGGTTGGAGTCTGGGAATGTTGCATCTGCCCTCTAGCTTCCGGAACCTTCTCTGCACTTCCCTTCCAAGCCCCTCAGGCAGGAAGGGTGCTGTTGGCCGAGCGGCCAGCACAGCACAGAGCAGCATTCATCTGTGGCTCTGGGAGCGCTGTTTCAGCTCATGCAGTGGGGCATCTGTTTTTCTTTCCAAATTGCTTATTGATTCATTTTGAATTATCAGCCAGGCTGTGTCACCCACCCTCCCACGATCCCTCCTGCCAACAATAGTCTGAGGGGCTCAGTTCTCAGGGCCAGCATGCCTGCCCAGCAGAGAGGCCTAAAGACCCAAACACAGCTTCTGCCCTTGCATTCAGCAGCCCTGGCATCTCCTGTCCTGCCCCAGAGCCATGCAGCCACCTCACCCCCCACACCTACTTCTTGCCCCGGGATTTGGCCATTTGGACCAGGGCTGTCGTTTCCAAGCCATCACCCAGGATTCCATCTTGAGCACTCATCCATCACAACCCCGTCCTACCAGCTCCTTCATCCTCCAACTCAGTCACACTCCTGGGGCACGCTCCCCTCCTTGTGAAAGAGGCATTGGAGACACTGTCCCCCAACCTGTGATGCTAATCAAGAGACCACAGTATATACATCCCTGCTCAGGTGTCACTGAACTAGTTGTTGCTTGAGTGCTGTCTAAAACATCAACCCTGGCCTCGAGAAACGAGAAGACACCTGCGACATAGCACTTGGCACCATCAGTATTAGAAGGAAAAATGATCACATGTAAATAGTTGGTCTGATCGATTTCCAGATTGGATTAATTTCCTGCTGTCTGGTTAGAGAGCGTCCCGGGAATGTTTCTCCCTACCCAGCAACCCTTTTAATTAAAGCCAGAAAACAAAATGGAATGTAAACAGCCTGTAGCTGGTCATGGATGAGACAGGGTTGCTCACAGAATCAGTTTCCTGTGGTTACTGACAACACAAATAAAGACTGGTATAAAAAGCTACCCCTTCTTGGCATCTATATTAAGAGCAAAACTTAACATATCTAATCCAGCCCTTTTATTCTAACTTGAACTAAATAACGATTTATTTGAGGGAAGTGACTTTAGAAATTTGGGCTAAATAGATGTTTCCTTCGCGTGTCACCAGGTGATTGTGGCTCTCAGTGGGAGAGCTGTCTCTTCGAGAATGTCAGATTGTCAGGACTCTTCCTCTTTGAAGGTGACTTGTAAGAGCTCTCTCAGCTTTCTGATTCCTTCCGAAGCCAGGGTCTAAACTCTATTTCAGAGAGAGAGAGAGGCTTGACGCCTTGCCCCAGAGTCCTGTCAGAACCGGGAGAACGTGGTGCAGACTGGCCCCACATGCCCATCATTTTCCTGGTTTTTCTACTGAAATGGGAGGCAGAGATATCAGCATTATTCTCATAACCAGGAATTGAGATTGAAGAGGTTATGCTTGCTCCTGTCTACTTTAAATCAACGAGCTTTAAACACAGTTTGAACCCCGCATGCAGCTCCTTGGGAATTATTCTGAAAGGGGAAATTAAAAAAACACTACATTTATTTCTCAAAGGGAGAGGAAGTTGAAATACAAAATTTAAATGGGAACGTGGGTGCCTCTCAGTGTTCTTTAATCTCTGGAAGTGGCCACATGTATCAAATGTCAATGCCACAAACCCCAAGTAACTATCAAAGTGTGTTAGAATCTAACCATGTCAAAAATTGCTTGTAATAAGCAATCAGCTGAGGGTACAGATGTCTTCTTTTAGTCACATAGAAAAACATCGCAGAAGACATATTTGACCCACAGTGATAGATCATAGCCAAAGTGCGTTGAATGAGTGAATAAATTCATATCTGCACCACTGTTTAACTTAATGGGTCCTTCAGGGTCCATGGAGTTCTAACGGGGCTGTGCTTTCCAGGTAAATACAGGTGTGCTGGTAACTATTCAGATCCTGCCCCTGCCAGGTGGCCTCCGACCATGTCTCACTACACCCCACGACATTCCTGATCTCGACTCATGCCAAAAACTGAGCAAGCACAGTGGGCTGAAGCTCTGCCCGGAGGCCATTCCAGCCAGAGGCAAAATCTTGAACTGGGGGCAGAACAGGACATCCGGGAGGAACTCTTCAGAAGTCAGCCTCAGCTGGTGCTCCCACCCAGGGGACACGAACTCCTTCCAGCTTCCAGCAAGAGCTGTGAGGCTCCACGAAGGTCAGCAAAGCAAGCAGTCAGCCCCCAGCTTGGTGGCCCAACTTTTCACTCACATTTAAGGCAAATAGTGAGAAATGCAGGGTCAGATCTGAGACACTGCCCACCCCTACCTCACCTGTCCAGCTGCCCCTGCAGCAGCTTAAGGGGCTGGTAAACCTACACTCTCAGCCTCTGTCTCCACCCTTCCTCCTCAAAGATGCGGCTTAAGGATGCTTGGCTTGAAACTGACAAGTAACTTGAAGCTTCACCATGAATGCATTACTCTGATCTATGCATTCTCGGTAACCAGGTCCCCAGAATTCCAGAAAATATTCACAGGCCATTGGCAAAGTCAAAAATCTTGAGGTTTCCTAAGATTCCCAGAGCAGAGACCTTATATCCTACCAATGTCTGTTACAAAGGCAAACGCATGTAGCTGCCCTGTAGACCATGGCTGAGGTTGCAAACTTACCCCACAGTTACTCCAGGGCAGACAGACATTTTATTCAAAGTCTTATGGTTGACAGTCTTTGAACTTGTATAAATTTTTATATAACATTATAACATATATAATGCAATATATAATATTATATATTATACATATATACACAATATGTATACCTACAATGCATATATTTAATAATATTTTCACTACAATTGAGTTATATTAGTTCAGGATATATACAAAGACTCCCCTTTGACCTCTAGCATGCTGTCTTTGAATCTGATATTTTAGCCAAGATTTCCACCCATTATGTCACTATCTCTATTAGACACCTTTTCTAAAACTGTAGGACTAAGAGCAAATACTTACTGAGCAACCAAGTCTGGTTTCTAGCCAAGTGTCAGCATAGCCAGGTGTCATTCATGCATAATCTCAGGTATCTTATCCAACACCTGTGTCCCTCTTCCCCACTTGTTTGGCCATCGGAATTCAATATCCCAGGACGAGCCTTGCTGGTATTAAAGGAAAGCCAGAGCAGTTAAAGCAGTAAAAGCAGATTTTAATCAGGAACTATTACAACAGGGACAGGAGAAATCTCAGCACAGAACTGGGCTCAGTTCCAAATACAGTAGGGACAAGCAGGGACTTACAGCCAAGGCGGTTGAGGGGAAGGGATCGGTGGGCGGAGAAACACTAACAACCAGGCAAGGGGCCATTCTGACCAAACCCACCGACCAGGATTCCTGCTGAAGGCAGGCCAGGGCGATCAGACAGCATCTAGGGAGCGGTGAGGACGAGGAATCTGATCAGATATTGAGGGCGATCAGATTTCGAGCGGGGGATGGGGGTTCTGGCTAAACAAACTTAGCAGGAATTTTGCTAAAATTGGGTGATGCAGAGACAAACACAAAAGTCCAAAGGTCAGGGGCCTCATTGAAGAGAGGGCTCAGAGGAGTTTGCCTAAGATTGGGTCAGGGAGAGTCTCTGTCACCAGTGATGGGTTACATTACATGCTCCGTTAGGCTGACGGATGAGGGTGAGGTTCACCACGAAAAGCTGTGGACCTGTGATCAGAGCATGCACTCGCGTCTTGACCTTGCCCTGTCCTTGACTAAGACACCTGGTTTACCTGGATCCCCTGTTCTTTTATCTGATGGGAGGGGTAATAACCTGCATGGCTTGGTTCTGATGATTACTGAATGAGATAAAAGAGCTTAGCACAGAATCTGAAATATAGTAGAAAATCGAGGGGAAAAAAGGTTGCTTTTTAATTCTTATTTTTATTGACGTGTAATCATTCTATATCTCTAGTGCTCAGAGGTTCTACTCACCTGTAAAATGACAGATGGTTCAAATTTCTAAAAGTGTCAAGTTAGAAAAAGCACTCATCCTCCTTATTCAATGGCAATTTTTTCGTAGGTTGAATCTTGACAGGTGAGGTGGGAATTCTGTCACACGTAATTCAGATAACGGGAGAACACCTTGGCTCTAAAATAATCTTGAAAGGAAAAAAAAATACAAACCTGTCTGCTAAGCCCTTACCAAAAAATCAGCTTAGATAAAGACTGGAGATGTCTCTATTTCCCATTCAGGTGTTCCAGACCTAACACCGGTCGGATGAGAGGGACGCCTTCTGTCTTGGGTGGTAGGGCTCAGTGAACAGCAACAAATATTTAAGTCATCCAGAATCATTGAATATGCTCTAAATCAAACCCCCAAAAGACTTTGCAATTACCTGACACTTGTTTATCTGACAATTTGATAAACCTAGATTCCAGAATCCAACTAAGAACCCTAAGTGAGGAGAGAAATGCAACCACAAGAGACATCAGTGTCCACCGGCTAAACCTCGTGCAGTTCAGCACAGTAACTAAGGCAGACATGAGGACAGGCAGAAGACAGGATGTAAAAATAGGCACTTTCTTCTGCTGTACGGAAGAAAGATGTTTCTTTTTCTAATAAGGAATCCTAAGAAGCCTGGTTGACTGGATTCCCAGACCAGAGCAGACCCAGAAGTGGTGAATGAAGGCGGAGATGGGTTTGCACCTGCTAGCATGTGGAGAGCAGAGAGGTGAGGTCTGGCAGCGAGAGAGGAAAGCCCAGAGCTACACAGCCAAGAAAAAGAGCCCAAACGTGCAGCTGTTGGGCACCGTTCCTGCGCCTGAGAGCAGGTCTGTGTCGCAGGGCAGCACAGGATTTCAGGTTTCAGCAAGATGGCTGGGGGATGTGAGAATGCATTTAGATTACACTCGGCATGGTCGGCTTGCAGGGAAAGAGGGGTGTTTGCCACACTGCAGAAGAATTTCTGGCTTCAATTCAGAAGCCTTTATGTATTTACAATAAGGAGAAAACCTCGGGCACTGGAATGTCCACCCTGCGGTGTGTAATCCCATATTGCTGATACAGGGGCTGGGACCCAAGGAGCCATTAGCCTTCCTGGCTTCCAGTAGACATGTTCCCAGCCCAGGCTGTCCCAAGCAAGGATGCTCCTGCCACCCTGCTCTAACCCAGGCCTGCTCCGGAAGCCCTTCTGAGGGCCAGGGCGGTGTGAGCAGATGACACCCTCCGTCCGAAGGGGCCGCCTTGGGTCCTAGGAGGTACCCTGCCCTCTGGGGGCCACAGGTCCTCTGTGTTAGGGAGGAACAGCCCACTGTGGCAGCAAATGGCCATCCTGGGCCTCACATTCTTCAGAAACGAGCTTTATTTGGCTGAGTATTCTTAGGAGCTTGAATTCTTCTGCCTTCAGGAAGGGTATGCTCTGGGTTTCCCCACAGGGCCCCCTCCTCGAAATCTCCCCACCCCACACTCATCCCCTCCCTCCCCAGCCAGTCTGTGTCCCGGCCCCTGGGCGCGCAGGAGTCTGAGGCCTGTGACCCTTGTGTCCTGAACATCATGTGACAAAAGAGAGGAGGCTGTGGACATCGAAAGCAAGAAACAGGTTCAAGGCATGGTTTTGTTTGTTTGTTTGTTTTTAGATTTTTTTTAATTGAAATATAGTTGATTTACAAGGTTGCATTAGTTCTGGTGCACAGCATAGTGGTTCAGGCACACACACATAGATTCTTTTTCATATTCTTTTTCATTGTAGGTTATTACAAGAAATTGAATGCAGTCCCCTGTGCGATGCCTTCAGACCTTGTTGTGTATCTATGCTGTATATAGTAGTTTGTATCTGCTAATCCCAAACTTCTAATTTGCCCCTCCCCACCCCTTTCCCCTTTGGTCAGCACAAGTTTGTTTTCTATGTCTGTGAGTCAAGGCCTGTTTTTTAAATCATAATCATTCTTTCCCACCCAGACGAGAGGCACCGACCGCAGTCCTCCACCCACACAGCCAGCTTGACTTGGGTGATGAATCTCTCATTTGCTTCAGTCTAAAGCAGTTAGATTTTGCCTGTCACTGTCCTCAGCTGTGCATGTTAAGAGTTGCCCAGAGCAAAGCCATCTGATTGCCAGGGAAGGATCAATTTCTGCTTCCTCGTTTTTTTTTTCATTTTCATCTCGATGTTTTTACTTTAAAAGTGCTAGTTGCACGTGGTAAGAAATTCAAATAGCATAAAAGAATATATAACAAAAACACATCCCCGGCCCACCCTCTCTTTGCCAGGGCCTCTCCTGGAAGAGATCTGCTCACAGCCCGTGGCATGCCTTCCAGATACGTTCCATACTTACTCAAGCATATGTCCATACGCATTAATACATATTTATATTGTGTTGCCCAAATGGAAACATACGTTTTTGCCCATGGTTGACTGCTTTTCTAAAAATATAATGTATGTAAGTATTAACATATTCTTTTTAAACTGCAAAGTAATATCCCATTTTATGGGTGTCTGCTCATTTGCATAGCTAGTGCTCTGCTGATGAATATTTAGATGGCTTCCTACATTTTTTTCCATTACAAACAACACTGCAAGGAAACTCTTTGATTTCCCTAAAATAGAATCTCAGAAGTAAGATTGATGGGCGAAAAGAGGATATGCATATTTTGCTTTTAAAGATGCTGCCAAATTGCCCCCCAGAGGTTGTGTGGATTCACAGCCCTCCCTCCAGAGGGGCGCGGGCCGCACGCACAGACGTTCACCCTCACTGGAGGCAAACAGCTCACTGATCTTTGCTGGTTGCGTGAGAGAAAACGAGGCGTCATTTACATTTCTTAGAGTGGAGTTGAGCATTTTTTAATATATTTACTGGTGCTGCTTTCTCTGCCCTTTGCCCATTTTTTTTTTCAAATGGATTTTTAGCTTTTTCTTCTTGATTTGGAAAGTCCTGTTTTATACAAAGAAAATTCACCCTTTCTTCATCACGTGCCATGCAGATGCATGTTTCACAGTCTGTCCTGTGTCTCATGGCTTTCTTTGTTAATGATATTTTTATTCTTTTACCTTTGGCCTGAATATTTTTATAATGGTTTTATTTTATGTAGTGAAACTTACCAATATTTTTCCTTATGAGATCCTAGTTTTGTGCCATAGGCAAGCTCATTTTTCAGGAACACAAGAGTAGAGTTAGTCTTGCCCCTATTCCTATGTTACTAACATGAAATGACTGCCTTGTTTTCCCATAGTCCTTTTAACAGTCTAACTTTTAGACTGAGATCTTTGACCCAGCTGGACTTAGCTGGGAGCCCGCTTGCATTTCACTCTGAATGACTTCCTGGTTGTCCTAACACTGCCCACTGAACAGTCCATTCTTTTCTCCGCTCACTTGAATTCTCATACTTCGTGATTTTGCCTGACCATCCTCAGCAGAAGAAAACACAAATCGATAGTAAATATTCCTGATCTTTTGGTTTTAGTGACTGCTTCAAATATCAGTCTGAGCTCCTCTAAGCTGCCTGTGCCCACATGACCTTTCACAGTTGTTATTGTTGAACTGTGTCCCCCAAAACTGAGAAGGTAAAGTCCTAACTCCCAGCACCTAAGAATGGGGCCTTATTTGGAAACAGGGTCACTGCAGACGTAATTAGTTACAATGAGGTCTTACTGGGGTACGATTAGGTCCCTCATCCTAACCCAATATGGCTGCTGTCCTTATAAAGGGGGAAATTTGGACAGAGACACGTGCTCCCTGAGAGCATCATATTAAGGTGAAGGCAGCGATCAGGGCGGGGTGGGGTGGGGGGATGTAGTGCATCTCCAAGCCAAGGAAGGCCAGAGAGGGCCAGCAAACCAGCAGAAGCTAAGGGAGAGGGTCTTGCAAAAGACCGTCCATCACTGCCCTCAGAAGAGACCAAACTGCAGACACCTTGATCTCAGACTCCGACCTCCTACCACCCCCATCAGGCTTTAAGATTTCCTTCCCTCTTCTGCCAACAAATAAGCATGCCAAGCTGGGAAAACAGGCCTTGAAGAGACAGTGCATCCGAGATTCCTCAGCTGAGAAGTATGGTCTGCAGTGTATTCACTGAACTGCAGCAAAGCCAATGGGCGCAGAGGAGGGGAGGTGGGAGGAGAAAGATGATGGTTTCTGGGAACCCTGAGGAAGAATTTAATCAAAGCTGCTCTCTTTAAATACTGTTTTTCAAAAAGCAAGAACCTTGAAAATCCGTCCAGGAATGGGGCTTTCTTGACTGCCACGTCTCTGGGCGTCCAAGCCATGGCTGTCCCCGGGGGATCCACACCTGCGACACTGGCTCCATCTTTTCCCGCAAATACGACTTTTCTTTCAGGCTTGTTGGGGTGTCTATGTGAATTTTTGGCGATGTCCTGTGGCTGATTTCCTCCCTCTGGGAACACACAACAGAAGAAATTATCATGTAAATCAGGATGGTGATATGATCCAGGGGACACATGTTTCCAGGAATGTTGCCCTCGCTTGACGCCAGAGATGGAGCGCAGTGGGTGGGCGCAAGCTGAATCTACTTGGAAAGGCGGGCTGGGCGGCGGAGCTCTGACTCGGCCAGAGAGTGCCGTTCCCGAGGGTCTGCTCCTTCATGAAGCATCCCTGCCCCTGCTCCCCACTCGCTCCAGAGCTCCCGAAAACTGCTGGGCTTGCAACACCTTCCTGGCAGGCTGCAGGGGCAGACAGGCGCCCTTCTGTAGTTCTCAGCAGACCACTCGGGTCACTGCTCAGGCACCAGCCCATCTGTAGGGGGTAAATCGGTGACCCCCTAAAAGATGAGTTTATGCCCTAAGCGCCAGTCCCTCTGAATAGGGCCTTATTGGAAAGAGGGTCCTCGGAGATGTAATTAAGCAAAGAATTCCAAGATGTGATCATCCTGGATAACCCACGTGGTCCCTAAATCCTGTGACAAGTGCCCTTATAGGAGACAGAAGAGAAGAAGGCACAGAGGAAAAGGCCATGTGAAGACGGAGGCAGGGACGGGAGTGATGAGGCCACAAACCAAGGAACATCTGGAGACACCAGAAGCTGGAAGAGGCAGGAAGGATCCTCCCCTAGAGCCCGCAGAGGGAGCCCGGCCCTGCTGACACCTGGATCTCAGACTTCGGGCCTCCAGATCTAAGAGAGAAAACATGCTGTTCTAAGCCACGCAGTTTGTGGCGATTTGTCACAAGATTTGGCAGCCACAAGAAATTAACACACCATCCCTCCGAGTAGCCCTCCCCTTCTGCTGTCTCTAAAAGGACATCTAAACAAATAGTATTTGTGGAATAAAGGGACCAGCAAGACAGAAAAGCATCAGGCCCAGGGCAGTCCCTCAGCATGTGGGCACACCAGACCTCTTTCCCCTAAATAAAGAAATAGAGCAGCAGGTAGCCGTCACCATCAACAGACAGCCATGGGACTCCGTAGTGGGTGAGCTCAGTGGGCCTAGGCGGCTGCCCAGAGCCCCAGCCTTCCAGAAACCACCACCCCCCCCCCTTTACCTTCTCTTCGTTTTCTTAGCTTTTTCGTTGTTGCCAGCTGACTTCACTCGCATAATTCACCAGCCACGTAGACGTTCACAGAGAGAAAGTTTAATGAACAGCAAGACGAGAAAACATTATATGTGTTTCCTTTTAGAATCAAAAAAAAAGGTTATAAAGAATCAGACTGAGTGCAGACATTCCTAAGGAAGCAGGGCCTCTAGGGACAGATCAGAGTGAAGCCAACAGGCTTCTGTCAGAAGCTCCTGATCAGATTACAGGTTTATATTCGGCTCAGGGCAACACAGGATCCTGCACTAAATTCACTGATAAGCATCCATCACTCTCCTCTCAGACCGAAACCAATACAGAACCATCCACAGAAGATGGAGAGAAGGGCCCAATCAGAGAAACTTAGCCAGTTATCAAATTACCACCTGGCTGTTTCTAGGTGATCCTTCACTTCAGTTGCATTACCCCTGCCAACACCTTGGGGAATTCCTCCACTAATTTGAGAGTCTCAAGTTGTTGCCTCCAATGAAGAAATGCCAGGAAAAGTCAAGCATCGAGAACACTCAACCCCTGGAGAGTTAGAGAGACGAGAGGCAATCTGGGCCTTGGCATTCTTATTTCTGAGGGGGCCATGGGACTACGTGCTAAATCTACTCTTTGATATGTACCAGGGAGATTTCTTGAAATTGCTTAGAAATCTTGCCATCAGCCCTAGGGAGTCACAGCTCCCTCTGCAACCAACATGTTGCTCACCCCAGTGCCCTTGATGGGAAACTCTGCAGAAATCTTCCAGTAGCAGTGGGTCCCCCTCTCGAGAGAGAGAATGGACTCTCCAGTGAGCACTGAGGTCTCAGAGGTGTGGGTTGAAAAAGCTCCAGGAAGGGTCGTGGAGATGGTGGCTGCACTGTTCTGTGCAGTAGGCATGTTAGTCTGGGCTCTCCGGAGAAAAAGAACCAGTGGGATAGGGATGGGTGGATGATAGATAGATAGACAGACAGACAAACAGACAGACAGGTAATAGCTAATAAATGGACATAGATAGATAGAAGACAGATAAAGACATTTATTATAAGGAACTGGCTCACATAGCTATGGAGGCTGAGAAGTCCCGCAATCTGCAGTTGCCAAACTGGACACTTGGGAGAGCCAGTGGTGTAGTCCAGTCCAAGTCCAAGTCCAAATCCAAGTCCAAGTGCAGAGGCAGGAGGAGACCAACGTCCCAGCTGGAAGACAACCAAACAGAGGAAGCAAAACCTCTCTTTCTCCACCTTTTTGTTCTATTCAGGCCTTTAACGGGTCGGGTGAGCTCCACCCACGTTGGGGAGGGCCTTCTGCTTTACTCAGTCCACCAATTCAAATATGAACCTTTTCCAGAGACACCCTCACAGACACACCCAGAGTAACATTTGACCAAATATCTGCACACCCAGTGGCCCCACCAAGTTGACACGTACAATTAACCATCATGGTACGGATACCAAAGGTTTCAATGGCAGCCACGTGGGGCGCAGAATCGGCCGAGCAGCCGTGCTGTGGCTTGGGCAGTGACTGTCCTTGGAGACTGGTGCAGTCTCAGAACCTGAGCTGGGGGTGGGGGGCATGCTAGAGGGTCCTGGGAAGCACAGGTCTGAGAAACAGCCCCGTCACAAGGACCGAAACGGGCAGGCCCTTGACGGCAGCCAAACGTTTGGGAAGCCAGCAGAGACGCTGTCACCATGCACGCTGGCTTGCCTTCCTGCAGGTGCCCTTAGTCAGTGGCTCGGCCGGGCGCCGGCTGATCGGAGCAGGGTCCCGCTCTCTGGTGAGCAGAGTCCCATCACCCTCACACACATGGTTCTTGGTTACATATTTCACTCTGATCTGTCCCGAGAGGACTTGTTTCCCCAGGAATTCCTACACCAAGTTGGAGTCTCCATATGCTTTTTCTCCCAAAAGGGAGAAAAATAAGTAAACAGCAACAGAACATGAGCTGTTGTTTATATGTGCTCCTGGCCAGTGGGGAAGCCACTTGAGAAAGAGTGAGTGGAATCTACATGTCTAGCCTTCGTATCTGAGACTTAAATTTTTACAAAGTGATTCTCTGTAGGTTATTTATTTATATACAAACATCTAGCTAGAGTCAAACAAGAATTTTAATAAAAGGAGTCACAATGTTAACTGGCCCTTCTGCTGACTCAGGGCTTCCTTGGGCACCGATGCCCACAGGTAACTCTCAGTTGCTTCAGAAATGAGTCATGAGGATGTTCGGTAAAGCCCTGTACGGTCAGTAGATAGGGTTTTTTCAACAAAGTCTAGGAGGGGTGTGAGTTCGGCATGCTGGCTCACTGCATAAGGCAGCCAGGAGAAGGCACTGAGACCAACGGAGCTCTGGGCACAGACGGTCCTCCCACAGTGACCTCACTCCCCTTCCTTCACTCCCTCACTGGCCAGTGGACACCCTCACCCTCGTGCTGGGTTTGGGTTGCCAGATCTCACCAGCTGGTTAAGATGAGGGCTGAGTCCACCTTCCCTTCACCCAGCAGGAACTCTCCTTCTTCCCCACTCTTCCACCTTTGCCCCAAATTCATGCAATTACTACTAATAAAGTTAAAAATAAGTCGCATTGACTGAGTACTTACTGCATGCCAGGCACTGTTCTCAATCCTGTGTATGTACAAATTCACAAAATCCTTACTCCTCTACAATGTAGACATCATTATTATCACCCTAATTACATGGGTGAGGAAGCAGAGGGAGATTTAATTAACTTGTCCGAAGGCACAGAGCTTCTGTACTGGTTCTCTGTTGCTGCACAACAACCTGCCTCTAAACCCAGTGGCTGAAAACAGCAAATATGTTTCTGTAAGTTAAGAATCAGGAACTGCTTTGCTGGGCGGTTCTAGCTCAGGATCTCTCAGGGGCTTGCAGACGCAGCCAGGGCTGCAGTCTCCTGAGGGCTTGATGGGGCTGGCGGATCCACATCCACATGGCTGTTGGCTGGAGGCCTCAGTTCCTCCCCTTGTGAGTCTCCTTACACGCTGCCTGAGTGTCCTCACAAGGTGGCAGATGGTTTTCCCCAAAGCAGGCGGTCCAAAGAAGACAAAGGGAAAGCCTCAGTGCCTTTAGTGACCTCATCTCTCAAGTCACACATCATTACCTCTGCTTTTAATTAGTAGTTCTAAATGAGTTACTAAGTCCTGCTTTCCTGATAAGCCCTGCCACTATGAGGTTGTTCTGACTATCCACTAAGTTAGCCAGCGACTTCTCTCTGGTCCCATAGGACTTTGTACATAGCACTCAAATTGCATTTAACATTTTGTGAATTTACACCCTCGACTGGAAGGATATCTCTGTGAGAGTAAGGTCTGTGGGCCAGGCAGACAGCAGGCACTCCAAATGTGTGTGATGAGTAGATGGATGGACAGATGAATGGATGGGTTGTTGGCTGGTTGGATGGATGAAGTGATGGATGGGTGAGTGGATGAATGTGTTGATAAGTAGTTGGGTGGGGAGATGGAAGGATGGATGGATGGATGGATGGATGGATGGATGAGGGTTGGATAAATGATTGGATTCATGAACAGTTGAGTTGGTAGGTGGGTGGGTGGATAGATGAATGGAGACACACAGCTTCTGATATTATATAGCTCACAACGTTCCAATAAAAATAAGATTAACTATATAATCTGGAGAAATTTACTAAAGAAAAACATTATGGAAAATAGCCTAATCAGGATAAAACCATATGAAAAACAAAGCATAAAATTTTAATACAAACAACAACAAAATGGAAGGAGAAAGAAAGGAAGGGACAGGGGAAGAAATGAAAGGGCAAACAAAAGCACCAGTATTTTGCAAACCCAAAGATTTGGCTCCCTTGAGTAATACTGTTTTTTCCCCAACAGATTGAAAATAAACTGTCTGGGCCAACTTGCTCTCTGGGTAGGACACAGGCCGCGTGTGCCCAGTGTGCCACAGGAGCAGACCCAGCACTGAGCTGTTGCCATGGAAAAGCCATGGTCCCCAGGCTGTGTTTTCAGAAGCCCTCCCCCTCCCTGCCCCTGGGCTGTCAGGCTGCAGCAGTTCGGAGCTTGCCTTAAGCCACAGGAGGGATTGGTCCTGCAGTCAGAGGCAATAGTCCAAGGCCAGCAGGGCAGTGGGCACGCGTCATCCTGGCATCTGGGAGGAGGGACTGGAACCAATGATGGATTTCTGCCATTGGACAGACAGAGCTCCCTGCATAGCCTCAGCCTGGCCAGGAGCCGGATCCCTACAGTCAACTTGGACCAGGACTGCAGTCACTCCTGATAAGGTCTCAGGTCCCTATGCTGGGGACAGTGGAGGTCGTGAAGGGGATGCAGAGCCACTGTGAGACCAGAGAACCCCAACAATGTGGGCAGAGCCCCTCCACTTTCTCCCGTGGTTCCTCAACCTTGGCCCCACTAATATCGGAGCTTCTTTGCTGTGGGGCCATCCTGTGCATCGTACGGTGTCTTGCAGCAGCATCCCTGACCCCCGCCCTCCAAGTGCCAGTAGTGCGCCCGCCTCCCCTAGCTGTAACGATCAAAAGTGTCTCCAGAAGTGGCCCATGTCCCCAGGTGGACAAAGTTGCCCACTGAGCACCACTGTTCTGGCAGGAAGGTCGACCACTCTGCTTTCCCACTGTCCTGTTCATTCGCTTGTCACCTCCCTACAGGCCGGCCCTGGGCACAGCCCCTTCACTCACGTGACCCCAGCTGCCCAGGACCATGTGGCATGCCCACAGCCCTCGGTGGGGGCTCCCCTCTGAGGTCCTTCCACAGGACACTGAGGGTGTCCATTGCGTTCATTCCATAATGTTTTGTCAGTGTTCCACAATGATGTATCAGGTGCCCAGTGTCGGCTGGTAGCGGGGTACAAGGGTGACCAGAGGGCAGGGCCTGCCCTGGGGAGTTTAGAGCCCACCTGCCCACCATGAGCTCCTTGGGGTCACGGGACAGAGCTGGGACAAGACTTCCTCTCTTATCACGCACCCTCTTCTCGGGGCTGGAAACTTCTGCTCAGGGTGGGGCAGAGCGGAGGCAGCCAAGGACTGAGGCATCCCGGGGCTAAAGGCACCACCCCATTACACCCCTCCCAAATCCCGGGTCCAAGGAGAGATCAGGAGCAGTTCCTCCCGGAGGTGCTGGGGACTCCAGGACCCGAGGTGCAGCCCGAGCCGTCCCGGCGACAGCATCTTTCCCACCAGCGTTCGCAGTGACAGCCAGGTGCTCACTGTTCCGCAGTGACCAGAAAGCAACCTGGGCGGGCTCACCGTCCACGAAAGACATGCAGGCGCGAGCGCCACCTAGTGCTGCAGCGCCCACACAGCAGGCCTG
The DNA here is from genome assembly GCF_048773025.1 of Camelus bactrianus. Lineage (NCBI taxonomy): Eukaryota > Metazoa > Chordata > Mammalia > Artiodactyla > Camelidae > Camelus > Camelus bactrianus. The sequence goes on from NC_133539.1 coordinate 6,836,965, forward strand.
GGAGGCCGCGCACGCCGGGTGCCTGGCGGACAGTTTTTAAGAACTAATGCAAAACACAGAGAGAGACACTGCTGTCAGACACAGATAAGAACTATGCACACTTTAATCACACAGGGAACTATATTCAATATCTTGTAGTAACCGTTAATGAAAAAGAATATGGAAAGGAATATACGCATGCGTGTATATGTGTGACTGAAACGTTACGCCGTACACCAGAAATTGACTTAACGTTGTAAACTGACTATACTTCAATTTAAAAAATAAGTTAGAATTAAAAGAATAGATAAATAAATAAAACCAGTGCGTTCCCTCCCTGAAAAACATCCTTCGACTCTACCCCCTCCCTTGTCAGGTTTAATCTGTGCGTGTTCGTATCTCCCAGGCAAAGGCAGAGCCGTCAGCCCTGGGACTGCAGACGATGGAAGGAAAGAGCTGCGGCGTTTGCACTAACCCTAAGCCAAGCGCAGTAATGTGACAGCGAACAAAGCTGCTCAGGTCTCCTGGGCTCAGTCCAAGCCAGGCACTTACAACACGATGTGAAGGGTGTCCACTGAGTTAAGCCCCAGGCACCTGGGAGCTCCGGACAGGGCCGCCTGAGGCCACCCGGGAGCCCGGCGCGAGGCTGCCTGGGGGAGAGCTGCCCTTGCCTCTCCTTAGCCCTTAACTGAGCAAGTTGTCCAGATTGTATGCACCCATTCATTCGTCATTAATTGAGCACATACTAGGCAGTGTTCTCGGTCGGAGGCACGCAGCAGTGCGTGAACCAGGCCCCGCTTTCACGTGTTTGTGTGCGAGTGAGCAGGAGAGAGAAGCTCAGTGAGAAACTACGCGGGTCGGGGGGTGGGGAGGAGGGACGTGCACAAAGGAAAAGGAAACGGGGCTCTGGAGTAGGGGGTGGGTGTTGGGCAGGGGAGCCAGGGAAGGTCTCTCTGAGAAGGTAATGTTAGAACCTCCCGGGACAGGGAGAGTGTGAGCCACGAGATCGAAGAGGGAGAGTGTTCCAGGCAGAGAGAGCCTGAGTGCAAAGGCCTCGCGGTGAAAGGCAGCTTAGAGAAAGCGAGGAGGCTGGTGTGGCTGGTGAGGAGGGGCGTGGGCCGAGCTGGGGAGCGCGACACCCCTGGCACCTGACCCAGGAGCCGTCGTGGGCCACTGTGAAGGACCGCGGGCCTTTGCTCTGAGAGGGGAGCTGTGGATGGCGTTGAGCAAGGGGTGGCGAGATGTTACATGCGTTCTTAAAGGGTCATGTGGCTACTGTGTGAGCTGAGATGACCTAGGTCCAGGTTTGCCTGGGCGGAGGGGTCTCCCAGGAGGTGGTAGGACAGTCAGTGCTAAATCTGAGAGTGACAGCAAGGCTGGAGGAGCTGGTCGCCCTGGGCGTGGCTAGCGGCAGGCAGAGGGGGAGAGGCCTGCGGCAGCCATTCAGGCAAGAAGCGATGTTGGGGCAGTTTAGGTTGGAGGTGGGAGAGCCGCCCGTGAGCTCCATGTCTGCGCCTGGGCATGTGCAGGGGCTAGTGGGTTCTTCCCTGCCCCACACCCCAGAGCAGCCTGTTTTCACTGTCTCCATGGCCCCTGGATGGAGGCAGACTTCACGTGGGTGGAATACACTGTAATCACTAAAGAGAAACCCCAGAGCTAAAAGTCTCACCATGAAAGCGGACAGGTAAACCCTGCTCTTCAGCCACCTGCTCTTCCAAGGCTCCTCCAAGTGTCTCCAGTGTGTAGCCGGGATAGGTCCCAGCAAGAGGCTCTTCCCCTTCTTGCCTCCACTGATCCACCTGGAAAACTCCTACTCATCCTTCAAAGCCCAATCCATCTTTTTTGAAGACTTCCTTGCAACCCTCTCACCCAGCAGACCCCTCCCTTCTCTCTGCCCACCTCTAGCCCTGAACACACCTCTAAAATGAATGCACCCATCTATCTGGTTACCACATATGTCAGTGTCTGCATCCTTGTGTCTGACCCATCCTTGCATCCTGGTGCCCAGCACAGCATCCAGTCCTTAACTGGTGTGTGATGAGTGAGTTGAATCCATCATAGAAACAAGTGAGCCCGGCCACTGGACCAGGAAAAGCACTGTTCTGGGATATGCCCTCATTTCTGAGGCTTGGAGATGATCCTGTGCCTGAAAAAGGAAGACTGTAGCTCCAGGAGGGAGGATGGATGAGCTGGCGAGAAGCCGGGTTGGAGAAGGAAGAAGAAGCAGCCATCTCAACAGCTTCTCCTGACCTCAGGAGCATCTTACAATAGTAGGTGCTCACCATGTTTTCAGTGTGCGCGGAGCTGCCAGCCTTCCTGCAGCCAGGGTCAGGCCACCAAGAGCATGGGCACCCATCCACTGGGAGCCTGTCCTCAGTGGTTCTCAGCCATGGCTGCATCAGAACCATCTGCTGAGCTTTGAGCAAACACTGCCCACAGGCAATGACATCAGAATCTCAAGGTGGAGCCCAGGTGCCAGTTCTTTTGAGAAACTCCCAGAATCTGCCAAGCACCCCCACAACCAAGAATTATCCAGCCCCAAATGCCCTCGGTGTGCTGCTGCAGAACCTGACGTAGAGATACGAGGGGTGACCCAGAAGGAACTACCACTTACTGGCACTCGTTACACACTCAGCTCTGGGTGCTTTGCCTCTGTTCTCATTTGATTTTTAAGGGAAATAAAATGAAAGAGGTACTAGCATTGTATTCTCATTTTACAGATGAGGGAAGTGCATCTCAGACAGGTAGAGGGACCTGCCTGGGAGTTGGATGTCCCAGCAGCCTTCTTAGCAGCTCCATCCCTCATCACACACCAGCCCCCGGGTCATGCCATCCCGCCCAGATCATGAGAGTCCAGCTCAGCCTAGGGTCAAAGTATCCAGGGTGGGGCTTAGCACTACTCAACAGGAAAGAAACCAAGACTAGGGGCTCTTGGACCCACAGAGGCTGACCTCCCCCATTCCCCAATCTACCCTTTGTACCCCATCTTCTCCCCTCTCCTCTGAGCCCCAACCCGGGCTGGAATCCCTCTACTCCTAATTGTGTGGTTTACAGAAAATCACTTAACCAGTGCCTGCCTCAGTCTTCCCACCTACGAAATGAGAATTAGTAATACCTTGCTCTCAGGTTCTCAGGGCGCCTTTGGGGTGTAAAATAAGGTCACACAGAAAAGCCACCAGCCGAGGCCCCGGCGTCACAGCACTGCGCTCGCTTCTGTCTCCTCCTTCCACGTGCCTCCCGTCTATTCTCTAAACTCAACGCATACGTCCTCCAGGAAGCCTTCCCAAACCACGTCTGACACTTCCATCCTCCAAATAACTAAACCACCACACCTTTAGCACGAATTCACACGTCGCTCTCAGCTGCTGTCCAACTCCGTCAGGATGTTTTGTTTCTTAGATACACTTTAAATTGCTAAAAGGCAGTAGACTTTGAGGAAGAAAATCGCCCGTGATGCTTGTTGGATGGGTGGCTGATTTCACCCAGCAGATGCTTGGATCCACCTAAAACCCTATTTTAGTTCTGTTCTGCCTCGAACCGCTGAGAAAGGCAGGAGGGGTTCGTCCTCCTAGACAGAGCTGTGTGAATCCCAGCTCTGACTCTTACTAACACCGAAGTGGCAACTCCCACCTTGAAATTAGGTGGAATAATTAAAAATTGCCTTCCCGCCTGGTCTCACGGTTTCCCTTTACAATTCAGAAGTACTTCTGAATCCCACGAGCTTTGTCTGCATCTTGCCAGTTGCTAAAGGTTTATTGGAAAACCAGAGTGAGTCATGATTACCTCCTCCCTGGAGAAGTGACCCGTGATGCTCCACTTTCCCCACCATGGATAGCCTCGTCAGTGAGGCTCTCTCGGGAACAACCTCCCCAACTAACACTGTTTTATGTTGCACAATCCTTAACAATAATAGTAGTTACATTTATTCAATGCTTACTCCCCTAAGTGACTTCCAATCACCACTCCTCTAATCCTCACAAGGACCCCGTGAGGTTTATATTATTGTATCCCATTCAGCAGATGACCAAACCAAGCCTTAAAAAGAGTCTTCTTTTTCCAGTCTCTGTACCATTAGAGTTATCTATCCCTTAAAAGTTTAAAAGAGCCCACAGTAGACCCACTTGGATTTTTCCTCCTGGTGTTTCCTTTTCATGAAGTCTTTCCACTACCAATTCAGTTTAATAGTTATAGGACTATTCAGGTTTTTCTATTTCTAGTTAAGTCAGTTTTGAGAAGTTACGTATTTTTTAGAAATTTGCCTATTCCATCTAAATTTTCAAGTTTACTGGTATAAATTCATATTTCTTGTTACATTTTGATATCTCAATGCATCTTTAGTTATGTACACTTTTAAATTCCTAATACTGTCTATTTAAATTATCTTTCTTTCCAACTGTGTTCATCTCATTAGGGGTTGGTCACTTTCATTAGCCTCCAAAGAGTCACCTACATTACATTATTATTAATTATTAATGTAAATCGATTACATTATTGTTTTCTCTTTCATTACTTTCTGCTCTTCACTTGGTTGTCGCTTTACCTCTTTTTCTTTGTATTATTTCTGCTACTTTTCCCCTTTAAAATGGATGTTTCATTCATTCATTTTCTGCCTTCTTTTTCTTATTCTAATATGACTTAGGGTTAATTTTCTAATTCTCTAGTTTCATCCCACAAGTTTTGATATGTAGTTTTCTCTTTATTGTTCAATTCCAAGAGTTATCTAAAGTCTATGATCTCGGCTCATTCACTGACAAATTATTTGGACGTGACTATTCCCAAAAGCATGGCATCTCACTCATCTTCCTTGGTTATTGACTTCTAATTCAATTTCATTATGGTTGGAGAATGAGCTGAATGATAGCTTCTTTGGAACTTATCAAGTCTTGTTTTCTGACTTTGTACATGGTCAATTTAACACGTACTCTGGGTGTGCTTCAAAGAATGCAGTCCCAGCCATTGGATGCAGCGTTTGACATGTGTTTGTGGTATTAAGCTTGTTAATTGTGTTCTTTGTGTAGATACATGTGTTCTCACTGATTTCTTGTCTGTTTAATCAAGTACTGATAGAGACTTCATTACGATAGTGAACGTGTCCATTTCTTCTTGTTCTATTTTGAAATATATAATTAGATGTACATAAATTTAGCATATTTATATCTTCTCATGAATAGAAACTCTTAGCATCATGGAGTGATCCTTTCATCTCTTGCAGTAATTTTTGCCTTAATCCATTTTGTCACAAACCCATATGGCTACAGAAGTGTTCTTTTGGTTACTATTTGCCTGATATACCCCATTCTATTATTTTCCTTCAAGCTTTCTGTGTTCTTCTGTTCCAGGAATGCCTCTTATAAACAGGATGCAGTTGAATTCTTTAAAAATTCAGTAGGATCATCTTTGTCTTTTTACCAGGAAATTAGTTGAGTGCCCTAGATCAAAGGTCTGGGGGTGCAGTGGTTACACAACTTTCCTGTTCACATACTCCTCAAAAATCTGGGCAGACCATTCGGCCTCTCACATAGTTTTAATTTGACATCTAAAATATTTATCATAAGTTGAAATTATTGCAAAAGATTTGGGGCATATTATAAGTACTGACATTATATAATGACTACATAATTCACTTAAATATATTTCATGAGATGTAAATATATAACAATTCAATAGTTATCATCCATTTTAAAAACAAAAAGCAAGCTTTTCTTCAAACGTCTGAAATTTTAGTGTCTTTTTCTTTTTTCTCGGACTCATATTTTCATTTCACCTCCCCTACAGAATTTCATTCTAGTGCATTACACTTTTTGTGCTTCAAAATCTCTTGATCACAGTATTAGACTTCTTTACAACAAGAACATGTATATAAATTTAAATTTGAAAAAATTCTTCTCATCATAAGATTTCAAGGATTAAATTGTTTTCTTCTAGACAGATATCATTACAACATAAGAAGAACACAAATGATCAAAATATAGGTACGTTAATTTGGGGTGAATAATTATTAAGTACAAAAGCAAAATTTTTTTAAATATACATCTCCTAAGGACACGGGTGCGGTTTTTATTTTTATGTGTAGCTGTAGATTACTATTACTTATTGGTAATCTGAGACAGGGATGGGCTTTACTTCCATCCCAATTTAGTGTCAGTTTGGCTACGAGTACTGATAAGCATTATTCCTATAAATACATAAATAGGGGTAGAATGGGCATCAATATAGCTTGTCACTCGGTTCTTCGAACTTCTTTGCAGTCATTTGTTTTAAAAATCATGTATTGATTAATCATCAAAAATTATGTTAAATGATCCACAAGCTGATACATGAATTAGGCCCTGCTTCAGTTTTGTCAAAAGCAATTCCTTAGAAACTAGCTACTTACAAAAGGATCCGTTACTAGTCATTCTAGTCAATCTCATTCTCAGTTTCAAAGAATTATACAAAGGTGGGGGGGCTTTATCAAGGCTGTTGCCAACAGTATTAGTAGCTAACACTATTAACTAGTATCAAGTTAATAATCAAAGTAATCAAAATTAATTATACCAGTTACCCTTGTAGATAGGGCTCTCTTGCAGCCCATTTTCCAAAAATTTTAGAAAAATCAAAATATTCATTTCAATAGATCTTTTCAAAGGAAAAGTTGAATAGGATACTCAGTAATTAAAATTTTGGCAATATTTAATGCAAATGGTTCCCATATAAGTCTGAATGGTGTCAAAGAAACTCTACAACACTGTCTTACCTCTGATGTATGGTACCTTCTCTCAAAGAGATCTGTCTGTGTTGAAGGTGGTGAACACGCAGAGGGGATGCTCAGAGGCCCGTGGGTCCACCCCGTGGGCCTTCTCCCAAGCCCGGGTATTTCTACCACAGGGAAGCAGACGAGACGTGGAGTCCTGTGCGTGTGTGTTTGCTGCTTAGGTGACATGAGGCACCACCATCTAAGAGTCTTTGTTTTGTCCTCATGGGAACAGTACACGCTGTGGACATAGTAAGGGGTGGAAGGGGCAGGATGGCTAAAGGGAAGTTGGTACCCGTGTGCCAGCCCACCCTGCAACACGTCTGGATTCAGAACCTCCCACCTGGCCCAGAACACCTGCCCCGAGCACTCCCCACCAGGGCGGTGCGCCGAAGACCCAGAGCAGCACCCAATTACAAGCGTGTCCACAGTTCTGAGGTTTCTTATCGCCCCTTTGTCTCGGGCCTCGGGAGGTCCTCGCACTCTGGGGCATTGATGCTGGTAAAATGTGGCCATTCTCGGTCAAGGGCAATGAGACCAATGAAGAGACTGCAGGTGTGTGTCAGGCAGATGCGTCCGGGAAATGCTACCTGGACGGCGAGGCTCTGCAGGTGACGCTGTGCGGAGCGGCCTCACCACAGCGTCCCCGCGGCCATCTCACTTCCCTCCCCGCTTCCTCTTCCTGCCTCCAGGGCTTCCCTTTCCTTCCAGCTTCGTCCTGTACTGGCACTGACATTTTTATCAGGTACCAGGCGTTTTAAGTGTTTCAGAGGGGAACAGTTTTCTGGTTGTCTATGCTGCCATACCATCAGAAACGAAAATGCTTGTGTAATTTTACAAAAGGTTTTGAGTCCTCACCTGTAGGGAAGGCGGGGAGAAGCCAGAAATGTACAAGATTGAATCCTGAAGTCGAAAACTTGGGCAAGTGTCAGTCAGCCTGTCCCTGATAGTCCCCGGCGGTCGAGGGTGATCGTGGTCCAGGCACTTAGTTGAGGCTGGAGACCACTGGCTCCTCTGAGCCCCATGGCAGTGCGGAAGCTGAGGCTGGAGCTGGCGCCTACCCTGGGGGTCCTGGGGGGTGGTTAGCCCAGGGTTCCCTGCCCTCGGATGGTCTGCTCCTACCATCCAGCCTCTGCGCTTTCCCTCTTTTGTTCCTGCCTCTTTCTCTTTCTCATGCTTCCCTTTTCCATCCTCATCGTCTCAGCTACATCTCAGACCTACCTGGGTACTTATAGCATCTCTAGGCATTGGGGGTCACAAAAGATCTGCCCCATATGTGAGGGGGTGGACACTTCCCCCCACCCCCACTTAGAACAAGGGCTTCGCTTCCAGTAAGGGCAACCCGAAAGCTGGGGCTCACTCCTCGAGGGTTACTCACACCTTTTGGGTTCACTTCTACGACTCATCTGGTGTCTAGTTCACGGTCAGGAATGCAGCTTCCCAGTTAACACATTTCTCTTGTGGAACAGTGTGATCTGATTCAACCATGCTGCAGCTTCCAGGAGTGTCTGGAAAAAAACAAAACCCAGGGACTGCCTGTAACTCATCCTCTGAGCTCCACCCGCAGTTCCAAAAGCCTCTGAGAACTAAGTTCTAACCGACAAGCCCTTACAAAGCGGAGAAGCACTGGAGGCCAGGAAACTTGATTAAAATGCATCTCGTTTGAGAAAAGAGTTAAGAGTATTCCCAGCTCAGTCTCTCCAGCTAATGTAAACACGGAAAACAAATTACTCACTTGAGGAGCAAGGACAAGGAGTTTTATGTTTTGAAGTGCGGGAGCCAACATTTCCAGACAGATACTTAATGTTTTGGGGGAGGCAGAATGGAGAGGAGATTGGCCTGGGAGTTGGAGGGTCTGAACAAGCCCCCAGGCTCTGCCATTAGCTGGCTGGATGGCCCGGGGCAGGCTGTCACTGCCTCTGTTTCCCCACCTGTAGCAGGAGGCACAGGAATGGCCTCTGAGCCTTCCATTCCTGATGAGGCAGGATTCTGTGCCGCAGAGAATTCTCTTGGCCTCAGCTTCTCTTCCCCTCCCACCAGTCCTGCTTCTGGTGTTCGCATTGTCTGGGGTGCCCCTGGGAATGAGCGCAGTATTGGGGTACATCTTCTCTTTCCACTCCTTCTGTAGACAAGCCCTTTCTGCAGGGCTTCTTAAACCATCAGAAAGTTGCACACAAGCATCACTTCCGCCGGCCTGAGGCAGCACTCTAGCGAATGAAAAACTCTTCTCAAACGTTCTGCACTGCAGGGATTTTAGGACCAGTTTTATGCGGCAGAAACATGATAGAGACACTCGTGCACGTGCGAAGGCATTTCCAAGAGATCTCGGTTTTCTCATCCAAACTAAATTACAATGTCATGCTTGTCTTCAGGGTCCAAACGCTTCTGTCTCTCCCTTTAATTCACTGTGTGTTCCTGCCATGTGCTTGCGATGCTCTGATCTCGCTTTATTTTCCACTTAATCTCTAAAATGAACGTCCCTGTTACACCATGGCTGGTATGAAATCAGTTAATTGGGCCCTTACTGCAGACAGCCACGTCCCCTGCCCCCACCATGTTCAGAGCAATTCTGTGCCACGTGTAATAAAGTAATCTGTAAATAATTACAGAACAGAAATATTTACCGTAAATATTAAGAGAGAACACTCGAGAGAGACAAATGAGTCTCAGAGCTCAAGTCCAGTCCGGCCTGGTGTGATGAACTTGGGTGGCCAACAGATCTGAGTTCGAATCCCCACTCACCACTTCACCCGCTTGCAAGGCAATCTTGGGAGAGATGTGGTCATAAAACATAGGTCTGAAGCTTGCTGTTTCCCCAGCAAAGGCACTTCACGTTGCAGGGACTCCTTCAAATCAGGTGGGTCAGTTTTGAGAAATCATCACTCTATTTAACTGTCTTTTCATGATGACCTCGTTTAACTATCTTTCCACCAGAAATGAGACGGCAAAACTACAGGAGTCTGATTTTCACCAGGTCCAGAAAGTTAGGGGAGCCCCTCTGGTTCATTATGGTCATCCTGCTGGACCCTTGCCCAGCAAACAGCGTCCCCTGAAAGGAAGGAGAAGAGGAGGAAGACAGAAGAGAGTCCTGTGTTCCCCATCGAGCTCAGGCAGGTTCTCCTGCTGCTGATGGAGAACTGGGGCTCTTCCTGGGGGTGCTGGGGCAGATCTTCAACCATCTCAGAACCACCCACCCCCGTGTCAGAAGTGCCTCCCTGGGGTCCCAGTGGCTGGGCCTCATCCCAGGCCCCTCTCTAAAGTTTATGGAGCCAGAGCAGGAACACAAGTGGAGCCCCCAGGAAACACGCCTCTTCTCTCCTGTCTCCATCTCTCAACTCAGCCAGAGGGGCCGTGCAAGTTCACCCATCAGGTGTGTCCAAGCCCAGGGGCCCCACACAGTCAACTCTGCGACTCTAGCCAGCGCAGGCCTTGGAAGCCAGATCAGGGTCATTTGGGGAGGGCATTCCCAAGTCCCAGATGCCTGGGGGTTGGTGGGAGATGGGGGTGCGTGGAGCCCTAGGACTCCTCATCTCGGGGAGGAAGGCCAGCACAGCCACCAGCACAGGGGCACCCCATCCACTTCCTCAACCTCAGAAGCAGCCTCTCTCCATCCCCTGGACCTTCAGGTGGAGCAGAGCAGGGCCATCCTCCCCGTGCCCTGGACCTTCTCTCCGGGGCCAGAACACGAGCGCCAAGACACTCCCCAGGGCTGAAGGAGGAGCGAACACCCCTCATTCTTTCCAGGGTCTTCCAGCACCTTCCCCAACAGGAAGGGCCTGGGGGCCAAGCGGTGTGGGAGCACCTCTGTCCTCACCCCAGCAGGATAGCACCCCAGCCAGAAACCAGGCCGAGGGTCTGCTCTCCAGGGCAAGGTCCAGGCAGGCAGGCTGGAGAGTGACAAAGATGAAAATTGCTCTTGGATCCGAGGCCCGCTCCCAGCTTCCGAGAGCTGCTCCTGGATCCCTCCCTGCAGCTCTGGGCAGCCTGGACGGGAAGATGGAGGTGGCACTGAACTGCCCATTTCAGAAGTGGAAGCACCAGGGGCCAGAGGTCAGCCCAGAAAGAGGGCCACCGAGTATCTTTCACACCACAAACCAACCTGGGTCTGCAGCTGCGCCCTCGGTAGGACCCAGCAGAGAGAGGGGAGACAGTGGGGACATTGAGGCGGGGCCCTGAGCAATCATCAGGGGTCTAAAGCCAGCGAGCTCAAACCTGGCATGCATCTTCCAGGGAGGAGGTATTCAAGACTGGATGCAACACAGAAGGAGCCCTGAGCGGTCTGATGAAGGCGCTGGCCTCCGGGAGTAAACACCTGCCTGCAGCACTGGGCCAGGAGGAGGGGGTGGTGGGCAGCGGACGCCAGTCTCCAGGGCAGGAGTGCGCCTTTTGTGGGGCACAGCCACATCGCCCTGCACCCAGATGCGAGCTCCTGCGCGGCTGATGTGATGTGCACGCCCTGTGCCTGCCCAGTCCCCGCCGGCTGGGCCAGGGTGATGGCCAGCACCACCGGCTCTGTCTCTAAGCCCACAGGGTCCCATGTGTCATGGGACTCGGAGAGAAATCGACAGACAAGGGTGGTCGTGCGATACCAAGTCCATGCATTCCCGCTCTCCCCCTGGGGCTGGGCTGCACATGTCAGCAGCCAACTCCAGAAACAGGAGAGGAGATGGCAGGGACAGTAGCTCCCCCCAGTGGAGGGACAATGTTCTTCAGAACTGGCCCCAGCATCGCACCTGTTGGCCTGGCCTCCTACCCGCCTCTGTCTCCTTTCTCTTCCATCTCAAGGCTGGGCTCTAGGTCACGGTCTCAGAGGAAGAAATGCTGTCCCTCACATGTGAGTCACTGCCACCAGGAATGCCCTGGTCATCAGGAAGAATCAAGGTGTTACTGTGTCCAAACTGGTCCTGCTCAGCCCACAACAGGCCAGTAAGTCAGGAGACGAGGTGTTGGGGCAAGGAATAACGACTTTATTCCACAAGCCAGCAGACCGAGAGGATGGCAGACTAAAGTCCTGAAGAATCATCTCTCTTAAGTCAGAATTCAGGCTCCTTTTATACTAGAAAGGGGACGGGCTGTGGTTGGTTGTTGCAAACTTCTTGATGTCAGAACCCTTAGTTCTTGCAGCTGTCCATGTAGGTCAGGTCATAGTGTCCCTGTAAACCCCCAACAAGACAAATGCTATTCTCTGTTCTGCAACTTCTTATCTCTACACTAATGGGAAAGTGTTCTACCCTTAAGGGCCAGAGCCTTGAGGACGGGCTCTCCTGCAGATTTCAGGCTCTAGGCCACGTTCTGTTACAAAAGGTGCAGAACCAGCAGGACTCAGCACAGGAGACCGAGCCCCGGGTTGGAGCCAAGGGAACAGACCTCATATGGAGTCAGGCTTGTTCCTCCCTATTACAAAGGGAAGGCCTTGCATTAAGGCCAAGAATCAACTGAACAGTAAAGGGAGATCACTTCCTATCACTTCATAAAATGAGAGTTTTAACTTTGCAAAGAATTTTCCCATCATTCCTCTTGTTCATCCTCCCCCACCATGTCCATCCTCTCTCATCGTCTACACTGCACGGCCTGCATAGAGATGTACATGAAATCCAGAATTAATTCTTCCTTGGAATAAAGAGTCTGTTGAAATTCTTGTAAAGAACATCCAGTGAGTTCATTCCGCTCCTTTGTAAATAACAGCAGCTTTGATTTGCACGTCACGTTCAGAGGTGTCATCTTGGAAAGCGGAACTACTTCAGAGAGTAACCTGGCTACCGCTGTGGAGGCTGTTGGTCTGGGAGCTCAGGGGCTCACCTCCAAGCCCTGGGTGTCAGTTAGCCTCCTCACTGTCAGTAACACGCGTAACGCACACCCACACGCTCATCCACGCTCAGACATACTTCCCTCACACTCACGCACACACTGTCTCCCACACACATTGTCACATGCACACTCACACACTCAATCCCTCTCTCTCTCTCACACACATACACACACACACACACACGAGCTGGAGCACAAAGACAAGTGTCACAAGCCCAGGCGGGACAAGCTAAGATACAGTTGGACCCAAGAGCTCACACGATGTCGTGGGGGGACCTTGCCTGCCTCCGTCTCTCAGCTGCACTTCCTGGGTGTTGCCTCCGCGGGCCAGCCGCTCCCACACCTCCCAGGTTCAGGTTCAGTGGGGAAGGGCTAAGGCCCTCTCCCGCCGCTCCCGTGAGCTCTGAGAGCCACCGCGGTAGGGTCTGTGCTGGAGTGGGTCGACTTCACACTTTGAGGACCGTCCTCCCTGGCATGGGGCCATCTTACCTGCGTTCTCCAGGAGTTGTTCCCACCGAGGCTACGCGTCCCTAACTTTCTGTGGAAAGTACTTTGGTCTCTAAAGCGGGTTATATACTCTTACCCGAGGTAGCCTGTTAAAAATGAGAAATATTACCTAGGAGGGTAAGAAGGGCAAGGTCGTTAAAGGAATACTTCTGCTCAGAGGACCAAATTAGAATGACACCAGAACTAGGGGCGGACTAGGGGAGAAACTGTGAAAGAGGACAGCCTATCAAATACTGACTGAAGTCCCACCGTCCCAGGTGGATGCATATCCTGCCGTTACAGAGCCTCGCACACTGGGCGGCTTAAACAACAGAAAGCTGGTCTCACAGTTCTGGTGCCAAAGTCCAAGATCAAGATGTTGGCAGAGCCATCTCCATCTAGGGGCTGTGAAGAAGGACCTGTTCCTGGCCTTTCTCCTAATTTCCGGTGGTTTCTGGCTGTCTTTGGCATCCCTTGGCTTATAGATGTATCACTCTGACCGCTGTCTTCTTTTTCACATGATGGTCTGTGTGTGTCCTAATTTCCCGCATTTTAAGGACACCGGTCCTGTTGGATTAGGGCCACCCAATGACCACATTTCAACTTGACTAATTGCATCTGCAGTGACCCTGTTCCCAAACAAGGTCACATGCTAAGACACTGGGAGTTAGGGCTTCAATGTATGAATTTTAAGTGGATGCAAATCAATCCATAATACCATTCATCCTGGAATTAAAGACCAGTTGATAACAGTAGTTTCCCTAAAGCATTTACATGCATCTGCTTTATTTTTTTGCAGAAGCTTGCCTCCGCTATCAATCACTCACCCTACTGCCCCCTTGAGTATTTTCATCCTTCCCTTCCTCTGTCGTAACACCCCCTGGGGACAATGTGTGCTTACAGACCCCAGCCTGCTGGGGCAGCCCAGCCAACACCCTCCCACCCTCACACCCTGTGGCCTCTGGCATCGATGGTGACGAGTTCACAGCTCCATCTCAACCACAGCCTCCACCCTGTCACCTCTCAACCTTACCTCCAACCTTACCAACCCATTGATTTTACTCCAAACCGCTTATCATATCTTCCTTTCTCCAGCCTAAGGTCTTCACTTCTTTCTTTATCCAGCCTAAGTTCCATGGCCCACCATTTCAACAAAATTCTTGGCAGCCATTAAATTTTCCCTTTCACTCTTCCGTTTTCTTGCAATTAATGTTGCACCACCTGGAAAAATGTCAGCCTTGGAGGAAGCCAACCATCCACCTTCCCTGAGCTACCCTGGAGCAGCTGATCTCTGCTGGATGATTCCCCCACACACAGTGGGCAAATGGGCATCATTATAAATTCATGGCACCCAACCTCAGAAGACCCTTCACCACCAGCCAGTAATACCACTGCATTTCTCTGGTCAACTTGCTCTCCCAAGCTCCTTGAGGAACACTTCAAACTTGCTCCATTCATATTCCCTCAGCAAATAATCGTATCCCTTACTTCATAAAAGAAATTGAAAACATCAGATGAGCATTCCTCGGTCTCCCCTAAACAAGCCTATGAACCTCCCTCTGTCTCAGTTTATCCTTTCCTTTCTTCTCATTGCAACAGAGAAGGTGCCCCTCCTCCTGTGATGTCAGTTCCTGCTTCTATGCTTTGGATCTCATCCCCTCTCTCCTTCTCTAAAACTTGGGGTGACCAACCATCCTAGTGCACCCAAGACTACTCTGGGTTTTGCACTGAAAGTCCTGGCTTCCAGGATACCCTTCTGACCTGGGCGAACAAAGACAGCCATTCACCCAAAAACTCTATTGATAACACCCTCTTTTTCCTGAATATTCAGCCTCTCCCTTGCCTGTGAATCCTTTGCCTTTGTGTCATAGTGCTCAAGTCCCTTTTATTAAAACCAAACAGAGCAAAACAAAACCTTCTCTGCTCCCGCTACAAACAAATTAAGAGTGGTCTGTATTCTCCTCCTCTCTCTTCTCTTTGCCACTCACACCTCCCGTCCGTGTCTGACCCCACTGCTCGGCGGACACATCTCCTCAATGACCTCTAGTCTCTAAATCCAGTAAAAGCCAGTTCCAGTCTTCATTTTATTTGTCCTTCCAGCAGTTTTCAGTGTTGCCCACACTTTCCTTCTGGAACTGCTCTCTTTCCTGGGCTCCGATGGCATCTAACCTTCACTGGTTTTCTTCCCGTCTGTCCATCTCTTTGGCTCTTGTTCAAGCTCAAAATCCTGTAACTATCCGTGAAATGTCAGAGTTCCCCAAGTTTCAGTCAAAGCCTCTTCTCCCTCATCTTATTCTGTCTCCAAATCTCATTCCCACTCACAACTTCAGTTACCCTACACCAGTGACTCCTACGTTTCCCCTAACCCAGACATGTCCTTGGAGTTCCAGGATGCTTTATCCAACAGCCTATGTGAAAGCTTTTCTTAGGGCTTGGGCTTCAAAGGCACCATAACTCAACATATCCAAACTCAACTCACAAACACTCCCTAAATCCGGGCCTCTCCTGGGATTCCACATGTCAGTGCATCACCCCACTGTCCATCTAGCTGCTCAATCCAGAAACCTAGGAGACATCTGGTACCACCCCCATCTCTAATCCAGCTTCAAGTTTGGCCTATGTCAACTCCCATCCCTTGAGTCCATCCACTCTCTCCCTCTCTGTGGCCATTCCACTTGGCCTGCCACCATCCATCTCTTGTCCAGACCGTCTGGAAGGCTCTCCCTGTGCCCTCCAGCCCCCTGTCCAGACTGCAGCCCTTTCCAAAGCATAGATCAGGTCCTCTCTGGCGCCTCCTTAAAACTCTCCCAATGACCCCTATTGCTCTCAGAGGAAATGCTGGTTTATGGGCATGACCCGCAAGCCCACATGTGTGGCCCTGCTCCCCTCTGCAGCCTCGTCTCCCACCATAGCCACCCCACCACTCTCCCACCACAGGGTCTTTGCACACCCTGCCCAACAACTCCTTTCTCTCCCCACTTCCCTTCACTGGACAAGGATCATTCTAACACCAAGAAAGCCTCCTCTGCTTACCAACTTACCCCAAGTCCCCCACCCTTTTATATGTCCATATCCTTCTACACCTTCCTTGCATAAAACTCATTACAACTTATATACACCGATCAATGTTTGTGTCCAAACTTGTGCCCCACAAGTTTCAAGAAGGCAGGATTGTGCCTGGTTTTATTCATTAGTATGTCCCATAATTACCACAGTACCTGACTCACATAATAGGCACTCAGACTTGCTGGATTACTGAATGCTTTATATATATATAGCACCTGATCTGGGCCAGCAGTGGGAGTGAGTTCCCAATAAATAAACAAACAAACAACAAAAGATTTGTGTAGTGCCACTAGAATTAAGTGTCCCACTTTTGAGATGTTGTCTAGATATTATCAAATATTTATTGAGCCTACGATTTGCAAAAGATACAAAATCCTATTCAGGTTACCTGATTCAGGGGCGAGGGTGGGGGTACAGAGTGATATTTACTAAGCTCCAGAGACTTGCTGCCTAGCTGAGGAAATAAAACTCACATTCATTTTTTTTTTATAATAGTAATAAATAAAACCCTTAAAAAATAGTCAGGCGAAAAACAACTGAATATGACAAGACCCGAGTGAGTGATACAGACAACAAATGACTCAGAATTCCTGCGGCTAACGCTAGCCTGGATGCTCAGAGAGCCCTCCTCGTGGCGTTAGATTGGACTCTGACAGGCAGAGCAGGAGAAAGAATATTCCAGAAGGGAGGAGGCTGCCTCCCTTTACTGCGAGCCTGTGATGGGTCAGGCACAACTCACTGCACACTTGTGTGGTGCACCTCACAGCAACCTGGGAGGTGTTCTTACTCCTCTTGTACAGATAGGGAAACTGAGGCTCAGAGAGATGAAGTGACTTGCCCCAAGTCACACAGCAAGTGAGAGGCAGACAAGGGCAGCGTACTCCCAGCAACGGCTCTCAGCCGTCGCCTCCCTGCCCAGACCCACCTCGTGGGGGCAGATGGCTCAGAGAGGGCAGGAGGGAGCTGGCCCCAGACATTCCAAGCCGGCCTAGCATGGGGTCAGACAGCGTCCAAGCCGTGCCTCACTGCTCTGCTTTTCTAGAATGCAGACACGCCGGGCAGATTGTTTTAAGAGCTGGAATGAGAGTTCCTTGGTTATTTCCACAATTGAGGACATGCTTTTCTTTGTCAAATCCAAAAAGAGATAAATAGACAGACTCTCATCCTATGCCACCAATCTTAGCAATATTCTGTGTGCTTTACCTAGTCATCTGAGGATATTCAGTCCTTCTAAGAGTCCAGGACAGAGCTAGTCTCCAGGCACCTAGACAGAGAGAGATGGAAACCAATCTACTGGGTTTTCTCCCTGACCCAGCAAGCATCTCTTCCATTTCTTCCTATTAGAGTGACACTGTCACTTTGTGAAATACAGACTTCTTATCAGATTGCTGAGTCAGTGAGGTAGAGGGAGCTCCCAGGTCAGGTTGTTAATAAAAATCTTAAAATCATATTTGAAGGACTGCCACGATGGAAGAGTGCATGAACAGTTCAGAGTCAATTAAACATTTAACTAAAAAAAAAATTGAAGGCTTTGCTATAAATATGTAACCAAGGAAAGATACTATAAAATGGTCAAGTGGAAAGTAACGCAATCACAAGTCTACTCTGCTCCTCATTAGAAAGCAGAGCTGGAAATGAGAGGGTGAGAGCAGAAAGGCAGAGCTGTCAAACTACGGAGACTCTCAGTAGGTTCAAACCATCCTGCCAAGAGTTGGGAACATCCCTGCAAAAGCAAATGCACCTAATGAGATGCTGCTGGAGGGTGTGGTGCACCCTGCGGGCAGGAGGGGTCCCCAGAGCTTGGAGAGGATGGACCACCCTCTGTGCACCGCTGCTGGGATCCCGGCTTGGGGTGAGTACCTTCCAGGCAGAAGGACCCCCCCAGTTGCATCTCCTATTGACTCCCCTCCCACACTCTCTGCCTGAATCCCATGGACCCAGGCGCAGACTCACCTCCACTCCAGACCTTGGAGGCCCATTGTTTGATTATCTGTCTCATCTTGTTCTTTCCCATTTTTCCATCCATCCATTGATTTATTGAGCACCTGCTATTTGCAAGGCACTGGGTAAACACTGTGTGAGGGAGAAAGCTTACTGTTGAATAGGGAAGGGGAAAGTGAGGCAGATACGCAGATAGCTAAGGTATCAACAGAAACTGAGCTGGGATGTGTGGGACCCCAGCTCAGTCCTCCGTGCTCTGGGCTTTGGCCTTGAACGGTACTAGTCACTAAGGGTGCTTTTCCTCTTGGCATTGTCTCCACGCCCTTCCCAGGCTTAACACTTCCAGCTGACACCCTTCTATGCAAGCATTTTAGTGTTTTTCAAAGTTGGCCTGCCACTATACATTTTCTGATTAATGCAGATCATGTCATAATTTATTACTTTCACACACATTGGTTTACACTCCTTATCGGTATTTTCACAGCAAAGTAGTCCTTTGGAAGTGCTGTGAGTTATCAAGTGAAACACAGGGCCTCCAATGAACTGAGAAACATTCCCCCAGCCCCTCTCCACCAAAAAGACTATGAGGGACACAAAGCCACCAAGGCCATCCGCGGGAAGCAGGGCTGTACCGCCCATGAAGCCCTTGGGAGGGGCACCTACCTAACGCACATAGAAGATGTTCACTGAATCAAGTTCATGCCATTCAGTCACCTTCTATTCAGTGATGTGGAATAAACATATGAGAAGTAAATGTGGCTAAATCAGAACCCAGGCTGGTTCGTTTGGAAACAGCCCCTTCAGAAATGTCAGGAAGCGGCAGCCCACCGAAGGCGATCAGGAGCTCACGGCTGCATCTCTGCAGACAGACAGCCTCTGGCCATGGACCGCTGTCATCCCCACTGCCTCCCGCCACGAAGGCCCTAGTTTCCAACTGATATCATCATGGTTTTGTCGTGGAGGGCTTTTGCAACTTACAAAGAATTCCTCTCTACGTCTCCTTCAGTTTCCCACTCGATACTCCTTACTAACTTCTATTGAAAAGTTACACACTTGTAATGAATTCCAAGTCTATGGAACCACACTGAACACTAAGTGGAAATCGGAGGCGTTGCCAGAAGAGAAAGGGCATCACGTCTTCCTCTTAGAAATCCAAGTACTAGGATTCCGTGGGTCCAGACTTCTCGGGCCTCTTCCCCCACAGCTCAAGGACATTTCTGTTGCAGAAATGAAACAGAAGTCAAAGGGAGGGAAAGGAGAAATGCAGTGATTTTAATATTTCCAGTTCTTTAAAATAATAACTTTAAAAATCCAAAGTAATGAATCCAGTGTGATGTGACTGTAGAAATGAGACTCTGGGAAATAACGAGAAACAGGGAAGGAGGATGGTTTTCATCCTGTTGTCGGGCCGGGGAAGGCCCCATCACATCCGTGCTCCGGGAAGCAGCACAATATGGAGACCCTCTGCACTGAGAGCAGCCGTTGTAAACACGTGCCCACGGACAGGCTGGTTAGGAGAAAACGCTGAGAGAAGGAAGTTTGATTATCCAGAAAGGAAAATAAACTCTTCTGGTTTTCATCCCCCAGTCTAAATATTAGCCAGATGACGCTCCCCGAGGCCGTGGACCAGTTCTCCAAGTTGATGCTCACGATGTGGGCCCTCGCATTCCCCAGAGGAAAGGCTGGGCGGTGGCCCCCACTGCTCCCCTGAGGACCATTGTAAGTGCTCGGCAAGCAGGTGGCAGCTCACGGAGGCTTGAGCAACGAACACCCACTACTTGCAAGACTACGGCCCCAAACTCTACAGACACAGCAGCCTGGCCTCACCATTCCAGCCTCCACCCTCGCAGGCAGAGCCTCCTCCCCCCTAAGTCCCTTCCCAGCCTTGAGCCCCAAGTCCCTGCTGCTTTGAGGAGCACTTTAATTCTTGTGAAAGGATTTGAGAAAGGCAGAGGGGGCGCTCCAAGCTGCCACCCCCACAAGTTCCTGACACCGCCCCGGGAACTGCAGGCCTCTGTGCCTCTGTGGCCGCAGCCGCCCAGCTCCCTCCTGGCAGCCTCAGAACAGCACAGATAACACGCGTGACACCTGACACCCCTCGCTGGCTCAGACCACGTGTCCCAGGTGGAGGTTCAGGGAAACACAATCACTGTTAGCGATGCTGTTACTTCCTCGTGCTCCATCTTTGTAAACCAAGCCTCGGACCCGCCCTCTAGTTCCACCAGGTGCGCGCTGTTTTAAAATAGAGTGTATCCAAAAAAAGAAGGCAACTCACAGATGTAGAGAACAAACTAGTGGTGACCAGTGGGGAGGCGGAAGGGGGAGGGGCAAGCTACAGGTAAGGGAGTCAGAGGTACGAACTGTTAGGTGTAAAAGAAGCTACAAGGATAGACTATACAACACAGGGAATAGAGCTGACGTTTTATAACAACTATAAGTGGAGTATAACCTTTAAACATTGTGAATCACTATACTGTGCACCTGAAACTTATGTAATAGCGTACCGCAACTATACTTCAGTTTAAAAAACGATAAACAAATAAATTAAATAGAATGTGTCAATAGAAGAGTCGAGGCTCAGTGAGGCCAATAGATCAGGACACAGTTGCCATTGCAAAGACGATTTGTTACAGATCCCAGGAGGAGGGGACACGCCACGCCATGGGGGTGGGGGGACATGGGAAGCACCGGACTGACTAGGAGACAGAGGGAGGGGGAAACTACAGCAAAAGCTCTTATTGTGATTTTCGTGGGGAGTGTTGACCTTTAAAAAAAAAAAAAGTCTACTTATTTTGCCAGCAAAATGAGTTTATTCAGGAACAGAGAATTGCAATTCAGGACAAGCAAACTATGGTGACCCACAGGCAAGTCCCGAGAACAGAGGAGGGGCTTGAAAGAGGAAAACTGGGGAGCACTGTGGGGGTCTGTTGTTGGCTGCAGGTGGCGGGCGGCTTGTGTCGTGGGGTCAGAAGGAAATCTTTCTTCCTGCTGGGTCTGTAAACTTCAGAGCTTTCCTGTTCCTTTTTAAATGAGATTTCCTTAACTAAAAATAAATAAATACATAAAGACACAAATGAATTTATTTACAAAACAGAAACAGATTCACAGACATAGAGAACAAACTTATGGTTACCAGAAGGGAAAAGGGGATGGGAAGGGATACACTGGGAGTCTGAAAACACTAACTGCTATATGTAAAATAGATAAACAAAAAGTTTCTACTGTAGAGCACAGGGAACCATATCCAGTATCTTGTAGTGACCTATAATGAAAAAGAATATGAAAAGGAATATATGTATGTATATGTATGACTGAAACATTATGCTGTACACCAGAAATTGGCACAACATTGTAAACTGAATATACTTCAGAATGAAAATTGGAAAAAAAAAAAAAAAAAAAAAAAAAGAAGGCTAGTTTCTAAAAAGAAAAATGAGATTTCCTTCATCTGTTTCCAGAGAAGGGAGGGGTGAGGCAGGGGAGGCAGGATGAGGACTGGCTCGTCTGGGTGACTGCAGTGGACTCTGGGCGTGGGAGCTGCCCTGGTTGTCTGATCCCTGTCTCTGGGGGGACTAGGGCAGGTGAACAGTGGCCCGGGAGCCTGGAAGCCCTGGGAAGGCGGTGGTTGGGGGTGTGGGTTCTGGTCTGTATTTGACAATCACTCTCACAGGCAAGTGGGTTACTATCTACCTACAGGGATTGGCTAACCCTGGGAGGGGCGGTCCCATCAGGGCCAGCAAAGCCCCAGATGCCAAAGCATCAGACTTCCGGAAATAAAAGACATGGTTAATAAATCGGCTAAGGACCAAGCCATGAAACATCCACAGAATACTGCTGTCCCTCCCCATTCCAACCCTAACAACATACACACCCCCTCAGACAGGTCTTCATATTTAATAGGACACTCTTAGAAAGACCCCAAAATTCACAAGAGTCAAGGAAACGAGCCAAAATAAAAGAATCAAAGCAGCGCATCGAGGATACAGTAAGGATCACACAACAGCCTGTGCTTCATGGACGGTGTCCTAGATCAGGGACGTGTTAAGGACGCTGCACTGGGCTGGATACCCACGTGACATCCCAGCTGACACACGGTTTGTCTTCCTCCCACCCGGGCAGAGGAGGAGTCCTGCCTCACCCTTCAGTCTGACCCATGCACACAGTCTCCACCGCGCTGTGCAAGTACCGCTGTCACAGCGAGTCTGAGCCGACTGCTGAGCCGCCGTGACCCAGAATCCCGGCACCTGCTGTTCCCGTCTCTCGAGAACGAGAACGCGGCTCAGCATCGCCCCCACGCCGGCTGGAACGGACCGGCCTCCCTCCCGGAGGAACAGTGAGATGAGATGGCAGAGATTAGCCCGAGGGGGAACACAGTGTGTCATTCGGTTCCTCCTTCCCTTAAAAGGCAGAGCCAAGTAAACGCTGAAGCTCCTGGAACACAGTTATCTCTCCAGGATAACGACAAGCTACAAGTGTGAATCCAAACCCATGGGTTGGGCCTGTACTGCCCGACTCCCAGTCAGGCTAGAACGCGGACACCTGGTGGTGACTCAGAGCCAAAGGATGAATGATAATGTGGTTTATTTCACCACACGAAGTTTCCATCCACTTGAAATGATTGATTCTTGTGTAACATCAAAAATCCAAATTTAAAACATCAAACCCACCTGGTTTCGCATTTTTCACCATAAATGGTGTGCAATGAAGAATGCAGAGATGGGGTGATATATACTTTAAATCAATACTTCAAAATGGGATTCAGACTAAAGCAGGCGCGGGTTTTAACGGTAGGATGCGTGTTTACGAGGATGGGTTTGTTCAGAAGGCTTGCCTCACGCTCTGAAAACCAAACCACATTTTCAACAGGTCAGGAAAGAATCCAGTTTGGAAGAGAGGATGCAGGTTCCTTAACAGAATCGTGCATAGAAGTCACCCCAATTTCACTGACTGTTCACTGTTAGTGGAAGAACAAGGAAATTCCAACAGATCGCAAGAATGTCACTGGATTTGTGAGTCAATCTGCAAAGGTCTTGTTTGTTTTTAAAAATCTGTTGCTTTTGGTTAAAAAAAAATTTTTAGGGTCAGTTTTTTCAAAAGAAAAGCACCTGTTTTCTTGCAGTCAGCGTTTCTCACCCTGGTTACTTCTTCCCTTGCCGGGCAGCCCCCCTCCCCCCGTGGGAAGGGCACCTCTGAACCTCGCTGAAAACGTTCTGAGGAGAGGAGGGAGGGCAGGAAGTTTGGCCATTGTTCTGCAGGAATGCCATTAACTCTAAGAAGAATTTAAAATATGCTCAAAACATTTCCTTTTTGTTTTCTTCAATTTTGTTGAGATATCATTGACACACAGCTCTGCGTAAGTTTAAAATGTACAGCATAGTGACTTCCATTGACCATCTTCCTCCAGTTCCCCTTCCCCCTCCCCCACCTCTGATAACCAGACATCTGATCTCTTTTTCTGTGAGTCTGGTGGCTTGGGTTGTTTTCTTTTTCAATTCCACATACAAGTGAGATCATACGGTACTTGTCTTTCTCAAAGCATCTCCTTTCGACAAGCTATTAATAAGGCAGCACACAAACTGGTCCCCCAAGAACACGGAAACTGGATCGCTCTGCAAATTGATCAAATGTGGTTCCTAGGGTATAAAATTAATGCAAACATAAACGATGAAAAGGCAATAAAAGGGTTGTATATCGAGGCCACGCCTAAGCTATATTTAATTTTCAGTTAAGGTGTCCAGCTTCTGTACACTCCTGAGAGATGGGACAGAATCGTAGACTTAAAGGACAGTCAAGAGGAGGAGTTCACAAGTTCTGTTCCCTTCTCACACCTAAATCATCCCCGTGCTAAAAACCGTGGAGAGTCGTACACATTCATCTCACAGGCAGAGACAAATCTCCGTTCAGGGAACTAAAAGCTGTTTTGACAGGTGTTAGAGGCTTTGGATTCTTGGCCAAATCAAATGCAAATCAGTTGATGTTCTTTCTCTCGAGTAACCCATGCTGCCTTCACCGAGACCCTTCTCTGCACTGTCAGCTCCCTTAACAACCGCCCAGGTGCAAACTTATGGCAAGGGGCAGTCTAGAGACCTGGGTCACTGGGACACCAAAGGTATCCACAAGATGCCAAAATGAGCCTTTCTTGAAGTGTCCAGTTTTCAGTGGTCACACTTCAGTCCAGAGCTTGTTGCCAAGTGACAGATGGAGACTTCCAGACCCATGGCTTCTGCTAACCTGAAGCACCCTCCTGCCCCATCTTCAGGGCCCAGCTGAAGGCATCCTGGTTCAGAAGCCCTCCCAGCCGGCCCCACCCGGAGTGAACCCCTCGGCCTTTAAACCTGGAAACTCCCCGGGCATCTCATTTCAGCTTTGATCACATGCAGCCTCTAATCCCCTGTTTTGTCTTCCCCAGGTGAAGGCGTTCTCTCTTCAACTGGATGTGTGCCATCATAGGGGTTATCAGTGAAAGAAATGCACGTTATACTTTGTAATTTCCCCTCACTTTTTTAGTTCCCCAAATCTTTACTGGGCACTGACCATGTCCCACTCTGGGCACAGTTCCAGAAATAAAACAGAACAGACCCTGTTTATGTTCCATCAGGGGTGGCAGGCATTTTCTGAAGAGCTGCAATGAGGGTCTCACAGGGGACAGGCGGGTGTGATGATTCAGAGTGACAGGGAGACCTAACTCAGAGCCAGGATCAGGAAGGGCTCCCTGGAGGAGGTGATATGGCCCCGGAGGAAGGGCTCAAGCCAGCCAGGTGAAAGGAGGATGGAGGTCAAGTGCAGGGAGCGGAGACCCAGAGAGACGACTGTAAGAATTCGGGCTTTTATTCTAGGAGCGATAGGAAGTCACTGAAAAGCTCTAAGCCAGACGCAGATATAATGAGATCTCTGTTCCAAGGTCACTCTAGGGGCAGGAAAAGGAAAGAGAGGAAAGGCTGGAGGCAGGAGATGAGGAGATGCCGCTGGAGATGAGGGTGACACGGGTCAGGGTGGTGACAATGAGGGGAGGGAGCAGCGGAGATTCCAGACATATTTCAGAGGCAGGATCAACCTGATGTGTTAAGGGAGTTGATTTTGTGGGGAGGAGAGGGTTCCGTCCGGGTGGTGGTACCGGTGCCTGGAATCAGGAGCCTGGGGGGAGGAGCAGGCTTGGAGGGAAAAATCATACACGTTGCATGCTCCATTAGGGGCATTTACTGAGCCATCGGAGGGAAGATGCCCAGTGGGCAGGTAAATGTCAGGTTCTGGAGATCAGGCTTGAGAGTCAGGCTGGAGGTCTGAAAGCCAGAAGCATGCGAAGAGGGTGTAGACAGAGGACCCTGGAGCCCCATAAGAGGGTCTTGACGGCCAGGAGGACCTAGTTGCTGGTTGGCAGGGTCAGCTACAGAGCCAACCCAATGAGCTTGCACATAGTAGGAGCTCCAAGGTCACTTAATTGATTTTTAGAGGACATAATCACCAATCTGTTGCCTGCCCACAGCTGTGTTTCCACGAGTTTTGGGGTTTTATAAAAAGCTGGACAGGTAGGCTGAGATCACCAGCTAGAGTTCACTTCAGCATTTGTAATGCTTGATTGCCACAAAAGCAATGTAGTCAGTGGTGCATGTAAATGTTAGTCTTCTTGAAGCCGCAATACATGCTTCTAACTCCAGTGAATTACTGTGGTGGGACGAGAGTGCACAGGTCCAGGGAATTGTCCATCTGGATATCCTTTACCTATCAAAAAGATCCTACATCTCTTGCCAAAACTACACCCCAGCCCCATATGTCTACATTGTTCTAATTCTCAAACTCAAAACTTGGAAGTCTTTTTTTCACTAGACTCTTAAAGTCAACTGAAATAAGATGTTAATGTTCAACTATGCAAGACTAATAGAATCACCTAAGCTTTTCTAAACTTCATAAACTCACCGGAGGGCATTCTCAGGATCACAAACTTTATTTTTCCCTCCAAGATGAGGCATTTTAGTTATACATGTCGTTTTTCACTTTATTTGGGAAGGAGGGATTCTAAGCATTTTAAGCCAACTTTTAAAAATATGTTCAAGGAGAGTTAATAATTTTATAAACACACTGTTACTGCATCCAAACTTGTTATTCTGCTCACCGCACGACAGGCCAGTAAATCAGGAGACGAGGTGCTGGGGCAAGGAATAACGACTTTCTTCAGAAAGTTGGCAGACCAAGAAGATGGCGGACTAAAATCCTGGAGAACTATCTTACCCAAGTCAGAATTCAGGCTCCTTTTATACTAGAAAGAGGAGGGGCTGTGGTTGGATGTTGCAAACTTCTTGGTGTCAGAATCCTTGGTTCTTGCAGCTGTCCACATGGGTCAGGTCACGAAGTCCCTGTAAACCTCCAACAAGACAAATGTCTCTGTTCTGCAACTTTTTATCTCTATACGAATGGAAAAGTGTTCTGCCCTTAAATGTCAGAGCCTTGAGAACGGGCTCTCCTGTAGATTTCAGGCTTTCGGCGACATTCTTTTACAAAAGGTACAGAACCAGCATGACTCAGCACAGGAGACGGAGCCCAGGGTTAGAGCTAAAGGAACAGGTGTGATATGGAGTCAGACTTGTTCTTCCCTAGGACAGCAACACTCAGACAAGTAGAGTCACAACTGACTTTCTCTACAACTGAAATTAACTCTTAAGCTCCCTTTCTGCTCCCTAGTACAAAAAGGGGTGGGGGAAGCCTTAAATTTGCCCATGAAAAGGTAACTTAGTCACTTCTAACTTTAAATGCAGTTAATTCAGATCTAAACTACCATTTGAGATATTCCCCCTCTGCCACCCCAGGAGCAATCTGAATTCGGGTGAGTTATCCATCATTTTGGCACAAGGGATGGGGGATATGGCCCAAGCACATCCTGTCTCCTTGCTGCTCCCCCCAAGGTCCTCGGGGCATCACATGACATCTTTGTGTATGATCCAGGTGCGCACCAGGTCCCCGTGTGCCTCTCCCCACTGGGCCCACCAGCACCTCCACCCTGTCGCTGGCAGGATGTGGGAACTCCTGCCCACGCACACTCCTGCCTGCACACCAGCAAACACAGGCACTTGCATGTACACACGGTGCACACGTGCACACCCACGCCCAGCCACTCTGGGGCCCGCCCCACACCGCTGCAGGACACTCCTCTCTCCGCGCTTGTCCAGCCCCCGCCGCCAGGCTGCTCCGGAGCCCAGCCAACCCCAGGCTGCTCTGCGTTGCCTGAGATCTGCCAGCACCAAGGAAAAGGGCCCAAGTGCTGATGGCTCCCCCTCAAACTCTCTGGGGCCCTTTCATCTCGGCCCTCTTCCCACACTTAGGTCAGGCCCAGGGCAGGGGATTCTGGGCCGCTTCTTGAAAATCCTGGCAGTATGCAAACCCTACTCACAGCACCCCTACCAATACCTCCACTCCATCCCTCTCCCCAGCTGGTTTCACAGTTCCTGATGGCCCAGTGGTACAAGAAGGCTTCAATTCTCATAGCCGTGGCTTCTGGAACTCCCAAATCCTTTATATTTTATCCCAACCAAGTTTTTCTCTGTTAATGAAAGTTCTGCTTTCCAGGCCACGGTTGCAACTTTGGCCTTAAAGTGTAATTTAGTGTGTCAAAGCTGAGAGCATGGGTCCAGCCTCTCCCCACCCAGCCCACGAAGCTAGGAAAAGCTTTTACTGGGTGGGTGGGAAGACACAGGGCAGCCAGGGACAGCCTGGGATCACCAGGAATAAAACTGCATCTGAGACCATTCCCAAAGATTTTCCCTCTGCATGATCATGTGTCCCTCCATGAAAATTCAGACTGCAGGAATCAGCTCTAAAGTGTTGTGTCCTTGACCAACAGAGAGCACAGCGAAAACCTTAGCAATCTGGCTGGAAAAGGGAACCAACACATCAGGGCAATTTGGTGCCAAGGTTAGACAGACAGTTTTAGGATGCTGAAGACAACCAAGCTAGAATGCTCATGAGGTCTGTTGCCTCTCATAAGTGCAAAGTCCATGGACAGATAAGGCATCTGCTCCCGGTCACCTTTTCCTGTCTCCCTGCTCTCAGAGCCCCAATACGGCCACCAGCAGCCACGAGGGCTGTATGTGCCCTGGCTCCCAATCATGGGGGAGAGCTCCCTTCTGTCCATCACTCTGTGCAACGGTCTTAAATTCATCCTGAATGAACCATTGAGTGAACCTCATTTTTTTTCTGGAACCAATGACTGTGGCCAAGAAAACTGAGACGGTCAATAAGCTTAAGCCCAGTGGGACCCAAAAGTTCACGGTCTGTCACGGAGGGGTGCACCTAGTAAAACTCTGAGTACTTGTAAGAAGGGGATATAGGCAACAAATATTCACTGCAAATTCATGATTACCTTCCTGTCTTAATCCTCCTTTGTTTGTCTGATCAACCCACTCTCCCACTCTCCACAGAAAATTTCAGATCTTCCCCCACCCACTTCCTCCTTCACAAAGAAAACAGGGACTTCCAGACAGAAATTCCCTCAACCCTTTGCCAACACATCACAAATCTACCTGGACCAACATCCATGAGCTGTGAGGACAGAGGGGTCCGTCCACCCTGACTTCCCAGCTTTGCTCATCTCTCCAGAACCACTAGCTACCGACCACCTCTTCTCCTACCTGGAGGTCGAGCCCTGCCCACCCAACCAGGGCCTTTTCCAACAGTATTTGAACGTGGTCAGGTGTCTCATGTCTTTAAAAACTCACTCAGTCCCATATCCCTTGCTGAGTATCCTTTCTCTCATATTCATGATCAGATTTTTGAAAAACTTTCCTAAATTCACTCAGCCCATTTCCTCACCTCAGACCCACTTCTCAAACCCCTTCACTGGCTCTTTTACCCTTCAGCTCTTACTAAGCTGACAATGACCACCATGTCTGAAATCCAGTGTATACTTTTCAGTTTGGGTTTTACCTCCTCAGTTTTGGGCACTGTTAACCACCTGCCCTTCTTGAAACATTCCCCTCCCAAGGCTTCTGCAACCTTCCACCCTTTGGCTTTCCTCCTATCTCTCTGGCCACTCTCTCTGTCAACATCCTGGGCGAGCTCATCCTTCGCCATTCATCAAATGTTAAGTCTTCACAAGGCTTATTCTCATCCTGTTTCTCTCATCGCATACCCTTCTCTTGACAATCTCATCTGCCCCCAGGCTTCAATTCCATCCATATGTCGCTGACATCCTGATGTATATACACAACCCTTGGATTTGAGACCTGATTATCCCAATGACCTCCTCAATATTCTTGCATATCCTAAAGTCACAATAAAATGAACATTCCTCCAAACTAAACACACTATTTTCCTGTACTCAAGATTCCCAGTGGCACCAGCATCCAGCTCATTGCCTGAGCTGGAAATCTGGGCTTCATTCTTGGCTTTTCCTTCTAACTCACTCTCACGACAGAGGTCCATCCATTTGGCCTCCTAAACTTATCTTCAGTGTATTTCAGCCTCCCCATCTCCACTGATTCTTCTCTAGTTCTGATAACCATAATTTCTTCTTTGTGCCATTGAAGCAGCTTTCTCGATATCCTCCCCACCATGTACTTTGCCCTCCTCCAAGTCATTTTTCCCTCTGTAGCTAGAGCAATATTTTCATTTGGTACCAAGCTCCCCTCACCTACATCCCAAACACACTAGTCTTTCAGCTTCTGAGACACCCTCCTACAACAGAACCTTCCTCTGCCAGTGCTGTTTCCTTGACTACAGTGCACTCATCCCCACCTCACTCATCCCCTTCCTCGTCCTTCAAGTCTTAGCCCAAAATGCCACACCTTCAGGGACACTTTCACTAATTCCCACACCAAACCAAGTGCAGTTCCTTCGTTATGGTTTTATAGAAGAATCTGCCTTTTCTTCACTGCATTGATTAGAGTTTTAATTTTGTTTTTATTTAGATGTTTATTCCATTTTCAGTAGACTATAAATCCAGTGAACCCAGGGACCATGTCATCTTTTGACTCTCAGAATCTGCCAGAATGCCAGACACATAATAGGCCCTCAATAAATATGTGATGAATGACTAAACAAATTACTATCACCTGGGTTCCTTTATTGTTAGCCACTAACAAATATTTATTGGACATATTACCAACCACTGTTGCCAAACACTATAGTAGGCGATGGAGATAAAGCGGTAGCCAAGACAGAGCTGCCCACAGGAACCCCTGCCCCTAGACTTGATAAGGTATAAACAAATATGGACAATTGCAATTCGGTGAGGAAGATGCCAGAAGGGTGAGCAGTGGCCACTGGGGAAGCACGTGAGCTGCTTACAACCCAGCTGCAGTTTAGCTAAACTCTCCCTTCCTATTCTCTGTTTTTCCTTAAACTTCTTTGTCCTCACATGCATGCACACACCTTCCCTAAAAGCAGCATTGTTTTATTCTTTTGATTTTGCTTCTCTTCGTGTTGTCTGAACCTGGGATTCCACGAGCTTCAGTGAGTTCCTGAGCACCCGACCATTTGCAAACTTTTGAATGTATGCTCATTTTTAAGACGAGAGGATCAGTGAGTTTCCCAAGATTCCCAAAAGGGTCCTCAACTAAAACAAGTTAAGAACCACTGCCTAAAAAATGCAGAATAACGGGGGACATTGAAGAGATGAGTGACACTTCAAACACCAAGCATCAAAGAATATTTTGAAGTGTTCACAGCACAATAAGGCATGAAGTAAACCCTGACATCAACTGGAAGATGCAACATGCCATCTCCAGATCTTTCCCTGTAGGGTTTTATCCCATTGGAAAAAAATCAACATGTGACAAAACACTTGATGTACGGGACAACTGCTATTGACCAATGCGTCTAATTCTACAAGCAAGGTCAGCTTTTATACTTGACCAAGGGAAGGAAGGGAACTAAGAGAATTGCCAGCGATGTCCTCAAGCAGAGCCCAACGTTAACACTTTCATAGGTGAACTTTCTTGTAGATGCTGTCATACCTTTACTCTGGTCATTATCCCAGTGTGACAGGTGAGGAGTAAGGGTCATTAAGCAGCCTATCCAGGCCACACTGAGACCCCGGGCAGCCCAGACTCAAACCTGGGCCTGTCTGCCTCCAGCTCCCAGGGGTCAGCGCCACTATATCATTGGGGATCCTATGATAAAAGGAAATGAGCACACCCAGAGATTCCACATTACTTTAGTAGAAGGAAATCATCATACAGCTTCTTGTCCTAAAATATATTTGCTCCATAGAGTCAAAATGAGAAATAAGAAAGTGTGTACATGCATCTTAGTGTTCATAGCAGCACTACTTACAATAGCCAGGACAGGGAAGTAACCTAAATGTCCATCGACAGATGACTGGATAAAGAAGATGTGGCAAATATATACAATAGAATACTACTCAGCCATTAAAAAGGAATCAAATAATGCCATTTGCAGCAACATGATTGGAACTGGAGACTGTCCTACTTAGTGAAGTAAGCCAGCAAGAGAAAGAAGAATACTATATGGTATCACTTACATGCGGAATTTTTTAAATAACACAAGTGAATTTATTTACAAAACAAACAGACTCACAGACATAGAAAACAAACTTATAGTTACCATTGGGAAAAGTGGATGGGGGGATAAATTAGGAGTTAGGGATTTGAAGATACTAACTACCAAATATAAAATAAAGAAACACAGGTTTCTACTGTAGAGCACAGGGAACTATATTCAATATCTTGCAACAGCCCATAATGAAAAAGAATAAGAAAAGGAATCTATATATCTATTTACATGCATACACACATGTATAACTGAATCACTATGCTGTACACCAGGAACTAACACAACATTGTAAATCGACTATACTTCAATTTTTAAAAATGCAAACAAGGGGGAAAAAAAGAATGTGTGTATATCTATGTTTGCTTATTATTACAAAAGGAAACACAGGAAGAGTAAGGCAGAAATTCATGAAAAGGGCCACATACAGGAGGTGGGCAGAAATGGGATAGAAAGAGTAGAGATGGGAATGAGACGTTTCTGAATATATCTTTTTATGCTGGCCTAATTTTTGGACTATTTAAACGGTTTACAGTGTCTTTTTTTTTTTTTTTAAGAAAAAAAAAAGATGACAAAAGCAAATCCTGAAAGGAATTACAATTAGAAACAAATGAACCGAACTAGATATAAAACAGATAACACGGCCACATAGAAAAAAGAATGAATTCAATAGCTTTTGAACTCACTACTTTGATGGTACTACCTCAGTGGAAATAGCCCAAGATTAAAAAGAACTGCACTTTTTAATTTTACCTTATAGGTTTGTGGTTGACGGTGAAAAGGACCAAGCCCACCTGTACTATTAACAAAAGGTGGTTTATTCAGACCATAAGGGACAATCTGCTACTAACTCATTCCTTCCAGTAGAAACTCATAGAACTTTGAAGGGGCGGATTTTATAGAGTAAAAGGAGTGAAAATGAGTCCGTGATTGGTGCATGTTTTGTTATAGAGCTGTTGGAAGCAGGGACGCTTTCTGGTGGGTTTTCAAGCTCCCTGGGCAGTCTGTGATTGGTTAGCACTACCTACTGGTACATACTGGGGGTTTCTTAGAAAGTCACCTGGGGTTTCTTCTTTCAACTGGAAGAATATCTGGTCTTCTGCTTTGAGGTCCGAGTCTTGTAAAAACAGTTCCTCAGCAGACTTCTTGGTGTAATAACGCCAAAACTGTTGGTAGGATAGAGTCAAAGATAAATATGGAGCTTGTTGGGAACTGGGAACCATTGGAGAAGAGAGATACAAATATAGAATGGGAGAGACTGAAGAAGCATAGAAGCATCCTGCAGGTTGTGGCCTGACTTGAGGGTCTCTCATGCTTTCTTTAAAAAAAGCATCAAGGTTGCTTAGTGTCTCCAAGCAAGGTTCTGAAGATGGTAGCCAGTAGTCCAGAGTTAGTGGAGAACAAGCATATTTGTGTGGAAGACAAGGTAAGAGTGGACAGGCTTAGGAGAGCTGCTGGGAAAAAATGGTAGGTAGGAGAGAGTGGAAACACGGGTAAGACAAACGGTGAGCAGGTACCAGTTGGCAGCCAAGTTACATCACCTAGTGGCGGCATCACTTTGGCCATGATGCTTCATCCACACTCCACGTTATTCTGTAAATTTAAGTATAAGGCATTTATAGGAGTTATGAAGATCGCAATCAACACATGGCCCCTTTTTCAAAAGTGGAAATAATAGTGTGGCAGTTGAGGGCATAGGCTCTGGAGCCTGACTCCTTACATTAGCACCCTGGTTCCACTCCTCTGCTACTAGTCTGCTCGGGCTGCCATAACAAAATATCACAGATTGGGTGGCTTGTCCAACAGAAATTTATTTTCTCATTGTTCTGAAGGATAGAAGTCCAAAATCAAGGAGCCATCAGGGTGGGTTTCTGGTGGGGTCTCTCTTCTCGGCTTGTAGACGGCTACCTTCTGTGCCCTCATGGAACACGTATGGACACGTGGAAAGAGTGAAAGCTCCCTGGTATTTCTTCCTCCCACAGGGACACCAGCCCTATTAGATTAGGTGACTTCATTTAACCTTAAGTCCCTCCCTATAGTTCCTATTTCCAAATCCAGTCACATTAGGGGATTAGACTTCAACATTGGAATTTTGGAGGCATACAATTCAGTACATAAAACTGTGTGACCCAGAAAAGGTACTTAACCTCTCTTTCCCTTAGTTTGCTTATATGTAATGTAGATATCGTAGCATCATCCAGCGAAGAGGGCTGTTGTAAGATGTTGTCAGTTGGTTGATGCATATAAAAGCATTCAGTGCCTGACATACAATAAACACCCAATAAATAATGTTTATTACTTAATTCAATATTTGATTTACGAATTTATCAGCCACTCTGGTGAGAGTAGGACTAGGGGTACACATGTAGAAGGTCTTTTTTTAGACATTAAAAAAATGCACATTTCAATATTTTTGTGTGTAGCCAGAGGTGAACCTCAATGGCCCTCCAATATTTCGGTAACAGAAGAAGCATGCTGTTTATTGGAGGGGTTTTTAACCTGAGCACAAGGCAGGGCTTGTTATTTAAATGATCAGCAGTTGGCCGAGCCTACTGAATTAAAATCATTATTACATTATGGAAGAGATTGCTCTATACTGCTTCTTTCTGACACTGGGCTTGATAAATCACCAACATTGTTCTCCCACATGAAGACCTATAAACGTAAGTGCAGAATGCTTTATTACTGTGCTAATTCAGTGCAGTTTTTATTGAGAATGAGAACAAGGAGTAAAGGAAAACATTACATCATGTAGCCTGGCATTTGAAATAAAAAGGCAAAACGTCTGTAGTCAATTGTTTCTGAATATTGGCAACATAAATTAATTTTACAGTATTCCAATGTGGTGAGGGTGGTTTCTATCCATCTTATTTTATTGGAATTATATTCTCCAGTCAATTTTGATGCATTTTTTATCTCTGAGTGAATACTTCTGGCTTTATCCAGGGGGCTCTCTCTTGAGGATGGCTTTCATCACATTGGTATTCAGCACAAAACATCTCCCGTCATAATTTGTCACTGCGAATCTAAAAATAGGGCTTTGCCTGTTAAATCTCCATCTCGCAGGGCCCGACCTGTGTTTGCTCAGTGCATGTGAGTCCCTCAGCTGGGCCTCAGTTTGGTTTCCTGCCTTCCAGGGATTTTAGTTCACCACCACCAGCAAACTCTCCCTCCCTCTCCACTCCTTACTTCTAACACAGTCTGACTCAAGGAATGGAAAGCCACCAAAAAGATGGGCTGTTTCTGTTCACTCCCATGCAAGTTAAACTCTTGGAAGATTAACCAGAGTTCCAACCAGAGAGTGTTCTCAGTGGAGAAATTATGAAAGGCAATCATTTTTTAAAGATACACACACAGATACCCCTTTGGGCTTTGGGGAAATAAACCAGGCAACGCTGCTACGGAAATTAAGGAGCCTCCTCAAGCACAAAGTCCAAGGTGCGCCTGGCCCTGCGAGCACTCCAGGAAGCCCTTCCTCCTCTAGTCACTTGCCCCAGCGCTGCCTTGCAATGGCACCTGCTCCACTCCACGTCTACCTGTTTCTTTTGAGATTGTGGGGCCAGATTCCCCAGAGGTATGATGTGAATGGTCTCTACACCTCAGTTCCCGCATCCGTAAAATAGGGAATAATAGCACGGGTGCGTGGGGCTATTATAAGGACTGAATGAAATAAAAAGGTAAGAATATGAAAACGAATATATGTGTGCATATGCATGACAGGGACATTATGCTGTACACCAGAGATTGACACATTGTAACTGACTGTACCTCAGAAAAAAAGGAAGCAAGGTAAAAGGCGCAGGAAAGCCCCAGCTCAAAGTAACTACTTAGGAATAGTACATGATGACGATGACAATGATAATGAAGAATAAGGACAAAACGAGGACCATCACTCATAGCACAGGCCTTAGATGCCACGTTCCCCTCCCTGATTTAGCCTTGCCCACCTCTACAGTGCCTCTCCGTTGTGAATTTCCCAGGGTGATCTGCACAGAAAGCAGTCAAGGAGGCGATGTAGGGTAGTATCCTACTTCCCAGAGACTCAATTTCTGACTCACTGTCAAGGAAATAAAAATGCATGAAAAACAAGTTCAAACGTGGGAGACACAATCATGCATTTCTGTTTAATTCCATCCGCTAGAGCACAGATCCCAAGGGACCACGGACGGAGGTCAGGCCCCGGATGCACCAAGCCGCCCTCCCTTCCCCTTCCCCCCACCATACATTGTGAAGGCCCGAGGCACCCTGTCTGATATTGCTCATCGTGAGCCCTTGGTTACTAGGGAACACAGGCAAGGGTCCTCACTTCTGAAAGTCCCAGTCACAGTACCTGATTCTGAGCTGCTGCAGGAATGAAAAGATGGACTGTAAGTTCCCTGAGGCTAGGACACCGTACCAACGCATGGATCCCGTTTAATAAATATTACACAAGTAAATGGATGGTTAACACAGAACAAGAAGAGCCTTTGCACAAAAGATAAGCAGGCTAATACTCCAACAAAAAATGGAATTAGTGACCTCTCAAAATACCGTACTTGCAGTGTTGGAGGGCATAGCTCAGTGGTAGAGTGTGTGCGTAGTATGCATGAGGTCCTGGGTTCAATCCCCAGTACCTCCATTAAAAAATAAATCAAATAAGTAAATAAAACCTAATTACCTCCCTACCTATATGTATAGCTATACCTCCCTATAATTAATTGATTATAGTACTTGGCAAGTACTAAATAATGTCTGCCACATATGTTACAGGCATAAGAAAACACTTCTCATTTGACTGTTCAATTTAAAAGCCAGAACATCACTGTTACAGCTACTTCTGCTTCCCTTCCCCACCCCAACATAACTACTTACTTTTATCATTCCCTTGATCTCTTAAAAAAAAAATTTCTCTACGTGCCCCTAAATGATATATTATTTATGCTTACTTTTAGCTTTATAAAAAAGTATCATATTTTATATATTCTATATGACTTGCTTTTTCACTCAATATCATATTTTCTAATTTATTAATTTATACACTGATATTTATTGCCTATTGCCCATGGATTCATCCTGTTTTTCTTTTTCTAATTCTGCACCGACTTTCTGCTCTAATGTAAGCATTGAAACCTGTGCATTTTCCTTACTTTCCATGTATTGACATTTTAAATTTCAGTATGATTCAGTAAGTACTATTGAACTTCCATTATAGTTTCTTCATTGAATTTGTTTAGAAGTGTGATTATATGTTATGAAACACATAGTCATTTCTTTCCATTCATCTTTTCTTTTTGTTCTTGGTCCTGGGCATGCAAAGCTCAGGACTTGCATCAATTCATACACAGAATTAGGGGAGACTTCTCTCCAGGACTGTGCTTTCTGGGATTCCCCACCCTTTGCAGCTCCCAGGTCACCTAGACACCCTCTGCTCGGATCTCTCTCCAAAAGGATCTCTCCCCATACTGCTGTATAGTTTCACTGCCTCGGGTTCACTCTGGGAGAGTGAGAAAAGAGAAGAAAACACAGCCACAAACTCTGGTCCGCAGAGTCCCTCGTTCCCAGTCCTCTGGCCAGAAAGCCTTCCTCCCGGCTCCAGACAGGGAAGCCCTGAGCGCTGGGTGCAGAGGGACAGAACTTAACAGGGCCTCCCCACCCCCTGCTCCCGCTCAGACATGCTGTCCTGGTCCTTTGCCAGAAAGACAGATTTTCCCTCTGAGGTTCTGTTGCCAGCACC
Source organism: Camelus bactrianus (assembly GCF_048773025.1). Lineage (NCBI taxonomy): Eukaryota > Metazoa > Chordata > Mammalia > Artiodactyla > Camelidae > Camelus > Camelus bactrianus. The sequence continues at coordinate 6,874,191 of NC_133539.1, forward strand.
TGCTGACCAGTTCTAACCTGGGACCACTCTCAGGTTAAGCCAGAGCATAAAAGAGGAGAAAAAAAAAACAAGAAATTTATCCCCAAACAAGTCATTCTTCAAGTTTTGGTACCCCAATCTTCCCGCTAATAACAACTGTCCAGAGACTGCAGGCGGTAGAAGTCCTGGTTGCAATCAGTGAGAGAGAAAAGCTATACTTACTTCATCTTACCCAGCAAAAGTAAGGGATGGGACTTCCCTTACTTTATATTGGACTTACTTTTGATTACAATAAGGGCTTTTGTAACTTTCCAGTATCTAGTTTGTATTTTAGCCGAGGGTCCTCCCTAGGTAGTTTGACATACCGCTGGAAGCAGAAATCTCCTACTTTCTTTTCCAGTGTCTCACAAGCCATCTTTTAATTCAATAATTCATTTCAGACATTTCCAATCAATAATATTAAGTTGCCTCTCTATAGTTCCCTAAGTCCTCTCTCTTCACTTAAAAACAAGTATTTAGGGGGAAACTCCAATGTTGAAGCACTATGCTAAATGCTAGGAATATGGAGACAAACAAGAGAAACAAACCTCGAGGCATTCACAGTCCAACGAGGGAAACAGACACCATTAGCTGCAAAGGCGGTGCTAAGGCCAGTAATAGGGTGTAACTGAAGTGTCATGGTAGCCCTGGATTCACAGTTCCAACTAGAGACTGGTTGGTCACAGAGCGCTTTAGAAAGGAGATAATAAATTAGTTAGCTCTTGAAAGATGAGCAATATCCCACTGGGGAAAGGGCATACAAGATGAAGCAAATACCACAAATACAGGCACAAAAGCACAAATGCAAACAGCAGGACAGCCAGCGCGCCCAGAGGAAAACGTGTGATCGGAACTTGGAGGACTTTGCAGGTTTTATTCTGCTCGACAAAAGAAGCGTCTTTTTTTCCCAGAGGTTGCTTTACTCACTGAGATACCTACCTCAGGAGACCCTGTGATGATCTTTCTGATGTGAAAAGCAAACATAACTTGTATACACAGTGATAGAATCTTTTTTCTGACAAGATCTCCTTTTTACCTTATATTTCTATATACACCTAGATAGGTAATATCTAAACCTTACGGGCATGGTAAACATACATTTGTCATTCCTGTTTTCCTTTATTAGAGTTGAATATTTTTACAGTTTTCATTTTTAATCTTTTTTATGAAGCAAATAAATTTCTGCATCCTCTGCTTGCAAAGCCTGAAACACAATCCATGAAAAATTGGTCTCAGAGTCACGGTCACACTTCACGGAGTTAAAGTGACATCACAAATCACCGGGGCTCCACTGTCCCCTGCTGATGTAATTTTGTCAGCCCCACCTTTCTTACGACATTAACCCAGTTGGTTTTATTTTGTCCCTTTTTCAACATCAGTAAAAATCACATTTTTTAAAAGAATGGACTGGAATCAACGTGAAAATGTAAGACGGAATCTTTCTGAAGAAAATGAATATTATCAACTTAAACTAGAAGTACTTTTTACTATTGTACTGATAGACAAATACATTAATCATCTTTTTAATCTCTTTTAAAATGAATTAGGACACCAAAAGATGAATAGAAATTGGAAGCACATCCATGAGCATTTGTTTAAATCTTTCTTATTCATTTTTGGCTACATAAATCAATCCTATTACAATGGTACTCTGAAAAGGTATTTCACTATCCCTATGGAATTCAATAGGCTCCCATAACAAAGTACCAACAGGCTTAAACAACAGGAATTTACTGTCTCGTAATTCTGGAGTTCAAGGTCAAGGTGTTGGCAGGGTTGGCTGCTCTCCCCTTGGTGTGTAAGTGGCCGTCTTCTCCCTGTGTCTTCACATGGCCTTTCCTCTGTGTGCACCTGTATAACTAATCTCCTTTTCTTATAATGGCACCAGTCATACTGGATTAGGACCCACTCTAAAGACCTCATTTTAACTTAATTACCTCTTTAGAGACCCTCTCTCCAAATGCAGTCACAGTCTGAGGTACCGGGGCTTAGAACAGCCTATGAATTTGGGGGAGGGGGCACACACAATTCAGCCACTGGTTGTTTTTGACAAACGACCCAAAGGAACAGGATATTCACACTGGGCAAGCTCCGTGAAGAGACAAGCCTTGTAAACCGGGTTTTCTAGGGAACTACTAGACACTTCAATGATGATAATTCTGAGCAGGAGGCTTTGAGAGTTCCAGTCCTGTTCTGGCCCCTCCAGCTGTTGCTAGGCTGCTCCTCTGCACCACAACTGCAGGCTGTGGCTTTTCAAGGCTAACATAAAGCTGAGCAGGGGGAAGGTTAAAACTCCACAAAGCTCAGGGTTCTTCCTGAAATTCAGCCATTTGTCTTAAGCAGACACTCCCAGAGTTCATTTACTGAGCTCTGAAGGAGTCTGCTTCGTCCATCGCCACCGGTGTTCTCATTGCTTTCACGGAGGAGGCAGTTTCTGGAGGTCCTTTCTCCATCCCCGCCAGTCACATTCTCTTGGCGGCATCCTGTGTTGTTTCTTCACACCTGTATCCCAAGTTTCTAATTCTCTCTCCGGCCAATTCCAACTGGATCTTAAACCTCCATGTAGATTTTAATTTCAATAACTGTATTTTTAATTTTTAGCTCCATTTGGTTAGTTGCACAGCCAGAAATGAAAATCTAGGTGGATTTTATTTTATTATTGCCTGTTTTCTAGTCACGTTACAATAAACACATACCTCCTTTTGGGGAAAACATAGCTATAAAGTTATTTTATCACCGTTTCCTTTTGACTTCCTGCTTGTGCCTCATTCTGAGGCCATGTATCCCTGCCATCAACTGTCTCCCCCCATCACTCCCAAATAGGTAAAGAGTTGGTAACTCAAAAGAGAAACATTTTTTGAGAAATAAAAGCAATATGCTGTTGCTCTTTGCTTCGCAATGCTCAGTAGGCCTGCAATACTTGTTTTTGGGGTATGGGGGCAGGGAGAATCAAATAATTGTGTCAGCCAGGGAAATCCTGAAGAAGGGTAGCGTTCCGCTTTGGGGGTTCAGAGGAAGTGCAGAGGGCTGGACGATGGCTGTGCTGGCTCAGGTTCTACCAGCTGGAGCTGGGTCAGTCACTACATCCCCGGCACCCCAGGTTCTTGTTCTAGCCACGAGAGCAAGCACAGTGCTGTGGGAACGCTTTGGAGACCTGAGCCCTTCTGTGTGAGACCCCTCCTCACCCCACCTGCATTCAGCATGTAGATCTTATTGGCTGTCCAGACGGATAATATACTGACTGGCTGGCTGGCCTTTTCCTGGATGAATGAACGCAGGGTTGCAGTATGGCTATCGTGAGTTCTAGTTACTTTTACTTTTGTGGACCCTTTATTCCATTAAACAACTTAATTATGTTTTTATATAATTATATACTATGTATAAAGCATATACTATACTTTATATAAAAATGAATATACTAGTATTTTCTTCTACCTAAAAGTTCTTTTTTTTCCTCCTGATTTTAAAGGAAAATAATAATTTTCACAGGCCTCTAAAAGCACTGTGGGCACTCAGCACTGGGTCCACTGAGCTAATGGAAAAATCAGCCCCGCAGGAACGGCTGGATGGATGTTTCCATTTCCTGAGAAGTTTCACAAGAGAAGTCTTCAACTCAGAAAAAAACGCACCAATGACATTCCCCATATTTTATACCAAGCCTGCTGCCTGGTTTTCTTTGCTAAGGAGATGGGTGGAATGTCCCTTGTTCTCCTTTTTCATGTTTAAAAGGAAGCTACTCCTGACTCCTGGGCTGCCAGTAGCTCATATGGCATTTCTGTGCATGTTAGAAAAAGGCTTCTTGTCTTTAAGCAGGAAGGCGGGGAGGGGAGCCGGGGGCACAGTGCAGGCAGGTGGGGTATGGTGTGAATTTAAAGGATTACATTATTGCTCAGTCTGAACAACCATCTCCACTGGTCCTGGGGAAAGTACAAACTCAGGTGGGCATCCCTTCCAACCTCATTTGGGGACCACAGTCATGCCCTGTGTGTCATGGCATTGGGGGTTGGAGTTAACACTAATTCAGCTTAAAGACATATAGGTGTAGTTCATAAACCAAATTTCATTCTAAGTCTTTGGCTAGAGCATTCAAGTCCCAGTAGGACTCAGGCACAGCCTTTAAAAGCAGTGTGAGATCAGAGTCATGACCTCAGAGGGATCCTGGAGTAAAAGTAGACAAGCAGAATCACGTGAGTGTGCACTGGTGTGCATGTGTGTGTGTGTGTGTGCATGACCCTGAGGGCAAGTGTTGCCTGCTGTGAGCCAAAACTCTCATGCTGCTCCCTGGGACTCTGCTGGGAAGCCTGGAATCCACCACAGGCATGACCCCCTGTGTCTACAATAAGAAAGGCACCGCCTTAGTTATGGCACTATTACCGAGTCCAAGCTTGTACTGTGCACTGCACAACAGGTCCATAAGTCAAGAGGTGAGTTGTTGGGGCAAGGAACAGAGACTTCATTCAGAAAGTCAGCAGATCGAGAAGATGATGGACTAGTGTCCCAAAGAACCATCTTCCCCAAGTAAGAATTCAGGCTTCTTCTATGCTAAAAAGGGAGGGGGTATGGTTGGTTGTTACAAACATCTTAGTGTCAGAATCCTTTGTTCTTGCAGCTGTCCATGTAGGTAGGTCATGACGTCCCTGTAAACCTCCAACAAGACAAATGTTATTCTCTGTTCTGCAACTTTTTAATCTCTATATAAATGGAAAAGTGCTATACTTTTAAAGGTCAGAACCTCGAGAATGGGATATCCTGTGTATTTCAGACCATAGGCAACATTCTTATCTCGAAGCCAAAGCAACAGAATACAAAGGTTAAAGTAGAAGAAACAGATCCAATATGGAGGAGGAGCTGTTCCTCCCAGTTACAGCACCCTATGCGGGTCACAGTCTCAACAGCTGCATGCAGCAGCCCCGCCTGGCTCACCAAGTCCCTTAGCGACGCAAAGCCCACGTGCACACTCACTAAAGCCTCCATTCTCTCTCTGCAGGGATGACGTGCCAAGCTCGAAGCTCCTACATCACCAGTGAGATCCTGTGGGGGTACCGGTTCACACCCGTCCTGACGCTGGAGGACGGGTTCTACGAAGTTGACTACAACAGCTTCCATGAGACCTACGAGACCAGCACCCCGTCCCTCAGCGCCAAAGAGCTGGCCGAGTTAGCCAGCAGGGCAGAGCTGCCCCTGAGCTGGTCCGTCTCCAGCAAACTCAACCAACACGCAGAACTGGAGACAGAGGAGGAAGAAAAGAACCCCGAGGAGCAGACGGAAAGGAATGGTGATGTGGCGAATCTAGAGAACGAATCCAAAGTTTAGTCCCCTGGCCGGGCAACCCCTCTCCTCTCCCCCGCATCCTTCCCTCGTCTCTCATTCTCTTTCTTTTCTGTCTCTCCTACTTTGTTCTTCCTTTGTATTTAAGTTTGGCATTACCAGAAAACAAATCTTCAAGGTGTAAAATATCTACCTGCCCTCTCTCAGTTATTCGGGTTGACAAGGCAGACGCGGATTGGGTTAGGTTGTCACGCGCCCTCATTTATGGCCCAGGTCTTCTCCCTAAATACGACACATCCAACTCCTGGAGATTTAAGTACTTACCTGCATGTGTCGCACAAAACCAGAGCACTCAAGCGAGCGCGGCAAAGATGTCACCTGGGACAGGATCAGGAGGGTCTCTGGTGCCTACTCACTCATGCAGGGAGACACGGGGTACAGCCCTCAGTTTTATACATCTCAATAAGTTTCATCTGCGGGGCGAGGTGCTTGCCCCATGCGGGCATCGCAGTCACAGGACCCAGGTGAGGCGGAGACAAAACCCTGTACATATATACGCCTTATGTAATTATTTTCCTTTGCAGTTAGTAATAAAACCCAGCATGTACAAAGGTACTGCAGAACACAACTTCTAAATGATGTACATAGGTGTATAATTAATGTAGGTTTAGATACATAACTTTAGAAATGAGACAAAAAAAAAGATTCCCAAAGTACAGTAGGCATTTCTGTTCCGATGTCTCTGTTTTCTGGATTTCTTTGGTCCCACTGACCTCTGGCCCTTTAGTGCATGGCCTTTGTTCTGTGTCCCAGACTGGCAGCCGTTTGGGTACCTCTGTTCCCTTGCTAAACCTTTCGTTGAATCTAATAAGCCATAGGTCTGGGGGAAGTTTGGAGGTCCAGGAGATGGCAACACCCACCACCAATATACTGATTTACTGTGAAATGTTTACAAAACTGAGGTCTCTTTTTTAAGACATCAAGGACCTCGCCGACTAGCCTGGGGGAGAATTCCAGGAGGAGGCCACGCTCTGGCACATTACCAGTCATGTGTTCATGCTTTTCAAGTGAGCTCTTACCCTTTGTAGCACAACAGTTTGAGAAACTTTTCTTCTGTAAAACCATTGATTCTCCAGCTGTTCCACTCTACCATCACAAGAAACGACAGACTATTAAAAAATGAGACATGATTAAGTTAGTAGAAGATGGTTTGGGTCTAAAGTCAAGAAATTCATGATGCAAGAAGTCGGTAAAGTATCTTGTAATCACTGATCTCACACACTTTGACTCCATCTGGCACTCTTCCTGTGGCTGGGGGCTTACCCATCAGCATTTCTTGCATGGGTACTTTTTTTTAATGAAATTACCACAGTTCAACATTCAAAGATTAGATCAACAATTTTGGCGACTGTCTAAGAAATCTCTCTAGAGTATGCCAGAGGTTAGAAATCAAATCCAAGGTAACTCCCAATCAAAGAAAATTTTTAAAAAACTAGTCTTAATTCATTGTAATCTATAAAGAGAAAGAAAAAAAGTAAGAAAGAAAAGAAAGGAAGGAAGGAAGGAAGGAAGAGAAAGAAAGAAAGAAAGAAAGAAAGAAAGAAAGAAAGAAAGAAAGAAAGAAAGAAAGAGAGAGAGAGAGAGAGAGAGAAAGAAAGAAAGAAAGAAAGAAAGAAAGAAAGAAAGAAAGAAAGAAAGAAAGAAAGAAAGAAAAGAAAGAAAGAAAGAAAGGAAAGAAAAAGGAAGGAAGAAAGAAAAAGGAAGGAAGGAAAGAAGGAAAGAAAGAGAAAAAGGGAGGGAGGGAGGGAGAGGGGAGAGAAAGAGGAATGGAAGGAACCATATTGTGTTCTGAGAATCTAATTTTCAAAATGAAAAAAAAATGTTCAAATGGAAAAATAAAAAAAGGAAGAGAATCTTAGACAAAACCTCAAGGGCAGGTGGAGATTTTGCACTGAAACAGATCTTTCACATTAATTTTGCATTTATAAACTGTATGTTCCCTAACACAATTGACCGTCATAAATATTCATTGACTGGATGCAAGTTCATTTTCAGCTCCTACAGCTGTGCTCAGTTTGAGGCTCTGCACCATGCAGGTCAAAGGTCTCAAACTAGCTGTCCCTCCTTGTCGCCCTTGCCTTCCCTGACCAGATAGCACAGGCCTTCACTGTAGTTCGGGGACCCTGTCTACTGAAACACATGTCCCAGAGATAAGGAAAGTGGCTCCTCAGTCTGACATGGGGGTCTCTCTTCTCCCACTTCTGACACCTTGCATCAAGACAACCGCTTCTTGGCACTGACCTTATGGAAAGCAAAACTGTTCACCATAGCTCTTCCCTGTTTGCCAACATTTCATTTTCCCATTGAATATCTGTTGAATCATTTATTCATCCCACTCACTCTACAGAGGAGGTTGTAGTTGAGGAGGAGGAGGAGGGCGCCCCATGCACTTCCTGCAGGCTGTGGGGAGGTACTGTGGCCTTACCTCTCACTGTAGCCTTATGAAGGGTGCTCTTGCCTTGGGGGCGCTAACCCTGGACCATCACCAGAGTTGCAGGGCGAGGCGTGGTAGCACAAAGCAAAATCAGCTGGGGCTGCAAACAGTCTGCTAATTTAGCTCTTGAAGACTCAGTGGGCCTTTTGAATCCATTGCTAAGGCTTAAAGGGCGCGCAGCTTGGGGCCCTTCAGCACGACCGCACGAAGAGCCCTGGCAGCCCTCGGGTCACGCACACGCGTCAGTCCTGTGTCTGTGACAGGGCGCCTGGGTATGAGGTCTCTCCCTGTTTCTCCCTGTTTTTGGTATCAATGTAGTTGGAGAAAGAATATGAAACCAAATCTCATTTTTGTAATGGGAGCCTCTGAACCTTTAAGTGAGGATGCTCCAAAAGAACCTTTTATTAGAATGTCCCTATCAAACATGTCTATTTTTCTACAATTATTGATAACAGTTTAACAGTGTATTTTGTGTCAACTGTTAAAATTTGGAACTGAAAGAACCTCATCAAGACTGAATTTTTCTAAGTAGCAAGTGTTGAATGGTGTTTTTCATTAAGACAGTCCAGCAAAAATGACCTTAAAATTTCTGCCCATTCTACTCCACCATATCCAGTCTCTGTTCCATCTCCACTCACTTTGCTAGCAAATCAAGTGCTATAGAAATAAATAAGCCTATTTTAATGCATCAGTACTCATAATGAATGAGGACCACTCTCAACCTGGTATTTTGGTCTGTTGGTTGGTGTATTTAAGTCCCTTTCCCATAAAAGCATCATGGTATCCATTAGCCAGATAAGAACTTGGGACTAAAGGGTTACAGTTTGCCACAGTTGACCCCAATCTGAAGAAAAGGGCAGACTCAGCTGGGAACATGACCTCCCCAAGGGCTGCTAAGACCCTCAGATTCTCATTGCCACCCACCCCAACATGCTTTCCAACTGGAAGAGCACCTATTCATTTATAAGGCAGCGTTATGTAACTAACGACGTTGTTTGTTTTGGGCTGTCCCCTGAGCAAACTATACCCTTTTGGATTAACACACTTGCAATCACTGTAACGTCTGGTCATTGCTTTTCCATCCCTTCAAAATATGGCGTTCCAGCCTGGCTGGTCCAGTTAGGTAGACACTTTATGTCCACAAGAAGGAAATCTCTCTTCCCCCACTCCCTCCCTCTATCTGTCCCTCTCTCTTTTTCTCTTTCCCTGGTTCTCCGGTTCTGGATCCATTTATTTAGTTCAGTATTTTATGTTCCCTATCAGAAATCGAGCTACTGTCTCTAAAAATGTCAATCTATTTCTTAAGCACAATGTTCTCTTGCCAGTTTAACCAAACTAGGGCTCTGAAATGTCTCTTTTTCATGATATTCTAATTAAAAAATTATTCATGACTTCTTTCAAAAGCCTAAGTTTTGAAGTCTCTAAGCAATATTCTTATGTTTTCCCTCCTATGTTTTCTTACATTTCAGGTGTCTTACTTTATCCCCTTTGCTTTTTTATTTAGATTAAAGCCAGGGTCTTTGGGGTGTTCAGAAACTGTTTATAAAGTTGGGAGCTGGTGGACAGAGAAAGAGACTATAAAAATTCCATTAGAAAACTACCTGAACTCACCAAAAGACTGTGGAATCATTTGATTAGCTAAATGATTCAAGATTTAAAAAATTAAGATATTCATAGTCATTTCCAAAACAGCTTGTCAATAGTCTGACTAGTTTTGATCCTTTCTTTCCTTGACTTGGATAATACTCTGTGTGATTCAGAGAGTCATAAGGTAGTTGAAAATTAAATGCCCTACATAGCTGGTAAACATTATCTTTTGTGATTTCCTTTCAAAGGATGGCTATAAAGTCAAAAATAAAGGCAACATATATGCAATAGATGATTCATTGATATTGCAGTATAATATAGTAAAATAATAATATCTTGCTTCTAGACTTTATGGCCAACTTGTGTTTAAGATAAGGTTATCCTTCAGTTTAAAATTGAGTAAAACCATACTTCTTCCTAATATATATCTGCCCTTAACATCTTGAAGAGCATCTGATGCAGAGTGTCTTATCTAGAAGTCAAAATTCTGTTAAGCTACTATTTGATTTGGACAAAGCACAGTATGTACAATAATAACAAATCGATATCACACCCCACATCGTGTGGTGTTTTGGAGCATCCAGAGCGCTTGCACAAATTATCTCGTTAATTCTAATCCACCATGAGAGCTTTGTACTATAATTTACACTTTACAGACGGAAAACTAGGGTTTGGGCAAACTGAGTAATTTCTCCAAGGCTCCAAGGCCAGTCAGTCACAGATCCTGGTCTCAAATCCAGGTACTGGGGCTTAAACCATGGGCTCTTTTTACTATAAAAAGGGTCGGAAAACCAAATCTGCTCACAGAATCTGGCCCACTGCCTGTTCTTGCACCCCTTGTGAGCTACGAATGATTTTACATTTTTAAATGGTTGGGGGAAGAAAAAAATTAAGAGAAGAATATTTTGTGACATGCAAAAATTATATAAAATTCAAATTTCAGTGTTCATAAATAAAGTTTTATTGATATTGGTTTATGGATTGCTTATGACTGCTTTCACAATATACAGCAGAGGTGAGTTAATTAAAACAGAGGCCACACAGCCAGATGACTAAAGTATTACTCTCTGACCCTTTCCAGGAAAAGTTTGCCAACCCCAGTACTGTACTATTAAATACTATTAGTACCACTAATTACTTTCACATATTGTGCTATACTGTTAAGAGATCCTTGGACAACTTAGAGTAATGAGGTTCTTTTCCAGTATAAATCTATTTTCCAGTATAAATCTATTTCCAGTATTGCTCATAGGTTTGTTCAAGGAAAAATAACTCTTTTGGGAGGGAGGGGGGCGGGTAAGAGAGACAGCTGCTTCACAGGACTTTGTGTTGAGTCTCAGAAAAAAAACTCCTTCCTTTTCATAACCATTCCCCCAAGGATGGTAAATAGAGTAAACAGCCAGGCAGGATTCAGTGGCAGCTCAGAAAGTGATGTGGTAAAACTATTCACTGATGAACGATAAAGAAACAGGAATTCTCAGTCCCAGGATTGAGCTATTGCTTCCCAAGTACACAAAGGCACTTAAATATGTAGATAGTTGGGCCATGAGTCTCTGCTGAGTGGGGGGAACTGGATTTGCAGTAGGTACCTCACATCCAACCAACTTCCCCTCCCCTACAAGCCTTCTCTCTAATGCTCTCCTGGAGCAGAACTAACCAGACTGCTGAGCTGTCTCTCCATCTTCCTTCGTAAGTTTCCTCTAGCCCACAATTAATCAACGTGGTAAGAAGAACTTCGAACCACCACTCTTGTTTAATTGTACTAGAGCTGGCTCCCTGTAGCTATTCAGCTAAAAGTTTAACATGCAAGTAAAAATGAAATGCTTCTCTTAGAAAACAAACAGGTTCTTTGAAAAGAGTTCAGAGAGAAACAGAGGCGTAGTGAAGGGTTGTTGGGTTGTTTGCTGCTTTCTGAGTCTGAAGCACAAAATAAAGGCTGGTAATTACAGAAATATTGGATGGAAGGAATCCAGACAATGGAGTTTTGAGATAAATCAATGACATTCTTTAAATCACTAAGCTGAACTCACTTGTATTCTAAGGAAGCATTTCCAAAACCAGACATAGGTCAGCCAAGCTAGGTTTTTTTTTTTAATCTCTTTAGTTCTATTCCAAATATATCAGGTTCTCTTATGAGTGCTTTCTTGGAAATTAGGTGGGAAAGAAAAAATTTTGTAATAAATCATTGTGATGTTGTATTGCTGACAGATAAATGATGGAAAGTGAGATGGATTTGGTCCTGTGTCTGAAACTAAGCAGGTGATGGTATCTGCGATCACGCAAAAAGCTCGAGACCCTGCAACTGCCTGGAACAGCATAATAACTAAGTGGGAGGGGGAAAAAATCTCGAAGTTCAACACCATAAAACTGAAATAAATGTTACAAGGAGTCAAACTTGTACTTGGCCTCATTGCCTTGGTGAAAGAAAGCTTCATGCAACCACCTAATTCAAATAGGAGAGTCATGGGGAAAGGAGGACAAAATAACCCTCAAAAGAATAGTTCACTGAAGTAGTCAACAGGACTAAGTGATTGAGACTTATCACCAGTGAGAAGTGGTATTTATAAAGTTATTTTTAGACACTACCCCACTAGGCATCAATCCTAATGTGCTCTATAGTCAGCTAGGGCATTGGGACCACACAGGCAACAGATCTTGGTTCCAGAGAACTAAATGTTCCTACTGACAAAGTGTGATTAACCATTTCAAGATTAAGGCTACGCACCCATTGTATGAACACTGAATCATGAATACTGTGACATCAACCAGCCAATCTTTATAAGAATAGGAAGGGCTGCTTTTCTCAGGCAATGTAAATGTCTGCTACCAACAGGCACTAGTTAAATGCACATGTAATTCATCATCATTTCTAAAGTTCTAATAGAAGACATAAAATCACCATCCAAAGGAATGAGATCCCAGGAGCCTAAGATCAGATCTCTTTGGCGACTAAAACCCCAGTCCAAGCTGAATGCCTTATGGAATAGATCAGTATTGGGTCTATCAGCATGAAACACAACTAGCAGAACTGGGTCAGCTGGAGCTCGAAGGGCTGGGTTCCCAGCAGCTGCGCATGGTTGGAACCTCTGGGTCTTTAGCCAGCATTCTCAGGCAAGGAGAAGGAACACTGTTCTCAGATCCCCCCATAGCAGATGCCATCCTGGCATCATCCCTCAGCATGGCTGTCTGTGGGGCTGGGGATAAGCTATACCCTCCCTCGTCTCTTGGCTCAGCCTGGGGTAGTCCAGAAGTCTTGGTCGTGGCCACCACCTCTCTGGGTGAGCCTCTCCCTCCAGCTGGTTTCTGCCCATCCACACAATGACCCCCCAGAAGTGTCTGCTGGGAACCCTGTGTCTTCTGAGCTTCTCTTGGCCAGCACTCTGGACCCCAGAGAGCACCCATCTGGGTGAGGGATGATGACACTCCCTAGAAGACCTGAAGTAAGACCTTTGGAGCCCCCTATGCACAGGGGCGCTTCTCCCACATGTAAGTCAAAATCAAAAAACACAAACACATAAATAGAGTAAGTGTAAGAAAGTCCAAAAAAGTTCTCATTTCCCATGGTGATGACCTCACTGCCTCTTTTTCCCTTTACATATCTAGTTCTTCAAATTCTGGAAATTCTCACTTTTGGGTATCACAGTGCTGAGTACACACTTGGTTGGCTCATCGGCCACTTCCGCCATCTCCCTAGATGAGCTGACCCTGTTCCCTCTTTTTAAGTAAGAGGTCTTGATCTGTTCAAATCCACTCCACAACCAAACAAATGCTGCCCCAAGTCAAGAAATCTTACATCCCGTCCCTTTCCTGTGACAGAGCCACCAAATGAGGCAGCAACATCAAGGGTCTTTTTTTGATTTGCAAGTGTCACCTCTGGATGGCAACACTTGGAGATACAACTTAGGCTATCCCCAGGTGCCCACACAGCTGTCACATCACTGCAAGTTGTCAACCAAGCGTTCTACCCAGCAACTCTTTCTGAATTTCCTCCCCGGATAACCACCAAAGTCATCTTTCCTGGTACCTTCCTCTGAGCATTCATTCCGTTCATAAGCAGCAGCCAAGAACCTATCACTGGGGCTAGTCCTATTTCTTATCACTTCATTGTCCACCATCAGTTTTAACTGAGCATGTAATCTCTTCATAGTCTGACCTCCTGAGATGAAAAAGTAGAATATTTGGTTCCTGCCCCATAGACATGAGACACTGAGAGCCCACGAGTGATGGTTGGGCATTATGACATCAGTCCATAACTGAATAAAGGATCCATGAAGTCTTGTGCTGAAGAGACAGGTGGATCATTTCCAGGGAAATCTTCTTGTTCATGTGATTAGGCTAGCCAGTTTGCCAATGATAGTCCTAAATATCTTTATTCAGACCAATGAGTCTGCATCTAAAATGAGAGTCACACAAGGACAGCAGTGAACCCTCACATGTGTGCAGGACTCTGAAATGATGACCCAAATATCTGTCAGTGCAAAGTGGTCATTCCTATTCCACCATCTGCACAGACTGTGCACCGGGGAAAAACCTAGTGCCTATGTGGTGTGTGGTTATCCAGGATGCGCATGGCTGCTGACATAGCAACCCACAGCCTATCAGCCTATCAGCATGGACCACTCCATGTAGTCTTTGATGAAAACTGGCAGTGGCCCGAGGGGACTGAGGCTCCCCAGGACTGCTCCAGCTGTAGATAGCCTTGAGGGAAACTGAGGAGACATGAGGCAGTGCCCAGGCAAATAGGTACTCACACAGCATGTCAGGTATAAGATATCCCTACCCCTTCTTCCTAGGATGGCCTGCACTTAGGTGGCCAAACTGCTCCTAAAAAGCTACTCTTTAAGCCATCATCCCCATACACACACATTCCCACAACCAAATCACATTTGCCTTTAAAAAAAAAAAAAGATTCCAAAATCAAAACTAAATTCACATCATCTGATGTAACAGATGTCCAAAGAAAAGCAATCTTATTAATCTCTGCCTAAAAGATTAAGATTAATACAAAATAAAGAGTTAGATAGTGTTTCAATAATAAGCCCACGTACAAACAATGGCGATTTTTAAAATTTACTTACGAATTCTTTTAGAAAACCTAATTTCATATCAGAGATGTTCACGTTTGCCCCCAGGATGCGAAGTCCCCCAAATACCATTTCTCCTCAAACTTGCCATTTTCCACCTCACTTTGAACCTGAGAAAAGATTCCTCGACGTCAGTATGAAAGTAAAGTGGAATTTAGCACTGAAGCTTTCAGATTTAAATTCAGTCTGGCCCCAGGAATCATGCCAGTATAAACTCTGCTAACCAGGAACAACTCCGCAGCAGTCCTACTGGACACCAGCCTCAGGGAAACGGGGGACTTGGTGGTGCTCAAGAAGATGGCCTGCTTCCTGTGAGAGGAGCTTAGTGTGCAGATCTCTGAGTCATGCCCGCACTGTGCAAGTCGGGCCAGACCAGATCCCAGAGTCTGCAGTTCACCTGGTCAGCTGACCATGCTCGGATGGGGTGTGAGGGAATAAATGAGAATGTTCTGCAGCCTGAGCACCTGCACTGGAAGACTTGACTTCCATCTTATTTTCTGATTCTATTACAACAGGCATCAACAAAACACGTGGCCTGTTCTCCTGTGGTTCCTCTCTATTTGTATCTTCATATGAGTTTTTTCCCCCTTTTCTAAAAGAAAAAAGCCTCCTCTAAACATTACACAATGCAGTGGTAGTTTCCAGTCTTTTGTAAGTAACACATTAACTGAAAAATGCAACAACCCTCTCCCTGCTCCCCACATACACATATATATACATATACACAAATACACATGAACTTACACACACACACATACACACACACACACACACACACACAGCCTTCCCAATCAGTTATGAGCTGGTCCTCATAAATGAATTTCCAGAAAACTGAAGCCTTAAGAGTAACAGTCACTTCCCCTCTGCCCCCCTCACCATCACTGTGGGATTCTTTCTAAAATGCACCATACGCTTCCCTGAACCTACAGGAAACAGGTCATAAAGTAACCTTTCTTTTCAGTGGTATGTAGAAAACCTGGATTCAGTCTGAGGAGGTCAGGATTCTGGTCCTGGTTCCATCCCCAGATGAGCCATCAGGTCTTGGATAAATCAGTGAGCTGCTTTGAGACGGATTTCTCATCTTTTTTTAAATTAATAAACTTTATTTTCTTAAAGCAGTTTTAGTTCCACAGCAAAGTTGAGTGGAAAATATAGAGAGTTGCCACATCCCCCTGTCCCCACACAGACACAACCTCCCCCATTATCAACATCCCCCTCCAAAGTGGTACCTTTGTCACAACTGATAAACCTATGTTGACTTATCATTATCACCCAAAGTCCATAGTTCACATTAAGGTTCACTCTTGGTGTTGTACATTTTATGAGTTTTGACAAATGCATGACGTATAATGACATGTATGCACAACTGCAGTATCATACAGAATAGCTTCACTGCCCTAAAACTCTGTGCTCTGCCTATTTATCTCTCCCTCCCCCTAAACCTTGGCAACCACTAATCTTTTCACTTTCTCCATAGTTTTGTCTTGTCCACAATGTCATGTAGTTGGAATCATGCAGTACACAACCTTTAGAGGTTAGCTTCTGTCATTTAATAATACAATACACATTTAAGGTTCTCCATGTCTTTTCATGGTTTGGTAGCTCATTTCTTTTTAGTGCTGAGCAATGCTCCTCTGTCTGGATGTACCACAGCTTGTTTATCCATTCACTTACTGAAGGACATCTTGGTTGCTTCCAGGTTTTGACAATGATGAATAAAGCTGCTGTAAACATTTGTGTGCAGGTTTTTTGTGTAAGCATAAAGTTTTTATTCATTTGGGTAAATAAATACCAAGGAGCATGATTGCTGGATCACAGGAAAAAACTATGTTTAGTTTTGTAAGAAACAGCCAAACTGTCTTCCAAAGTGGCTGTATCATTTTGCATTCCCATCAACAATGAATGATAATTCCTGTTGCTCCACATGCTTGTCAGCATTTAGTGTTGTCAGCGTTTTGGATTTTGAATGTTCTAATAGGGGTACACTGGTATCTCATTGTTTTCATTTGCATTTCCCTGGTGATATAGGATGTGGAACATCTTTTCATATGTTTGCTTGTTTGTCATTGTATTTCATCTTTGATGAAGTGTCTGTCCAGGTCTTTGCCTATTTTTCAATCAGGTTGTTTTCTTACTGTTAAGTTTTAAGAGTTCTTTGTATACTTTGGACAATAGTCCTTTATCAGATGAATCTTTTGCAAATATTTTCTCGCAGTCTGTGATTTGTCTTCTCATTCTGTTGACCGTGTCTTTTGCAGAGCAGAAAAATTTTAATTTTAATGGAGACCAGCTTATCAATTCTTTCCTTCTTGAAACATGTCATTGGTGCTGCATTTTAAAAGTCATTGCCATACCCAAGCTCATCTGGGTTTTCTCAAAAGTTCTCTTTGAGGAGGTTTATTGTTTTGCATTTTACATCTAAATCCATGATTCATTTTGAGTTAATTTTTGGAAAGGGTGCAAGGTCTTTGTCTAGATTATTTTTTTTTCTGTATGTGAATGTACATTTTTTTCCAGCATCATTTGTTGAAAAGACTATCTTTGCTCCATTGTATTGCCTTTGTTCTTTTGTCAAAGATGAGTTAACTGTATTTATGTGGGTCTATTTCCGGGCTCTCTATTCTGTTCTATTCATCTGTTTGTTCTTTCACCAGTATCACACTGTGTTAATTACTGTAGATTTATAGTAAGCCTTGAGGTTGGGTAGTGTCAATCCTCCAACTTTGTTCTTCTCCTTCAATATTGAGTTGGCTATTTTGGGTCTTTTGTTTCTCCATGTAAACTTTAGAATCAGTCTGTCAATATCCATAAAATAACTTGGTGGGATTTTGACTGAAATTGCTTTGAATCTATTGGTCAATCTGGAAAGAACTGACATCTTCACAACATTGAGTCTTTCTATCCATGAACATGGAATATCTCTCCATTTATTTAGTTCATCTTTGATATCACTCATCAGAGTTTTGTAGTTTTTCTCATATATATTTTATTAGATTTAAACCTAAGTATTTAACTTGGGGGAATGTTAATGTAAATGATGGTGTATTTTTAATTTCAAATTCCACTTGTTCATTGCTGGTATATAGGAAAGTGATTGACTTTTTGTGTATTAACCCTGTATCCTGCAACCTTGCTACCATGGAGTATTAGTTCCAAGAGTCTTTTTGTTGATTCTTTCAGATTTTCTACATGGACAAGTATGTCATTTTCAAACAAAGACATTTTTATTTCTTCCTTCTCAGTCCTTCTAAGCACTGCTTTCACTGCATCCCATGAATTTTGATAAGTTGTATTTTCATTTAGTTCAAAATTTTTTTAATTCTCAAGATTTCTGCTTTAACTTATGTGTTATTGAGATGTGTATTATTGAATCTCCTTTTTCTATCTATCTTTCTGTTATTGATTCCTAGCTAAATTCCACTGTGGTCTAAAACAGACATTGCATGAGTTCTATTCTTTGGAGTTTGTTAAGGTGGTTTTATGCCCCAGAATGTGGTCTATCTTGGTGAATATTTTATGTAAGCTTGAGGAAAAACTCTGTCTGCTATTACTTTCATCTTTTTTCAGCAGGGATTTGAATCTTACAATCTCTGCTTCTCTGATTCTAATCTCAGTTTTAATCTACACCACCATTAGATCTGATCTATACCACCCTTACACTAAATAGCTCAAATGGTTTAGCTTTAAAGTCTTAGCTGCTCTTAATAGTTTCATATATTCTTTTGCTGGCATGGTGAAATTTCACTACCATCCATATGCTTGTCTCCAGCATCCCCTCGCCAACCACATCCTCCTCTCCTCTCTTCTACCATCACTAAACCTGCAGCAAATAAACAAGTTGTGAGTTAGGTGCCTTCTAGACTAATGAGGTATTACTGGATAAGCACTATACTCTCCTGTACAGTAGAAAAATCCCCAAGGTAAGTTAGCATCTTTGATAGAAAATCGGTGCATGAACAACCCAATCAGCTCCAGCAGGTTACTGGCAACTTGCTTTTAACCCTAATGCAGCTCTACCTTCCCTGAAGCATGCATGTAGGACCCTAGGGTAAATAAATAAATAAATAAATAAATAAATAAATAAATAAATAAATAAATAAATAAAACCAAGCAGAATACAATTAAGGAGGCAAGAAGCTCAAACCATAATAACATTTTAATTCAACTGCTTTATTTCAACTGTATCACTCTCTTCCACTATTAAATGAAAGATAATTCACTGTATTTGCCTTTCCTAATAAAATAGCACAATACTAAGGCCCAGAACATTTTCTATGGCCCTATAAAATACAAGGTTGTTCTGTGAGACATTTCCTAAGATAGGAAAAGAATATTATTCTGGAAAGTTCATTAGTTCAAAAGTTCTCAGCAGGGCCTAAATTTCACTAGTCTTTGTAATCTGAATCTATGAAATTGAGGGTAAGTCTTTGTCTGCTTTGAGTGCTGCATGTATGTTTCCATTGACCTGAAAGTTCTCATTCTTACCATCACACAGAACTATCAGGAACTATTTAAATAAAACAAAGCCCAGCCTCTCCCAGGACCAGGTCATCAACTAGGGTGTCAATGGGGTGCGTGTTGGTGTTCCAGGTCCAGTAACCATTCCTAGAGAATGCAGGTGTTCTCACAAGAGACAAGGCACAGACATACTTGATCTTCAACAATAATCCCAGAAATTCTTTTAAGAACTTGAGTTTTTGATAAATTTCTCTTACAGAGAAATAAAATGTTTCATTTTCAAGGCACACAAAATTCACCAATACTGGGAGCAGGCATGCACTTGTATTTCCATTCTCAGGGATCTAAGCCACCGACTAAAACTAGACAAAGACAGAACTCGACTCAAAATAGTCTGAAAGCTGGTTGATGCTCCATATTTTGTTGTTCCAAGTCTACATTTGCTTGGCTGAGTACTGGCCCATGAACACTTGTAGTTCAGTGGTTGATGCCCAGGCAAGTTCCTCTGAGACTCCAAGAAATAGTGACTTCTTCTGCCCTCAACAAGTCTACAACCTATGGCTACCAGCTCCTGCCCTGTGATAACACATGCTGAGTGCATCGAGCCACACAAAAGCCCTGTGAGCAAATACTGACTCCCACTTTACAAATGAAGATACTGATGCATACGAGAGAAATTAACGTGTGCTAGTTTTAGGAATAAGACAACTTAATAGAGAGGGTCCAAAAACCTTTCTGAAATTTCAAGAAAGCATATCAGCTTCCATGTGAGCCATCAGGGCCGGCTTCCTCGGGAAGGAAGGGACATTTGTCCTGACATTCCTTGAGACTGGATGGGATTTGGAAGATACAGATCTGGGAGGAAGGGCCTTCCTTTCAGTCTGAGCAGGAGCCAGCATGAGAGAGGGTCCAAAGACAGACCCGCACAAAGCAAGATTGTGCAGGGTCCAAAGACAGACCCGCACAAAGCAAGATTGTGCAGGGTGCCTAGGCCCGCCTGGATGGGATGGGATGGCTTGTTGTAGGACTTGATAAAATATGCACTTTGAAAACTGGTGCTAAATTGTAAAAGACTTGGGATTCCAGGCTAAGGAACACAGACCACAGAAGGACTAATAAACCCACTGTAGCGCTTAAAAGGCTTTTAAGGTTTTAGGATTGAATTTTTAAAAAAAGAATAACTTTCACTGGACAAAGGCAAAACGTCCCTGACAAAAATCTCAAGCCCTTTGAAATGATTCAGTGAATCTGTGGAAAACAGAATAAATCACTGATGAAATTTCAATAGCATTTAGTAGTAAACTACACGTCCAGCAAAACCATAAAACAGGGGTTAGTATAAGAGAGATTTATAGATATGAACCAATGCAATGCACAAAATAAAGTTTTTTCAAGCAAAACCAACGATCCTTTAGAGACAAACAGAAAGAAAATAAGAAAGTGCATCTTCCAAAAAATCCTACAAAGGCTTCTGACTTTTCCTCATGATAAGTAACTAGATTTGCTTCTGGAGACAGTGTTGCCAGCCTTCCCACCACGCCAGGTAGGGCTCAAGTACTGGTTTGGCTCCTGATCCATCTTTCAGTCCTTTTGTAACTCAGCTCCAAGTACGTCTGTGCACGGACATGAGGCAAAAGCACGCTAAATGCGAAAGCACAAATTATGTGTTGAGAAATCACTACAATGCCAAATTTTTTTTAGAATAAAAAAAAAATCTATCTTTAAGAACTAGCTGTGTTAGGGTAACTGTTTACATATTGAGGTGTTCCTCTTTTTTTTGACTGGAACAATAAAAAAAATTTCATATGGCCTTGGTTTCTTCTTTGTGTGTGTGGGTGTGTGTGTCCCCAAAGAAGTCCGCCTTTTCTGCAGGTGGGAATTTGAACCATTTCTGAAATGCTGTATTCTGTCACAGGACCACCCAGGATGTCGGATCTACCCCCATGGAAATCAAGGACCGTACCATGAGTTTTCAATAATTGCCCCCACCCTGAACCTCGCCCCACCATCTTCCCCTCTCTCTCTCCCACTTTGTCTGTCTCTCCATCTCTCTCTCTCTCTCCCCCAACATCCCCCCTCCCCTCCCCCACCCACCTCTCCCCACGCTCCGCCTGTGGCCAGATCCCAGCAGTGGGTCAGCCCTGCTCCTCCCCACACCTGCCCAGCTGGGTGGCACCCGTCTGATACCCGTTTGCTGTTTGCACCTCATGGAATTTTCAAAGATGAAAGGGACCTACAGCAGTTCATATCCGCTTGTCACAACTCTAAGTGTCTTAACTAGAGGAGTTTAACGACACATGATAGAGTCCAAAGTTGAAATAAAGAAACCATCCTAAGAGAGGTTTTCGTGTCCTCTGTTTTCCATTTTGTGTGGGGTTGGCTTTGCCCGACTCCAGCAACTCAGCTCTGACTCCTCACCCTGGGAGAAACCCGGTGGCTTGGCCGCCCGCCCACTCTAGGGAGGCATGAAGGAAGCCCCTGAGTCCAGCCAAGTTTTCCAATGGCATGCTGGTCACCTCACGCTATCACATGAACAAAAGCAGTCATGTGAAAATCCGCCTAGGTTACATCCTTCCCCAGAGGCTGCCAGACATAAAACCCTCAGGACACCACCACTATTTCATCCCACTTTTCCTAATGGGCCCCCCACCCAGCCTGGCTGCTACGACTGATGGAGTTACTGGCCTGTCATCTGCGTCCCCCAGCCCCTGTGCATCTGGTCCACTTAGCACTCACCATGCCCAGCAGAAACCCAAGGAGATGCGTTCATCCCTGCAGGTGCCCAAGGGACTTGGAACAGCCAGCATCTCCCACTGCTAATGCTTTCCTGAATGTCATCTTAAGCTTCCTTTCACCAACACACTCCCTTTTACAAGTTTTGACCATATAATATGATTATATTTCTCTTATAAGGAAATATATTATTTGGGGGTCTTCTCAACAATTGCTGTGGCTACAATTTTCTTAAATCACAGCTTCCTGTTTCTTTTTCTTAAAATCCTGACGTCATCTCTAGAAAGAAGACTAGGGAGACAAATTCCATGCACAAAAGATGCTCTGAGCAGACCAGCATCAAGGAATCCCAGAGACAAGAAAACGAGAAGGCCAGCCCCTCAAACCGCAGCTTGTCCTACCGGAGCTGGGTAACCAGGCGACAGCGCAGCCTTGCTGAAGGCCACAGTCAACACATACTACCTCTCACTTCCAGCTTCTTTCCCACAGGCCAGCCGCAAAAAGAAAGAAAATTGTTTTTCCACTTTCACAGCCTCAAGGTGACCAGATGATTCCTTCCCTTTTGGGACTCTGGTTGCACCCTACACATCCAGAACAACAAAACCACAACCTGTGAGCATGTTTACACGTAGGTGCGAGGAATTCCACATACGTTATCTTATGTAATCCTTCTAGCCCTGCAAAATCAGGAACATTAGCCCCATTTCATAGCTGAGAAAACAGAGGCTAACAAGTATAATACTTTGTCCAAAATTACACAGCGAGCTACATTATAATATTGAACTGAAGGCTATACTGCCGATTACGTGTTAAACATTCTGCGATCCAGCAAATTCGTGTGGAGAGGAAGAAATCCAAAGCAGAACCAACCATCATTACCCAGGCAATTACGCGGCCATTAGGCTCAAGCCAGGAGGGGGCAACAGAACATTAGCCAAGGAGCCAAGGCCGGCAGGGGCTCAACGCTGGCTGACAAAGGAAACTAGCTGATGGGGTGTCCTTGACCTCCTCGGCAGGGTCTCTCCACCGACGCCAGGCCTGGCTGGGTCTGTCCCAGAGCTGGCCATCGGGGGGGGGCATCCCAGCAGTGCCACGGCAGCGGGCAGAGATGGTGCAGGCCGAGCAGGACCCGACAGGTCTGAGGACACTAGTCAGCTGCACAGTCGAGCAGCCAAAGCCCCAGCGAGCCCGCTCCCCTTCCACGGCTCCCCCACACCTGGCTGTGCCTTCGATCCAAGCGACCTGCCTCTCCTGGGGCAGGCAGGGATTTCTCAGGACCAGGGTTGTGTCTGTTTGACTCCTCTTGTGTTGCGCGCCCCACAGGTGTGTGCTCACGAGGCACCCGCTAAGTGGCGGAACCAGGGCTGAGACCTTGGGCCAGGGATCGTGCGCTCACTGTCCCAGCTGCCCTGCTCCCACCCAGTGGTGGTGAGCTCGGGGCCTCGTCCAGGCCCGCACAGGGATCGTGCATCCTCGCTGGTCCCCAACAGATACCCTTCTCCATCTTCACCTGGGAGGGAGGCTAAAATCTTTATCTACCAGTTTACTGGGCAACTTTTTTTAATAGCCTCCTCCCCAGCCCAGCTGGCCGACCAGTCTTGTCTTGAAGAAATGTCCCAGGTATATGCTGCTCCGCGTAAAGTCACCGAGACTTAGAGGCTTCAAACAACCATGTATTTTGATCATAATTTTGTGGGCCAGGAGTTCAGGAGGGCGTGCCAGGATGGCGAGTCTCAGATCTGAGAGCCGTCAGCTGGGTGGTAGGTTTCCTTGCTCAGTTCCAACTCCACGTGGCCACTCATGACCCAGGACTCCCACAAGACTCAGCCTTTGCCCAGCGTGGACATCTCCAGGCGTCCCACTGCTTGCAAGACAGCGCTTCCAAGAGGCAAGAAGCCCGCACCGCTCAGCAAAGGGCAGCGCCAGGAACAGAGCCACCTGTCACCACATTCTTTTGGCCCCAGTAGTCACAGTCCCCACCCCGACCCCAGATCCGAGGGGGCAGAGACTCCACTCCACCACGGGGGAGGGGCAGGTTCATTGCTCCATTGCCCTTGTATTGGAAAAACCCGCCCTACCCACACTGCAGCACCCGCAGCCTCTTCCAATCCACCACCGCTAGGTCCACAAGGGCGTGGTGAAAGGGTTAACCCCTTCAGCCCAGGCTGGACACTGTCACCGCCCCTTTCTACATCTATCCAGACAACAGGCACTGAGACCCTCCTCAACTTTCTCCCCAATAAGTCACACATCCTTTATCCCACAAAAAAAGAAAAAAAAAGCAAGAGGAAAAATAGAACCTCATCATATTAGTAACATTCCAGTCAGAGCGTTGCAGTGGCTCCCTGACCACAACCCAACCGTCAAGAGCTCTATTCATGTCATTCCTGAGTTTTCCCCTGTGCTGAAGGCACCCAGCACTGCCTTAGAAAATGATCCTTGTAACAAAAAAAAAAAAAGGATGCAGACTCACAGATGCAGAGAACAAACTAGTGGTTACCAGGGGAGAGAGAGGAGGAGGGAGGGGCAAGGTAGGGGTAGGAGAGGAGGAGGCACAAACTATTACGTATAAAGCAAGCTACAAGGACGTATTGTGCAACACGGGAATACAGCCAACGTTTTTAATAACGATAAAATATAACCTTAAAAATTGTGAATCACTATATTGTACTCCTGTAACTTATATAACATTGGACATCAACTATACTTAAATTTTTAAACATTTTTAAATAATAAATTAAGCTGAATCACGAGAAAAAAGATCCTCACTCGTGTGAGATGCGACCGGGTAATGGGCTTGAACAAGCCCCAGACGGGAGAAGCCCAAGACGAGAAATGCAGTCAGACAGCTGCCCAGACGGCCCCAGGACACAGCTTGACCGAGGTAATTGACGTCAAATGGAATCCAAACAAACAGTCTCTGGGGTCTGGTCCACTCCAGGAAATGCTAAAGGGAGACCGCCAAGGCCAAAGATCCATGGGAGACAAGTTAGCTGGAACCACCCTCCTCCCCACTCCACACACAAGGAAGGGCAGCCAGGCTGTCGGGTCCGGAACCCACCACGATTCTCCGATCTGAGCAGGAGTGATCTGCTCTGAGTCTGGGGCCCCATCAACAAGACCTTGCATGGCATCTGGAAGACATTGTGACAATGACAGTTCACCTTGATGGTTTTCTGTACGACAGGCGCTGTCCTCAAGTTTCACAGGGAATGAACCACAGAGCACACGTTGTCTCTATTAAGTCCCACAACAAGCAGGTGGGTGGGAGCCACTGGAACCCCACTGAATGGCAAGGAGATGGGCGCTCCCAGGGAGTAGGTGACCTGACCACTAGAGGTTCGTTAGAGGCTCTGCCAGGGTCCAGCCCAAGGTGCTGCACTCTGGGGTGGGGGGCTCTTCTCAAACTGTTCAGGCTGCTGTCACCAAGCAGAGGACGCTGAGAAGAAAGCAGGGGCTGAAACCCACATAGGAATTCCCAACGGCCACCAGGAGAAAAGGACATCCCAGATGGAGTCTCCTCGGTGAATCCCAGAGAGGGAAGTGGGAAGAGAGAGGGGGGAAGCAGGAGAGACAGAAGGGACAGGGGACAAGGGACTCTGGAATCTGGCATCATCCACTGAAGCGGATTTCTTGCATAACTTGGAACACCGTCTAAACGTAAACCACTCCCAGAGCACTTGGCAGTCCCTACCATTCAGCTGATAAAAGCTGCTAAGAGTTGCAGGCTGCCATCCTTCTGAGGGAGATCATGAGATGACCACAATGGTCAAGTGCATTACGGAGACAGAGTAGCCTGCCCAAGGAGCGGCATTTGTTCTTCCTGTGGGTCGCTGTGTTTAGTTACACTTTCCTGGAGCATTTTTAAAAAGAAAAAATACACAGTGTTGAGGTTTGTTTTGCCTTCCCTTCTGGCTACAACCCATCCTCTGGGGGTTACAGGCTGTCTGCATGAAGCCAGAGCACAGGCTTAGGAGGGGTCTCTGTGGGAAGCGATCACCCCCTTCTCATCCACAGATATCACAGGGCCCCACGAGGGAGAAGCAGGTCTGGAGTCCCTCTGGAGGTCTTCATTCCTAGGAGGCAGGAGGGCAGGGGGGCAGCTCCACTGAGAGGGAGGCAACGGCATGCACACTTTGTGACCCTGAGCACTGGAGCCAGGGCAGGTTCTGCAGACTGCTGGACCAACCCACCCGGCTTAGGTGGCACTGAGATGTGCCCAGCTTCCACACGCTTCCCAGGGGCTGTGCAAGGGGCAGGACCAGAGCTCACCCAGGTAAGTACCAGGGCTCACCTGTGGTCATCACAAAGCCTGGATCAGTCTGGAAAGCACATCATGCAGCCTCCGACATGGCAGAGAGACACTGCCAAGGCAACCAGGCAACAGCATCCCTAGCTGCATCTAGTCATGTGCAGCATCCTTCATCCCTGGAGCCCTATAGCACACAGAGACCTAGAACTGTAAGCTTTATACCAGGAGGACACAGTCCCATCCTTCATTTCACAGCTGAAGGCTAGAAGGGGATGCAGGTGGCTGCATGTCACCTTTCCAGCAGTGACAGTCAGAAGCAGGACCCTGACCTCCTGCCATTGGTCCACCAACCCTGCCTGCGTGCACCTCACACTCATATCCGAGATGACGTTGTTCTATGCGACCTGTTCATGTCGACTCTGCCAGCTCCTTGAACACAAGTCCAAGTGGCTAATGACCCAGCAAGGAAGCCCAGCTCTGTGACTGCTGTGAGTTGACAGAAGCCACTGGGGGAGCTGACCGAGGGAGAAAGCCCCGGAGGACGGAGCCGCACACTGGTTACACACACCTGCTCTGGGCTCAGGGAGGAGGTCGGTGTGGATCTGCCAAATTCTGTGCATCTCTGGGCAAGTCACTCAACCTCCCTGAGCCTCAGTACCCTCAGCAGGACCTATGTTGAGTGCTATTGTCATGACAGATGAGACATTGTGAGCAAAAGTTTTGCTAAGTGCCTGGACCATACCAGCGTTCAACAATTATAGTCAAGAAGTATCATCATCAATTACCTTTCAAGTTACCGCCCTGGAAAAAATGCCAGTTCCCTACTGGAATTCCCACCCAAGAGAATCTAAGCACAGAACCCCAGAGAAGGGACAGGAGAGTGACCCACCCCGGGACCTGCTGTCCACAACCCATCCTCCTGCCCTCATCACCCAGGGGAGACCAAGTCAAGCCATGCTTGGTGTCATCTCCCACTGTCTTCCCTGGCGCTGCACCAGCATGAGGGCCCAACTACTGCCCTGCACAGCGTGGAGAGGGAAGACCGCTTAACTACAAATTCACTTTTTCCCTGAGCTTGAAAAGTTTGGGAACACATCCTTAGAGCCTAAACAGGCCCCCTCCACCCACTGGGACACACAAAAGGAGAAAGCCAAGCCCACATCCTGCCCTTCCGGCCTGTCTAGGCTGCAACATCGCCAGTCTCCTGGAGGCCCTGCTTGGAGCAAGCAGCTTCTTTTAAGTCTGGAATTTTAAGCCCTTTTCTCATCCATCCTTCAAAGACAGTAATTTGGACAAAGCACAGCAGGCTGCCCACCTGACCATGGTCACACAGAAAGTTCTGCACCTGATCATAGAGTAAAAATGGCAGCTACTTGGCCTCCAAATACTGGGTACTGGGCTAAGTGCTTCACGCACATTAATACATGAGACTCCCCACAACACCTGATGGGCTAGGTTTAATTATTCCCATTTTAGAGATGAAAAAACTGAGGCTCAGAAAGTTTCAGTAACCTGCCCTAGGTTTCATGGCTGGCAAGAGGGGGAGCCAAGAGTCTCATCTACCTTCTGATGGAGCATCTGCACAAAGCATCCTGGTTGTCCTCCCACGTATGTCGAGACCCCTCCAGCATCTGAAGCTAAGATATCCATGCACCCATGGTCCCTCAGCTAACAGAAATTTCTGGAATCTTTGAAGGCCAGAATGGCAATAATTTGTAAAAGAATTGTTTCTAGTGGGTCTGGCTGTCAAAATGCCTGTCAGCCTCATCTGTCAATCTGTCACCACTAATGAGGAAAATCCACATTATTAAGACTGGGGAAACTTCAAGCAGCCACTTCTAATTATTTCATTAGCAATCCACTGCTGCTTACCACCACCCGAGACAAATATTTTTGAATGTTATCATTTCTTCCGTAAAGTTGAGCTCATGTTACTAATTCAGCACCTAAAATAAGAAGATTGTGCACATTAGGTTAAAAAAACTGAGACTCTTACAAAAATAAGGAGCAACCTTCTGCTTTCTAGAAGAGTTCTCTTCTCAGTGAGGTGGCCCCTCTAGCTCCACGTGGATGGGGCACGAGATGGCGCTGGCGCCTGAGACGGGAGGCAGCTGAGAAACCCCAGGGCTCACCACTCCATCACTGAGCTCAGTCCAGATCGCCCAACACCCCCAAATCCTGGCAACATTATACCACCGTGGAGAGGGCATAATGGTGCCCCACATAATGACCTAAAAGCATAAGAAGTAAGATTAGCCCCTGAGCTTTTAACTGTGATGTCAGGGGGCAGGGGGTGGGGAGCAAAGCTGCCTGAGACCCCCCGGCATCCTTCCCCCATGTTACAGGGTTGGGCCGGGGGATCCCAGCTTGGCAACACTTTTAGTTAACTCGGCTAATTTACACTCAGGGAAACTGAGGCCAAGAGATGATCAACATGGGGCAGGCTGAGGATGCAGGGCCATGCGACTCCAGCCTCCACTTGCCCTCTGAGGCCGGGCTGTTGGGGCCCTTGACAATCTTTACAGAAGGGCTGGCACACTCATGCTGTGTTTTGGGAAGAGTCCTCTAGATGCAGAGGCGTCTGGGAGGCCAATAATGGGTACAAAGAGCCCTGTGGGGTCACGACTGTGGGGCGAGGATAAGGAGCACATACATACACAGCAGACACTAGACGTAGACTTGCCGGGACATGGCGCTGCCAGGACGTGGGAGGGAAAGAAGCCCTACGTGGGCAGGGACTTTTTATACTTGATTCACCATCAAAGTGCTTGGAACAGTGTCTGTTATGAGACAATTGCACAGTAAATATTTGTACAATAAATGAGTGAGCTTGTTCAAAAAGATACATGCACCCAATGTTCACAGCAGCACTATTTACAATACCCAAGACATGGAAGCAACCTAAGTGTCCATCAACAGATGACTGGATAAAGAAGATGTGGCATATTTATACAATGGAATACTACTCAGCCATAAAAAATAATGAAACAATGCCATTTGCAGCCACGTGGATGGACCTGGAGATGTCATACTAAGTGAAGTAAGTCAGACAGAGACAAATACCATATGAGATCATTTATATGTGGGGTCTAAAGCAATGATGCTAATGAACTTATTTACAAAACAGAAACAGACTCACAGACTTGGAAAACAAGCTTATGGTTATCAAAGGGGAAAAGAGGGATAAATTAGGAGTTTGGGATTAGCATATATGACTACTATATATAAAATAGATAAACAACAAGGACCTTCTGTATAGCACAGGGAACTATATTCAATATCTCATAATAACCTATAATGGGACAGAATCTGAAAAAGAATATATACATATATCTGAACCACTATGCTGTACACCAGAAACTAACACAACATTGTAAATCAACTCTGCTTAAATAATAAAAAAAAATTAAAAATAAAAACAACCTCAAGGGGAAAAAAGTGAATGAATTTGCTAATTGCTCACTCCGTGACTGGCACCACACATATATTAAGTACAATCCTGAGAAGTTTTTTTCCTCTTGACCCCAAATATGTGGTATCTTTTCCAAAACCACTTCTCCAACTCTCCAACATCAACTGGGCATTCAGCAATTCAATTCAATTCTGACACTATCCACCTGGATAGTTAGAGGGTTAAAGGGTTCATTCAATCCCTCAAGGCTGCCCCCACTTCAGATGTCAGTCACAAGTCCTGGGCCACCCAGCCTCTGGCCACACGGCTATAAATCAGAGGGTCCCAAGACCCCTTCCTCAGGTTTGTTAATCCTCTAGAATAACTCACAGAACTCAGGCAGGCGCTTCTCTATAGATAAACAACAACTACTATATATAAAATAGATAAACAACAAGGACCTTCTGTATAGCACAAGGAACTATAATGGTCCAAAAATGGAAATTACCCAAATATTTTTAATAGTTGGAGGGATTGCTGAATATAGCACGTGCATACAATGAGCTGTTAAATAGCAATGGAAAATAATTACTGCTGCACAAAATACTATAAATGAATCTCATAAATTTAATGTTGAGTGAAAAAAAACAAAGAGTATATACCATAAGATTTCATTTGTACAAAGTTCAAAACAAGACAAAATTACACAGAAGCTGCATAGTACTTACCTCTGAAGTGTGGCAGATCTTAGAATGGTCCTGAAGTGGGAGCATGTTATAGTCTAATTCCTGATCTGACTGGTTATTAATGGGTACTTCTATTTTGTAAAAATTTGTTGAGATCTACATTTATGATCTGTGCATTTGTATGTGTGTGTGCTATACAATTCAATTAAAAATTTTTTACTAAAAAACAGTAAGTCACAGACTGGGAGAAGATATTTGCAAACACATAATTGAAATAAAAGATTCATATTTGGAATATATGAGGAACTCTTGAGAATCAGTAAGAAAAAAAATCCAATAGGAAAATAAAAGGCAAAAGATACCAACAGATCATTCACAAGAAAGCTAAATGCAAGGCCGAAAAACATAAAAAGATGCCCAATGTAAGTACTAATTAGGGAAATAAAAATTAAAACACTGAAATATTTTATAACCATCAAACTGGAAAATATTTGGAAAATATTTAGAAGAATTATTTTATAACCATCAAACTGCATAAAATATTTATGCAGACATAAAGTGATGAGATCACTTACAAGCAGTGGCTATTTGAAGGGTAATTTGCTACAATCTGGAAAGAAAATATTTGCTCTTCAATCCATCAGTTCCATTTCTAGGAAAATATTAGAAAACTCCCACAGACGTTCCATTGGGAAAGTGGCACAAGAGAGTTTATTCCATTATTTGTTTGCAATAGAAAAAAATACCTACAGTATGACATCAATAAAATACATTCTGAACACATGCGAAAATACGGATTCACATCTAAGACTGTTAATAGAATTTTCAAATTCGAGATGACAGTTATCCCCGGGTGAGAGACCAGGCAAAGAAAGGGGTGATGCGAGGACATGCTGGGAGCTTGGCCCACCATTTGTGTCCTTTTTGCTTCTTAAAGAAATAAGAAGAAAGTATGACAAAATATTGGAAAAATGACAAATATGACAAAACTCAACAGAGCTGGGTGGTAAACGTGCTGCTTGCCATGAAGTTTTCTGTATATTTGAAACCCTTCATATTTTAAGAAAACCATTCAAAAATATGCCTCTTTTTTAATTTGATTTTTAAAGAAATTCTAATTGAATTAAAATTTTAAATTTTTATCTTTTAATCTTAATTGGATTTAATTTTAATCTTTTTTTTTTTCTAGCTGTCACTCTAGTGCCACAGCAGCTAAGCCCATGGATACAGGGGTTGTTAAACATTACTCAGTTGAACAGAATGGGCATAAAACAGATCTAGATTCACTCACAACGCTGTAAAGATGTTATTCCAACCTGGAAATGCCCTACACTGTCAGTACAGTCAATTTCTTGCTAATTCAGAAAAGTATGCGTCTTAACTTGGTGACTCTTCCTCAAGCAGAAGCTCTCTCAGAACCTCCCACACTAGCCCCACCGTTGCCACGGCACCTGTACACGGACTACGCCCCGCCCCTCTTCTCACACTTCAGGCTGCACACCGCCTGGGCCTCTGTCAATGAAGAGAAAAAGATGAACTGATTGTTCTCCAGGCTTCTGCCCAGCAGCGGATAATATGCAATGTCTTCTCATTTCTTTTCGAAATGGGCTACCTCCCGCTGACCACTAGGTGGGACATCAGCTTGCCAGTTATTGAATAAAAACATGCATAGAGAATTCTTGAGGCAGCGTGTGTTGCTGCACAGAGGGGTATGCTCAGCGAGCTGTCAGAGGAACAGCTGAGTGGGGTGCTTCCCAAGTTTGGAAGCATCATCACTTTCAACCCCCGCTGATATCATTTATTTTGGAATATGGAGAGTAATACATTGCTAACTCGCACAAATTTAAACATATACTCAATTAACTGGAATTTTCTTTGGTCCATAATTGGTTTTTTTCTAGCTAACTGTGGTTGAAAGAAGAAAGAAGGAAAAAATGGGAAACAGCAGTTATCTGATATCCATTATGTGTCAGGAAGCAAATTACAGCTTTATCTCGTGTGACCCTCATGCCTGTCCTTCAAGGAGGAACATCATTTCTCAGTTTCAAAGGAGGACGCAAAGGCTCAGAGATGTCAGGCACCTCACCCAGCAGCCCACACAGGGGAGCAACCGAAAGGCTTGAGCCTATCCCTCTCTTCCAACAAGGCCTGCCCGCTTTCTGTCATGCTCCCTCTCCAGAAAGACTCTGGGGTGGAAGTCTGAGAGACAGAGAATGCAGAGAATGTATTTAGTGAACGTAAACACTCGCCGGCGCAGCTAGAAGAGGAAGACCTGATCAGACAACAGTCAGAGGGTCCGTCACCTCCAGGTTCTGCCCGAGCCAAGATCACAAAGTAAAATGAAAACTATTGTCGCTTATTCTCTCCACAGAATGAGTTTTTTAAAGAAGTGAAAGGTCTAGGGAACTATTCTTATATGTCAAGAGGCAAAACAGGGCCCTGATATGGTCTTTTGACTCCAGAACTGGGAACAGATTCTCACGAGCAGTGTGTGCATTTGTGTGTGTGTGTGTGTGTGTGTGTGTGAGAGAGAGAGAGAGAGTACTGGGTGGGGTGCGGAGGTAGGGGGTGGATTACGTGTGTGTGTGTGTGTGTGTGTGTGTGTGTGTGTGTGTGTGTGTGTGTGTACTGGGGGGGCGGGCAGAGGTAGGGGGTGGATTACGCCAGGGACGCCACAGCAAAGTACCACAGACCAGGAGGCTTCAAAGAGAAACGTACTTTCTCACAGTTCTGGAGGCCAGAAGTTTGAGACCAAGGTGTCAGCAGGGCTGGTTCCATCCTGAGGCCCCTCCCTTGGCTCACAGACGGCCGTCTTCTCCCTGTGACTTCCCACGGTCTCCCCCTGCACCTCTTGTATCTGAATCTCCTCTTCGGATAAGGACACCAGTCCTACTGGATTACAGCCTGTTCATATAATCTCATTTAAACTTAATGACCTCTTTAAAGGTCCTATCTCCAAATACAGTCGTGCCCTGAGGTACTGGGGGTCAGGAGGTCAATACACAAATCTAGGGGGAACACTATTCAGCCCAGAAAAGAGAAAATACAAGCTGTGAAGGAACTAGATGGGGGCTTGTGGGATTCTATGCAAACAGTCACAGGGGGTGACACACCCTTGTTTAGCCACCAAACTGGGATGGAACCATCCTCTCTAGAAATAGCCCAACTGACTGGCATCAGAGGTGAATAATCAGCAAATTCTTTTTTTTTTCTTTTTTGATCATTTGAAAATAACTATGATGAGGATTCTGGGAAGATTATGAGGCATATTTTAATCTCTCCCAAGTTCCCCCATCAAAACAGACCAAGCAGAGAGTGTATCAGAATCAAAGACCTTGAACTTCTACAACGAAGTAAGTGACAAGGTATCCCAAGGTATCACAGAAGGAGCTTGTGGGGTAAATCACCAACAGCCACGAGACGCGTGTGGCTGAGGATCCGTGCAGGAGGAAAGAGAGGAATTCCAACAGGGCAGAAAACAGGAAAACCACAGCATTGCTCACCTGTATTCCCTGAAAGCACAGAGGTCCAATTTGAGAATGGTAGCATCCAATTCACAGGGGTGTACAAGGGGACCATGGGACACCATTCTGACCATGAAGGAGCAGTCGAGAAGCCCTCAAAAACACTACACAGAACCTACCTGTCAAGGCAAACTTCACAATGAGGTGATCAGGAAGAAAT
Organism: Camelus bactrianus; assembly: GCF_048773025.1. Lineage (NCBI taxonomy): Eukaryota > Metazoa > Chordata > Mammalia > Artiodactyla > Camelidae > Camelus > Camelus bactrianus. The sequence continues at coordinate 6,907,846 of NC_133539.1, forward strand.
GGTGCAGAGAACAGAGGTGGTACAGGAAAAAAAGAAGGGGAAGGGGTCAGAATGTCAGAGCTCAGAAAATGCGATTTTTTTTTAATCACTTTGCAGAAGCAGGAGCGGGAGCGCCACAGCCAGGAAGCTAGAAAACCTATCTTGGTGTATCCCTCACTCCTACAAATACAGAAAAACTCACTTCACTTAAAAACAAAAACCAAAATGCAAAAGAAAATGATCATGGCCAATTCTAAAATAAAGTTAATACAAGAAGAAAGAGGAAAAGATCATAATACTATCCTTACAGACAATGAGAGCAAAACAATGCTCAGCTGCACAGTGCAGGTGAAAATGTAACATAATATTTGAAATGAGGTGAAAGGAATTAAGAAAATGATAGATAGTATTAAGGTGTAACTTAAATCAAAATCAGAAACATTCAGAAATATAAGCTTTGAAAGGACAGGTGACAGAACACAGAACAGGGTTCAATGTATGAGGAAAAATTATCAGAAAAACTAAACTAGAAGAGACATTAAAGGCAATAAACACGACAAGTAATGGCTTAAAAGAAATAAAGTATAAACAAAATCAACATAGTGCAAAATCAAAACCAAATGAAGAGGTTCCATTTCTGTATAAGATGTAAAAGATCACAAAAGACCACCCCTACAGCGTAGCAGTGAGGAAGCACTGGATAAGCTTAAAATTGTATTTTTCTGTATAGCCATTGAAGAACTGTAGATTCAAAGAAGTCCAAACAGACTGAAATCCAGAGAAAGAAGAGTCCTTCTTCACTGAGCACAAATCAATGGCCTCTTCCATTACGGGGGGGTAAGTTGTCAAGTACAGGCGCCTGGATGGGCAGGAACACAAGTCTGCTACAGGCAGAGAAAAGCTGGGGGAACAAGGAGAAACTGAGTATTTAGCAGCTGATGTGTAGACTTGAATCTGGTGGAGTCCCAAACGCAGAGTCAGACATCACTTTCTACCAACTCTCTCCCACAGAAATTTACTGAGCAAATGGCGGCCAGGAGGATGACACAGGAAACCAAAGAGAAATTGTGTGGGATCATGATGCTCAGATCTCACAGTCCTGCTGGAAGGACGGCGACCCCACACTCAAGATCTTTAAAACCAGAGGTGAATTAAATTAACTAGAGTGGCAACCGCAGTCCTAATTCACCTCAACTAATGGAAAGACCAGATCCTAGTCCAAGATGCCTGACTCACCAAAGAGCAAGCACTTCCTGGGAAAAAATTACTTCTGTCAGTTTTCACTGCTTTGTTGTATTCAAACTGTAGCATTTAATTGGAAAAAAACAAAAAAAAACTAAACTAAACTAAACTAAAAGACTTGTGAATAAGCCAGAAATTAGGACCCATAAATAGGAGAAAAAGTAGTTAATAGAAACAGACCCAGGGATGACCCAGAGCTGACCATGAGCAAATAAAGATTTTAAATGTATTTTTATATGTTAACATTTTTAGAGTGCAATATGGGCAAAACTGGTGAAAATATAAGGAATTTCAGCAGAGAAATGAAATGAGAAACTAGTTGGGTGCAGAAATGATTTCCAGGAATACTCCTCCTGCCCACTGTTCAATTTACCTGGTGTGGTAACATGAATACCATAATATATTTGCCGTGAGAATCTCATTTCTTTAATCTCATAGGACAAAAAATTGCCTTCATAAGACCTAACGTTGTTAACTACTGTGATATGTTGCAATAGTTAATCCGTTTTCTTTTCAGGTTCAGTGATTGAGTATTTTAAGCACATATTATCAACTGGATTTTTCTTTGAAGAGCCTAATTATACAGAGACCTATTATAAATTCATTCAAGCCTTCTAACTTGCATATAATAATACTATAAGGACTCTAATACATGTTTTTGAAGATTCAAGAGAGAAACCGAAACACAACAGGAATGAAAAAAAAATTATTCAAAAAAGTTGATAAAACCTGAATAGGCCAGTTTAGCTGCAATTTGAAAACATGTTTTGGAATGTTTCAATAAAATAAGTGAGAAATTACAGACTCGTATGAACATTTATAAAAAGTGCCTTTTTTGACACTAAAATTTGTTTAAGCACTGAGAGAAGATGCACAGAAAAATTAATAGAATATTTAAAAGGCAACAAACATGAGAAATGAACAACGGAAATCTATGCACTATTGAAAAGAGAATTTTAATGACAAAAACGTTTAGATGATTCTAACAACAGTAAATCATCAAGCCAAGGAAATAAATTTCTAATAGAAATAATGGTTTCTTGAATGATTTGGTAACCAATTAATAATGAGAAGTGAATCACAGGATCACACTGAAATAAGATTTCGATTTTTTGCTTATGTGACACTGAGGAAGATCATGTGAAACTCCTAACATGCCTCTACAACAAGGACATTGACAACCGTCAGGTTAAAGAGGGGTGTCAGTTCAGACTGTTTAAGAGTAGTCAATTACAAGCAAATTTGAAGTGCCTTGCGATCTTAAAGCTCATATGTGGAAGAAATTCAGCAGAGATGGCCCCAATCTTAAGAACAACCCTAAAACTTTACATGACATTACCAATAACGTGTTGTTAGGTTATAATTAATTGAGTAATTAGTTGATTAGTTAATCTTTGCCGAACTGTCAATAATAAATAAGTATTGATCACTTATGCCAGAGGAAAGACTGAATTACCAATCTATTCTCTCTTTTAAAATATATTTAAAAATTGTTGTCATATGAAGGGGAAAGCAAAAATATGCAGCTAAAAAAATACAGAGGGGATAAGAGGATGTTCTGGCAGTTAATTAATAAAATAATATGTTACTTTTCTGGACTTTTTAATGTGGGTGTTATTAAATTTATAACTGATGGTGATTTTTCTCTCCTAAATATTCACGGTCATATCTAACTCCATATTCATTATTTAATGTTATTTGTTATTAAAATGACTCCCCCAATAATACAAGCTTCAAGCCTCAGAAAACCTAGCTCTACCTGCACAGAGTGGCCAGTCTCCCTGGGCATCGGCCACGTTCCCTGTGACAGTGGGGGTTAGGGGATGCAAGGATATACCCTTCAGGTCTTTTTAAATAAGTTAACAATATCTCATTTTTGTTTGACGGTTTTGTTTCTATGATTTGTCTTTTCCCCCTTAGGGAAGAGTCGTCAGTCATGTTAATGAGAGTGACAGCATCCCTGGGTGGGAAGCATCCTGGGGACCATTTCACCCCCCTAGAAGCAAAAGGTAATAGTTGTTCCACCACCAAGCAGAAGGGCTCTGTGGAAAGACAGAACCAAAATCACATGCTCCCTAAAAGAAAAAAGGCAGGCTGACCAGAGATGGGGTGATAGCACCCCAGGAGAGGTTCCTACTCTTGGGGCTTCCTGGGCAGGTGGCAAGACCCAGAAGTGTGGGAAGCTGATGCTCTGTGAAGGGAAATTTGGCACTGTGAGACAGACCGGGAGAATCTAGTAGATGAGTTCTCCCTGTCTCCCTCCGGAAGGATGGTTCTGAGAAGCCACACATCCACATAGCCTGCCTGGAGGCAGTCCACAGGACCCACCCACCAGCCTTTCTGGTGGAGCTGGGACAGGTGAGGACACACCCTCTTGTTGGCTCTCCTTCCTTCTCTGCTCAACCAGTTATTCCTCCTTCTGGCTTCTCAGGGATTTTCACACACACACACACATATACCCCCAACAAAGGGTTAGCTCATTATATCTGTTCTTTAATTTCAAAAAGGTGTATCAGGAAAACCGACCTGGAAGTCTAGATCCAAAGTTTAGTCAAATCTCCAATCACTTATTCATGGAAAGCATGATGATTCTATCATCGGAAATCAGGCCCTTCCTGTCCTCAAGGCTCAGCTGAAAATGGAAAGCAAAATGCCCAGATGTGATGAAGGCCTGGAATAAAGGCCAGAGTTACCCAGAGAGGCCAGCACCGGGGAGCATCAGATAGCATGTGGGTGAGGTGAATTAAAGATGGAATCCAGGGAATGCTGTGCAAAGAGCTTTGCAAACCCGGATGTGATAGAAAAGTGAGTTCCCATCAAATGTTGAAGTTAGGCCTGGCTACAAATGACAGAAAATTGTCAAAAGCAACTTTTTCAGTACTCTGGAAATTAACCAAAGGCTGGCAACAATTTGAGGAGATTTATTCAAGAAAAATGACTGACTCTTGGTAAGAAATGTGAGCTTTGTAGCATTTTAACTCGCCCTAGGCCCATCTTCCTCTTTCCAGCTGGAGTAGTCAGGGCGTGTTCCCACCCAAAAAAGCCCCATTCCCAGACTTGGTCATTATTGTCCTGTTGGCAAGTTTCCTCAAAATCCCAGTGGCCACACATGACGAAGGAAACAGACGTGATAAATTTGGTTCAGAAAAGTTCGTAAACAAACAGCAGCTGTTGCCAACAGAGCCTGGGAGATGTGATTTCAAGAGTTTCCACAGCATATGGTTTAATACGTCCGGTTTTCAACAGAAAAGGTATTAGACCCATAAAGACACAGGAAATATGGCCCACATGAAAAAGAGCAGTCAGAAACTGCCCCTGAGGAAGCCCAGATGTAGCACTTACTAAATAAAGACCTTAAATCAGCTGTTATAAATAGATTCAAAGAACTAAAGGAAGCCATGTCTGAGAACCAAAGGCAAGCGTGAAAAAGAGGTCATACCAAATAGATAATATCAAGAAAGAGATAAGAATTATTTTCTTTAAATAAACAAAGTACAGTAACTGCAAAGAAAAATTTATGGGCAGGGCTCCCCAGTAGATTTGAAGACAGGTCAGTTGAGATTATGCAGGCTGAGGAAGAGAAAATGTCTTAGTTAGCTCAAGCTGCTGTAACATATACCAAAGACAGGGTGGCTCAAAGAACAGACATTCATCTCTAGCAGTTCTGGAGGCTGAAAGTCTAAGATCAGAGTGCCAGAATGGTCAAGTTCTTGGTGTGGGCTCTCTTCCTGGTCCACACAGGGCAGAGAGAGAGAGAGCTCTAGTCTCTTCATCCCTTATTAGGGTACCAATCCCATCATAAGGCTCCACCTCCATGACCTCATCCAAGCCTAATCACCTCCAAATTTCACCACATTAGGGATTACGGCTTCAACACATGAATTTGGAGGGGGAAGGGGACACGAAACTTTCAGTCCACCACAGGAAAAGAAAAAAAGAATTTTTTAAAAAATGGACAGGGTCTCAGGGAGCTGTGGGGCACCATCAAGTGTACCAACATGCAAATAATGGGCACCCTGGAAGGTGTTTTCTGCCACAGGACATTTGCACCTACTGCTCCTCCGCCTGAGTTGTCCTTCCCTTATCTAACAGCATGGCTCACTCACTTTCTTCTTCCAGGTCTCTGCTCAAATATCTATAGAGTCTATATGTCTACCTATCCCTCCATGGTGGTAAGTTCCAGGAAGGCTAAGAGTTTGCTGTTTCATTCCCTGTCACACTGCCAGCTGCTGGCCCAGTTCTGGCACTCTGCAGATGCTCAACAAATAGTTTTTGAATGAATCAATTCTATCAGCCATAAATATGTCTGTATGCTTTGATCCAGCAAACTCACTCCTGGGAATTTAAGCAGATAATTAAAGAGGAGAGAAAAGTTAGGTGAACGCAAACATCCATTGCCATAGAGTCATTTGTTGAATTTCATCTTACCCAGGGCACGGGGAAGGCTAATGATGAAAACTCAGTATATGGAGTTGGGTTTTTAGGAAAGGTTCCTCAGAAGAGAGGGTCTTGAGCAGAATCTTGAAGGAAGTAGCAGACCTGGTTTAGCAAAGAAAGACTCCAGCCGGAGACCCAGGGGGAGAAATGGATCTTGAAGAATAAAGCCTAAAGGTCAACAGTCAGCCATTGATTCAGGGGTCCCAGGGGAGTGGAGTTTGAGGACCAGAGAGAAGTGGGCAAGGGGGCCTGGAAGTCATAGAGCACACTTAAAATTCAGCATAATTGAGCTCTTCTCTCAATAAACACTGGAGAACACCAAGATATTATTCATGTAAAGTTTGCATCTTACAAAGACTGTTTGAAAATACCTGCAAATGTGTGAAGTGTGTGAGATTGCTCTTCCAGCTCAGGAAAGTCATTCTGCAGTTCCTGGCAGATTTGTCAAACATCCTCCCACCTGGGTTTCTAATCCAGAACCAGCGCGGATCAGCGAGGGCGGGCCCTCCTCTGGAGAACACCTCCACACCTGGTGAAGATCTGTATCAGACCATTTGGGGGTTGTCAGCGTGTTTGCAACTCTGTCAGAGAAGCTTTGAGAGTAATTGCAACAGAAAGAATGAGAAGCCATTCCTCTGGGTGAAAAAAGTCCTTAGAAAAATTCTTCAGGCAAAAACATTTAAGAACACAGTAAGAAAGACAAAATGTTCAGCACGTGGGCCTCCAAGGACATTCAGGGGGCTCTGTCCTAACTGATGAGAAAATTATTCAGGCCCACGTACATCTGAGCAGTCCTACCGACAAACAAGCCCCATTCATCTGGGCATCCGTGTGGAAGCAGGCACAGTGTTGGTCTCAGGCTGGTGTAGTGTCCGTATTCAGCTTGCCTAGAGACATAAAGTATACAGGTCCCACGTCCCTTATCTGAAACTCTTGGGATGTTTTGTGATTCAGAATGTTCTGGATCAAAAAGAGAATATGACATGCAGAAGTTACACTTCATGGCAGTGCCAGTGACATCACGTGGTACCGGTGATCAAGCACGCTGGCCTCTCTGTACAAAACAAAAACATTCGCAACAAGTGGAATAAAGACTACACAGAGCGCCAACTCAGGTCCAGGTTTTGCTGCCAAATGAGTTTGCCACCAAGCTATAGAACACTTTCTGTTTTCAGAGCCTCTGGATGCTAGGATTGTGGGTAAGGGAGGGTGGATTGTGGAGACAAGCTCCTTTTCCAGAAAGCCTTGAAACTGCTAAAAGGAGTGAAGGCACGTAAGGCAGCAGACAGAGCTGGGCTCAAGGACTTCAAACGCTCAGACGCCGCACCCAGACCACACACAACATTCACTCGCGACACGCGTGACCGACGGAAGGAAAGGCAATTCCGTAACTCGTGATCACCGAGTCTTCCAGAAGTGAGGCTCACCGGGAGCACCTGCGGTTTGCCGGGAACCCAAACTGGAGGGAACAGGGTGGAGAGGCTGCTGGAGAGATGGGATTTGGCGAGAGGATGAGGATCTGCTCGGGAAAGAGGCAGACAGGAGAGCAACAGCGGGGCGTCGGCTCCGGCAGAGGAATGGGGTGGGCCCGGAAGTCAGTTTTTGTGCTGTTTTGCTTTAGGATTTGTCATTTCAGTGCTTCCTCGTCTCCTCACAAAACCGTCAGCAAACTCCACATCTCGTCAACACACTGCCGAGCTGGATTTAACTCCATGACGCATGGAACTGACAAGACTTGCTTCAAGGTGAGCATGAGCCAAGAACAGAGCTGTCCCTGGGATCCAGCCACCCCGCACTCCAGGACACACTTGCCCACCACCTGCATCCGAGGTCAGCTACCACAGTCTTCAGCTCAGCGGGACACCCACAGCAGGAGACCCTTCCTGCAGGAAGGCTTTGAAGTGATGCTTTGGAACAGGAAGCTGTGGTATTGTTTTCCAACATAAGGATGTCTGAACGAGTTTACTGACAAGTACATGAAGGAAGTGAGGCCACTAGGTTTAAGTAACGCTGATACCAGCAGCTGATGTATCTGGCACAGTCTGAGCTCCTTACAAAGATTAACTCATTGGAAAGGAGGTGGGAAGGGATAAATTGGGAGTTCAAGATTTGCAAATATTAACTGGTATACATAAAATAAACAACAGGTTTCTTCCGTATAGCACAGGGAACTATATTCAATATCTTGTACCTATAATGAAAAAGAATATGAAAACGAATATATGTATGTATATGTATGACTGAAACATTGTGCTGTACACCAGAAATTGACACAACATTGTAAACTGATTACACTTCAATTTAAAAAAAAGATTAACTCATTGATCCTCAGGACAATCTCATTAGGCAGGCACCATTATACTTCTACTTTACAGATGAGGAAACTGAGGCATAGAGAGGTTTAATGACTTGGGTGAGGGTGGGTGCTGGGATTTACACCCTGGCGTCCATGTTGTTAATAATATACTAAACTCTAAGAAGAGAGGAACCGTAGAATAGAATTATTTTCTGTGAAGGCAGGACGGGGGAGAAAACACTCAGCTGTAAGTCCTTTCTAGATGTCTGCTTCTTGGATGTTGAGAAACATATGGGTGCACCCTGGATAATGACATTAAAGGAATGACCTTCTGTGGATTTCTTTAGGGTGCTGGCCAGGCCCTCAAAGTCAATATTCACTTATGTTTAATCTGTGGAAAGTGACTGCAACACTCTCTCCCCAGCATGGCATCTGGGAGACACCAGTGCACTTACTGCTGGTGTCATGTGTGCTGGCTGCCCACACGTGTGAGCGACTGCTATCCCATCACTTCAGTGTAACCCAGCAAAGCAGAGCATCCCTCCGTGTCTGAAGATCGGGGGGCTTTCAGGGCTGACCCAGAATCCAGCACCCCACCAGCATGGTGGGGGCCTCCCACCTTCACAGCAGGTACAGGTCTGCTCTACTGCATTCATCTAAACCCTGACCTTGGGGAAGAGGATCAGGACACCTCCATGCTGTCCCAACTGTCACCCCACCAATCATGGCCTAGTGGACCCTGTGGTTCCGATGTCCTTGCTCTAGAAATGCTTTTCACAACTCTGCCTAGTACTTCTCCACAAATTAAGTCTTAGATTTTTATCACTACAAACGCCAAATGTGTGGGAACCACTATGAAGCCACTCCTCCAGGTCACGGTGTTGCCAAAGCCAAAGTTTCTCACTGTAAATGAAATTTTCCTTGGGTTTTCTTCTCAACAATAATCAGTTTGATCCCATATAGATTCCTTCCAACGCAGGCTACCATCTCTAGCTCCTTGGCACTAAACCAAGGAGAGCCTGAGGGCTGAAAATATTGGCCAGAGAGCTCTCACAGAAGAGCTGTTAAAGGTTTGGAACTTTTGAACTCTGGTTTTATTTGGTTATCAGCTTTACTCAAAAGGAAAATAAAATGCCATTTTTATCGTGAAATACATTTTTATGATGCAAATGGCTTGATGGTTTCCCTCCTACGTTGGATTTTTAAACTCAAAGCCTAATTCTCTTTACATTACTACATGTGTTCCTACTTAACTTTCGTGTCATCACAGTGACTACCATTGAACACTGTGGTTTGCCTGTGCCCTTAAGTTCCATAGTGACCAGGTGGCTTTGTGCACATGATCTGAACTCTGCCCCTCCGCTGTACAGTGAAAACGATCAGACTCCTCAGTCCTAAAGAACATTTTAATTAAAATGCTAAAGGCGTGATCTACAGCAGGAGGTCTGACTCAAGCTATAAGGAATCACTGCCACTGAATGAATGAACAGTCACCTTCAGGAGAATGGGCAAAGTTTTTGTATTCCCAGAGATTTTGACAAAATGAGTATTCAGTCATTGCAGCTCCTAATGTCACTTAGGAGAGAGATACAACATGTGGAATTACCAAATAACAATTCAGAACAGGATACTGATAAGCTGCAATGTAGGCCCTTCAGGTTATGCTTGGGGAACGCATTCCAAGACCTCCGTGGATGCCTGAAACCGAGGATAGCGCCTACATATAACCTATGTTTTTCCCTAAACATACACGCCTATGGTAAAGTTTCCTTTATAAATTAGGCACGGTAAGAGAATAATGTCACCACTACTCCTGTGCTCTGGGGCCATTTACTGAGAGGGCCACTAAGTGACTAACAGGTGGGACATGCCCAGTAAAATGATGATTCACACCCTGGGAGGGATGGAGCAAGGCAGCACGAGCTTCATCATGCTACTCAGAACAGAGCACAGTTTAAAACCTATGCATTGTTTATTTCTGGAATTTTCCACTTAATATTTTTGAGCCACAGTCGACCTTGGTTAACTGAACCCACAGAAAGCGAAACTGCAGATAAGGGGGAACTACTAAAGTAAATTAAAATGGAGTGAGAAATGGGGGTGGGAGAGGGGGAGCTGGAGGAAGGTGGACAAAAGTGGAAAACAAAGAATGTTGCCCACCGTACAGTTCTACAAGGACTGAGTCATGAGCCACTGCCATGCAGGACACCCTGAAAGGAATTCAGGGCAAAGATCAGGAATGAGGCATCCTGTGCTCCGGGAAAACAGGCAAAGCAGCCCCTTAGTTAGAAATATTTCAGATGAAACTTTTTATGAACCCAGCTTCTTGCTTCTTCCCATACTTAGAAAAGCACTAAAATCATTAACTGGTATGTTCCTCATGACTAGCAGGAACCTTCTACTGACATGTATGTTTGATTGCATGTACCCCTTTGCCAAAATCACACGTAAACTGACTTCTCCTCCCACCTCTCTGAGCTATCTGAGAGGATGTCTCCCAGGCTATAGTCCTCAGTAAGTCCCCTGAAACTGAAACTCACAGCTCTCACCTTGTGCATTTTTGGTTTTCAAGTCAACAAAAGGTACGAATTTCCAGTTATAAGATAAATAAATACTAGGGATGTAATGAACAATGTGATGACTATAGTTAACACGGATATATGGTATATTTGAAAGTTGTTAAGAGGGCAAATCCTAAGTGTTCCCATCACAGAGAGGAATTTTTTTCTTTTCTTTTTATTGTATCTATAGGAGATGACGGTGTTAACCTGTTGTGGTTATCATTTCAAAATATATGTAAATCAAACCATTATGCTGTACACCGTAAAATTATAAAGAATGTATGTCAATTATTTCTCAAGAAAATTAGAAAAAATAATTAAAAGGATTTTTCAAATGATGTGAAAATTATAAGCAGAAGGTACCAACGGAGAAGACTGAAGAAGTTGTGGAGAGATGGGTCATAAATGTGGTGCTAGGTAAGTATGAGCATGGTGGGCTCGGGGAAAGAGAGGAGAGAGATGGGACCAGGTAGGGTCTACATTGGAAGGCAACGAGACATAGGTTGGCTTGGGAGGCTAAGGATGAAATGTAGAGGACCGAGGAAGGTTTGGTTTGGTTTTGTTTTTCATGGAAAGAAACCCTTTGCAACTCTTCCACAAAGTAGAACAGAATAGATGTTCTTCCTCCTGATCTTTGTCTTGATATTGTTATCAAAAGTAATTTGATGTCCTTCTCCCGCTGGCCCCTGTGTCCAGCTTGTACACCTACACTATTATCAAAAGAAGCAATTCTCCAACCTTTTGTGTATGTGGACCCCTTGGGACCCTGTTACAGGGCAGGCTCTGATCCGGCAGGTCTGGGGAAGGGCCTGGGATCCTGCATTTCCAACAAGCTCCCAGTGACGCTATCTGAGGAGCAGACTTGGAGTAGCAAGATCTACGGTCTAATTCTCGATTAGGGGAAGTGATATTGCAGAACCTCCCCCGCCCAGGGAGCTTCCTCATGCTTGCCTGCACCATCTGCACCAATCTACATGACTTGTGGACTTTCCACCCCAAATCTGCCTGCAGACTGATCCATGACAGAGATCAAAGATTATTAAAGACTAGGGTTTTGTTTTATATTCAACAAAGAAAACAGTCCAAGAATGCCTTCTGCCTTCTCTCAGCAAACTCAGAAATTACAACATTCCAAGTAGACTTGGGGGTGGTCTCCATTTGTCAGTCTTAACAGCTCAACCAAGGGAGTCCTGAGTATCTCCTAAGCACAAGCTTTGCCATCCTTCCCATTCTCTGGCGCTTCATCCAAATCCCACAGCCTTTTTCTTGTATATCAAAGGGGCTCCAGAGCAAGATCCTTGGAAGAGACACCAACAGAATGGTGACTGTGCTGAAAGCTCCCTAAGAGCCCACATCAACCCTTCTGACGCCAAGCGCTGGATGTTGTAGGCAGTCCCATGCCCAATTGGCCATGCATGTCTAATTAGACCCTTTCAGGTAGATTTTGCAGCAATAAAATTTACATATAGTTGAGGATATCCTACTCCCATGCTCCCCTCCACCCACAGAAACAAAACCTCTCTACCCAAGTAGAGACAAACTTGGACAAACTCTGCCCCTCATACAGCCAATTATCCGCAATCAGGTGCAAACCATCTCACAGAACCTTGTGTGTAGGTGCCAGGAAATCCCAGGTAAAGGGAGAGTTCTGGTCAACCAGGCAATAGACAAAAAGGCGAAGGCAATGATAGAAGGGTGTGGAAGAGAGAGGCAAGTAAGAGAAAGAGGGAAAGCATGAATCAATGAAGGAATACACCAGAAACGGTAGCTAGAGGTTTCACTTGGACATAGATTTTGAAACACAGTCATTAGTTCATCTTTCCCTTCTTTCAGGAGATGACTCTGCTTTCTATTTGTTATGAAGAAACTACAGTGGAAACGTGAGACCATTTGAGCAAGACTGGAGTGGCCTTGCAGACTGAGAAGCAGTGGAGTCAGCCAGAAGCTCCTGACCTTGACCATGGTCTCTGCCTTCCTTCCACCTTCCATGTCCTAAACCAAACAATAAATGCAGAGGCCTACAGAAATGGTTCTCTGATTTTACGGTGCTTCTGCAGCTTCTGGAAACAAATTAATTGCAGATTCCCAAACTCTGCCCCAGGGAGTCTGATTCACGAGGTCCTACTTCAACACAGGGATTCACCTTCTGATGTAGGTGGGGTATGGACCACATCTAGAGAAGGACGGAATTGCTGCCCAGTTTCCTTCCAGGGCTTACTCAACTGAACTGCACTTTGGGAAGAAACTCAACTCTACTCCAGTGTTCTGCGATCAATTTAACTGTGGTTTTTAACAACTGTATTCTGATAAACTGAGGTAGCCAGAATATAACTGCAGGGCCTTAAAGTCTTCCTATGAGGGTTGAAGCAAAAATAAATAAAACAAATCAACCCCAGAAGGGTAGGAATTTCTGAAGCTACAGCACAGTGCTTTACATTGCAAAGGCTCTAAACTAACTGTCTCTCTCTCCTCCTCTTCCATGACGCTCCCTTCTGGCCATATAGCCCTCAATTTTTTCACCTCTTCCCCTGAAAAAGGCCACCTGGACTCTGTCTCCTAGGTCAGGGACCCTCCCACAGCCCACTGCGAAACACAGTCGGGTTTCCTGTCTCCTGTTGCTCTTCTCTCACACTGGGGATCTGGAGTTCTATGGAATGAAGTATCCAGCGTGTTATCCTTAGATTGAGACCAGAAGCTCTCAAGTTAAGTTTATATTGTTTTCCCCAAAAAAGCCAGTGAAAACAGGGGTCCCACAGGGGTTGAGGACCCCTATTCATTTTGAGGAAACATGGTATTGATTAGAAAGTGGAGGGAACCACAAAGGACTTCAACTGTTTAAAATCAAAACAGGTAATACCTTAGAAGTTGATGAATGGGAAGAAAACTCAACAGTAGATTTCACAAGGTCTAATCAGTGCTACTCCTTGCTAAGAAGTAGGTGCAATTGGAGCAGAGCGATAACACTTTTCCTGTCAGGACACAGCCCAGTGGCTGGTGGGCTTGGCCAGGAGAATGATCCTCACAGCCCAGTTCATGTGGTCAGTTGTCAATGACCAGTCTACTGTGCAGTGGGCAGTGTGCCAGCTACCGTGAAGAACGAGAAATTGCACACACAACCTTTTAAGCCTTACCTCTTGAGTCTCAAGAGTCCTCCTGGGTAAAATGAAGGTGACATCTAACTCGTAGGGTCATTGTATTTGATAAATTAGTGCCGAACGGGGACCACTTGGCAGTGGAAGCCGTGGTATATTGCACTACAGTTGTGAAAGGGCTGTTCTCTCTCCCCTTCCAGAGTTCCTTATTTGCTGAGGGTCTCCTGAGTCGGTGTTTACACCACGCGTGGAGCTGCAGAGAGCTGGAGGAGGATGTGGAGGAGGGGGACTCGCTGTTCATTCAAGCAGAGCTTCTGGGAATCCTGGGCAGGCTCTGCTGTAAATTCCCTCAGAAGTCACATCCGTGACTTGCCAGACGCAAGCAGGAACGAGGGCCAGCAGCAGCCCGCCACCTTCTGCCAGGAAAGAGAGAAATAGTGCCTGCACCCAGGAGTCACAGAAGAGGTCTCACTGTAGAGTCCTCCCTGCCGATCCAACTTGGGGAACCCGGGACAGGCGGGGGAGGAGTGGGGCGTTCGAGGTCCGATCTGCGTCCCCCAGGGGGAACAAGAGTGAAAAGCAAGTTGGGGCCGGGCTCGGATACTGCGGGGAGGGGAAGATGACCTCTGCAAGGATTCTCCTGGGAGGGTGCCCTCAGGGCGGTGAGAGCCGGCTTCCCGCACCGCGACACAGGCGACAGCGGGGGTGTGACCCCGCGCGGAGGGCTTGCTTTCCTAGCGCACGCCTGGAGCCCTGGAGCATGCTCTGGAAAGCCCTGCCGGAGAGTTGCCCGGCAGGACGCCAAGCTCAGCACAGCTGAGGTGTCCGCCACCGGAGACCCAGCAGGACGGACCCATAATTGACTTGGTCTGCAGGACAGCCGAACTGCCCCACCCAAGTGAGCGCGCGGGCGCCACTTCTCCCGCGGCTCCCGGGAGGAATGACCTGGCCCTCAGGGCGTGGCCAGGGAGCGTCTGTCCAATCGGCGCCCCGAGAGCGCGATCACGTGTTCGGCAGCCCGGGCGTCTCTTCCGCCTCGTAGCTCCGCCCAACGTGGCGATCGGCCGCTGGCACCACCCCTGCGAGGGTCTTATCGCGAGAGCTGGTCTGACAGCTCGTCCTCTGTCCTGCGCCGGCTGGAGTCACGCCTCAGTACCGAGGCTGCGGTTCGCCGTGGCTCCCGCACAGAGTGCAGGGGGCTCCCCAGAGCAAGGGGCGAGGACGAGAGCGCCGGAGGGGCCTGCAGCCGGCTTGCCCGCTCCCCGCCGGGACAGCCGCGCCCTGCGGGCCTGCACACCGCCCTGGTGTCATCTTGTCGCCTCCAGGCCCTTGACCAGCACTTGCCAGGGCCTCAAGTGGTGGCTGGGTTAGCCGGCGTCAGTGGAGGCTTCCTGTGGTTTTCCTGCGTTTAAACGTCTTTGTCATCACTCTGCACTCCGCCCACTGAAACCCTTGAGGCATGGAAGAACATTCCAGCAGTAAATCCGGAGTCAACCTCATCTGAGAAGATGTGGTAATGAGAGCAGCTCGTGTCTGCGAATCCCACAAAGGCGCCAGTGTCTCCCCCATCTCTCCTATCCTTTAACGACCCTGCAGGGCAGGCTTTGCCTTCCCCACTTTAGAGATGAGAAAACAGGCCCAGACGGGTAGGAGGAACTTGCCCAAAGTTGCATAAAGCCAGACTCTACATCTCAGCTGCGTGGGATGTCCAATCGTAATACCGCTGCTGAGTGACCCAGCCTCAGGCCCGCACTTCGGCCCGGAGGTCTGAAGGGAAAGGCTTGGCTCAGTGCCCCCGTGCGCTTGTCAGGGAATGGGCTGCGTGCTTGATCCCCTGTCCCAGGTGTGCCCGCTGTGGAACCCAACCTCGGGTCCCCAGGAGAAGACAACCTGTCAGCAGGACCCACCAGAGCCCCTTACATGCCCGTGGCCTTGGCGCTGCCCCTGGACCCAGCCTTCCTGCCCCAGCACCTTGTTCACACTGGGCTTGGAGGAAGGAGGAGGCGGACTGTGGGCTCCAGCCGTCATGAGAATGCTCTGGCTATGAGGGGCCGCTTCTTGACCACAGAGCTGGCCAGGAGTGAAAAAACGGCCTCCCTCAGATACACTTCTCTGAGGGAAATCCTAAGGGATATTAAAATTGTCCCAACTTATATTCATTCATGTCAAATGAACATTTGTCTCAGGCCCAACACGATACCTTGGTAGAGCCAAACCAGTTGACTTCAGCCACCTACAGGGGAGCTAGAAGCCCCCTACCATTTAAAACACTGTGGAAATGCCCGAAATTCCACCGCTAGCAATTCTCTGAGATTAAGAATCATCCTTTTCAGATTCTTTAATATGTGAAATTCCTTAAACCCCTGATTTTCTGGTAGGAGAAGGGGTAAATTAAAGGGCTGAGTTCCTAGGAAGAGGGAAGAGAGGACACAGAAGAGGGAAGCCCTCTCCGTCCCCATGCCCAGGGACTCTGGAGAGAGTCTGAGAGAGGGGTCTTCCCACTTCTTGCAGACCACTCAGGAAATTTTAAGACCTGGTCTCTCTAACTCACTTAATACTCCTCGAGCCTTCAAGGGGTGCTTTTCTGCCCTTTGAGGGGTTCTGAGACCACATGAGCCTACTGACTGCTCACAGTCACATGTGACCACATTCCAGAGATATGAACAGGAATCTCAGGGCTCTCTACGGGCCAAACTGCCCTCCGAGCAGCCGGGTCATCAGAGAGTAAGATCTGGCCTTTCCCAGGATTCATCAGAACCACTTCTGTTTCCCATTCCAGGAAACAAAGCAAAGCCATAGTCAGAAAATAATGAGAAAGAACTATGAAATCAAAGGAAAAAGAAAACAAGTTGATAAATCGACAGTGTTGGCTCAAAAGTGGAGACTAAGAACCCCCAAGATGACATAAGCATTAAACATGATTATTAAAATGGGAAAAGTTATTCTGTTTGGACATGCTCTTGACTCCTGTCTCTTCATCTGCTCAGACTCCTGCTGATTTCAAAGCCGAGGTTGGGCACCGAGGAGGAGATTTACCGTTTATCATCGGAGGACAAAAATATGACCTTCCTTCCTTCCTTCCTTCCTCACTTTTCTAGAAATAAAAGGAAGATTCAGAAAGCAAGAGCATGTCTATAAATTTTGACAAATGATACCATCAAAATGAAGCAAATGGCCAAAGGGAACTAAATCCATCTTTGGTACCCCGACCACCATCAGCAAATGCTTGCTTGGGCAGTAACATTAGTTAGAATCTAATGTGATTCAATGAAGGGAAAACTGGTCACCAGAAACCTTGTTGGTCCCCCAGTAAAGACACCATCACTTCTAAGTACCTGGAGGGCCAAAGGCACCCAGAATTCTTGGGCCTTTTACATCTTGGTGTGGGCCACCCTTCCCTCCTCCTCCACAACCCCTCCCCGCATCATGGCACAGAGCAGGTGCTCACTGAAGGTCCCCTGAGCAAGCGTCAGCACACACAGCAGGGGCAGCAGGGAAGAGAGGCCCGACGCAGGAAGAGTGCGCCGCCATCCCGGGCCCCAACCCCACCGCCCCATGTTGGTTCTCCCCACCTTCTAGGGGTCTGACTCTGCCTGGTATTTCTGCCAGAGCTAAACAGTCACAGCAGGGGCCCAGGCACAGGTCATGAGGACAAAGGAAGCAGCAACTCTTTCTATTTGCACAGCACTCTACAGTCTGCAAAGCTCTTTCCCATAATTGCCTTTTAGAAGGTTATCATCACAACCTCTAGAGATCAGGACACGGAGGCGCAGTGTTAGGGGCTAAATTATGGCCCCCTGGACCCAGTGTAATCACAAGGATTCTTAAAAGATCCAAGAGGAAGGTAAGAGGGTCAGAGTGTGAGGTGAGACCCTGGAGGCAGAGGTCAGAGTGAAGTGACTGCTGGCTGTGAGGGTGGAGGACCGGGCCACGACCCAAGAACTGCAGACAGGCTCTAGAAGCTGGAAAAGACAAGAAAACAGATTCTCCCGGGACCCTCCAGAAGGAACACAGCCCCGCCAACACCTAGATGTCAGCCCGGTGAAACCCATTCGGATTTCCGATCCCCAGAACTTAAGGTAACAGATTTGTGTTGTTGCCGCTAAATTTGTGGTAATTTTTAAAGCACCCATGGGAAACGGACACAGGAGGTAATGCCCAAAAGCAAAGGCTAAAAGGGTGACATGGTTTTCTGGGGAGCACTTCTGTGGGAGGAGAGGACTGGAGGGAGGGAGAGTGCTCACCATCCTGTGCCTTTCAGTTCTGGATAGTTCTTCAACTCTGTGCATCTGTTTGATAAACATGTTTTAAATTCAGCAGGGGATCCCTCACATCCTAGTCACCTAAAGTGAGGAAGATGTGAGAAAACTGACCGTAGTGTATCCAGGGACGGAGCCCAAACAATTAAACAGTCAATGGGGGTTCCACGTGCACCTACTGTGTGCCCCACACAAACAAGGTGATACGAGGGATTTTAAAAGATGCCTGGGCCCCTGCATCCAGGAGTCCATCAGTCCCACTTGCCTCTCGCATTACCGGACCCAGAACTGGGCAGAGCTGCCCCGGGTAC
This sequence comes from Camelus bactrianus, assembly GCF_048773025.1. NCBI lineage: Eukaryota > Metazoa > Chordata > Mammalia > Artiodactyla > Camelidae > Camelus > Camelus bactrianus. The sequence goes on from NC_133539.1 coordinate 6,926,023, forward strand.
CATGGGCCCCAAGGCCGTGGGCACTGCGGAGTCAGCAAAGTCAGGATGGGTTGGTGATGTCAAAAGGAATTGTGGGGTCATGCGGGGTCAAGCGGGCCTTAAAGAATCAGAGACTTTTCATGAATGGCAGGTAGGAGGGGCCAAGAGCCTTGAAAGGGAGCTGAGAGCTGCATGTGGTTCACTGTGGAGCCCACCTGGGGGCTCCATTTGGATGGGAGTCACCCCAAAGATGAGAGGCACAGGAGTATACAGCCCACAACTGCAGATTTACGCACCTGTTGTATCCAACCAGGTTTGCCAGGCACTCTTACATAGCTCAGATTCATTAGGAGCATGAACTTGGAGAGTTCCTGCCCCAGTGAGCAGGTAACACTTAGAGGGGCGCGAAGGAGCCCATGGCTCTTCCTCTGGGCATCTTGTCTTCCATCGATTCATTCAACACTCTGTCAGCATCTGCCACAGGCCAGGACCACTCCAGGCCCCGAGAATCCTATGATGATCAGGACCACCTGAGAGCCTTCCCTGGGGGCGCAGGTTCCAGTGAGAGGATTGATGCTGAACAGGTGCATTTAGGAGGGCTTTGAGGAAGAGTAAATCAGGGTGAGGGATGAGAGAGTGTGCTGCTTCGGATGGAGAAATCAAGAAATGGCTAAGAAGCTGACATCTGGGAAGAGGGCGTGGCGTGGGGGCAGGACTGACCTTGATTTACCTGTCTGGGCATGACTGGTAAATCTCCAGCAGAACCTAATGAGTTTCCATGGTTCATCCTTTGCTTCTATCTGTAAGACTAACAACAGTCCCATTGCCACAGGAAACCATTCCAGATGTTTGCCCCCCAGTTGCAAAAGTTAAGGCTCAACCGCTCAGGGTACCAGCATTTATCAGCTGTTCACCACACTGAGCTGGGCGCCCTCCAAAGACAGACGCAGACATGTGGTGACCTTACAGATCAGCACGGGGGCGGTCGGGGCGCCCTGCACGTGCTGTCATCCCTCAGACCCTTCCCCAGGCCTCCGCGTTCTGTACATGGCCGTGGAGCCACGCACACATCTAGACACAGTCATCAGCAGGGTTTGGTGTCACTGTCTTGGGAAACAGTGCACGTCTCTGCGTCCCACTGAGGGCACGAGCCCTGTGGTTATCTTTTGGCTGGGCCTTAGCCTTATAAACACAGACACGTGCCTCCGCCACTCAAGCAGAAGGAATGCGGGCATGTGGCCTTGGAGGTCTGAAATGATCCTCTCCTGAAATGATCCAAGACTGCAGAGGTAAGACTGGGTTCAGGGTTCAGCTGCACACTTTGAGATTTTGCAGTAGTGGTTCCTAATCTTTGGTGTGCTTAAAAATCAATTAGGTGTGTGCTGAAAATGCTGATCCCTCGGCCCAGGGATCCAGAGATTCTGATTCAGACGTTCAGTCTGAAGAAGAAGCTGGAATTCTGGGATTCACAGCCCTCCAGGAGCTTCGGATGCTAGTGGTAAGTCACACGCTGAGAAACTGTTTTACAAAGGAAAGGTAGTGTTGGAGGCAAGTTTTTTTGAGATGCCACCACCTGGGGCAGCGCACAGTCAGGACGCAGAACAGCTTCCTTTTAAAACCAAAGTGCAAACCCCTGGGAAGTTCAAGCAGAGAAGCGGTGGAGAGGAGACGCTGGTAGACAGAGGTGCGTTTTCAACTCATCTCCAGGGCTCCCCGGCTCTTTCCTCCGAGAGTCATCTTCCCTTAGGACTGGTTTCCTTTTAACTCCGATTTCCATAATGCCCATCAAAATTCCAGCCCTAGATCAAAGTCTCTCTCCTCTTATCCCCTGAGGATAACCAAAATTAGCTGATATTTGCAAAAGAATATTAATAAAACTAAGACTGCAGAAAACTAACGGGAATCCTTATTGAAAATACAAATAGCAATGAGCATTCAAGTTTCCAAAATGTAGGTTTCTGGTGCTAAGATGACCATCCAGCAGCACTGAGTGGGTGTCTCCCATCTCCAACCCCAGTATCCTCACTTCCTGGACTCATGCTGGCCTCCTTCCCCCTTCATCTACCGGCCAACAAAACCATCACCGCCCCTGAGAACTGAGGCAGAAAATGAAACGATGGTTTCCTATCCTCTGCCTGGCACCATTCTGGGGCCACCCGGGGGACTCTGGTCCCTCTGGTCCCAAGCTCCAGGCTCTGGGCTCTGCAGGGATGCATTTGTACAAATCTCATTCATCACACACCCATCACTTTGTGGGTAAGCCGTAATAACCCACGCCCGGAGCGGCTCACACAAGTGTCCCCTGCACAGCCACTCTGGAACTGTGTGAGATGCAGCATACAGAACACTTGAAAATGAGCCCTTTGAATTTACATCCAATAAAAAATGTCCAGCTCTCCAGCCAAGAAGTTTAAGCCAAACTCCCCGCTTCACACCCTCTCCGCGGCCCCACGTCTCACACACCCTCCTGAATTCTTATCTTCATAGCTAGTCCTTAACCCATGGGAAGGACCACAGCCGCAATGCCCGTATCTTCAAAACAGAAAAAAGAAAAAAAGAAGAAAATGAGTGATGACAGGACAAGGTGCTGTTTGGATTTGTGAGTTAATTTGTGTGTGACGTCATACAATTCCATAGCATTAAGTAACATGCAGACTTTTAACAGATCACCTTTACTGAAAAGAATCAAATTTCACAGAATGAAGACTGTCCTGGAGAATCTGGGGTGTGTGGTTGCTGTAGTAATCGATGCCTTCTAGAACAAATCTGTGCTTGGCTAATTACAGCCTTCTATTTTTAAACTCATCTACATTCTTCTCCCCCAACCCCAACATTGCTCACACGACTCCGGCAGTAAAATACTGTTATCTGTACAGCCCGTGCCCATCTCAAAATAACTTGTTTCCAGTCAGCCTCCGCCTGCTGTGGGAGGCAAGAGGCCGTGTTCCCCAACCACCTGGAAGGCCAAACGGACACCTCTGAAAGAACCCCAAACACTTAACAAAATGGGAAGAAAACAGCAGCACAGACTTCCAGGGTTACCACTGCGTTGCAAGCACCCGCAGCCTGGGAGTCTGGGTGAGGCCGGCTGCGGGGTCAGGATACCACCGCCCGGAGCCAGGCCTGGGCCCCACACTGCCTCCTGGGAAGCTCTTTGGTCACCAGCCAGAGAGGTGATGGCAGAGCAGCGCTGGGGCCAACCCCACGGTCAGTCCAGCTCCTATGGGACCATCTCAGGTCATCCCCGGGGCCGTGTCAAGGCCCAGTGCTCAAAGCCTGGGAAAAGGCTGCCAGCAGCCATCCGCCCTCCGGAAGCCTGGCTGCCTGGGGGCGTGTTAACTCCATCTGCAGGCCTGACTTCCCACAGCAGGGCTGTGGGTGCCGTGGAAACAGATGAAGACCACCCAGTGACAGCAGGCAAGGGCTATCATTTGTCAGAACTTGCTGCAGCAAGAGGGGCATCTGCACCATCCCCGGCTGCCTTGGTTTGCTCTGGCTGTCGTAACAAGGCACCACGCGCTGCGGGCCTCAGACAGCAGAGAGGAATTCTCTCACAGCTTTGGAGGCTGGAGTCTGAGATCGGGGAATCAGAAGAGCCATGCTCCCCCTGGAAGGTGCTGGGGAGAATCTGTCCCAGGCCTCCCTCCTAGCTTCCAGTGGCTTATCGGTGACCTTTGGTGTTCCTTGACTTGTAAATGCATCCCTGGGTCTCTGTGCAGATCTGTGTCCAAATTTCTCCGTTTTATATGGACACCAGTCATATTGGATGAGGGGCCCACCCTACTAGCTACTACGTCTTAGCTAATTACATCCACAGTGATTCTATTTCCAAAGAAGGGCACATTCTGAGGTCCCGAGGATCAGGACTTCAACACAGGAATTCCTGGAGGACACAACTCAACGCATAAGGCTGGCCTCTGGCCGAGACTCAAAAGCAAGCGAAGCAGGAAGTGGGAAAGCCTTTTGGTGAACAAGAGGGGCTTCAGGTGGGCCTGCTCCGGGCTTGTGCACAGGGAGGCAGGAAGCAGCAAACTAGAAGCGGGCATCCTGTGTGGTTAGTTATGAGAGCACATACGCCTTTCTCTGGTTGGTCCTGAGCTGGAAGTCGGGCAGACGTTAGGGAAGTTGGCCGTCGCTGACTGAGTCCTGGCTGTTATGGGCCGGTTGCTGCAGCGGCTCTGTTTTTATGTATGTATGGTCTCTCCATTGTATGTTCAATCTCTCAGTGCAAATGACACCTCCTGATGTTCTCAGGGTGCTTCTGGGGCTGGAATTGGGGGCAGGTGGTCCAGAAGACCCAGCCCTGGAAGGACTCAGTGCCTCCAAGAGGAGGCCCAGGACGGGCAACCTCACAGGGCAGATCCACACAGACCCGTGGGTCCCCTTCTGCAACCGCCTCTGTTGACGCCCACCAGGCTGAGCACAGACGCGCAGTGGGAAAGTGTGGGTGCTTTGACTCTAGAGCCGCCGTCCTCTGGCTTTTTGGTCTAGCTCCCCTTGAAGGGCCCCAGAGAGCTTTTGCTGGGGAGAAAAGCTATCAATATTTACCACATTAGAACAAAGTGATTTTTAAAATATCTAATCCATTACATGTTCATGTAAGTAACATAATTTTATGAAAAATAACTATACTTTCCAGAAGAAAAAATTGCAAGTGTGGCATTATTTTAAATTTTTGCAGATCTCCTGAATGTCTAGCTGAATAGAAGCCAGCTGGCATCTCGTGCTTCTGCATTCAGTCTGTTGGGGTCGCACACATCATGTAGCCTCTGGAAAACCCACACCACACTCACGAGAGTGAACAGAAGCTAAAAGCATGGTAGAATTACTGGGGAAAATAGTTTTGACCTTGCAGACCCTCTGCAGTATCTCAGGGACCCCCGGGCATCCCCAGACCACCGCCAGAGACTCTTGCTTGTGGACCGAGGCTTGCGGACCCGCAGCGAGTCTGGGGCTTGCCGGGATGTGGGAGGGAGGGGATTAGTGACCACCCTGGTCAAACAGAAGCATCTCACAAGTTAGAAAAGGCCCCAAGCCTGAGTGAAAAGATAAGAAATTTAAGACTGGGGTCAAAGTCAAGTGCTTTCAGTATCTTCACCTCCCACCTGAAGAGGCAAAGGCAAAAAAAGTAGAAATGGGGGGCAAAAAATCCTTATTGCTTGTTCCGTCTTTCCTCCACTAGTTCCAAGGTTAACAATTGTTCCTTAGTGCCCGAGGGGTATTGGTTCCAGGACCCACCTCCCCATCCCAGGACACCAGAATCCCAAGATGCTCAAAAAGTTTCATGCAAAATGGCATGGTATTTGCATATAACCAGCACATATCCTCCCACATACTTTAAATCATCTCTGGATTACTTATAATACTGAATACAACGTAAATGCTGTGTTAATAGTTGTAAATACAGTGTAAATGCTATGTAAATAGTTGTTGGTATGTGGCAAATTCAAGTTTTGCTTTTTGGAACTTTCTGGAACTCTTATTTTCCAAATATTTTCTATCCGAGGTTGGTGAATCCATGGGTGCAGAACCCTCAGATGCGGAGGGCTGACCATACATGCCATTAGAAACTGATTGAACTGGTAGATGCTGGGGAGCATTAGCGTCTCCCCAGAACAGAGTCCTCATTAGACCCACCCCAGCCAGGGGAGCCCAGGCGGGGAGCAGAGGGCAGCCACGGAGTGATGGCGTGGGAGCTTCTTGCCTCTCCAGTCCTCTCCTCTCTCAGTTCCTCCCGCTCCTCTTTGTGTCTAACCACTCTGGGCTGCTTCTCCCTCCTCCTTCCCCCTGTGACGCAGGCGAAGCCTGAAGTACAGTTTACATAACATTTAAGATGGAAGAAGTAGCTGGCTGGCCACTTACTAGAGTAAATTAAGACTAATAGTGAAAAAGGTAGAAAAGAAAGACCAAAGATCAAAAGGTAAAAAGAAAACAAAAAATTTTTAATTAAAACTTTAAAAAACACACAATTGCTGGAATTCTAATCCCTACTTCATATTGTATCATCCAATGGAAGAGAGAGGGTCCTTCTTATTTGTGTGTGTGTGTGTGTGTGTGTGTGTATTTTTATTGAAGTACAGTGTACAATGTTGTGTCAATTTCTGGTGTACAGCATAATGCATGAACACACATATACTCGTTTTCATGTTCTTTTCACCCTAAGTTACTACAAGATATTGAATATAGTTCCCTGTGCTATACAGTATAAGCTTGTTGTTTATCTGTTTTATATGTATATTAGCTATCTGCAAATCTCGAACTCCCAATTTATCCCTCTCTAGGCAGAACAAGGAGAGACTGCCTCCCAGTCCACAAGCCCAGGAAGGTCTCTCTGCCTCTCCTGGGTTCTGACTCGTTTACGTGTCCTTCCTTGGACCGGTTATTGGTGGCCAGAGACGTGGGTTCCCTGACTGACGTAGGGAGCCTCCCCGGGAGCTGAGGCTGGGTTTCAGTCTCATCAAATCATGAGGCTAAGAATGCGGAGGGAAACAAAGTGGCTTATAAAAAAGAAAGACTAATTCATGAAACTAATTCATGTTCATGAAAGGAGGGGGCTTTAAAAAAAAAAAGAGTAATGCCCTTCTTTAAAATGGTTGATTCTATGTAATGTGAATTTTGCTTTATTTAAATAATAATAATACCCTTATTTTAAGTCATGTGCAATCTTTTAACTTTTTAAATCCTATTTAAAATTTATTTCAGCCCTGGATTTAATGAGGAAGAGCAATCAGGAACTTCTGGTTCTGTAAAATGTGATACATGATATATGTGTTAATTTTTAAAGGACAGTTAGTGAACCACGTGAAGTTTCCAGGGGTTGTACTCCAGACATAAAGAATAACAAATTAAATACCGACACAGCGGTAGAGAAGCAGGGATACTCAACTCAGTTCTCAAAATGCAGGCTCGTGTCTCCAGAAGTCACCTGCTTGCTGGAGCCCCACGGGCACAAGGACATCCATGATGAAGAACCTAGGGGAAAGTAACCAACACAAGGATGAAACTGGAAACGAGAAGAAGTATTGGTTGTCAGCCAGAATTTCCAAAATGGGGACCTGATTGAAATTAAGAGGTATTTATTTGGGGTCTGTTAGGACCGCAGCCCAGGAGACACAGATTCAAGAAGCACCCGAATTGTGTTGCACCTGACTTCAAATTGGAGCAAGTTTATAAAGGCAAAAACTGCAAGGCCATGGTTAGTTACATGAGTTGTTTAGCAAGAACTGTCATGGGAGCTGGCAAGAAGGAATGGTTACAAGGAGGAGCAACCTTGAGACCACAAGGTCGCAGCCGGCAGGTGCCATTTTAACAATGGCTGATGGTGCCCCTGAGTTTGGCACAGTTCACAGGGAATTCAAGTCCTCAGGGGTGCAGGGACATGTCTGAGATCAGATCCTCACGGCCACCTGACTCCTTTTTGTACGCCTGGACCATGATTACTCCAGTATGATCTCAATCTGTCATTGTGGTCACCTACTGCTGCAATAAGGTCGCACAACATACAACCCCAACACTCAGTATCTCGCTGACTTTCAGATGGTATAGCAGCTTGATCGTGCTTTGGTTGGTCCAGGCTGCGGTGTGGCTTCTGGTCTCTTCCCCATGTTCTTCTCATGATAAACAGCAGGGGCACAAGTGGCCAGGAGAAGCACACATTCAAGACCTTGGCTTGTTTCACACTGGCTAACATTCCACTGGCAAAGCCAGCCACCCTGGTCAGGGCCAGTATCAACGGTGATGGGGGAATTACTGCTCAACAATGACCCACATGAGCAATTTGGGGCAGAGAGAAGAGAGCAGCCATGATGAAATCTGGGGAGTAGCATCTTCCAGAAAACTTGAAAACCCTGGCGCTTTGATTCAAAGTCTGGTTTAGAAAAGATGCGTTTAAATAAGATCCTTATGAAAATAAAATTTATTTCTAACTCTGCATCTTGAAACATATATTCAATTTTATCAAATAGAAAGAATGTACTTTTTGTAAGAAAAACTTTAAATCAAGTCACCCAACCTCAGGACAAATAGGAGTGGAGGCTGTCTTCCCTCATGTTTCATTCACACCAGAGGGTTCCTGGGGGACAGGCGTGCCCCGGGCGCCATGCGTGGTTGGGGAGGGGGACAAGGAGGAAAAAGACAGCCCAACTAAATCATACAGAATCCAGGTAGGGAGGGGAGAAAAAGAAAGAAATGCTCATATAAATAAACTTGAGATGAAAAGTATAAATGTCACCTTTTCACACATGGATAAAACACTCTGGGCGTTAGCAGAGGGCAAGTCTTACTTCCAGCGTCTGAATAATGATGATACTGTGAGTCACCACGATTGCAGGAAATTCACAGGACTTTGAAACCAGAGAGGACAATCGGTCCAAGCTCTTTATTTTACAGAAAAGGAAACTGAGGCCCAGAGAGATGAAGTGACATCTCTAAAATCACACAGCAAAGTGGCCAGGACTCCAACGCCACCTTCTCCTCCCATGCTGGGCTCTCCCACTCCGTCTGCTGCAGCTCCGTTCCTGCCATCCCAAAGGCCACTTTCCTGGCAATGTTTCAATTCTATTCAATGAAAAATTACTCGACTAGGAGGGTGGCATTTACAAGGTGTGGGGAGAGGCATGAACACGGAGAACGTGGTTAAATAAATACCAAGCCGGTCAGAAAATAACAAAGGAACCATCAGCTGGAAATTTACGACCTGCAAGTATTTTCCTTGCTTTTTCTGCCACGTGTATTCATCTATACTCCCTGTTCTTTGATCGAAATAGCCAGAAACACGCAGGTCTTTTTTGGCCTGAGGAGCAGAGAGGTTTTCAGTGATCTAACATGTCTCTTGTTCTTGGAGCCCTTAAAGATGTGAGTTAGGGGGCCTTTCTTCCCGCCTTGGTTCCTTTAAATTATGCTCATAGCCCGGCAAAGACCTCCTAACTGCCTGGCCCATTAATCAGGCCAAGCCATCAATTTCTTGCCACATTGCCCTGTGGAGAATCCTTCTGGAAGGTTTTCACGCCGGAGTAGTTTGGGAAGCTCCCGCAAGACTGATGGCCTTGTCAAGCCAGGGTCCCCCTCCCCGCGCTCTAGGAAAACACGGGGCAGCCCCAGGGCGCACACCCAGAGCCCCCCACACCTGGTTGAGCCTCAGTCCCCCGCCTGTGGCTGTGTGATCTCAGACCAGCCACTTCACCCCTCTGGGCGTCTCGGCTGTAAAGCAGGGATCAGCCTGTTTATCTCCCGGGATTGCTCTGACGGTTGATGAGATAAAATGTGGCTATGATATTAAAATGTTAGGTGAGAACAGTAGTATCTCCTGGAGCACAGCACAGCCTCCCCACAAAGCCTCCTTACTCTTGGCTCCAGCTGCCCTGGAGGAGCCCCTCCTTTCTTGTCCACCCCCACAACCTCCCATCTTTGGAAATCAAAGTGCTTCTGGACCAGGAGCCCTTGCCCTGACCTGGCTGAAGAAACCGGCCTGGAATTACCCGTGGACCAAGCCTCCTTCATCTCATCTTTTCTCTCTGAAACACAGAACAGTCAAGACACACACCACGCAGAGGGCCGTGAAAACGGCAGACCCCGCACGAGAGGCCGCGGCCTGGCTTCCCAGGCCGTCCTCACAGCCAGAGGGCACTGTTTTGCCTTCTGTACACTTCTCCTCCCTTGTCTTTGGCAACAGCCCGGGGTTTCTCCTTCAGGGGCACTTCTCAGGGTGTCTCCTGTGGCCGCAGTGTATTTGCTCAGTTTGATTGTGAAATCATCATACCAGGTTATCACTCCAGGTGCAGAGTGTGTTTGAACAGAGACCCAAAATCTCATTTCCAGCCATAGCCCCTCATGGGTACCAACTACAAGAGCTGCCTGCTTCCGGGGACGGCAGTCACACCCACCAGGATGCGTAACTGGCGTGTACTTCAACTGCAGCTAGATGGCTGGGCAAAGCAGGGCCAGAATCGGCACGGGTCACGTCTATGACAGATCAGGGCTGACCGAGCGTGAAATCCGCGGGCGTTCAGAGGCCCCACCACTGGCTCCCACGCAGGGACGCTGCCGTCCCTGCGCTCTCTGGACACTTGTGGGGCTGGTTTGCAGCCGGAAGCTCTGAATCTCAGGAGGGTTCTTAGATGGGATCTGACCCCCAGCCCCCAAGTGGATGCAAAGCCATCCTGGAAAGAGAATCCTTAACCCTCACCTGAAGGTTAAGGTACTTAGGATTCCTAAACTTGCCTCAAAGAAACTTCAGTGTGTGTAGCAAAAAAAAAAAAAAAAAAAAAAAAAAAGTTTAGTTTACACAGATTTGTTTTACATTCGCTGTGTTAGATCATTCTACAGTAAATATAAGTAATGTGAAGGCTCCTTAACTTATCGGGGTCTGAAGTCAATGCTATGAATGGAATGTGGTTGGCTGCAGGCCTTTGACCTCCGGGAATCTTTCTCAGAAACTACTCACAGCCCTGTGTCTTTTCTCTAATTAACTCCTGCTTCCTCCCAGAGTCACCATATAATTCAGTGGTATCGCCTTTTGTAAACATTTCTGGTGCCTATTGCATCTCAAAGGCAGCGTTGCCAAGGACTGTGCATCAAGGATTTAACCTCTCATTTAAAAAAAAAAAAAGTGTTAGGTCTGCTCCTTTACCTTTTATTCTTTTTCCTTTTATTTTGTTAAGGCAAAATTCACATAAAGTGGAATGAACAGATCTTAAGTAGACCATTTGATGACTCTGACAAGTGGATAAGCCGGTCTGACTGTAGCCCCTGTAATCATACAGAACATCTCCATCATCACGGAAAGCTTACTCACGTCCTTCCTAATGAATCTCTCCACCGCAGAGAAAACCACTGTTGTGGTTTCTATCAGCATAGAGTAGTCTGCTATGTTCTAGAACATCCTGTGTAGAACCAAAGAGTGTGCATGCTTTTGTGTCTGGCTTGTTTCACTCAACATAATGCTTTTAAGACGCATACGGTTTCATGTCGCAGGAGTTTGCTCTTTTCCGTAGCTTTCTAACAGCCTTGTCACTGGTCACCAAAACCCTGAAGCTGTGGCTTAAGCTTCCCTTCGAAGGCGAACTGGCTGCAAGTCTGTGTTGAACCAACAGCAACGAGTCAATGAGTCCTCGGGAAGGATTCTGGTCCCCCCAACACCCTGAGCACAGGTGATGGGCTACAGGGTTGACAGGGGAGCTGGGTCAGAGCCGGAGGGAAAGACCTTTACAAGCACCTCTGCATTTACAGCCCTCCCGGGGCAACGCAGATGACAGACACACTTATAAGGACGGTCCCACTGCCTTGTCCCCTGACGTGGAGGAGCTTTGGCAACCTTGTTAACTGTTTGTTTCTCAGCTCCCCTCCCAGGTCCTCGGGATGACAGGACAGAACCTCGGGCTGCCTGTGACAACATCCTGCCCCACACACAGACCTCTAGACCCTACGTGTGAGCAGACTGTCCCCTCCCACGGCCCCTCCTCTGCTTCAGCTTCTCCCCGTTTTCCACCTCGACCCCCTAGTTCTAACTATTCTTGACAGGAATGATTCTTAGGCCACAGAGGTTGACACAAAAATCCTCCATTCTTGTATTTTCTCCAAAGACACCCAGAAATGCGTTGGGAGGGAGGGAAATGTACATCCTTGCCCATTTAACAGGTCACAGGTGGCGTCACAGAAACCCTGATTTACTATCGTATAGATGCTTTTCCCTTCTCTTCTCACGAAAGACTCTGAAGGCCTGGGCAGCGCTGGCTCAGTTTCCCCGCCAGCAGCTTCAGGACCCACCAGGGCAGTGCTGCCCGGCTCAGCGCACAGCTGTCGCCGAGGCTGCCCGGAGGCCGTCAGAGGGGCGGGGGAGGGGGCTGCTGCCGCTTGCCCAGTGGACTCAGACCTCTCAACACACAGCGCAGCGTGGAGGGAATTCGGCGTGGCTCGGAAACAGCGGCCTTTTAACAAGCACGTGCCCCGTCCGAGGCCCGGCACCACCGGGAGAAAGACGGCCGTCCAAAACAGCAGCTCCCTGAAGTGACAGGGCTTTGACTCAAGCTCCATCTGTCACCGAACAGCAAACTCTCACGCCGCTCCCTGTCTGCAACAAACAAAAGAAAGCCCCTTTACTCAGTGAGGTAACCCTGGAGGCAGTCTCCCCGAAGTCAGGAGTCAGATGCGGAGATCCACGTGTTTCCACCACTCCGATACCCACACTGGAATCATTAGCCAACATCATTAGATGAGAGAACAACAAAAAGATAAACACTGGACAGAAAATATAAAACATCTCTATTTGCAGATGATTTCATTGCAAACTAGAAAAATACAAGAGATTCCATGGACAAACTGCTAAAAAAAATGAGAGAATTTAGTAAGGATATAAAATTAACATTAAAATACCATAAAATAAATAGCTTTCATCAATTCATACAATAACTGATTAGAAGATATAATAGAAGAGAAAATCCCACTTACAGGACAAAGAAAAAAGGGAAAATATCTCAGAGTAAAATTTTTAAAAATTGGGCAAAACTTTCATAAGAAAAAACTTTAAAACACCCTTAACAGACACGAAAGCGGATTTAATAAATGGAAAGACATACCATGTTCTTGGATAAGGTAACTCAACAGCCAAGGAAAGCAATTCTCCCCAAGTCAATGCATAATTTACAGAATTTTCTTCTGAAATTAGATATATTTGCTCTGACATTCATATGAAGAAAATATGGCATTGTCTCTGCAGATTCTGTTTTTGTTTACAATATTAAAATGTGTATTAGCAAAAATGGGTCAATCTTCAAATGAAATGTGGCTTCCACAAATAAATAAATAAAAATTTAAAAATAAACAAACAAACAAACCAGCAAGAATCATCAGGAAAACTGTGAGAAGAGTGATAAACTGGGGGCACTCGCCTGCCAGATACTGAAACCTACCACAGAAGCTCTATAATGGAAACAGTGTGCCTGTGGCATATGGCTGGGCTTACAAACTAATGCCACACATCAGAAGGTACAAAAGACCCAGGTAATATGACAGTCACCATACAACAAAATGATATATATTAAATCTTTAACTAACAGGGAAAACATGGTCTTTTTAATAAAAGGTGTTGGAAAGTCCAGGTAACCATTAGGGGAAACACAAAATCGAATCGTTGCCCAACATACAATAGAATAAATTCCATATGGATCAAGGATTTAAATGTGAAAAATGAAACCATTAAAAATGTTAGCGTGGGGAAAACTTTACTATTGTCCAAAATATAGAGAGCAAATTGTTCTAGTTCTAAGGAGACTTAAGAAACTGAACAACTAAACACATCTGGATACTGACTGAGTCCTAGTTTGAACAAACCAGCAGTGAAATATATTTGGGGGGGGCAGAGGGGAAACTTGACTATGGACCTGGTATTTAATGACAGTAAGAAATTATTGTTCATTTTGTTTGGTGTGATGATTATATTATGGTTAAGCAGAAAATTGTCATTTTTTTTTACAGATGCAAATTACTGAATAATCTGGGGTGAAATGTCATATTTTCAGCAAAAAAGTGTTAAGTTGAAGCGATTTTGATGTAGTAGTGTAGGAACTCAAAAAGTCTGAATATTTCCAGTTTTGGAAGCTCATTGCCTTTTTGTCCTTATCACAGTTAGAAACTATAGTTTGAATTCTGTCATAAAAAACATTCTAGAGAATGCTCCAAATGGTACCCAGATCAAATGACTTAATACCCCAGTGAAGCTGGCCCAGTTCCCTAGGACTGTCGCCGTCCTGAAGGCCAGCCAAGGCAGCTGCCAGGGGTTTTTGCAAAAGGGAAAGAGAAAATAATTCCTCCCAAAGATGGCGAGGCCCCCAAGTCAGATCTGAGGACGGCAAACCAGTGGAATTGCCCAGAAGGATTCCTGGAGTGGGGTGTGCCCGGAGCACTCCCAGCCCCCTGCCCTGGGGATCCGGGCAGCCCGGGGAAAATGAATTCTGGGGCCCAGGGGCAGCTGCACCTCCTCAGCTCTGCAGGCGTGGCCTCCAGGTAAGCGATAAGGAGGGAGCGCTTTCGGGTCCTGCTGGAGAGCAGCCCAGGATGCCTGGAGACGGAGCCGTTCCAGCAGCAGGAAGGGCTGTGCCCGTCACTTCCCCACACATCCTGGGGACAGCTGGCTGCTGGCGTGGATGAGAGGAAGGGAGGGGGCGGAACCAGGGAGACTCTGTCTTGTCACCCCAGCCCTCTTTTATTCCAAGGATGCTACGGCATGGGAGAACTCGGTCGCACAAGAACAGGGTTGAAAGCTAGTCTGAGAGAGGAGAGACGATGCAGACTCACCTTTTCCAGGGCAAAGGTCACCACTCAGCTTGATTGGAAGCATCACAGATGGTCAGCCAGCTGGTCGCCTGCAGCCTTGGACTGTTCTAGAAAGACGGAGCCGTCGATGTCCGAGAGGTAGTTTTAGGCTCCAAGAAATTTCCTTTGACAATATCTTTACACTTGTCACCTCCCAACTCAAGGTTTACATATTTAACCTTTTTTTTCGATTTATGCATTTATTTTTAGAAGAAGTACTGGGGACTGAACCCAGGACCTTGTGCATGCTAAGCATGTGCTCTAGCACTTGAGCTATTCCCTCCCCCTCATATATTTAATCTTGAATAGGTTTTATTTTCATCTTATAAAACTCTGAAGCTACCCTTGTGACACTGGCCTATGTGGTGACATCAGGCCTCAGCTCCATGTCTGCTCAGTGGCAGAGCATCACATGGGACCCAGATAGGCACACTTCTCAAGCCCTAAATCTTGTTCACCAAAGATTGTTTGCAATTTAGGCTTATAAAACATATAAGCATTCATTAAATACTCAGAGACCCAAAGAAACCTGGTCTTTTAAAAAAAACTATCTTCAGGTTCAAAAATCAAAATTCTCTTGGTGCAATTCTTACTATTTTTCAGTTTTCCTTCCCTCGTTTTCTGGTCTTCAGTTGTGGTCAAATGCCTGTTCCAGCCCCCTTCAAGCCGCCTGCACCCTCACCTCTGCCCGCTGATAGTTGGCACTTCACCCTCATTCCAGCCCTGCACCCCTCGCCCCAGCCCTGCCCAACCCGGATGCTGGAGTTGCACACAGGACTGCATTCCATGGCCCCCAGCCCCAAGCTTCCTATCTGTGCAAACAAAACAAAAAGAATATTCCCCAGGGTGGTGTCCACTGTAAAACAAAGAATGCTGTCCACCCTCCAGTTCTACAAGGATTAAGTCATGAGCCACTGCAATCCCCGACCTGCTGTGCACTCTGAAAGGACCTCAGCACAAAAAACAGGAAGCAGCACTCTGTGCTTTGGAAAAACACACCCCTTAAATAGCTGGATGTACATGTCAGGGGGAATTTTAATGAACTCAGATCCTTGCATCTTCCCATACATAGAAAACATTAAAATCATTCACTGAGATATCTAATTTTTATGACCAGCACTAGTCTTTCATTGAGATGTGTGCTTGACTGCACATATTCCCCAGCCAAAAGTCACATATTCTTGGTTCTCCCCACTCCCTCAGCTCCTGAGAGGCTGTTTCCCGGGCTATAGTCCTCAGTAAGTTCCCCCAATAAAACTGAACTCATAACTTTTACATCGTATATTTTTCTTTCAGTTGCCATCATGAATGGAGGAGCTGCACCCTTGTGTTTCCCAAAAACCAGAGGGGTGGCAGTGGCTGGCTCCTCTCTCCAGCCCGAGAACATCAAGGGCAAGACTGAGACATGATGTCTCTTCGACATGATTCTGTGAGCAATTGCCTGCTCACGGGAGTCACTTCCAGCTCAACTAGCAAACAAACAAAAAAACTTCAAAAAGCTTTGGGAAGGAGACTTAACTGGTCTGGCCATATCCTCTTCCTTTCCAGAGAGCAAATTCTCTCATTCATTCTTTTTTTTTTTTTAAATTTTTTGGGGGGAGAGGAAATTAGGTTTATTTATTCATTTATTATTTTTTAATGGAGGTACTGGGGATTGAACCCAGAATCTCATGCATGCTAAGCACTGTATTCTACCACTGAGCTATACCCTCCCCACCCATTCACTCTTTTATTCCACATGCATCCCGCATCCTGTACCAACTTTACATTAAGGATGGGAGAGAAGAGGAAGGAGAAACAGCTACTGCCCTCCAGGAGGAGGGACAGACAGACACGGGTACCAGGTTGATGACCGGGGGCGCAAACAGGTGCTGTGGAACAGACAGGACCATCGGTCATGGAGGGAGTGGGTGCTGGCGAGGACAAGGAGAGCATCCCAGAAGTTCAGGCTGGAAGCAAAGGCTGATGCAGGCACATTTGAGGGGCTGGTGAAGCTGGAACACAGGAGGCTGCAAGTAGGCAGGGGCGGGTGAGTGTCAGGTCTTGAATGAATTTTCCAGAACCTTAAATTATACCCTGGCAATGACAGGGGTAAGGTTTTAAATAGAAGAGGGTAATGTTTGGGTGTGAGAATGCTATCAGGTAAAAGATGGACAAGGGGCATAGGAGATGGGAGACAGAGCTGGGGTGGGGGTGGAGGCTTGGCTGGGAGGCAGTTTGAGGTAACGGTGAGTAAAACTCAGTCTGCAAACCTAGGCTTCAAAACTGACTCCAAAATTAACATCTCTGTGGCCTTGGGCTGAGCTGCAGGTAACAGTTCTTACCTTCCAGGCAGCTAGAAGAACTTAATAAGAAGTGACAGTTCTTAAGCTTTGCTGTGTGCGAGGCCCTGTTCCAACAGCTTCAGGTGTATTAACTCATTAATCCCACAATACCCCACAGGGTGGGTTAACAGTCTCATCCCCATTTCACAGATGAGCAAACAGAGACCCAGAGAGGAGGCTGAGTACCCTGGTCGATCAGAAGTTCAAAAGGCTCAGGACTTGTGGGTGGCATCTGAAGTGAGGGAGTCTTGTGGGACTGAGACCTTTAACCTATAGGGTCTGATGCTAACTCCAGGTAGACAGTGTCAGAATTTAATTGAATTGTTGGACACCCGGTTGATGTCTGCAGGGCACCAGAGAATTGGCTGGCATCAGGAGTTAAAAATAAACCTCTCAACGCATAGGCAAAATGAGGAGTGGAGGTCAGGCATCTGAGGGAAAACATCATCACAGACAAGCTTTGACCTGCAAACCAGTCTATCGCTCCTTGCTGCTGGACACACAGCTGTCCCGTTGGTGGCTCACTGCATCATGGCTGCTCCTGTACCAACAGATCACGGCCCAGAGACTCTTTGGGGGGCAGAGATCATCTCTGGGAGTGGGGCCAGAGGGTCCTGGACCCCTGCCTCAGATTTGCCTCTTGCGGTACTGATCTGGGAAACTGAAGCCACCCACTTACTCCTTCGTTGCCCCACCTACTGTAGGGGCAGGCAGACTTTTTAAGAAGCCGGATATTAAATGCCTTAGGCTTTCTAGTCCAAGAAGCAAAAATACTGTATAGGGATTTATATAATCAAAGAAAAATATTTAATTGGTGAACGTAAACTATAATAATAATTGAGCATAATTTTTTTTGTAATATAGGTCTAGTAATGTGAATAATTGAATTTGGGGGGGGGATAACATTTCACTTAACTGAAGTTCAAAGCCAGTGTTGCCTATCATCAAGACTAATTGCACATGTGTATCTGTTAATGCTGATTTCTTATGAGATTTTACATATTTCATCCTTGAAAATGTCTTCCCGTGGATAGGTATTTCCCAGTACTGATAATCAGTCAATAAGCATAGGATTTTTAACTGAGCATATTTATTGCTTCAAAGGCATTTATAGAATTCTATGAGATTTTTCTATTGATGTTTGCCTTTTAGCAGATTAATCACTTCAATAGAAGCTTCTGTGGAAGCTCCTGAGTTGCAGTTAAATGGATTTTGCAGTGTGGAAATTTCTTTGGGGTTTGCATTAAGTTCTAAAAACTGCTGCTGGAACCGTAGTTTGAGCTCAGATAATATACCTGCTGCAAATGTGTGTGGGAATGGAAGTCTTGCTTCGTGTTTCAGCTTTCAACAACATGCTAACATTAGTTGTAATTCCAACAACGTTAGTTCTTACTGAGATGACTTCACCATAGTGTGAATTCCACACATAAACATTGTTTTGCCTTGTGATTTTAAAGAGAATTCATTAAGACACATTATCAAATCTGCTGCAAAAGCTTATTTCCAAAGCTGTTCAGTGTTTGATAACAGTAGCAGTTTTTTTAATCCAGAAAAATTTCAGTCATGGTCTTGAGCTCAGAAATTGAAATAAAACTTCACTACTAAACCACTGAGCTGCGGCATCATAGGCCATTTCAGAAGTTTCAGATATGATTTCTGACAAAAATTCATGGAATTGTTGACAGTTAAGTCCACAAGAGCAACTGAAGTTCACTGTTGGCAATATTGGCTCAATTACACGTTTCAAATATTTTCCAAAAATACCTGTTAATTTAAGAATATAGTAACTACCCCCAGACTTTCACACCTTGTATTATCACAAGCTTTTTAAGTTCATCCTTTTAAGCCTTTTCTACTCCACACATATTTTTTACACATCTTAGCAGATTCTACTTCAGGTTGCACTGAATTGGTTTTCTCAACTTTGAAAGTATTTTTGCCTGTAGGTGTTACACACAGGCCACTGACAAAGGCTAATTCTTCAGTTATTTCCCCTTTGGCATGGGCTCCTCAGATAAACTAACATATGTCAAGTCTTGTAAGAAGAGTCAGGGAAAAACGCTCAAAGTCATTTGCTTTGTCTTCTAATTGTCGACATTGATCCTGATGATGGCCTCAACACTGAGCAACTGACAGCCCTAAAGATGCTCCCTTCTCATGTTTCCCCAGCTGCTGCATCAAACATGATTCAGTTAACCCACCTCAGGTAAGTGGCTTTCCTTGCGTGGCTAACAAATGAGCCAATCAGAAACTTACTTTGGTTGCAGCCTCATTATCATTTTTTGTTTCTGTTAAGAAATTGTGCTGAAATATTCAATTTTAAATCTCCTAATGTTTCTGACCATTGCATCCTCATGAGTTAGAAGTTCTTTGACGGATGTTTAGACTGGTAATGCCAACACATATCGTTTTCTGTATAATGTGCCAGCTACCATATCATTGCACTTTGCCGCCTAATTCAGTAACAAAATAACCCATCCTCCACCATGTCACAGTAGCACAGTAATCTTTGAAATCCACTTTCCTCTTCTCTTGTTTTGACACGATGGCCACAGTGGTAATAAAAAATAAACGTGTGGCAGGGTGGAACATGCGGCACTCAGAATGCTGTGGATTTGTAACCGTCACTGCCGCACGTAGTGCACCAGCCAGCCGGGCAAAACCTCTGTGCCATGCATGCTCTGTGCGGGGACCACGCAACTCCGCCAGTGTAGCAAAAAGCGAGCATAGGCCATTTGCAGGCTTTAAAATGCGGTGGTGTTCCAACTGCATTTACGCAAACTTCCTTTGTGGCTACCGAAATTTACATTTCACATACTTTTCACATCATGAAATGTTATTCGTCTGATTTTTTTTCAACCACTGAATATGTAAAAACCATTCTTAGCTGGGCGGGCCATACAAAAACTGGAGTGGGGCTGTAATTCTTTGGGGACAGACAGCAAGCAGATACCCAGGTCATCCCTGCTTCTCCAGAGCTCTCCTGTTCCTGAAGGGCACGCTGCCCTGGAAGCAGGTGCCAGGGGCTCGCTGCTGGCCCCCTGGGGGGAAATGGAGGGACAGCAGCAACAGGAAGGCAAGCTGATATGCTTCAGAGAGAAGGAAAAAAGGAGGGTTTTCTGATCATCACTAAAACGTAATGACTCTCTTTGTTTTTTCCTCCACTTGCAGCTCTTATTTTTACCTTTGCTCAGGGAAACCTCAAGGGTCTCCCTCTTTCTTCATCCAGAGGCATGGCCCAGGACCTCTCTCACATAAAAGGGCCTAGGGTACAACTCATCTGGATTTGCACAATTTGCCTAGACATGGGGCACAGATGGGAGAGGCAAGAGAGGCTAGTGGCTGCCACATGGGAGAAGCAGTCCCTGGGACGGGTCGCCCAACTTTGTGACACAACCCCCCAGAGACGCTGCTGGAGACACCAGCCTGACACCCCGCAGGGGAGGGGCTGAACCCGGGTGGGAATTACGGACCCTGGAAACCAGAAGGGACAAAAATGACTTTGGGAGAAAGGAGCAGGGTGAGGAACGGGGTTCAGGGAAGGAGGAAGGGGAGGCAGCAGAATCTCTCCTCTCCTCCAGCACCTCCTGGACACTGTTTTAGTTGCATCCTTAAATGAAAAGAAAATCAGAGACAAACCTGGCCCACATTTCCAAATTTATGAAAGCCACGTCCAGTGTGGTTCATTAGAACAATACGGTCGTTCCAGAACAAATACACTGACGGCCCAGAAGCCAAGAGTCCACATATTAAATTAGTCTCCCCGGTGACTCGGCCTCCAGGGTCGAGCTTGGCTCGGAGAACTGGCAAGAGCCTGGACTAGAAGCCTGAGGCTGTCCCTGGGCAGCTGGGTCATCTTGAACAAGCTGCTTAAACTCACAGCTCTTCTCAAATGTAAAGTGAGGCGCTGGCCAGTGATTCTCAAACTTGAACGTGCGTGTGAATTACCTGAAGGCCTGGTTAAGCCGCAGGCTCGGAGGAGGTCTGGGCCCGGCCTGAGAGTCTGCGTTTCTAACGGGCGGTGATGCCGATGCTGCCGTCCCCGGACTTCGCCGAGTGGCCAGGCACCAGGTGCTCTCTGTCCCTCTGGTGGGCCTAAATCATCTGAAGGGTCAAGGCAGGCATGGGGCTGTTCTCTTATCAAAGTGCCCAGGCTCTCCTCCCATCTCCCTTTAACATTGTCTCAGTCACCATCACCTGCTCGCAGGAGAAGAACCGACGTCTCCCATCCCAGGCCTGACTTTCCCCCTTCAATCCATTCTTTTACATTAAAGCACCTCCTTGACATCTCCACGTTAATGTCCTGTCCGTAAACCCCTAGTGCTCAGTCCTAAACTGCACACCGACTACATGGCATGACTGCTGGACCTTAGACACTGCCCCTCCGGGTACCAGCACTACCTCCGCCGAGCCACTCCAACTGCCTCCCTCCACGCATCTCCCTCTCAGCACCCACCCCTCCCCTCCACCCCCAAGGACCATGGCTCTCCTTCCTGCGCAGCTCTGGACTCTACCCACTTAGAGACAGCTACTTGCAAGGCCTCTCACATCCTCATCACATCGGGCTTTGAACATCCTCCTTCCTTCTCTGAGATTCTAGAACATTCCCACCACCACCTGGTAACTCCCATTCACCCAGCAGAAATCAGCCTAAACCCCGATTCCTCAGGGACACACCCTCCAGCTCCTGGACCAGAGTAGGTCCCTGTTCACGCCCCGATTCTTATACACTTGGTCCAGCTGGAGTTGTTGGCTGGCTGTGCCACCCCTGTGGACAAACAGTGACATCCTTGCTGCTGTCACCCCCAGGGCACAGCCAGGTGCCTTGCACAGGACAGGTGGTCACAACTTCTCTCATGCAGTCCTGATGTCAACTGCCCCCTCGCCACCCCAGCTAATAAGACATTGTTTTTCTTCGGAGTAGGACTTGCCATCTATAAACTGTTCCTGGGCTTAGTGTCAATTGCCTACTTTGATTTGGAGTGTCTTCTGCAGGAAGCAGGGGAGGTATGTCAAGTTCACTGTTTAAATCCAGACGGTGAGGGGGCGTCTCTCCTTCGCTCCTTTTCTCTGATCACTGCCAGGGCAGAGCACTCCTCGCAGAGCAAACTGAGCAGGGGGGGACGGACCACGGTGACCACCTATGTGGGAGGCCTCCCGGGACAGGTTCCCAACTTGACTCCTCCTGGGCCACTGCAGATGTGAAGTCATCGCCATCACACATGGGCAGGAGGGGCCTTCAAAAGGGCGTCCAGGTCTCACCAGCGCCGCATCCCTGCGCAGGGAGGACCTGGGTAAAGTCGTCCCGAGTCAGAGAGGTGGTGAGAATGCTGTGTGAGCCCTCAGCTCTCGGGCTCATGGCAGTGTTTGTCTTGACCCCCGACCACGGGACGTTCACCCGCATTCTACTGTGCACCGAGGTGGGCAGGGCAGGCCTTCGTGCCCAGAGCTGTGCCAGCAGGTCAGGGAAAACACGAGGAGATGTTAAGAGGCACAAATGCAGCCCAGTTTGGTTTGCAGCTAGAAGGCTGTCTGCTGTATTTGAATTTGAGGATCACAGGCACTCTGTCTCCCCAGACACCTTGAGCTCCGTCAGGGGAGCAGGTGAGGTCCCTTAGGAGCTCCACGCAGCTCCAGCCCAGGACTTACATTCATGCACATGAACAGACTTCCTGCCCTGAGACATCTGTCCCCATGCTTGCTCTAAGGAAGGGAGGATATTTTAGGAATAAAGAGAAGGGGTCACATTGAGGGGCCCCCAGCTGGTGGAGGTACTGAGTCTCCTAACATATGAACAAAGGAAATTAAATAAAAATAAGAACAGCCGCAGCTGGCCCCTTAATGCTTTTGAAATGTAGGTTATAACCAATTAGGTTCTGAAAGCTCCCCGTGTTCTATCACTGTTTATGAACTTGGGAACTGGTTTTTTACTTATCTTGTTTTCTGCCTGATCTAAGTCAAATCTCTGAAGGCTAAAAATGTAAGCTACGCCTTCAAGTGGGAAAAGGGACTAGGAGGGAGGCCACTGGAAACATGATGACCAGGTAGGATGACAGTGCTTGTTAAAAAATGGGTCCTTTCCCTAGTTACGCCTCCAAACAGCCTCCTTGAAGTTAGAGAGGAAAATCCTTTATAAAACATTTAAGTAACAAACATTACATTGACGCAAACTACAAAACACACAACCTCAAAATTCTAAAACAGATGTAGGTAGGTAGGTGCTGTGCAGGAGCAAAATCAAGCAGTCAAGGAGCATGATCCAGCTAAGACTCCAGAAATGAAAGTAAACTGGAAAATAATCCCATTCAATCGTTCATGGAGAACAGTACTCACCTAGTTTCCCACAGGGCGTTTGCTACATTCATATAGAAAAGGCAGGCTCAAGCATGCTGTGGACTCCAGCTCTCTGGTTATTGAACGTTTCTTATATTGCGCCAAGGGTCGCATGTACATTATCTCAGGGAAGCCTGCACACAGCCCCACAGTGGATCTGACAGTTATTCCCATTTTACCAAAAAAAAAAAAAAAAAAAAAAAAAAAAAAGGACAGGGAGGTTTAGAGAAGTAAAGCCATTTGCCCAGGGTAAGTGCAAGGATTTGAACGGACCGTAGAGCTGAACACGGCGGCGGCTGCACCCCGGGGCTTCCCGAACATCAGCCCAGAGTGGGTGGCTGATGCGCGGGGCCACCCTCCGCTGGTCCTACGAGACCACGCGAGGCTGAGACGGGAAGCAGCGCGGCCCAGCCCCACCACCGGGGTAAACTTAACAAGGGCCAGTCTCATGGGACACCTGAGAGCCACTGACAGGATGTCACATCAAGCCACTTCCAAAAGGGAAGGTGACAAGAAACAAACTGTGGAAGTTTTATACATATCTGCTAACTTCTGCCTTTCTTGGAGGCTTGTTGATCATATTTTATAATGCAGGCTAAGTTGTGAATTTTAATTACTCATTGATATATTTAATTAAATAAACTTCTATAATGAAACTACATTTTAAAACGTTCAATTCAGGCTTGTCGGATTAGCCACGCACACCTCCGTGCTGAGTCACTGCTGGCTGCGGGCGCACGATCACCTGCGTAGCTGCTTACAAACGGATGTCCAGGCCCCGCTTGCAGGTCTCTGCATCACAGGTTCTGGGACAGGGGTCAGCACAGCTGTGCTTTATGAAGTTCTACAAGCAAGTCTGACGTGCAGCAAGGTTGGAATTGCTGCTTTAAGTTCACGAGCACTGGCCTAGCGGTTTGGTAAGCTAACCTGGAGTTCACCCAGATCACTGTTTTTTCCCTAGATCCTGCTTACTGATTTGCTGGGCAACAAAGTGGAGAGGAGCCTGCAGACAACCGCTTCCCCGCCTCGGGTGCTTCTGCCTGGTCACCTCCCCAGCAGACTGGACCGGCCGGGCATGCGCAGACAGACGTCCTCCTTAGGGTCACTATGTCACTGATTATGCTTCAGGTCTTTAAAAATATAAACAACCCTCTGACACCAGCAGAAGTCACCTTAGTTTCAAGGGAGCCGACAAGCCCCATCCCCACCCAGTCCACTATTCATTTCTATGTGAGTCACTTCAGTCACTCACCAATTCAGCACGCTGGGCTCTAAAAAACCAATTCAACACTTTCCACTGGTGAAAGCTGTTCCTTTTTGGCAGACCACTACCCTCCCCCCTGGGGGTAGGGCTCAGCCCTCTCACCTCCTGCCGAGGCAGTAAGGCCCCAGCCCCTTCCCAGCTGTTAGGCTGGCTTCACTGCACCCCCAGGGCCTGCCCCTGCCTGGCTTTTTTCCCTTTGGGTCTGAATCTTCCCCTTTTACTGCAGCTTCAGCTAAAGAACTCAGGCAATTACAGTGATTAATGAGTAAATATGAAGAGTAATATTTACAAAAATAAAATAAAAGCCAAAAAAAATCCCAAAAGTAGCAATTTAAAATATTTAGTTGTAGAGATAATCAAACTATGGTCCTCAAAAGAGACAAAATGTAATTTCTACATGGCCTTTCTACACGTCGCAACCTGAAAAATTCTTGAGTATCTTTCTGGATCTGAGAACACGCAGCTGAACACGCCCACACCAGCATCACTCAAGGCTGCCACCTGCCACCGTGAACGAGGGTGCACCCACTGGTGGCCCCATTTCCTCCATCTTTCACTAGGAGCTTTGCCACCATTTTCCCTAGACCACATTCAAAATGCACTTTACTAAACAAGATTCCTGCTCCAGTACTCTGCTCCTTCAGAACCCAGTTGAGAATGGACAGCGATAAACGGTTAGAGCAAAAAGGAAGCAAGTTGAAGCCTTGTCTTTCCCTCCTCACTGCTCCGGGGCAACATCCCCAGGCCAGGCCGGCTGTGGGTGGCGGGGAACTCACGGTGTGTCCCAACGGAAACTTAGTCTTTCCCAACCTCCAACTTTCTCATTAAAGGTCGTATTTTCAAGGTGTGAAGTTACAGAAAAGAAACAAAAAAATCCCTGTGTCTTCAGGTAAGTAAGTTGGCGCTAAAACCTGTGGGCCTCTACCTAGCTACTTGTTATGTGTTTAAATCAGTGTTCCAGCTAGAGAAATATTTGGGGGGAGGAGGTCTTTGAAAATTTAAGGTAAGAAATTGGAAAAAATTGATGACAAACACCTTGGGCTCTCCTTGTTAAGGCGAATGCTATCCCAGAAAGTTACGATGCAAGAATACCCTGGCTCTCCCACCATGGTCTGCTGCGAACAGCCGAAATCGGGGACCTTGGCTGTATGTAATGCCAAAGAGAAAGACACACACACAAACCGCTGGACCACTTACCGTACCGAGTCCGTCTTCCACAAAAGGTAACGAATCCTTTAAACACAGGGATACGCAGAAAGGCCTAGTGGAGGGGAAGCCCGGGCGCCATCCCCGGGATGACCCAATGGACGCGCGGACGCGGTACTTCTGTGTATTATGAGGGACGACAGAGAATAAAATAAGCTCACTTCGCAGGATTTCTTCTCTTGTTCTTTGTACTAAAAATTACATGATGCAAGTTTTCAACCCAGGAAACAAGTCTAGGGAAGGAGATCTGTGGTTAAGAAAATGAGGGCCTCCACGCTGCTCTTCCCAACACCAAGTGCCTCCCAGCGTCGTGTCCTCAGCCACCCCAAGGATACCAGGGAACCGGAACGCAGTCTCAGCATACCAGAGTTGGTTCTTCCCCCAACCTTAATCTTAAAATTTCAAATCTTTTTTAAACATGGCACTAAGACTAAGTTCTGTATCTGGAATGAACCGTCTGATCTACTAACTTTGGTCACCACTACAAAAATGGATATAAAAACGAGTACTGAATTTGTATTCTGAGAGCTAACAAAACCAAGGCCAAAGGAGAAACTGGGAAACTGGCCTAGAAGAAATTCAGCTTTTGCTGCCTCATCACTGTATGTGTTTCCTGATTACAGGACTTATTCTAACAATAAGTTTTAACAACACAGGACCTGGATGGAAGAGGGAACAATGGCAAACACAACAGTTGTCCTGCGGGCCTTGTAATTATCTGCACCCGTAATGATTTTTCACGTGTAATTCTAACGTTCATTAAAGAAAAATACGCCTAGGTTTTCTTGGAGTCCAATATCATACAAAATGTGCCACTTAATCTAAGTAATTAAAATGCTCATGGCCCTAAGAAAAATCTAAAGGAAGTTTTCCTTTCATATGTGCGGGAAGTGTAACTTTACATAGCCAACTTGAACTTAACAGAATCACATTTAACTTTTATTTTTAAGGTATAAGTTTTTTGCCTTCTGAAAGCCACCTTAATATATACTTACTCAGGTTAATTCATAAAAAAGAGGAGACTTTAGGTTAGGATTAGTTCACTGTGGCAGGAATTCTAGACTTTATACAAGAAAGTCCCTGACAGGCCCCCACACAAGGATCCAGGGAAAGAGGAACAATAGTACTTGTATTTCCTCTCGCTTCCAAGCAGGTCAAGGCCTAGAGAAAACCATCCAACTCTCACATTCGTCCTGAACACCAAGAGCTATCAGCACTTTGAATCAGAGAGGAACTGTGAATATGGTAATCGTTCACATAAAGAATCAATTTTAAAAAGTAAAACATGGTCTGTTTCACCTCCAATTTTCACTTCCCAAGATTTCTGAGTCTGTGTCGATTAACTACTATTTTCCTTTTTATACATTTGACTGAACTCGCACTCAGTATACCTACCAGACCATACCTGGACCAGGTTGATTGCATAGGAAGATTTTTACTATTTTACATTTTTCTTAAATTAATTTTAAAAAAGCATAGTAAAGAGTCTGAGGACAAATTATTCAACTGTTTATCATACATAAGACCGCATGACTATAATACAAAGGGGGGTTCTTTTTCATTTAACGTTACAATATACACAGCAAGTCCGGACCAGATCTTACAATCTGCACACAGGTATTTAACCTTTTCCATGCTGTTTATGTTTACAATGCACAGAAGTCCTGTAACCAAACCGTGTAGTAAAGCACACAAAACTGGACTGTAACATAACACAGTATGCAGAAGCATTGGATTTTATGACTTCCTTTATGTAAATAGCGGTTTAAAACTGCTTTCGTTTTTGTTTTTTTTGTTTTTTTGTTTTGTTTTTGGTGCTTGCTAAGATGTGGCAACCAGCACAGAAAAAAATGACCTGACCCATGTATCTTCCTTCACCTCAATTCCTCAACAGCAGTAACTACTGAATCCCTTTCGATATTGCTGGACTCAAGATGGTATCCTTTTATTCACTGTAAACCTTCATGAACTACCAAGTTCAAGAATCATCCACAGGCTTGACATTTAATTACAAAATAAATATGGATTTCCTGATTAACAACAAAAAATTTTTTGTGGTTTATAAAAACGGATATTCCCAAGTTTCCATTCACATTCACATAGTTTTAAGCCTTTCTTTTGTCACTGTTTACATATAAAAACCTGCTTTTTGTTCAGAAAAAGCTGACCTAGTCAGCCACATGGAATTGACCAATAAAAAGTAATGTGGTGTTCTGCTGAGTTGTTTTGAACAGGGTTATCGGCAGAGGTAGATTACTGCTTCTTTTCTAGGCTTCTTTGATCCTGGACAGGTAAATTCCTTATCTTCATTCTCCCAATTCAACCGCTCAAAAGTATAACACCGTAAAATTGGTCAATTTGAAATGGGAACACAAATTTAGCAACTGCCAGACTGTGTTACATTAAGGCAGCATAATCTCAAAACTAGGCACCTGTTAAACACCAGCCTGTTCACTTCAGGTCGCACGTGAGAGTTCTGCTTTACTCGTGCTCGTATTTTGGACCTGTTGGTGCAATCAAGGTCTCGCGTTCAAGTTTACAAGTAGGTTAATCAGGAATACAAGAATCAACTGCTGGTTCCATAGCTTCTGGATCCAGTGTCCCTTTACCTTCAGAAGCCTGAACACATTTAGGATGTAACAGATGTTGTAATCTTGAATTAGATGTCAATCTATTATGTTCAGTACACAGATTGCTGTAAATGTATTGGCTATGGATTCAACAACAGTTCCAGTTTTGTTTAAGCAATAGTACAGCCATAATTTTTCAACTGACATTTAAAAATGGTCTAGTTACACCTTGTGTCAAAGTGCAGAACTGCTACATTATTGGTTACAGACATCTATGTGCTATAAAAACAGCTTTGGTACAATAAATTATCAAAAAAGAAAATAAATTTTTGTAAAATTCACAGCATAATTGTGAGGCAAAAAAGCAGTCACATAAAATTCTGCATTTTTTAAAAATGTTCAGGATGAACAGAAGACATCTTTGTGCAGAAGAAATGGTGGAGATACCACGTGCCGAGAAAAAGCAAAAGAAAAAGTAAAAAGCAGGAAGGGACACAGCTGTAGCTATTTCCATCAAAGCAAACCACTACTTCTGTGACCTTCAACCAATAAGGAAGTCAACTTTATGACACACGCAAAGTGACCTTGCAATACCTTACAATTAGTGGGTCACAAAAGTCTATTTTAAAAGAAAGGCCTCTTGAATTACCCATTCTCTGTGTTTTCAGCATTAAGGACTGTCTGCAAAAGCATGTCCCAAAGTGATTGCATCTGAAATGGTAGGCTCTTCTAATTTCGAGTCCAAATCCATAAGGCCAAAGGTTATCCCAAAGACCACCACTCAGACCTCCCCAGGACTGGCCACGACTGACCCGTTGATTGCTTCTCAGTGCACCTTGGCTAGGAGACCAGTCACGTTCCACTCCTATCTCACTGCGGCCCCGACAACGGGAGGCCCCCAGGATCCCAGGGAACCGCTGCTTTGCTCCTCAGTAGGTTCAGACAGGAGAGTTCTGATCCCGCCACTTAGCATGCTTACTGTGCCTTACAAACGCCAACACCACCGTCCCTTCCATACAGCTGAAGGTGATGGATGCTGTGTGAGCTGGAGGTCCCTCTTCCTGACAGGACTGCGTTTCCGTGCCCAAGTGTGTTTGGAGGACTTAAAAACCCAAATGTCCCACCCCCCCACCAGAAACAAAACAAAAACAAAACAAAAATGGGAAGAAAAATAAAAAGGAAAAACGAAAAGGGGGAAAAAAACACCCTCATGGGGCCCTTTATGCAAATTATGTGCAGTGCCTTTTATTTTAAAATTAGTTGGCAAATGATCAAGACCAATGTCAGAACAGTAACTTTTGTGGAATAGAAAGACAAAAAACCCCACTATGACTGGGATGTGGCAGGTTAAAATGGGGGAGGCAAAAAGAGGACACCTCTGAGCTATCCATGAAGATGGGTTTGGACATGGCTCTTTTAAAAACTTCATTGTCCCTTTGCAATCTTTTCAAGTTAAAAAAAAAAAAAAGTCAGCTTTGCCCTCTTGTAGCGGTTCAGTGTGTTAATCTCCTTCTGATTCAAGCAGCTTTGCACTTTGTTTTTTGGAAAAAAAACACCACTTCTATAAAAACACACAAGAAACAAACTCAAGTTTCAATTTAGTCACGAGCTAGCTACAGGACTCTGTTGCACACAAACTCCTGTCATGGGGGACTCTTCTCTGTCAGCCCCTTGCCTCATTGTCAGATGTCCTTCAGTCATGTAATGTGCAGGACCTGTATTAGCAGAAAACTGGTACGTTGGATGTCCAGCTATGCCAGTCTCTTGGCGGGGATTGGAGTAGACGGTTAAATTAACGTCCATAGCTCCATTTTGTCCAAAGTCCAAGGTATTAGCAGCCACTGGGCGATTCTGGTAGGCCTGATTGCCTTGATTACCAGTAGAGGAGGAAGATGTGGAGGAAGAAGTAGTTGAGGAAGACAGGGATGTCATGGAGTGGTGACTATGGCCAACCTCCATAGAATCCTGGGTAGAGGAGCTATTTGTTGGAGAATTGTAGACCCTTGGCCTGGTCCGGTTACCCAAGGCTTGTTGTCCATGGTGGTGGTGGTGGTGGTGGTGGTGGTGGTGGTGGTGGGAACTGTTTCCATGGTGGTGATGCAATGCATTCTGCTGAGGGGCTACATGGAAGGTTGTTTCTTGAACGGGATGAGTTTCAACAGTGACTTGTGTGGGAGCTTCAGTGCCTGACCAACCAAGGGGAGCAGGAAATTGCTGGCGCACCTGGAAGAACAGATTTTAAGAGGATTTATTCAGAGTACCATTGCCAAGTTTTAAACTTCAATGAAAAGCTACAACACTAGCATTTACATTAATTAGAGGTTTCTGAAACTTCAATGTGTTAGATAGTTCTGTAACACAAACTTCCACAAACATGTTCAAGAGTGAAAAACATTTTACTATGAAATCTTCAGCAAGTTATACCCATAAACAGGCTCATATATTTTACTGGCCACGTTCTTTCCTTGGGAGCATTGCTTATGCCAGGGGTCAGCAAACTTTTTCTGGAAAGGGCCATAGCGTAAATATTTCTGATGGGTCCCAAAGGAATTCTTTGCTGTCCCCCTAAAGTCCCTCCCCTCTCCATCTTTCCTGTTTTGATAAAAGCCCTACTACTCATCCAGCTGCGCAACCATCCCTCCATTCAGACAGCCAGCAAGCACTACTGAAGCCACCTCCAAACCAGAGCCCAGTCTGGCCTCTCTTCTCCATCTCCAAAACCTGACCCTAGATGAGGTCACTACCATCTCTTGCCCAGACTAATACAACAGCCTCCTAAATCAATCAACTCCCATCTTCCATCCTTGCCTTTTTCCAAACCACTTGTCAAATAGGAAGAATAATTCTTTTTTAAAAGCACAAATCCAAGTTAGGCAAGAAAAGGGAATAAAAGGCATCCAAATTGGAAATGAAGAAGTAAAATGGTCACTATTTGCAGATGACATGATATTATAAAGACTCCATCAAAAACCTGTTAGAACTAATAAATGAATTCAGTAAGGTTGCAGGGTATGAAATCAGTAATAGAAATTTGCTGCATTTCTGTACACTAATAAGGAAATATCAAAAAGAGAAATAAAGAACACAATCCCATTTACAATGGCATCAAAAAGAATAAAATACCTAGAAATAAATTTAACCAAGGAAGTGAAAGACCTGTATATTGAAAACAAGACACTAATAAAAGAAATAGAAGACAAAATAAATGGAAAGATAGTCCATGCTCACAGATGGCAAGAATCAATGTTGTTAAAATGTCCAAAGCAATCTACAGATTCAATGCAATCCCTATGGCAAAATTCCAGTGGTCTTTTTCAAAAAAATAGAGAACAAATAATTCTAAAATTTGTAATCCACAAAAAAACCACTGAATAGCCAAAGCAATCTTGAGAAAGAACAACAAAGGTGGAAGCATCATGCTCTGTGATTTCAAACTATAATACAGAGCTGTAGTCACTAAAACAGTGTTGTATAGCATAAAAACAGACACATACATCTATGGAACAGAACAGAGAACCCAGAAATAAACCCACGCATATATGGTCAATTAACTTATGACAAAGGAACCAAGAATATACAATGAAGAAAGGACAGTCTCTTCAACAAGCTGTGCTGGGAAAACTAGACAGCCATACAAAGGAATGAAACTCAACCACTATCTGGTATCAAACCCCAAAATTAACTCAAAATGGATTAAAGACTTGAACCTAAGACCTGAAATCATAAAACTCTTAGAAGAAAATATAGGTGGTAAGCTCTTTGACACAGGTCTTAGTGATGATTTTTTGAATCTGACACCAAAGCAAAAGCAACAAAAGCAAAAATAAACAAATGTGACTACATAATACTAAAATACTACTGCACAGCAAAGGAACCAACAAAATGAAAAGGCAACCTACTGAATCAGAGAAAACATTTGTAAATCGTATCTCTGGTAAGGGGCCAGTATCCAAAATATATAAAGAGCTCATAAAACTCAACTGCAAAAACCCAAACAACCCAACTGAAAAATGAGCAGATCTGAATAGACATATTTCAAAGAAGACATACAGATGGCCAACAGGTACAAGAAAAGATGTTCAACACTATTAATTACCAGGCAAATGCAAATCAAAACCATGACAAGATATCCTCTCACACCTGTTAGAATGGCTATTATCAAAAAGACAACAAAGAACAAATGTTGGCAAGGATGTGGAGAAAAGGGACTCTCACTGTTGGTGGGATTATCAACTGGTGCAGCCACTGTGGAAAACAGTACGGGGGTTCATCAAAAAATTAAAAACAAAACGACCATATCCAGCAACCCTAGTTTTAGGTATTTATCTGAAGAAAACAAAAATACTATCTTCAAAAGATACATGTACCCCCATGTTCACTACAGCATTATTTACAATAGCCAAAACACGGAAACAACCTAAGCGTCCAATGAATGAATGGATAAACAGAACAATCCCAAACCCATGTGCAATCTGCATAATCTGTACAATGCTCATCTCTCCAACCTTTTCCTCCAGCCACCTGGGTTCCGACTATACAGGGTCTTCCTTCCATTCCTCTACCTGGTCAAAATCTTTCAAACGCCTCAGGGTATTTGTACTTACTGTTCCCTTCTGCCTAGAACGCTCTGATTTCTAATTTCTGCTTCGATGCTTCTTCCTCACCCTTTCAGTTCCAGAGTCTCCCCTCGTCACCATGGCTAATGCTGCCCCAGCTTCTGCAGCAGAGGCTACTAGCTGTCCTCAAAAAACATATTCTTCTTCCTGAGCACATGACTGCACTCAATATACTAGTCTCCCCTGTACAAGACATGGCCATGTGACTGTTTTAGTCAAAGGAATATGAATGGAAGTCCCTATGTCATGGCCAGATCTGGCACCTAAAATACCTACCAAGTCCTTCGCCTGCTGGTGGCAGCAGACAACTAGGCCCTCGGGGACGAGCAGTCACAAGACGGTAGGGGAGAGCCACACCACTAACCTGAATACCCATTCAGGACTATTACATAAAAAAGAGTACTTTTATTCCTTTAGCTACCATATTTTGGGGGTCTACTGATCTGTTATCAGTTGGGCCTACTTGAATTAATATAGTCCACTCAACAAACAGCTCTATTACATTAGGTTTTGTTTATTTACTGTGTCACTGTAAGCGCTAGGAAGGCAAAGACCGTGTCTTTAGCACCAGTAGCTAGCACAGATCATTAAGTATTTACTCAATGAAGGTGGTCTCAGAATCAAAATTCCAGAAATACTATTGAATATAATCCAGTAGAAAAACAGAAAGGTCTCAGAAAACACTAATGGTTTTTAAATTATGAAGCTACTCACAGGGAAATATATACACAATCTTGTGGTGGCTCACAGGGAAAGAGAACGTGACAATGAATGTATGTATGTTCATGTATAACTGAAAAATTGTGCTCTACACTGGAATTTGACACAACATTGTAAAATGACTATAACTCAATTAAAAAAAGTTAAAAAAAATTAATGAAGCTACTCAAAATTCATGCATAAGAAGAATGAACAAAATATAACTATACTCCGTCCAGTACCATTTTTCATTTCAGACTTCTCCAAAGGTGACCACACTGACTGTGTCTCCGAACTCTGGTACTGGGAAGCTAAACTGATAAAACTACATGGAGAGCAACCTGGCAACAGCTAACAAAATGACAAACCACACTGTTCTTTGATCCAGCAACTTCATGTCCAGGAATTTTTATCACAGACAAACTGCATGTGTGGATGATTTATATATAGGGTTGTTTATTATGGCATTATTTGTGGTAGTAAAAAAAGACTGAAATAAGCTAAATGTCCATTTATAGACTACTGATATGACTTACAGAATATCTAAACAATGGAATACCGTGACTCAAAAAAACAAAAAGAATGAAAAAGCTCTCTTTGTAATGATACAGAAAGATACATATACACATACATGTAAATTTTTTAAATATATATGTAACATGTTAAAATAAAAAACCAGGTGTGAAACAGTATGCATGGTATGCTACCATTTGTGTACAAAGGTTAGATGAAGAATATATTTGTATTTGCTTGCATATGTATAAAATATCTCAAAAAGGATACATAAAACTAGCAACATTAATTTAGAAATTGGGTGGCTAGAGGACACAGAAGGGAAGACTGTTCACTGAATCCTCTTTTATGTTTACTTTTAAACCATGTGAATGTATCAACTATTCAAAAATTAAATAAGAAAAGAGCTGAGGCAAATAAGGCACAACACTGACATCTGTTACACGGGGGGGGGGGGGGGGGGGGGGCAGGTGGCTTGGGCTACTCCCAGGATGGTTTTTTGTGTGTTTGCAGCATTTACTGTATTTAGAGGGAGAAAGGGAAGAAGGAAGGAAGGTTGTTCTAGAGAATCAGGGAAAGCCTGGCAGTGATATTTAAGGCCTGCAGGATACTCAGTAGTTACCAAGGCAAGGACAGAGGAAAGGAGCACTCCAGGCCGAGCGCAGACAACGGGAGAAACGTGAGAGAGAACACACATTTTATATTCCAAAAAGTGAAGAGCATCCAGTATGACCAGAGAGGAGGACGAGCGGCCTGCGGAGGGGCCGGACCGCCGGAGCAACGGTAACCTTCCTAAGGATTCTGAGTTCTTTTCAGTACAAGAGAAGGCCAAGAACTGGCTGAAAGCAGGGGATAGACATGGATCAGACTGCTTGACTGAACACTGACTTGGCTGCAGAGAAGAGAACGGGATAGACTGGTGAATGAAACTGGATGGTGGAGGACTAGTCAGAATAGTCTTTCTAATCAGATAAACTAGAGATGGTTGTCGCAAGGGGGTGAAGTGAGGTGGGGAGAATAAAAAAACACACAGGCTATTCAGAACGCATGCTCTCCACCCTCTGATTCGCTGCAGGCGTGAGGGAGAGAGGAGTCCGGATCAACTCCCCAGGCGCCGGGTGTAGGACCTGAGCAAAAGGGTGAGTTCAGGGCCATTTGCACCAAGAACAGGTAAGGGCAGGAGGGCAGCGGTGGACGTGGAAATGACGGCAGCAGTTCATGGGCCGCATCTGCAGTGTCGTGTTGTGGAGCCTTTCAAAGCGATACTGACAGTAAATGATTAGAAATAAAGGCATGAGGCTCAGCAGTGACATGTAGGGCAGAAATAAAGATGTAAGTGATGTACCTCAAGACGGTTGCTATGTCACTGGTTAGAGCTGTAAGGTGACCAGGAAGTGTGTCAGGTGAGGGAGAGGGACACAGGGCGGGAGGAGGAGGAGAATCCAGAAAGGAGACAGTGGGGGCGGGGTGGGACAGGGGACAAGTAAGACGGAGGAGAGTGCTTCGAAGAGCAGGGGCAAGCCAGTGTTGTCAATGTGAGTGAGGAACAGACCGAAGTGACCGTGTGCCCTCTGGGCACATCATGACAACCACTAGTGACACTTCAGGAGCAGCTCCCGGAGCCAGGAGGCAGCCCAGCTGGGGCGAGCTTAGGAGTTGGTAAGGGGGACAAGACAGAACCCACGGGAAGCAGAAATGCGGGGCGAGAAAGACATGGGCCAGGGAAAGGTTTTGCTTCCGACGGGAGACCCAGGGACGAGCAGGGGCTGCAGACAAGGAGAGACATGGATGGGACAAACGGAGGCTGGTGACACACAGTTGAGGAGTCCCTTTCCTAAGACTGTTCCTTACACAGTGACGAGTGAGAGAGAACAGAGAAGGCAAGACCAAAGGTTTCTAAGAGAAGAAGGGTTTGAAACAATTGTTAAAGAGAACGGGAGAGAGACGATGGCTGGAGAACCAGGAAAGCTTGCCCAGGAAGGCTGGTGACCGTGAGGAGGCAGCTGCACACGCAGATTTCTGCACCGGGGACGGGGGCTGGTGTTCATCAACTTCAGTTTTATTTCACTCATCAAATAATATACTGGCCTCTTGTTATAAA
Source organism: Camelus bactrianus (assembly GCF_048773025.1). Lineage (NCBI taxonomy): Eukaryota > Metazoa > Chordata > Mammalia > Artiodactyla > Camelidae > Camelus > Camelus bactrianus. Next base: position 6,961,935 of record NC_133539.1, read on the forward strand.
ACACCACTATGCAGTACTCAGCATGAATTAACTTACTATTTTACAAACGGTATTTAATGAATATTTTTACTACCACCATCTGCTTCACCCCTTAAAAATTTTACTTAATTAGATCTTCTTCAACAGATTTAAAAAACAAAAAACCTCCAAAACAAAAAACGAAACAAAACAACATGGAGGTGAGAATCAAACCACAATTCGGAATCAGATTCTGATCAAAGGTCACGGGAGGCAGAGAGTGCAGTAATTAAGATGAGCCTCAGGAAGTTACTTAGCCCATGAATTCTCAGTTCCCAACGTAACATGAAAATCCACACTGTGTGAGGCTCAAAATGCTGCCACAGTAAATGAATAAACACAGGGAAAAAACACTTGGAGCAATGGCTGGCATGTGCTCAATAAATGTGAGCTATTTCTAAACAAGGATGTGCTTCTTCAGTCATAAATAAATTAGAATGCCTTATAAACGAGGAAGGTACGGCCCTGCAGAGTAAATGACACAATCATTCAGAAGACACCTGGCACCCAGTACTGCCCCCCCAAGACACGGCAGGGCACAGGGCACAGGGCGGTGCCAGGACTCACCTGTGGACTGTGTGTCTCGCAGTCCATGGCCTGGACGGCGGCAGTGAAGTGCCCACCGCTGTGCCGGTGCTGGTGCGTTGGGTCCGACCTGGCTCTCCCACTGTTGCTCGTCCCCGACGATCCACCTGAAGTATCACAGCACAACACACCTTGTGAGTTGAAAGTTAATTCTGTCCAAGTATATATCCTGCAACTGTAACATTAAAACTGGAACTGTGTCACCAAAACAATTTCTATTAACATGCAAGTATACCAGAAAGGCATCCAATTCTCTGTGGTCTTTCACATCAACCACTGAACTAAAATGTAACCAAGTTTGGTTACGTCGGGAAAACTCAAGCATGTAGACCAAGTATTTCCATTTTAAAAACAATTTAAAATGTTGGTTTTGTTCCCAAGCAGCATTTACTGACACATATAACTAAGTGTTGGAGGTTTGGGGGAGGCGACTTTTTTTTTTTACTAGCCACAAAGAACAGATTTAGGAAAAACAGTTCTTCCCTACCCGTTAACAAACCTTAAAAACACTTTAAAATAACCCCTACTTTGTAAAGAAAAGGGTAAACATGTCAAAGCCTAATTAATCTCAAAAGAACCGACCTGAGCTTGAAGACGTACTAGAGGTGGTGCCAGAAGACTGCGACTGCTCCATGGCGGGGCTCGTGGACACGCTATTACTCGTGTTTGTACCTTCGTCAGCTGTCTTCTTGAAAAAACTGTGCTGCAGGGCATAGTAAGGTTGAATTCGAGTTTTGGGGTCATAATCAAGCATCCTTAAAATGAGGTCTTTGAACTTCAAGTAGTCAGCTACTGTATGACCCGATTCCCCAGCACGACGCCCACCAGGTCCTCCTGTTTCTACTCCAAGAATATTATGAAGTTTACGGGTTCCTGGTGGTTTATACTCCTAAAAAGAAAGATGAAAAGACTTCCTTTAAATTTGATGGAACATGTGAAAGCCTACATAACATCAAATATGTTTACATATGTGATATGTTGAGGTCGTTATTAAAAAGAATGCTTTATAGTTAAAGCCTCTGTATTCTCGCACATTACTATTCTGAATGCACAGTAGTTCGGAGAAATTCAATGTAATTTTGAGACCAAAAATGACTATAAAGATCATCTAGCCCAGGGATCAGCAAACTACATCCCGGCCCAGATTCTGTTTTTATACAGCTTCAGCTATGAACTTTTTTTCATTTTTAAAGACTGTGAAAAACAAAGCCAAGCAACAATACGTAACAGAAGCCCATGAAGCCTAAAGCTTTACAACGGGGTCCTTTGCAAAGGCAGCGTGCCAGCCTCTGCCCCAGCCCGGGGGGGGGAGGGGGAGGGGGGGCGAACCTCTTTTCTGCCCGATGCACCTGTGAACTCAGGTGTACTTCCTCAGTAACCGCAGCTCATTAAAGCTGTGGGGATCACTCCTAATAAAGAATCCCAGGTCTAACTCTCCCTGCTCCTATTCAGATAAATCAAAAGCAAATTATTTATGCCTCCTTTTAGAAAATATGTTTAATAATAAATTGTCTTAACATGCACTGAGATTTTTTGGAAGCTCATTTCTCAACAAATAACAATATACTCTTTAAAATCCCTAAGACTACTGAATTTATTCAGAATAGTATCAGTGGACTTTTGTTTCTAAGAACAATATAGAAATTTGTAAGAGACCATTGCTCTTACTCTAAAAATCAAGAACAAGCCAGGCAGGCAAACCACAAAATCACTGCTTTGTAAAAACCCATCAGAGAGCTGAGGACTAAAGAAACCACAATTAACTAAATTCTAGAAAATGAAAAGCCTTTCCTAGGAGAGAAGAGACTTATGGTGGGAGAAGAGCAAATGCCACAGATCTGATGGAGAATCCAGCCCAACTCCAAACCAACTTCTAACAGCTACGTGTGGCTAGGCTGAAGAATGGGACAGGCAGAGACCCAGAGAGGATCCCCCAGGGCTCTGCAAAGCTGGGGCCGGAGCAGCAGGCTGGGGACAGATGGCCCTGAAGCACAAGAAGTTAGGAATGGGCTGCTGGCTGGTCAACATGTATAAAAGATCGCTCCAGTCTCCACAAACACTGCTTAAAACCTATGAAAACAGTGGAGAATAGAATCTAAGTCAAACAAACAAAACAAACAAAGCCCAGATTCAGCTAAACTACAAAACAAATCGACTCAGTCTCTTCACACTCGTGGCCTGGAGAGCGAGAGGCATGCCTCTTTCTACAGGGAACCAAGATTCACTTCCACCTCAACTGTTCTTAAAGACACAAAGTCCAGCATACATTTAACTAATTACAGATATAAGAAACAGAAACAAAAACTGGGTCCATAATCAAGTGAAAAAAATAGTAGAAAACCCACATAAATAAATGACCCAAATGTTGAAATTGGCAGAAAGGCATTTAAAAATAACCATGATGAGAAGAATTTACTTCAAAAGGCAGATAACATGTGTGGACAGTTGGGGAATTTCAGAAGAGAAAATTAAAACTATTTAAAAAAAAAGGTAAATAAAAATGTGAAAATTTCAGAACTAAAAAATGCAGTATCAGAAATGAAGAATTCATTTAATGATTTTTAACAGCAGACTGGGTTCAGCAGAAGAAAAATAGTGAACTAGAAGACAGAGCACTAAGAATCATCCAACACCCCCTACAACTAAACAAACAAAAATTAACCAAACACACAAAAGGAAAACAAAAGAAGTAAACCGAACAGAGACCTCTAATACTGAGCACTATAACATACATTTAATTGGAGAATTAGAAGAGAGAGTGAAACAGAACAAACATTTGAAAAGATAATGTCTGAGCATTAATTAAAAAAAAAAACTGATGAAAGAGATCAACCCACAGATCTAACGAACTTAGCAAACTCCATGGAAAATAAATGTAAAGAAACCTATACAGAAGGACCTAATAGTCAAATTGCTGAAAACTCAAACATTAAAAAAAAAAAGAAAAAAAAAGAAAAATCTGCCAGGAAGAAGAGAAATATTTTATAAAGAGAACAATGCTTAGAAAAACCAATGACTTCTCTTTAGAAATAATGTAATACAGAAAAAAATACCATTAACATCTTTAAACAATGTTATACCATCATTTCTTTGGCCGAAATGTAAACCTAGAATTCTATATCCACTGAAATTTCCGTACCTATGGACAGTATCTTCCCCCAAATAAAGGCGAATAAACGTATTTTCAGACAAACAACTGGTGAGACAATTAATCAACAGAACTTGTTCACTGTAACACAAAAAGTTAAAGGAAGTTCTTCAGGCTGAAGGAACATAATACCAGATGGAAATCAGGAACTGCAGAAAGAAATGAAGAACTAACTATATGGGTAAAAAAGAAAGAACTTTTTATTATCTTTATTTTTTATGTCTTTTTAAATCTCCTTAAAAAGTCCTTTTTAACTTAAGCAGCTGATGTGTCGTGAGGGTTATGACAAGCACTACACAATGATAAGTGTGGAAGGGTCAGATAACAGCACACAATTATTACATGGTTTATCAAGTGATATCCTGTTAAGGTCAACTGACAAGTTAAAATGCACATAATAAGCAACATTAAAAATTACACAAAGAGGAATAGCTAAAAAGGCAGTGAGAGAAGATGAAATAAAATATGAAAAAGTACTCAACTCAAAAAAGAAGTCAGGAAAGAAGGAACAGGGAACAAAGAACAGAGAAGAAAAACAGAACACAAATAAGACAACAGTCTAAAATCCAAACCTGTGAAATATTAAATGGGCCAAATAGTCATTGTGAAAGAAAGATACTGATTGGGTTAAAGCATGACTCCACTACAAGTTGTAGACAAGTCATACTTTATATATAAAAGTATGAACACATTTAAAGTAAAGGGTAGAAAATATATACTATGAAAATGTTAAAAATTAGAAAGCTGGTACAGCTCTAGTAATATCAGACAGAGTAGACTTAAAGACAAACCATCAGTAGAGATAGAAACACTTCATGGGGATAAAAGACTGAATTTATCACTAAGTCCTAATAATACTAAATGGGTATACCTATTAAGAGAGCTTCAAAAAACAAACAGCAACTAAGATAAGATTAAGTCAAACCCAGAATTATTACTGAAGATTATACACTCCTCTCGGTTATTGATAGAACAAATATACAAAGACACAACGTAAGAATGTAAAGAAAAATATCAAACAACCTGAACTATATTGACATTTATAGACCACTACACCAAACAAATATAAGTGTTCATGAAACACACACCAAGACAGATTACACGCTATGTATAAAACAAGTCTCAATGGATTTTAAAGGAGAAAAATCATGTTTTCTGACCACAATGCTACTACATTAGAAATCAGCAAAAATAAGATATCTTTAAAAATCCTTTGACTTTTGAAATTACATAACATTCTAAATAATGAGTCAATAAAAAAAATCACAAGAGAAATTCGAAACATTTCAAAATAAATGAGTGTTAAAACATAACATATCAAAAGCTGTAGGATGCAGCTAAAGCAGTGCTTAGAGGGAAATCTATACCATTAAAAGCTATAGGAAAAGAAGAAAGTTTTTCCACATTCAGAAGCTTGAAAAAACCAAAGTCAACCTAAAGTAAGGAGAAAAAAGGAAATAACAGAGGGAAAATCAATGGGAAAGAAACTAGACTAAGAATATGAGAAAAATCAAAAGCCAGTAGTCTGAAAAGATCAATAAATTTACAAATTTGATAAACCCCAAGCGAGACTAACAGAGAAAAAAGGAAAGAAAACACAAATGACCAATATCAGGAATAAAAGACAGACTATCACTACCAGATCCTCCAGAAATTAAAAAGACAATTACAAAGTATTATAGGTAATTTTATAACAAATCCAACAACCTAGATGAGAAGGACAAGTTTCTTGAAATATGTAGCTACCCAAGTTGACTCAAAAATAGCTATATATTTATCAAAATATGTCAACTACAATCAATAAAGAACATTCCAGGTCATGATAAGTTCCACTAACTCCGTTAAACATTTACAAAAGAAATAATGCCTATTTTATACAAATTCTTTCAGAAAAATCAGGAAAGAATACTTCCCAATAGTTTTGAGAACAGCATAATCCTAAAATCAAAATTTAGTGAAAATATTACAAAATTTTAGACAACTATCCACTTAACTACAAAGAAACTAATCTCCTATCAACAGATTAGCAAACTGAACCCAGCAACATGTAACAGGATAGTATACCAAGAATAAGTCTGGCTTACCACAACATGAGCTGAAATTATTACAAAAATTAATTAATGTACTTCACCACAAAACAGAAAAAAAATCGTATGACCAGTAGTAGAGTGCATGCTTAGCACGTACAGAGTCCTGGGTTCAATCCCCAGTACCTCCATTATAAGCAAACAAACAGCTTCCAAATCATGTCTACAGATACATGAAAGGCCATGTGACACCATTTAAAACCCATTCATGATTTTAAAAAACAAATTATAAAAACACCTCTCAAAATATTAAACATAAAAAAATCACTCCTTCAAGTTGATAGAGGGCTATGAAAAATACGCAACTAATGTCACTGATGTTGAATGACTTTTCTTTAAGGCTTAGTACAAGGAAAAATGTCTGTTCTCATCATTACTATTCAATATATGGAGATCCTAAGTCAGTATAACAAAATAAAAAGAAATAAAGGCATACAGATTAAGAGAATGAAACTGTTCATTCATGAAGATGTAATTATTTAACAAAAGTCTGCAGAATCCCAAAAACAAACAAACAAAAAACCCCTAGAACAAATAGGTAAATTTGGCAAGGTGTTAAGAAAGTCAATATACAAAAATCTACTGTATTTCTACATATTAGCAATGAAAAATTAGAAATGGTTTTTTAAAAATGACACTTAAAATACCCCCCCAAATTAAAACCTTAGAAATAAATTGAACAAATTTAGTGCCAGACTTCTGCACTAAATGCTACAAAATGCTAAGAGAAATTTAAGACCTAAATAAATGGATAAACCATGTTCATAGATTAGAAGAGTCACTACTGTTAAGATGTCCATTCTCCTGAATGGAATCTCGGTGCAATCCTAATCAAACTCCCAGCAGGACTTTATATACAAATTTATAAGCTGATTCTAAACTTTATTATGTAAATAGAAAGGACCTAGAGGGGGAAAAACCCAACAATTTTGAAACAGACGAGAAGAGCTGGTGGACTTACACCACTTGAATTAGAGACCTACCACAAAGCTACAGTAATCAGCAATGTGGCACTGGTTCAAGGACAGACAGACCAATGGAAACAGCAGAGTCCAAATAAAGATCATCACACAAAAGATTGATTGCTTTTGGATAAATGTGCCAAATCAGATCAACAACTTAGTGGTAAGCATGTGACAAAAATGAACTTCAACTCTTATATCCCCATCCCATACTCAAAAATTAATTCAAGATAGACCATGAACTCTGACCGTAAAAGCTAGAATCAAAACAAACAACCTTCCAAGGAGAGTATCTTCACCAACTTGAGGAAGGTAAAGATTGTTCATAAAAAAGGGTTGACAAATTTTATTTTGTCAACATTAAAATTTTCTGTTAATCAAAAACTACAACTAAGCAAATAAACGGGCAACTCACAGTCTAGGAAAAAATACTTGTCACATATATGTGACAAAGGCTTATATCCGTTATATGTTAAAAAAAAAAAAAAACTCCTACAACTCAATAATTAAACATTCCTATAACACACAGGCAAAAGACTAGACAGACTGTCACAAAAGAAGATATATGAATGGCTAATGAGCACAAGAAAAAGTGTCAGCATTATTAGTTGCGAAGCAATGCAAATGAAAACTGATATATACCCATTAGAACGGCTAAAATAAAAAAAAAACATATCAAATGGTGAGGATGTAATACAACTGAGCACTCACATGTAGGGGCGATAAGATGATAAGACTTTGTGGGACTATTTGGCATTTTCTTGTGAAAGTAAACACACATATACCCTAATGACCTGGTAACTCTACTTCTAAGTAGTGACCCCAGAAGAAGAAAAACATGTGCACAAAAGATCTATAAAAAATGTTCCCAGTAGCCTTATTCATAATAGTCCTAAAATGGAAGCAACCCAAACCACCACTGACAGGTAAATATAGATAAATTATGGTATTTCCATTCAAAGAAATACTATGATGCAATTAAAAGGAATAACCTCTTAGACACACAACAATACGGATGAATCTTCAAAAACAATGTCTGTTAAGTGAACAAAACAAAATAATAAATATTATAGATTCCGTTTACATGAATTTTACTTATGAGTAGTTAAAACTAACTTATAATTACAGAAATCAGAGAGAGTGTGGGATGACAGAAAAGGGTCACAAGAGAGGTGGTAGAAATAGTCTTTTAGGTAGTGGATACACTGCTGTATATAAAAGTTAAAACTCAACAAAGTGAACATTTAAAATATGCAAATCTTATTGTATATAAATTATACTTCAATAAAACAGCATCATTTGCAGTCTTAATTCTTCATCCTCCTTCCCCACCAAAGGAAAAAAATACATAGTAAATATGAATTTCATTACTAGGAAGCAAAAATGGGCTCTTGAAACATAAAATGAGAAATTAAGAGTAAAAATAAAATCACTAAGGAAATAAACCACACAAACACACCCACTGACAGTGCATGCACTTCTATTTATACTTATGGTTAGAACCCCTAGTGCATCTGTCATAATGTAATCATTTGGTTACAGATTTGATTTTTTTGTTGTTAAAAATTTATTTCTGTTTAAAGAGAAATAATTATTTTATACTTTTAAAAATTAATTTTAAGTCAGTTGCTAATTGCAGCTAAGGAAAATCTCATAAAATCTATAATTAGTATATATTAAATGTAGGTTAAGATACTTTCAATTTTAAGAAGTGAAAAGATATATCTACTCTTTTTTGAAATGCCCCCCAAAATAATTTAAAATAATAATTATTATAGCCCAATTTTGGAGAAATGATAGGTTACAGCCCATAGTTAACTGTGGTTTTTCTAAAGCAGAGATTAGGGAAATGGAATGAGATGAATGTTTCATTTAGAAAAAGGGAAAAAATAACAGAAGTAGGCAAAAAACTTCAAATTGGAGAAAGAAGCAGTAGCCTGTATCACAGAGAGGTAAAAACATTAAAGAGGCCTCATATCCTCCACGCTAATTAAAATCAACTGGTAGGAGCTACTTCGAACGCTGGTGAAGCTAAGGATGAGTCCCAGGCTGTGCTCTGGTTCAGTGGGGAAAGGGGCCATGACTGATAAGCTATGTGGACAAAGGAAAAGGACTCAGGATGTCTGCTTGGTATTTTCCATCCTTTCTTTATGTGGAGTAGGTGTAATTTAGCTGCCGGATATTGCACCGCCTAAAACTTTAGACAATAAGGCAGAATGCAGTAAGTTGCAAATCAGCTGTGAAAGCTATAACATTTTTCTCTTTAATGTTCTAAAAAAAATTGATATTAAAAGTTAAGACTCCATAGCTGAAGGTGAAGTACAGCAAACAACATCACCTTCACTTCACTGGAAATGACCCCTGGTGGCAGCATCGCTAAAATGCAAGGGCAAAATAAAAACCAGTGAAAATGCAACCTCTTAAGTGCTAAAAATGCAGAACTACAATCACAGGGTGTCTGGTATATATATCACACACAATCATGTATTTATAGATTATATCCATCTTATACTAGAAATAAACTAGATTACAAAACACACGATTATTTTCAGATACATAAAACGAGGTAAATCAAGATGTAAAATTGTCATTATTTACTCTTTTAAACTGACACAGTTTAGGTATCTGAAAATTACTAAAACAAACCTAACATTTTAAAAACCTCACTTCCAAAGATTTTGGAGATGTGAGATTCCTGCTATCCATGTCATCAAGCTGGGAATCTGAAATCTATCAAAGGACCGTCCAGTCAGTTCATATTCTTGTCACAAACTGCTTGAGTCAAAAATCCTTTTCTCTCAACTTAAAAAAAAAAAAAAAAGCCATTTACTGCAGTTATGACTTCTACTGTTCACAGCTGCACTACTGTGAACTGTGACTTCACTATACACCCAAACTATAAGACACAAAGGCCAAATCTACTGATTCTACCATTGAAACAAGGAAGGGCAATTTGATCAGCTGCCTCAAAAGGCAGGGACATATAGGTTTTTTCATTTTTTCAGTTTTATTAGGTAAAACTGTTTACAATTTGACTGCACATATACAGTATATTGCATGTGGATACATATACACTACATACTGCACATTTTTAAAATACATATATATACATATTTACATGTATATACATATATATACTGACATATAGCTTTCAAAATGAAGCCTTAAAGAGAACCCTGAGGATTAATCAAACACTGGTCTGTAACAGATACTTTAGGTCAAACTATAAAAAATACATATACTTACGTTACCAATGGGACCAATTAAATATAACACAGATTTCAAGTAAATACAAAGTATGCTTAAAGACAGTTCAGTGAAAAGAAATAAAGGCTCAAAAAAAAATTTCCCTGTTTTACCCGTTTTCCGTCTTTGGTCTTCTTTAAGTTCCAAGTGCCATCTGGCAACTTCTCAAAGAACTTTCTTGCTTTTGGTGCTTGGTCAAGAATATGAGCAGGTGGAATACCCAGAACTTCCACTATTTTATTCATCTGATCTACCTGTATTCAAAATAAAAACAAAAACCCTGTAATTTCTACTGTAGTACATCCTACTTCTGCTCATCAATTCATTCATTCATTTATAAATTATAAATGCAGTGAGGGAGCAGGCGCACTTCAGGCCTGGCACAGGACGAGTGCAAGGGCCCTGGCAGGGCCTGCGGCTAGACCAGACAGGAGGTCATGTGCGGGGACCGGTGGGAGAGAGGGAACGGGAGCAAAGGAAGCAAGGGACCTTCAAGCTGCTCAAAGGACTTTGGCTATTACCGTGAGTGCGGTGGAAGCCACTGAAGTTTCAGGCGATCTTAATATTAAGCCCATGGAAAAGGTACTATTACAGGGTAATATTATTTATTATTAAAAGGAAAACAAATATACACTATGGCAGTTACTGCCAAACAGGAGCTCACTAGCTACAGTGAAGTGACTGAAAAGGAAGGCAGAAGGGACAGGTGCGTAACACTATTTATTCACAGCTGTATAATTCAGGACAGGTCATTACATTTCATTAGTCTTTCTTGTCTCACATGTAAATGAGCGGACTGATCATGATCTGCAACTTTTAACTTTTCTTTAAAAAACAAACAAAAAAACCAGAATCCCGCAAGTGAATAGTTTCAAAACCCACTGAAAGCCCAGCTCCTCTGACTGTGAGGGAGCCTGGCCTCTCCCTCCCTCCCTTGCCCTCCCACCCCTCCCCAGCACTGCCTCTGACCTTCAACAATCTTCTAAGAACACAGACTGAAAGCCTGGGGACTAGAAGAATCACATTAGTCTGTTGCTCTAACTAGGTTCTCTAGTCCTAATTTGCCCTAAATTATTGAGATCAAATATCCACTAACCCTACCTACTGGTCATTTATTTTAACTCCAAATCATACCCTCAAAATTTACAGTGACGTTCACACTGTTTTTAGGGCGGCCCTCAATTCTTCAATATCATCTTTTTCTGTCATACTTAAAAATCAGTAAAATTTATACCAAAATACTTAATGTTTTCTAATTTACCGTTCTCCTTCATCAGCAGATTGAAAGATCTCACCTTCTATTTCGTAATTCTACACTCACCATTATATAACTGAAAAAATTAAAAATGGATAAAATCAAAACTGACCTAATACTTGAATGATTAAGCTGGTAAACAGACACCTTTTCCTAAAAACAACTTGAAGATTACACTGTCAGAGGTTAAAAATAAAAAACCATGAAAACAGAAACAGAATTTTTAAAGCGATCCATCATATACCTCATTGGCTCCACTGAACAGAGGTTCTCCAGTGTGCATTTCAACCAAAATACACCCAAGGGACCACATGTCGATAGCAAGGTCATAAGGCATTCCCAGCAGCACCTCTGGAGACCGATAAAAGCGACTCTGAATATACTGGTATATCTGAAATACATTTCAAAATAGTATTAATGCCAAAATAAGTTCTTTTAAATTGTGGTCAACATTAGATTAAGAATAATACTCTAATATTAACAAAAAAAAAGTTATTATAGTTTCATTTACTGATTTCAACATTAGACTGTGAATGTTATTTAAAGAACTAAACATTTCAAGGAAGTGGTTAGATCTGTGAAATACAAAATACACAAAATTCAAGCTCTTTCATTTAATTCCATCCTAACTGGTAATCAAGATGTATCTCAAAAATTATTCCTTATTAGAAGAAAATATTATTGAGAACAATTTATTTCCCTATTATTCTTTCCTGCTATGGCTAGCACTTGGTTTACCATGAATTTAACAGTTAAACTGTATTTAACCTAAATAATTAAGGGTCAAATAAACTCTGTACAATGTAGCTGAAAATTCAGACACCAGCACTATACTAGTCTCACAGACAGATCCTAGAAACATGCCACACAGAGATTCAACTGGGAGTTATTCCTGACTAATCACTTCCTCTCCACCCTGTCCCCTCCACCTCGCTCTAAGACTTCTTAGAAAAAGAAAATCTTGAAATGTATTATTTTCAATGAAGTAATCTGAGAATGTCTTGAGATCAATTCATCTCCATGTAGCCATTTAGAATTTACATCTAGAAATATCACTAAAGCAAAGACAGTTTTATTTTTAAAGGGAAAGAAAGAAATAAAATTGTAACTAAACTTCCTAAACTTAACACTCAAACCAGGTGGCCAAGCAGCACAGAGCTGCTTTCTCAGGAAAGCTTCTATGGCCCCGACCTACAACTCCAGCCAAGTCTCTGAGAATAAGCTTTGCCTCCACAAGCAGCTCAACCTAACCTTAAGGGCTTCTCAGAGTGAAGAAATTCTAATTCAAAGGGACCAGGAAGAGGAAGAAGTATTACATTTCCAAGTTTTTATAAGCCAGTGGCATCTGTTAAGCCCCAAAGACTCTCAACTACTGACACTGTCTTATTTCCCAGCTTGTGAAAGGAAGTCGGTCAGCTACCCGAGTAGCAGTTAGGTTATCCACAAGGCTGTGCACCAGGATCCCCTGAGGAATTTCTGCTGAGACATAATTGCCTTACCATCTTCTAACACTGAGCCAGCAGAACCAGGTTAGGGCCGCCGCACATCTACTTTGTAAATGACTTCCAGAGAATTCTGATATACTCACACAGTTTAAAACTTGAGCTAAAGGTACAGTTGTCTCAGTTTGGCTGGATAGTAGTGTTTGACATTAGGACACAATATATGATTTGGTTTAAATAGGAAAACATTTTGCAAGACTAAAACTCTATTCAAATAACTCTCAAGATGGGCATGTATTTTCCATTTACAATATACTTTATCCCACAGAGTATCTTCTGATTTTCAGAGGCATCTGAAATTGCAAACTTTGCTTCCTACTCCTTCAGTTTTTAAAAATGTTTTCAATGATTTACAGCAATCACTACCATAAGATAATTTGCAAAAAATAACAAAAGGACAATCTTGTTAATTGGCCATAAACCTTCATGATTAAATTAACCCACTATATTTAAAAGCTGGAAAAAAGTTGGACAGGACAGGAAATTCCATGAGTTTGGAAAAACAAGAAATAGAAAGCCAATATGAGATAGTAGTATCTGAATGTTAGTTATGTTTTCACTTTTTTTTTTAAAGAAATGTAGTTTCAAATACTTACAAGTGAATAGAAATAGCACTTAAAATGAATAAAGTATTATCAGATGGTGACCCTAGTTCAAGAAGAGAATAACCTACAACTTCTATTTTATATGCAAAACACTGCTAACGTAGCTTTTATAATGCCAAGAATTTTAGGAAAAAATCGCTTTCCTAAATTAGCTACACCTAAACCAACTTATTGCTATGGACACGTCTGTTTTTTGCACTCTGAAGGAAACTAGTTTGGACGTGTCAGAATTTATATAAGGAAAAAAGGATTTAAACATTTATCAAAACAAGTTGATATATATCAACTGTGTAGTTTCTACACTGTATTACCACGTGTGATGCAAAATTACCTGCTTTTTTTTTTTTAATCCATCAGTTTTCGAGGAAAAACACTGCTTGGATCTATATTTAGAGAAATATTTTACAGCAAAAATTCAATGTTCTAGTACTGGAATCTCCCCAAACTTACACTAAAACCCCTCTTTGGGAAATATAGTTAGAACAAATCACCTAATATTTAACATATTAGTCACCTATTTTCTCTTAGTCTTTTAGCATACACGTAATTTTTTAAAATAAACTTTGAAAAACCAACACCTTCTAATTGAAAGTATTACTGTTTGCAATTTAAAAGGTATCTCCCCCAAAATAAGTATCACCATAAGTGATTCAAGTGCTACATTTTAAAGATAACCATCCTGTAATTACCTCCAAACTGTATACAGATTAATAACACTTCAAGTATCTACCTACACTGTTCTACATATTTCTATATTTTAATTTACAAGTCCTGAAATATACTTACCCTCTGCCCCAACTGACAAGAACTGCCAAAGTCAACAATCTTGATTGCACTGCGTTTGGGGTTACAAAGAAGGATATTCTCAGGTTTTAGGTCACAGTGAATGATACTAAGTTCTGGAGTCGCGAGGAAAAGCAGTGCGGTGCACATTTGCTGTGCAAACTTTCGTGTTAGGTTCAAAGAGACACCTCGAAAATTGGTGTTCCTCAACAAGTCATAGAGGTTGTAGGACAGCATTTCAAAAACTAAACAGAGATGGTTTCGAAACATAAAGTGGCGTTTTAAATGCACTGAAAGAGAAAAAAGTTTCATTTTAAATTAAACATACCAATTAAATAATAACATACACATGAACTCACAATTACAATGTCAAATGCAGAGTGAAAATCAAGTTAAAATTTGGAGATTAGCATTCTGCAGTAAATAGCACATTCTTTAAACAGTTAAAAAATATCTAAGTTGTTTATCTGCTGAATTAAATAGGTACAGTGTCTGCCAATAAGCAATTTATGATACAAGTACCACCACTGCAAGGCCTTGTGTACCCCTGTTCTCAGGGACCAGACACTGAATACTGTCATAGTTATTCCAGATAGCTCTGTAGAGAAACTTGTTTCAAATGATACTAAAAATCCAAAATGAAGGTAGCCTTGACAAATGGTTGTTTTATATCATTCCTGTTGAGTTATAGGTGCTCAATTTGGTATGTGTAATAAGTTTTATACTGAAGGGCAATGCTTTAATTTATTGAATGACTTCATCTCATGTGAAGTCAGTGTTAATACTTAAAGCACCACTTTTTGAAGCAATTTATCGACTACTAAGCCTTTTTAGAGGGTCCATAGTTATAGCAAGTAATATATTCTATGCTCTTTCTCCATTCATAAGCCTACTTATCATTTCAAGACCATGGCAGGGATCAAATAATCCACATTAAGAAATTATGCTGCGTGGTTTAAAAATTTTTTAAAAAGTATATTTTTTTTAAGTTCAAAGACTTAAATAAAACTCATCAGAATAAATTATATTGATCAATCACTTCAAAATAAAAAATTATCTGTATCATAAAAGAGCAACACGACTTCTAGACACCTTAAATTTAATGTATCTACTCTACTGGCAAGGCTAAATCTAGTGGGGTTTTTTTTTTGGGGGGGGGCTAGTTTTCCAATATAGAACCTCAGTTTATTGAGACATTGCGCATTAATTCGGCATCTTCCTAAAGAAGTTTAAAACATTCATCCAAAAGAGTATTTGCAGTGACTAACACAATTAATGATCATTAAAGTCAGTTTATTAAAAACAAAAATGACAGCCATTATTGTAATATAACCAAGTAGCTAACAGTTCATGTTTTCTTTCAAAAAGGCAGAATTAAAATGTTATAGTAATGCTATCAATATTTTGTCTACCACTTAAGCAAAAACTCAAAATAAAACACAAGAGTGAAGAAGAAGAAGAGGTGAGGTATGTTCAGATGCCTCCTTTATAAGTCAAGCATCCTCAGAATGTCCTTCCTGGCCTTCTAACCCATTGAATGGAAATGTGCCCAGTTTATACAAAGTTGTAACTAATAGTGAAGACCAAACATTCAGTGAATTAGACGAGAAAAGGGTTCAAATGCAAATGTTATTACTATGGCCTGTATCAGATGATCTATAAAGACACTAAGAAGGAAGAAAAATGAATAGGATAAGCTCATTTTATTTCAACAATAAGGAATGAAGGTGTTTCATATATGAAATCTAATCTGAGTCTCTGGACCATATATCTTTAAACATCAGTTTTTTTTTTCTATCATTTTGGAGGAAGTAAAGAACCACAACGTCCTCTCCTAATTTATTAAAAAGGAGTTTGTTAATAAAACTTAACCTCATGGTTACCAAGTAAACCAGCCAGCATTTCTGAACATGATATGCCTATTTTTAAAAGTCTCTAATTAAATGATCCTAAGATCTCTATCTTAAAATTTATAGCATCTTATTTTTATACTTGGCAGCAATCTGTTTCTTCTCGGTGGCATTTCATTTCAGTGTCATCAAATAAAACAATGATGTTTGACTATCACTGGCGTCTTAGATTTGATTAAAAATAGTATTAGAAAATGTGTAATGAGAAGATAGTTTACCCATATGTCAACTGGCCCTAGAAGTCACTACTTTCATAACTCTTCTGTCCCTTTTTTTTGTTTTCAGAGCCCTGGGACCTTGGATATGTTACTCTTTGAGACCATCTGCAGTACAAGGATTCTACCACCTTCCTTACAGGACTGCTATGACTATTACAGACAATGGAGGAAAAGCACAAGGAATATGGTAGAAGTTCAAGACATGGTGGCTATTATTTCTTGAGGAAGACATTCCAAAAATGGTTCTATAATCATTAACAACATAGTACCTCACTTCTAATTTCTGAGCTGTATTAGAAACGATTAAAGTTAACAAAGAAATCTCTGGAGCTTAATGCATCATTAAAGCAAACAAATGGCACTCATAAGTTGCAAAAAAAAAAAAAAAGAGAGAGAGAGAGAGAGACTATTCTTACTTGTTTTTAGACTATGTACCACCTGGAACGCCATTCCTAAAGATTTAAAATACTACCGCCAGATCAAGTTAACATATATAGATCTGTATGCCCTCCAACAGAAATAACATTTTTATTCAATCACTTTAAGATAAAATCAACATTATCATATAAAAATAACCATTAACTCAAATTTTTGGTCTGGGTCAGGGCACACTGCTTTGTCTGTCTGTCTGTTTACCTATGTAGTATTTCATTTCAGTGTCATGTTTGTTCATGAGCTCAAGAAGTCGCACTTCTATCTGGGCTTGATTCAGAAAAGCCTTCTTGTTCTTTATTATTTTAATGGCAACCCATTCTTGCTCCACACGATCATATGCCTTTACAACCTAAAAGAGAAAAAAAATAAATAATACCTATTTCATTAATGAACTTAACAACAATTTATAATTCACCTTAATTACACATTTATCTAATTCCCATTTTTCTGACCTTCCTAAATATGAGATTCTATTCATTTCCATTCAACAGCATCCATTTATTAGTTTATTGTCACTTTAAGTCAACCTTTTCAATTGGATTTCTTTTGCATCCTTATAGTATTTCTAAACATCCACAAAGTAGATAAGTTTCTTAACAAAATTAGAATAACTATTTTCCTCTTTCAAAAAATAAATTATGAATGTTGACAAGTGCTTTGGTTTTCCACCTTTCTTACTAAATAACATTATAAAACAATACGTCTGACTATTCTTTTAATGAGAGAAGAACCTGGTTTAAGTTCCAAGTATACATGTGAGATATTTAAAAGGTTGTAAGTCATCTGAAAAATGTAGGTAACTTTCTAAATTTAAATTAGATTTTCATAGGTATATAAGAGAACTGGTTTAGACTAAAAAAAATTTTTTAAATAAGCAGGAAATAAGTTAAAATACCATAATTGGAGGATTTTGAGTTTTAAAATGAGAATTAATGCTAAGGAAACTGAAGTGTTCATGAACAAATGACTACACACCTCTCATTTTAAATTTTACTCATTTAAACAAGTTTCACAATGTTCACAAAGATTTACATTAAAAACTAGGAAACAAATACAAAGATAAAAGAAAACTATATCTATACAAATTAGAAATAACCACTATGCCTGATTAAATATTCTTATATTTGTAATATTATATAGTCTGAACAGATAATAGCTTTAGACAATTTTCTAGCATATTCAGAAAGTCTGGAGATGCATGTAGAACTTCAAGTGATTTCAATGTTTTGGTTGAGCATCACTGGATTAGAGGAAGAAAGTGGATGCATGGTCCAAGATCCACATCAGTCAAGGTTATTGTCAATGACAGATCATAAATGGTTCAGCTGAAATCAAACTTAAAATAAAAAAATGCAGTATCTCTGGTTTCACCCAATTCTAAAATAAACTACTGCCTACTGCCTTTTAAATCAGAGGTGACCCATGTAAACATCTGACCACGACCAAGTGGTTTTGATATTCCTCTCTTTCACTGACCATACTTGACCACATCAAGAGTGGCAGTTTAGTGCCCAGATCCTAATGGTCTCCAGGACAAAGGCCACTAACAGGGCCCCAACTATTTACTGACTTTGCAAATGGTTAACTGGCTCAGTGGTAAAACAATGATTTTTGACCTTGAATTATACATTCCATAGGCAGTTTTCAAGAATACCAATGTCCAGAATTCAGTCAGGGATTTTGAGTTCATTAGTCTGGAGCTTAGGCATCAGTCTTCCCTCCCCAACCCCCAACCCCAAAGCTCCCTGGAAATTTTCAATGTGCAATCAGGACTGATAACCACTGGCTTAAGAAATGAAGGAGCTGCTTATTTGACAAGGACCTGGCAGAGAATTTAGAGAAAGCCTGACAAAGTCAATAAGGAAGACTTTATTTGGCGAGTGACAGGTCCTGACCCTGAACACACTTCAGCCTAGGAGAAAAGTGTCCATCAGTCTCATCTGGAAAAATGAATCCTGATGTCAAACAGGCCTGTATTTTCACAAGTATATGATGCTAGCGTGCTCTTAGAAATCAGAGGATGAGAAGAGGTAAAGGGGAGGGGGAGGATCACTGCGAGCTTGAAGAGTGCGTGCCAGGGAAATCTAAGTTCAAAGAGCAAGCCGCGTGGCCCCGACTTCACAGTGGGCATCACAGAAGGCAGACGCCGCCCTGCTGGGGGCAACTGCCAGAGCGTCGGTGTGATTTTGAGGGTGGAGACAGAAATCACTCCACCCAGCGCATTCACAGCCTTACTTACGTAGGCGGTAGGCCTCAGAAACACCTTTTCTTAAGAGGCTCTGACAGAGAAGTAGAAGTTGCTTCTGACAAGAATATTTTGATACAGAAGGGCTCCAATAACACTGAGAAACCCCTGACTCAGAAGAAAGAGGTTAAAATCAAGGGAAAAGGCCCTGAATTACGTAAAATTACAAAAATTCCTTGACATCATGGAAAGGGGCAGGCATACTGTACACGTGACACCAGGGCCTGGCAGAGCCACCCCAGAGCTGCAGAGCTCTGCTAACAACCTTGTTCGTATCTCCTTCAGGTTTCATCGCTTAGGTGTGTCCTAGTCTCAGCCTGCGGCTGCTAGTGGCTTACAGTATTCTTTCTGTCCTAAACACGATCAGATTCACACAGGAAAACCTTTCCTCACAGGGTGATAGAGGCGTATTTTGTTTCTCACAGGGCAGGAACAGATAAGTAAGAATATGTAGGTTCCACAGTTTAAGAAAAAACAAAAACAACCCCCCAAATTGTCAAAAAGTCAAAAGCATTTGGACTGCAAATTAATAACTGCTTCACTGCAGAAAAGTTGCAAGGCAATGGAGAATGGGATGAACAGGAAACCATACCTCAAATAAAACAGCTCTGCGACCCAATGAGACAGGGGGATTTAGGAGCGGGAACAGGTGGGGAAGCCACAGCCCGAGAAAAGCTTCATGAAGTGCAAGGAGGAAGGACTGACAGCTAAGTCTGGGCTCAGCTGATGCAAGACACTGATGGAGTTAGGCTTTTGTCCTCTGTATTGGGCAGGATGGGCAAGTGAGGAGAGGAGAGTTGTGGGTAGAGAGAAGAAGCCAGGAAGGAAGTGAAAAAACCAGGTCCACTGGAGTTCCTTCCTCACTTTCCTAAGCAGCCGCACTGCCCGAGTGGTCCTGCCCATCAGAACTCCACCAGTCACAGCCTTAGCCACGCTGGCACTGTGGGAGGCCTGAGAATGACATCCTGGAGACTGTCTGCCCACTCAGAGGCCTGGCAGAGTTAGAAGAGGAGCCGAAAGACAAAGTCAAGGCACAGCCCCTGGCATCCAAGCCTCTGAAAACGTGAGAGGGCACCTGCTGTGCCAGCTGAAGATCGTTAAGTGTTTTTCTCTTTGAAGAGGAGTATCAGACAGGAACGCAATTATCTCTAACATACATAATGAAGAACCACCCACAGACTCCAAAGCCCCTGTGAAAGAGGCAATACTATCTATCAGTGATTAAAATCAACCACTTAGTAAAGTAGTTACCCAGTAGCCTCAGAAAATAAGTTCAAAAAAACCAAAAAACAAAAAAACCCCACAAAAAACTGCTCATGGAGTTTTTAGAACTGATGCAGTATTAGTACCTTCATAGAACAACGATAATCCAAATACTTACATGTCTGTTGCTGAGATCTATTTACAAACATTAGAAGTGTACTATTGAGAAAAACATGTAACAACATGATTCACTAATACGTCCTTTCTAACTATAAAATTCAGCATTTTCCATTAAATTACCTGTCCAAAGGAACCTTTGCCTATCAAGGAGTCAATTTCGTAACGATCCATCCACTTTTCTCCGTTTTTTACAATATAATCATAGTTATCATCATCATAACCATCATTATAAACCTTCCGCTCCTTCTTATGACTGGAATCGTCTCCCTGGCCCTGTTGGTGTCTTCGCTTCTTTTTTGCATAGTAAACCTGAAATGAGAATATGCAATGTTAACTGTGTCATTAAAACCACTTGGGGGGGGGGGGGTGGCGCACACCATATATCAAGAGTATATATGAGACAAATCTGCTATCGGTAGGAAATAGATGAATTTTTATTCTTTGTAACACACACAAATGAAATAAAGAATTTTCTATAGTTGCTATTTGAATTACAGAATAACACTAATATATAACCAGGGAAAATTTCTGCAGTAAAATTCCCTTTAGAATTATACAGTTTATACATTTTATAAATAGATGTTAAGTGACTGGAGCAACGCCTCCCATTCAAGAAGAGTAACAGGACCTGATCTACATTTATTTTTTTAAACCAAGATATAATTTATATACAGTGAAATGGCATAGATCTCAAGAGTGTATCATATGAGAGATTCTGGAAAATTGCACATGTTGATGCAATCAACAAATGCCAAACAAAATAAATAACATTTTCAGCCTCCTTATATTCAAGTTCCTTCTTGCCCCCTTCTAGTCAATCCCAATTTTATTTTTGATCCTAAGGCAAAAGAGTTTAAAAATGGAAGTTTAAATGTATATGAACTGATGTTTTACTAATATAAAAGGGGCCTCTGAGACATGCCCAGTTTTTAAGCCTATACCAACACATAAATGAAAAACAGATATGCTCCCTACCTATCCCACACACTAAAGGCCATGAACCTTGTGGTTGATCACAAAATGAGTTATTTTCCTTATATCTGTTTTTCTTATAGTTTCTAAGACTAGTAAAAAATAATAGGTAGACTAGGCAATAGTCCAAGTGATTGGTAACTAACTGAGGAAGCTGTAAATTACACTGCAAGGAGCAACATCACAAAAATTCTAGTTTACAAGGTGGCAAAACAGTTAAAAACAAGCTTCAACAGAGTTACTGTTAACAGTTTAACAATTTATCAGATATTAACAAACTGACATTAATAAAGTGTTAACAATTTTATCAGATATTTTCAGATAACCAAAAGCTGGTTTGGCACATCTTTTATAACACATTATGTACAAAATCCAATTTAGAAATGTTCCTCATTGAATTCATTCCAATTTTATCTTGCCACAATGCCACAGTAACATAAATACTGCCATTAAACAGCATCAAACTATTATAAAATTTATACACACATAAGAACATCTTTTTAGATAAGTGGCTCTAACACTGGTAGAAGATAAGCCTTCAGTGTGAAAGGATGTACGGCCCCCCGGAAAAGGAAAGAAAGCACAGGCACTCTTCTCCAGAAAAGCTCATTTAATAATTAATTACAGAGCTAGAGTTGCGGTTAGAAGCAAGTAACAATCATGCCAGAGGCCTAAGACAACACCAGAAAAATAATTTTTGGAGGCAGAGTCAAGTTGGAAGATGAGTAATTCAAAGTGCATTTTTTTTATCATACTTACTTCCACCAAAAAGGCTTTCAGATATCTTACAATGAAAAGATACTGATAAAAGAACACATATCAATTTAAAAAGAAAATTACATAGATAAACTAGGCCAGATGCCTGTTAATGGGTACTGAATACATCTCAGAGCTTCCTGACATCCACGGCCATAGGAGAAACAGATAAATGAAAATTTAAGCGAAATTCTAACATATTCAGACTTCTCCAGCGTCATTATTCCCTCCCTTCCCCTTTCTTGGTTTGAAGAGGAGTTATTATAGAAGTGATAACTCAGCCTATATTAAACATTTTGAAAAAGAAGGAAAGTTATCCATAATTATCTTAATTTTCTGTAGTCCTTGTTAATATGTCTTTTTTCTTTTACGTAATTATACTATCTATAAATCATTAACTTACCAGTCTTCATAATAGTCATCAATATGACAAATCATTGGGAGTAAAAAATTTTAGTATGTTTAAATACATCACAAAATAACTTCTTTCCCCTATTCTATTGCAAGATAGATGGTGTTATAACAAATCAAGTCTTACCTCATTAATATGCTTATATGTTTTGATCAAGTCAACAGAAAGTTTTCTCAGGGGAGCAGTAGCTGGATCACGGAAGGTTTGGGGCATCCGCCTCTGTAACATGACAATATCAGGCATCACCTTAAATAGACAGAAAAGACTAGCACTTTAACTATACTGTACTGGCATGAATTCCCTCTTTTGTAACCTGTGTATATGTATTACTAAAAAAAAAAAAAAAAAAAGACATCTACATTAGAAGTTTCAGTTATCTCTTTTAACTGGAATCCAATGAAGACAACCACTGGAAAAATGAATGAAACGAGAAGATAATATGCCCAGCTGCCCAAGGCTTCAATTCTGTTCCCCAAATTAAACAACAGCATTATAGACATACCCCTGGTTCAGGAGACATGCATGATATGCTGCCCAAGAGGGCTTCTCCATCATACAATTAGCCAAGGAAAAACTTCTGAATTATTCCTAAGCCTGACCTGGTTCACAGCAGGCAAAGACTAACTCATCTTCCAGCCTCCTAAGACAAGATTTTAGGACCCAGCTGGCACCATGGTGCAAGCTGGTCACAGGGCAGAGATGGAGTTTGGTGCTGCAGAAGTGCAGCTCCCAACACCCCGAGAGCCTGCCCTCCAACAAGTGTCTGCCTATAATGTAAGCAAGGCTGAAATCTGCACTCACTTCTTTACCATAATTGAGTAAAGCATGCCCTCCACCTGACGCATCTGAGCCTGCCCTCCACGTTCCCTTCGCCCCCGCCCTGCTGAGTTATCACCACCTGACATGCTAGTATACATTTACTCATTTACTGGTTTTGGTTTGTCCTCCTTCCACTACAAAGAAAACTCCATGTGGCACAGGGATTTTGTTCAATGTTGTATTACCTTTGCCTACAACAGTGCCTGGCACATGGTAGGTTCTTTAATAAATATCTGTTGAATAAACAAATGAATCCATAATACCAGTATCTCTACTTCTGATTACACTAAGAGCTGACCACAAATAAGTTCCAGAGGACACCTTAAAGCTAATGAAACTTTCTTTTAAAAAACTCATTTCAGCCGTACTCTCAGCACAACGCTAAACCACGTCTTTCATCACCCAGTAAGCAGTCAGAGTACAACTGTGAGCTTCCTGCTAGACGGGGGCTGGAGCAGGAACACGAATGTCCTCCATACACAAGCACACCCAGGGACACTGCAACTAGCATGCCAGTGATGCTGGATTGTTGTTCCCACCCCACTCTGCCACGTGGCAAGCCTCAGTAAAAGGGTTCCCAGTGGGGCTTCTTGCAACCAAGAGATCCAGATCCTCAAAACCAATTAATTACATCAAGGTACCTACAGTCCCTACCATTAGCCATCCTTGGATTCCTGTCTAGCTCTTTTACAGACATTTATACCAGCAAAATCTACTGAGCCAGGAGCCCCTGATGCAGCCCCTTTCAAAGGACACTCTGGTCAATTTGAAGGGCAGAGAGAAAGCAAACACATCACACTAAGGCCTAACAGAAATGTCTGGAGTCTTGGGAAAATTAACCAAGTTAACTCACACTAACAAAAAAGAAGAGAGGAGGGTAGCGGTAACAATGGACGCAACAGAAAAGAATCACCATCCCCGCAGCATGAGAAGGTGGAGGGACCACAGCAGTGAGCAAACCGATTTTAACACTGATTTCCTCTGCATCTACACTCAAATTCTGTAAGTTGTTACCCAGATAGAATATTCACTGAATTACTGTATTCAGTTAATGATGATCTTTTCCCATGATCTCTCCTTCTCAAAGTTCCAAATAAGGTTTAAGGGGACAAACGGTGATTATAACTATTTGTCTGAAAATATAGTAAGACTTAATGAGACAATCTGAATTAATTTTTAAAATACATATTGTTTTATTTTTTTAAATATAAACAGGTACAACTAGACTCACAGAATATTTGGCTCTCGTACCAGTCCTTGGAAACTGAAGGAATAGACAATATCAGTATAAGCATGCCAGTTATTTTCATGCGAATGAAGTTGTAAGCATTTAAGGTAATGAAACAGGGTTCTCATAATCTATTTCCTTTCCTGTTTTTTAAGCACTGGCATTGTTTTCAAGCAGGTAATGTTCTCGGCAAGACCCTTATTGGACTACTGGAGTGCAGCCTCACTGTGAGGTTTCACAAAATCCGAACCAGTGAAATACTTCATTACCACTGTAGTAAGAGTTGACAGAAGGTATAACTATCATTAGAGACAAATGAATTACTTAAGTAGTTAACAATAAAATAATAACTGCAGCAGCAAGTGTTTGCTATACACTGTATTTTGGGCATGCATATTTTTACATCTTTCATGTAATCTTCTCAACAATCTCACGAAAATAAGTAATGCTCCTGTCACCATTTTACAAATGAGAAACCTGTGTTCCTGATGTAAAATTACTTGACCAAGGTCCTAGAGCCAGTAAAATAATACAGATGAGAAGAGAACTAAGGCAGTCTCACGCCCAACCCCACGCTCTGAATCACAGCACTGGGCCAGGGGCTCCCTGTTAATTTTAGGAGTCTATTCTAGCTTCTTGGCGGAATCATTTTTAGGCTATTTGTTGGGCAAAATAATCGAGCCATGCATAATATATACCAATAAAACAAACATATGCATTTATTAAAATTAGTTATGTTCAAAACTATAAATATGTTTAAGTTTTCAACTTGCTCACTTACAATTCCACTGGTATTTCAAACACTGGAAAATTTTGAACCAATGACTACATCTTTCCAGGAGTAACTATGCTCACTTAAAACACCAAAATCACACAATCAAAAAAAGATTTTTTAATGTACTGCACAGACCTGAAATTGGCTATGAAAGTAATTCTGACTACCACATTTTTATGCACACAGTGTGTAAGTGTGCCCTACGCACTTGGCCATGTCACGACACTGCTAACCTTTTCACAACTGGCCAAACCGCCTACAAGGCCAAGTCAAATAGCTAATTCTAAATATCTTAACTTTTCTTACATACTTTTGGCAACAAAAGTTACTATTTCAGGAACTTATGTATATATAAACCAGATGCATTCCATCCACAAAAAATTGGCCTTTGGATCAGACTGTACTTCAGTGCTTCCAATAGTGCCTTGTACAGAGTAGATGCTCAAAACACATGGGAAGAACAAATTAATTCCTACAAACAATACAACACTTTCTTTACTAACTTTCATTGTGATTTCATGTTAGATAACCAAATTTTCTGTTTTTCACTACTGTAATGCCATAATCACAAATCCAGAATTAGAAAATAATTTTTCCAAATACACAGTTACAAATTTATACTCAAACTCAAACCAGCCCTAACCATCTGATGCTTTGTCCACTTCCAACTTCCACAGTCACAAAGTCAGGAGAATGTAATGTTAACAAGCTCCCTTCTTCCCTTCCCCAGCTGGGTGAAAAAACCCAGTGGTTCAGAGGACCCAGGAGCTCACCAAGCTGCTGCAGGTAGCGAGCTCCCCTCCACACCGCTGCTCAACGTCCTCCCTGCAAAAGGGATTGCTGCTGAGATAATTCTCCTGCTGCCTCCTCAGCTATCTGGCTCTGGGAGCCAAAAACAGCCACACCTCCAAGGCTCCAAATCTCCTGACCTTTCTGTGTGAAGACCCAGATCACAAAGACAAAAAAAAAAAAAAAAAAAAAAAAGGCAGTAGTTCTCACCTCCTGCTTAGATCAGTTACAAGAGCTAAACAATCTTTTTTTCTTGAAAAGATTCCATAGTGTAAGTGCCAGGACTTCATTAAAAAATTGTTTCCTAGTTTAATAATACCTATTCTATCCATTTTATTTACATTTACCTCATATTTTCATGTATAGTAGAGTAAGAAACACTATATCCTGCCATTCTTGCTATCTTGAGACCTATTAATAAAGCTGAACGGCATACATAACACATATGCAGAACACAAGTTTAAGAACCATGAAAGGTGCAGTGAAAACTGTAATAGCCCAAACAGGCTCAGCATTCCAAACAGTAACCATACTTTTCCACACTTTTACTACATTTATCTTTTCAACAAAACTGTGTTTAAATTTATATGAAACACACATATTAGAAGGATTAATTACCAGAAATGAAATGTTAAAGTAAGTTCATTTCAATTTACTTGTACAATAAACCCTACTGTAAAGACACTGACAGGATGATTAACAAGAAACAATGGAAATCAAATAATGAAACTACCAAAGTTTAGAGCTAGAAGGCACTTGGGTGAGTGGGATGTCTAGTCTAGTCCAATCTTACATTCAAGGAACAGAGAGAAGGGTCCATGTGGCCTGACTCAAGTTACACAACTAGATCATTAGTCAAGATCTGGAACCCACGTCTGGTAGACCAGGCCACATCAGCACACAGTTTTAGTGTTTTATACTTCAGTTAGAAGAAAGCTTTTAATCTGACTGCCTTCGGTTCGGAAAATTCTGGAGTTTGGCAAAAATATCTGGCTGAATATTATTACTTAAAAGATTGTTTTTTTATACAATATGAATCAAAAAATATTCTACAGCTTAAAATGGATACTAAATTAACTTATCTCTTATTTGAAAACAAACCACAAATAAGATGTTAGTTGTATCTAAAAATAGGTACTTTGCTAGCTAACTAGATTATCTACTACAATAACATAACCATAAAAATAACTTTAAAGGACTGGGTTTTTTCCTAGTCCTTTGCAGATGCCAGATGTTAGAGCGTAAAGTGCACTGTATCTATAAAAGAAAGAAGCCTGGGCTGGACCCCAGAGTCTACTGCCTACATACTTGGAGAGATCACAAATGGGAGCTCAAGTCCCTTCAGCTGCAAAACAGATTAAGAACAGGCAGCCTGCCTGATAGGCTGCTTCTGAACAAGCGGGAAAATGAATCCAAACATACTTTGTTTCTTACAAGTACGATGCAAATGGATCATTATGCTATCATTATGTGGAAGTCCAGAGAATTTTCTTCTGGTACACACACACTTTCCAGTTTTGACCAACTACTCTAATTCTCAAACATACAATTCCTCAATTTACTGCATAGAAGAATTCTTAAGTCCCGCCATAATTTATTTTACTATTTTATTGTGAATGTTATTTACATGCTGTAATACATTTTATAAATGTAGAATCAGGTCAACTATTGACAATATTTTATTTTAATACATACAAGGGTGTCCTCAAATAATGGCGTTACTTAACTGTAGCCAATAGCTTATTAAAACCACATACTATTAAGTTAGAAAAAACTAATTTCCCTCAAATACTCCAGTAAAAGAAATACTCTGAAACTTTCCAAGTTTTTGATCATATTAAAAGACCTAAGTAAACAGTGGCAAACCAAATTCCTAAGTACATGGAAAAACAGCCACTTTCAGTGCTCATCACACACTTAACCTCAGAGGGAAAGAAACTTTACCACAACTATAGCTAGTTAAAAAAAAAATCCTTCCCAAACCAAAAATCAACATAGTAGATGCAGTTAATTCAGGAAGATATTAAAAATACATACACACATGCATATATGTATGTAGGTCAAGAGATTTCAGCACTTACTTCATACTATTCTTATGGAAAATTACTGAATCTCTAGTCTGAATATTAGAATGAGCAGCATAACTAATTTACATTAATTTTAAGGAGTTTCACATTTACTTGTAGGTATGTGTATAAAGTAGTTTATAACAGCATAAAATCAGCTCCATCAGTTTGCTATAATGGAATCTGACTTGTTTTCCTATAACTTAAATTTTTCTACTTAACCATCTTTCCCTAAAAATAAGCTTCCAGTTTCTTTAACTAATATTCTCTAGAAATAACTTTCCCCCTTATTGCAAAATGAGAGAATGTGCTTATGTTTATATGTGTTTTTTAATTAAAGTGAAAAACATAGGGGAAAGAGAAAAAAACCAACAAAAATTTTAATGCAAACTTCTTAACATTGTATTTTGTTAATGTGAAGTCCCATGTGACACGTAAAACTGAAAACCATTAAGGTATTTGCCTGTTTTCTATTACACCATTTTAAGGAATAAATGACCATCCCAACAAATCATTTCTGATACATCGTAAACTTACCTGGTTAGTTAGAGGTTGCTGAATCTGGTCAGAATAAGATAAGGCAGAAACCTGTTGGTCACTTATGTTTGGCTGGCGACGGTCACTGTACTGATGTGAATGGGGCATCTGTCCAGCCATCTGAAGGCCAGCAGCATGGAATGAAAATGACGGTGCAAGCCGAACAGATGAAGGTTTGCATGCTGAAGTCTCTCCTCCTACAAGAAGATAATAAGTGAGGCTTAAAGGGTGCATTCATATCCTAATGTTTGTACCTTCTGATCTATTTGATAGTTCTTTAAATTAAGAACTTTAGGATGTTCAATTATATTAAAAACCTTTAATACTACAAACAAGGATATGATACTCAACACAAATGTTGTACGTTAAATGGTATAGAACCCAGTAGTGATTAAAGTGAGTATCTATAAATCTGTTTTAAGAGAAAATCTTAAAACACATCTTTTTGTAAAGCAATGGAAACAACCTTTAATACTTTTTCACATACAAGATTTTCATCAGTTGAGAACCGTAAATTGCAAAAGTAATCTCTGAATGCCCGCACCAGGCCTGTCCAGTGGGGCAGCTCTTTAGCAATCAGTTCAGAGGAGCACTGCTGAGGCTCCGCTTTACACCTGCCAGGTGTACGGCAATCAGCCCCCCTGGCATCCTCCAAAGCAGGTGAGAAATTCGTCCTAATGGTGCTCGCCACTGACACAGGTAATTAAAGGCTGAGCACACAACACATGGAAATAAATTCACAGGCTGCTGTATTCCTCTGGACTCTTCTTACACAGTCCCAAGAGAACCTAGACCAGGCAAGCCTGCCACAAAATGACAGTCAATAATTATTTCGCAGGTAGGCTGAGACCATGGTCATGATTTTTCATGGTAGAAATGGAAAATTAACATTTTGGTCCATAAAAGTACTTGCTAGCTAACTAACAAAAGTTACTTTTTCCTTAAGAAAAGAAAAAGACTTTTCTTCTTATAGTCAACAAAACTTTCAATCACAAACTAAAGTCAGAAGGCAAAGCATAAAACTCCTGGTCAACCAACACTGGCCCAGAATACCTGTTTTTTTTTTGTTTGTTTTTTTAAGTAAACCACCGAACTCTCACCACACTGTTTAGCACCATGGTACTTTTTCTCAAGCTGACTTGTTTCAAAACACACACCAGCACTGGTCCAAAAGTGAAGAGCACAGACTCTTAGCCAGGCTGCTGCAGTTTGAAATTTCAGCTCCATACTTAACCAGCTGTGTGGCCTTGCACACCTAATGTCCTGATAATGATAATAATATGTACCTCAAACAGCTGTGGCGAAGGTTAAGCACTTTAATACGTGTAAAGTACTGAGAACAGCTCTGGCAGTGACAGCTAGCTTAACATCTGCTGCAGTCACCGCACTGAAAGGTACATTCACGATGAAGAGACGAGCACCCTTCTCGTGGAGTGTACAACCTCTACCTGAATGTCGCATGGATTCTGCAAACTAAAGACAACAAAGCTCAATTCCCCCCAAAATAGAAGTTCCACTTCCATATTCTCCCACAGCGAATGCCACTGTCTCCCATGAGCCAATCAGAATCAAGGCTCTGGGAGTCACAGTAGAGCTCTTTTCGTCCACAAACCACCTCTCACAAGTAACAGCCCCATCTTGTTCCCACCTCCTGCAGAACACTCGGATACCACCTCTCCTTCCCGCCTCCGTCACCCCATGCCGCACTCAGACAACTGCAACAGATCCCTAACAGCTCGCTCTGTCTTTACCTTGCCCATCTGCAATTCTGTATTTCTTCAGTGAGATGGCTACAGCGGCCTTTCTAAAGTGCAAATCTCAAGTCTTCACCCCTGCTTACAAGTGCACATCACCTGCATTAGCTCTGCTTTTAGACCTCGGACTCTGTCCCCTCCTTTCGCAGCACGAGGCCCTTAACTGACCCAGAGTATATGACTGATAAACGTCTGCTGAACACGTTAAAGGACCACGTCTTCATGGCAAATGGGGTAACTTATCTAAACAATTCATTAATCAGAATTTAAAATACATTCAGTTAATTCAATTATGTGGAACAATTCTGTTCAGTTTAAAGGGGGTGGGGTTGATTACATCCGAAGGAAATAATAGATGCTATGCACAAATACAGTTAGGAAACAATATATAACCTGGTACTGTTTGCAACAGCAAACAACTGGAAATCTAAATGTCAAATAATTGGTGCGGGGGTGGGGGGGTGTATGCTTAAATCTGCATGTTAAAAACAAAAGAAAACTGGGAAGGAATATAAATAAATAAAATATATATATGAAAAGAACTGAGGTCCTTGATATACAAACAACTCAGAAATAAACAGTAAAAAAACTAAGACCCTGCATCATAAAGACAGCAACTCTCGGCCCTAGTTTCCCTGCCTACAGCAGAGGTGTTATTACACTAACCCCAGTCCCTTAGGTCTGTCACAAAGTTTAAATGAGATACCACAAGTAGACATGCAGAATAGAACCCAGCACATAATAACCATTTTTTTAAAAAATTAATTTCGATTTCTATTATCAGTGCCATTATTAAATTCTATGCTTAAACTTGTTTATATATATATATATATATATATATATATATATACAGAAATTAGAATACAGCTTAAACAATTATCATCAACTGAACTTGTCAGGCAGGAATAATAAAAACTGCCATCTTCCCAGAACCACCCCACCACTGGTCCACAACCACTCACAGTCAATGCTGAATTCTCTCTCCCCCAAAAGTCATTAATATCCTGAACTCCATAATCAGATTAGTTTTAACTTTATATAAGTGAATCTGTTTAAGCTACAGTTTGTTCATTATCATTACTTTATAGTACCCCACTGTATGAACAAGTGACGATTTATTTATCCATTCTTCTTTTGACTGACACTGGATTATTTCCAGTTCAGAGCTATTATGAATACTGCCACTGGGAAGATTTTTGTTATACGTCTTTCTGCATATATAGAGATGCTGTCCTATTTTTTTTTTGTTTTTCATCTAATTTTTCCCTAGCAGTTTATGAAAACTCCCTGTGCTCCACTCCATTCCTTCACCAACACCTAGAATCATCAGTATCTCTGATTTCAGCCACGACAGTGTATTGGTACTCCATTGTGATTTTAATGTGTTTTCCTGATGACTGTGAGCACCTTTTCATTTATTTACTGGCCACCTGGATATCCACTTTTGTGAAATGCCCAGATTGTTTTTCCATTTTTCTATGAAGAGAGTCTTTTTCGTACAAATTTCTACATTTTTTAAAAAGTCTATTTTTAACATACTTTGGATGTAAGCCCTTATTGATTAGATGCTTTGCACTGTCACTCTCTTAGTGTTATTTTTTTGATGAATGTGATCTCTTAATTTTACCAACTTTTGTTTAAAGTTAGTTCTTTTGCTGTCTGTTTTAAGAAATCTTTCCTTATATCAAAGTCATGAAGAAATTCTATGTTATCTTCCAAAAGTTCAGTTTTACCATTCACACCTAGAGACGGGCAATGCTCTTAGATCTGATTTCTGTGTTTGTGATAGCAATCAAGTTTCACTTCCCCCAGAATGGACATCCAATTAACTAGGAACCAGTCGTTAAAAGGACAAACTTTCCCCAATGTCTTGTAATGTCATCTTTATCATAAATCATATTCCCACATATGCCTGGATCTGTTTTTGGATTCTTTGATCTGCTGGATACAGACTTACCTAGGTTTCTTATGTCTTTGCCTAAGAACCAGACGTTGTCTAAATTATAACAGCTTCAGAAATTTAAATATCTAGTAGAGAATTTTGTTCTTCTTCAAGAATGTTTGCCTACCCTTAGCCTTTTGTGTGTCCATCTATGTTTTAGAATTAGCTCATCAAATTCACCAAAATAAACAAACTCATGCTGGGGTTCTGATTGAATCTGCATTATCTCAAACAGGGCTGTCCAACAGAATGTTCTGCAATGATGGATTTATCTGCACTGTTTAATAAGTAACTACTAGCAAAACTGGTGACTTGAATAGTTTTTTTTCCCCTCTTCCCTTTGCCTTACTCTCCCTGCTGGGACCTCCAATACAGTGGTGATTAGAAGAGGAGATACAGGTGCTACTGTCTTATTCCCAACCTCAGAAAGAAAGCTTTCAATATCTCTTCAGTATCGTGGTTGCTGTAGGTATTTAACTGAGAACGACTATCAGGTTAAAGAAATTCCCTTCTAATCCTAGTTTGCTAAAACTTTTTCCTCAAATGGATGCTGAATTTTATTAAGTGCTTTTTCTGCATCCATTGAAATAACATGACTTTTCTGATTTACTCGGCTAATGCGGTCAACTACACTGATCGGTTTATGAATGGTAAACCATTCACTGTGCATTCCTGGAATTCAGTTTGGTCATAACTATCCTTCTGTAGTAGATTCACTGGTGAAATCATCTGGACCTGGAGTTTTCTTTGTGGGTAGATTTTTCTATTAAAGGTACTATTTCTTTAATATGACCATTCAGATTTTGTTATTTCCCGGTGTCTGTTTGGGTAGGTTGTATTTTTCTAATAGTATGTGAACTTCACCTAAATTTCAAATGCACTGGTATCACTTTCCTCACAATATCCTCTCTTGAAAGCTTTTCAATGTTTGTAGTGACAGCTCCTTCACCTAATACTGGCTAAGACAACCTCTTTCTTCTGTGTGATAAGTCTTTGATTGTGATCAGTTTGATTAATAAATCAAAGGTTTATTAATTTTATTAAGTATATTCTTTTATATTTATCTTCTATTTCTGCACTCATCCTTGATATCAGTTAGCGAGAGGTGTATTAAAAATCTCCCATTTAAAAAGTTATGTTACTGGATTATATAAATTTAAAGCTCTTATACCTTCCTGATGAATAAAATCTTTTATCGTTTTAAGTTGTCCCTCTGTTTCCAATAGTGTTCTGCTATACTAATATATACTAATAACCACACCAAGCCTACTCTTCATCTTTGCATGTATGTGTTTTGTCCATCCTTTCGCTTTCAACTGTTACATTTCCTTATACTTTAGATTTACCTCTTATAAACAGTTATCTATGAGTTTAATTCATGTATGAACACTAGTAACCCTTCTACTTATTCCAACTGTTTTATGCTCCTTTCTTATCTTCTGCTGGATTAATCTTTTTACACCCCCCCTTGCATGCAAATTACTTTATTATTTTTAGTTATTTCATACATTACAATATATATTATATATCCTTGACTCATCAAAATCTAATTACTCCTTTAATCTGTATACTATTGTTGACTTGTGTATGTATACACACACACAGTCACAAGACAGCAACTAATCATCCAGTGTGAACAGAATCAGACTCAAGGATACATTTAGAGGGACAGGTGGGTATTTTGTG
This sequence comes from Camelus bactrianus, assembly GCF_048773025.1. Classification (NCBI taxonomy): domain Eukaryota; kingdom Metazoa; phylum Chordata; class Mammalia; order Artiodactyla; family Camelidae; genus Camelus; species Camelus bactrianus. The sequence goes on from NC_133539.1 coordinate 6,996,053, forward strand.
ATATCCAGACAGCTAGGAAAGAATTACAAAGAAATGGATAGCTGCTGCTTGATTATTACTATTATATAACTATACTCCTAAAATACTAGTTTCATTTTCTGAATCTACATCCAGCCAATTACATGCATTAAAATCAACAAGCACTTACTGAGGTTACACTAACTACAGCATTGTTTTGTGGGGTAACAATGCTGCTCATGATCTATAACAGTGTGTCTCAAACTTTAACATGCTTACGAATTGCCTTTGTATCTTGTTAAAACTGCAGATTCTTAAAACTAAACCAAAAAACACTGCAGATTCTGATTCCATAGATCTAGGGTAGGACTTGAGAGTCTCCACAAGCCTCCAGATCATGCCATTGCTGCTTTGAATAGCATTTTTTAAAAATTTAACGGCTCACCTTAATAAAAGATTATTTTCCAACTAATGAAACTAGCAGATAACCCAAAAATAAGCTATAGTCTGACTACACAATACACTATAGGGCCCCCACACACACACATTTACCTTCCTAGGTTAAGATTTTGGGGTTTGTTTGGGTTTTTTTTTTAAGACCAATACACACCCCAATGTGTAAGGGTGGTATGGTAGGTGATAAAGAATCTGATGTTCCTTTTAAAATTTGCTGTAGGTAATCTAAATGTGGATTAACTAGCAATAACTATGTTTCTCACTTGTGAGATTTTTTTTTAAGGCTATTTACTCCACCATCTATTAGAACTACTTAGTAACGTTACCATCTATTTAGTGACATGAAAGAAGATTACGCTTCTAGTGCTGAGGCCTCACAACTTATGGTCTGTGTCTGGGCGCATCTGCCACATGCTCACTGCTCCTTTCTCAGCTCAACTGCTGTGTGTGAAATCCACAAAGAGACTCAAGTTCAGTTTCCTCCCACGATGCCAGAAAGCATTTAAGGTGTTCCCTCATCCATCCCTCTCCTAGAGTAAGACTCCAAAAAGACAAATAATGTGGGACTCTCTTGCCAACCTGATTTTATAATTAAGCAAATCATCATGGTTTTTATTCTTTCTAAAGTTTCCATCTTCCCTTTTAATACAAATGTTAATGAGAAAAAGGATTCAGTTGATTCTATAACAGAGCTGATGATAATAAAGTGTTAGGTTGAACTACATGAAATTGCTAATATCAGACCTCCTTTGGCCTACAAAACAGCAATGTCATACGGTTTACTCTATATCTACCATATTACATACTCTGTAATCAATTAAATTAAAAATCAGCTACAATATTTTAGCCCAAGAATGTGTCACATGTTGCAGTATCGGGCATTTTAATGAAAAATTTATATTTAATTCAAAATTACCTTCGAAATCATTATTTGGAGTTCAATTTCAAAATAATATTTTAAATTGCTGCCAAATATTACAAAAGGCAATTTGGAGAAAGTATGTGGGTAGGGTCGTATCTTCACTTTTTTACATTATTCCGAACTATGTGGATCTTTTTTACCATGAGGATATTTCTGAAACTTTAAAAAAAGTTCATTAAAATTTTGTTGATAATTAAAGTTTACTAAAAAGTGAAGTAGCTTTCTCACTCCAGCCAAGTTACTATGTCCTAGCAAGAAGCTATAACTAGAGACCATAACACTAGTAGAGATTAGCACTGATTCTAGAGAGAAACGTTCCTTGAACAGATCTCAGAGACTGGGAGACAGCAAGACTCAAAACAGCAGAGGTTAAAAGGAGAGCAAACACCGAAGAGAAAAGCCTGGGAGGAGACCCTGAGTGAAAATAACAACCATTTTTAATCTCTGATCTAAGACCCACATGGAGCTCCACCTGTAACTAACCCGAATTTCTTCTGATTATTACTATGTTGATAAGGGACCACCCTTATGACAGTATCAATCCACATTAGATTTTAAAGAGACAGAACAATATTAAAGAATAAAAATAAATGAAAATAATTCCAGGTAATTAAAACTACAGCATTCAAAGGTGGAAACTTTTATGAGGCCAAGTTTCTGAAACAGAATCTCCTAAGAAGTGAGGGAAGGGCAACCAAGCTTAGGTGGGAAGAAATCTGCAAGGGCCCTAGCAACAAGACACATCTGTAACAAAAGAGAAGAAAAATGCTGAATAGCCAGTTGCACTTTTAATGATGGCTGGAAAGAAAGGTACACAAAGGGAGTGACTGAATGGACATCCACAAGGAAGTTCGGTTCAGCAGGATATCATTAACACCAAGAACAGTGCCTGGGGCATGGCCTGCATTCAATAAATATTTGTTCAATGAAAAAGTGAATGAGTCCATTAGGAATATTTAGAATGTGAAGAAATGGTTCAGAGAGGGAGAAAGCTAATCAGGGGATAAGGATGAAAGAATTTTTAAAAGGAGGGGCTTATGAGTCAGAAATAAGGAACAGCATGATCCTAGCACAGGCTACACACGTCTCTTGCCGACAGTCAGTTTCTCTTACTCATGCACAGAGCACAGTGCCTGCCTCCACAGCAGGTGTTAAATAAACATATATTAAGGTGAAACTATGTTATGCTTCTGTAAATTATCTAATTTTAAGGACAAATGAACTGATTTCTTACAACCTTCTAGTTAGGGGCCAATATATATCACCGCAGAACACACATACTTTAACCTACAAACCAAAACAGCTACAAACAGGATGAAACTGCTCATAAGATCTAAATAAATGCTCAAGTTTATCAGTTCGATACTTTGATTAAATCTGTATATTAAACTGTTAGGGATAACAATGGGATGGGGTAAAACATTTATCTTTAAAGCCTGTAATATCAGACTTCCACTTCTGACCATTTTAGAGTACCTAGTACTAAACTACCTCAACTCACCGTAAACCACTATAAAAGTGGTCAAAACATATGAAATAATTATTTTCAGACAGTGGAAAACAGGCCATTCATAGCTGTGATCACTGAGAAAAGGGAAATAAACTTGGTGAGCCTCACAGTCCCCCTGGCTTTCTATCTGGAGACAATGTCCAGAGTATAGTGTAGGGAGGGACAATTTCCAAAGAACCCAGTGGTCTTGATGAGTCGAGGAGACGTAGATGAGAGTTCAAGGCTACTGAGTTGGCTGGAATTTGTGGGGCAGGCAGTAGAAATAAGAGACCTATGTATGTAGAGAAGGGGCTCCACTTATCTGTACCCAGGGATCACTTTGACTCTTTGGCCAAATACAAAGCTGCACAATAGTCAGGCGAAGGTCCAGGAAGCCACGCAGAGAGCGACCGACAGGGAGCTGAAAGCTGAACAACTACTAGAAATAGCACAAGACAGCAGACGGAGTGACCAAATCACCTAGCGGGAGAGACCCTGCTGAACACCACACACGTTCCAGACACTCTAGGAAACCCACGCTTTAGGAGGAGAGCTCAACTAGCCCTACAGCAAAGGCTGCCGTCTACAGGTCCTAACAGAGACCGAAACAAATCTCAAAGGATCCAGATGATCTACAAGTTAACTAACGGCCCACCAGGTCAAAATTCAGCATTTTTAAAATGAGGATAACAAAACCCAGAACCTCAACAGCTTAGCATTCTAAACACCCATATCCAATCAAAAATCACTAGGCACATAGAGAAGCAGGAAAATGTGGTCTGTATTCAAGAGAAAAAACAACAAAAACTCATTAGTAGACCCAGAAATGATAGAAATAATGAAATTAGCAGACAGAAACTGGATTATTAAGATATGTTTTTTAAAATAAAGGAAATTATGGACAAAATAAAACAACAAATAGCAAATCTTAACAGATAAATGGAAACTAAAAACAAATACAAAATATAATAGAAAAAGCACAAAGCATCCAAAATCTATGAACACAATCAAGTTAACACCCCTGTTTGAAAGAAGTATCAAAGGGAAGGAGAAAGAAACAGGGGAGTAAAAATTTATAAACAAATAATAGTCAAGAGTTTTCCAAATGTAATGAAAAGTATCAACCCACAGACTCAAACTCAATGAACTCCAAGTAGTATAAACACTCCCACCCACATACACACTGAGGCACTCAACTCAGCTCCTGAAAATCAACAATGAAGGAAAAAAAGAAAAAAACTTCAGCCGTGTGGGGCTGGGGGGTGCACACTTACACACAGAAGCACTGACTTCTCATCAGAACCATATACACCAAAAAAAAAAGCACTATCTTTAAAATGACGAAAGAAAAAGACCTTTAACCTACAATTCTATGTCCAGTGAAAACATCCTTCAAAAGAAGGCAAAACACTTTTTCAGACAGATGAAAGTGAAAAAACTTGTCAACAGCGGACTTGCACTCAAAAAATGCTCACAGTTCACAGAAGAAAAATGATTCCAGATATGAACTGTGATCTATACAGTGGAATAAAGACAACCATAAATGGAAAATATGAAAATATGTAGATAAAATAGCAAAGACATTTCTCTCATCAATTTTAAAAAGGTAATTTAAATGTTTAATTTTTCTAAACATTTTTGTTTAAAGCATAAATAACAACATATTGTGGAGTTTATAACACAGATAAAAGTAAAATCTGTGACAACCACAGGATCAAGGACAGGAGAGGTAAAAAGGAAGTACAAGACAGTGTAACTTACGGATGCACATGGTAAGCCCTCAAGCAACCACTGAGAAAGACCACACAGACAGGTAGATGCGTGGATGGATGGACAGACACATAGACTATCCTCAACTAGATTACAAAAAATCTTACTTATTAACCCTGCAGAAAATGGTCCCTAATCCTTTCAATTACAAAAGGCAATCCAAATTCTTATAGCTGAAATAAAAGGTCAAGAACTTATTTTTAATAATAGCATCTGGAACACAAAAAGGATTAGAACAGTCACTCACGATATAGCTGCTAGATTCCATAAATTACTACACTGCACACAGTATATAACATGTAATGGGTAAATTTATATTTCCCCCAATATTCCAGACATGCTGTAAGTAATCGCTGCCTAACTGAATGTGTAGCATATAAAGAGCACAGGCATTTATAAATTTATAAATGTGAATCAGCCATTAGAAGATTTAGATATGCAACACAAAATGGAAGAGTATTATGTTGCAATAAATTAAACATATAAACTGCTGGATTTCAGGTATGATTAACTGGTAACTGATTTTAAAAGACTGCCACAAAACTTACCTTAAAACTGAAAACTAACACTTTACTGGAAAAATTACCTGCTAAAGAAAGCAACATATTTAACACAACCACCAAAATACTGGCCACTTGTACATAATGCTCACAAACACGTTTCTGAGGCAAAAAAGTCTCAGGCAAATACAATAAAATTGGTTCATCTCCATGACGGTAGTTGCGTGATCCTTGCTGGCTTATAACTGTTTTCAATGTATGCAGTCTCTTGACCCGCCCGCCCCACCCTGCTCCAGTCCTTCAGGGGAACAAAAGGCAAACTCGTTTCTGGGAGTTAATTTTAGATGCTGTTTCACCAGACAACCCTGCGGAGGGGCAGAAGAGGATGCCTCCTGGACTAGCAGAATCCACATAACGGCACAAGGGAACAGCACACGAGGCGACAGCTGCTGAAGCAGCCCTCTCAGGCAATGTCAGTGACTGAGTACAGACACAATGGTACATACAAACATAGGACCTAATTTACATACATTTCTTTCTGGCCATATATTAGAATAACATGATCCATTCAACAGGTAACTAATCAGGCTAAACTGAGATCAAGCTCCTAAAAAGGGAAAAAAATCTACTACTACTGTAAGAATAAAAGTATTTTCAAGAACCTAGAAGATCTACACGGTGCTGGTTGCTCTCTCAGGCCTCAAGGCTAACACTAAAGAAAATGAGCAAAAACTGGGGTCCTGACTAGACGACTTGTATAGATGCTAATCACTTACTTAGCTGAAGGATTCACACATTCACTGCAGTCACTTGGCCTGCGTTAAGTTTAACTTTCACTGATAAAGATACCAAAAGTTTTACAAAAATGACTTAAGTCATTCAAACTGACAAACTATGCTGGTTATAATCAAGAAATAATTCTTTCAAACAAGCTAGGAAACCATTACCATTCAGACTAGATGGTAAGCCAGATCCCGAGACTCCAGCGTGTCTCTCAATGAAAGAAATGACCACAGAGCTCAAGGCTAACAGACAGCTGTCCCTCGTACTAGTGCTGGTCGGATGACGTAGCCTCACTTATGGTTTACAAGACAGTCACCTGAGACAGGACCAGCAGTAGCTGGCAAACATAGAACAGTTCAATGCAGCCTAAGTAACTTGTGCGCTCAGTGAATGGCACTTCCTATTTTCAGTCAGAAGATGGGGTTTGTGTTCACCTCTCAGGTCAGAGTCATCCGTGGGCAGTGAAGGGAGAGCCCTGGACCCCTCTGGCTGGGAGAGCTGTGGGTCTCAAGCTGCTCAAACTCACCTTTGTGAAGCCCCATGGTCTTTCTGTATCTCAGATTCCTCTGTACCATGCAAATTTAGCATATTCATTTACAAAACAGGTAAAATGAGAAATACATGATTTGGAAAGTTCAACTTGCTACGCAGAAACACACTGAACTAGGGTTTAAGACATCCTGTCACTTGCCGTAACCCCAGCATAAACGCAGCATGGTGACAAACAAGGCAGTTTCCTTATACATGAAGTAAGAGTCATCGTCATCTCGTCCAGTCACATAAATGCAAAGTAGTCCTTCCCTCGTAAAATGCCATGGATTTGAAACGTTACACAGATCACTGCCAGAGGAAAGGAAAGGTTGTGTTCAAAAGTCTCTGTTTAGAGCTGAAAAGACACTTTCTAATAAATGGTGGTTAGATTCTAACTTATTTCCTTTTTTAAAATATCTACACAAAAACATAGTAGAAAAACTTTCAATGTTTTATACACACACACACATACATACACACACACACACAGTGTATGAATATGTACATACATATATAACCTGAATCACCCAAAGATGCTCCCTCCCCCACCCCGCTCCAGGAGTTCTCTTCAGCTCTCCTGACCGTCATTCTGCCAGGGCCCACACACGCTGAAGCTGCCTTCCAGAAACCTGAAAGTACAAACAGAAGAGACACAATATACTGCAACACACCTAGAAGCTACTGAAGAGCCGGACGCTGCCTGCGTGGCTGCCTTCCCCTGCAGGGAAGAAGAACCAGGAAACAGAAAGAGGCAGCCAGGAGTACAACACGGGCGGAAAGGTCACCTACCACAGGCTGCCATCACCTTCAGCTAGGCCACAACCGTGTCACTTTAAGAAGTGTCTGAAGATGCTACTAAGTTTCGGGCACATTCAGTTTCTTTGGAAAGAAAGCTGCCTCAAACCTTCCCTAATCTCTGCCTCTGCCTTCTCTCAAAGCAGGCAGAGCAACAGCAGCTGAGGGACACAGCCACTTTTTAAAACTTCCCCTCTCCTACCCCAGGCAGAAAAGAGGAGAACCCTGCACATATTCCTCTCCTCACTTTTTTTTAGTTCTAGCTAGACAGCTGTGAAACATACAAGATATTTTTAAATCTAGTTAAGTACTTGGTTGGGTACCTATATTGAATTGCAGCAGAATACTTAAAATTATCCAATGAGGCAATCATTTGGCTTTGTGATTCCAATTAAAACACTATATTTACGGGGATTTTCCATTACAAAATGCCCAAAAGGCAAGATATTCATCCGACCAGAGACGCTTTAAAAGTTAAGCACTGAGCAAATTGTTAACTATTAGACAGAGGTTATAAAATGTAATAATATAAAAAAGTAACCCTTCATTAAAAGTATACTTATGTAGCAAATAAACACATCATTTCAGAGCTCATCATTAGTTTTCCTTCTTACACATGTACTGTGCAAGTGTTTAAAATTCGTGGCTAAGTTCCACACCAAATGAAAATAGTATAGAAAATGTTACTGTATGAAATGTTATACAATATCCTGAATATATAAAATTCCCTAATGATACCATTAAAAACACTAAGATCTGTCACTGCCTCCCGCCCCCACCCTCCAAAAAGTCAGGCAAAAGATGAAATTCTCATAAACCAATAATAAGTATATGGAAAAACTTTCAAATTCACTAGAAGTCAAAAAGTAAGTCCATACGTAAGTAACAGTAAGATTTCACCATTTACCTCTCAAACAAGCACATTTTTCCAAACCAGGCAGAATACCCTCAATAATAACAGTATGGATAGAGCAGCTTTCTATGACCCTTTACCAGAACGCTCTGCTAGCAGTTTTTCACAATTAAAGAAAAAGTGATAAAAGTAAAAAATAGTAAGAACATTCATCACACTCTCCATGCCAAACTTTGTGCCAGTATGCCTCAGATCCACGGAAGTCCCACGAATCAGTGGCATTAATACAGCATCTGTTACATTTTACATAGAAAGAAAAGAGTCCAGCAGCCCCATGGGGCCTGGCAGCTGGTGGCCCCACATTCATGGGCTTCGGGCTGGTCAGTGGTGGTAGGGCAAACCAGACTCTCCAGGGTCCACGCTCCTCAGAGACAGAGGGAGTAGGAGTGGGGGGTGCTCAAGAGACACGGGGAGCACCCCTGTGAGACAGGACTGATGCGTCCTCACAAGAGTGAAGAGAAACTGAACCAGCAAGTCTGAAAAGAGATCGGGCTGGGAACCAGCCCTCTGCGAGAGATGTCCCCTCCCACGTGCAACCTACTTGAATGCAGGTGAACGCAGATGAATGGGTCGCTGTGGCCAGAAGAGACGGGAATTTAAAAGGGAGTCTAGGAAAAACGAGTAAACTTCACATCAAATTTTACAAAAGAACCTTTAAAAAAAAAGAAAAGCCAGTTCTCTAGTCACCATGAATTCTGTGACGAGCTCACAAAACTGACCTGTGAGAAAAGACTAGACTAGGAAGTGAGCCACAGTTCAGCAGCCCTGTCCCTGCGGCCTCCCCCGACACCCGCCCCCCAGACTCCCAGCATACCAGGGACACCTTCCACCTCGGAAGTCCTGGCTCTGCTGCTTTGCCTGAGCAACTCCCACTTCCCCTCCCAACTGCAGTTCAAATGTCACTTCAGGTTTGGCTGGATAATGGAGTACAGACAAAGGAGCAGGTAAGGATACACAGGTAGGCTGGACCAGAGTCCTTCCGCCAGGGTAAGAAATCTGGATTTTGTAAAAAAGCTAAGAGGGCACCAGGGAAGGTATGCCAGGAGTGATATGGCTCTGGCTGTGTTTTCAGTCACAGCAATAAACAAACACTGGGGTGTCTGGATTAAATCTCGCCACTTACTACCCAGCGACTGAGTGACTGGGTAAATAAATCTGTGCCTCCCTTCCCATCTGCAGAATGGGTTAAGCCAGTACTCAAACCTCAAGACTATTATGAAAATCAAAGATTTAATGTTTAAATTGGTACCTGGCACATGGGACCTTCCGGGATTCTACACGCCCCCTTAACAAACAATCTATCCTCTAATTCATTCATTCAACAAACATTTACCACGCCCCCACTATGCTCTACACCTTAGCTGTCCGGTACGGTAGCCACTAGTCACAGGTGGCCACTCAGTGCTTGAAATGCAACTATCTGGAACTGAGATAAGCTGCAAATGCAAAGCACATGCAAGATTTCAAGGAATTACTACAAAAAACAGAATGTAGGATATATCAATAAATTTTTAATTTTAAAATAACATATTTTAGATATAGTGGGTAAAATAAGATACCAAAATTAATGTTTCTTTTTTTCTATTTTTTAAACTGTGACTCCTAAAAGCTTAAATTACATAGGTGGCTTATGTTATAATCTACTGGACAGAGCTGTGCTAGAAAAAGTTCTTAGCGTTAAAGACACAAGAGAAGATGAAGGGCAAAGACTCTGGCCTCCTGGAGTTTGTATTTTATTGCTGGTTGGGAGAGGACACGATCCCTCACAAAATAAGTAAGTGAATTCAGTAATGTCAGAAAATGATCAGTGTTCTGAAGAAAATAAAACAAGGAAAAGAGAAATTGGGAGTGGAGGGGAGCTGTGTCTTCCACTTCACCTCCCGTCCCTCACAACAGAGAGTACAGCCAGGTCTCCTGTCAAGCACGAGCTGAGACAGACTGGCAGTGGCCGTCCGGAGCACGTGCTGTTGTTACACTCACACACCCCCAGGCTAACCTGAGCGGGTCAGAAAGCCCGGCGCTCTGCCTGCCTGGGCGGGAGCACAGAGAGGAACGCCGTGTGCGCCCGGTTCTATGAACTGCATCCCCTATCCATCCACTCGAGCCAGAAACTCTCTCTCACCCCCACCTCCCTCTACACACAAACTACATTCTGAGACTCTGGCCTCAGGAATGTCTCACAAATCCAACTGTTAATTTCTTTACTCTGTCAGGCTCTAATTCAGAAGAAAGTGAAAGTGACGAAGGGGTGATTCTATAGCACCCGAGCCTTACCCAGTCTCTGTGCCCTCTCCCCACTGCTGCCAGTCTGCTTCCTTAATCACAGGTTCAAGATCAGCATCACTTTAAGAGATCCAGAGCTTCCAGGTTTACATGTCACCTCGTCTCATTGCCCGCCAGGTCTCTCCGTCCCGTGCCCCCATACATGGCCTCCCTCTGAGCTGCACTGACAGTGCCCAGGCAGAAGTGTTCCCCATCTAGAATGTGGTCCCTTTTCTCCTCTTTTCTGCTCCTAGAAATCTTGGATTCAAACTTTAAAACCCAGATCTAATGTCATCTTCTCTAAGAAACCTTCCCAGAATCTTGCAGTGAGCTGCTCCCCGCTCCATTTCTTTCCTACTATTCTGCTGTTAACACAGCAAACATGTTCTATGCTAAAGTAATCAGCACATCCTCACAATTAGAACACTTGAGGGAAGGACTGGTCGTATTTGTTTATATATTCTCATGAATACAACAATGCAAAGGTTTAAAATAGACAATAAATAAGTGGGTGAGCGAAGCAGAGACCCCTGCCCACAACCCTCTCATCCAGATGAGGGGCTCCTCAGGAGCTGCTGGGCCCCCCACAACTGTTCGAGAAGGAATTCTCTGCTCTGAAGGGCGAGACAGCCAGCATGCCTCTCTCACTCTTCTCTTTCATGACAGCACATAAAGGCATTCAATAAATATTTTATTCAATGAGTTGCAGATTAACAAGTATTATCAGACATCAAGTTCCCCATCTCAGTTTATAGAGGGGACACCTGCGACCTAGAGAAGTTTAATGTTTTGTCCCAAAAGGTCAGTGGCAAAATCAAGACTGGGACAGTCTCCTATCTTACACCCAACATGGCACATTTTCTTCTGATGAAAAGGTCCTGAGTAGGCGTTTGTCACTTTTTGGTCACTCAGTATCTGGACACCCATCACGGTTTGTGGCAATCACAGACGACAGAAAAAGCCATGTCTCCTACTATAAAAGCCAAACAGTAACAAAACTTCTCTCATCCTCACTCCCTTCTAGCAACCCAAGTTTGAACGGTCAAACGTTCCTGCGCAGCCTGAGAACTGGAGGCGCAGCTCCTGCAAGGCGCACGGGCAGTGTGAGCGTGCTCCCCGCAGGGAAGGGAAGGCGAAGCTCACACAGCAGCTGACTGCAAAGAGCCAGGAGCGGCGAGACCGGGCCTGTGGCCTGACCTGGCTGTGTCCTCTGCTGCTGCCTGCCACGTTGCCTCCTACTTAGTTCTCTAGCACAGTCTCCAGCTTTCCAATCAATTCTGCAGGCTAACTGATTCATTTTCTGCCTAAATTAGCCAAGGATGAGTTTGTTGTCTGCATCCAAGAACCCTGACTGTCGCACATAAATGAACAAGGGACAATCACTCAAAAAAGGGGGACGAGAAAAGGAACAACGAAAGAAAATGTTACACAGAATAAACCAAGGCCCTGCTGGTGTTTACGGTGGCCGTACATGCCACATGGACAAGACTGCTAACCGACAACCAAAGGCATTTTTTTCCCCCTGACTGAGGCAACTAGTCATTTCCCAGTTTCCCCTGCAGCTAGCATGTCCCTGTGACTCAGCTCTGGCCTGTGGAACGTCAACAGAAGTGACGTATATACTACCAGGCCTGACCCACAAACCTCCACGCTCTTCCCCAATCCAATGACTGAATGCCAAAACCCAGGGCCACCTTTGGACATCATATGTGAGATAGGAAAAATATCCAGTTTGGTCCCTGAGTGACTGTATGGAGCAAAACAGTTATTGTCAGTCACTGGGCTATTACATACACAAGAAATAAATTTCTAATTTAAATCAATGAAATGTTGCATGCCTGTTTTATCAGTTAGCCTAGCACAATGAAAACAGGGAGTAATATCTGCCTAGGGAAGTTAGCAAATACTTCACTGAAAACAGTGATCAGATGTATGTTACTTGCCATTAGTAAAGATCTGGACTAATACAAAGCTACCATCCAAAAGTTAAGAAATGTGTTTTTGATTTTGAAAGGACTTTTTCTTGGTGATTAAGTACAAAAGTAGAGGGTGGGAGGGAGTAAATTAACGTGACTCTTTAAATCAGATGACATAATCCCTGTTTTATATGCATTTCCTTCCTTTGTTCAACATTTGGATTCAAAGGAACTCAGTATATAAATTTTTTTCCAGGGTAAATCATGAATTATATACTAGAAGCATGTTAAACCTTCCTATCTTCCTATAAATTTTCATTATGAAAACAAGTTGTATCATACAAGGTGCTACCTACTCAATAGCTCACTTGGAGGGCTCTTTTTTACAGATGACATCCCATCCTCTAAAGATCTGGATTCATTTAGGCCTGAAATGGGGACCAGACATCAATATTTTTCAAAGATTTACCAGGTGATCAGATTACGGGGTGCCTCCACTAGAAGAATTCTGATGAAAATTTGTAAGATTTTAAATAATGATGATATAGTACAAAAGTGCTTTAATATTTGCCATGAAAGCCTAATTTTAAAAATCTACAATGGCAACTCATAACTGATGGGAAAACTTACACTTAAAATTCTTTCCAAAATATTTTATGTTAGTATTATATGTAATGAACACTCAACTGTACAACCCCTAATTCTCTGCATTTTGAGGAACCAAGTCAACTAACAGGTCACAACGTGAAAGAAAATAATCAGAAAACATTTTTTTAAAACTCTTGGATAGAAGGAAATATTTAGACAGAGGGAAAACTCCATGTCTTAACAGCTCTTAATGAATATTTCTGAAGAGTGGGACTCTAAGGAAACAGGAGCAACTCTCATTATCTAATCTGTATACACTTTTATAAGATCATCACTTTTATTAGATCACATTTTAAAAATCACCATGAACAATTCACACTACTATAAAATACTAACAACAAACGCTCTTCTGAAAGCAGAACAGGCTCCCCATCTCGAAGCAAAACTTCCTTAGTCACCTCCACCTGAGTTACCACGGTGACCCACACCTAGTGGGTGGAAACTATCCTCTTTGCACCAAAGTTCCAGCCGTCTGTCATCTCTGGTGGTTTCTGAAATCAAGCTTTATTTTCTAGCTCTGAGGCTGAACCGCTATCTTCGAGTACAAGGGCTGGCAAAATCTTGAGCAAGAGGTCAGCCAATTTTTTCTTAAAGCCAGAGTGTGAATATTTTAGGCTTTATTGAGGATACACTGTTGTAATTAATCAACTCTGTCCTTACAGCATAAAAGCTGCCACAGACAATACATAAGCCAATGAGTGTGACTGTGTATTTATTAAAAAGAAGCAACAGGCTGGATTTGGGTCTTGAGGCTTCAGAGGCAGCAAAGTTATTGTGAGGCACTGAAATTATATATATACACACACATGCTTATATACCTATATATTACCTATCTACATCATATAAAATATTGTATGTTTATGTTTATTTATACAGTACCTGTGTTTGTGTTATTATCTCTTTACCCCAACTATAATACAAAGCCCTTAAGGATGCTGCTTCATTCACTGACAAATCTTCAGTGAGTGGGCACACAATGGCACTCAAAAACCATAACTGCCTGGCTCAACTAACTCACCTCCTGAGACCCAAACACAGATTAATAGGAAGGAGGGGGATACAAAAGAACCAATTTTCTCCTACCAGGAGTAGAGAGATTATTAAACGTAAACCTAGGTTTCTATAGTCAAATGGCAAGCGCCCTCTCCTCCCTTGCCAAGACATCACTGTAACTGACGAGGACGACGAGCGCTAACAACGAGGGACAGTCACAGGACTAACAGCAACCAGAGAAGCAATGACTTTTATCAAGAACTGCAGGCAGCAGAGTTGCCAAGGAGGGCACCACAGGAGAGCTCCTTCCGCCAGTCCTGGACGTGGTGCTCCATCAGCAAGAAGGGAGAGCACCAGCCAGGGCTTCCTGGGGGTGGCATCCCCAAGCCTGGGACTCATGGCAGGCGACGGGTACACTGTCAAGTCTAGCTTCAGCTCAACTAACTCACAGTGTGACGACCCTGGCCTTTCTCAAGGATAAGATGCCTTTCCAGTAAAGTAGGGACGATAAATCATTCCAACACCTACGAGAGGTTCATGCGAGCAAACACACGTGAGCACATTTCATAAACTCTAAAACACCACACATATTCAAAGATAAAAGATGTGAAAGTTGCCTTCACGCTATGAATTCTCAAACGTCAGGATACTAATACTTTAATAGCTGGAAAACAGTACCAACTTTCCTATTAACTACTTTATTGAATAGGAAAATAATGCCAATTAATATGTTTTTTTAAAGCCCCCCATGGACCTGAAGGCTATTTTCATTTCGAATTTTTGAAAAATGCAACTTGCCAGGTTTGTTTCCTGAGTTGTACCTGCTGCAGTGAGTACTTAATAGTAATGCATTTAGTTGAACGTGTCTTACAAAAACAGTTAATATGCCCAAGTTTTCAGATACATATAATACTCAGGAGGTAGTTAAAGTAAGTGCAGTAAAATCAATTTTATGCAAAATGAGTGAACTGAGAAGCCTGGTGTTCAGGAAAACTTTCTCAAACTTTCAGTTATAAAACGTTCATCCACATTAACTATCAAGAAACATGGACGATACGTATCGACACTAGCAACAGCTGTCCTGCATGGCACTACGTGCTTTTCTTAATGCTGAAGACATTTCTGGTAGTAAAACCTACTCGCTGTTTTAAAAGCAAGAAAGCCCTTCCCCTAAACAATCGACAAGAGCAGAGTGCTAAGCTCCCCCCGTCCCCGGTCCCCCGACCAGCCTTCTGCACAGAGCTTCCTGGGCTTTCACATGGACACCCGTCACTTCTCTCCTCCAACTGGGGAGAAATGGTAAGTTGTTTTGGATATAAGAATAGGTTTGCAAGATCTTATGCACGACTGTGGTTGGCACTATCAACTGGACGATTCCACAGACACACGTGTTCATTTGAAACAAGTCAAATGAAACTGAAGTAAAGCACTCCCTTGGAGAGACCATCCTTGGCCTTTCTGGAGAAGACTGCACCCACCTCCCACATCATCTGTTTGTTTAGATGTTTACTGTATATCTCCGGCCATTAGAATCCAAGCTCCATGAAACCAAGGGCTTTGTCCACTAGTATACACCTAACACCGAGAGGAAATGTTCAGCACGACAAATGCTTAATAAATGCGTGTTGCTTTTCTCACCATTTTCTTAAACTACCTGACATCCAGCAGAATATCCCCTAGTTACTAAATGATCATAAAAAGTTCCATTATTCTCGGGTAGGCATTCTGCAAGTTGTAATAATTTAACAGAATTGCTTTGGTTCCACTGTATTTATTTTTACTCCTACCTTCAAGACAAGTGAGGCTGATGTTCTTATAACTGTATAATATTATTACAGTTTCCTTAGGAGTGTTAAATAATTGAGTGCATTTAGGGAAAAATCATTAGAGACAGCATAGAGTAGTGCTAAAAGCACAGACCCTTGAACCACAATGTCCAGGTTTGAATTCCAGCTCCACCACTTACCAGCTGCATCCCTGGGCACCTTTCTTAACTTTCTGTGCCCTAGCTTCCTCACTAGTAAGAGAGAAATGAGCGTCATATTATCACCTCCCAGTTCTCTAGCCCTTTCACTCTTCCTTCAAACATTTTCAGAACAGCACCGGCCCAGAAAAGCTCTGTTGTCGACCACTGTCAGCCCCCCTCGAGGGGGCTGCTCAAGCTCTCTCTCCTTTCGTGGTAGAGCAAGACCAACATCTATCAATTCACTATTCATTCTGGCATTTTCTACTTCGAGGTTCTACTTCTTTATCCAAAAGCAAACTAACTTGCCCGCCCCCCACCTCAAAGGATGCCTTTCCTGACCTGCCATCTCCACCAGCAACACTCTCCCACTCGTCCAGGCTTAACACCACGCTTCTCTAATGCTCCTTCACCCTCCACCTTGCATGACTCATTCTCTAAGTTCTGCCTAGGGTTCCTTAAAAAATTCCTTCATGCCCATCTTCTCTGTTCTTTTACCTCTTAACTGTTCATAGACAGTAAGTTCCATGAGAACAGAGGCAGATTCTGTAATTTTCACAGGTTTATCTATTCCTAATACATAGTAAAGGGTTCTGTATCTAGTAGGCTCAGTATTGGTTTAATATAAACTAATGCACACCAGGCTCACTACAATCACTTCCATGACTCCAGACTCCAATCCTTCCTTAAGTTATAAATCATTTGTAAAATGTCTCATACCTACAACTTGTTTGCTCTGACACACTCGTTAATATATTCAATTCAAGTAACCACTAGTTATAAAGCATTACAGGTGGTTTTGGGGAGGGAAGAAAGAACTGGGGCATGATTCCAAAAATGAGTCCTCTCCATGTCTTCAAAAATGTTGCAAGAATGTTTAAGAAACAGCCACATAAATATTTACATTAAAAGGTAAATAGACATTAATTCTGATTAGTAGGTGGTTTTTAATTAAGACAATACAAGCAAAGGAAAGGAAAAGGGGGCATTCCAAGATATAGGAAGAACATGAGTAAGAAGCATCAAAGTGGTATGTTCAGGAAACACCACTGGAGGAGGGGACAGGTAAAGGGTTAACTGAGTCCACAAAAAATTCATGTTAAAGTCTAACCTCAAGCACCACAGAATATGACTTTATTTGGAACTGCCCTTATTTGAAAATAGGGTCATTGTGATGTAATGAGTTAAGATAAGGTCATTAGGGTGGGCCCTAATCCAGTATGGCTGATGTCCTTGTAAAAAGAGGAAATCTGGACAGAGACACGCACACAGGGAGAACACCATGGAAGATGAAGACAGAGATCAGGGCGATTGCAGCAGAGGTCAAGGCAGGCCAAAGATTACCAGCAAACTACCAGAAGCTAGGCAACATACACACCAATCAGCCTGGGGAGCAGTAAGATTTAGAGAGCATTAAACAAACTACATTGGGTAGTATCTTCTCAGTAGTGAGGAACAGTAAGAGCCAACACAGAAACAGACTCATAGACATAGAATACAAACTTGTGGTTGCCAAGGGGGCGGCGGGTGGGAAGGGACAGACGGGATTTCAAAATTGCAGAATAGATAAACAAGATTATACTGTATAGCACAGGTAAATATACACAAAATCTCATGGTAGCTCACAGAGAAAGGAACATGACAATGAATATATATATGTTCATGTATAACTGAAAAATTGTGCTGAACACTGGAATTTGACACATTGTAAAATGATTATAAATCAATAAAAAATGTTTAAGAAAAAATTAACAAGAGTCAACACTGTGCTGATCTCACATAAAAAATCTTAAGTATAACTCCAAAGATCAAATTATTTCCAAGTAACCTAAAGGTCCCAGAAAAGGGTCTAGAAAATGTATAGAAATGTAAAACTACACAGCATTCAACAAGGTAAAAATTCACTAATGTCTGGCACACAATCAAAATTACTACACATGCAGAAACTGGAAAACACAACCTATAATGAGAAAAAAATCAATCAATGGAAATTGATCCAGTCTTGACAAAGCTGTTACAGTTAGCAGGCAAGGACATTAAAAGAGTTATTATTATAACTATATTCCATACATCCAAATAGGTAAGGAGGGTTGTGCAAAATTTTTTAAGAGACACAAAAATTGAACTTGTACAAATGGAAACTACAAAGTATAAGATTAAAAATACATTAGATAGTGCAGAAAAACAGATGAGTGTACTTGAAGACACAGCAATAAATTCCAACTGACTATTCAACACTTGAAACTGGCTGTCAAAACAGAAAAAATAAAAACATAAGAAGAGAGAGAGGTTAAATATAAAATTAATAGACATTCACTGAGTTCTGGGACAATCTTAAATAATGTAATACACACGTAACTAAAGTTCCTAATAGACAGGAGAGGGTGAACAGAAACAATTTTGAAAAAAGTCAGAAATTTTCCAAATTTGATAAAAACTACAAACCTACAGATACAAAAGTTCAACATGCTTTTAATGATAAAAAAAAAAATCTTAAAAAACAGTCAGAACAAAAAAGGACATTATATATTAAAGGAACAAAGATAAGGATTAAGTAAGATTTCTTGAAAGAAAAATGCAAATCAGTAGACAATGGAGCAACATCTTAAATTGTTGAAAGAAAAAAGTGTCACTAGAATTTCTTGCCCAATGAAAATATGTCAGAAATGAAATAAAATACAAACATTTTCAGGTATACGAAAGGTGAGAAAATGTGTCACTAGCAAACCTACACTATTAAAAAATGTAAAAGGAAGTACTGGGGATGAAGGAAAATGAGACCAGATGGAAATAAGACCTATACAAGCAAATAAAGAACAGCAGAAAAGGTAAATGCACACGGGTGAACGTGCCATAGTGTTTCTAATTAGTTAAGTTTCATTAAAAGATTATTAACTGCTTAAACAAAAATAAGGTAGTGTGGGGTTTCTAACATACATAAAAGTAAACCTTTGAAAAAGCAGTAAAAAGACCAGTAAAAGATAAATGAAAGTGTATTACAGTGAGGTCAATATGCTGAATGTGAGGTAATTTAGTAGTAGTATTTGAAAGTAGACTGTTACCAGATAAAAAGTAACCACTAAATTAACAGAGTTAAAATGAGTAAGTCAACAAGGAAGAAAAATTAAATCATAAAAAATATTCATTTAATCCAAAAAGACAGAAAGAAAGAGGAAAGGGGGAATAAAGAACAGAGAGGACAAAGAGAAAATAAATAGGAGTTTGATTGAAACAAGCTTATCAATAATCACATTAAAAGCAAATACCCCAATTGAGAGGCAGAGATTTTCAGACTTGGGGGGGTGGGGGAGAGCAAGACTCAACTATATACTGCCTATAAAAGACACATTTCAAATACAGACATTAATACATTAAAAATAAAAGGTTGAAAAAAGATGTATCATGTTAACACTAATCAAAATTAAATGGAATGGCTATATTAATATGAAACAAAGTATTCTGCAACTCAAGGAATATATGTGACTAGGAATGAAGGTCATTTTATAATGATAAGAGCATCAAATCAAGAGGATATATTCATCCTGAATAGGTATGCACCTATTAAAAGAGTTTTAAAATACCTGGAGCAAAAGAAATTATAAATTGTAAGAATAAACAATTATATTAAGAAATTTCATATCCTTATCTCAATAATTGATAGCACAAGCAGACAGAAAATCAGTAAGGATATAGGAACAATACTATCCATGAACTTAACTGACATTTAGATGACACTCCACCACAGAAGAGCTGAACAGTCTTTTCTAGCAACACAGCACATTTACCAAGATAGACCACATTATGGGTCATAAAACCAATCTCAATAAATTAAAGGGAATCAAGTCATACAAAATATGTTCTCTGATGACAATAAAATTAAACTCGAAAGCAATATAGATATATGGAAAAAGTCCCCAAATGCTTAGAAACTTAATGACATACTTCTAAATTCCTGTGCCTCAAAGAAGATATCAAAGAGCAAATTAAAAGTATTCTGAACTGAAAGAAAATGAAATACATTATATTGATATTTGGGAGATACAGTGAAAGCAATACTTAGGTAGAAAATTATAGCACTAAACACCTCTATTAAAAAAGAAAGTTCTGAAATCAGTGACTTCTGTTTTCTACCTTAATAAACTAGGGAAAACAAAAGCAAATGAAATCATAAGTCAACAGAATAAAGAAAATAACTAGCATCCAGAGTAGAAATGAACAAAATAGAAAAGAGAAAACTCAATGAAAGAAACCCCAGTATCTTCATAAACATAAGATGCAAAAATTCTAAACAAAACTGTAGTAAACGGAATCTAACAATCTTTTAAAAAGGGGCAGTGTACCCAAATGCAGTATCAGTTTAATATTCAGAAATCAACATTATTCATCAAATTAACTAAACAAAAACCCAATCATACGATAATCGAAATTTTAAAACTATTCTTGATCAAAAAAGGAAAAGACTTTCAGCAAACTAGAAATAGAAGTCATTTTCCTCAGTCTGATATAGGACACTGACAGGAACTCCACAGCTAATATCATACTTAGTGGTGATGCAACATTTCCCTCTCTAAAATAAAGGAAAAGACAAGGATGTTCTTTTCACCACCTCTATTCAACACTGTGTTCTATATGTATTCTACATTCCGTGGAGTAGCCAGTGCAGTAATGCAAGAAAAGATATACAAGGTAAGCAAACTGGAAAAGAAGCAAAGCTGTCTCTCATCATAGACAACAGGATCATCCCTGCAGGAAATCTGATGGAACCCACAAAAAGCTATGAGACTCACCAAGGGTTTTAAGCAAGGTTGCAGAATACAAGCTCAATACAAGAAAATCAGTTGTAGTTTACATACTAGCAACCACAGTCAGAAACTGAAGCTTAAAAACCATTTTCAAAGGTTTCAAATGAATGAAATACTTTTATAAATCTGACAAAAGATGTGCAAGACTTATATACTTAAAATTAAAAAGTTAGAAAAATCAAAAATCTAAATAGAGGGAAAGCTACACAATAAGCATGAGTCTGAAGAATCAATATTGTTAAGATGTCAATTCTTCCTATGAAATTATCTATAAATTCAACACGATCCCAATCCACAGCCTAGTAGGTTTCTTTGTAGAAATTGACAAAATGACTTGCCAATTCACATGGAAACACAAAGGACCTGGAAAAGTCTTAACAATTTTGAAAAAGAAGAAGATTGTAGGACTAATACTACCACTACCAGATTTCAATACTTATTACAAGGCTGGTTGTAGTAAGAACAATATGGTATTGGCATCAAGACAAATAGATTAATGGAACAGAACAGAAAGTCCAGAAACAGACCCACACACATATGGAAGACTGATTTTCAACACAAATTTTAAAAAGTAATTCAGTGGAGAAAGCATAGTCCTTTCTTCAAATAGCCCACCTGCAACCAAAAAAAAAAAAAATTGATCTTTTAGCTATGCCTTGCAGCACCATTTACAAATATTAACTCCAAATGGATCACAGACTTAAATGTAAAACCCAAAACTATAAAATCTGGAGGAGGTGGGGAACACAGGAAACCTTTTAGACCTTGGGGACAATTAGGCAAACGTTTTTCAAAAGCAGGATCCACAGAGGAACAAATCAATGAATAGACTTCATAAAAATTAAAAACATCTGTTTTTTAAAGACACTATTAAGAGAATGAAAAGAAAAGCCATAGACTACGATAAATCTTTGCAAATCATACATCTGCTAAAGGACTTCTATCCAAGATAGATAAGGAATTCTCAAAACTAAATAATAAAGAGAAGAAAAAAAAAGTGGACAAAGATTTGAACAAACACTTCACCAAAGATGACACACAGAGGACAAACAAGCATTCCTAAGGCCAAGTGAAATACCACTTCCACCAAAAAACTGCAAACTGAAAAAGGATCACTCCCTCTTCTGAATTTCCACCTCTCTTGTAGCATGGACACTCCGTCACTTCACATACTGTGGTGATACGGTTATATAAAGACATATCTCATCGAAGTCCATTAAATTATAAATTCCTTGAGTGCAGGAGTCTATGTCCCTTTATTACGTGGATGAATAAAAGCATTTCTGTACATGTTTTACTTATTTATTTTTCTCCCAGTTTTACTGAGATGTAATTGGCAGCACTAAAATAAAAGACCTAACAATTAAAGGGGTAAATGTCTTAGAAAACTTGATATAGACATCTAAAATTCACAAGAATTATTTTTGGTGCCATCCTGAATTTCAATGCTTCAGGGCCAAGAGGGAGGGAAGAAAGTAAGTTTAAAACTCCTATGCTTTAACCAACAGACACAGAAGGTGAAGAGAACTGGTTGCCACAAAACCAAGTGAAGAAAAGCCAAAGAAAATTTGAGCTAGAACAATAGAACAGCAGTTCTTATTTTAAGGGAATGACACCAGCTGGCTTAGAAGCTCAATGAAACATCTAACACACTGGAGCCTTAATCACTGCGACCACCTATACTGGGTAAGTGAATAATACCATAATGTTACTTTTGTTCAACTGTTATCTTTTCTACACACTAAAATGTTCTTCCTTCCTATTACTCTCCAACTATTCTAATTAAGTCATATTTAAAACCTTGACAAAGTTCTATGGGTTTCCTCATTAAGCCTTTCCCAGACTGCCTAACCCATTTCTCATGTACCTATCCTCAAAAAGCCTGGTGCTTTCTTTTTTCCTGTACTCCTCCAAATAAATCCTCATGGCACTTTCTGCATGGCTGTCTTGTATTTTTATCTAACTTTGCATGGGTTTCTTCACCTTTTAGGTTCCTTGAACAAAGCACTGAGTTTTGAATTTTCTACAGAATCTCCTCAACAAAGACATAATGTAAACCAAAGATAATATAGAACAGTTAAAACATCTGACTTAAATTAGAAAGATAATAACAGCAAGAGGTGGTAAATAACAATTTGATCTTCTAACTGAACAGAAGAACATGAACAGGGGAGGGGGTTCAAGTTACGCTCCTATCTGCCAGATCCCAGGAGCAGTACAAGATAAATTCTACCCAAAAGCTTGCACTAATTTATTAAAAACAAACATGTACCTTTATAAAAGGTCAAAATCATAAAAATATCAAATATGCTACTTACTGCAATGGTACTATTTCTGATCTGGAAAAAAAAATGACCAATTTTACTGAAAAGAGTTTTAGAAAACCTGTGCATAGTGCTGCTCCATGAGTTATATTTTAGAGACAAAGTTAAAACATTTCCCTTTTTGTTATAAGGTACTTAATCAGATAAAGATTTTATACAATTTAACCTTTATAATTTAATACACATATTTTGGTTACAGGTATTTAACAAAGCAATTAAATCTCTATTTCCACTTCTGTTCTAAAATCCGCCTGCCCGCAGTGAGTGGGAACTGCTGCAGATCATTAAACACTCATTTATCAATGTCTCTCACCAGGCAACACAATGCAGCAGAACAGCACACAGAAACCATCCTGAACCCCAGCAACAGCAGCTAATTAGCATAGCCTACCACTAAACCGACACCACATGATTGGAACTGTTAGTCGGAAGGCTAGCCAATCAAACTAGGTTATGCAAATAGCCTATTTTAGTTGCCAGGGCAGAGCTACTTCCAATTGTCCAATAGGAAAACAAGCAATAAACAAGAAATGAAATTGAGCTTTGTCACATTTTCAAGTTGCTGTTAACACTTTCAGGTTTAGAGCAAAATTAACAGCAACTGTAAAGGATTAGAACAATATTCCACTTTCCAGGGCAAGCAATCCAATGGAAATATACACAGAATACAGCTAATGTAGTGTATTTTTTGTAATTTTAACTTTTTACTATATGGCTATGAGTTTTTCTAACAGAAGCTGCCATCAACATTTCAACTTTTTCCCCAACCTACTCAAAAGCAAGCACTATGTAAATGTTTTTCTATACATTCAAATAGATTTTCAAATGTTACATTTTAGAGAAATCCTAAAAAGTATTTTTATTCTATTACGGAAAGACTAAACAAAAGGTGGGCATAATATCAGAATGCATGGTTCACTGGAAGTCTCAAACAAGCTTTATCAGACTGAAGAGAAGTAACATTCTGTTTCTGGTTATGACACATTAATATATAATTTCAAAAATAACTTTAAAATCATAAAACCCAAATTAATTATTAACCTAGAGAGCTTAGAATATGTAAACTGAGACCAAGAAAACAATACCATATCTCGCAACCAAGATCAAGATATGAGCATAATATAAATATATTATATTCATATGTAAAATTTCTAATAATGAATAAAACATTTAAAAAATTTTCTACTCTGTCAGTACATACTAACAGCTACAAATACAGTCTTAAAGACCATCAGTGTTCTGACAATTCTTAGGGGCTGAGAGAATTTCTTTAATCTCACATATTCAGAGAAATGCTTTGAAACATGTCAAGGAGATACAGTTTCCATTTGTGCCTTATAATTGTATCTTTATAAAAGATACAATTTTATTTTAAAATAGATCAACTTGTCCCACCTATCCTAGCAATTATCTCCTTCTAAATGGAGTACAGATCCATCGCACACCAAGAAGTCAGTGATTTTCAAATATATTTTCTCATACAATGTCTGTAAATGTCTCCAGAAAGACTTCCAGCATTTGTAAAAAAAATACTGAATTAAGACAAAGAGCAGATTTCAAGCATCAAATTCAAAGAAAACAACATGTTCACCCTATCTCTATCACTGCAAATTATCTCCCCCCTTACAAAAACTGAAGCCACTTTTCCCACCTCTCTAAGCACCCACCACACATACTTGTCTCCTAATTTCTTCTCATGTTCTCTCTTACTTAGAGGTTCTGGATGAAAAT
The DNA here is from genome assembly GCF_048773025.1 of Camelus bactrianus. Classification (NCBI taxonomy): domain Eukaryota; kingdom Metazoa; phylum Chordata; class Mammalia; order Artiodactyla; family Camelidae; genus Camelus; species Camelus bactrianus. Next base: position 7,020,809 of record NC_133539.1, read on the forward strand.
CATTTTTAAAAGTCCAATAAAACCAAACCAGAGTCATCTTCTTAGAGGGAAGAACTTTAAAGCTGGAAGAAATCTGAAAAACCATCTAACAGTAACCCCCTGTTCTATAAACAAAAAAACTAAACTTTAAGAAAAATAGTGCATAAGACCTTACAGCTGAAAATCAAAGTCCTCCCAAATAATCTTCTAACAGTATCCACGAATAGTCTTTATCAGTCAAGTGCCAGTAAATTTCTTGGTTTGTTGTTCATATTAAAATATATTTAAATAAATATTTTTTAAAGATTAGCTCAGAATCATTCTCCACACCATCATATGACTACAGCATCTAAAAATCAAGGCTTGCTTAAGAAAGGGTTGAAAAATCACTCTAACCCCATGCATCTAATCCATTCTATGAAAGACTCAATTCTGGTTTACTCCAAACTTTAGATATCCTTTGGTGTGTTTTTGAACTACTCAGAATCCTTATAAGCCTCATTTAATTCCTAAGGACAAAGGCAAAAAGAGAAATAAAAGGGAAAGACTTTTAAGCCAATTTCATTCATACTCTTGCCCATAAATCTTTAATATCTTGGTCATTTCTCCCAGGTTCAAGCCTCTCTTATTTTCTCCACACTGATAAAGGTTTCCTAATCCAGCCTTGTCTTCCAGCCTATAGCAGTTAAAAAGGTATCTTCCATGTAAACAAAGACTGCTTCCTGGTCCACCTCAAATATTCTTCATATGACAAAATTTTCCCATCCTTGAAGAAGAAAAAAAAATTAAAACCTTGGCACTCTTATCTTCCTTCGGGGCCCAGAGACACAAGGAAACATCATCTGTTAGTGACAGATGCTCTGGGATAAAACATCATGAATTTAAATGTTGTTTAGTTTATCATCAGTTCTTTTAAAAGCTACTTAAATTGCAGAGTTTTAGGAAAGTATCAATGAGTACTACTTTTAGAATCAGAAATTAAACATTTAAAATGTTTCAAAATAGTTAACCCACTAAATTAGAATCTTCATTACATAAAATATATATTTTAGAGTTCCTAGTATAGAAAATATTAAGTTTTCTAAGTATACAATTAATCATTAACTTTTTAAAAATCCAGTGTTTCAGTTGCATTTTTCTCCCCTATATTGTAAGAAAAAACATATTTAGAATATGTAACTGGTAACTTCTCATCTGCAACGAATGATGCTCAAGAAATACAAACAGCCTCTATCCTCTCAATGTGTAACATACCATTATGCCAAGCAATAAATCATTCAAGATCATCTCAAATGACAAATTACACCATACCAATGATTTTGTATTTTAGGGAGAAATACAAAGTAGCTTTAGAGTTTTCAAAAACGGCAAGTAAATTAAACTGCATTTTCCTTTTTTAATTTGAAGCCATCTAATCTGGAAAAAAATATTCAAAAAATTGTGAGCAACTACTTTGGTCAGGTTTGTAATGCCTCATTCTACAAAGTGAGGCTGCCATCACACTATTTTGCTGGACACCTTTTACAAAAGATTCAGTCCAGTAGATGTCTATACCCTCCAACTTAAGAGCAATCCTGATGCTTTTTCCTCCTTCTCATCAATCTGCTTGTAAAAATAGAAGGTAAATGGTTATTTAAAACTGGATTATTGACATAAATTTTTAAATCCTTGGACTATTCACTACACTTGTGGATCAACTAATTCATATTTGGTGAACGGTCCCATCCTCTTCCTCTACTTCCACTCCCAAAAACAAAAAAGGCACTCAAAACACTATGAATTCTCACTCAACTCACAATATGTATGCTTTACTCCCTCATCAAATTATCATGGAAATCTACTAGCTGACTAATCAAGCCTTCATTTAGCTAAATGTTATCCAAATTAATTCACACTGCTAAAACAAACCAAAAAAAAAATCCCCACAAATTAACTTTGGGGTTAAAACCCCTTTTTGTATTATGCCTATCAAGATAATAAAATACAGCAATAGTTTCATCTTTCTTAAGCATCTTCACCCATACAAACTGCATTAAGTATTTTCTTGTCAATTTCCATGTCATGGGAAATCAGGTGGACAGATTTAGGGTTATAACACAATTAGGGGTTACAGTCAGTCTGACTTTAAAAACGAACAATATAAAACATGCACTTCCAAGAGGCTTGGGTGTGAAGCATCTGAGACAAGCAGCCATCCTGCAAAGCAGCTGAAACCAAGGTAACAAGGAGTGGCCACAGGAGGTAATGCGCAAAAGGTGGACAGATCAAGGACAGAGAAAACAATGCTTCCAAACAACTCAAACCAAAAGCCACAAAGGCAGAAACTGAAGTACAGGTGTTGACTCTCAAGAGAGCTGTTTCTCACTTGGGCAACTTTAAGTTGTGTACTACACAGGTGGATGGCAGAAGGAAGGTTTTATTGGGATCATGAATGCCACCACCGAGTTCTTAATATATACTACCAGAATTCCCAGGTAAATAGAACCAAGGATAGCCACAATTGGAGAAATGCTTGAAAAAAATCCCTTAGGACGACCAACAAGAGAATGAGCCAATACTACACCCTGAAGCTCAGTTTCCTAAATTGAGGGAGGAGGGTGCTGTTAAAAAGAAAATCTAGAGCACTGGATAGACTGAGCACACTTGTTCATATCCTCCATAATACCCACCAACACAGCAGTAGAATCACAAAAATAAAATCAATAACTTAAAGCATGGGATGGAGACATACCAGTGAACCAAAGGTTCTGTAAGATTTCTTCAAGACAAATGGCTAATAGGATCACACCAATAATCAAAGGAGTATCAGAAAGACTCAGAGCTGAAAGCTGACACTAGGAACGTCAGCAGAAGTAGCAGGTACCATTCTGGGTGGAAAGTGAAAACTGGGGTAGGAGGGGCAGAAGCTGGCTTGATTACTAGACAGCTATCTGCTGCGTGGTCAGCCTCCCCCGCCAGCTCAAAGTATCTACCGCACAGTCAGCACACCGAGTCTAAGCTAGTCCAACACAGGTAAACAGTCACCCCCAAAGAAATGCCTTGGAAGACACTAAGCCACCGGCGTAGGAAGGGCTAGACAGGCAGCAGCACAAGTTCATACTGCTCACTGGGACCTCCTCAACGGGGCAATGAAGATGAGAACCCTCCTGCCAGGACCCCAATTCACAGTCACTGAACTGAGGCCATCAGTCCAGGGTCTCACCACAAATGCCAAACCCACACTCGTCCTCTTGCTTGGGAGAGAAGCTGATAATGGCAGAGGGAGTTCAGGATCTTGAGTTGGACAACAGGGGTTACAAGCAGTTTTTATTAAAATATTAAAAAAGAGGGCCTCACACAGATCTAAGGTGACAAGAGTCATAAGCAATTACCCTGCATTTGAGATTTTTTTTAAAATTTTCCTAGTAAAAAGTTGAATGCACATCATACAATTAAATCATTTTTTAAAAATCATCATGATGGGGGGTGGGAAGAGATAGACTGGGATTTCAAAATGTACAACAGATAAACAAGATTATACTGTATAGCAAAGGAAAATATATACAAGATCTTACAGTAGCTCACAGAGAAAAAAATGTGACAATGAATATGTATGTTCATGTATAACTGAAAAATTGTGCTCTACACTGGAATTTGACACAACATTGTAAAATGATTATAAATCAATTAAAAATGTTTAAAAAAAATCATCATGACATGCACTACACCTCCAATCCCAGGGTTAACATTTCTCCTATGAATGGGATGAACTTAGTGACATAATACTACATCTGCCTCTCTATGGGTCCTAATATACCATGTGCTTTTCCAGTGTAGTTTTTTTGTTTTTAATTTTCAACAGAACCTCAAGACAAAATCACGGAACTCATTTACAGTTAAGGAAAGGTACACAAATGTATATTCTTATATACAATGTAAAAGTAACTGTCCGGTGGATAAATGCTGCAAGGTAAAAAGAAAGGGTACTAAAGCCCTTACTTTGTATCTTGGGAAATCAAGAGAAACTGATTTTAATTTTAGTAACAAAAAATTTAAAAGAACAGAAATTGGCAGAAAGAAAGGCAGCATAGGGAACTGTTTGATTTCATCTTTCTGGGAGGACAATCATTAGTTTTTTAAGTAATAAATTAGATCTATAAACACATTACTATATTTAAAGTGATGTAAGTAACCAAAGGAAGAACTTAAAAACTGAAGATTAAAAGTTTTACCACTAAGGAGTGACAATGAGGAAAAGGAAACTGGTATTTCATTTTTTACTTCCAGAATGGGTTATGTTTTATTAACATATGCCTGTAAATTGAGTAATTAATGCCTAATACAGAATAAATGTACAAATATGACTTTAATATGTCAGTTGAGCATGGCCTAAAAAATACTACCACCTCTAAGAGGAAAAAAACTGGTTGTAACCAGGAGGTTACAGAAGAAGCATGCATTCAACAAATACTTCTAGTTTTTGTAACTTCATACAAAGCAGATCTAGGTTTGTAATACAAAGGCAAATATTTACATTTTCAAGTGCCTGCTTTTTGAGTACTTGATTCCATGTGGATCTTGTGGATGGTGTGTCAAAATGCAAGTGAACTTATCTGTGCTTCCCTCTAATCTCTAACACAGACCTATTTAATAATATGGATCTCTACACTTTTTTAAAAGACTAGCATTTAAAGGATACACAGGACTCAACTAAAGAAAGACCAGTAAACAGTAGCCTGATGTCAAAGGAAAAGGGAGAAAAAGCTCTTAGAAAGAAATTCAGTCTTAACGTATACTTTCGGAGTAGTTGATCTACGCTATCAAACCTTAAGCAATACCTTTTTACATCAGCTTTTTTAGTCTGGGTTTCCTTTTAAAGGGTCTTACTTCTTAAAACAAAATTTATTCAAAAAATGTTTTAAATAATGGCCAGATCTATCCATTTTCTAAAACTACAAAAACCAAACTCCATCAAATTATTCCTACACTCAAAGCAAATATTTTATTTCACTTGTTTCCACAATTCAAATCACTGTTGATAATACACATTCTTCACAACTCATATTTGCTTGTTTAAAAACACATGTTCTTTTCTAAAGCAGTAATTACTTCCACAGACTTTTGAGAAAAGCTAATATAGATAAGCTTATTGTATCTTATCAAAACCAAAGAGTAAATTATTTATGAAGCCCCTGAGAATCCCTTTAAAAGACAATACACAATACAGAAAATAAAAGGTCACCAACATCAACAGATTGTTAATGGGTTTATTCTCATTTGTTCAACAAATATTTGAGAAGCGATTATGTTCCAGGCATTACACTAATAAATAAGATCCAGTCCCTCCATACAAAACCTTAACATTTCTTATATTATATAAAATGATACTATGAACAAAATTAAAACACAAATGTACTGGAAAATTTGTCAGAAGTAACTAACAATGCAGGAATATAGTGGTTAAGAGTCAGGAGTCAAGCTCCTGGATTTGCATTTGAGCTCCATCCTTACTGTGTGACCTGGGGCAGACTACCTAATTTCTGGCTGGGCTAATCATCATACCTATCTGAGAATTATCATCAAGAAAAAATGAGTTAATAAATGTAAGTCATTTAGAAGAGTTTCCAGCATACAGTAAGAGTCAATGAGGAACTCTGATAAAATTAAAATTTTTAAAAAGATACTCAAGTGAAATATCAGCAAAACACAGTAAAAGGAAATTCACAGAAGATATAAAAACATATTCATTCTCACTTAAAATTCAGATAAATGCAAATTAAAATATTAAGTTACACTTTATCAAATTGGAAAATACTTTTAAATACTCAGGATTCTAGAGTATGGTAAAATTCTGTTCTGTAGGTGGTTAAAAGCATAAACTGTTCTTTAAAAAGACATTTGAAAATATGCATCAATAGTTAAGACTTTTAAATGTACATATTCTTTAACTCAACATGTGCAACTTCTAGGAACTGCACCTAAGGCAACAAATCAAAAATGAAAACAAAGACTACCACAATAATTGTCCACTTAAACATTATTATGAATTAGCAACAATGGGCAGTAGGTTAAATAGTAACTGATTTGTAGAATACTAACTACTCATTAAAAATGATGCTATAAAGAATACTGATGATGGAGAAATGTTTAAATTTTAAAGGACTAAAAACAAAGTAAAATATGACCCAGTTTTGCTTCTTCAATACTGTTTGAAGGAGTTACATTTACATAAGGTTATCTGCAATAATGTATAAACTAAAAAAATACAATTATATTCTCTGATTGTTTGGACTACTGATAATTTTTATTTTCTTCTTTACAGAAGTTCTATCTGAACTAGAATTATTTTTAATTAAAAATACACTAACTGGATTGTGGTGGTGATAGCTGCCTAACTATAAGTTCACTAAAAACTCATACTTACTCAAACTGCATGAATTTTATGATATGTAAATCGTATCAAAGAACGTCAAAGTTTATTTTTACACACACACACACACACACACACACAGTCTCTCTCTCTCTCTCTACTTATATAAAAGGTGAAGGACAGGGAAAGGTCTCTGCCCTTAAAGAGAAAAAATGGCAAACATTTCGTGTTTTATTTAATGGGGAAGAGGGAGGAAGAGAGTATTTCAGATCTCTTTCAACAATAAATTTGCATAACTGTAACAAAATCTTTTTCTAGTAGATTCATGTAAAAATGGATGTTAGACAATCATTTCAAGTATATCAGTATGAAAAAAATAAAGTGTTACTTTTCAAGGTAACTTGGTTATTCTCTGGTGGATACCGTAAGAAGTGCTCAAAGATACCAACAGCCTCCAAATTCATACTCCGGTTCCTAACATTTTGTCTGCTGTCTTTACACTTCAGTCAGTTTAGCTGGATATAAAAGTCTTGGCTCTCCCTTCTTTTCCTTGCATATATTAGATGTTACTTGATTGCTTCCAGCCTAAAGCATTGCTATCAAAATCAGATAGTCTAATATTCTTCCCTTAAAGACTCTGGTGTTTACCTAGATAACCCAAGAATTTTCTTTAAAGTCTAAGAATGTTTAAAGAGCATGTCTACATGTTGGTCATATTTGGATCAATTTATCCAAGAATACAACACGCCCTTACCAAATGTAGTGGGGCCAACTTTTTTTTTTATTTCAGGAAATTTACTTGAGTTATAATTATCAGAATTTATTAATTTCCATTGCTTTGGTTCTTCTTCAGAGACTCTTATTTGTATGTTGAAATTACTCTGCCTCTATTTAGTAAATGTCACTTTCTCTAGAATGCTCCTTTATCTATTTTTCTTCAATTCTTTTTTGTTTAAATTTTGTTTCTTCTATTTATCTTCTGTTTCTCTGAAGTAATTTCCTGTTGGGTTTTTTCTCTCTTGTGTACCCTACAGTTTAGGCTTCGTTTTTAATATTTCCTTACTCAGATTTAATTTATGTTGCTCTTTCATATTTGTATCATTTTCTAAATTTCTGTGAGTTCATTTTGAAACATTTGGTTATAGTTTTCACCTGTTTTATGAACATTTCTTGCTAGTATGTCTTCATTGTCTGTAGAAATATTACTCACTCCTTATTCCTTTTTTCTTAGGAAGACTCTGTGGGGAATTGACCATGATCCCAGCAGTTGCTCAATTTCATGTAAAATGAAAAACTTTTAGGAAACTGGAGTAGTCTTCCTGGCTTTAGTAGGTGTCCTCTTCTGTTTTCATGAAGAGGACACGAACAATACAGAAACACAGTCTCATACATGAGGTCTCCTCTACTAACCTCCCCACTTCATCTGCGTTTTGTCCCTTTTCCCCCATTGCCTCCATCCTGCTTAATGTGAATTCTATTGCCAGCAGTGTCTACATTAGTGTGGGACTTTGACCAGGAAGGGAGCTTGAACTAGTTCAGTTTTGAAAATTCATAGGAACCAGATGGGTGTAACCCACAGAATTCATCATGGGCCCCTGGTATCCCGGGAATGCAAAAACTCTTAATTTCAGCTGCTGGTTTCAAGCTTGCATGCCACACTTTCCAGGGAGTTCTCATTAGCTAGCTTGGGTTTCTCCTGTTCTCAGGTCCATCAGATACCTGCTGCTTCCTTCTGCACCTTTCACAAATGTTGACAGGTCTTGTAGTTATTGGAGATTTGTCCCCAGCCTACTTTTATTACGGTTTGTGGAGATACTGTTCAGTCTTGCAGGATGTCAGTGAATTTGTTTTTGCTGTCCTAATTACTGTTTCTAGGGAAAATTGTGAAGATTCAAAAAATTATGCCCTGCTGTCATCTTCCCAGAACTCAAACATTCTTCTGGAGGTACATTTGGTAAGTATCCCTAAAATCTAAAATAATGAATAGGAATCTATTTGCTTTCATCTAGGCCTTAAATAAAGGCATTATGGTCTAAGAAATTCAACTTTACAATGTGGCTAACTTTAGGTTTCCCATCGCCTTTTCTATGAATATCATACATTCTCTTACGTGATACATACATGATGTGATCATTACTAACTGCTTCCACTTAAAAATTTGAAACTTAATGAAAATAAGAAACATAAAAGGAAAACAAAAAATTACGTGAACTCTTAAAACCATTTGAAGAAATTTATTAAAGCAGACATTAAGAGAGTGAGATATGTTTAGACATTAGGAGAATGGCAAAAATCGTTCTTTTTTCCAAGTATTCACTGAGGACTTTCTATGTCACAGGAACCCTGCTGGACATACATAGGGCACAGAAAGACAGTGAGCCATGGCCTTTGACCTTGAGAATTGGACTAGCTGGGACCAAAAAAATGATGAGAAAACTTGTGCAAATGCCATAAGAGCATTAAATAAAACCATGTGCTATAAAGAATCCTGGGGGGGAGAGATCTAGGGAACTCTATGAGGTTTGTCACTTTTTGTATCTCTGAAGCAACTGAACTTTCTCCTCCACTGAGTATACACTGTCACTTTTACGTTTTCTAAAATAGAAGACTCTTCTTTTTGCCAGCTGAATTAGAAACTTAATTTTTAACTATAATACTCAATGCTCACAATGATAAATTAAAAGACAAACATTCATCTAACGCTAGTGAGTATAAACTGGTATTATAACCAAATAGCTTTCTAAACAGTAGTATGAAGGGCCTTAAAATTTTTCTAGCCTTATAATTTAACTTACACTCCTAGGAATAAATTACAAGAAAATAATTTAACATACAACTAAACACTTAGGCACAGATGTTAGTACTTAAAAAAGAAGAGTATAAAATGATGTCTAATAAGAGATACCCGACTTAACTAGGAAGTGAACATACAGAGAAATAGTCTCAAATCAGCACACTTTAAAATAAATTTCTAAAGTAATTCACCTTCAAAAAGTTATGGTTCTGAATGCTCTGAATTTGCTCCAAGTTCAAAAGGACAGCATATCACTATGGTTAGTTTTTGATGATGCAGGGGAAGTTCACAATGTATGTTAAGCAATAAAAGAAAATATAAACAATACAAAAACAGATTCTACCCAAGCACACCAACCTGATTATTCAGGATAATCTTAATCAAAAATGGCATCAGAAACAGCATCCTGGAAGGGAAAGTGCCACTGTGCAATGGGCAACAGAACTCCGACTACGTTTCCTTCCACTTATCTACAGTCTTATCAATTTCAACTTTTTTTCACTGATATTGTATTACTTAGTAAACAGGGAGAAAAAATTAAAACCTGACAACAAAATAAATCTACTAGATTTACCATTCACCAGAAACAATCAATTCATTGAATTATTAAGCACAAAATCAGACTGCTTGGGGTTAAGAAATGAATGAGAGCTAAAGAAGGGAAAACATATTTTTAAAAGACCAGATACACAGGACTATGTGAAGAATGAATCCAAAAGGAGGCAAATGGGCAATACGCACCAAAATATTAAAATGTACACACAATTTGATTTACCCAATGCACCTGGTATATGAATGGGATTAAAGAAGCTGGTTTTACTTAAATTTACAGATCTGATTTCTAACTGTTCTGTATTAATATGCCATACTCCTGTGATCACTGAAGAAGTATGCAAACTTTGCCCTACAAAACTCACACTTTAAAATGAGTAAGAGAATCTAAAATTAAAAACTCTGTCACATCAAATGGTTTTAAGCACTTAAATTCACAGAAATATAACAAAAACAGTATGAACCAATCAGGAGAATTTAAAATAAATTTCTAACGTTATTCATCCTCAGAGTTACAGTTCTGAATATTCCAGAACTATTTCAAGTTTGAAAACGACTAGCCTATCACTATTGTTAAAAAACAATTTCAGTTGTTAAAGAAGCCCAACAAAATACAGAATGTTATCAACTGCCGTATCCAACAGCTTTCCCCATTAATGTTCCCCTGGACATTAATAGATATAAATAAGAAATAAAAGGGAAAGGAAGTCCTCTTATCAAATAAACTGAAGAAAATGCAAAAGCCTTTATGTTAATGTGCATGGTGATGTCTGGGGCAGTGCATTTTCCAAATTTAATCTCATAAGTAAGGGATTTCTACGTCCTAAATAAACTGAATTTGGTTATCTCTTAAGTCAAAGGGGTTAAGAGCGGCTCCTAGGTTCCCAGGATGACGGTGTGCTTGGGTAGAATGATGCTACTCATTACTAACAGGCATAAAGAGGAGAGGAGGGACTGTGTGTAGGAGAGACATCCAGGAGGCAGTTACCTAAGTCTGAAGCTCAGAAGAGAAGCATGGGACACAAATGGAGATTTTCACAACACCAGCATGTGGGTACCAGGCGAAGCCTTTACTACTAACCAGAGAGAACTTTCTGCTTTTACTCCAGAGGCCTTGCGTTCAATAGACAAGTATTTAAAATTTATCATAAGCATTCATTGTGTAATTTGTTTATATATCTGCCCCTTCTTCCAACTGAAATGTGTTCCTTTATTCCTAAGCACAGGAATCCTTATAAACAGAGCACTATTACAGTACCTGGTACAAAGCAAATGTTAGCCAAATAAAATGTTTGGCCACAAATGATTTTTCTTCCAAAAATCAAAAAATAATCCAATTTTACCTAATTTAAATCCTTACTATATTTTAAAATATGCAAAAATACCCTCAAATTAAACAAGTACAGGAACACCTTTATACACATGTACCAGAGATATATCAAACTTTAACTCTGCCTTGCTGTTCAGTAAAAATCTATTAGTAAGCTTTGGCTTTTGAAAGATCAGTCAAAGCATCCTTCAATGTCCTTGCTAGCACCCCTGACCCTGCACCTCATCAACGAAATGGTATGAGAGAGTAAGGCAGTCAACACTGTGACTGCCCGGGGAAGCAAGATCCACTTTCAATGAAAAACTCCTTATGAGCTTTTATGTGTTAAAATTCTATCAGTTGAAGTATAACAAATGTGTGTATAGTAAAATAAGAGCAAACTGCATTAATTAATGATGATTATGAAAGCTGTTAATTTTACATTCAGAAACAATTGTTAACATTCAAACTGTTGAAAGGGAATACACCAGCAGCTAATATATACATTAGAGTCTGACTTCTTTCTCGGTTTTCTCCTTTATAAGCCAGTAAATGTTTATAATTTTTAAAATTGGATTGTATCATAAATCTAGTATTTGTAAATTTTTGTGTTTTGGCATTCATAAAATTAACTAGATAACCTTTATAAATTGTATTTACTCTTTAGATATTTCATTTCATCCATAAGCCTTTTAAGAAAAAGAACTATTTGGAAAGTCTCTGTCTTGTGAAGATAAACTAGAAGTAAAATAGTAACTTTGCCATCTCAAAATTCCTTAAGGGAAAGTCTCCAACATCATTAATATTCATAGATAAATCTATGAGACACCCCAAATACACTGTTCCTCCACTGACCTCAGTTGAAAGTGAGCATCTACCTGGTATAGCCAATGTGCAGTAGAGTGCCCAAGGAGCAAGCCGGGAGCAGACAGTGATGAGAAACTCTTCCCGCACCAAAAGGTCACACTTATAAAATCTGACAACATTTTCATAAAATTCTAAATTTTTCTGTAAATATTCCTATTTATTTCTCTATGACAGTGATATTCAGCTTCCGCATCATATTGATTTTATCAGCCACTCGGCCAGAATGTGTACAGTGGTGTACCTCTAGTATGTGTAGGCAAATATATATGTGTGCCCCTGAGAGATAGATTACAGAGATGATTACTCCATCACTTTTTACTCAAAAATCAATTACCAACAGATTCTTTGAGTCCCTCATGAATGTAAAATATTATTTGATCTATAATTAAATTTAAAATATATTCAAGCACATTTCTTCATACATGATGGCACATCTGAGACATTTTTAAATCCCACTCTGAAATCAAAAAATGGTCATTTCTTTTCCTTTTAGAAGACAAAGATCACCAAAAACAAAAACCAATCACAAAAACTTTAACACCTTCACCAACCATGTAATTAAGTATCTATTCAAGATTTATGTAGTTACTTCTTTTCCAATTAAAGACCACATTTTCTTTCAAACAGTTTATAAACCAAGTTAAGACTATCTCTGACCAGGTCTACAAATATAAGCCACCTGGTTCAACAAAATGCCTCATAATTGACCTAATTTAAGAACATATAAGTTTAAAAGCTAGTAACATTCTACCCATTAGCTATACTGTATTTTCATGAGTTTGAACACAGCCACAGATGGAACAGCCTCCATTTTTCCATATATGAATAAGATCACCTCAATTAACTATAAAGCAATCCAAAATATTCTTTTCAAAACTGCCTTCTTTACTGCTTCTCCTGTATATTCAAGTGACAAAAGGATAAAAGAGAAGGAGAGAAGGAAGAAAGAAAGGAGAAGGAGAGGAATGGAGGAAGGGATGGAGAGCGGGAGGAGACAGGCAAGAAAGTAAAAACAAAATCCCAGATCATATTTTTTTAAGGAATCATACATATGTGTGTAATATCCTTAATTTAATTGTGTGAGTCTTATTTAAGACATACCACTACCATCTACTCCCTATGCCTTTAAAAGATTTGCTCTATTCTAACAGAGATTTGGGGAAACATGCATTCAACCATCAAGGTGAATATTTTATTTTTTTAAACAGAAATACTTCAATTCTCACCAATATATTAGCCAACCATCCCCTTTTGAAAATGTCAAGTACGAGCAATTACTATGCTGTATTTGTATTAATACCATTGCCAGTCACTGATTATCAGACTGATTCCCAAAGTTTAATAAATATTCCAACTATCTTTGCATTTATTGATCTAAATAATTCTCCCCACTAATGCTGTTTATCAGAAAGCTCCCCCATTCAAAATACACCACCAGTCCCCACATTCTCTCAGACAGCCATAGTTTTACTGTATTTCAAAACTTGAGTCACCTGTATGCATCGTCTTCTTTCAAGTCTCATATCATCCTGATGGGGTGGGGGAAGGGAGGGAAGAGTCCAGCAGCAAAACTATAACACTGTGTGAAGAAAAACAGATTATGATAAGAGATAAGGATGCAAGACAATTACCCCTAATTGAGGAACATCTAATGTAACTATAATTCCCAAAACACAGAGATAAAATTATTGCAAATTCATTTAACTAACATTTATTTCAGCTTACTTGAAAATAATTTTCATTAGCAAAAATCAATTATACATAAAATATAAAGTATTAAATTGTCAGGGAGAAAAAGTTTTCAGATCTGGCTACTACCAACAAAAATTTCACCCATTTCTAGCTATGAAATAACTGTCAAAATTCCACTATTCTGTATAATTTATCAGAAAAAATATTTACATTGTATAATCTACATCAATTCACAAATCAGTATGAATGCAACTTCACTTTTCACAGTGGCTTACTATCAGAGTTAATGAAAGTTACGTTATAGGAAAGATCACATGCCAATCTACCAATGCTATTATTAAATTAAGTTCTGAGACACTGCTCACAACTGCTCCCCTAAGCCCACAAGCCCTCTTCTGCTCTCTTGAGTGGCTTCTCTTATTATGGTAATTCTTTCACTGTACTTCCACTTGTTACTTCCACTGCTATTTCATGACCGGCCAGCAAATCCCATAATGACTGATGGAAAAGCAAAAGCAACCTCGTGGTTGTTGTCAACTGGGAGCACATGACGACAGAGGAGACAAACACAAGCACAGGTTGAAACCTAACTCATAAATGAGTTTGGTCTAAAAATCATCTTTTAAAATGAAACTGTGGAATTCAGTCAGTATTTCTAATGAAACAATGCTGTTTATTTTGACCAAGTTCCCAGGTTAGCCAAAAGAAACCTCCTGAGCCCAAAAGACAGTATACTGGTCATGGGCACTGGGGACCCTGCAAAAGAAACACAGAAGCCGAACCAATTCTAGATCCTCTCTTTATCTGGACAAACTCTAAAATAGGTCATTTTCCTTGTGAGCACCATCCCAACTCCTGACGCCTTTAATTCCCTAAATTTTACATGATAGCATTCCAAACATCCTGCTAATAATAATCCTTTCCCCTAAGTATGTTCCTAAATTACCACCCAAATCTCCTACTGCCTCAATGTAGTTCATTTCAGGTATGTGATAGGAAGAAATCAACTGGACTGAAGTAATTCACTTTAACATTTGCAGTTTTCAACAAGGATGAAGGTACCCCAAATAAACTCCTAATTGGCAGAATTCTAATAGTGCTGCAAAATAACTGAAGCAGTTGAGAAAAACCATTTTTAGGCAAGTGGGTCATAATATAGGTGAGTCTTTGTTTATTGCCCCCAAATATTTCTGCTTTTTACTTATTTCTCCTTCTACTTCTGAAGGTATTTAAAAGCTCAAAATCACTACTCCAAATAGCAGCAATGAGAAAAGGAGCTCAGGGACAAGGGCTTAAATATATGAATTACTTGTAAATTAGGAATTGCCTGTGTCTGAAATCATTTCCTATATTCCAGATTCCATTCCTGAAGAACCACTTTTCCAGTTTTAGATGCTGCTGTGGTATCAAGTAAAAACGTAGACATAAGACCCACTGGCACCCAACGTGGCAGAGGAAGGAGAGTGTATAGATAGATAAATGAATGAACATTAAAGTATTGCACCAAAGCAGTTTTATTTGCAAAAATAATCTTTAAACCATCAAGATTAAAGATTTTTACTTCAAAGACATAGTTTCCTAATAATTTTACCCTCATAAATGGTCAGTCTTTACAAATCTGGCATGAACTATGATAAAGGAAAATGTGAATTAAATCTCTAGCTATGAACTACCTATCTCTGAACCCTTCAGGCACTCAGCATCATATTCCTCACCTATAAAATGCCACAATGCTACTACACCTACATCCTGCCAACTTCAATGGTTTCAACAGGAAAAGCTATTATTAACACAAAAGCACTTTATAAGAAGAAAGTAGAATCAAGTAAGACATTAGTATTCTTTTCATTTTATTAAAAGTTGTTAGAAATTAACAGAGTATTTCATTACTGTTTTAAATAGCTAAAGGGAAGAAATATGGGTGAGCCAGTGGTACAATGGATAATGCTTCTGACTCTGGATCATCAAAATGATCTCACCCTAAAAATGACATCTTTTAGAAAAATCATCCACTTCATCACTACTCATATGAAAAGCAGCCTTTAGCAGAGTAAAGAATCTCTACAAGTTACAAAATTTGCTGATGACATATGCAGCAACTAAATGATCACATACTGACTGATGATAACCTCCCTGAGTCTTAACCTCAGATTACTTTAAACCTTAGATTACTTTAAATAAAGAGTCCAGTGATTACTCTAAGATATCTTTCAGGCTGGTCACTTTTCAAAAAATAACTTTATATCAGATGTGAGTTTTATGACAGTAAGTGGGTAACAGCAAACATCAAGTGTACTTTGCAAACTATACATACAATTTTCTTTCTAAAGAAGCTTAAAAATCCAGAAAGTCATATTTTAGTTTTTTTCTGAGAAAAACCTACAGTGAATCATTCATCTTTTCCCTCACAAATGGTGTCATTCACAAATTATGGAGCAAAATGAGATGTCAGTGAAAAGTATCTACTATCCTTACCACAGGAATCTCCCATAATCCTCAAAATCTTTTGCAGTATGTTTTAGCTCACATTTTGCCAAAGGCAATATAATGGTCTATGAGCAATCTAGGAACTGATCTTAAGTGGTCTTTGAAGCTAAACTTACAAACCATTTTCCAGTTGTCTGAAAATCACCGCATAAAATTCACCTACAGCACATCCGCAGCAAGACTAGAACTTCAACAAGCCGAGTTTAAGTGCACGGTACACTCAGGTAGGTATCAGACTCAGTCTCTTGATGTCCGTCTGTCTCTCTTTCTCAAGGAGGGTTGGGGAGACGAGGATATCAAGACACCCAATTAAAAGCACTATTGTGCTGAGATTTATAGAATACACATCTGGAAAACACTAGAATGGGAAAAAATTGAAATGAATGCTTTAGCATGATATGGCGAATCCGGATTAACTCAGGAGTTAAAAAACTAAATGGCAGGTGCTGATGTATTCTGTAATGACAATGTTTTGGCCTGATGCAAAACTAAAAATTCTATTTAGTTTCAAAATAAAGTAGTAGGGAAGTGTTACAAGCAGCAGGTGGAAAAATCAATATGATACAAGATTCAGAAGTACTAGTAGGTACTATTTTCTTAAACTGGATGGAAGTACAGAGTTTTTATTTTTTTAATTTACGTGTTGCATATATTCTCATATATTCACAATTTAAAATTTTAACCCACATGAAAAAATAAAAATGCACAATGAGATTAGAATGACAAGTCTGATAGTTCAGAAGATGCCAATTAATAAGCTACAAAACAAATAAATAAACTACAGAAGTGAAACCAAGGAAAACTTAGTTGAAAGACCTAAAAATTGACTCCATGGATTAAATCACAATGTGATTATCTAAAAATCATACACTGTGACTACCTTTCCTTATAAACTTCTGCTCATAAGCACTAAAAGAGAAAAAGACGTGACAGAAGAAAATGTCTTTTCGCCAGACAGTAATTTCAGAAATAGTTTCAAGAATTATAACAACTAAAGGAGTCATGGAGAAATGTTTTGATACCTACCACAAAAGGAAAAAAAAAAATCTGTAACTCTAACTCCCAATAAGATGACCAAACGGCATACAAAGAAAAAGCCTTTCCACCCTTTCCACTAACTGGGGGTTTCAAGAGAAATCCTAAAAACAAAGAATATTTATGACTTCCTCCCCAAATCCCAAGGAAATAGTTACAGTCTTAAAAAGTTAAAAAGGCAAAATGCATAAGACATCAAATCAAAATTATGAGTAAAACTGCAGGGAAAAGGACACTTGCTGAACACTTACTGTGCACCAACCACTCAGCTGAGACACTTCCCAGACGCTGACACACTGAATAGCCTACCAGTCCTACAAGGAGGCAGTGTTACTTCCGTTTCATCAATGGTGAAATCAAGGGTCAGACAGACTAACTGGACTGGCGAAGGTCACAGCCTGCAAACTCTGGCTCCACAGCGAAGTTCACTACCTTCTACCACACCAAAATGCCTCTCGTTAAGGATCACTGAAATGGTTATGAGAAAATTACAAACCTGCAAAAATCTAGGTGACTAAGTCTGATTTTACACTTACCACTCACTCTTCTGCCTCAAACATCCTAAACATGAAATAAAGCTTATCAGGAGTAAATTATTTTGTAAAAAGTATTTCAGTTTAGGAAAAGTAACTCTCCTGAAAAGTTAGCTCAGCAAAGCAATTCTGATTATATTAACAATTTGTTCTAATTCCCTTTACCAAAAAAGAACTATTAAGGAGACAAGCTGAGAAGTGTAAAAACCAAGCAGATAAGCCATTTTTGCACTAACGCCTAGGGCAAGATAAAAGAACATGAATGAAGGACTCTACACCTGGGTCTTGGACTACATGACTCCAGTGGCATGCTGGAAGTGGGAGGAACTGACAAATGGGTTAAAGGGGATAGAAGGATGTGATTTCTCATAAAATTGAATGAAAAGAACTAACACAACCTGAGTAAGCACTGGAGAGAAGGTTCAAGAAGTAAGAGCTAGGGGAGGGTGTAGACCAGTGGTAGAGCACACGCCTAGCATGCGTGAGGTCCTGCATGAGATCCCTAGCACCTCCATCAAATAAACAAGTTAGACCTAATTGTCTCCCCCCACCCCATAAACAGTGCTGTATGCCAACTATATCTCAATAAAACAGGAAGGAAAAAATTTTAAAAAAGAAGAAAAAGAGTGGGTAGATTAAATAAATATTGCCCCAAATTTTCGTTACCTCAAGCACCAAGTTCCCTGGCCTCTCTAAGACTTAATCTGGGCTAAACTGGGACAAAATTAGGCACTGAGTATTTAGATATAGCAATAAATACAGGAAAACAGGAGAGAAATAACTCGTGGGCATACCATCTGCAACAATGCATAATGCATTGACAAGTATCTTTTTTAAGACTGAAGGGTAGAGATGGAAACATTTCTCAGAGTAAGCGGTGACTAGTGTCAAGCACAGGATCCCTGTCACTAATTCAAAACCCATCATCTACCACTGATAATTTATTTTGTTTGGCATACTGTCTTGAGGGTGTGAAAACAAAGATTTGCACAGGTTTCCATCAACACTCAGGTTTCTCAACATACTTTTATGTATTATCTTACAATTCAAGCTCCTCAAACATGAATCAATATGTTTAACCACACAGAACTTCTCAGGAAGCTAACTTCCACTACCAGAGAGTGACTATTACTTTATAAAGTAGATACAGGAAATACGCCTACCATAAGCAGACCTAAGTTCCAGAAGACTCATTTCTAAGGTAACTGGTTTAAAGTCAACATTATGCACTATTTCAGTTATATGAGGAATTACGGAGACTTTTAAAACACTGACTTGCCTCTAGCCCACCTCTCACTGTTAAGAGTTTCAGGTCCAGATATCTGAGAGTCCAATGAACTGACTTTGATGTCCCAGTTATTCCTGCATATGAGATGTTTTATATTTAATGGACACGTAAGTACTTTCCTGTAATTCACTTAATTCCAATAATTACATAAGGTAAATAGCACTATCATCTCTATTGGAAACAAAGGCCCAGAGAAATGAAGTGGCCCCAAGTCACACAGGACTCACTGTAGAGAGATGAGACTGAAATTCAACCAAACTGACTTCAAAGCCACTGATCTCAGGCCCTGTGTTAAACTGATTTACCACCTCCCCATTCTTCTCCCCTGCTCAAAAAAGGGAAGGAAAGACCAGGCAGGACAGGAAAAAAAAAATCCACTTCTCCTTCCTGTATTCTCAGTTTTGGTTAATGGTGTCACCACACCTCAAGCTCCCGAACTAAAACCTTCATCATCTAGACCTCTTTCCTACTATTTACCCCACATCTAATCCACAAATTTTTGTGTTGGATTTCACCTTAGAAAAGTGAGTTCTGTGAGCCATTCTAGGAAATTAATGGAACCTACAGATGAGGTCATGGAAACCTCCAATGTGTAGCCACTGAGTCAGAAGCATGGAACAACCTGGGCTTGTGACTGTCAGAAGTGGAGGGTGGTCTTACAGGATTGAGCCCTCTAACTGTGAGAGCTTGATTTCCTCTCCAGGTAGACAGTGTCAGAATTCTGCTTTATTCTTGGACACCACGTTGGCACCTGAGAACTGCTTGGTGTGAAAAAGCCTTCTCTCTCCCAAAACACACATACACACATGCTGAAACTGCGTACAGGAACCCTTTGTAAACAGGAATTAAGAGCAAAGTGGGATGAACAGAATACCAAGATTTGTTTCAATCTCTTCTGCTGATGTGCCTGCTTCCTATCACCTCTGCACAACGTACTCCAACCTTCTATTATTCAAATGGATCCTAGCTCGTAAGAGGAATTAAAAAGGGGTGGCCCAATGACCTCTCGGTGCTCTGAGAATCAAACAAGGTTGAGACGCACTGCGTAGTGTCATCCCTCGTTACATCCCCCTCCCTCACCTGAACATCTGGGACCATCTCTTTCATGCGTGTATTCCATAAACAAAGCTTACCTATCGGACAGAAGACACTTAGGCAGAACATGGTCAATCAAGGATAAACAGCCTGCAATCCCTTCTCATAACTAGTTCCTAAGAAATGCAAAAAACCACTCTGCTCGCTCTTTCCTTTCTGATAGCACTGACTTTTCTAAATAGGATGGTCTAAAGTATTTAATGTATGTATCTCACACACATATAATTTTATTTATAAAATATACATTATATATAATTAATTTACGTAAGTGCATGCACACATATACTTAGTTGGTTATATGTACTTTTATACATATAATTACACATAATTTTATAAACCACTGCTTCTAATTATCCTTGAATTTCAAAAAAACAGAAAAATAACAAGGTCCAGAAATAATCAAAAACACACACTGTTATTAACAGCTTATGTTTTCTTCCAACAAGCCTATTACTAAGAGTAGTAAAATGAGTTTAGTCTTACTTATTTTCCCTGCTAAACTTTTGTGGAACTTAAAGAGAAATGCTACCTCCTCAAAAATTCTTAAAACATGTGGTCTTATACTTCAGGGTACCAATTATCCTCCATGTCTTTTTCACCTTTAGCCCCAAACTCAGGTGTTAGTCTCCACTTCATCTCCTGGACCCCCCATTTCTCTTCTTTTAGAGTAAAAGAAGTACTTTCAAGGTTTACTCTAATAATACACTAATAATTCTGGACTCTTTCTCTACTCCAACCGCTCACTCAGTATCTAGTCCAACAAGCTGCTGGGTGCAGCCTACGTCCCGCAGTATGACAACTCACTGTGCTGAAAGCGCACCCTCACCCACCCCCTTTCCTTACACAACCCACATTCCCACCTCTACCCCCCCAAGACCATTCTTTCAGTGACTTGGCAAGAAACTGCTGACTTCTTTGTCTACTCTAAATGGTCCCACTCAATCCTATGAATTTCAAAGTGCCTAACTTCTCCACACCTAGTGCAGTCACCCTGGTCCTGGTCCTTATTTCACACATACTACAGATGCCTCCTAAACTCAGCATTGCCTAGGCTAGATGGTGAATCAGAAATAACAGGGGAGGTTCCCAACTAGACTGCACAGCAGTCCACTCCCAAAGATCCTGATTCAGGAAGCATGGAGAAGGACCTGAGAATCTGGTTGTTGGGTTTTGTTTTCTTTTTTTTAACTGAAACAAAAACTTCCAGATTATTCTTGAGCACAGCCAGATTTGGGAATTATTTCACTTAAAGACAGCTTATCAGCTTATCCTTTGTCCCATTTTAGTGCATATTTAGCTGCCACACAGACACTCCTGAAGCACAGACTTTCAACCTAGACTTAACCCCTCTGAAAATTAGGAACATTAGACCACATCTTATTGCCAAGAACTCAGAGCTTGGCATGGCATTCTATAAAATGCCACTAACCTCCTTCCGCATCGATGCTGAAGTCACTTCCCCTACCTAAAATTTGCCCTTTCTTTACTAAATCTTTACCTAAATCCTATCCACTCTTCAAGACCATCTCAATTCTCCCTCATTCAGCTTACAGCCACTCCAGTCTTTATCTACCACTGTAATTTATTAATTATTTATGTTATATTGTTATGAGTGATATCTACTGCTTGGTGAATCTCAATCTCATATTTGTCCTATCACAGTAGATTTCAATAAGTACATTGGTATACAATGGAATAACAACATGGAAAATACTGTCTTATACAGAAAAAGTGGATTATAAAGCAGTACGCAAATATCACATATTTATTTTTAAAAAGAATAGAATAGTTGTGTGCAGAAAAAATCTGACAGCTTATACAAAAAATGCAAATAGTACTTATCTCCAGAGAAAGGAACTACAGAAAACTGTTATTCTTATCTTCTGTATTTTCTAAATTTTCTAAAATGAATGTGCATTTTGTAATGAAACAAAATCTTAAACCTTAAACTCTTAACCTAGAATTTTCTTGATAAATTAAATTTCTGTAAAAATGACTGGCCTGGGGTATCAGCAGCCACACTGTTACAGTCTTAATACATACATGACTTATCTGTTAACGTCAACATTTCCCAGCCCGGGCTTCAAATTTCACTGGCCTCAATAGATTTGATGTTCCAACTTTTGGGACCTCATTCCCAAATCAATCATATACATAGGCCTGCTATTTCACCAGCTGTCTGGAGTGGAGTTTTATTTGTCTCTTGTTTTGGTTTGTTCTTTCAATCAAAACTACAAGACTTGACATAATATTGCTGCTCTTTTATTTCCATATCAGGCAGGAGACATAGAACAGCTGAGAAAACCAGAATTAGTACTAAATAAATCTTAGCAATAAAGGTCTGCTAATACGTTTAAAACATCATCTTAAGCACTCCTTCATCCTTATACAGAATAAAATCTAAAATATAGTGAAAATCAACCTCCCTTAAAGAATAATTGTCAGGATAAACTATGCCAAGAATTTTCAATCATTAGTCACAAACTGCATGCTAAATTCCTCTATGCTAACTTAGGTTCATATGTTTACTGCGCTCTGAAGAAACAGAAAACAGCTATACACGTCCTCCAGAACACTCTTCACATGCACGAAGACTTATTCCTCAGTTGCTTCTCCAGCTGAACATCAGGACACTCAATCACTCTTCTCAAATCTAATTAGCCAGGCCCAGTCCACTTTTCTTGCTCAAATCTTATGCTTTATTTCTCAATTTATGATCTTCAGATCTGTACACGGCATAACCGTGATAAGCACTGCCCCTCCACAGGTTTCTCCCTGTGGCACTGATTCACATGCTGTTTGTAGTCTGCTTGGCATCATGTTCAACCTCTACTTTTAGAAATATATTTCATGATGGAAAATACAGAATTTACATACAAAAAAATGTGTCATCAAAAATAAAAATGTTCAACACTTAAAGAAAATATGACAGATTTATGGTATATTCACATGATAAAATGTTATGTTAATCATTTAAGTTCTTACAATAATTACATTGCATGATGGAAAAAGTCATGCATTCTATTATATCACAAAGAACACAAACTCTTCATCAAAGCAGTCTCAGGAAAGTAAAATAAATGCACAGAAGAACACTCTGGAAGAAAATACATAAAATTATTAATAATGAATATCTTTGGCTAATAAAATATTGGATGATTTTTTATTTTCTTCTTTATACTTTTCAGTGCATCACAACTTTTAAAAATATGCACAACTTTCATAATCAGGAAAAAATGGTCCAAGAAATTCAACTTCCATCTCAACATAAAAGTCATCATGTAATCTAGTTATGGGCCACAACCTTTTAAGTATCTCCAATTTTTAAAACTCCAATATAGGTTAAAAGCTCATGATAATAAACTATTAAAGATCTTTGTTTTTAAAAATCAGCTAATATAATACTGCTAGGTCACTGTCCACGTAAGATCCAAAAAAATACTTTAGTTGCTTAACCCAGTGTTCAAGGCCCAAAGCTGTCAGGCTCCAGAGTCAGCCTGCCCTGGTTCAACTCCTGGTTCTACAACTTACTGCATGGCCTCAGCAAGGTTCTGAACTCCTAGGCGACGGAGGACAATCCTGTAAAACACTGTTGTGTTCTCAGGACATCGCACACGCAAACCACTGAAAACACTGCCCGGTAAGTGCTCAATACATGCTCACTGCTTTATACAGTTATATTTTATATTGTCACTCCTCCACTTTTTCAGTCTTATCTCCTATATAGGCTTTCCCCAAGTCTACACTCTAGTCACAACGGACAAAGCCCATTCCCCAAATACTACTTTTTCGTTCAGACTGCTCCACGAGCCCTCCTTCTTTCCTGCTTGTCAACACCATGCTCCAAGTCCAACACCAACGCTTTCTCCTCCAGAAAGTCTCCCACTAGCAGCCCCTACAGACACCACATCCCCCTCAACCCTGCCATAGCATTATTTATACCCCGATTATGCCCCAGCTTCACTCTGCCCTAGACTGTAGGTAAGTAACAAACCACATGCTTGTTGACATCTAGCCCTACAAAGTGGGAAAAGCCTTGTTCATCTCACCTTTCGGAAGGCCAGCTTCCTCAACTATAGCAGACTCACAATATAGGAGGGAAAGAAAGCCATACTCAACAAACCACATCACCTCTAAGAAATACCTGCTTTTGCAATCAGAAAACTACTAGAACTCATCAATGAATATAGTAAAGTTGCAGGATACAAAAGTAATATACAGAAATCAGTTGCATTTCTATACACTAACAATGAAATAGCACAAAGGGAAATTAATGAAACGATACCACTCACCATCATGCCAAAAAGAATAAAATACCTGGGAATAAACCTAACCAAGGAGGCAAAAGACCTTTAAGCCAAAAACTATAAGACACTGATGAAGGAAATTGAAGACGACATAAACAAATGGAAAGATATACCATGTTCTTGGATTGGAAGAATCAGTACTGTTAAAATGGCCATACTGCCCAAGACAATTTACAGATTCAATGCAATCCCTATCAAGTTACCAACAACATTCTTCACAGAGCTGGAACAAAAAATGTTAAAATTTGTATGGAAACACAAAAGACCTCGAACAGCCAAAACAATCTTGAAAAAGAATGGAACTGGGGAAATCATGATGACTTCGGACTATACTACAAAGCCACAGTAATCAAAGCAGTATGGTACTGGCACAAAAACAGACACATAGATCAATGGAACAGGAAAAAAAAGTCCAGAAATAAACCCATGCACGTATGGTCAATTAATCTATGACAAAGGAGGCAAGAATATACAATGGAGAAAAGACAGTCTCTTCAATAAGTGGTGCTGGGAAAACTGGACAGCTACCTGTAAAAGACTGAAATTAGAACATTCCCTAACACCATGTACAAAAATAAACTCAAAATGGATTAAAGACCTAAATATAAGACCAGATACTATAAAACTCCCAGAAGAAAACACAAGCAGAACACACGCGGACATACATTACAGCACTATATTTTTTGAACCAGCTCCTGGAGTATTGGAATTAAAAGCAAAAATGAACAAATGGGACCTAATTAAACTTAAAAGCTTTTGCACAGCTAAGGATACCACCAACAAAACGAAAAGACAACTTACAGAATGGGAGAAAATATTTGCAAATGATGTGACTGACAAGGGACTAAATTCCAAAATATACAAACAGCTCATATACCTTAATATCAAAGAAACAAGCAACCCAATCCAAAAATGGGCAGAAGACCTAAACAAGTGATTCTCCGATGAAGACGTTCAAATACCCAATGGGCACTTGAAAAAATGCTCAGCATCGCTAATTGTCAGAGAAATGCAGATCAAAACTACAATGAGGTATCACTTCACGCTAGCCAGAATGGCCATCATTGAAAAGTCTACAAATGATAGATGCTGGAGAGGGTGTGGAGAAAAGGCAACCCTCCTACACTGTTGGTGGGAATGTAGACTGGTGCAGAAACTATAGAGGACAGTATGGAAGTTCCTTAAAAAACTGAAAATAGACTTACCACGTGATCCAGCAATCCCATTCCTAGGCGTATATCCAGAGAAAAATAAAATTAAAAAAAAACACATGCATCACAATGTCCATAGCAGCACTATTTACGATGGCCAAGACATGGAAACAATCCAAATGTCCATCAACAGATGACTGGACAAAGAAGATGTGGTATAGTTATACAATGGAACACTACTCAGCC
Organism: Camelus bactrianus; assembly: GCF_048773025.1. Lineage (NCBI taxonomy): Eukaryota > Metazoa > Chordata > Mammalia > Artiodactyla > Camelidae > Camelus > Camelus bactrianus. The sequence continues at coordinate 7,046,493 of NC_133539.1, forward strand.
ATAAAAAAAGAATAAAATAATGCCACTTGCAGCAATATGGACAGACCTGAAGACTGCCATTCAAAGCGAAGTGGGCCGGAAAGAGAAAGAAAAATTCCATATGACATCATTTATATGAAGAAATCTAAAAAATAACAAAAATAATAAGGACACAAATGAATTATTATTTTGATTTCTTGAATATGTGTAAGCACACTTGACTGTCCTTTACGATTGGATTACTGCATTTTGTTGATTCTTATTTTGTGGTTGGCTTTATTCCTTTGATAAATATGTTAAGTTTAAAAAGCTGAAGATCTAATCTGTTCTTAGAAACAAGAATCAGTACATATATGAAAACTAAAAAAATGTGTGTATACTGTATATATGTATTTGCATGCAATATACTGCATATGTGCAGTCAAACTGTAGTAATTCTACATAATAAAACTGGGGGGAAAAAAGAAAAAAGTTATATGAATACCATTTTTGATAGGTATTTCTACGCTTTCACCACAGGATATTAACAATGCAGCAATTCAATAAATATATACACACACAAAAAGAAATATCTGCTTTTGGTTGCTTCATTAAAACGAGTTAAGTTTTTTCAGTATTTAAGATGAGACAATAAATAAGCACAGTTAAGTCATACCTGCAATTTAATGATGGAACAAGTGACTCTGCTAACTCATTGCAATGCAAATGGCACAAAATCTGGGATTTCTGATACAAAGAATAGTATGTGAGCTAAAAAAAGTATTTTCTATAATTACCAACTCACTGTAAATGACATAATCAGATAAAGCATGGGCATAGTTCTTGTTTCTTGTCCTTTGGGATTTTTTTTTCCTGTTAAATACCAAGCCTCTTTTCTAAAAAGAATATTTTTAAATGTGGCATTATCTGTGTTAGTAATGTTAGTAAACAAGGTGGGTGAAATACTGATGACTGTGGAAGCAGGAGGACAGGGACACGAGGGCTCATTATATTACTCTACTTTTATGTATGTTTCACGTTTTCCATAATTTAAGAAATTTTTAGATAAAAGTGGTATATGAAATAAATATTAGAAATACAATTATTTAAACTAAAATAAATGAGATGCTTGACAAAAAAAGCTAACTAAAAGAAATTTGATAAAAGATCTGATAATATTTCATGACAAGAGAACTTACAAACAACCATGACTAAGCAAAATCTGCTTTTTTTAATTTTTTATTTCTCTTTTAGGAGTGGAGAAAGGGATTAAAACTGTTTGGGAAACTATTTTACATAAAATGTTGCTTTAGATAAATCACTAACAAAGATTTACCTATGTAAGCTTTGGTTTCTGTAAAATTTTTCCAGGGACATTTATTGTATTAACAAATGCACAGCTGTGACGTGACAACTCGGGGAGTTGGGGTGAAATTCCCTCTAGGGTGTCATAAGCTAGCTCTGCGGGATCAATAAAGCACAAACATCCCAGTGCTAAAGTCCACAAGACAGACACATCCCAGCACTCGTTTTAGCAGGTAGCAATCTCTAGCCACTCTTAGAGGGAAGAAAAAAAAAAGGAACATTTAACAACATGCCCCAAAACTTCCTTTTGCTATCCAAAGTCATTATTTGATTTTTGATTTTCCTACTTGTTAACATGACACAGAACAACACATCTTTTGTGGTATCTAATACAGATGAATTATATAATAACACTGAATTTATGATCAAATTTAGAGCAAGAGGCCTTCAATTTCATTTAATTCAAATCAATCCTTTATGTGCCTTACTTAAGAGTATCTGAAAGTAAAATAAACACTGAAAATATATGATTATCAAACCAATGATAAAAGCAAATTATTTAATTGCCATTTTAACTGAGGATTCAAATTCCACTGTCACACAGTAACATGTGCAAATATAATGCATATCTGTACAACATAAGCAGACGTATAAAAAAATGAAAATACAGAGGAAGGTGTCCAGAAAGACAACTGCAAACCTTTAGCAGCAGTATCTCTGGTTAGGACAATGGGGCCGAGACGTGGTGGGGTAGGAGTGGATAGAAAGTTGAAAGAGGGACAAATATGCCTACTTCCACATGCAATTCAGAAATGCCATCATTCAACACCTATTGAAACAACTGAAAAATAATTTTAACTACAAACACACATAATATCCTAAAAATCAGATGATGTCATGATATGAAGAGCTTCAGACTCATCATTCATTTCTTCAACAACTATGTGCTGAGGACTGGACACATAAGGGTGAGATTTACTATCATGTGTCTGCCCTCAGGGGACTCACAGTCCAATGCGGGGAAACAGACACAATCACACTGGTAGCAAACGACACTCAGGATCATGAGAGCAAGGACAGACTGCTACAAGGAAAGAGGAATGAGAGGAACCAATTTAGATTTGAGGAAGGGGAAGTATCAGAAATAGTCTTACCAAGAACTTGACAGGTGAGACCTGGATTTGTAGTCTTTGTATGTGTAAGGCCTCTTAAGCTCACAATTCTTTCTATGTCTAGATCCGCATAAAGAGAGGCGGTGAGAAAACTCAGAACTTCTGAGAAAGTAATAGGAGGGTAGGGATCTGGAAGTATCAAGGCTGCTCAGCCAAGACTATGAAAGACTAAAGGACCAGTGACTAGACTGTGATTAATTAGGCAAGTCTCAAGGATGGAATGAACTGACTTGCTCCACATAGTTCAAGAAGGCAGGACTAAAATCAAGAATAAGAAGAATGTTACAGGAGAACAAGCTGAGAATGAATAAAAGGATGAAGGCATCCAACAATGGGGAAAGCCGCTTCATGAATGACAGCCCCCAGTCACTGCATGCATGTGCAGAACTTGGGACCCATGGCATCTGCCTTGGCTATGGTTCCAACACAAAGTGGAAAGTGGGGTACAATTTACCCTAGAGCCCACCCCTCTGGCCTGACCTTCACCCAAAAGGTCAACATCACTACAATATTATTTTAAAATCTGCCTGCTCCACAAAATATAGAGACAACTTTAAAAGAAAACTGTCTTCTCCACGGACCCTATTCTTTTTAGCCTGGTTCTCTGTGGACAATTTCCTAACATGGTGGAGGGAGCTAAAATCCAAGCAAAGCATGGGAGTCCTGTTGAGATGTGAAGGTACAGATTAGAGTTCCAAGCAGCTGGAATTTTAGGGGGACAGGGCAACAGAGAGAAGCGAGCCATGCAGAAAGGAGTTTTCCAAAAATCTACGGGGAACCCAAGAGGACCAGAATGCACATGGGCAAGGGGAGACTACCCAAAGCTTAGCACAGAGAGACTGCTAAGAAGTTGAGAGCAGAACCGAAATGACAGACAAGCAGGCTTGGGAGTCAAAAGAACACCAACCCCAGGTTGGATGAGATATTAGATTCAGCAAACAATAACTTTAAAGCAGCTATCACATACAAAGAATTAGAAGAAAACGTGTTCAAAAACTTTAAGGAACATTTGCTCTCTAATGTGTGAACAGAGTACCTCAGCAGAAAAATTCAAAGTATGAATAAAAAGGAAATTCTAAAAGTGAAAAATATCATAACTATATGAAAATTTTACTGGATGGATTTAACAGCAAACTGAAAGTGGCAGAAAAAAATCAGTAAACTTGAAAATAGATCAATAGACATTACCCAATCTAAAGAGATAGAAAAGACTGAAGAAAAATGAAGAACAATATTAAATGTTCTAACACATACATAAATGAAATCACACAACACAGTGAGCAAATAGCAGAAAAACATTTGAAGAAATCATGACTAAAAACCTCTCAAATTATAACCACACTCAGGCACATCACAGGCAAATAGCTTAAAAATCAAAGTAAAAAAATCTTTAAACCAGCCAGAGAGAAAAAAGATACCACATGTATAAAAGAACAAAATAGCAATTGTCCACTAACATCTCTTCAGAAACAATGAAGCCAGAAGACAGTGGAATACCACTATTAATGTGCTCAGTGACAAAAAGTATCAATCTGGAATTCTATATCCAGTTAAAATAACTTTAAAGCACAAACGTGAAATAAAGATATTTGCAAGCTTAAAAAAAAATTTTTGAGAGAATTCTTTACCAGCACATCTGCACTACAAAACTGCAAAAGAATGTTCTTCAGATGTAGGAAAAATGATACTGGATGGAAACACAAGTCTATGCAAGGAATGAAGAGTCCAGAAATGACAAATAAGTAGGCAAATTTTCATAAATGAGTATTTTTCCTTCTTGTAATTAAAAATTATTGTCTGAAATTAAATTAATTGTAAGTTGGAGCTTAAAATGTGGTTAAAGCTAAAATCATAAAATCGTAACATACGTAGGAGCACACACGCAGGAGTAAAAAACATGGCAACAATTGCAGGAAGTGGGAGGAAGCTAAACAGCTTGATAGTATTTACAGTCTATATTACATTTGGGAAATGGGGAATGGAAAGTGGAAAGTGTCACTGACTCTAAATATTTGAAAACGGGTATGTATTTCCCTCAAAATACAGAGGACCTCCAGAAGTTCCTGTCAACAAGAGCTCATACACAGCAATTATATACACACAAAGAAGCCATCCATCACAAGAGAAACTCAATGGATAAAAAAACCAAATGTCATACCCAAGGAACTAGAAATAACAGAACTATCTGAAATGAACTCTAAAATATGTTATCTTAAAATTTTAGAGGAAAAAAGGCTATTTTTTTAAGGGTGACAAAAAAATTAGGCTCATGAAAGAACCAGGTAGTAAAATTAATACACACATATGTATGTATGTTCATGGCTGGTTCACAACTACAAAAACCCTCCACTGGTACCTTCCATTCTAAATGTAAACATCTTTTCTTTTTTAAACACTTTACTGTATGTTCATAGCTTATGCAAAATGAGCTATATCAGACCAGTACAAAATTAGCTAAAATAAAGTACAGCATAATAAAAGATAATCCAACTGTAACATTTTCGAGTTAGATACAATCAAGCAATTTTAGGAAAAGAATAATTACAGTATATTCTTCACTATTCTCCTATAATATGCATCTTCTCACAAACTCATTAAAATTCCTAGATGGCTAAAATTAGTTCCATTAATTTGTATCATTTTCCTAAATTTAGAATCATTTTAATAAATCCTGATATAAAGTACCACTGTCAGCTTGAGACAGCCCTAAAAGAATAATGTCCACTATTTAGAGACTAGTAACTCAAAATCATTGTTATAAATGACATGTAAGGTGGTAAAATTTGGGGTGATGCCTCCCAATTTGGACCCCAAATGTGAATATCAAGCTAACACTGAAAAGATAGATCTGTTACAAATTTTTACTTAATTGGAAATATACTTATGAATATCTAAAAGTTACTATTTCAAAAGCAACCTTCCTTCTCCATAGGAGTATAAGCTAAAAAATGTCCCCCTCCAAAAAATATCCACATCTAATCTCTGGAACCCAGAGATGTTATCTATCACATTTAGAAAAAAGTCTTTACAGATGTGATTATGATTTAGTTAAGGATCTTGAGATGAGGATTACCCAGGTGGGCCCTACATGCCACCACACGTGTCCTCAAGAGAGACTCAGAGGGAAATCTGACAGCGACAGAAGAGAAGGCAATGTGACTACAGAGGGAGAGATGAGACTCATGCCACCACAAGCCAAAGAACGCCGGCAGCCACCAGACGCTGGGAGAGGCAAGGAACAGACTGCGCTTAGTGACCCCTGAAGAAGTATGGCCCTGGCCCTGCCGACACTGATTTCAGCTCCGTGGGACTGATTTCAGATCCTTGGCCTCCAGAACTATGAGAGTAAGTTTCTGTTGCTTTAAACCACTAGGTTTATGGTGATTTGTTACAGCAGCCACAGGAAACTAACACAGAGAGGTAAGAAAGACAGTTTCAAATCTTCTTAAAGCATGTACATTCTACAAATGTTACCTATGAAAAATGTTCCAATCTATCTGTATTCTTGGAGGATATAAAAAAGTGTGCTTAATTTATGTCAACATCTCATTTGGAATGATTTGCAATCTTACTGCTTTTTTCTAAGTTCCTTCAAGCTTTAAAAAGACATAACCATTGGAAGACATATAGTGTAAAATCCCCACCACTTTCATACTCAGTGAAACCCAATACTGAGCTATCCAATCTGGAACAGTTCATGGAAGTTTTCACATGTTCCATCACAAACAGCTAATGTTAAAATGCCAAACCTGGGCTGTCGATGACATGAGGGCACAAACTGTATTTGTGTTTTTCACTACTTTATCCCTAACATTTAGTATATTATTTATCAAATAAATCAGCCTTCATATTCCCTATAAAGATTCCCTACAACCAAACACTGCATGTTTTCCCCACCACTATTCCCCTTTACCCTGCAGCTTAATAATGAACCCCACGATCTCTATCCATAATATTTTAAAGGGTTTAGCAGCAACCATACCCTTGTCAAAACCTAGGCAAACCTAACATGCTGAAAGGAAGGAAGAGTCTGACATGTCCTGGGAAGCTGTTTCACCAGGAAAAGCCACTTTCTGAACACCTACGCACAAGCCAGATCTGGCTCCAACACTAGCAACCGCTTCTAAGTTTTAAAATCCCATGCTCCTTCCACAAAAGGATACTGCCTCTCTCAACCCACAGAACCCCTGGAACTGATTAAGGTGAAAGACACAAGAGCCTAGCACATGGTTCACATTAACACACTTAGTCTTGCTTCCCTTTACTTCAGAGAAAGGGATGTACCCTTCAGCTTCACAAGCTTCTCTATCATGTTCCTTGCCTTACAAGGTCCTGGCAATTGCAGAGGGGAGAGAGAAGAGCCCTCCTAGTACCTGACAGAGGCGGGCCACTCTCTGGCAGAAAGAAAAGGGGAAGTCACTCCTCCGGTCTCAAGCTGTGCTCTTCACCTCACGTGACCTCTCGCATCCTCTGAATTTAAACACATTCAGAACCTGCCTTGTAACATTCATAGGACTCATCCCTTAAGAAGAAAATGTTCTGAAGAATGGTACTGGGATTTGCTTCTACTTCTCTACCAGGTTGCACTTTCCTCCTGGGAAGAGACTGCGTCACGTCAGCTTGGCAAGGCCAAAGTACAAAGCTCAGTTTCCCACAGAGATGGACTGAAAGATGTGATTAACTGAAGTCATCAAGTTGACAAATGATAATCTTAACACTATGTTAAAACAAAAGTATGTAAATTATTTGGCTTGTTCTGCTGTTGGTACTTATGCAGAGCAGATAACTTTTCCAGAATCCCTGTCTAATTAAGCGAGGAGCAAGAAGCCTAGATTTCTATCTTACAGTAATTTCCCAGTTTACTTCTAAATGGAGAGCTGGGCACGTACCTTTTAGGACTGCTGTCCAAATAAATTACCACAATACCTGGCACAGACTTAACTTACAATGCCACCTAACATTTCTGATGGTACTTTCTGGCTTATGAAACAATTTCAAGTACAACTCATTTCATGCTCTCTGAACCCTATGAGGCAAGGCAGGTATAATTCTGCACTTTCACATGTGAGGCAACTGAGGTGTGGACTATCTAAAGCAGTGGTTCCCATACCACTGACAGCTGCATCAGAATCACCCTGAGGGGCTTGTTAAAAACTCAGATCCAGAGACATAACCATCAGAACCTCCAGAGAGTAGGCCTGAACCTATATTTTGAACAAGGGCTCCAGGCGATTTTGACACGTGGCCAAATTTACAAACTTACAAGGATTCAGAGCCCAAGAGGCCTGATGGTATTTAAGAAGGAGCTTCCTTTTGTTGGGCTAGTTTACCAGAGTGAACTATGGGCCACTCCTCTGGTAAAAAGAGATGTCCCCTGTGAATGAAATGTGCACCTGAGTGCCTCTAGGAACACAGACTGCAGCAAAGATGAAACGACTCTCCCTGGCCCGTACTGTGAGGAGACAAAGGCGTAATCAGTTAGAGCTGGCTAGTTTTTATGTTTTTAATTAATTTCAAAACTTGCCTTTTGATATACTCTACTTAGCATTTTAACTCAAATGCCAAATAATTTACTTCCTCTTTGTATTAATTACAAGATTTTTGCTAAACAAAAACATTAAGTAAAAAGCCTCCCCCAAAAGTGTACTAAGAAAGCTAAATGGTTTCATCTACACTATTTGTGGCAGAGATAGTCACCTCCTTCCTCCACAATTACAGTCAAGCACCCGAATGCCCAGCAAGGGAACACTTCCCAGCTTCCCAAGCAGCTGGGGATGGCCATGTGACTAAGTTCTCATGACAGAATGTGAAAAAAGCGTGGTGTGACACTTTTGATCTTTTAAGATATGGAATGAACATTTCTCTGTCTCTTCGCCTTCCTGTGAGTTGAGACAAAGACAACACAAACGAGGCCCACACCCTACAGCACTGCAAAGGATCTAGATGGAAGAGATAAATCTCCCTGAATGACTGACCGAGGGAGCACCCGCACCGACGTGGCCGTTCTACTGGAGATGATGCTATGTTCTTGGAACCATCGAACTGCTGGCTCCCGGTTACAGGAGCCTCACCATGGACTCTAATATGCTACTGTTTGCGTGACAACTGGAACTAATTCCTTCTAACACCTACATCAGCCAAGGACATTTCTAAGGTGTTTCAATAATAAAGTTTGGATGCTGAAGGGTTATTAAGAGATCATCTACGAAATACTTCGTTTATAAACAAGGATGTTGAAGTCTAGAGATTAAAAACTACGGCAGGCAAGAACACTGGAACCCAGGGTTCCTAACCTCCCAGCTCACTTTCCCTTCAACACTATGCTACAGGCTAGATCCTAAAATCACAGAAAAGAAAACTACACTTTTTAAAATAATCCTTGGATTAATTTCATTCATTGATTCAACAAATAATCTTCCCCAGCATCTGCCAGGTGCCAAGCAATGTGTTTTCAGGTGAATGCAGACTTACAGAGGCCTTTAGTTTTCTGGTTGTACTATGCCTTTAACTCTCCTGAGCCTGCACAAATTACAAAGGAAATATAACAAGTACAAAGCCGTTAACACTACCTTGAAGGACCTAGCAATACTCCTATCAAAATTTGAGAGTTTTCTTTACAGAAGATAACATGTTAGAAACTTCTCTTTTACTCCTCCCACAACTGCCCTGCAATAACCCCCATCCCAGAAAAGCACATTCATGCCATACCAGCCCAGAGCAAAGAAAGAAGCCAGCAAATCCAGGTGGCAGTATTCTTCCTATACTCCCTCTCCTTCCCAGAGAACATGGGCACTGGGCCCTGCCTTCCCACCCCTACAATGCCCTGAGATCCGTGCCACTGAGAAGACAGAAGCATGGGGCAAGGCATCACTCCCAGAAGAGACAGGAACACCTCCTTTCCAGAGACACACAAGGGATCCTGCTGAGCTGTATGTTAACAAGCTAAAGAACAGGAAGAGCTTCACTCATATAGAGCTCTAAGGTTGCCAAATTCTAGGGCAGAGTCCGTTCTAACAGTGCTCTGTCCCTAAGGGTAAGATCAATCTACCCGGATACAAAGCATCAGAGTGTAAAATGCTTTCACCCTCCAGCTTTTTTAAAGGAAAATCTAATGTAGGTAAAATCTTAGTATTAAAAAAAACATTATCCAAATCGCATACTAAGGTTTTCCAGGAGAGGGAAGTGGCACAGGCCCCATGGGGCAGGTACTATGTCAGAATGATTCTTATAGGACGTTTCTCAGCCTTTTTTCCTTTATTCCCATCCCCAGGAGGAAAGCAATTTAAATTTCTCCCTAACGAGAAATAATAAGTATTATCGAATAATATTTTGTCAGGTAAGACTGACTTACAAAGGGTCACAAAACACAGTAATATCTAAGATTTTTTTCACTCCCCCACACCCAAGAACAATTTTTGCCCTGTTTGGGAGTGATATCAACCTCACGGAGAATGCACGGTATAGGACCTAAACATGTGATCCTCAAACTTTACATCATTCAGATCCCTTCTCAGATATTTGGATATGCTAAGTCTGGGGGTCAGACCCAAAAAGACTGCATTTCTTTTAAGCTTTCCAGAGGACTCCTACAAACATGGTCAATGAGCCAACAATGTTTCCATTGTCACATCCAAACTGAGCAACAAGAGGACCTCAATACTGAATCAAGATGAGAACTATCTAAATGAAATGAAACACTGTCACATTCTGGGCACTAAGGAGACATCTCCTGGGAGAAAGTCTAGAGCTGCAGTTACAGAAGATCTGAGATGATCTATCTCTTCTTTCTCCTGTACAAAGGACAATCACAGGAGTACTGGAGAAATACTTGAGATACTTTACGGATTGTAACATGTGACCCAAAGGATGTTTACATCACTTATTTCACAAAGTACACATTGACGATTTTTATCTAGTACTTTGATATTTTAACTTAGGTGTTACTTGGAGCTGAGTAGCCCATAAAGTACTCACTGTATCTTTTGCACAATCCCCAAATCTATACTTACAAACCCTACCAAAATTACCAAGCCACAGTTTAAGTGAATGTAACAAATTATATTAACATTATATAGCTATCTGAATGTAGTTACAGCAAAAAGTTAGGCATTCAGTCACATCATCGTGTTATAAAACGAATAAGCTAGTCAGGTGAGATGGAAAGTCACCTTTTTTCCTTTTCCCCTTCAGAAAGATAGTTGATTCCTGTGATGGTGTGTCCCTTGGTGGCCCCAATAAACCACTCTTGCCAGTGTCCACACCTTGCACAGTCCCCTCAGCCTGAATCTGGGCTGGCCTGTGACTTGCTTTTGGCATAAAGAATTTGGTGAAGATGACACTAATGCCAGTTCCAAGCATAAATCTTAAGACGGACCACTGGCTTCTGCTGTTGGCACCTCCAGAATCCAGTTCCCACCTCTGGAATCCAGCCACCATGTACAAAGTTCAGTCACCTCAAGACCACACCCTGAGAAAGCCCATGGTAACCAAGTGAAAAAGGCATATGGAGGAAGATGCCCAGACACCACACACAAGCAGAACACAGCATCTCAGACTTTCTAGTCTCAGCAGGCGCCATGAGGCATGGAGGCAAGCCCCGCCCACATTGGAGACTGCGAGCAAAGAGTATTGGTTGTTTTACACCACTGAGTTTTGACATGGTTCATTAAATAAATATAGAAAATCTCAACATTTTGTATGCAAGCAAATATGGAAAAAAAATTATAATGTACCTGTTTGCAAAATGTTTGAAAGTAAACACCCTACGTCTTCTGAAAGAATTTACCTTCTTGAACTTGAAAAAAAGGCTAGTAAATTCTGACATCTTATACTGTATCAGCACACTTCTTTAACAAATAACTCAGAATCCCTACCAGATGGTTAATATTGAGGAGAGAAGGCAGTCAAAACTTATCTCCAGACTACAGACCTATACACACAGAACAGTTTATTTATTAAACTTCAATAAAAACTTGCCTAGAGATAACCTCTGGGAATATGCCCTCCTGGCTAAGAATACAGATTTTTTAAACTGGTTTGTATCCTTACACAGAGGCAGTAACAATCCCTGTTCAATCTAGCAAAGGCCCCAGATACCAATATATTCTGTAAATGCTATTTAGAATAAACCAGTGCACAATGTGAACACAAAAAGGAACTAATGAAAACACAGAAGCTATTCTTTCTACCCTATTCCTGCCTCCTTCCAGGAGAGTTAGGAAAAACTGAAGGAGATGACACCTGAGATGAGTAAGGTAATAGAAGACTTCCTCCAAAACCCACTCCACAAGGGCTAGAATTTAAAACATTCTAATATTGATTCTATTAGGGGCAGAACTGCTCCCCCAAGTGTCTCTACCATTTAAATCAGGGTCTGTCACATAATAAGTACACAAACATCTGTTAAATTTAACTCCTACAGCTATGACCTTGGACAATTCACTCGGCATCATTTATAAAAGATGAATAATGGCCTACAAGGTTGTTTTGCCAATTAAATGAGATACAAATGATAGTATTTGGAAAATGGTAACAGGCATGAAAAAGTTTGGGTGGTATTATTATTTTAGAGGAAGTAGCATTTGTGTATTTAATGCAAAGTGTCTACTGCGTGCTAAGCTCTGTGCTCTGCAGAAAATGTAAAAGCAGCACAATGTGCTCCAAAGGAAAGCTGAGAGGACAGGAACAGAAGGGCACAACACGTGTGGGGAAATGTAAGCTACTGAGAATAGCTCTGGAGTGAGTAAAATATGGTACGGCTGCAGAAATGAGAGTAGAAAAAGTAAGCTGGGGTTCATCTATAAGAGAACCTGAATATTTTAATAAACTTGGTCTTCGCTACATGGAAATAAGAATCATGGATGATTAGAGGCTACAGCAAAACAGCACAAGCAGGGTGGGAGTAGGTATAGTAGGAGGAGGGGTAAGGCTGACAGTGTAACAAAAACAAAGATCTGAAAAGGGACAATTATAGCTTCAACAAGCACATATTCAACACAGTGGGTAATCCATGCATTTGTAACTATTCTCTCATGAAACTCCACTGAAAATAAAACCCACCTAAAATCAGAAAAGAAGTCAAAAAATAATAAAAAAAAAAAAGGACAAATTTTTATGTAATAGAAAGAAGATGGACAGTGGAAGTAGACTTACAAGAATGAAGGAAGGCACAGAATAAATATCTACGCTTGGAGATCCAAAGGAAAAGAGTTATTAATGAGCCCTGTAACCTGGAAAGGTGTAGGACACACACATATTCTCTATATTCATTGAGAGCCTGGGGACCACCACACTCTAACAGCAACAGGCACACTTAACGCTCAGATTTTGGCTTCTAAATACCATGCTCCATGAAAAGAACCAGAGTTCTAGGCAAAGATTCCTACACTTAACACCAAATGCATGATCCATTTAAAAAAATTTAATTTAAAATTAAATTTAAAAATTGGACTTCATCAAAATTCAAACCTTTTGCTCTGAAAAAGACTCTATTAAAGAGGATGAAAAGACAAGCTATGGACAGGGTGAAAGTATCTGCAAACCACATATCCAACAAAGACCTCTTGTATCTAGAATACATAAAGAACTCTCATAACTCAACAGTAAAAAGAAAAAAATCCAACCAGAAAATGGGCAAAAGACATGAACAGATATTTCATCAAAGAAGAGATACAAATGACAAGCATATAAAAAGATGTTCAACATCATTAGTCATTAGGGAAAGGCAAATTAAAACCATAATAGGGTACCACCACACCTATGGGAACTAAATAAAAAACAGTGGTAACACCAAATGGTGGGGAGGATGCTGAGAAACTGGATCCCTCATATAGGGTTGTGGGAACAAAAAGTAGGACACTCTGGAAAACAGTCTGGTGGTTGCTTATAAAACTAAACATGCACTCACTATATGACCCAGCAATCACTCTTAAACGTCTATCCCAGAAAATGGAAAAGTTAATGTTTACATAAAAACCTGTACTCAAACATTCAAAGCAGTTTAATTCATAATTATATAAAATATTGGAAGCAATCTATATGTCTTTCAATAAGTGAATGGTTGAACAAACTTGGTACACACATACAATAAAATACTGTTCAGCAGTAAGAAGGAATTAACTATTAATACACAACACCAAATGGACCACAAGGGTATTATGCTTCATGAAAAAAAGCTGATCTCAAAAGGTTACATACTATATGATTCCATTCCTATAACTTACTGAAATGACAGAACTATATATAGACATGGAGAATAAACAAAATGGTGTGTGGGGGGTGCTGGGAATACAAAGAGGTAACAAAAGAGTTCTTTTAAAGTGATGGAACAGCTCTGTTATCTTGACTGTAGGGCTAGCTACACAAATCTATACATGGAACAGATAAGTTACAAAGAACTACACATACACACAAATGCAGGTTTAAAAAATAATGAAAAGTAAGTAAGTTCTGGAGTGCAGTTAAGAGAAATGTACCAGATGTATCAAATTTTCTGATTCTGATACTGTACTAGAGCTACCTGAAATTTCACCAGTGGGGAAAGTTGGATGATGGAGTACATGGGATTTTACACTATTTTTGCAACTTTCTGTGAATCTACAATTATTTCAAAATAAAGGATTTTTTTTAAAAGGACTCCTTGGAAAAATGGCCAATTCCAATTCCAAGACTAAGACAGAAGTTCAAGATAAGCCTGGAAAGTGCTCAAAAAAAATGGAGACATGCTAAAAGGACACAGATGTTAACTTGAAGGCCAAAATCTGGGACAACTGAAGCATCAAAATAAATAATTACAGTAATGGATTACAACCCACTGCATATAACTGAAAATCAGGTATCCACAGTGATATAAAACAAATGAATAAATTAAAAATGTGATTACTGATGGACTACTGACATAGTCTCAAAATACCTCTATACAAAATATTTATTAAAGAGGCAGGAAAAGTAATTTTTAAATGTGGAGAAGCCTTGAAGGCACCTCCATAATGTGATCAAAGTGAGCATTATCAATAACAGGACAAACTGAAATCATGCCACCTAGAGTAGGCACAATAACGCCCCCGCCCCCGCAAGGCCTGGATCCTAATCCAGGATCCTAATTCTTAGAACCTATGAACATGTTACTTTACATGGCAAAGGGGAATTATAGTTGCAGAAGAAACTGCCAATCAGACAACTTTAAAACTGAGATTATCCTCGATTATCCCGGTGGGCCGAATGTCATCACAAAGATCCTTAAAAGTGAAAGAAGGTGTAGAGGGGGAGAGAAAGAGCAGCAGGAGATGGACGAGGCCCAAAGCTGCTGGCTGAAAAGACAGGAAGCCAGCCATAAGCCTAGAAAAGCAGGCAGCCTCTAGAAGCTGGAAAAGGCAAGAAAAAGCATTCTCTCAGACAGCCTCCAAAAGGAATGCAGCCCTGATGACACCTTGATTTGAGCCCAGCAGAGATGCACTGTGGACTTCTGAGCTCTAGAATTGTAATATAATAAACTTGTGTTTTTTGTCACTAAATTTGTGGCGATTTTTAGAGCCAAAACAGAAAACCAGTAACACATCATCTAACAAAATGCAGTGAAATTAATACAGCATCATTTCTACGATACTGCTGGTAAAAATACCTAACCAACATCTAATATGAAGAAATATCAGACAAACTTGCACTGAGGGTGACTCTATAAAATAACTAGCCTGTATTCTTCAAAACTATCAGTATCATAAAAAAGAACAGTTGAGTAACTATTCTAGATCAAGAGTTGAAAAGACAGGACAACAGGTGATCCAATATTATATCATTTTCCTGTAAGGAACACCATGGGGGAAACTGCTCAAACCTGAAAGGAGGCTTAAGGATCAGACAACTGTAATGTATCAGTGTTAAATTCCTGCCTTTGATGGTTGTATTGTTGTTAGGCAAGAGAATGTCTCTGTTTGTGGGAAATATGCACTACAATGTTCGACAAAGAAGAGACATCAAAGATTCAGGAAATTAAAGTTATTTGTACTTTACCGGCAACTTATGAGTTCATTTCAACAAAGAAGTAAATAAAAGAAATGTAGTAAAATTCCAAATTGCAGCCCAAACCCTAACCAGACTAACAACTATCATGCCCTTAAAAAGACCAGAGGCAGGCTCTCTTTGGGAAAATGAGAAGAGGTTATACACTTGGAGATACTAAGCACAACAGAGGACGGGTTGAGGAACAAGACTAAAAACAGAAGAACTGAGTTCAAGTGTGTACAGGAGCCCCTGTCCCCAGTTCTGCCTGTAGAACACCAGCAACAGGAACAGGCACTCCCTCTCCCCCAGCATGGGACTTACAGTTTCAGTCAGGAGACACCAAGAGCCCTGGAGTAAAAGCCCTGGGGATACTCACACTCACGGGTTCGCCTCACCCACACAAGGAGCTCCCACCAGCTTTATCGCAACTTACCCATAAATACAAGCCACCAGCCCGGTAATGGCCAGATATTTGAGGGAAGCTGCCGAAAATCAAAGACAGAAATCAAAACAAATAGAAAAACAGGAATCCAGAGGAAACTAAGACGAGGCCATGAAGAGAAAAAGGGCAATTTAACCATAATACAAATGTGCTTGAAGAGGTAAAAGAATATGTGCATTCATGAAGTAAAAACAAAATGCTAGTGGGGAAAAAAAAGGAGTAGAGAATCAAAAAAATACCCGGATGAAAAATGAAAGTTGAAAAATACCTCCGAAGAAGGGTAAAAAAAGTAACAAGTAGAAAACAGACAAGGTAACAAAACTGTATGTCACCTGAGAAAACCACAAAGAGAAAAAAAATCATCAAGGAAATTACACAATAAAATTTCCCAGATCTACAGGACGCATCTCCAAAGTAAAAGGATGGGCCCAACACAATAAAAACACTCACGCTAGAGCACATCACTACGAAACTTCAGAACACCCGAGATAAAGAAAAGATTCTTAAAACTTGGGGGGGGGGGGATCACATAAAAAGGACCAGAATCTCTAATAAATTAATGTATCCATGCAATATTTGGTGGCCACTAACATCACAGTCAGATATTTTGTGCCTGCTGATGGTAATGTATCACTCATGTACAATTCTCCCCACTCACCACCCCTCCAAAAAGAGAAAGAGAGAAGAAAAACAGAATTTTATCAAGCCTGTAGATCTTACCACTAAGTAAAAGTAAACATATTACGAGTGACTGGAAACAAGTCAATGACACCACAGGGTTTCATTCAACAACATCCAGGCTGTAGGAAACTACAAGACAGATAGTACAGTTTCCTCAACAAATAAAACTCAAGGGGAAAAAAAACCAATGAATTTAAAAGACTTAAGAAATTCATCAGTCAATGGCAATTTATGGACCTTACTTAGATCCTGATTTGAATACACTGGTTAAAAATGTAATTATGAAGCAATCAAAGTAATTTAAATTATAACTAGATATTTAAAGAATTATTGTTAATCTTTTAAAGATATGATAATGCTACTGGGGTTACAGTTTAGAAACTAGACCTTATCTTTTAGAGATACATACAGAAATAGTCACAAGTGAAATTATCTACCTGCGTTTGCTTATATAAAATCAAAGGGAAGAGGGGTAGACAGGATTATAAATTTTTTAAAAGTGGCCACAAGTTGATCAATGTTGAAGTCGGGTGTTTGGTACAAGGGAGTGCATTATGTTCTCTAACTTTTTCATCCTTTTTTTTATGGAACCCAGAATAAAATTACATCTGCTCTACAAAGCTGGAAGACCACGAAGCAATACATTCAGGGTTCTCAGTAAAAATTATATTCCAACTGCAATTCTGTACCCAGTCAAAACTTTTACACATGAGGGAAAGCAGATTAAAGATATTTTCAGGCAAAGTCTCAAAAACTTAACCTCTCACGTACCCTTTCTCAGGAAGCACTGAAAGTTGTGCTCAGGCAAAATGAAAGATAAAAGTAGGAAAGATAAAGGTCAGAGACTAGGAACCAGGAGATTCGAACCTGTTGGAGACATACAAAAGGAATTTTATAGGTAAAGCAAGTATTCCACACAGGAGTGGTTTCATGGAGGGCCCCTAAGAACCTTCTTAAGGGAAGGGTGGGGTGGGTGAGAACGAAGGATGGGACAATGAATTATCTGATGCTCAAGCAAGACTCTACTGAGAAGTTACTGGTAGGTATGAGAAAACTGAGTCACTAGCACCTAGAAAACAAAGCAAACAGAAGTACAATTATTAATTTCAAGAAAAACAAAATTATGCAAGGAGGAAAATGTAATCATAGTATACAATTTGGCTCCACGGTGAACAAGACTTAACACAGTCTTTATTAAACACTGAATCCATTTAATGGAAAAAAATATCTTAATTACAATGGATAGTTGGAAGAAGAAAAGTGTAAGGCAGGTGGTTTAGAGTTAAATATTCATCTGCCTTAATAGAAAGTCAATGATGTCTTAAATTTTAAGTCAAATATCAAAACAGGGTCAGTTACCTACCCAGCCACCAATCTCCCCCTTCTTCTTTTGTAACGGAAGCTAATTCTGTCCAGAACCCATTTGCACACCCACCCACTGAGGCATGTGCTCGAGGAGGACGCTCAATTCTAGGCATGTGCCTAATTGGTCTGAATGTGATCCCATTTCCCTTTCTAGGGAGCCTTTCAGAAACAGGCATTTAACCCAGGAGATAAGTTTGCTGCAGTTTCTAGGCAAAGCTTCCACATTCTTATATAGCTATATGAAAAACAATTTTCTTTCTCTGGACATTGTTGTTTCTGGATACAACTCCTGAAACTGCTGCAACAGTCTTATTAATTTGAGGATATAACCAGCCACTGACTAAAGGTGGAGATGGCAAAACTGGGGCCCTGAAGACATTACTGTGCCACAAAATCAATTAGCCCTAAAGCCCATCCGACCTTTGGAATTTCAACTATAAGTTCAATTCTTATTTGAAGCCAGTTTGGACCATGGTCTCAGTACTTGCATCCTAAAGCATCCTAACTAACAAGCAAATTATTTAGATACAGACAGGAAAGTAGCAGAAGCGGCAGCTAAGAGTTGAGGTGATTCATATTGATTCATATCAGGCAGAGCTTGCCAACTAGTGTACATGGCACACAGTGTCACCAATGTTCCAGAAGCGCCAAGATCCCCTAAAGATGTCAAGACAGCCAAACAGCCTCTTCTATTTTGTCCATGTAGACCCTGGGGTGGAAAAGCCTGGGAAGCACAGCTCCAGGGAGCAGGGGTAGAAGTAATGAGGGGTGTAGCCGGGGACAGCTTTTTTTCATCATAAGCCTTTCAGCACTACTCAATTTTCATTATACGCATATTAAAACTAAAAATTAATTCTTAAAAAATTGCAGTAAGCAAAAAAACAGACTAAAGAGGTGATCTGCAGAGGGGTCATTAACAATAATATAAAGAAAGAACTTAATGGAAGACTATCTCAGAAACAAAACTCAAGAAGACTGGGTAACAGAGTAAATTTGAAAGTGACTGAGGGGACCAATTACAAGGAGTCAGACCATATCGATGTTTCTTCTTTGGCGACGTAACTCTACTCGATCACACAAAGTGAAAACAAAAGTACTTTGTTGTACATTACACTGGTTGGATTATACCAAACTCTCCTCAAGTTTTACAAGTAATTGAACTTGGGAAGCTGAGACACAGTATAAAATAATAGCACAAACTCTTCATTCAGCCATGTATGAAGGCTTAAGCAAGATTCTAGTCCTAGACACACAACATAGAAAATGTACATGGTTCCTGCTCTCACGAAATTAATCTAGTATCTGGTAAAATATATTCCACAGAAGCAGCACAAATAATAACTAAAAGTGAGGGCTGAGCGTGGTTTGAATCCTATCTCACCAACCACTGGGGACAATTACTTCATCTCTAAGCCTAATTTTCATCATCAGTTACTTAAAAATAATACCTTACTAGGCTGTGGTATGCATGTGTTTATAAAGTGTTCAGAGCAAGCTTAATAAAGATTGTCTTTACTATGTTAACAGGTTTCCTATAACATGCTAATGTGCATTGTGAATATCCAAAGAAGGTAATTTTCTCCCAGCTTATTTCTTCCTCCATCTCAAGGAGTAGTCTGCAGAGTACACTTATGGCAAGAGAAGCTCCCTACTGTGTACCCTGCTCCTGATCCACTAGGACTGATTTTTACTACTGTATTCTCATCCTGACAGCCTCTTAATTTTTTTCAACCACTTTTACTATCCATTCTGCAAACCTCTGTAATCAGTTATAAGACTATTATGCCTCAGTCTCTCATGCTAGATCCTGACCATCCTAGAAAGAGAGGGAACATCTTTTAGACTGACTGCTCCAGCAGCTGGAAAAACATAGTATGGTAACATTGAAAATGCCATTTCAAAAACACAAAGCGTGTGCTTTAACTTCATTCTTACAGTTATTCAGCAAATATTTATGGAGTCTCTATGTGCCAGGCCCCTCTACGCTAGGCCCTGAAGACAGATACAGCAGTGAACAAAGCAGATGCAACACCTGCTCTTTAAGTAGCTTAGTCTAAAGAAAGCAGATACAAAAATAAATAAACTATAACTAATAGCTATAAACTTAAGGTGGAACAAGTGTGAAGTAACAAGAAGGAAAAGTTCAAGGTGTTTTGAAACCTAACCTAGACTAGAGGGATGAGGGAGTCAAAGAAGGCTTCCCTGAATATATGACACCTAAACTGAGACAGAAAGAATGAGTAGGAGTCAGCAGGATGGAGTCCTGAGCACTTCATAAGCATTCTATTACTCTTCACAGCACTACAAAGACTAGGCATATGTTATCCCCACAAGGAAACTAAGGCTCAGAGAAGTTTTCATGGCTGGGAAAAGGCAAGGCTAGGATTCAAGGCCAGATATCTAGGTCAGACTCCAGAGAATGCACTCTTTACCACTACACTCTGTTTGTAATGGACAGACTCTAAGGCGGCTCCCGTAACACTGCCTCCTGCTGTCCATGTCCTTCCACAGACCCTTCCCCTTGATCCAAGACCTGTGACTTGCTTTTAACCAAGAGAATACAGGAAAAGTGAAGGGATGTCACTTCGGCGGTTATGATACATAAGACTGTACATCTGTCAAGTGTACTGACTCCTTCACTGTCTTAAAGAAAGTAAGCAGCCACGCTGGAAAGAACCACACAGCAAGAAACTGAGGGCAGGTGCCTGCCAATAAGTAGCAAGAATCGGAGGCCCTCAATCCAATACTGTACAGGGAACTGAAATCTACCAATAATCATATGACTTTAGAGGATATCTTTCCCCAGTCAATCCTCAGATGAGACCACAGCCCCAGTCAACAACTTGACAAACCCCTCTGAGACACTAAAGCAGAGAATTCAACCAAGTTGTGCCAAGACATCTGACCTACAGAGACTGAGACAATAAATGTGTCTTAAGCTTCTAAGTTTAAAGTAATATTGTTACATATCAAGAAGTAACTAACACACTGTTGCACAATAAAGTTTTTCCACCATATCCTCGTGCTTCACTGAAATGATTCTTCAACTACAATTAACTACAAATCAAGCCAACTTCAGGTAGCAGTCACAACTGCTTTTTAAGCAAAACTCATGTACCAAGTTAGCAATGTCAACCACAATATGACCCTGAATTTCACTTGTATTTTTATTAAGGTATATCTGACATAAAATAATATTCTAGTTTCTGGTGTACAACATAGTGATTTGACATCTGACATTTCATTTTACAGTAGCCATTTTAACAACCTTGTTAATTACATTATCTTTATCACTTCTGTCTGTTTCTACTGACTGAGTTTTCTCTTCTATATCTTCAAGCTCACTAACCTTTTCTTCTGTATTGTCCCATCTGAATTAATGCCATCTAGTATATTTTTCATCCCACACATTAGTTTTCACCTGTAAAAGTTTTATTTGGTTCTTCTAATACCTTTCACATCTCTGCCTAACCCTGACCCTAGAAAGTTCCTTGGAAGTGTCTATTATCTTAATTAGCATCATCCAAGGTTCTTAGTTACAAACAAAAGAAACTCTGGTTTTGTTGAAACTGAAAAGGAAGTTATTTAAAAAGCATATTAGGCAACTCACAGAAAACCCCAGGAGGGCCAGGCTGGAAGACTAACTAATCAAGAACACCCAAAATTCAAACCACAGATCTGGTCCAGTGGAGACAACACAAGATAAGGTCCCTGTGACTTGTACAGATACCAATGAGCCAGGAACTTAACTCTACAACTGGATCTATCACTAACCGCCTCTAAAAAACAGACACAGCTGCCATCCCCCTTGCACTGCAGAACAGACTCTACAAAGTGCCTGCTTCTACAAATCACAGGCTTCCAGTGTAGTAGAGGCCCCAGGTCACATGATTGTATCCTAACAGCAAAAGAGGTAGAGAAAGTGAGTAACTGGCTTCCATAATGGAAGAAGAGTTCTACCTCCCACCAAGATTCTTAAGGTCAAGAATTCCCCAAACACAGAAAGCTATTAGATGTTCTGGTTTACTATTCATAAGACTAATGAACCAGTAGCACAAGGCATCAATCCCAGTACACCAGAACTTTCATCTATTTCTTCAATTAATGGGTTATAGAAGCTTTCTGTTTCTTTTTCTCTCTAAATGTTTAACTTTAGAGCCCTGAACTGTTCACTGGGTTTTTTATTATCTGGAAGCCACATAAGCAATCTCTCATGATTAACCTTAAGCAAACTGAGGTCCCTGCATCTCAGTTTTTAACTTACAAACAGATACTACCAACCCCTTTCTAGGGCTACTGATAATGTTAACTATTAACGTATATGTTCACTGTCTGCCCCATACATAGCAGGCAATCAATTAATAAAGGTGGCTACTGTTACTATTATTAAATAATATCTCATATTTTAAGAGGAGAAACTCATTGGTTTACATGAACATCTCTTTTCTTAAAAATCTGCCAACAAGTTGAAGCTCCAAGTTTCCATTTTACATTGGTATTATAAATGGTATCCCCCCAGCCCCTATGTTACCAGAGATAAAGCAACAAGTAGCTTAAAGTATTCTAACATGTTGCCACCAAAACCAAGTTCAAGGAATACATAAAGAGATGGATAAATGGATAGTCGGATGAAGCAAGTTCTGCTCACCCTGACTGCAAGCCATGAGTCCTTCACATTTCCCTACAGTGAGCTCCGACTACACTGAAGAGCTTCATGAGGTCAGGGCCATGTATGTCCATGTGACTCAGAACTATGTCCAAGGGCCTAGCATGGGGCCAGCAAAGAGTCAAAAAATAAAATCTGAATACTTGCTTTTCTAAATATTTACTGCAGAAACTAGTCACTGAAAAAGGTTTCAGAACTATTTTAAAACAAATCCCTCTAAAACGTTTATAAAGCTCATGCACCTGACAAGATCAACAGCTTCAATCACCTTCTAACTACCAGACTCATTCTGTTGAAAATCCATCCATACAATGAACTTTCTCTCAATCATTCTCTTTTTCTGTCACCCAAGTCTGAAGCAAAAGCCAAAAAGCATCCAAACAAACCACTTTCTTCACTTTGTCACTTCTTAAATGAAGTCAAAGCTAGAGCTTATTTTAAATGTGAACCTGACAGCTACTGCAAATGCTAGACTGACATTCCAGATATAATTGTGGCATGAACCTTACCTTTTGGCTAAGATCAGAAGGAATATTCAGGCAGATTCCTTCCACAAATTAAAAACGTTCCACATGACCACCAAGGACTGTATCTATTTCAATAAACTAATAAAATTATGTACTCCTTTAATAAAGAAAGCACAGTCTTTCCACTCCGTAATACCAACATCTAGCTTCTAACACTTACTAGGCATTTCATATACACTTGTTAAGTTAATCCATGAGTATATAACTTTGTTGTTTTCCTGGCTACATAGTTTTCCAATCCTATCTTTTAAAAGACAGGATTTACTTTTTCTTTTTATTCATTTTTATTCCCATATTTCCCACCCAACTTTTACTCCCTGATGTAGTCATTTGGTCCTCAAGACCAATGAGTAGAGATCAAAATGTAGTTCACTGATTCATTCAACAAGTGTTTAGTACTCACCATGTGCCACTCAGCAATCCCTGAGATTGCAAGGAGGAGTAAAACACCACTGCCCCTGCTCTCAGGAGGGTATTAATCAAATAAGCACTAAAAAAAATTACCAACTGTGATAATAAGCATTGTAAAAGGAAAGTACCAGGAGACATGAAATATTAAAAAAGAAGTGACTGGGGTGGAGGTCTGCTTTCCCTGACAAAGTGGTATCTGAACTGAAAATGAAGGAGGAAAAGTTAACTAAAAGAAAGAGGGGATGACGGCTGACCCAGGAAACAGACATGCAGGCAAAGACAGGGATGCAGAGACCTGATGGAGAAGACAGCTTACATCAGCTGTGCACATCATCCCGGAAGGGGGTCCTGTGACTAGTCTGGTCTTTACCCTAGAAGTCACAATAAATCATTAAGGAGGTCTTTTTTTTTTCTTAAAGACTGAGCATTCTTGTTCATCCATTTGCTCAAATCCGTCTTCCATTTCTACCCGCTCTATTGAATTTTATTCCTTGAACATCCCTGTATGCCCACATCCTTTACTTCAGACGTCTGTATCTTTATCTTACTCAGCATATAGCCTGCCTCCAAATGTCCCCATGAATTCTAAAACTTCTACCTTCAATTTCTTCCCTTTGCATAGTTGACTCCAATACTGCTGAGTAATTGTGGGCCTTCAGGCCAATTCTTAGGTAAACTTACCTAGCGTTACTGACATTCCGCACTGTACCACAGAAACCACTAAAGGGAAATTCAAAAAGTGAAATTAGATTGTAAAATACGCTGAGATCCTAATAATTTTCTCACCATTGCTGCTTTAGAAAACTTGTATGAAACAATCTTTTATACCACAGAAGTAATACATCTCAAAAATAAACATGTTTGATGTGAAGATAAAGTCAAAAACACCACTGTGATGACAGTTGTTCTTTTTCAAGAGGAAATCAAATCAGAACAAATTTTTCAGCAGACATTATTTATCTTAAGGACTGGAGTCCTATTTATAGCCAAATAACTTAAAATTAATTGTCAAAGGGACTCTAAAAGGAGACAAAAATTTCGACCTTCAAAATGCAACATCAGAAATTATTCTATTTCATAGACTGTGTTCCCTTTAATGAAAATGTATGTCCACTCTGTAGTGACTCCTTACACCTGCTCTAGAGATTAGTGAAGGTCCCCCCAGAACTAAGCTCTGTGATGGTACCCACGGCCTGGCCCTCGCAGCAGCACTGATTCCCAGGCCCTAGCTTGGGACGAGGAGGCCCTTGTTTGGCACTAGTAGGTACTTGATAAATAGCTCTACCCGGCTCACACAATAAATGCTTTTTCAGATGACTGGTGTCCCAATAAGGATTCACGTGAAAATAAACAGAATAAATATCGTATTTTTCTGAAAAATACTAAGATACGTTAAACTCGCACATATTTAGCTACTCTACATGTTTCAAACTGTGAACTGTGACACAACCTTTTCTTCTCCAGGATCACGGCTTCTAACGTGGCCTTCTCCCATTGCCCCATTTTTCAGCTCATTTTTAATGGCACTAAAAATTATTTCTACCTGTCACTAATGGAAGGTTTGAACGACAATAAGAATTCTACCTTCTTTTCTTCAGTTCCTCCAGGCCCTGAATGGGAAAGATTCTCAACTGTCCCATTAAGCCATTCCGGTCCCACATCTTCTATACTGCCACCAAAGCTGAATTCTCTCCTTTCTAATTCCAAAAACTGGGCCACATTGCTATTTGAATCCAGAAACATTCACTCTGTTCTGTTGAAAATAAAATAATTAAAAATAAGGTGTTTCAAACTTGGCTCTCTCTTCTGTCTTCTACTTTTTACGTCTTCTTATTCCTCCGTGCCTGTACACCCAGAATAAGCCTGCCTTCCAAACCCTCCTTCTTAGGGTGTCATCTCCCTAATGCATGGCCTTGTCATCCTTGCCCTGCTGAAAAACCTTCAACTGCGCCAAATTCACATTCCTTGTAATATTTAAGACCCATCACTCTCATTTCTCACTGCAACTCTCCCTGTCCCTTGCCCAACAGCGCACACACACACATACTCCAGGCACACACTGGCCTCCTCCAGCCAACTGTCAATTCTCCAGGTTCTACTGTAAAAAGCCCATCCATTCTTCGAGACAAGATAAAGACCCTCCTCCTCTACAAGCTGAAATCCCTGGATCTGTCTTACCTCGCTGTGTTCTTCTGGTTCTCTGTACATCAATACCTCTAGTTGTTAGCAGCCATGGTCTTACCTGTTCTCATTTTGCCTGTATACACACAACATCTCAACACTAACAGCAGGGGTAACCAAATCTTATTCACTTTTGCAGTCAAAGCTTCTACCACCAAATTGACATCTCTTATACAGAAGACAGTCAGATGTCTCCTCAGTTGCAGAAGAACAAGAATCCCCTTTTACAATTTATCAAAACATCAGTTCTTCATTCAACAGATAAATACAGGAAAATCACAAAATATTCTTAACTATACATCAGGCAAAGAATGAATATTTTGTTATTAAAGTACAAGACTTACAGTACAACTTACGATGATCAAATTAACTCATAAAGAAATGCAAATTCAAACTAGACTTCTCTGTTCACCAATAAATTGATTAAGATTTTAAAAACTTTGGTAACACCCGTACTGGTGAGATCTGGTGAACTATATACTCTCAGATACTCCTGATCAAGTATAAACTGGTGCTACTTTTTGGAAGATAATTTGGCAATATGTATTCAATTGTGCATTTACCTGGTGAACGAGCAATTTCCCTTATAAATATACATCCTCTGGCTACTGCTCACAGAAGGGTAACATGTACAAGGATGCACACTGCAGCATTGTTTAAAATAGCGAAAATAGGAAAACAAATTAAGTGCTCTTCAATGGAGACTCTCAATTGTGGTGCATCCATAACATGGAATACTGCGCAACCATCGAACACAACAGGGAAACTCTATCACCTGATCTGGGAATATTTCTAAGGCCGATCAAGAAGCTTAAGTTGCAAACTAGTGTTGCTTAGGAAGATCCCATTTGCTTTTGCTTGTAAGTACACACACACGTCACATTTTTTTAAAAAACTGGGACTGCACTAAACATACAGTTTTGTAACATGTATTAAATGTTTACTTTACATATAACTGTACTTTTACATGCACAAGACATTTCTAATAGGAAAAACTGAACTGCTATTATTACCCATGGAGCAAGGAGGGGGGTGGCAGTTGGTGACACCATTCCATAGGGCTGGATCAATCTTTTTTTTTAAACCATGAGTATATATTATTTGTTGATCATTAAAAACTAAAATTCCCTAAATGATCAAAACAATACCTTTCACGTTTGGTATGTTCCAATACTACTCATACAGGAGCCCTAAGCAGATACTGAAGCCCTAAGGAAAAAAGGATACTCCTACTCCAGTAATTACATTCTCACCCAAGCCCAGTCTTCTGCAAAAGTATCCACTGTCCCATTACTGACACTCTCTTAATGACAGGCGGCCAGCAAGTGCTGGTCTAAGGCTCCCAATCTCTGGCAAACAGCGAAGCCTCCACGAAGCTCTCCAGGACTGCAGATACCTCTCAAACACGCCCTGTATTCTCCTCGGGCAAAGGCACATGTGCCCTACTCTTCCCTCCTCTTCCCAAAAAGCTCTAGCACTAGGGCAGGTGCTAATCTCCAGTTTTTAAGATGACAGCCAGCTAACTGATAAAAATAAAGTGTTAATCTGATAACAGGTAAAGAATATTCCACTAGGAATATTTCCACTTTAAATTAGGGTATCTAGCTCTTACCTTAATCTAAAAGAGTAAATTCAACAGTGAGAATTTCAAGCAAACCAGATAAAAAGGAAAGCAGTAATCTGACCTACCTTTGTTCCTTCTAATCATACCAAGTAAACACCTACCTGGCATCCACCCTAATGCTGGAGACACACCACCCTACCCACCCTATAGTGCTGACACTATACCTTATTTAAAACCTCAACTTCCCACCTCTAAATATTTATCTGACCAATCTATTTTTCTAAGAGGCTAAAAGGACAGTTAGGTGAGCCAACCGTTCACTACCAATGAGCTCACACATAAATAGCAACATATCTGAAAATAACCAATCTCTCTAGAAAATAAAAAATGCAGCTGGTACTCTGTCCTCTGTCCCCTCATCTGGAGAAAGAATAAAGAACCAGGAGTCAGGAAAACACACGCCAGTGCAGACCTGCTTATTACTCTGAGGCACTGGTTGGTCATTTAGTTTCTTTGCATCCATTTCCTTCTCTAAAATGAAAGATGAACTATGTCAATGTTTCCCAACGTTTCTACTGCATCAGGATTACCTGCAGTCCTAATTAAGAAAGCAGATTCCAGAGCATTACCCCTAAACCTAGAGAGAGAGAAGTATCTGCGCTTGGGAATCCCACAAGTTTGACAAGTTCCCCCAAAGACTGTTTGAGAACCATTAGCTCCTCAGGTCTCTCTACTCAACCTAATTATACTCTAGATCAAAGGAATCCTAGACCTCCTTCTTTTCTCAAGCCCACAGAAATAAAGAGGAAGACACTGGATAGTAAAAATATGCTTAAATATTACTGCTATCATCCTCCTTGCAACTTCAATGATTCAAACATTTACTGAAAACCTGACAAGATGCAAGTGTTAGTCTAGTATTGTTTGCTGAGGATAAGGGCACAAATACATACAATGCGGTAGAGGTGACGACTAAAACTAAAAGCTTAGATTCCAAACACTGTTTACAGATAGTATAGTTACAGTAATTGAGAATCACGTTTGTATCAGAAAGTACCATCAGTAAAATAATGTGCTATTAGACCCATAATTCCCTTACTGTTAGAAGTCTAGTTACATGTTTTCTTGTATTTCTTTTATATATATATTTCATATTTATGTATATATCACATATACTGAGTACTGATGGTCTATTTCAACTTGCACACCACAGTTCAAGATTAGTGAGCAAATATGGAATGTAAACTCATTAGTGCAGTGAGTTGTCTTTTCAAAGTTCATTTCCGTAGATTTCTTTCAAAGCACCTGAAAGTGTGACAAGCAATGTTTCTATAATCCTCGACTCTCCTTCAGTAGAAACAGATTTTCAGCCAAATAGCCACCCTACCAAAGACCACATATCCCAGCCTCCTCTGCAGCTACATGTGACCACCTGACTAAGTCTGGCCAACAGGCGTGAACAAGTCACATACTCAACTTCCAGGTTTGTCTTTAAAGAGAGGATGTTCTCTCCCCACAACCTGTTCCTGGACTGTAAGTGTGGTGAGGAGCTGTCTTGAATATATAGCAAGTGGTATCTCCTTAAGTACAGGAAAATAGGACAGAAGGAACCAAGGTCTCCTCTAGCTTGGAGTCACCACATTAGCCTTAGACTACGTATGAGAAACAAACTTCGTGTTTAAGCCACTGTATTTAGTCAGAACATAGGCCCAATCTTGTGTTCTAACTAATGTGTATATAAAGTATAAATTATTCAGAAATATTACATAAGAGCTACTTAATCAACTCAGTAAAGCTGAAACTCTATTATAAATTCTTGGGTAGCCCCACTACTGAAATTATTGCTACTGTACCAACTTACATTTAAATGGCATTTTACACTTTTATAAAGCACTTCGTTACAGTATCTCATTTTGCATTCTCAAAACCCCGGGCAGGGCAGCTGGTACTAGGCACATTTGGCATACAGGACACTAAAGTTCAGAGAAGCTACTCTGCCCAACAACGCACAACTAAGGAGTGGTGCTCAGGCAAGACTGGGGACACAGGTTCCTCATTCCATCATTCCCGGTACATAGACACTCATCTACTCCTATGTGCTTGGCATTGGATTTACAGAAGTATTCCCGTCCAGATGGACCTTACAATTTAATGGAGAGGGACATACAGTAGATGAATATGTGTAATGTATGAATACATATGAACAACTACAGCTATTTGCAATAAGGGCTGTGAAAAAAAGCAAGAGTTCTGCAAGAATGCATTGCCAAGGAATCTTAGACTGGGGCTTGGGGGAAGGCCTGTATGAAGAAGAAGCATTTATTCTGAGACCATAAGGATGAGTATCAACGAAGAGGAAAGAAGGGAGAAGGCTACTAAGAAATCTGTATGTGTTATCTCGGTCTTCACAAGAACCCTATGGTAATTGGCTTCAAATCCACTTTACAGACGAAGTAACTGATTCTTAGCAAAATCACTGTGCCTAAAGTTCACACTGCCAGTGAGTAGCAGGACCTGTTGAGACTCCTGCCTGACTCTGGTGTTCTGCCTGGCACTATCTCACAGGCCAGTCCTCTCTCCAAGTATAAGACTCCCTCAACTGCTATCTGTAAGTAGATGTTAAGCAGATTTTGCATAGATGTCACAATCCAGGCATCTTTGTACCCAAATGCATGTGCCAAGATGCCAACCTTAACCACAAATATCTATAAAACTTAAAAAAAAAAAAAAAACCTCTTGTCAGTTGAAATTTTATTATCTACTTAGAAAAATTAGGGGATTATTTCATGAACAGGGACGTTATTTAAAATAGAAATGATGCTGATACCAGTTTCATTCCATGTTAAACCAGTTCACTAAGCCCCCTCCACAAAATCGATTTAAACAAGCAATTCAGTTATAGGGAAATACAACAATTCATCAAGAGTAATGATATATTTGAAGCTATTATGTACTGCATATTAGATATGGGCATATGTTGCTCAAACAAAAAAATAGTTATATACTTTAACAAAACTTTAACAGTATTACAAACTTAAAAATCACCTTCTAGAAGACAGGGTACACAGCTCTGGGAGAAGAATCAACTGCTAAGAAGCCAGTATGGTTCTGAATTAGCCAAAAGTATGCCCACAAGAAACCACATCATTTTAGATCTTAAATGAACTGTAAGTTGCCTTCTCATCAATAAAGAATTCTAACTCATTATACAACTCTGGAAGTATGATTTCAAAGCAAAAACACAACTTTTTAAAGTCATTTGGCTGGTTTACACAATGCAGTATTTCTAAATCAGTTTGTTTTCATATACCAAAAGATGAAACTAAGGCTGCCTGTAGCCAACAGGTTAGGAAACAAGACTTGTCTCTAATTACCTGATGTGAACTTTGAATCACTTCAGTCAAATGAAATCAACATTTCCCTTTCACGTAACCAATGGCAAACTTTACAGCTGTAGCTTAACAGTATAGCACTGACATAAGGCAAGATTTCAAATGATTTCTTTATTTAGGGGCAACTGAGGAGAAATTTTATTATTTAAAATAATTTGATGATTTTTTCCAAGTAATTAAACACAAATTTTAACCTCCCCAAAATTTTAACCCAAAATTGTACAAGCCTCGGGTTATGAATTACCGTAATTTATCTAGCCATCAAAACATTGCCCAATGGTCTAAATAATATATGCTAAAAAGTCTTTAAAAGGCAAAAGCCACTACATATACGTAAGGTGCTCATATAAAAGTATAAAGTCACACATTTCACTTTACAGGGCAAAGTGTTAACATTAAGTTTCAGTTGACCATGTTTGATAGTTTCAAATAATATCTTTACTTCTAAATAGAAAATATGCACAAGTGTCTGGAGGGTAAAACCACCAAAAAGCTCAACAGAAAGTAGGAATTCTTAGCTCACAGTTTAAATTACTGATAAGGAACACAACAAAATTCAAAGACTCATAAAATTTTGGGAGAGAAGAGTCAAGTTCTTTATAATTTGGTGGTTTTACTGGGTTCAGATGGTTGAACTTTTTTTCTCAGGGGATAAAAGAGAAACTGCTGGGGGTGTGGATGTGGGTGGGGTGTAGAAAAAGTGAAAGTTCTTTGAAGTAAGAGAAAAGCTAATGCTAAAGCAAAGTAAATGTGACTCACACCTTATCACAAATACCAAAAAAGTCACATATAATGCCCCCTCTTCTATTCAGCTTATTTTTAAGATCATGTATAAAGCAATTAGTTCACTTCTCACTCATAATAAAGTTACTTCTATCCAAATTTTCTTCCCATGACTAGATAGTCGCCAACCATGAACAAGCATGTGAAAACATCCCTGGGCGATCTGAATTTCTAAGTTATTTCTTTCTTTTGTTGTTGTTTTTGTTTTTGTTTTCAAGTAGTACCCAAGATGCAATACAACTTAGCATTTTCTTTCTTTGTGTAGTTTCGAAACAAAATGTATGTCAAAGGTCATTCTAATCATATATAGCAAGTTATCTTCAATTTTGCTTTGCAGAATTTATAGCACTGTGAAAACCTATGTAAATTCTTTAAATACCAGTTGTTGCACTTACCACTCCCCACTCCCACGTCTTAAGTCCTAAACACAAAAACTCTACATAAATAAAACTAAGGGGCAGACAGAAGACAGCACCTAGAGGGGGAAAAAACTGTATCCCAGGGTTTTGGTTTTTTTAACTATCTACGTTTCCAAACAAGACACTGCATTACAATGGAATATCTTCACTTATTTTATGTTAGTGCCCTTAAAAGACTGGACTAACTCATTTTTGAATCCCCAGGACACAGTAATTCTGTATGTTTGTTAAAGTTTCCTATAAGCCCCACCAAAAAGTCTTTAAAAGAAATTTAAGAAACGATCTTAAACCTAAATTCCACATTCCTAACAACAACAAAGATCTCAGCCAGGCCACTTAGTCCATATCCCCCCCCCATACCAATAACGACCATACACTCGCGCGTGTCTATTCAAATCCAAAATCTTTTTTAGATTTTAAAGGAGTGTGCCTTCATCTTACAGACACAGGGGTGACCCTTCCTTCTAGAATAATTTCTGAGCTTATGTCTCTTAGGAACTCTTTGTACTCACAAAGTAACTTAGTTAAGGAGTCCTTAACTTTCTGGCAAGGTTTTAAGTCTAAATGAATTTGGACAGCTACCATAAACACCACTGCTATTCCAAGGTAAATCCTCCAAAAGCACTGGGGTACTTTAAGTGTAAGTCACATGTATATGAAAAATCTTAATATAACCAAGTAAACTTTTTTCTTAACTGCTGTTTCTTTGAAGCTATCTTCTTCAGTTTAAAATCTTAGCACATGAAATTTTAGTTCTAGTCTCACATTTATGGTCTACCTGAAAATAATATTCTGGTAAAGTAACTAGTCAAGATAGGAAAATTTTACAAAACAAGAACTAAAGGTAACTCCACTAAATTATTAAAATGCTCCCAAATCAAAGTATTAAATATACCCATTCTTAGGCACTTTGTATACGTAAAGTGTAAGGGATTACAGAAGAAATCTAAGTGTTCAAAGATAAAAAATAACTAAAAATAACTTTACACAAAACTTCCTATGACTCATCAGTACTTAAATGATGCCTATAATTAAAATTAAGTGTGAAGAACAAAACGCACTAAGGAGTATTTTTTAATTCCTCCCATTCAAAAATTGTCTACATAGTTTTCTTGGCGGGGGGGGGGGGGGAGGCTGACCAGTTAGTTTCATTACGGGAGCCTCACCTCAACCTTTCCTTTCCACTTCCGCAAACCACAAGTTAATTCCATACAAAACTCTATACATGGACGCAACCTCTAGGTTAGAATCCTGAGTCATGACACACAAATCGCCCCAAAATTTGCCAGTATTTATAATAATGAGTTATGACTTAGTGATTAAGAGCCCACGCTGGTTACAGATTCCTGTCTCCCAGGGTCCCAGTTGTATGACCTTGGATGAGTCACCGCTCAGTTTCCTCATCTGTGAAATGGGTAACAGTTCCCACCGGGAGGATAAGCAAATTAATACACGTAAAACCCTGAGGACGAGTGCCCGGCAGTCTCCGTCTTAATCATTAAATCAGTGTGAAAACAACGTTATAAGGTGTGTTTTCTGACAATCTGGGCGGAATTCAAGAATTAAGGGGGGGTGGCATTCAAGCCCTGCACCTAGATAACAAGATTCGTATAATCTAGGGTTGGACGAAAGGCACAGAGAAATAGTCACTTGCTCACCATTTCTGCCATTTTTAACTATTTCAGACCTGGGAGCGGCCCTTTCGCTAAGTGTTAAGCTATTCAGCAGCTTGGGCGTATCTAAGCGAAGAGTGGGTTTGTGCCTATTAATAGACTTGAGAAGTTTTGTTGCAATACCCAGGTATCTATTATAATTTACGCATCCTCAGCCACCAACTCCTCCAGCTGCTAAACAGGTCATCACTCCATCTCGAGTGGCCGGGCTCACTCGCACTCACTGCACAACTTCGGAGCACGCCGAGCGCCCTCGCTCCAGCACACACCCCAGAGGGCCGCGCGGGGACCGGGCCCCCGACCTTCCCCAGCGCCTCGCCCAGCAGCCAGCCCCATTTTCTTAACCCGTACATTGTCCTTGCGGAGAACCCCGGCGGTTCCCACACTGGTGGGGACCGAGAGGAGGGACGAGGGAGGAGCTGGGGGAAGAGGATGAGGAGGAAGAGGAGGAGGAGGAGGAAGACAACCTCCTCCCCTTCGCTCGGGCGACCAGTGAAGGTCTGGCGCTTTCTCCGGCCCCCAGGCCCCGGCTCCCGGGAGGCCGCGGCCCCTGCTCCCACCCTCCGCAACTTTCCCACCGCTCGCACCCGCCTCTCCTCCGGGACCCGGCCTGTCGGGCTCCCTCCCCCGGCGACCGGCCCCGGGCCGCGGCGCCTCCTCCTAAAATGGCAGGTCCCTCCCTCCGCCCGGCTGGCCTCGGCGCGGGCCCGGCTGCAGGCCGCGGGGGGAGCCGGGCGCCAGGCCGGGCCGGGCGGGGCCGCGGCCGGGCCGGACACTCACCGGGACGATGGCGGGGCGCTCACGCCGCTCCCTCCGGTGAGTCTCAGTCTCCGGCTCCCGCCGCTGCGCTCCCGCCGCGGCCTCCGCAGCCAGCGCCGCCCCGGCCGCCTCTCTCCGCCCCCGGCGCTCCCGGCTCGGCGGCTGAGCCGCAGCCTTCTCAGTCTCTCTCTGGCTCGAGGTTCCAGCGGCGCCCGGGGCCGGGGAGGAGACAGCCCCCTCCCCGGCAAATACCGCAGTCCCCGGACCCCGACTCCCGGCGGCGGGGCCGCGCGGCCCGGCCCGGCGCGGAGGGCGGCGGCGGCAAGGCCGGGCGCCGAGTCGCGGCCGCTCCCGGCGGCTTCTTCCCGAGGAGGATTTTGTAAATCTCACAAAATGGCGCGCGCTCCAAACCTGCGCAGCGAGAAGCGCCGGGGCCCGAACGACGGTGGCGGCGGCGGCTCCTCCGCCAGGAGAGCCCGAACCGCCCGCCCCCGAGTCCCCGCACAGACAGACAGACACTCACACACACTCACACACACACGCACGCACCCTCGCCCTCGCACACGCTCACTCACACACACACTCTCACACTCACACCGGTCCCGCCCGCTCGCCGGCGGCGGCAGCGGCACCAACAGCAGCAGCAGGAACAGCAGCAGCAGAAGCGGCGGCGGCGGCGGCGCCCGCACCCCCCGCTCGGGGTGTCCGCTCCCTGAGCCCGACCTGGGCCGCGATCAGCAGCAGCGACGGCAGCAGTCTCCCCGGATCCCCCCGCCGCTCTTGCCGCCGCCACCCCCGCCTCACTCCAATGGGGCTTTTTATTATTATTCGGGCGGGAAGCGAAAGGGTTTAAAAAAAAACCAACCAACAAAATGGCGACGGACCGACCCGGTCGCTATAGCAACTGTCAATCAAAACGCAAAACCCCGGCTGACGTGCTGACGTCCTCCTCCCGCCCCCCGGCCCCAAGCCGGCGGGCGGGGCCTGTTACTCGGGCAACGGCAGATTCCGTTCCCTCCTTTCCCTCTCCCCCTCCGTCCTCAACCAACCACCCAACCCACTCAGGTCACGTGAAGGATAAATTCGGAGCTCGGGCTTGCTACGAGTGTCAGAGGAGGGCGCGTGATTCGCTCGGGGGAGGGGAGAGGAGGGGGACGGCCGGCCGAGGGAGGGAAGGGGAAGAGGAAGGGGGGCGAGGCGGCGGCCGGGCCTGTGCGCGAGCGCCCGCCGCCTCTCCGGCCTCCTGGCCGCGCCCCGCCCCGCGCCCGCGCCCGCGCCGACTGCGGCCCGGAGAGCGCGCGCGGCCTCCGCGCCGCCGTCCCCGGAGCCCCGCGCTTCCGCGTCGTGCGCCCGCAGCCCCGCCCGTGGCGGGGGGAGGGGACCGGGCTCTGCGGCCGCGCGGGGACCTGGGCAGCCCACCCCCGCGCGCCCGGGCTGGGGGCTCTCACCTTCATCCCCGGGCGGCCCGCCGGCCGCGGGGAGGCGGTCCGGGTGCGCACGTCCGCGCGTTTAAACTGTTTTTCCAAGGGCTCGCGTGCCTCCCTCGCCGGAAAATGCCCACGGAGGCCGCGGCTGGGGGTGGGGAAGAGGCCGCCTCCGTGTTTCAGACATCTCAGGAATTCCGGACGCTTCGCCCGAATCTGGGATGCCCCTGCAGCTGACACCTTGATCAAATCATGTCATTCGGTTTTTGCAGCAACCAATGCCAGCGTTCAGAAATTATGGACGGAGCCATCATAAAAACTTTTTTAGGCTGTGCACGCTCTCACAGGCTTCCCCACCGATTTCCAACCCCTCCCCACCTTTCTGGGCACAGCCTTCCTTCTGCACCGGAATACTCCTAGAATTAATCCTTTTAAGCTATGACTATATCCTAGTCGTCCAACTCCCCGATTTTCCTTTTCATGCACCATCTCAGTTTGCAGATTCCTAATTCGCCCACAATTGTTCATTCATATTCTGGCTTTGGTTTATCCTTATTCTGTCTATCCCTTCTGCCTGGCTAAATATCGCTAGGTGTGCTCCTCAGGCATTAAAATTCAGGTATGCCCATAGCCATGCTATGCTGGCTACATTGTAATTTGTAGACAGCCGCTGGCTAAAAATTGTGTTTTGTACCAATCCTAGTAAAATGGCATCCAATGTTGTGCTAAAAAGGATACTATAGATATTATTTTACACCATCACTAATTTATTGATTGATTTCTACACTTGATTTTGCCATCTTGTGATAGTGTTCACATCAATTTTTTTCTTAAGCTTTAAATGTTCACAGGCAGATACAATCTTACAGGTGTAAAGAAAAACAACCTGGTAATAAATACTGATCTCTATCCTATATGACTCAAGGAAAAACACTTGAGTTTTTCCAACAAATGTTTGCCTCCTACAGTTACCAGAACCTTGATATACTAAGGCAACCATTCCAATTAGCACAGGCCATGAAAGAAAGCTGACTAAACCTAAGATAAAGAAGGCAAATAGCTTACTTTAGACTGATTCTCGTGGTATCAGAAGTTACCATAACTATCAAAAGTTTTTTTGGATGGCTGAGTTTTTCAAAATTGCCCTGCTAATGTAATTAAAGTCTACATTCAACTTCATTGTTTTGAAGGATGTGGCAGAGAATGTCCCCACTGGGGAGAGAGAATGTCCCTACCTTGATTCCTCTCCAGCTCATACTTCACCGATACAACCAATTCCTTCCACCTGCCTGATTCTCTTGCTCCCCGCCCCTTCCAGCACAGTTCCACGTCTATCAGAAGGAACACTTACACATTTGCAACCTTTAACACTAAATTTGAGTCCATTTTTTATTGCTAGTAATGAAAGAAGCTTTCCTAATTAATCTTCTAGGTAATCTGAAAAGAATATGGCAGTGTCTCAAGAAATGTGACCTTGTCTTTTGGTCAAGTCAGTCTAGAAGATGATGTGGGTGAGGCAGAATCTGGAACTTAGAGTCACGCTGTAATTGAAGGCATTGCTTCGTACCTAGAAGGCTTCACCTTTTCTCCACTACCCTCCCCCACCCCCAATGTGACAGCCTTACACAACATTGATCAATAAATGTCTTCAGCCCACATGTCTGGGCTGGAGTGCTGTAAAATGGTTTTACATAGGCTTCACCTAAAAAGTAACCTGTAAATTATGCTGGCCCCAAACAAGTGAACACATGTAGGCAGAAAGGACTCTGGTACAGACGCCAGTTTGGTCTTGACCAAGTTCAGTAACTAAATCCTTGCTGTCATCTAAGAATCTCCCCCATCAGATCCACTGACAGATGTCCTACAAATGTATCTATTCGTAGAAGTTAATCTCTAAAAGCAGAGACCCCCCCCCAAATCACAGATAGTAACAGCCTCCAGCAATCCTCAGTGACATTACATCCCCATTATACCTGTGAGAAAACAGGTTCTGAGTAATTAAATAAACTTTCCCAAAGCCACACCACCAGGAAGTGGTGAAGCCAAGATTTAAATTCATGTGTAATTGGAAAGCTTATGTTCTTTCTGCCACACCAAAATGATCCAAGATTATTTGGAGGCTGGGTTTGTACAGAGGTCATCAAGATGAGGTCATTGGAGTGAGCCCTAATCCAACATGACTGGGGTCCTTAAAAAAGGGGAAATTTGGAACACACACACACACACACACACACACACACACACACACACGAAGATGACGTGAAGACACAGGGAGAACACCATCTACAAGTCAAGGAACACCTGAGGCTTCCAGAAACTGGGAGAGAGGCTTAGAACAGACTCTCTCACAGCCTTCGAAGGACCCAACCTTGCCAACAACTCCATTTTGGACTTGTAGCCTGCAAAACTGTGAGACAATACATTTCTGTTGTCAAAGCCACCTGGTACGTGGTACTTGTAATGGCAGCCCTGGCAGATTAATGCACAGATCCAAGCCAGGATGCCAGGTTTTTCACTTGGTTCCATATCTGTTTGTGATCGCTCTTGGTGGTGCACTATACTGAGCCCAAAGGTTCAGTACCTGGAGCCCCACTGGGAGTTATAACCCAAACATTCCAAAAGTGAACACACCAACTAATAATCCTGTTTTGCCCCTTACACCAGGTGGCAAGGTGTGCAATTTACAGCTCATGCCTGAACATTGGAGAGGCCAGAGTCTGACACCCCTTCTCTTCTCACAGACTTCCGAGTGAAGGTTCTTGATTGTTCCCTGTACAAGCTTTATTGTTTGTTCTAACTTAAAAGTAATTCATATATATTAACCAGATTAAAAAGAAACAAAATAGATTAAAACAAGAGAGGGCCCTTATTTAAGCTAACAACTATTGTATGCTGTATGAACTCAGAAGTTAATGCTCACTTCTCTACTGTTGAGGTCCAAAACCAAAAAACTAAAAGGAACATATGGTCATTACAGACAGCTTTACAATATGGAAACCAATAAAGAGGTAAAGATTATGCAAAGATATGCCTTTTGCCTTTTTTTACTTACAGTTATGTTGTGAACACATTTTTGTGTTAATCAACCAAAATTTAGTTAATTATTTTAAAAGCTACAAGTATTCCATCAGTTGAATGGGCTATAATTCATTGAACTGCCCCTCTATTTTTTTAGGGAAGTTTTCCTCTTTTTTTTTTTTTTTTTTTTTTTTTGCTATTACAAATAAAGCTGCATCAACATCACATGTATACATTTTACATACCTGTCCAGTTATTGCTTTCGGATAAGGGCACGTATCCTTAAAGAGCTTGATTCACGTTGCCAAAATATCCCTCATGAATGATTTCACCAATTTGCAGTCCTGAAAGTAGTATGTGAGAGAGAATTTTCCTGACACTCTACCACACTCTCTTGTTTTAATTTGCATTTCTTTAACCATTTCCTGTGTTCTTTTTTTAATATACGTTTATCGGCTGTCTGTGCTCTGCTTGTGTGTATCCCATGTCCATTTTGGGGAGAAAGAGGTGTCATGTTTTTATTGATTTCTTTTTCTTTTTTTATATTACTGCTGAAAAAGAAGGAGGGGGAGGAGGAGAAGGAGAAAGAAAGGAGGGAAGAAAACTGGAAGGCCATGTGCTGTTGTTAGGCTAGTGTACAATGTCAACACCAGACATCCACCCCTAATCAGTTCATCTGTGGCCATCCTCAAGTGGATCTTCGCCCCCACTCTCAGCCTCACTGCCCTCATCCTCCCTACCTCCTCCGAACCAGGCACCCGGACCAAGTGCTCTGCTGCCATTCTCCTAGCATCGTAAGTTTGCCTACAGGGTTGGTTTATGTCAAGATGTGGTTCTAATGGTGCCATTTTTAAAAAGGAGGCCAATACAACATTCATTGCTTTGCTAACATGTAAGAATGTTTACCAGTGTGACTTAGAAACTATCATTAGCATTTTCTTTTCCTGTGACATCAAGATAAAACTTTAATATGACTCAGCCATAAAAAATAATAGAATAATTCCATTTGCGGCAACATAGATGGCCCTGGAGAATGTCATTCTAAGTGAAGTAAGCCAGAAAAGAGAAAGAAAAATACCATAAGAAATCACTTATACGTGGAATCTTACCAAAAAAGACAAATGAACTTATTTACAAAACAGAAACAGACTCATAGGCATAGAAAACAAACTTACAGTTACCGGGGAAGGGGAGGGGGTGGGAAGGGATAAATTGGGAGTTGGAAATTTGCAGCTACTAACTACTATGTATGAAATAGATGAACAAGTTTCTTCTGCATAGCACAAGGAACTATATTCAATATCTTGTAGTAACCTATAATGAAAAAGGAATATGAAAATGAATGAAAAAAAAGAAAAGAAATAATCAAGTTGGAGTATCCAAAGTACAGAAACCATTTCCAAAAAAATTAATTAATTAAAAAAAATAAAGGTTGAGTAGAAAATGTGAGATTGTGCCTTAAATTGTATATTCGCACTATTTGGAGATATTGTGAAACAGTATTGTGCAACATTTTGGCAAGACTTGAAAAGAAATACACTGTAATATATTGATTCATACATATATAATAGCTCCCTCAAAATTAACAGGTTGAAGAAAAATGCCCTAATGAAACTGTGAAAAACAATTAAGTACATGGAATTGAAAATTATGTGGGAAGCACAGAAATCTACAAAGGTCAGTTACTTCAATGGTTTGTTAACTCATTAATTTTTGAGAATTTTGGCTATTTTCTTGGCATTTTAATATAGGTATGTAGTGCACATCATTTAATATTTCTACATTATTTTCTGATATGTGTATTTACTGCTACTGTCTTCATCATTTTTCCTATGTTTGTTTCAATTCAAAGCTTCAATTCAATTCTAAAGCTGTGTGGTAGCAGTGATACTACTTTATAATATTGTATTTGCATTCCTGTTTCTAAACTAGAAGTGCTTTTAGGGCAAGGATCCTATAGGTTCATCTTTGTATCACTGGTACCATTTCTGGCTCACCATAAATACTGTCCTGTTCTGTATTTCTAAATGAATGATGATCTCCTGCTATGTTCTTCCTATTTTCCTCCATCCTATGTGAAGTTTTTGGCAATTATAAAACTTTAGGGGCAACTTAGTGGTTTGTATAGAAGCAGGAAATATTCTCCTCCAATCTCAAAATGGATAGAATTTCTCGAGCACCAGAGGAAAGATTGTTGCAGTCAGAAAACCTGGAAGAAGAAAATTCCACTGAAGAGATTCATTAATGTTAGTGATTACCACGGAGCTAGTTCTGTTTCAGCAGTGTTTCTCAAACCAGTGTCCCCTCACTGTCTGCAGCACACCCCTGGTATTTGCAGTTTGAGAACCTATAGATTATAGGCATTCTCATTGGACAGAGGTAGGCAAGAACTTTCTGTGGCTTAGTCTTTTAGCTTCTATATCACAGGTATAAATATAATAGCCTTCTACCTGCTTGTACTGTTCGCAGCTTAAGGGCAGAGGCAAACAGCCAAACCACTTATGAAGGACAGCGTACATCCCTGCCCATTCTCATGTCTGAATGCACTTCCAGAATTTTAAAAGCAAAAATTATTTCTTATGTTTCCTTTTTAAATCTATAACATACAGAATGTAAAGAATAAGACAAAAGGGACAACTAATCCCATGAGCATGACTGTTTATTTTAAAAATAAAAACAATTCAAGCATATGGTTCGAAAAATCCAAACAGAATAGAAAAGAATGAAATAAAGAGTCAACGCCCCGTCTCAGCCTCAGGTCTCCGTTCTCCTACACCCGCCTCCTCAGGACTGTAGAGGACTCTTTCTCAAATTCAGTATCATGTCATTGCCTGCTGAACACCTCAAGGGCTCTCATGGCTTTGGGGATGACAGACCTACTCCTCAGTCTGTCACCCCATCCTTTCATGATCTAATGCCTCAGGCTTTCTTGGTGGGGGCTTCCCTGCTCGAGGCCCCGAGAACACTGTTCTCTCCCCTGGAGGGCCCCGTTCCGTTTCCCTTATCGAGGCATTTCTTTTCCTGCATTTTCATTGTCGGTTTCCTTTTCCATCTGCCAGGAGGAAAGGAGGCTCTTCAAGGGCAGAGACCTAACACACTTGGCTTTTTTTACCCCCATGCTTGGCATATACTGGGAACCAAATCAATATTTTTCTAAGAAGGGCGCCATCGTAGAATTGCAAAACAGCAAGAGCTGGCCCCAATAGGCAGGCAGCTAAAACTAGGAAACAGTTAAAAGCAAGAGGAACACGCTTCCTTCTGGGCTCCAAAGGGGGTGGCCATCTGCTTCCGGCCTTCCCCTCCCTCCCACGGTGGACACAGGCTTCCTGCAGATTGGGAAGGAGCCTGAAGGGGAGAGTTATAAACCCAGAGGAAGGGATTCCTGGACCATTGAATGAGGGTGCTTATCGGGGGGTGGGGCACTATCATGGGACCCTCTGACTTGCTTTGGTAGGAAGGCTTGGTTGGGAAGGGGCCCCCGGAAGTGCAGCTGGGAGTAGGTCACCCAGAGAGGATGCTAAGCACCTCCTGCAGCCAAAAGGGAACCTGACATTTCCTTCTAGATTGCCTAGCCTCCCCTCCCCACAAAAAAACTAAGGAGAAGGCAAGGATTCAGGGTGGACGCTAGAAACAGGAATCAATTCCTGGGCTACGAGCTTTCCAGCTAGACAGAGTGGAGGCTCAAAGCCCAGTGCTCAGGGGTTCTGAGTCGGCAGGGTCGGAGGTACAGATAAGCCAGAGGGCTGATTTGGCAGGTGAATTAATTCACACCACCAGGAAAGGGGGCCCTGTCCTGAGCAGAAGACACCTGAGACATCATAGGATCATAGGATGCTAGAGTGGGAAGGAGCCCCGCCCTCACATGTCAAAACCCTAATCATGAAGTCACTGCTACGGCTTGGAAAGGTCACACAGGAGACCTTACCTGTTAGCTGCGCAGTGACATTCTGTTCACATGAGTCACTGGGGACACTTTCACTTTCCTGCAGTGAAGCAGGGCATAGACAAAGTCCTGTGAGTCTGAACTTTCAAGAAGGGACTGGTGACCTTAATGGGGTAATAATAGCAACTGGAAAAAACAGTGGTTGTTGGGACTGAGAATGTGGGCCTTTAGCCTAGCTCAACGACCCCCAGCCACAGGAACTAGGGTGGCTTACTGAACCTTTCTGAATCTGTTGTCTTGTAAAAGGGGATTCTTTCTAATACTTTATGAACTGTTAATCATTAGAGAAATAGAGGGCCCTGATATAAATAATAATAAATAACAAGAGAATGGCCTCCAAATGTTTGCTTTTGAAGCCTTTCCCAAGACCCCTCCCCTTCCAAAATAAATAAATATACAAATTATTTCTTCCATGTTCTCCAAACTCTCGGGATCTTTCTACTGTAAATGTAAGTGATTTTTAGCCAAATTTAAACATCTTCATGAGCTGGAAATTCACTACCTCCTGAAGCTGCCCAGACCTGCCTTCGCCACACCATGAACTAACTTTACACACCATGAACTGATCACCCCACGGTTCCCACCCACTCTTTCGAAATCTTCCCTTTTGGGACCACACAAAGCAAGTCTCACTCCTCTTCCAAATGCTGGCCTTCAAAGATTGGAAAAAAGCTGTGATTTTCCCACCTGAATCTAGTCTATCGCACACTAAATGCCTCCTTTCCTGTTAACATTTGCCCAAGCTAACCCGCCATCCTTCGTGGGACTCCTTTGCAAGACATCCTTAAGCTGAAATGCTGGAAACAACCTAAAAGTCCAGCAGTGGAGGCTCGACTAAAAATTGTAGCAAATCATGTCAAAATAGAACACATAATAAAGGAATAAATAAATAAATCAGTAGATTTTGTAATAAAAAGCATATGTATTAAAATAAATGTTTATAATATTAATCACAGGGTGGT
Source organism: Camelus bactrianus (assembly GCF_048773025.1). Taxonomy (NCBI): domain Eukaryota; kingdom Metazoa; phylum Chordata; class Mammalia; order Artiodactyla; family Camelidae; genus Camelus; species Camelus bactrianus. The sequence goes on from NC_133539.1 coordinate 7,090,137, forward strand.
ACAATAATATAGGTGATACTTATTATTTTTTTGACTTTTTCAAATTTTCTACAAGTACTGGTAAACAGCAAAAAAATTGACCTATGTCCTTACAATTTTTAACCAAATGTCCCAGGTTCTAAATCTTTGGAATATCATAAAATAGGCTTCTTCTCACTTACTTCAGAAATGACCATGAAGCAGTAAGCTCAGAATACAAGGAGCCTAGCAGGTATCCAGCAAGTATTTATTTCCCTCTTTATTTCCCTAAGTTCTCGAAAACTAGTCTCACATCCTCCCTTCTCATTAAAATGTAAGTGTGTGTTCTGCGCAGACAGCCTGATGACTGCTGGAGATATAAAAATGAATCAGGTTGGGTTCCAGTCCTGATGGAGTCTAAGACCAGCGTAGAAGACCAGCAGAGAGAAGTAAACTATAACATGATCAGTTCTGGGGAAGAAACGAAGCAGTAGATGAACCTTCTCTGGAGAATCCCGGACCTGTGGTCTGAAGCTTGCCAGCCTTTATACCCTTTTGGGTTCATCTTTGGGTTCCAGCTTTAATCTTGTGACATGGAATGACTGCCAGTGAGTGGACATGAGGATCAGAGGAGGAAGAAAAAGTTTATGTAAAGATTGTTTCCCATGAAGGACTTCAGGACATGCCAACCCAAAATATGCTGCTTTGTCTTATTGATTATTTTGAGCTGAAGCCACTGGAAAAACAGCAAATGCATGGAGGAGCCTTCTCTGACCTCCCCTTATCTGCCTAAAGTCAGATCCTCCAAAAGAAACTCAAATGTCATAAATCCCCTCTCCAGGAGTGCCATCAACAGGGAAGACTGACCCTTATGCCAGCAGAAAAGACTAGAAGTCAGCATCACACCCAAACTTTCTCACAAACTATCACATCCCCCATCTGTTCCTCTCTGGGCTCTTTCAGCTTTTCTGAAAATCATTTGCTTTCCCCTAGGGTAGCTACATCCCCCATCCTTTCCCCTACTAAGGAGACACATAAGTGCTCAAATTTTACTGAGTATTCGCTTTTTCCCTATGATACCCTGTGGGTAATATTAAAAATGAATAAATGTGTACCCCTTTTCTGCTCTCAATCTGCCTGTTGTCAGTTTATTTCAAAGACCCAGCTATTAAACCTAGGAAGATGTAGGGAAAGCCCCTCCTCCCCTACAGGGGAATCTCCAGGTTCAAGACTGTTGGCGGTAGCAGGCTGCCTTTATTGCTGGTGTTATTTCCTTCAAATTGCTGCAAACATTTTGTATATTCTCTCTCGAGACCTAACAGAAGGAAGGCAGAAGAGGTGGGGAGAGCCCTGAACGAGGCATCAGGTGGCCTGTCTCCTCCCACTCTGCAGTTAAGTGGATCACCTTGAGGCAAATCTCATAGCCCTTCTAGGCTGCCATTTTTAAATCCTTGAGAAGGACAGAAGTAGGGGTGTAGATTGACTCATCTCTCAAATTCTTTACTCCCCAAAACTCAGTGAGCTGGTTCCTGAAACTTTGGAGGTAAGCAAGAAACAATATTTATTGCATGATTTTACTAACATCATGTTGAATACCTGGCTGGGTACCGACTTGACAGTGTTTCCCCATCTTCCTTTCCTTAAACGATCTACTCTCTAATTGCTTTTTGTCTCCTGAATGGGTATAAAGGAAATATCCAGTTTTTTTCTTTCTTGGCTTACAGCCATGACTTCTTGTCCCAGAGGTTTGTGAGCCTGCGAATAATTATCTGGTTTAACTTGAGGATGCCTTGAAGGTAATAACGTGCATTGCTCACGGGTCAGCGTTGCCTGTACTTCCTGTGTAAAGCTCTCCCCTTCTAAAACAGTCTGCAATGATAACATTACCAACAGGACTGCTCCAAATTTACACAGAAACTTCCTCCAGAGTGTCTTTCAGGTTTCTTATACCAGTGATCAACACAGGCTTTAGCAAGGAGTAAGGACAAGGAACTATGCTCAGTAATGTTGGAGGGGCTCTTCAAAATCGTTTTCTCACCCCACATTTCATTTTCCAGTTAATTTGTGGCAAACATGTAGAAAGAACTGATTTTTATATATTGACCATTTACCTCACAGTTTGGCTTAATTCACTGGTTAGTTTAATAGATTGTCAATCCCTTTGGATTTCCTGTGTACACAACCATCTTATCTGTTAATAATACTTTTACTTCATTTTCAAACTGTATGCTTTTTTTTCCCCCATTATTGTACAAACTTGAACCTCCAGTATAATGTTGAATATGAGTGGTGATAGCAAACATTTTTGTGTGGTCTGATCCTAGATGGAAAAGCATTCAGCATTTCACAAGTCAGAATTTTGTATATTAGCCATAAGTTTTTGCAGATACCCTTATCAAATGGAGGAAGTTTCCTTCTGTTCCTGCTTAACTGGGTGTTTCTGCCATGAGTAGGTATTGATTTTCACTAAGTGACTTTTCTGCATGTGTTGAGATTGACCTTCTTTATTTTGCTAGTAAATTTTTGTTAATAATACTGAATACTTTCTTTAAGATTTTTGTGTTCATCGGAAATATTGGTCTTTAACTCTTTCCTTATAATGTTTTTTTAATCAGGTTAGGCTATTAAAGTTATGCTGTCCACGTAAAATGCATGAGGAAATATCCCCTTTTTCTTCTTCCTGTGAAAGAGTTATAAAAGATTAGTATGACTTCTCCATTAAATTTTTGAAAGAATTTACCAGTGAAGTCAGTTGGGACTGAAGATTTTATAGAGGGACTGTTTTTAATAACAGACTCCATTTCTTCAACAAGTATGAGCAAATTCAGTTATTATACTCCTTCTTGTATTAGCCTTTGATAAATTGATTTTTTTCAAAAAAATTTCTCCGTTTCATCTAACTTGTCAAATTTATTGACACTGTATGAGAAAGTTGTTCTTAATTCCCTCGTATTGTCCTTTTTATATCTGTAGGATCTGTGGTGATATCTCAGTACTTATCAGTCTTATAAACATATTATTTTTATTCATCTTTTCTAAAGAGCAGCTCATAGTCTTGTTGGTTCTTATCAATTGCAAGACTGTTTTTCCACTTCATTGTTTTCCACTGTTATTTAAAGTATGTCTTTTTCTCTACTCTTTTGAGGGGTTAAATTTGGTCTTATTCTTCTAGCTTTTTCAAGTGGAAGGTTAGGTAATTAACTTTCAACTTTTCTTCTAGTTTATGCATTAGAACAATAAATTCCCTTGTTAAGCGCTGCTCTGGCTCTATCCCACCCATGTTGATAGATTATATTTTAATTATTATTTCAAGTCAAAATATTTTAATCCGTTATGCTTTTTCTCTAACACATGGGTTATTTAGGAATAATATTAGCTTAATATTTACATATTACTAGTTAGTTTTTGTTACTGATTTCAACTTTAATTCCATGGTAGTTAGAGAACATTCTCACTGTGATTTCAATCTTTTGAAATTTGTTAAGACTTGACTTGCTTTATGGTTCACTGTATGAGAAAGGTAATGAATACACTGACTGATCTATTCAGTCTACCTTGGGCATCCTCACCATTGTGTCCACCACCAGTCATGGTAAGTGCCAGAGCCTATGTCACATGGGAGTTTGCCTCTTCGCTCCTCCTACAGTCTGTGGGACAGCTTCATTCATGATGACATCTCTCACCCACTCCACACAAGAACGGACATTTGAAAAATAAGATGCGGCTACTTTAACATGTAAAAACATGGGAGAGGGTATAGCTCGGTGGTAGAGCACGGGCTCAGCATGCACAAGATCCTGGGTTCAATCCCTGGTAACTCCACTAAAAAATAATACTAATAATAAATAAATAAACTAATTACCCCCCCCAAAAAAAAACTAACATGAAAAAACATGAATTTGTTTTCTCAGCAATCTCATTTTCATGCTGGTCTACAAACCTTGGGGAAGCAACCATTTGAGGATGCCAATCTATAGCCAAACCAACAACTAACACCAGCAACTGGTCTTAACAGCAGGTGAAATATCTTATTTGAATGAGCAGAGCTCCTACTACTTGTGTGGTACCTGATTCAAGAATAAATGAGCCTAATGAGGCAGAGTGATTACCAGCTAGTCAAGAAGGTAACCCCTGGCCAAACTGACAAACCTATCACGATGGAGAGATATCTAAAAAGTTAATTTTAAGGTGTGGATAAACACCTGTCCCACCTATCTGAAATGAGACCATCAAGCTTTAGAGAGAATCAGCTTAAGGTCACCTTATTGGTTGAAATCAGTTGGCTGCTAGCTGCTGTGGAGAACTGATAGATAGATAACCTTGCCTGACTTTGTGCTTGCAGGGAACCAAGGCTAATATTGACGGTCTATGCCCTGTTTCCTTCTAACTTTCAGGTCCATAGAATGTCTTGGCTTTTCTGATCAAAATTCACATTATTTAAGGCAGAAAGAAACCACCTTAAGAATTTTTCAGAGGTACTAAACTATTGGCATTTGTTACAGATAGAGCAGAATGTAGCCTGTCTTTTACCCAGTTATACCTTCTTTCTTTCAATAAATGTCAGAAAGAAGGAGAAAAAAGTTAGTATAGAACCAATTGTGGTCTAAGATAGGGGTCAAAAAATTATCCATAGAGGAGCAGGTAAGAAATATTTTAGGCTTTAAGGGTCATACACTTGCTGTCCCAAGAACTCAACTCCACCATAGGAGTGTGAAAACACTCATAAAAAATACATAAGCAAATGGCTGTGGCTGTGTCCCAGAAAAAAACTTTATTTACAAAAAGCGGCATCAGACCAGATTTAGTCCGTAGATTGTATTTTACCAACCCTTGGTGTAAGAGGATGTATGGAGGCCCAGCAATAAGATAACCTTTAGATGACAAATTTTAGATATTCTATAACTTAAATCTGGAATGAATGCATGAAAGGGAGTATTACCCAAGTGAGAATGGTGATTCTGCTTTAGTGTTGTGGTCCCAACATGGACACAGTCCAGTGCATGTTGTCAGAACGAGAATACCCTTTTCTCAGTCCTGTTTTCCACAGTGGGAGATTTTTTTCCCCTCCCAATAGAGAGACAGAGCAATTAATTTGATTGGCAAACTTAACATAACTGAGTATGTTTGGCAAAGTTCTGTCCTACTTCTCTCCTTGAAAGGAAGTGGCTTACAAGGACCAAACATTCTCTGTTCTGTCCTTATGCCTAAATAGTACCCTCATATAGGGAGGAATGATCCTGTCCAAGAATACCTGGTACCAGTTAAGAGAGTCTCTCTAACCTAAGACTTAAGATTGATAAGCTAACCTGTTGAACAAGCCTAAAGCCTTATTCTCTGGCTTGGCCTCTATCTCTAATAAAGGAAATATTTTGGCCCCCATTGTTTCCCTTCATATTGTCCATAAGCTGGGTAGAAGACAGTGAGAGAATTCAATAGATGCCAACTAAGAGATCCCAACATATAAAACAAAATTTTAAATTTAATGCTGTCATTATAAAGAGACAAATGAAATACTGTAAGTCAGGTTGGGGACTATTAATATATAGTGATAAACAGAGGTGAACTGAGTCTTACTAAAAACTTACTATAACTGCAACCCAACCTAATCCACATTGATTCCTAACTGGATTGAGGTGATTAGCTCCTCACCCCATATACTTCATGTAGGAAGTATAATGGAGTGTATGGTGGAAGATAATATTATGTAGAGACTCTACATCCTTTTATATACAATGTGTGGCATATAATAAAAATTAAATTTTCAAAGAGACAAGACTATATAACTAATAACCAATTAAAAACATAAATAAACAATAGAAGCAGACCAAAAAATAATCCAGATATTGGAATTAGCAGACAAGGAGTTTAACTATGAATACTATATAAAAGTAAATGGGGACAAAATGGACAAAATGAAGGGGAAAAAATGGAGAATTTCAATTCAGAATTCATTTATATAATAAAATCTATAAAAAGAAACATGTATCTTCTTGGCCTGAAAATATGACTAAAGTTAAGAACTTACGGGAAGAATTAAACAGAAGACTGGAAATAGCAAAAGAAACTCATGAGACACAGAAAAAGGTTTCACAAATGTACAACCAGAGTCTCAGATGGAAAGGAGAAAGAGAATAGGACAGAAGCCATAGTTGAAGAGATGGTGGTTGAAAATTAAAATCATTAAACTACCAGTTCAAGAAGCTAGGAAGACTGCAAGTGGAATAAATACTAAAAATTCATATTAATTCACATTATAGCCAATCTGCTGAAAACCAAAGACAAATGGAAAAAAGCAGTAAGAGTAAAACAAAAACAAAAACGCAAAAAACAAGCAAACCAACCACATAGCTTTAAGAAGCTGCAATCAGACTTTCAGCTGATTTTCAACAAAACTATGGAAGCAATAAAATAATGGAACTGCATCTTTAGAGTGTTAAAAGAAGAAAAAAGTGCTAAAATAAGAAAAAGCCTAGGATTCTATACCTAGTGAACATATCCTCCAGAAGTGAGAGCAAAATAAAGTCATTTTCAGACAAATAAAAACTGAGACTATGTTACCATCAGATCTGTTCTCAATGAAATACCATTGGAACTTCTTGAAACTGAAGGAAAATGATCACTGAAAGGAGACTAGAACTACCAGGAACATTGCAGAATACCGAAAAGGACGAAGAAGGGAAAATATGAAGGACGAATCCAGTAATAATCCTGTCTTGGGTGTTTTACAACAGGCACAGGAGTACAATACATGACAACAATGACACAAAGGGCAGGTGTAGAATGCAGTGAGCTGTTGTTAAGCTTCTTGCATGATTTTTAAGTGGTAAAAGTACTAATTCAAAGTAGACCATAGTAATTTAAGGATGCATAATGTGCTCTTTCTCACTGAAAATTATACAGGAATCTCTAACTTAAAAGTTAATAGAGAAGAAAAATGAAATATTATGATAGAGGTGATAAGAGTGATTACTTCTGTAGAGAAAGGTGGCTGGGAGTGGGGCACACAGAAGCCTGATAGTATGCTGGAAATGTTATATATTTTGATTGTGCTGGTTATGTGCATATATATAAGTTATAAATGTATGTAAGTTTTATAAGATATATATAATTTATTTTCCTATAGTATATATAATTTATTATACACAATAAAATAATTTATCCTACACAATTGCATACATTTTAAAATTCATTATACATGTGAACACTTAATACATAATATATAATGATATTTTTTATTAATAGCATATACCATGTATATAATACACACATTTATACATCAATTCATTGAGCTGTACTCTTAAGGTTTGTGTACTTCATTATGTGCAAATTAAAACTCAAAAAAAAGAAAAAAGATGGCAGAATAGGAGGATGCAGAACCTAGCTCCCCCCATGAACACATCAAAAATACTCTGTGTGGATCAATTCTCACTGAAAACTAACCAGAGACTGGCAGAAAAACTCATACAAACAAGGTTGTAAGAAAGACCCACATGGAATTGGACAGGAAGTGAAGAGGAGAGATCACGATGGGACCTGTGTCTTTTGGAGGGGATTCAGAAGAGGAGGGAGATTGCATGGGCAGAGATCCTCCCTGGCAAGTGAGCAGTTTGAGCTACATATTGGCCACCCCAGCCATGGGATCCAACACCAGAAATATGAATCCCTTTGGTGTGTTGGAAAGCCAGTGGGACTAAAAAGAGGGCTGTGGGGAACCTGAACCCTGCTTGTGAGGAATTCACACATAATTGCTTATTCCTGAAATAGGGTGGAGACGGCAGCTTGAAACTACACAGGGCACTAGCTGGTTTCCCTTGATCACCCCAGCACATGTCCCAGCCTGAGAAGAGTGTCTGCTCTGGTTCCTGCTTGCTTCATGATGCAGCTCCACATGGGGGCTAAGGCTGCCCTAGCTGAGGGGAGAGCTCAGTTGTGAGGGACAAAGGTGACTCAGACCCAGAGGGGAATCCGAGCAGGGTCGGGGCAGCCATTGCTAGTGCTTACGGAGGCAGTGCATCAAAGGCAGTACAGGATGCTGACTGCGTCCAGGGGCCGCCCCAGTCCACACCCAGATGCATGCCAAGCACCCAAACCAGCCCCTCTTGTTCCAATTCTGCTCCCCTTTGGGGCAAGGGTGCCAGTGTTGGGAGGGAGAAGACCACACACTTAAAGGGAACAGAGCTGGCTCAGATTCGACCCTCTGGGCTCTGTCCAGCAATTTGGAACCCACCCCCACTCCCAATAGGGCGGTTCTGCCCACTGAACAGAGAAGTTCTGGCGCATACCTGGCTCTGGCCCTGCCAGAGAGAAATTAGAAATTAGAACAATTTCTCACACCAGATACAAAAGCAAATTCAAAATGGATTAAAGACCTAAATGTAAGACTTGAAGCCACAAAATTCCTAGAAGAGAACATAGGTAAAACACTCTGACATAAATTGTAGGAATGTTTTTTGGATCTGTAACTTAAGGCAAAAGACATAAGCACAAAAATAAACAAATGAGACCTAATTAAACTCAAAAGCTTTTGCACAGCAAAGGAAACCATCGATAAAACAAAAGAGCAACCTATTGAAAGGGAGAAAATATTTGCAAATGATATGATGGGTAAAGAATTAATATCCAAAATATATAAACAGCTCAAAAAACAATATCAAAAAACAAACAACCCAGTTAAAAAATGGAAGAAGACCTAAACAGACATTTTTTCCAAAGCAGATATACAGATGGTGAATAGGCACGTGAAAAGATGATAAACACTGCTAGTTATCAGAGAAATGCAAATCAAAACCGTGATGAGATATTACCTTACACCAGTCAAAATGGCTATCATCAAAAACTCTGCAAATAACAAATGTTGGTGAGGATGCGGAGAAAAAGGACCCCTCCTACACTGTTGACGGGAATGTAACTTGGTGCAGCCACTATAGAAAACAGTATGGAGGTTCCTCAAAAAAAAACTAAAAATAGAACTGCCAAATGACCCAGGAATCCCACTTCTGGGTATATAACCTAAGAAAATAAAAACACTAATTTGAAAAGATAAATGTGCCCTAGTGTTCACAGCAGCATTATTTGTAATAGCCAAGATATGGAAGCAACCTAAGTGTCCATCAATTGATGAATGGGTAAAGAAGATGTGGTGTAGACAGATAGATACAGTGAAATATTTCTCAGCTATAAAAAAGGATGAAATTCTGCTACTTGGAAGAACGTTGTTGGACTGAGAGGGCATTATGCTTAGTGAAGTAAGTCAAACAGAGAATGACAGATACTCTGTTATCAATTACATATGGAATCTAAAAAATAAAACAAACAATTGAACATAACAAAACAGAAACAGACTCACAGATATAAAGAACAAACTAGTCACCAGTTGGGGGGGAGGTATAAGATAGAATTAGGGAACTAAGAGATACAAACTACTCTGTATAAGATAAATAAGCAACAAGGATATATTGTATAGCACAGGGAAATATAGTCATTATTCAGTAATAACTTTAAATAAAGTATAATATATAGTGAGTCAACCACACTTCAATAAAAAAATTAAAATTAAAAAATTAAAAAATTTCAATTAAAAATTCTTCATCAGCAAAGAAAGAGAAATATTGTAGTCATAAAACAAGATAGGATGCTTAAAATGGGACAAATTGAAGAATGAGTCTTCGAAAACTAGAAATATGATAGATATAAATACATATAATAGCAAAAAAAAAAAAAGTAAAAGAGTTAAAATATATCTCTCCAAAAAGAATATATTCCATAGGAGAAAAAAAGTACGAAAATTAGAAGCTCAATATGGGAGATCAAATCTGGCTAACAGGAGTCCCAGAAATATAGACCAGAGAAAATGAAGGAAATTATTGAACAAATAGTTCAATAAATTTTCCCAAAATTGAAGAACATGAATCTCCAAATAAAAAATTCCACTGAATGTCCAGAGTGATGAATAGAAAAAGACTAACATCAAAGAACACCACAGTGCAATGTCAGGACATCAGATGGAAAGAAACATTCCAAGAATTTTTGGAGAGATAAAGGTCACAAACAAAGGGTCAGGAACTGGAATGGAATTCAACTCCTCAACAAAACACAGATAACCAAAAGTTATGGAAGCAAAGAAAACATGGGATCCAGGCATCTGGGATCCAACATAGGAGGGATGCTATGGGAATTCACAGGGTGATGGCGAAGGAAAAATCCCAGTTAACAGTTGTGCAGCAAACCTGAGAAGCATGCAGTCCACACCCACACAGGTGCTCAGAGAGCTCCACGTCTTGTCCTCGGCAAGAAAATGGAACTAATAGAGATGATTTGTGAGGAAAGGACATTGAGTGGGATCTTACAGAGTTATTACCTTAGGTGAGAAAGCACTTAATAATAGCTCATAAAAAGCAAAACAATTGAAGAAATAAAGCAATTCAGTCACATTTTATAAAGATAGTTTTTACAAATCAGGAACTGTCATCATTGTACACTCATTTGTTAATCAGTTTATGGCCTTATCTCGTTTGGTTATACAAGGGAAAAGGTCAAATATGGATGTCACCACAAAAGAGCTAAAATTGTCACCTACTGTACTGGAAAGTTATAGATAGATCTAAAACTGTAGACTCAAGAAATAGCAGTGTCTGCATTTATTTTTACATTTGGAGGTAAATATGAGAACAAGGAACTAAATACATTGAAAGCAGATATGCTGGGAAACAGGAAGTGGGTGGAAACATGAGACCACATTTTTTGTAGTGAGATTTTTCCCACTAGAATTTTTTTCCTCTTTTATCTTGACCAATTTTCAAATCTCTATAAAAGTTAAAGGACAGTCCAATAAGCAGTATCCATATACTCTTAACCTGGATTCCCCGTTGGCTTTATCTTGCCCTCATTTTTTTCTGAACCACTTGAAGTGAGTTGAAAATATCACAAAGCTTCATTCATAAATACGCCAGCTGGTGTCTCTTGGGAACAAAGACATTCTAGCCCATACTGTGAATATCATTTTCATGTTTAAGGAAATTAACAATGACACTCTGCTGATAGGAAATCCACAGTCAGATTTCCTCAATAGTCTTGCAAATGCTGTTCATATAAATACATATTTTTCTATCCAGGATTTAATCAGACTTCACAGTTTGCATTTAGATATTTTTGTCTCTTTGGACTTTTTAATTGTAGAATAATCCTTGCCCCACTAGACTTTTTCTGTTCTTTATGACACTGAAGACAGGACTCCATTTGTCTTATAGAATGGCTCACACATAGATGTTTCTTCATGATTAGATTAAGGTTTGTATTGAAATTGTCTCTATGGGCATATATTACTTTAATAAATGAAGTAAAATGGAAAACATGAAGATGATATTTGTTTACATTTGTTTCAAAAAAATGGCTTTGCATGCTTAGCATGCATAAGGTTCTGGCTTCAATCCGCAGTACCTACCTAGAAAAAAAAACAAAAAAACAAAAAGACGGTTCTTTCTCGCCAAGATCTCCTTGAGCTGAAGTTTGATGCCTTCCCCGTGTTAATTGGGTCAACATGTGCTTACTAACTGTTCCCTAACACAAGTCACTCCAGGAAGCAGGTTAAACACCTTTTCTCAGAGAGGCATACACTTTCACAGCTTTTCATTTTAAATTTGTTCCCAGTGAGGATTTTGTCCCTCATCTACCCAGGAAATTCTGTTACTGAAAATTCTTGTGTCAGTTATCTCAACCACAAATGGAACTTGTTTCTGCCCAAATCCCTCAGTAGCTGAATAGATTTGATTCTCCTGTGAGATAAAGCAAGATCCAAAGACTCTGCGGAGACCTGGCTTCTGGGCTCGGATCTGCCATTGACACTTCAGGCGACCTTAAGCAAGACCCTCGCCTCTCTAGACTCCAGTGTTCTTATCTATAAAAAGAAGAGGGTAGAACAAGTTGATAATGAAAAGTGCCTTTCAAACTATGATTCTGAAGTGAGCAGAAAAGAGAGAATTCAAGGGCAGATAGCCGTCTGCACACCCAGTAGATGTCTCTTTTTACCTTACCTGCCAGCCGGATGTGGTCATCCTCTGTACAAAACATGTCAGTCCTTGATTGCGATGGGGAGACCAGGGGAATGGAGCAGAGGAGAACATATAAGGGGCAGTGGTGCAAATACCAGTGCTCAGGCAGACGCCAGAAAACCCCACCTTCTGAAATTATCTACGTGATAATGAGCTGTGTGGCATGTAATTTAGTCTAAGAAACAAGCTTAATGTTAAAAGGAAAAGAAACTTCAAAGTATTCTCAAGGCAAAGAAGTACTTAATGAACATTTAGTAAATTTAATGGTGAATGAGTTCAGGACATGCCATCCCGAAATATGTTGCTTTGGGAAATATTGATTATTTTGAGCTGTAGCCACTGGAAAAACAACAAATGCAGGGAGAGCTTATTCTGAACTCCACTAATGCATCAAGCCAGATCCCCCAAAAGGAACTCAACTGTCATAAATCCCCTCCCCAGGAGCGCCACCAACAGGGAAGATTGGCAGGGAGCGTACAGCTCAGTGGTAGTGTGCCCTTAGCATGGCTGAGGTCCTGGGTTCAATCCCCAGTACCTCCATTAAAAATCAACCAATCAATCAATAAACCTAATTACCCCTCCTCCTGCCGAAAAACCCAGGAAGATTGACCTCATCCCAGGAGAAGAGACGAGAAGGCGGCACCGCAGCCAGACAAACCTCCTCACAGACTGTCGCAGCCCCCATCTGTTCTTCTAAGGGCCTCTTGGTCTTTCCTGAAAATCATTCACTCTCCCCTAACTGGCTATGTCCTCCCCCTCCCCCATCTCCTATTAAGACAGTATTTTAAGCTCTCAAATCACACCAATTCATTGACTATTCACTCTTTTTTCTTGTGATGCCCCATACACGATAATAAAAATGAATAAATGTGTACCCCTTTTCTGCTCTCAATCTGCCTGTTGTCAGTTTATTTCAAAGACCCAGCTATTAAACCTAGGAAGATGTAGGGAAAGCCCCTCCTCCCCTACAGGGGAATCTCCAGGTTCAAGACTGTTGGCGGTAGCAGGCTGCCTTTATTGCTGGTGTTATTTCCTTCAAATTGCTGCAAACATTTTGTATATTCTCTCTCGAGACCTAACAGAAGGAAGGCAGAAGAGATGGGGAGAGCCCTGAACGAGGCATCAGGTGGCCTGTCTCCTCCCACTCTGCAGTTAAGTGGATCACCTTGAGGCAAATCTCATAGCCCTTCTAGGCTGCCATTTTTAAATCCTTGAGAAGGACAGAAGTAGGGGTGTAGATTGACTCATCTCTCAAATTCTTTACTCCCCAAAATTCAGTGAGCTGGTTCCTGAAACTTTGGAGGTAAGCAAGAAACAATATTTATTGCATGATTTTACTAACATCATGTTGAATACCTGGCTGGGTACCGACTTGACAGTGTTTCCCCATCTTCCTTTCCTTAAACGATCTACTCTCTAATTGCTTTTTGTCTCCTGAATGGGTATAAAGGAAATATCCAGTTTTTTTCTTTCTTGGCTTACAGCCATGACTTCTTGTCCCAGAGGTTTGTGAGCCTGTGAATAATTATCTGGTTTAACTTGAGGATGCCCTGAAGGTAATAACGTGCATTGCTCATGGGTCAGCGTTGCCTGTACTTCCTGTGTAAAGCTCTCCCCTTCTAAAACAGTCTGCAATGATAACATTACCAACAGGACCGCTCCAAATTTACACAGAAACTTCCTCCAGAGTGTCTTTCAGGTTTCTTATACCAGTGATCAACACAGGCTTTAGCAAGGAGTAAGGACAAGGAATTATGCTCAGTAATGTTGGAGGGGCTCTTCAAAACCGTTTTTCTCATTCACTCCTAAATCCTAACATCTTTGCTAGGTCCTCGGAGGCATTAGAGCCTGGAGAAAATAGAAGGGGAAGGGACTCAGAAGTACAGCCCTTTTTCAGGCAGAGAGTGAAACGGTGAGTCTTGGGTCAGACCTGCTAGCGGAGGTGCAGGGAAGATCATCGACACACCCATAGAGTTTTGTCTTAAGAGATACATCAATCAGCCACAATGATTGGGCCTTTTTTGGACCCTGATTCAAACAACCTGTTTAAAAAATAACAGGACAATCAGGCAAATGGAGCACAGACTGGATTTTGATGAAATTAAAAAATTGCTCCTTTTTGAAGATGCCATAATGATATTAAGTTTCATGTTCTAATTGAAAAGTTTTTACCAGCAGGGAGATTACAGCTCAGTGGTAGAGCGCCTGCATTCAGTCCCCAGTACCTCCGTTAATAAATAAATAAACCTAATTTCTTCCTCCTCCGAATTTTTTTTAAATTAAATTTTTAAAAAGTTTTTATCTTTTAGGAATTCTAACTGAAATGATAATGATGTATGACTTTTGCTTCAAAATAGTCTGAGTTGGGGGAGGTGCGAGGATAGATGGAGTGAGATTGGGTAAAAGCTCATAAACGTTGAAGCTGAGGGGTGGGTGCAGGTCTTCCTGATTTGATTCTTTCTAACTTTCTGTCTGTATGAAATTGCCCATAACAATTTTTAAATGACCATCAGGAAAACAAATCTTTTCACAGCTGAACACTAAGAGGAGACACCAGATTTGATGTGTTCCATTGTCTTTTTGGCACCCCCTGGGGTCTCTTGGGTAGAAATAAACTCTTGCATTTGAAGGTAAATGGAAGGAATAGGAAATGGGAGAAGGGAGAAGAGTCCTGGTGCTTTTATTTTCCCATATAACCCTAATATTGCTACACATTTGAATCATGTTTTATGGGTTCTAAGTACTTTTTATTGCATCTCAGAAAAAGCCAGGGATGTAGGTGTGTTATCATACGTGATACCTGACAAAATGTCTTCATTATGCTGTTTTGCAGTTGTTCTCTTTTTAATGATTTACTTTAAACCTCTAAAAATATTCTTACTGCCGTATTAGTCTCTTAGTTGATACCTAAGGATTTATTTCCTGTTCTAGCTTTGCATGGAAAACTCAGCCTGAATATCTATTTACAATATTAGAATTCTTAAATATTTCCCTCTAATGATTTGGAGAAATTTTATTTTTCCTCTTAGTTTCTATTTAGGGGAAAATACAGGGTTGGGGGGAAAACCTGTCTTATTTCCTTTGAGTCCACCCAGCTGGTTTATTTTGTGTTCACTTATTTCCCAGGCCTCCAGTCCAAGTGTGAAGCCATTAGAAGTGTCCTGTTCTTTTTAATACTTTATCAGCATTTCCTTTATTAGCCACATTATCCTATATCTCTTTCCTGCGAAAGCTTTTTAAGTACATATTGATGAAGCCATGTCTTTTGTTATTTAAATATTATTCCATCAACATTTACAAGTACTTCATAAGAAGATTTAAACACAATATCCTACCCTAATGATCACAAGCCCACACATTTTTTAAAAATCTGACTCCTTTTCTCTTTTTTGTTTGTATACGTCCCATTCCAGTATTCCACCCACTGAGCACAGGAAACTCACAGAGGCCCTGGTATTAAAAATTCCGGACTGGTCACAGACCTTTAACAAGATCAAGAGGGGTAAACACTATCTTTATAAGGGCAACACATTCTTAAGTTAATATGAAAGAACTAGATGTGTTTTGCCAGCATTGGTCTTTATGGAATCACTCGACAGTCATTCAAGGGGGCAGTGAATTTCTATGCTGTACCAAGACCATCCTATTAGGGTCCCGAAGCAGAGCACTGGAAGAGAAGGGCTCCCCTGGGTGAAGATGTCCCTGGGCTCTGACAGGAGTTACTCTGTGACTCTGCAAATATTAAATATAGCTACATGAATCACACTACAAAATTCCAGTCCTGAAATCTGGTGTCAGGCATAACAATTTGTTCTCTCTCGTTGCTCATGAACAGCAAAGAATCAATTGAAGAAATTTTGGTCTGGATACTCTGCTGCTTTTTTCCTCCCTCTGGAAGACACCCTCTGCCTTTGACATGACATATGCTTCTCAAGTGTTATTTTGTGTTTATTAATCTTTGAACTAAATTGTCAGTCCTTGTGACTAGAAAGACATTTGCCCAGAACCCTCCTGACTCATGCTAAATGTACACAACAGCTGATAAACTCCCGTGACCTCTGAGGAGACAGATGGGCTGTGTGGCTTTGAACACCCACGTGGCTTTCAGGACTATGGTTGACAGCATAACCCAGGTTAAGACGGTTGGCAAAAATGTTGAGGCTTTCCCCACTTAGCAAGTTGGTCACAGGGGTAGTGTCACCCATTGTATTGTTCTATCAAATCCGTTTCTCTGTTATAACCCTCCTTGCCACTGGGCTTCCTCATTTGCATATGTCTGTGTGTGTTTTTCTTTCTGATTACAAAATAATCCATGCTCGTTGCAATAGTAACAAAAGCTCACGTTAATTGATTGCTTCTAAAGTGCCAGGTACTCTACTATAAACTTAACTCTTGCCTCACTTAATCGTCAACAATTTATGGGCTAAGGATTATTATCTCCATTTTGCAGATTTAAAAAGTTTGAACATAAAGGATTCAGAAAGTTTATCACTCATTCATTTTTCCTGAAAAACTTCCTTCAGGGAAAAAGAAGAAACCCAAGAAAGAGAATGAAATTTCAAACATGTAAAAGTGGTGAAAAAAAGATGCTAGTAAAATTTATATTTAAATCTTAACATAAAGACATTTAAGGAAGGGTTTTAAAGAAATAAAACAGAAAAATGTATAAAAAAAAGTTTAATGATAAACTGGAACTAAAATTTCATCTTACTGCTACAAAACACAAGATGCCTAAGATCTTACCTTGTTGCAGAGGATGTTATACAGGGTCATTCTAAATGCTTGTAGAAAAGCATTCCTTAAAAGTTTCATTAAAATTAAGGGCTGTCTTATCAAAATTGTCATCTTCATCAAAAACAAGGAAAGAATGAGAAATTGTCACAGCCAAGAAGAGACTAAACGGACAATGTAATGGATCCTGGAACAGATAAAGGACATATAACAAAAACTAAAGAAATATTGTTACCCAAAAACTGGGTTTGCTTCTTGGTGGGTGTCAAGCCAAAAGATACAACCAAGGCAAACAGTGGGAGAAGGAAGGACTTACTGCTTGCAGAAACTAAGGAGAACACGGGGGATCTTTTCCAAAGCAGTGTTGGAAGAACTGGGGAAGTTTTAAGCTAAGGGTACATGCATATTCATGAAGGGGCTTGAGCAAAAGGAGAATTCAGTATAGAATCGGGGCAAAGGTCAACAGAGTCCAAGCTTTAGTTGATTGAAGTCAGAAAAGTTCCACATCACCATTCCATGCTCCACCTGGGTGGGGGCCTTGGCTCCTGCAGAATTCAAAGATATGCATCAGGTTGTTTTGTACATCCCTTGAGGAGGAACTGGGACTCTGTTTAGTCACTGAACTATTGTTTTTTGACTGCTTTTCCTTTGTTCCTGCATCCCCTTACTTCCCTTAAGATCATTAGTTACTGAGACCTGTTCAAGGACAAACATTGTGGCCAGGTTTGGATCATACAATGGCTTAGGGTCAATCAAGAAAGCTATGCCTGGTTCTCTTTCTTTACTCTACCGTATCTGCTTACAATATGAATAAAGCATGAACTTCAGCTAATAAAATGTATCAATATTAGATCATTAATTTTGACCATATTAATGAAAGATATTAATAATAAGGGAAACTGGGTATTGGGTATACAGGAACTCTCTGTACTATCTTTGTCATTTTTTTGTAAATTCAAAATTACTCTAAAATAAAACATTTGTTAAAAAATTGGATCAACCTTGTTAGCGGATAGTGAGACCCCTAAATTTGGAGGCCCATCAAAGGGTGAGTCCTGCCACCAACTGTGAAGGAATTTGCAGCAGAGGCAGAAGGACAAAGTGAATGGCTGTTTTATTGCTCAGAAGAGGAAAAGGAAAGAAAGCATTCGAGTGGGGGAAAAGAAAAGAAAGGTGCTCAGTCAGGGAAAAGGTGCTCAAGCAGGGAGCTATCAGCCAAGATGGCCAGTGGTGACAGCTCCCACTGCAGCTCAGACCACGTGGACTTTTAGGGGAGGCTTCCAACTTGATGCCAGAGTCAATCGCCTTGTCTTCTGTCCTTGTATGGACTCAATAGGCAATCAATAACCATTATGTAAAGGGTTTGGTTGCAAAAAATACTCTGATGCTATGTTCCACATCAGAACAGATTCAGTCCAGCATTGCAAATAATGAAACTATGAAGAGCATACAATGACAATTCATCAAAAAGAGATTAAACTACACTTGGTAGATTCAACAGAAGCAAGAGCATAAAACACACATTACTACATTCATTACAGATTTTTAATTAATTCTTACAAAATTAATACATTCTCACTGGAAAAAAATTTTAAATACAGAAATATATAAAGAAAAATTTCCCTTTTCCATAGTCTCATCCTATATCCCAGAGGCATCCTTAGTTTACATTCAAGATGTATTCCCCCAGAAATTTTTTAGGCATATATATATACAAAAATGAGTATGTAATTTGGAAACAATGAACAACTTTGATTGAAACAGATACTAATTTTTTAAATTGAGCTTTGATTTGTTAACTAACCCATAATATCAAATCCCTAGGCATTCCGGTCAATTGGGAATTTAATAAAATCATCTAAACTTTGAGACGTTTTCCGGACAAAATCCTCTATTTGATATGTGCCCTGAGACTCTTTGAGAATCTTTTGCTCAGGCTAGGAATAAGAAAGAGTTTTATCCTTAAACTCTGAAAATCCTGGTTCCTTTACAGTTTTTAAATTTTTTCTTGAAAAAGTTTTTACTCTTTATCTGTACCTTATCATTTGTGACCAAGTAAAACTGCTTGGCACTTTAAAGATTCTGCCCGGAGAGCTCCTTAGGCAAAACGGCCAGTTTATTAGATGTATTTTCTGTTTTCTCTATCACCACAGGGGATAGTGGTGCCAGACTTCATGGCATGACATAAAAAGGGTTGCCTTTTTGCAATCTTCCAATAATAATTTCCTCCCTGGTCTCCCACGTGCAACAATATCTCCTCAAAGGATTTCAAGTTTACACTAAAGGGCCTTTTCAGCATCTGCCCAGGGCTGGCCCAAAGACCCACACTGTCTGTTTCAGGTGTTGGTTATGGGTTCTACCCCAATTCCTACCACTACCTTTCTGTTTCAGTCACTATAGCTGCCTAACAAATTAGCCCCAAACTTAGCAGCTTAAAACAACATTCTGGCTATGCTTATAGATTTTGCAGGTTAGAAATTTGGAGGGGGCGTGGTAGGGATGGCTGTCTCTGCCTCATGATGTCTGAAGCCTCAGCTGGGAAGCTGTGAAGGCTAGAGGGATCCAGTGGCTAAGAGCAGAAGTCACCTGAACCCAGTCACTTATATGTCTGGCAGAGCTGGGAAGACTAGGACTGCCGACCAGAACATCTGCAAGTTACCTTTCCACGTGGCTTAATTCTCCTGCTTCAGTAGAAGCTCAGGGTTCTAAGTGTGACGGAAACTAAATCACCATTTAGCACTGGAAATCACACAAATTCTTCCCATACGCTATTGGTTAGAGCCACCCCAAATCTACTAGATTCAAAGGGAGTGACAGACCTCATCTCTTAATGGGAAAAGTAGTCAGGACACATTGTAGAATATCTTGCGGGATGGAAGATACTTTTGCAGCTATCTTTAGAAAATACAATGTGTGACATAAGTAAGAAATCCGTAACCATATAGATGATTTGAACAATGCAAATTTTGCAAATAAACTGACGTGATTAACTTACGTAGATCACTGTGTGTGTGCGTGTATATATATGTGTACATATGTGTATGTGTATATATATATAAACTGTAAGTACAGCACAGCTACAGAAACAATAAAAAGATCATGGTTTCCAGGGGTTTGGGGAGAGGGAGGGAGGAACGAATAGATGGAGCACAAGGGATTTTTAGGGTGATGAAATGATTCTGTATATTATAGTGATGGACATGTCATTATGTATTTGTCAAAGCCCACAGAATGTACAACATCAAGAGTGAACCCTATTGTAAACTATGGAATTTTGCTGAAAATAATGTGTCCATGTTGGTTCATCAATTGTACCAAATATGCCACACTGATGAGGGATGTTGAGGGTGGGGAGGATACATGTGTGGGTAGGGAGGGCTATGGGAACTCTGTATTTTCTGCTCAGTTCTGCTGTAAACCTTAAACTGCTCTAAAAAATAGAGTCTATTTAAGAGTAAAAACAAAAACTGTAAGTACAAAATATCCATTCTTCTGAAATGTTCACAATATCTTTACCAAAAATGACAATATACTGAGCATAAAGCAAATCCCAATAAATTCCATAAGACAGTAATTATAGAGAGAATGTGCTCTAACCCTAGTGAAATTTACCTAGAAATTAGTAACAAAAAGGTAAACAGAATATCCCCATATATTGGAAATTAAGAAACACATTTCTAAATAACTAAGAAGTCAAAAAAGAAATTCCAAAAGAAATGAGAAAATATTGTAAACTGAATGATCATTGAAATTGTGCTTTTTATTTTGTCATTATTTATTTTTAAAATTTTTATTTAAAAATTTTTAAATTTAAAATTAATTTAGTTATTTTTACTTAAAATTTTTTTATTTCTCAATTTTAAATTTTACTTAAAATTTTTATTTTTATTTATAATATTATACTAATTTCAGGTGTGCAACATACTATTCAAAATTTAAATAGATTATGCTCCATTTAAAGTTATTATAAGATAATTCCCTGTCCTGTGTAAAATATGATTTTTTAAAGTAGTATATCAAAATTTATAAGACTTCTGCTTTCTGCCTCGCTGTAGTAAATGGTGCCAGTCTAGCCTTCCCATTCCCCCATAAATGACTAGAAAACTCTAAAATAACATAAACCAAATGCTATCAGATATTACATAAGAGTGCAGAACTGTGAGCCCTTAGAGAAAGAAAACAAACTTGTTCTGAAATGTGGTGCGGAGAAGGAGGAAAGGCAGGTTATAATGGCTTTGCTGAGTTAGAGGAAACGGGGATTACAGTTCAGGAAGGCTGAAGCCAGGAAAGAGGTCTGGAAAGGAAGATGCTACGCGGAGAAGGAACTCCTGCAATCTGCGTGGAAGCCCCGCTAAGTCTTTGCTGAGTCCTCGACTGCGCTCGCGTGGAGTAAATCCCCACGGAGTTATGCAGAAAGTGACCAGAGAACTGTAATCTAAACCATGCCCACAGCACACACAGAGTCAGAAGACATCTGCATCTGTCCGGCCAGGTTAGAAATATTGGCAACATTCAGTGGAGACCCAAGACGGGTAATGGTCAGTGTTGGGGCTGAATGAGTCCTGGAACCAGGCTTCTCCAAGTGAGTAAAGCAAAGTTTAAAAACAGGCCTTGCAGGTATCAAACTGATAGCCTCAAATAAACTAACTGCCTATTGAAACAGTCTTTAAAAGATGAAAACTCAATCCAGACACTCTTTATTGTGCACACACAATGTCCACCATTCAACTGGAAAATACCGGATATGCAATAAGGTGCAACTATAACCAGGAGAAAACTCAGCCAACGGGAGGGACTCAGTAATGACAGATATGAGGGAACTAGTAGCCAAGGACATTACAACAGATAATATAACAATATTTAAGAATTTAAATATTAATATCACCCTCACTGTACAAGAATACGGCTCCATGGAAACCTGATGTCAACTATTAATTGGCTCATTGACTCAGCTATATGATTGGCTTTATTTTTTGTGTTATAAGTATTTCATATTAGCAAGATTTCTAGATGCTATCTTTGTTTTTTTTTTTAACTGAAGTATAGTCAATTACAACGTGTCCATTTCTGATGTACAGCATGTTTCAGTCATACATAGTGTACATAGTCATACCTATTTTTGTTTTCATATTCTTTTTTAGATGCTGTCTTTGTAATTCTAAACCTTTAGTCTCATTCAATTCATGAACACCTGTAGATACAATGAGGAGGGTTATTGAGCCCCTGAGCATGGAAATGGGTTTGGTGGTTGTTGTTTTGATACCAGTGTGTTTTGATTAAAAATGTTATTGCAATGAACTCCTGTTTCCATGAGGTAGAGAGTGGGTCTTTAGTCCTTGGAACCAAAAGAGCCACAATCTAGGCCATAGGAGGCATTGCTTTGAGTACACATGTGTTATGAGAACAAAATCTGTAGTAGAAAGGCCAAATGGGAGGAGTGTTGCAAAGTCCAATCAGAGCGAACACAAATGGAAAGAAGCAGCAAATAAGGCCAGTAGAGGAAAGGACTAATGAAAAGAAATGGATATTCGGACACCAAACGGGCAGTTGGGACCCCTGGTCTCAGAAGCGGGTCCAAAAATGTGTCTATAGCGTGAGAGTAACCGTAAAATCAGGATAGCAACAGGTCATACAAGGAGCAGATGGTTCCCTTGTGTTCTCCTACAGAGGACTGACTTTGGCCACCTTGAAAATGGATAGGGATGAAGGTGAAATGGACAATCAATCTAAAAGGAACTCTTTAAATATTTCTCTCCAAATCCACACCCCCAGGAAAGACCACTCTTAACTGTAGTGAATATATAAAGAATGAAATCAGATGCTCTTGAATACTCAACCAGCATCCCGCCCCTCCAACTCCTGCTCACTCCTCTAAATAAGAAGGTATGCATAGACACACTGAGCCTTTTGGAGCTGTTGGAGAGCACCCAAGATGCTTTATTTTCCTGCACATATGCTTTCAACCTATTTAGAAAATGTTCTACTTTGAGACAATATTTCTTACTTTTAAATCTACCAGGTAATTTTTAATAAAACAAAGCCCACTAAGTATATAGTTCAATGTGTGGGGTTTTTTAATTTAAAAGAAAGCTATCAATCTTAAGGTGTTTAATTTTGGATTGCATCATCAGAGATGAACACAAACTCCAAGTTTCTATTTTCAGTCAAGTGAAGGGGGGAAACACACACCTGGTGGGTTTTTATTCACACATTAGCTGCACGCTGCATGAGACCAGCTCCCATTAGGGGTGACAGCCTGTGGAGTGACACTGTTAGATCTCTAATTTTAAAAGTTTCTTCTTACTTTTGAATGTGATAGTTTCATGTTATTTCAGAGGTAATCCCCTGAAAAAATTCCCACTGGTATTTTTAGAATTTCTTATTATGGAAGATTTCAAACATAGAGAAAAGTAGATAGACTAGTACAGTGAATCCCAGTCACCTAGATGCAACAATTATCAGCTCAAGGTCAACTTTGTTTCATCTGTGCCCTCACTTTTTGCCTTCTGGGATCATTTAGAAGCAAATCCTGACATCATAACATTTCAGGTGGAAATATTTCAATATGTAATTCTAAAAGACAAGGACTCACAGTTTCATTTTGTACCCAAAAATTAATTATTTCATAATTTCAAGTACAGTCAGCATGTCATATTATAGTCAGTAATTCCAACCAAATCAGTTTTTGAGGAAAGCTCTCATTTTGCCCCATAAGGAAGACAATGTGGTCTGCCTTCCTGTCTGCAGAAGGAAAGGATTTGAGTTAAAACAAGGACAAAAATGGACAGAAGGAAATGTGACCGTTCTTGGATTCATGAGGGCTCTTTGACAGCAGGTCAGAGCTGGATCAAACAACCAGAGAAGGACCCTTTATTCCAATAATACTGGAGTGTCTCATGGGACTGAACAAAGCCAGCAGGGCCCCAGAGGGGCATGGAACTGGGAAATGGAATGCAGTTCCCAAGGGTATCCTCGTCATCACCAGTTCTCCTCTCTCCCACCTAGATATCTAAGCTACTCCTTCCTCATGAGTAGAGAAAAGCAGTGCTTGAGTTCTTGAGTTTTCCTCCTTCTCTTTATAAGAAACCAGCCCACAGTGAGATGAGAACAGCTTAGTTACAACTGCAAATTTCCAGGAAAAGGGGCTCTGATTGGGCCAGTTTGAGTTAAGTGTCCATTCTTGGTCCGATCGCCAGTGGCGGAGGCGGTGGGTCACTTGTCACAAACATGGCTTACCCACATTAAAGATGCAGACTCCGGCCCTCCTTCCCAGACATCCAGTTTGACAACCTTGGGGCCCGGCCCAGGAATCTGCCTTTTGAACAAGTCAGGAGATTTTGACGCACACCCAAGAATGAGAACCACTTGCTGTGGACAGAAACACCAATCAAGTTGACCCTAGAATGTTCCATTCATTCTTTTGCCTTTGAACAAGATGAGGTTTCCTAATATAATTTCCCCACATTTCTGTGGTGAGGGAGATGAGTGTAGCCAGCATACCACAGCTGTTAGGGAAGGCATTTAAGTCTCCACCCTAAATACCTTTCCTCCTGCCCCGGGAACTGCCCTAAACAGCTGCCCGGTTCAGGAAAAGCTCACGAAGTTCTCCTGGGCTCCCAGGCATACCACCATCCCCCCAAATTAGGGAACTGGTTTGTTTCCCTCAATGTAATGTACGAACATTCTTGGACATGGCATCCGTACTGAGTAGGCTAACATAATAACAATTATGTTTAGAAAT
Source organism: Camelus bactrianus (assembly GCF_048773025.1). Lineage (NCBI taxonomy): Eukaryota > Metazoa > Chordata > Mammalia > Artiodactyla > Camelidae > Camelus > Camelus bactrianus. The sequence goes on from NC_133539.1 coordinate 7,114,614, forward strand.
TGTACATTCTAATTTGGAAGTTACCAACATGAACTGATATAACAGTATCTAGATTTGCATGTCAAGGTACCCTTGATGCTCTCACATTTGGAAAGTTATGATGGCTACCACAAATCCTACAGGTAAGACGGCCTGTTTGTGCAAAGCAGTCTTAGGCTGGTCCTGAAAGAATCATCTCTTTTAATTTTCCCTTTTAAAAAGAAGACAGCTTGATTGAAGTACAATTTACATAGTATAAACATCACCTGCTATAAGGGTACAGCTGATGAATTTTAGTGAATTTATGTATTTATGAACCGTCTCCACAATCCAGTTTCCCAACAACACCCAAAAAGCTACCTTTGCCTGTTTGCTCCCACCTGTGGTCCCAGGCAACCACCTATCCACTCTATTTCTATAGTTTTGCCATTGCTAGAAATTTCATAGAAATGGAATCATCCAGTATGCAGTCTGTGTTTATTTTCACTTTGTGAAAAGTTTCTGAGATCCATGAGGCTGTTGTGTAGATTAGTAGTTTGTTCCTTGTATTGCCAAGTGGTACTCCATTGGGTCAATCTTTCTAATGTCTTGATTTGCTGTTTTAACTCTCTGAAACAGGATGTTTTCACATTGGTATGGTTGGAACTCTTCCACGACTAGGAACTCCACACCTAGACAATGTCTTCCTGTCTCTGTGTTGTTGGAGGAAACCTGCACCTCATTCTGATTGTGTGAGTTGGCAGAGAACACTAGAGGATCGTCTTCCTGGTGTTGTTTCAACATTCAGCTCATGTTCCTCGGTTTCAACTAAAGATACCTATTTTTCAGTGAAAAATCATTGTACGAGTTTTTTTTTTTTTAAGATTTAATTGTTTCTACAGGGTTCCCCCCCCCCCGAAGCATGGAGTGTCATTTATCAGGTAATATCACTTAAATATGCTGAGAGCTTGATCACAATTTTATGTGTATTTTAGCACAAGAGGATGAATGTAAAACCACACGCCTGAGTGCGAACACGCCACTCTGCGGGACACGGATTTTACAGTTCCCTGTATTCTTGGGCTCACAGTAACGCACTGCAGCTCCCAAACCTGGTAAAAACTTGACCCTCTGTGAATGAGCTCCATGCCTCTATTTTAGAGTGCATATTCTCCGGTTCAAATACCTTTGTGTGCATATCTTTGGAAATGCTCTCTCCGCTTCCGAGGCATTCTCCGAACATTTTCTGACATAGCCAGCGTTCCGGGGTATTTGAGGAAGAGCCTCAGCGCTCTCCCTCCGATCCATTTCCGGCTGCACAGCTGAGTGGCCCAAAGAGGAAAGACCATCTAGCGGTTTGGAGAATTTAGCTCAGTCGGCCCTGGAGGGCTTTATTTTTAACAGTACGATTAAACAATATTTCTGACACCACAGGAAATTAGACCCATGTGTACCAAGTGCTTCTTTTGAAAGGGGCAAATGCTAGGCTGTAAAGCAAGGATTTGTATAACTCATTCATTAAAGAGAAATTTCAGCCCCAAATACGACGTGCTCAGTGTGGGAGGAGCTACAAAGCCGAGAAATTCTCATCTTCAAGGAGCGTGCAACCTCCAAGAGGAGCCATGACTTTGGTTTTATTCCTGAGCTGATTTGTGTTCACTGACGAACTTTGGACATCTGCATGTTCCTTCTCTGGTTTTCTAGGAAGATAGTTTCTATATTATTCTGGAGACAGAAATCTTTCGCTTCACTAGAACACAAGTTTCTTTCCCATCAGAGGAGCACAAGTGGACCCAATTGTCTTCTGAGGTTGCAGCTAAACACACCTGCAACTTACTAGAAGATCTTTCATTTTAACCTTGATGATATAAAACTTCTGTACCCATCACTGAAGACACGTGGGATGTCCCGAAAGAGCCCCGAGCCAGGAGCCAGGAAACCTGGGTGCCGGTTCTGGCTCTGCTGCTAATTGGCAGGGTGATTTTTGGCCTCTACTTTGGTTTCCCCAGGGTCTTGGTTATTTCATCAGGAGGAAACTCATGTCAGTAAGTTCTTAGGTTCCTTTCAGCAAGAAGATTCCGTGAGGCCTTTTCCACTGAGGGCACAAATAGCTGGCAAGCCCTTGCCTAATAATTATTGTTAGGTAACCTTCCCACGGCTTTATGACTTTTCCACTCTTCACGTGTTATATATCTTTTTTTCTTTGCATTTGTAAAGGAGCAAAGTAAGAAACACATCACTGATATGTACTGAAGTTTTAAATATTGATTTTGACTGTGCAGTAATCAGAAAATTAACCTTAACATTTCATATATATACATATATATCTCTTTCAGCCACGAAAATGAGGAAATCAAGTCATTAACGTAGGCAAATGAGAAGTGAGACTTTTGAGTTTCAGTGTCATTTCTTCCATCCTCTTCCAACCTCCAATTTCAAGATAAACCATGAAGAGGGGGGAGGTTGTAGCTCAGTGGTAGAGTGTATGTTTACCATGCACAAGGTCCTGGGTTCAATCCCCAGTGTCTCCTTTAATAAATAGACCTAATTACCACCCTCCAACAAATTTAAAAAATAATAAGAAAATAAAAATTTTTTAAAAAGATTAGCCATGAAGAAGGTGACAGAGATTGCATGACATCCCAGTGTCCTGCTGTTCTTAAATAAAGGAAGGATAAAATCCCTGTCTTCATAATGTAAAAAGGAGTATGCATTTATCCTTGATGTTTTAATGATTAACTTCTCAGATGCCAGCAAAAGCTGGGATGAAGTCTTTATGAGGAATAAAGGATGACGAAACACCAAAATCATAAAAATTAAAATTTCAGTGTTTATCCTGCTGTTCTTTGTATATTCACGTATCCTTCTGTATACACAATGCAAAGCAACTGAGCATAGGGAGCCCCAGTACATTTTGATAAAATGTGGATAAAGTTCAAATAGTAGGTCTCAGAAAGGTCTATAAATCTTCACTCTAATTAAACATATACCTGTTCTTCAAAATTTTAAAGATATGTCAAGAAAATTGTCCAGAAAGTTTAGATATAAAGTTTAGGTGTTAGTCAAATCTCCAATCACTCAGCCATGGCAAGCACGATGATTACGTCATCAGAAAACATCCCCTTCTTGTCCTCCTGCCTCAGCCGGAAATGGAAAGTGAAATTCCTGGATGTGAAACAGGCCTGGGATAGAGGCCAGTGTCCTAGAGAAGCGAGAGTTACCCCAGCGAGGTGAAATCTCAGGAGCATCTGATAGCGTGTGGGTGAATTGGATCAAAGATGGAACCCAGTGAATGATGAGCAAACAGTTTGGCAAATCTGGATGAAAGCGATAGAAAAGTAAGTTTCAAGCAAATGTTGAAATTAGATCCTGCTGCAAAGGACAGAAAATTCAAAGTAACACCACGGTAAACATGATTTAAGAGTTTTCTCTAAACATCTGTATGAAGGGTGCCTCAATCAACAGGAACCCAGGCTCCTTCCACCTTGTTGCCCACCATTCTCGACACGAAGCTTCACATTTTGGGCCAAGACAGCTCCTCAAGCCCCATCAAGGCAGCAAGAAGAAAGAAGGGGAAGAGAAAAGTTCCCCTCCACTTTTCAGAAGTGCAAATACCACTTCCACTTACATCCCATTGCCTTGAATTTAGTCACAAAGTCACAGCGATGCACAGGAGGTAGGGATTCTGGTGGAGGTTGGGTTTCCTGATTCTGGGAGCTTTGTGGTCAGTTAAGAATCAGGGTTCTATTACTGTAGAAGAGTGTGTCTGTGTAGTGAAGAATTTGACTTCACCCAAAGAGAGGTCTGCTCTTTGCCTTCAGCTTCCAATAGGTCACCAGCTTCAATAGATGTGTCTTTGCTTAGACTGGGGCCTGGCTGTGGCAAAGTCTACGTGATTTAGGGGGATTTAGGGTGAGAGCTTTGGGTCCCTTGATATCAGTTCCACTTCAGGAGGGGCTTGGGGCTGAGATCAGCCATCCAGTAAGTCAGCATTACTACATGGTGGAGCCCCAATAAAAACTCTGGACTCCAAATTTGGGTGAATTTCTCCATTGTACATGTTGTACCTGGAGGCAGGAGAGAGATGCGGTCCATGACTACATGGGGAGAGGTCAGTGGAAGCTCCATGTTGGGTACTTTCCTGGACTCATCCCTCTGAGCTTCTTCCCTTGGCTGATTTTAAACTGTATCCTTTGGCTGTAAGAAACTATAACCCTGGGCAGAACAGGTTTCAGTGAGTTCCATGAGACTTGCCAATGAATTATTGAAACTGAGGGTGGTTTGGGGACTCCCCCAAACCTGTAATTGGTCTCAGATGTGAGAGAGGTTCTGTGTGGACTGTGCTGTCTTTAATTTCAGAGCCTCCCAACCATTTCCTGATAACGGCACAGGGGAGCCAAAGGATAGGGCTGCTTGTGGCCAGAGACTCCACACGCTCCAACACTTAGCTGTTTGCCGTGAAAGTGAGGGTGCCCATGTCTGAGTACGTATGTAACTTATTCATGGCCTCCCAGCATCCTGCAAAGAAAGCTATTCTGCTCTAGAAGAAGAATGCTGGAAGAGGAAAGAAAACTGCCACAAAAGCAAACATGGCCTTTCAGCCACCCACATCTGTCCACCTCTCTCTGCCCACACACATCTAGGTATATACCTTTCCCCAGAGCAACAACTCCGAAGTCCCTCCAGCTCAGAAATCTGCATTGTGGGGGGTATACAGAGCTCTCCATCCGTCCAGAGGGGCTCCTGTGGTCTGGAAATTCACAAACTAAAATTTACCTACTTCAAAATGAGCAATATATACAATAGTGTAGCAGGAAAAAATAGTTACAGTAAAAACTCTCATTTGGAAAAGGGGTTCATGGAAAACACCTGGAAGTTCTTGGCCTGTAGCAGTGACCCAATCCTATGGGAACAGGAGTGGTGAGGACCCCTTCACTGCCAACAGAGTAGATTCCTTGGTCAGCCCATCGGAACACCTCCAGCTCTGGAACAAAGCCTCTTGTTCCTTATCCTTCTGGCTCTGCTTTGCAGGAGGACTTCCCCGTCCCTCATCTTCCAAAGCCACATCAGAAGTGAGCATCGGAGGGAATACACTTCTTAGGAGCTACACTGATACCAGGTCCTAGGAGTTGCTTTACAAATTGTTGAGTAACCTGCATTTGTAAGCCAGTTTGTGGTTTCCTTAACAATATAATTAATACTCCCACAAATACAGAAAGCTTCTGGTATGTTTGTTTCTGGTGTGTCCCATTTTAGGGTTGCCAGATCGAGCAAATTAAAAAAATCAGAAGACACAGGATTCCCAGTTAAACCTGAATTTCAGATAAACAATGAAAAATTCTTTAGAATTTAAATGCTTGAGACATGCTTACCCTAAAAAAAGTATTAGTTTATCTGAAATTCAAATTGACCTGGGCATCCTGTGTTTTCTTTGGCAGCCCTATTCTATGTTCAGCTAACCAGAGCCCAAACACTTGCCTAGACAGTTTTTGTCTGAAGACTTCGATCTTTTAGCCACTGGGCACTATGCTTCTCTTCAATTTAATACCTTGAGGACCCATGGAATGAGGGCTCAGTTGGGCAGGTAACACCCTTACACTAATGGTTACTCTGGACTGGCTCTCACCCTCTGGCAGAAAAATTGAAATATGAAGCCATTTGTAAAACTTGGAGACCTCAGCAAAACCATCTTCCCAGGCTGCCATTGTTTGGGATATGGCAGAAGACCTCAGATTATCAGTTTAACAGTCAAATTAAATTGTAGACTCCAGGCAGAGAGGGTTTCCTGGGCACAACAACATTCCATATTCTGTTTCCACACTGCCTGGATTTTTCCCCGAGTTCACCTCTCTGGGGCTTTGCTGATAAAGAAGTGATAAGGAAGCAGCCACATGTGCCCCGAATTCTGAATTTTTCCAATCATTTTTTCCTAATGCTCAGCCTTGGTTGGCAGGTAGTATGCCTTCTAAAGTAACACTGGGAACATGCCACCAAATATCTCGTTGCCACAGACCCGTGGCTGTCATTTTTCCTGCCTGCAATATCCGAGTCCTCACCATCCAACCACTAAGTCAGTGCCACCACTTAGGTTCTACCACATACATCTTCCCACTTACAGACACCACACTGTGTATTAGTTACGACTGGAGTCAGCTGTGACGTGTCAGAGATTGCAAAGTAATAGTCACTTCAGCAAGTGTATGTTTCCCATTGCTACTGTAACCGATTACCACAATGTTCCTGGCTTAAAACAACACAAATGCACTCTTACAGGTCTAGAGGTCAAAGGTGTGAAGTGAGACTTCTAGAATGAAAATGAAGGGTCATCAAGGCTGTGTTCCTTCTGGAGGCTCCAGGGGAGAGTCTGTTTCCTTGCCTTTTCCAGTTTCTGGAGGCATTCTAGAACCTGCATTCTTTGGCTATGGCTCCACTTTCTATTTTCAAGGTGCATCCTTCCAATCTCTGCTGCTTCCACGATCACATCTCCTTTTTCTGGCTCGTACATTCCTACTCCCTCTTCTAAGGACCCCTTTAACTACATTTAGCCCACCTTAAGAATCCAGGATAATCCTCCCCTCTAAAGACCCTTAACTTAATTACATCTGCAGTCTCTTAAAAAAAATTTTTTTTAATTTAATTAATTTTTAACTGAAGTATAGTCAGTTACAGTGTTGTATCACTTTCTGGTGTACAGCACAATAGTTCAGTCATACAAGAACATACATATATTCCTTTTCATATTCTTTTTCATTATAAGATATTGACTATAGTTCCCTGTGCTATACAGTAGGATCTTGTTGTTTATCTATTTTATATATAATAGTTAGTGTCTGCAAATCTCAAACTCCCAGTTTATCCCTTCCCACCGTCTTCCCCGCCCTGGTAATCGTAAGTTTGTTTTCTGTCTGTGAGTCTGTTGCAAAGTCTCTTTGTAAGGTAACACATTCACAGTTTCCAGGGATTTGGATGTAGACGTCTTTTTTTTTTTTTTTAGGGGGGGCGGTGGTATTATTCTGTCTGTCACAACAAAAGAGAAGTTTATTTCTCTCTCACATACGTGTGGGCAGTCAAGGCCAGTATGGGGGGGGTCCATGATCGTGAAGAGCTCAGGCTCTTTCCACTTGCCCCATCTTCCATCCTCAGCAAGTAGTCTCCATCGCAAAGTCCAAGAGGACTCCTCAAAGTGCAGCCAACCCATCCAAATTCTAACCAGTGGTGGGAGGGAGCGGGGGAAAGAAAGACTCGAACTTTTTCCTTTCTTTTTAAATTTAAAATAAAATTTTTGTGGTGGGGGAGGTATTTAGGTTTATTTATTTGTTTATTTCTATAGGCAGTACTGGGGGTTGAACGCAGAACCTTATGTATGCTAAGCATGTGCTCTACCACTTGAGGTATACCTGCCCTCCTGCACCTTCTCTTTAGAGATACTTCCTGGGAGTAGCATACCTGGCTTCTATTAACTTCCTATTGGCCAGAACATAGTCATATGGCCTTGTGTGGCCATGTGACTCACAAGGGCAATGGGGAAATGTAGGAATTCTTCTGGGCAGCCACATGCATGCCAGCTAAAAAAAAATTGGAGTTTCTACTACTACAGAGAAATGGGAGGACATCTTCTGGGGGGCATCTAGCATTCCCTCCAGAGTTCCTGAGGAAATCTCTGAGATTACATGTACATTTTCAGAGAAAGAATTTAATTCACATGCAAGTGTGCTGAGGGCCAGGAGACAGGCAGTTTTTCCTAATTGGTACTAGTCTCATCCAGATCTTTGGAATAATGCAGCAAGCAACCTCTGTGAAGCACAGAGACCAACGTTCCCTTAAAAAAAAAAATCCGAGACAGTCACGTAAATACCTCCCAGGCGAGAACATGAAATGGAAGTTTGATGATTCCAGACATAAACAGAGGCGTTTTCCCTCCAGAAGCTTTGAGTGTATGGAATGATCTCTTGGTCACCAGTGAACAGATCACTTGAGTGCTTACTGAATGGGGGCATGGCATCTCTGAGAGGAAGGGGAGTTCCAGGCCATGGGGACCCAGGAAGTGGGCACTCTTCCCTGTGCTGAACATAAGTTTCATGAAGGCCCCATGGACATACCTGATAGGAATAGGGGTTTGGGTGAGACATGGGGCCCTGACCCCTCATCTGTAGGGAGAACCCTTCTCACTCTCCCAACTCACATCCCTTCAGTATCAAATCACCTCGGGGCCAGCTCCTAAAATGTTCTCTGCTGGCCCACTTCCTTCCATCCTACGTCATTACTAAGATCATTGTCCTGTTACTATTGTCTCTTGCTAAGATTACGACAAACATCTCCTGAGACGTTTAGTGAGATGTTACTCTCCAATGTATTCTGCACGTTGCTGACAGAAGGCTCTTTCTAAAATGCAAAGCTGATCACCTCTTGTTATAGGTTGAATCGTGTCCCTCCAAAAAAGATGTTACAGTCCTAATCCCTAGTACCTCAGAACGTGACTTTACTTGGAGATAGGGTCTTAACAGAGATAAGGAGGTAAAATGAGGTCATTAGAGTGAGCGAGCCCTAAAACAACTCTTCACAATCTACTGGAATTCCTTGTTCAGTCACCTCTCTTCCCTCTAGGCTGGAAACTACATGAAGGGAAGACTATATCTATGTTGTTCTCCAGTGAGTCTTTAGGATTTAGCATAATGTATAATTGGCACCCAGTAAGTGGATGTGAGACAACTGACCAACTTATATATTACTTAACTTAAAGCGACTCCATCTTGGACTTCAGTTACAAAAGACAATATATGTGTTTGGTTTAAGATCATTGAAATCACTTTCTGGCTCTTGTGATTGAAAGAATCCTGACTCTACCCTGACCAATTCTGCTTTCCTCTTTTTAAATTTAATGGTAACTATTTTAAAAATTTTAATAATAAATAGTTAAATTTTATAGTAAATATTTTCAAAATAATGCATATTTTTTAGAAGAATGAAAAAGAACAAAAGGTTCCCATAGTCCTATCACCCCAGTACAGACAATGTTAATATTTGGTGGGCATTTGTTTTTCTGCTAGGCTTTCTGTAATTTTTTTGTTTAAGAGGCTTATGTTGCCTGTGATTTCTTTGTGTGTTTGCCTGTTTTTCACAGCTGTAATCACATTATAGTTAAAATTCTTTTAAAATTTTTATTTTAACACAACCATTTTCTATGATCTCCATTACTATATTATTTAGCTTTTGAAGTTGACTTATGGAATTGTAATTTATATAAAACACACCCATCATATATATACACAGTTGATGAGTTTTAACAAATGAATAACCTGTGTAACTCTCTCTCACTCAAGATATATTATTTCATCTTAAAAAATACCCTCCTGAATCTCTAGTCTGTTCCCTAATTGTCTCACAGGTGTCCACTGATCCATTTTATGTCACTATTGATTAGTTTTGCCTGCTTGAAACTTAATATTAAGTATGTAGTCTTCTGGCTAGCTGCTTCTGCTCAGCATGTCTTGAGAGTCATCCACGCTGTTGTACCTATCAGTAGCTTGTTTCTTTGCATTAAGTAGTGTTCTGTTGTGTGGCTACACTACTATTTGTTTATCTATTCACTTGATGAATATTTGGGTTTCTCAGTTTTTGTCTATTATGAATAATCCTACTATGAACATACAAGTCTTTGTGTGGACATAGTTTTTCATGATCTTGGGTAAACACCTAGGAGTGATCGTGCTAAGCCAAATCGTAAGTGTATGTTGAACTTTCTGCCAAACTGTTTGAAACCGCCAGACTGTTTTCCAAAACGGCTGTTTCATCTTGCAGTCCCATCAGTAAGTGGTATCATCAAACTCTTTCATTTTAGCCATGCAAGTGGTGTGTAGCATTCATTTTTTTCAGAAGAATTTTAACATGATTTCCTTAAATTTCCTCATTAAAAATTATATCAAGAGGAATTAATTAAGCCTAAAAATTAATTTTATAAGACTGGACATTTAGAAGTATTTAGATTTCCTATTCTGAAATACTATATGGCCCTCCATTTTTCATAATTCATATATAGATATGTATATTTTACTATCTGGTCTTGATCTGATTTTTTAGCAAATAGAGTTGTGAATACTCTTTGTCCTTTCAAGTTACCATCATCCTCAAAAGAAGGAATTTACGCACAGTACCTAAATAAACAAAAGTGATTTCTTTTTCAGGTTTCTGTTAGCTAAAGCTGTTTCCCTTCTTTTTTTTTTTTTTTTTAATTTTTACTGAAGTATAGTCAGTTTACAGTGTTGTGTCAATTTCTGGCCTACAGCATAATACTCCAGTCATACATGAACATACATATATTCATTTTCATATTCTCTTTCACCATAAGTTACTACAAGATATTGAATATAGTTCCCTGTGCTATGCAGTATAAACTTGTTGTTTATCTATTTTTTATATATTAGTTAGTATCTGCAAATCTCGTAATCCCAATTTATCCCTTCCCAACCCCTTCCATAATTCACATATCTTAATTCACCCTTCTACTTTTATTCATGTAACTCAAACATTTATTACATTCAAATTACTCCAAGTATTTTATATTTTTATTGCTATTGAGAAGACAATCCCTATTTTCATTTTATTTTCTAATTGTTTATTGCCATTAAATAGAAATGCATATTGATTTTTGTACATGTAGCTGTTTTAAAATTTATAGGCACAATGTATAAATGGCCAAAAAAGTAGCAGTCTTCATTTCTCTATAAATTAACCCAGTTTAGCTCTCCCACAATCATTTCTGCTAACGGTGGTGAGAAAAAAAATCAATCTTACTATTTAATTGTAACTCAGTTGATAATGTTTTACCTTCTCCTTTCACATCCCCAATCTCCTTCTTGCTCTCCTCTGCAGTTTTCTACCTGGGATGGGAGAGGCATGTGGTTTGAAAACGCCAGGTACCTTGGCCAACGTCCCAGCTGGAGTAATTTGCAGTCCATTTGAGCAAAGGCAACGCCACGCTGGAGGGATTCTAGAGGAAGCTTGAGCTGTCTCCATTGATGACTTAGCCCACAACTCACCTTGCTGCATCTTCTAATCCTCTGCTCCTTCATGCTCACTCAATCTCTAATCTCTCTGAGTTTTCTATCATTTTCTAGAGCCCTGCCCATCCCTGTTCCCAAGTGGGCTGTTGACTCCAGAGTACAGGCAGCCAGACATCACCACAGGATCTTTTTTGCTCCATTCTCTCTTCATACTTCTTTGTCTAAAGCAGATACATGTCATATCTTTGGAAAAGTGCTCTTTATCACACATCTTGTGATTCAGGGCATAAATTTGATGAAGGGAGTGTTGGGGGGCACCTACTAGGAATTACAAGACATAAAAAATACTTTAGCTAATAGTTTAAAAATATTATCCTACTGCATATATTTATCTTGTCTTCTTCTACAATGGAATTCAAAGATACACACAAAGCAGAGAGATAGTATAATACAGCTCCATGTCCCCATCACCCAGCTTCAATAATTCTCAACATCTGTTTCAACACTCATCCTGCCCAACCACAACTCCTCCCTTCCTCCTTCTCCCCCTGGAGTTACTTTGTAGCAAATCCCGGATTTCATATCATTTCATTCTGGCCAAATTTTCAAACCCTTTTACTAATAATTTTTCAGAAGATTCTTCCTCTGGCCGTATCCCATAGGTTTTGAAATGAAGCAGTCATATCTTGCTATTTTATTTATTCCTTGACCGAATGTATTTGGGAAAGCATGACTTAACCACCAAGTGGTTAAAATTTTGGTGGTTAAAGTACCTGGACTATATACTTAGTTAATTGGCTTTGAGAGTTTCTTTGTGGCCTACTATACGATCAATGCTTATAAAGGCATCATGAACATTTGAAAAGGTGAACTCCCAGTGATTCCATCTTATTTGTTAATTGCATCTCTTAGTTATTTTGTTAAAATCCTCTCTGTCTTTATTTCTTTATCTATTTGATCTCTGATAGAGTATGTTGTGTTAAAATATTTTACTTATTGTATCTGTCCATTTATCTTTATATGTCTAAGTATTTTTGTTGTATATATTTTGTTCCTATGTTACAGGTTGAATTGTGTTCCCACCAAATTCACACGTTGAAGTTCTAACCCTCAACACCTCAGAATGTGACAGAATTTGGAAATAGGGTCTTTATAGAGGTCATCAAGTTAAAATGAGGTCATTAGTGCGGGCCCTAACACACTGGATACTATGACTGGTGTCTTTACAAAAAGGAAAAATTTGATATGATATCACTTATATATGGACTCTGAAAAAAAGATTCAATCAACTTATTTAAAAAACAGAAACAGACTCATAGACAGAAAAGAAACCTATGGTAACCAAAAGGGAAAGGGGCAGGAGGGATAAATTAGGAGTTTGGGATTTTCAGACACTAACTACTATATTTAAAATAGATAAACAACAAGGTCCTAATGTATAGCAAAGAGAACTACATTTAATATCTTGTAATAACCTATAATGAAAAAGAAAATATATATGTATAATTGAATCACTATGCTGTATACCAGAAACAAACACAATGTTGTAAATCAACTAAACTTCAATTTTAACAATTTATTTATTTATTTAACAATAAATAAATAAATAAATAAATAAATAAATAAATTCTTATGCAAATCAAAACTACAATGAGGTATCACCTCACACCAGTCAGAATGGCCATCACTAAAAAGTTCACAAAAATAAATGCTGGAGAGGGTGTGGAAAAAAGGGAACCCTCCTACACTATTGATGGGAATGTAGTTTGGTGCAGCCATTATGGAAAACAGTATGGAGATTTCTCAAAAAACTAAAATTAGACTTACCATATGACCTGGCAATCCCACTCGTGGGCATATATCCAGCAGGAACTCTAATTCAAAAAGACACTTATACCCCAATGTTCATAGCAGCACTATTTACAGAAGCTAAGACACGGAAACAATCTAAATGTCCATCGACAGATTACTGGATAAAGAAACTGTGGTATATTTATACAGTGGAATACTACTCAGCCATAAAAATAATGCCATTTGCAGCAACATGGATGTCCCTGGAGATCGTCATTCTAAGTGAAGTAAGCCAGAAAGAGAAAGAAAAATACAATATGATATCACTCATTTGTGGAATCTAACAACAACAACAAAAAGACACAAATGAATTTATTTACAAAACAGAAAGAGACTCACAGACATAGAAAACAAACTTATGGTTACTGGGGCGGGGGGGGGAAGAGAGTGGGAAGGGATACACTGGGAGTTCGAGATATGCAGATACTAACTACTAAACATAAAATAGATAAACAAATATCTACTGTACAGCATAGGGAAGTATATTCAATATCTTGGTAACCTGTAATGAAAAAGAATATGGGGGGAAGGGTAGAGTTCAAGTGGTAGAGCTCATTCTTAGCATGCAGGAGGCCCTGAGTTCATCCCCAGTACCTCCATTGAAAATAAATAAATAAAACCAATTATCTCCTCACCCAAAAAAGTCAAAAAACAAACATAAAAAAGAATATGAAAAGGAATATATGTATGTATATGTATGACTGAAACATTATGCTGTACACCAGAAATTGACACAACACTGTAAACTGAATATACTTCAATAAAAAATAAAATTAAATTTAAAAAAATTTAAAAATAAATTCTTGTTGAAGAACTGACAAAAAAAAAAAAAAAAAAGCAAAATTTGGAGACAGACACACATCCAGGGAGAATGCCATGTGAAGATGAAGACACACAAAAAGAAGACAACGTGAAGAGACTCAGGGAGAAGACAGCCATCTGCAAGTCAAGGAGAGAGGCCTGGAACTGAACCTTCCCTCACGGCCCTCCAAAGGAGCCAACCCTGCTGACACCTTGTTTCCAGACTTCCAGCCTTCAGAACCAAACAAGAAAGAATAATTTTCTGTTGTTTAAAGCCACGTGGTCTGTGGTACTGTACCTTGTTACAAGCCGCCCCAGTAAACGAATACCCTATACAATTCTACCACAGTTTTAATATAGTGCCTTCACTATCAATTGATAAATGACCCCTCAATTCCTTTCTTTCAAATCACCTTTGACTGTAACATTGTCCCCCTGCATGGCATTCACATTAGTTTGGCAGTCCTTTGCTCAGTCTTTTCATTAAGATCCCGTGCCTCTGTGCTAGAACCCCAGGCCTCTGTTGTGGACACATATGTAGCATGATGACTGGTGATTGATTGCATATGTGAGGTCTGGAATCAAAATGGGTGTCTGCCTCTTAGTTACTACATGGTCTTCCAATGCCTCAGTTTTTCCCTTTCAGAAGATGAGGAAATAATAATTATACTTAAAAGATTGTTATGAGGATGGAATAAATTAAAACATTTCAAGTGCTTAGAACAATGCCTAGCAGTAAGCACAGTAAGTGCTTGATACACATATGAGCTGTTATGAGTGCTATCAACTTCCCTGTGACAAAGGTATTATGAAATCATTTTAGAGATGAGGAAAGCTGAGGCTCAGAGAAGTGAAGCCAGGAAGCTAGTGTGACGGGATTGTCATAGGTTGAGTTGCCAGGAGGCAGGTTCTGAGATGGAGATTAACGTCCTGGAGGCATATTAGGGGGTGAGTAACAGGTGTGGAGGGGTGACGGCAAAGGAAGTAGGATTGGGTTGGGCAGAGGGAAAAGTTGAACTGTCATGCAATTACAACAAAGGCTCCCCATCCAGTGGAGCTTAGTGGCTTAAAACTTGTCCACAAATTTTTTGATGGTCCCTTCCTTTATGATTCCCCTTCCTTCCAGTGTGGACTGGATTTAGTGACTCTCATCCAATGAAAAGGAGAAAAATGAATGTGAGAAGTCAGAGCCTCGGCCATACAAGGCACTGTCGCTCCCTGCTTGCTCTCCCTGGGGGATTGCCTGTTCTGGGAGCAGTTAGCTGCCTTGCTGTGAGGACGCCCAAGTAGCCTGTGGAGCGTCCCATGTGGTGAAGAGCCGAGGCCTCCGGCCAACAGCCACGTGAGGGAGCCACCTTGGATCCTCTAGCCCCAGTCAAGCCCACAGATGACTGTGGCCCTAATGTCTTGGCTGCAACTACCTGAGACCCTGAGCCAGAACAACCCAGCAAAGTTGCTCCTAAGTTCCTGCCTCAGTTTCAACTGGTAAGCATTGGGGTAATTTGTTATGCATGATAGATACTAATATAGGGAGTTTTGGAGCTGGAATTTGGCCTTCAGAGTTGTCCTACACTGAGATGAAAGGAAGAGGTCTTTGTACCCTAAATTGATTAGTCATTAGATATGGTCTGTCCCTCGACCCAGAAGGGATCATGACTTTGGCCAAAGCAATGTTCTTCAGCTGAGGGCAAGTTTTCAAGAGCAACTTAGCTGAGAGATGTTGAGACCAATAATCTGAGCAGCTGAGGGAACATGTCCTTCAGTCCTCAAAGAAGGGTCTGGGGAGAGCATCACAGCATCCACTAAAAGATATTTAGTGGGACGGCTCCTCTTGTCCCAGAATGGGCTGAAAACAACAGGCCTAATACCCCATCTTCTAACAAATGAGGTCTACAATTGGAGCCAGACACTTTCCCCAGGGCTCAAAAAAAACTGCAGACCTAGCCCTGCTTCCATGAAATATTTCTCAGTCCTCTCCTCTCAGTCTGTATGGAAGTCAGGGGAAGGAATGAAAGGAGGTAGTTGGCCTTGTGGAGAATACAGAGCTTCTGGCAGGAAGTGATGCTGTGGGGGAGACTGTAAGATAATTTCTCCTTGATATAAGTGGGGCCTCCTGGAAGGAGAGGCTGGTGTTCCATTCCCTACTTGCAACCTGTCTATTCAGCCTTCTTGCTGATTTATTTCTGACTATATTTCAGGAGGGAACAAGAAGAAGATTGAAGAGAGACAGCAGGACGGAGAGGACAGGCCATGGGGCACTCTCCAGGCCAGCCCTTTTGTGTAGCAAGGATGTGTATTTCTCAAGAGTCAAGTGGACTCTGTGGAAGATAAATGGTCTCAAGCTGTCTCACTGGCACACCCAGGAGACTGGGTGTACTGCTGGGTGCTGGCCATCAGGTGATGGAAAAGATCAAGCTGGAGGTAGATCTTCCATGGAAACACATGGAGAGGAGAAGGTCCATCAGGCCTTCCCATATGTGCCCTGTGCAAGGAGTTTCAAACAAAGGCCAGTAAACCGGAGAAGCAGGGATCAAATGAGAGATAACTCTAGCAGCGGTCAGTTAAGAGATACTTGCTTCAACACAGAAGCCTGGTCTTGAAGAGGACACTGAGGAAGTGTCTGAGAGCCAGAACCCCGACTTGCACCTTCATACCCGACTCAAGCCATGAGACTGACACTTTGACAGGGTCTGCTTTTTAGTAACTGAAATTGACCAAGTGTCACAGTAGCACCTAAGGTGTGGTTAAGGAAAAGATTCAAAAGAGCAGTGATTGGAAAAAAAAATGGACTATTCTTATGTTCCAAAGCCATCACACAGAGAGGTCTCAACCAACTGATTATACTGATTATTGCTGGAACTAAAGCTCTTCGTACCGCACCAGCATTCTAGAAAGATTGTGTACAACCTATACAGATGAGTGAAATACAGCTCACGTGTCCTCAGCGAACAAGAAATGTTCTGTCGTAAAGTAAGAATAAAGCAGGTGGATCCTTGTAAGGTGAATGCGGATCCTACTAAGGTGTTTCTTTCCCTGTTTCCCTGCATTGTCTATTGAGATTGACATTTTACCAATTGGAAATGATGGGAGAGTCTGGTTGAGAGGGACCTACTTCGTGAATTGCAAATAGACTAGCCTGTGATTACTAAGTTCCTAATGAATTGTTTTAGAATTGCTGAGTTTGAGTTGCCAGGAAGATATCCAGGACAGAGACGGAAGCCCCGAGGGCAGAGAGGAGCTGAAAACTGAGACCTGAATGTTGGGGAATATCATATGTATCAACCTTCAAAAGCAATCGTAGCTATAACACCATCACTGTTGTCCTATAAAATACCTTAAATTCTCAAGAGAGGCACTCGTGATACTAATTCGTGAAATCATTTCACAGAAAAGTTCTCATGTAATCCCAAAAGTAATGCACTTTAAAAAACAAATATCTGAATCAAAGAATTTTTAAAAATCTCTTTACTCTATTGTCAGTTACCAAAACAATGAAAAATTTCCTCTCAGCTTATTGGAAAAGTCCTTGTTGAAAACACTGACAAGAGATTTTATTTCAATAAATGTCTTATGTTGTGCAGCACGGTACTGCTGCCCTGCCTGGAAGCAATCCTTCCAAAAAGCAATGTAATTCTGGTATCTCGTTTAGTCAGCTCTCGCTGGGAATAAGAAGAGAACTAGGCAGGTCCGTTTCAGCTTCGAGGTTTTCATTTCCACGTACTGTCGGGACCCATGGCCCGCGAGCCGCGCCTTCCCAAGTTCTGCGCACGAATATGAATATTCAACACCCGGTTCCAGGGGGAGTACCCACAAGCCCCCGCGGCCCCGCAGGGCGGGGCGAGGTCACCCGCGCTCCGCGAGACCTTGGCCCCGCGCCCGGCGGCAGGGGCGGGGCAGCCGAGCCGCCCGCCAATCCGCGCTTTGCAGGCCGGGAGCGCGGGGCCGCGGAAGGGCAGAGAACACCGCCGAGCAGAGGACGGACACAAGCTCTCCGTCCTCAGAGTCCCCAGAAGGAAGCGGGGGAGGGCGAGAGACGACAAAAGGAAGGAGTCTGGGTGGGAATGTAGCCCCCACTTATCGCTGCCTTAAAGCGAACTCAATAACGCGACACCTAATAGCCTGTACGCGCCGCACAGCCTGACGGGAGCCTTAGCTTCTCTGCACAGGCTGCGCCCGCGACGCGCCCCTGGCGCCGCCCCCTACCGCGGGGCACGACGGGAGAGACGAGTTTCCCCCTCCCTCTAAGTCAACGGGCGAGAAGGAGGGAATTTCCGGCGTTTTGACCGTCTTACGGAAGGGGTGGGGTTAGCCCGGTCCCGCCCCTCACGTCCGGCGGGGGCGGGGCGAAGAGTGACAGCCCGTCGGCCCGCGCTAAGGCCCGCCCCTGCACCGGAAGGAGGAAGGAAGGGGAGTCGATCACGCGGCTCGCGCAAGGTTACGTGACGCAACTTCCGACGGAGAGTAGAAGGGGGCGGGACCCTGGACGGAGGGGCGGAACGGGCCTTTTACCCCTCAGGTCACGCGCGGCAGGAAGTGGCGCCCACGGCAGAGTATTCGAGATGGGGACCACCCTGGACATTAAGATTAAAAGAGCGAACAAGGTTTATCACGCCGGGGTAAGTGGTGGTGGGTGGACCTGCAGGTTTTGTTGTCTCCAAGGCTCCGCACACTTCTTGGTGTCCCTGGGAGGGGTAAGGCGCGCCTCCAGGCGCTTCCCAGCCAGGTGCATCGCCGCCAGGTACGTCTCGCTTTCGTGGCTGGCAGCTCTATAAGCGGCCCTTGCCGGAGTCATCGCCGGCTGGGGGGCATGCAGGGCCGAGGGGCTGGCGCCTTAAACCTCCAGCTCGGCCTTAGGCCCCCAGGCTTGAGCTGTTGCGGTGAGCACTGAGGGCGAAGGAGCTCTGTGACTACACGCTCCGTTCCCTCACTTCTAAGGTGAATGCAAAGTTCTAATGACAGAAAGGCGAAATTAACCTGGAAAGCAGAAATACGCACTTTAGGCCGTGGTCTGCTCTACCACCATACAAAAGTTCCTCATTTTTCTGGTGGTGGAATTTTAATAACATAGAGGAGGAATAGCATATTAAAATGCAAGTGAAAAAAATCTTAATTATGCCATTAACAAGTTCTGTGCCACTGGCTCTTAACCTCATTAGTTTCCTAATTTGCCAAGTGAGAATGCAAGGTTACTCTACCTCTAACACAGGGAATTTAAACCCTCACTGTACATCAAAATCAGTCACAATGGGGAATTTAAAACTATGATGGCTGGGGTCTCACCCCAAGAGACACCAGTGATGCTTATATGCAGCCGGAGTTGAAACAAAGCCAGGTCTCACACTCTGTGGAATGAAACTGAGAGTGGTGGTTAATCATGTAAATGCAGGGAGGTCTCAAAAGGGATGCTAAAACCTTTGGGTGCAAGATACTTGGGGAAACCTGATATTTACACAAATTCAAATAGTTATCTCCAGATTATTAATTACAGAGGGAAGAGGCTTTCTTTATAATGAAGGAATCTGATCACCACCACCCTAACCAGCAGTGAATACCACCTTACCACCACCACTAAAAAGACATCATGTTCTGGCATGGAACACTGAGAAGGACACAACTCAACTCTGTAGTATTCCTGCTGAAAATACTTACCTTAGCTCAGTTCATAAGGAACCAGTCAGGCATATTCAAATTGAGAAACATTCTGTGCAGTAATTGGCCTGGATTCTTCAAATATGAGAGTGTTATTAAAAAGACAGGAGAACTTATTTAGATTCAGGAGATAAAAGGGATGACAACTAAATACCATACATCATTTTTGATAAATAAATTTGGACATGGGCTATATATTCAATAAGAGTTTTGTAATGGTATTAAAGTTCCCAAGTATGAGATTTGTATTTTCATTATGCTGAAGTATTTAGGAATAAAGTGTCATAATAACTACATTTTAAATGGTCCAGCCATAAATTCGTAAATTGTGTGTGTGCGCGCACCTGTGAGGAGAAAGAAAGCAAATGTGCCAAAATAGTAATTGGTGACTCTAGTCTGTATAGGTCTACTTTGTATTTTTTGTCTTCTGTTTTTTTAATAACAACTTTATTGAGATCTAATTACTATAAAATTCACCCTTTTAAAGTGTACAGTTCAGTGGTTTTAATATATTCAGAGTTGTAGAGCCATCACCATCATCTAATTTTAGAACATTTTTTATCACCCCCAAAATAAACCCTGTACCCCTTAGCATCATTTCTCATTCCCTCTCCCTCTTGGCCCCTGGCAATCACAGATCTACTTTATGTCTCTCTGGATTTGCCTAATTAGGACATTTCATATAAATGGGATCATACAGTATGTGGCCTTTTGTGATAGGCTTCTTTCACTTAACATCATATTTTCAGTGTTCATGCATGTTGTAGCATGTTTCAGTTTCTCCTTTGCTGAGTAGTATTCCTTTGTATGGATATGTTACATTTTGTTTATTCAGTCATCTGTTGATGGACATTTGGGTTGCCTCCATGTCTTGGCTATTGTGTATCATGCTGCTATGAACATTCTAGGGCAGGTTTTTATGTGAACATATGTTTTCATTTCTCCTGGATATATACCTAAGGGTGGATTTGCTGGCTGATATGGGAGCTTTATATTTAATTTTTTGAAGACCCACCAAACTGTTTCCCAAAGCATCTGCACAACTTTACACTCCATCAGCAGTGTATGAGGGTTCCAGTTTTTTCTCTACTTTGTGTTCTCATTACTTTTCTGTAGCTTGGAAAATAGCAAAATAAGAACCGGGGGAGGCAGTGACAGGCAATGTATAAATTGAGTTTTAATACTTATTGTTTTCCTTCAAAAGTCTGCATATTACATTCAGAGATATTACTCTAGCTGAGATGCTGAGGTGTTTTCTGTGGCTTAAAATATGGTACAAGTAATGAAAGGTACATTTTAAAAAGATGAAGAAATGAAATTTTCAGTTTGACCCAGCTGGAAATCCCAGGCTGGGACCACTCTTTGTGGGTGGTGAGGTTGCAGGTGGCGTCAGCTCTGCCCACCCCGTGCACATCCCTTCGTTCCAGTATTAGGAACAGAATCTGTGCTCATTGACTTGCGGCTGTGTTTCTCAACTATCAGGCATTTTTACACTTAATGCACTTTACACTACCTGCCTTTTAAAAGGAGGCCTTATATGACAATTGTAAAAGAAAAACCAGTATAATTTCTCATACATAGAGGGTTGCTCCGTACAGCTGACCCTTGAACAACGTGAGGGTGCCCACTCCCGCGCAGTTGAAAATCTGCATATAACTTCTGACTTCCCTCAAGCTTTACTAATAGACTACTATTGACTGGAAGCCTTACCAATAACATGGACAGTTAACACATATTTTGTACATTATAGGTATCACATACATTATTTTTATGATAAAGGAAGCTAGAGAAAAGGAAATGTAATTTAGGAAATCATAAGGAAGAGAAAATACATTTGCAGAGCACTGTTCTGTATCAGTTCTGTAGTTTATGTTGCCTGTTTATAAGATGAATTCTCTGTCAGTACCTACATCAATATTGTCTTCCATGATACAAAACACAGTGTAGATGCTGTATGCATTACTAACACCAGACATCAAAATTCAAAAGATTATGTGAAAAAGAAATTTATATTTACAGGTATAATGATTCATACATTGATAAGGAAGAAGCAGCAATATGATAGCTTTATGATAGCCCAGTGTAATCAGTACGATTGCTTCACAGTAGCCTGGCCTGTACACTAATGAATGAATCGTTGTAAAATTATTAAACTGTTATTGCATACACTGTTTCAGTCATATTCACAATGTGGTATTGAAAATGTTTTACATTAAAAAAAAAGAAACCTGTGTTGATAGGTTGATAAACAATTTCTCCAATTATGAGAGAGGCATACTATATGGTAATGTAATTCCTTGAAAGCAAAGTTATAAAACATTAAAAAAAAAAAAAAAAACTAACACGTCAATTTTATATTGTTACCTTGTTCCTATGTAAGGGTAGAGAAGCATCCGTACAAATTTTATGCATTCATGACATAGCTAACTTTTTCTTCATTTTTTTTTTTTTTGATACTCCTAGGCTATGTGGTTGGTCTTGCGAGTTTTTTCAAATTGTTGCAAATCTCCAAACATTTTTCCAGTATATTTTATTGAGGAGAAATCTGCAGTGGACCCACACAGTTCAAACCCTTGTTGCTCAAGTCTCAACTGTATTTTTTTTTTAATTTTGGGGGGGAGGAGGTAATTAGGTTTATTTATTTTTAGAGGAGGTACTGGTGGTTGAACCCAGGACCTTGTGCATGCTAAGCATGTGCTCTACCACTTGAGCTATACCCTACCCCCTTCAACTGTCTTTTTTTAAAATTGAAGTATAGTTAGTTACAATGTGTCAATCTCTGGTGTACTGCATAATGTCCCAGTCATACATATATAGACATATATTCATTTTCATATTCTTTTTCATTAAAGGTTATTACAAGATACTGAATATAGTTCTCAACTGTATGTTTTTTAAAGCCAAAAATAAGAATTATGAAACCAATAAATCTAATCATTTGATAAAAAGATACACTGGTTGTGATGTGCCATGACTTAAGTGTTAGTCCATCATCTGTGATTCAGGCCAGGTGGAGTAGGTGGCTGGCACTGTCAGGGCTGCTTCCTAAGACCCAGGGGACAGGACCCTGGCTGGCTGGCTGCTCGAAGAGGTCTCAGTGCCTGCAGACAGCCCATGTTTCAAGCCTAGTTTGCACCATGAAAATGTGAAGGGAGTCCTCTCTTCCTCACCCTCCCCTGTGGCTGCAGGTGGGACTAAAAAAAAAAGTTTTCAGTTTTCTCTGTACATCTCAACAGCATTGGTAAAGATTCAGTTCCTAAGGGGGAGGGTATAGCTTAGCAGTAGAGTGCATGCCTAGCATGCATGAAGTCCAGGGTTCAATCCCCAGTACCTCCATTAAAATAAATAAATAAACCTAATTCCGCACCCCTGAAAAAAAAAGAAAAAAAAAGATTCAATTGCTAAAGGTTTGACTCATCCATGGGTCTGCCAGAGCACAGCTCCTGTAATCCTCACGGTTTGCTTGAGGTGGCTGCCACCTCTTTTAGCCTGCTTCTTAGCTTGTAAGTGACTGTCATTCAAATGAAACATGTTTGTCCATGTCACGACAGTCTTATGTTCCACTGGAAGCTCTTGGGAAACACTGGTGTTGGGTTTTGTGAGCCTGGCAGCATCACCCCCATTTTACTGATGGGAAAACTGAGGCCTGGACAAGTTAAGGAATTTGCCCAAGATCACCCAACTAATGACAGCCTGGATTCCAACTCAGGTCAGTCAGATTGCAAAGCATGTGCAGCCAACAGTCTATTTTAACACCTCCCTAAAAGTCCCCATTCTTTTGGTGCAAAATGAGGAATTTTAAAGTGGGGATAATTATTAATTTCCTAGGAGTACTATGAATAACATTGTAATATTTCAATTAAAAAGTTGCTATGTCTTCCTCTCAGCAAATGTGCTGCTGATTCTTTTCCTTATCTTAGTTGTGAAATGGCTTTGATTCTGTGAACACCAGGGAACCTAAGTTATGTTTGGGTTTTAAATTGTCATTCGAGTTTTTTTTCTAGAAAAAGATGCTCATTGAAAAAATGATGGAGTTTTTTTTTCACAGTTGAATCATTAAAAAGAAAATAAACATAACATATGCCAAGTTAACAACTTAACATTTTACAGAAGGCTGGAAAGTGAAAAGTCAAGTTCTTCCTCTCTCTGGCCCCCTTTTGTGTCTGGAGGTATCCGCTGACAGTTTGTGTACTCTTCCAGACATTTTCAATGAGTAATATCTGCACATGTAACGTAGACACTCACACAAAACTTGTTCTTTTTGCTTAACAGTGTATCTTTATCTTGGATGCCTTTCAGTATCACCACAGCTTCATCCATCTCCTTTTTAGACTGTTACTTAAAACAAACATTCAGCCAATGTCTGTTGATCTCCTGAGGCTAACAGGTTTAGAGAGAGATGGGTAAAGTCATAAAGGTACCAATGTGCTCAAATGGGTGGGCGCATTTGTGCTGGGTGAGGAGTGCAGGGCAGGATGCAGTCGTTTTGGTGGACTGGGCCCTTGTGAAGGTGATGTTCCAACTTAGTTTTGAAAGCTAAGTACCTGGCCAGGGTCTCCATCCCCACCTGGCACCATTTGTTTCCATCAGGAGGAATAGCGTGAGCAAAGTGAGCAAGAACTAGTGGACATTGCGAAGCAGTCTGAGTGCAATAAACGGCTTCTTTTACTTTAGTCCCCACCTTTTAACAGTCATTCATTCTTACCTAATTTGATAGTAATTTTTTTTTACATTTCTTTATTGAGTTATAGGCATTTTACAATGTGTCAATTTCCAGTATAGAGTGATAGTAATTTTTTAATTAAATTTTTTATTAAAGTATAGTTGATTTACAATATTCTGTTAGTTTTAGGTGTACAACAAAGTGATTCAGTTATACATATTCTTTTCCAGAGTATTTTACATTATAGATTATTACAAGATAATATTGTTCCCTGTGCTGTACAGTAAATCCTTGTTGCTTATCTATTTTACATATAGTAGTTTGTATCTGTTAATCCGATACTCCTAATTTAGCCCTCCCCCTCTCCCCCTTTGGTAACTGTAAGTTTGTTTTCTGCCTATGAGTCTGTTTCTATTTTGTATATAGATTCATTGTATTATTTCTTGGATTCCACATATAAGTGGTACATAATATTTGTCTTTGACTTACTTTACTTGGTATGATAATCTCTAGGTCCATCCATGTTGCTGCAAATGGCAATATTTCATTCTTTTTTATGGCCGAGTAATATTCCATTAGACACCCCCACACAGACACCCCCCCATCATCTTCAACCAGTCATCTGTTGATGGTCATTTGTGTTGTTTCCATGTCTTGGCTACTGTAAATTGTGCTGCTGTGAACATTGGGGTGCACGTATCTTTTCGAATTGGAGTTTTTGTCTTTTCTGGCTATATGCCCCAGAATGGGATTGCTGGATCATATGGTAGTTCTGTTTTTAATTATTGAGGAACATCCATACTGTTTTCCATTGTGGCTGCACCAATTTACATTCTCAACAGCAGTGTAGGAGGGTTTCCCTTTCTCTACACCCTCTCCAGCACTTACTGTTTGTAGGCTTTTTGATGATGGCTATTTCTGCTTGGTGTGAGGTGATACCTCATTTTGATTTTCATTTGTATTTCTCTAATAATTAGCGGTGTTGAACATCTTTTCGTTTGCCTGTTGGCCATCTGTATGTCTTTGGAGAAATATCCATTTAGGTCTTCCTCCCCTTTTTGATTCTTTTTTTTTTTTTTTTTTTTTAGTATTGAGTTGTGTGAGCTGTTTGTATATTTTGGAAAGTAACCCTTTGCTGGTGGCATTGTTTGCAAATATTTTCCCCCATTCTGTAGGTTGTTTTTTCATTTTGTAATGGTTTCCTTTGTTGTGCAAAAGCGGTTAAGTTAGGTAGGTCCTGTTAGTTTATTTTTGCTTTAATTTCTTTTCCCTTGGGAGACTGACCTAAGAAAGTATTGCTATGATTTATGTCTGAAAATGTATTGCTTGTGTTCTCTTCTAGGAGTTTTATGATGTCATGTCTTACATTTAGGTCTTTAGACCATTTTGAGTTTATTTTTGTATATGGTGTGAGGGAGTGTTCTAATTTCATTGATTTACGTGAGGCTGTCCAGCTTTCCCAACACCACTTGCTGAAAAGACTTTGGCGGTAATTTTTTAAAGTGACTTCACTATATTGTCTTTCCAGAATATTTTCTTTTCCTTGGGTTTATCCTGCTCTTTTCTTGCTTTTGTTTGTTTGTTTCTGTTTTTTAACTTCATAAGTTGGCTATTTAGCTTATTAAATTGTAGCCTCCTTTAAAAAATGCAGACATCTTTCTCTAAGAACAACTTTAGCTACACCCCATAAGTTTTTTGTTTTTAATAGGTCGGTGAATTACTGTAAAGCAAACACCCTTGTAACCCCATCCAGGTCCTGCAGGAGAGGGGCAGGGGAAAAGAGACAGAGCGGGAGAGAGAGGGAGAGAGAATGGACAAAGTAGACTCACTCTGCCTACATCCTGGCAGAAGACACTGCTGCCAAGAAAGGTGCTGTGACTTCACGGTTTAACAACCTCACGTTCTGTGGGTGTGGGAAGACCTCAAAATAATGCTCTACTGCCCTGTCCCTCAAGATTTGATCTGTAGTATTTTTATAATTGTAAATTAAATATCTTCTAATTTCCATTATGATCTTTGTCACATGAGTTATTTAGAAGTGTGTGCTTAATTTCTGTTATAAAAACTATTCTCATAGTCTTACAGTGATTCCCAAATTTAATATTTCCATTTTAGAAAATTCCTTATGAGAAGTGTAACTGTAGCCAGAAAGTGAGATTGTGGTGGAGAAGAGGAATGTCAGGTCCTGTGGTCAGGAAAAGAAAGAATGACACGAGATTTTTTTCTATAATTCAGTAGTGACCAGTAAGTAACAGGCTACCAACACACTTCATATCTTCTGCTGTTATTGCACTGATTAACCTCTGTTGTAATTAGTTTGTTCTCTGAGTCTGCCTAACTAAAATAATTTGTTTATATTTGTATTCCTAGGCCTTTCAGTACCTGCCACTTGGTGCTCAGAAACTATTAAATGATGTTTGAAGCCTTAAAACATAGGCTTTAAGGAAAATCATAAGACTAAGAGTTTTATGAATGCATTGATCAGAAAGGGAAAACTATTGTCTTATAGATATGTTATGAATTTTGCTTTGTAATTATTATTCTAGATAAAAATTCTAGACAGATGCTGGTAAGATTCTTATTTTGACATACCCCCATGTTATACTTGAATACTCCTCCCTTACTTTTGCTTTAGGATGATCATTCTTAAGAGAATGGTTAAAATAGATATGGGAATGGGGACTTCAGAATTCCTGTAAATAAGGTTCTCTTCTCTCTAACTCAGAAAGAGAAGATAATAGAAAATTGTCCAAAATGTGGATCCCCGGAGTCTTCGCCACAGTTTGCACAGCTCGGAGAGAGCAGACCTTCCTCAGAGCCATGCAGTGTTGCCGTGCCACCTTTTCCCCGGGATGCCTTCTCCTTGAGGCTAGAAGCTTAACTTGTGTTTCCAGAGCTCCATGTATGATACAGGACAATCAGGAATGTGTAAAAAAATTCCCTAATTCCATGTTTCCAGTGAAAGTTTTAATATCCCATGAGAACACTCCACTGATACTGTTATTTATTTTTTAATTAATTAATTAATTATTTTTTTTAAGGAGGGAGGTAATTAGCTTTACTCGTTTATTTTACTTTAGAGGAGGTACCGGGGATTGAACCTAGGACCTTGTGCATGCTGAGCATGCACCCTATCACTTGAGCTATACCCTCCCCTGCTTACTTATTTATTTTTAAATTGAAGTATAATCAGTTACAGTGTGTTAATTTCTGGTGTACTGCATAATGTCCCAGTCATGCACATATATGCATATATTCATTTTCACATTCTTTTTCATTAAAGGTTATTACAAGATACTAAATATATAAATATAGTTCCCTGTGCTATACAGAAGAAATTTGGGTTTTTTTCCTGTTTTTATATATAGGAGTTAACATTTCCAAAATCTCAAAACTCCCAGATCTCTTTCCCCCGTAACTGTAAGATTGTTTACTATGTCTGCGAGTCTGTTTCTTTGGAGATGAGTTCATTATGATATCGTTTTATAATAACATATGGTGCCAGTACAGCCCTTCCTGACTCACAGATGGCTTTAACCCTCACAAATACTGAAGAGATGGCATTTTCCTTCCCATTTTATGGTTGAGAAGACTGAGACTCCGAGAATTCAGTAACATGCCAAGGGCATTGATACAAAAGTGAATATTTGAAATCATGTCTTTTTATTCCCAAGCCCAGAACTCTGTGTGCCTTCTCTAGGTTTTAATTTTCATCTGTAGGATGGGGCTGATACCTGCTCAGAGGTTTTGTTGTGAGAATGAAATGAGATAACATTTTAAGGCATTTATTACAGGGTCTGACCCAAAGTAGGGGCTTCAGTGGGGATGGTGGTGGTCCTTACACTTTTCTGTGATGTCAGTTCCCACTCAGAATTGCTCCGCCTGCCTTGATGTAAATCATGTTGTTCGTACACCTTACAGATGGCACCGTAAGTGCTGGTCATCTGCTGTGCAGATGGTTGGATGTCTCTCCGTGGTGGACCTGGAGGAGGGGGATGCAGTCACCCACGAGAGCAGACAGAGATTATACAGCATTTTGGGCACTGAAAGCTGGGTGTGGTTTTGTTATTTCTGTGTACTTCTTTGCTTGGTGCAGTAGATGTGTTCCTGAACCAAACGTTTGACTCACATTGTAAATTATGCTTTATTTTCAGTGTAACAGAGAAGCTTATTGGTTAAAAGAACCTTGCAGTAAATCTTTTTGTAAAGTAAATATAGTTCATTTGTTTTTATAAGTTCATAATGGTTTACATTCTGAAATCCTGGCACAGGTACTCATGAAATTGACGCTGTTGAATATTACGGTGTGAAAAGCATAAATGGGAGATTTTCTGTCCAGCGTGGCCAGGTTTCAGAGATGAGGGATTTATGCACAGTGGGCTGGTTACTCTTACCACGAGAACTTCTAGATTTATGTTTTGTCTTATTTGGCTTTCATGTAATTTCTAGTTTAAAAAAAAAAGAGATTAAAGTGGAAAAATCCTTTATATGCCAGTTTATTATTATGAAGAAAAATTGCAAAGTTAGAATGGTATGAAAAAAAGAAGCCTAACTGTCCTACTTTGTTCTGCTGGATTCTTGCTCCATGAGTGGTCAGTTACCATGAGTGCTGGTGCAAATACTTGGGGTAGAACTTTCAGCTGGAAGAGATCTCAAGATAATCTTGTGGGAGGAACGAACCCTCTAAGGAACGCAGTGATCTAAACGTTAAGTGGGCCTTTTTTCTCACCAATAATCTAATACTCCTGAGAAGGCTGGTGTCCTCAGTCATAGCCCGACCCTGTATAATGCATGATGGTGTATTTTCAGAATCACCCAAGGCTGGTGGGACCCTGGGATGCAGTCAGTGTCCACGCAGTTCTGTTAGGTGTTTGTGGCGGCGGATTCTGCACTGGCCTGAGCATTAGCGAGGCCTGCCTGGCCGCTGTGGGCGGGTCGATTTCTAGACTCTGAAGCAGCTGGACAAGTCTCAGCCTGTCACCAGCACCCCTGAGACTGCCCTCCCCCCGCAGGCTGCTCTGACTCTGGCAGGATGCTTTCCTCTTGGTGCCCAGTCCCCAGCCCGGACCTCCTGACCTTGCATCGCCCTGGGTTCAGCCTGGACAGCCAGCCATGCCCTCTCTGTGGGCTGAAATCTGCAGTCTTTGACTGCCCCCCTGTCCCTGCAGTGATTGTCCAGTGGTTGTCCCCCAGTGCCGCATTCCTGGCTGTGCTGCTCACAGGCTGGAGAGTTAGCAGCATGCGGGCAGGTTTGGGGGAGATGGTTCCCCATCTCTGCACCTTCCCCACAACTGCCCCAGCCTGTGGGCAGAGCCCAGCCAGTCCCTTCTATAGATGTCCTGTCTAGCTCACCCTCCTTAGAGAGGGTCCTGGCTCTCAGCCTGCCCCGAGGTTCATCCTGCTGTCCTGCCTACCTGCCTCCCTGGTCCCGCTCCTCCCAGGCCCCAGCTCCCCACTGTCCCTGCACCTCTGCTCACGTGTACTCCCTGGTCCCCATGCTTTCCCGTGCACCCTCTCAGCACAGCGGGCTCCAGAGAAGTTGTAAGTTGAGGCCACTTTTCCCTTTGGTCTCCATTTTCATCTCAGCTACGCTTTGGGAGTTTTTAACCCCCAGCTCTGAACATTTCTTCATTTCATTCAGAGATTTTAATCAGGTCATTGTTACATATAAATGCAGTTCATTTGCTGGACACAAATTGTGACCCCACCCCCACTCCCAGTTCGTGTTCTAGGCTTCATCTTCTGTTGGAAGAACAGATGTAGTCATGAGCCACGGACCAGGTGGGCTGACCTGCCTCCCCTCCTGGTGGGCTCACGAAGGCCTGTTTCAGAAGAGCATTATTAGCAAATCAGTGACCACCGGTGTTGTGCCAGCAGGAAAAGCACAACATTCCACATCTTGGAAATGAACTTGGGCCTATTTGGATGGAGGGTTTAAGGAGAGGTCAGTTGATGCAGTGACTTGCTTCAGGTCCGTCCCGATCCCTGCATGGGGACCTTCAACCCAGTGTTGTGCACCATTGCGTGTTGTGCACTGTTACTCAAGGGTTGTGGGGTCCTGGCTCTTTTCAGATACTTTTCCAGACAGACACAAGCAAGTAAAGATACAATTTTTGTGCAATACTTTTTGTGAAGTGAATTCCTGTCAATTTCAAGTATTGTCCTCTCTCTGCACACGAGACTTTCTGGACGTGTTTATATGATGAGCAGCTTTTAAAAAGATGGCCTTGGTCTTTTTTGTCTGTATGAAGAGACAGTCTCTCACTTGTAGACAGAAGAAAATTCAGGCTCAGAAATGATGCCTTTCTCAAGGTAATGGAAATTGTATCTTATCTTTCATCTCACAAACTACAGTGAATGTTTCCTCAGAAACAGCTCAAGAAAATGAACAACATTGTTTAGGATAGATTCCACCTCCCCCCCAGATTCTAAGCAATGAGATTAATTAAGTGAAATCTTATAAAGCATTTTAATATATTTTTTAAAATAACTATAAAATCTATTACAATAGTTTGTTTTATAAGCAGGTAAAAGTAGAGCTTTTTCATTTCAAGTGATCCCCCCGCCCCCTGCCCTCCCTGACTCTTCCTCAAATCCCAAAGTGGCTGCAGAGGCATCTGCACACACCTAGGGCCCAGTGGTTCATGGTTTGAAAAGTACTAGCTATAGGATGTATTGACCAGCCAGAGCCAACAAGGTTGAAGTTTTTTTTATGTCAAATCATTTTATTTTGTTTTATGCCAAAACTTATAGGCCCTACTATTAACTTTCAGATATAATGCAGTGCATACAACCACTTTAAAACATTTTGCTTATATTTCTTTTGTATACTGGAGAATTTAAGTCCAAAATGGTGGCCTCCTACTCCATACAGGTTATAGACCCACCATCCACGATTACCAAGAATTAACTCTGGACTGACTCTCCTTGGTTAGTTGTATGCCAGTTTCCTTCTTAAAACCTGCTTACCTGGGGTTCTTGGGCCAGTAGAGCCAGCAGAAACTGGTGGGGTCTGTCCAGCCTTCCCTGTTGTTCTCCTCCTGGTGTTTAAACTCACCCTGGGAAGGGCAGTATGAGATTGTCAGTATCCTTGGGCTCTTGATGGGAACCTATACCTGATTTAGCTGTTCTGACCTTGGATTTCTGATGCTCAGGAAGAGCTTGCCCTGGAGGAGATGTGAGGGTTACACCCGCTGTCCTCCTCAATGCCGGGCAGATTCCTGTGGTGTGTGATGTTGGCACATGTGCTTTCTAATAATGCTCAGTTCCATTAATCCTCACTACCCTGCCCCCAATGATGATATTTTTATTTATGCTTACGCTTTACTGTCACACACCAGGCATGAAGTCAGCCAAAAACTGGCCCTTCCTTTGTTTTATCAGAAAAGACCATTTCCCATAATCTTTGGGAAAGGAACAAAAGTCCCATGAATGGAAAAGTAAAGGCTAGACGGGGAGAAATTCCCCTCTTCAATAATAATCAGAAAAAAATAAACTTTTTAAAATTAAAAAAAATGATATAATAGTGTTAATTTGACCATCTGTTTGGATCTTTTTTAAAAAGTTTCTATTTGTTTTGTTCATTAAAAAAAAGGTTTTAACTTGCTAAGAACCTTCAAGTGATAGGAAGGAGTATCAGGTGAGAAGTAGCACTCTCTGTCCCCGCTTCCCTGCTCCACGTGTCCTCCCCAGGATTAACGCTCCCCACTCCCAGCCTCCTGGGCAGGGGGCCCGGCAGCCTCTGAGCCAGCTGGAGCAGGGAGGCCACACCTATGCTGGGCTCTTCTGCCAGCTCCTGCTTTGGTCCGTGGCCTCGTTTGCTATAGGACTCACCGCTTGCCCTCTGTTCCTGGAGTCTGCCTGTGCCTTGGATTTGGATGACAGACTTGTTCTCACTCATACCTGAGTTCACTCTGGTTGGGATTCAGTTTGTTGGCCGTAGTTCATTATGTAAATGTGGGCTGGCTACTTCCAAGCCTTTTCTTTGGCCAACTGCTTGTGTTCCACGGTCATTTCTTTGGCCTACAATGAGGCCACCTCCCAGACACCCGCCGCGTCGCAGCTCTCCTAAACTCTTGGGTTAGAGTCCGGAGTCTAGTTCTTCCAAACGAGTGTCCACGCTTTAAAGTTTCTATGAGTTTTAATGTTATTGAAATCTGAAATCCGGTAATCTCTACTGATTCATAATTTTGCTAATATGTGGTATCTAACCCCTGAAACCACAGAGCACACTGAGATTTGATTTTAATATTCCTGCCCTAAAGACTTCATATTTACTTCTATTAATTTTTACTTTTTGTGGCTAGTATTGGCTATCTCATTTTGTCCCTTTCTTCTAAACTTTTATTCAGTGGTTCAGATTTCTTTTCCAGACCCTCAAGAAAATTCCAGAACTAGACATTTCAGAGGTATCTCCATCAGACAGTAGCTGTGATTTTTGTCAGCCCATTTTACTGACTATTTAGACCTGTACACTTAGAAGAAGCCGGCTGTGTTTTTACACTTAGAAGAAGCCGGCTGCGTTTTGCAGTGTTAGCACAGCATCAGAATGCAGTACTAAGACGCGAGCCCCCTGAGGGCAGGGGCTTTGCCTCTTGTTCACTGTCTTATCCCCAGTGCCTGAAACAGTATCTGATGCATGGTAGGTAGGCATGGCAAAACATTTGTCAAATGAGGGATGATATTATTTCTGCTGTTTTAGCAGGAAATATGTAAGCCACACAAATTAGTATCTCTGTATCTTCATACAGTTCCATTGCTAACGACCAGTTTTTTACTTAAATATTAATCACTTTTAGAACATGATCCTGTTGTCGAGAAGGTAGGGTATGGCTTTCTATACTTGATTGTCTTTGTGGTTTCTTACTTGAGATGTATCACACGCAGTTGAACATGTGGAGTTTTCAGTGTAGAGTTCTCTGAGACCTTAACCATCGTCATAATCAAGATATGGAAGAGTTCTGTCATTCCCCCAAATACCCCTGTGTCCTTTGTCCTCAGCCTCTTCTCCCCACCCCCAGACGGATAGACACTGATCTGCTTTTAGTCCCTGTAGTCAGCCTTTTGCAGAATGTCACATATATGGCATAAATAAGATTTGATTCACAGCCCTTTGAATCTGGCCTTATCACAGAGCATAATGCTTTTGAGATTTGTTCACGTCAATGTGTTATCAGTAGTTTGTTCCTTTTAGTTGCTTGGTTGTCTTCCCTTGTGTGGATGCACCACCGTTCATCCATTCCCCTGTTGAGGGACACTTGGGTGATGATGAATAAAGTTACAAGGAACATTTGCGTGCAGATTTTTGTGTGAACATAATCTTTCATTTCATCTGAGTAAAATCTAGGAGTGGGATTTCTTGACAGCATTGTCCTGGTGTCAGTGATAGATTGGAGATGATGCACCTTTTCAAGATTCTCTTTTCTGGAACCTTAGTAAACACCACACAATATTGGCCCATTACTTCATATGTGGAGAAATATCCAGTGATTCCTTATTCTGTTTTCAAACAAGGCGGAAGACAGTTGTTCCACAGGGTAGTGGAGATGGGGATACCTAACACATTGAAGTCTCTTTAATGTTTCTGATTCCCCTTTTCCCACCAGCATGGGTGTCTAAGTGCTACTAAGAAGGACTAGAGTGTTCCAACAAGCAGTTAATGGTCCAGCTCCTGTTCTCCCGCCTGGCCCGGTGATTTACCTTGTGATTTCTTTTCTGTGTTACTTAACTCCTTGACGCGTTTGATTCCCTGTCAGTAAATGAAAGGGTGGCTCACTCTTGGCGTAGAGAACCTCTAGACCATGTGTGGTGTTAAGAGTCCTGCAGGGTTCTGAGGGTAGCGCTGAAATGTTAGCAAGGGAGGGCTTGTTCAGCTACGCAGAGGACTCTTGGGGATAATGATGGCTATCGAGGCTCCTCAGTGCTTCTGGGACCATCAGAAAGGAAAGATGCTGCAGAGAGAGCGGCTGAGGCATTGACTCAGAGGCTCCTACTTCCCTAGCAGTCGTGTTCAAGTCCAAAGTTAGAGATAATCCCAAGAAGTGTGACTCTGCCTTACATCCTTTAGATCTTCTCCCCAGCAAGACCACTAAGCCCTCGGGTTGTCAGCATTTGAGGGGCTTAGAACTTTGTCCATTTAGGTGTGGAGGCCACCCATCCTGGGATTTATCTTATTTTAAAACTGATTTCTTATGTGACTAGTCACAGATGGTTCACAATTCATGAGTTTCAAAATGGATGTGTCTACCCCCCACTGTCCATCAAGGTCCCCTCCCTTGGGGCCATTGAAAGCTCTCAATTTCTTGTGATTCCTGCCAAAGATACTTTATGCATATACAAGTTAATATGTACAAATGGTCTTTTTCTCCCCCTTTTTTCCAAAGTGGTGCAGTATCCAGCCTTTAAAAAAAAAAAAAAGCGTATATGTACTAATGTAAATGAATGATCGCCAAGATATTGTTAAAGGGAAAACCCACCACTTTCCTAGTCACTTTAGTGAGCAAATATACCTGAGGAAAATTCCTCCAAGTGGAACTGCTGGGCCTGGGTGTTTGTAAAATGTTTTCGGTGTTGCCAGATGGCCCTGGGAGGTTGTGGCATTCTCAGCGTCCCCCAGCAATGGGTGAGAGTGCCAGTTGCCCCTTCCCTACCATAACATGATCATATGTTTTGATCTTATGCTAATCTGATAGGTGGAAAATGGTACTTAGGATGGTTTTAATGATCATTTCTCATGTTACTGTTAAGACTGAGCCTTTTCTCATGGGCTTAGGAGCCGTTTGCATTTCCTTTTCCGTGAAGTGTTCACATCAGTTTTCCTACTAGGTTGTTTGAGTGGCTTTTTTCATTTATTCTTTAGGAGTTCTCAAGATACTGGAGAAATTAGCCTTTTGCCTGTTATATTAAGTTGCATTCTTTCCCTAGTTTACCATTTATGTAGGTGAAGTTGCTCATCATCACGTTTATGTAACAAACTGGTTTTGGTTTTATTTATAGTCCTATTTATTCTGACTTTTGAATCATTCTTAGAAAGGCTTTCCCCACTTTGATATGATAAAAATCATTCTCCGTGGTTTCTTCTAAGATTTTGATTGTTTGATTTTTACATTTAGGTCTTTGATGCATTTAGTGCTTTAAATTTTTTTTTTATTTATTTATTTGTTGGGGGAGGTATTTAGGTTTACTAATTTTTTTTTAGAGGAGGTGCAGGGAATTGAACCCAGGACCTTGTGTATACTGAGCATGTGCTCTACCACTTGAGATATACCACCCCGCCCCCTATTTAGTGCTTTTTGTGTACAAAGGTTTGCAGTATGAATCCAGCTTAATTTTTTTATTTTATTTTATTTATTTATTTTTTTTAACCAGTTCTCTTCTGACCAGTTTTTTCCCCCAGATCTCTGGCTGGTTTTCCAGCATTTAGTGAATTTTCCACCTTTTCCCTCTGGATTTAAAATGCTACCTTTATCATCTCTTAAATTCCCAGACTCTGGGTCTGTTTCTGGAGTTTCCATCCTGTTCTATTGATCTTTCAGCCCATACATGCCCTGCACACACTTCATAAGTTACTGTGGTGGTGTGATGTCTCATAGGGCTAGTCCCCCTCATTTCTCTTCATTTCAGAGTCTATTATTCCAGAAGGATTTTAAAATCTGCTTGTCTGTCTCATCCCACTCCACCTCTAAAAACATGCACACACATAATTCTGATGTTGTTTTCTTTGGATTCTGTTGCCTTTATAGACTGACAGGGAAAGACTGACAAGTTAAGGGTGTTAAAACTTCCTGTTCAAAAACATGGTACAGCTTTCCATGTGTTTCTTTTGTGCCCTTCAGCTTAGTTTTCATCTTATCAGGGTTTTAGACATTTCCTGTTAAGTTGATTTATAATATTCTAACTTTTTGTTGTTTTGGAAATAAAGTATTTTTCTTCCAGCGTATCTTTTTGATGGCCGTTGTGTTCATGTTGCCTTGTTGATTTCTGTGTGATAGTTTTGTACCCCGCTGTTTTCCTTCCTGAAATTCTCTTTGTGTTGATAGTTCTCAGTAAACTGTCTTGGGTTCCTCGGGCATGCAGTCATGTCGTCTATAAATAATGATAGTTTTACCTTCATATCAATTCTTACCCTTCCTTCCGTTCCTGGTTTGATTGCATTAACTAGTACTTGTAGTGCGTTAACAGTGGTGATGGTGGTCGTCCTTGTTTTACTCCTAACTTAAATGGGTTGTATCTCATTTCCCATTAGGTTTGATGCTGACTTCAGGGTAAGGAAATACCCTTCTATTTGTATTTTACTAGGAATTTTGTCAATAAATTTTAGCAAGTGACTTTTCAGCATCTATGGAGATGACTGTACGATTTTTCTCTGTAGAGCTATTAATGTAGTGAATTGTATTAATAGTTTTCCTCAGCGATTGAGCTATCCATATATTCCTGGACTCAATCCTACATAGTTATGGTATAATCATTCCTTTAAGTTGCTTCTGGATTGTAGTGCTAACATTTTATTTAGGACTTTTGTGTTGTTATTTATAAGTTAGAAAAATCTAGTTTTCTGTGTGTATGGGGGGTGTGTGTGTAGATTTTGTCATACTTTGGTGTTGTTATGTTTGCTTAATTTTCTTTTAAAGAAATTCTTTCCTTTTCTGTGTTTTGGAGTAGTTTAATGTTGGAGTTTTCTGTATTTTACACATTTGGGTGTGAGCTGTGAAACTCTCTGGGCCTGGTGCTTTGGAGGGGTTTATATTATAACTTCCTCTGTTTTTTTCTGTGGTGATTGATTTGCTTAGGTTTCCTGTCTCCTTTGGAGTTAGTATGGGTAAATTATAATTTCCTAGAAAAATAATTGACTTTACCAACTTTTCAGATTTGCTTATGTGCACTTAATGTGTTCTCTAATCATTATTTAAATTACTGTCTCTTTGATATCTCTCATTTCTTGATTAGAATAATTTGCTTTGCTATTTTTTTTCCTAAAGAAAGACCTGTTGGGCTTATTTACAGACTAACTTGGTCAATTTTTGTGAATATACCATGGACATTACAAAGACTGTATTCTCCATTTTCAGGGTGTAGAGTTCAGCCTGTTGTGTGTAGAGTTCATTTAGTTATGCCTTATTGATGTGTCACCTCGGTGCCGTATATTTTTTCTTCTTTTTGTCCTCTCCATTGTCATGAGCTCAAGGGGGTAAATTAACACCTCCCACAATGAATGTGTGTTACTCAGTTTTCTCTTTGTATCCCCTGTAGTTTCTGCTTTGAGTGTTGATGCTGTGTTATTTGATCCTCGGACAGTGATGCCACACGTCTCTACAGTGAGCTGCGCCCTCTAGAACCATGCAGTGCCCTTCTCTGTCTTGTTTAATCCTTCCTTCTCTGAACTCTGCCTTGTCAAATATTAAGATTACAACCCACGATTTAGGTCTTCCATTTGCTTATCCTTCCTTCTTCAGCCTTTCCAAATCCACCCTCACCCCTGCTGTTTTTAGGGGCTTCTCTGTCGTACAGCATAAAGTTGGGTTTTACTTTGAGCTATAATCTGAGTGTCTGTTTTTTAATAGATGTTAGTTTAGCCCATTTATTCATGAGACATGTTTGGCATTAGTTCTGTCATTGCTGCTTTGCAGCCATTTGGGGGAATTGTTTTTAAGTAGCTTTTAAACCAGCTTCCTCTCTATAGCCTTATTTTCTTTGTATGATTTTCTAATAATTTGGAGTTTTATTTGTTATAATTGTTACCCATAAAGGTTTTTATTGTACCCTCAATCTTCTGTTTTAGAGGTTATTTATTAATTCTCTACTGTGAGCAATGATGAAATCAGTATATTTCCTCTTCTTTCTTTCTCCCTGCTCTTCTACCAACTGACCTTAGTTATTTACAGATATTACCTTTGTTGGTGTTTACCTTTGTTGACTTTATTTGTACTATGTTATTTGACTTACTAACTTTAAACCAGGACTGGTCACATCTCTGTGATGATATGAATGTGCTGTTTATCTGCCCTGTCCATTATGATAGCCACTAGCCGTACGGTGGCTTTTAAGCACTTGAAGTGTGGCTAGTGCAACTGAGGACCTGAACTTTAAATTTTATTTAGTTTCTACACTGTCAGGACTTGTATTTTGCATCCTGCTCTCTCACCATAATCATCACTTATCTCTTAGTCTTATTCTTACAGTTAAATGGATTCCATCCTCACGGTTGGTTCTTTTGACGCAGTGTTTCTCTCCATCCCTTGAAGAGTGATAGTTCACTATCTACTAAATTCTTCAAGGGGGCTTTTCATACTGTGCTTCTTCTGGTTTTGTTTGTTTGCTTTTGTACACTTAAAACTTCTTTTACATGTGAGTGATTGTTTATGTAGGTATAAAATTCTAGGATCACACTTTGTTTCCTTGAGCATCCTAATGGGTATTGCTGTAGTTTCATTTTGAATTGCATTTTGCCATGAAGAAGTCTGATTTTTTTCCCTCTCTTATAAGTGTCTTTTCCTTTCCCTGACTCCTAAAGTATTCTTTCTTTTTTTAAGTAGGATAATTTTACTTGAGTCTTTTTCTTAACCATTCCTAATTCATTTGCTCTTTCAGTATTTGAAAATTACATCAGTAAATATTTGTTGTGTTCTGTTGTTTCAGTTTTCTTTATGGGAACTTCATTATGCTTATGTTCGGTGTTCCTCATTGTCTCTCATATTTATCATTTTTTGGTGATTCTTTTTAATTCATTCTTAAATTTTCACCTGATTTGTTTCAGTTTTCTCATTTTTGTCCTGTATATATTTTGAGCCTCTTTCAGTTTTACCTCCTTTTCTGTGATGGTTTTGTTTTATTTTTTTCCTTCCACTTCTTTTCTGAGCTTTCCTTATATTTTTTTTTATCTCTTTCTGTTGCCTCATCATTTCATCATCCCTGAGCTCTTATAGCTCTGTTTTGTGTTCATCCTTTATAAAGGCAGTTGCTTCATTACACTTTAAAAATACACAGTGAGATGCACGTTCACAATTTTCATCTGCTTGATGGTGCTGTTTTTTCTGGTGAGTAATCATTTATTCATTCAGTAAGCATCGAGCTCCTACTCCTGCAGTCACTCTACCCACGTGGCATTAACATCTTGGAGAACAGGTGATAAAACAGGTAAGTACTTATGTAGGATTTTAGAAGATGACAGATGGTACAGAGCAAAGTCAGGGAGTGGGGATAAATGAGTGCTGTGGAGGGGTTGAATAGGAATGGTCCAGGGAGGCCTCACAGAAATGCCACTTGGATTTCTCTCTCTCCTTTCCACACCTCCTTTTAAGTCTGTTATGTGTCCTGGGCTCCTCTGCTGGTTCTTTCACTATCTTCTTGTAGAAGATGAATTTATGCTGAGACCAAGCGGGCTGAGGTTTTATGTGAGTTTCTGTAACCTTTACCCCCGCTCCCCACATGAGAGAGGCAGCTGGGAGGTTGTTACAGTTCCTGCTGCCCTGTGGGGTGCATTTGGGGGATTCCTCCCTGGGGCTGCCTCGTTTCATCTCTTGACCACGGTCTCCCTGCTCAGTCTTCACTCCACTTATCTCACAGTATTTAACTCTCTCCTTATTTCGCCAAAAATGCAGTTTGTGGTTTTGTGTCTTGTTCTTTTGGATGATTTCCAGGAGGCTGAGTAGGGGGATGCTGTCTCGGCGCCACCATCCTCAAACCCAGAGTCCCGATTATGGGTTTTGCATTTAAGTCCAGAGAACAGTGAATAAAACAGTTGTGGAGTTTGCTAGGAGCCTTTTAGGTCTAGAGAAGACAAAGAAGTCAGAGTTAGAAACCACAGTCTCCTCCCATCCTTGGGACACACTCGGTGGCGGTTTCTGCCAGGAAAGCCACACGGCTGGAGGACGGGGAGACCGGGAGCCCTGGCGTGCCTTCTCCCAGCCTCCTCTTTCAGTTTGTGTTTGAAGATGCCGCTCCAGCCCTCCCTCTGGATTTGACTCCTCCAGGCCGAGACCCAGGCGGACCTGCAGCCAGCTCTGTGCGGTGCTCCCCTTGGATGCATCCCCACCTAGGGCTCAGCTGAATTTTCAGGATGCTGGTGGGATCCAAGGCGACATGGAGGTCTGCTGGGTTGTGTCTGCTCCTTGCACTCGAGTGTGGGGCCTGTGTGTCTTGTCATCTGTGATTCTCAACCTTTCTCAGGGCCAGGCTTCTTGGTGACATGACAAAAGCAGTGGCTCTCCTCGCTCAAACTCAGCACACATTGTATACCACGTCCCTGATTCGTTGCCATCCTGACATCCAGGAGCGGCCCCTCTTTGAAATCGTGGCCCTCAGTGAGGGACCCCAGCTTATCAGGTGGAGGTGTCAGTGAGGCATCCTCACTCTCCAGCCCTGATCTTCTTATCTCCCTGCTGAGCCTTCCAGACAGAAGTCTGAGCTGGAAGTTCTTGGTGAGGTCTTGGGTTCTCCTTAATTTCAGTTATTCAAGTTATTCTGTCCTCCTTTCCTGGGATTGATCCAGAATTGCCTGGTACACCTAAAACTGATACAGTGTTGTATGCCGATTATATCTCAATTTAAAAAAAAGAAACAAGAAGTGTCTGTTTTCTCGCTACCATGGATATCAATTCTTTGTTGAAATATCATCTGTTTCCAAAATTCTCGGCTCCTTGGGCTATACTTGGACTAATTCTTTTGTCCTTTTGTTGGTAGGAGTAGAATGGACCTGTATATTGTTAGTATGCCAAATTTATCTGCAAATATTTTGTTAATCTTCTTTCTTAATTAAACCCAAAGAATAAAAGAGTCATAAAATATTTGCTCTGCCTGTTTCCAAGGTATTTCACCGCTTTTTCCTTCTTTTTTTTTTATTGAGTTATAGTCAGTTTACAATGTTGTGTCAATTTCTGGTATACAGCACAGTTTTTCAGTCATGTGTGGATATATAAATATTCATTTTCATATTCTTTTTCCCCACGAGCTATGCTTTTTCCTTCTTATGCTGTAGGGATTAAGGAAGGGAACAGTTTTATGGATGTCATGATTATAATATGCTTCTCAGTGGTCAGCCCAGATCCTGTTCCCATGAGAGTAACTGAAAATGTTATGGTTAAATAGAAGCACAATTACCCTCAAGCGCCATTGTGTTGTTTATTTGATAAAGTTCATGAAGTTGTTTTGTCTAATTTTAATTTTGGGACGTTCTAGTCAAGTATGTTTTTAAAAATATACAAGTAGTTTTAAATTTTTAAAAATTAATTTTTATTTCATTGAGGTTGTACAAAAATTAATTAATTTTAATTAAATTTAAAAGTTAAATTAGTATTTCAGAGGAGTTTTCATTTAAATTTGCTTATGAGCTTTTTATGTTAAGAACAAAGGAGTTGTGCTCCTAGAATTCTGCTTAAAATTGAGCTAATAATGTTTGTTTTAGTTTAGACTTTAGAACTTTGAGGTGGGGAGTGGGAAACAAAAGCAAAATACATAGCATGTTTAAGGGAGAATATTCCCTGCTCCCCAAATTTTGCATAATATGAGAAGTCTGTGAACATTTTTTCACTAGATAACTAGAGGAAATAAAAGGTAAAAACATTTAAACACCAAAAGGACAGAATTTTTTCATGCTTTGATTAGCTGACCACTTAATTTTTGCCAGTTTTTTTTTCTTTCTTTCTTTTTTTCGGTCAGCAGTTTTCTGCCATCACATTGTGACAGCAGTCACGTGCTGTTTCTGAAGGTCGTTTCAGAAACACGTTGCTTTGTGTTTATTGTGGATTCTCTTTCTGCTCTGGTTGGTGCTGGTTCATCTCGCCTTCCAGCCCTGCCCAGACCCTTGTCGCAAACTGAGGCTCTTGGGTTCCACAGGGTCAGGAGGGAGCTGTCATCCAGGAATGAATGGGGTCCGTGTCCATATTCTGTTACTCAGTAATTATCTCCAGAGAAGTGAATGGATGGTATGCTGTGAAGTCTTTCTTACATGATTTATGAACTAGGGAAGTCTGGGCTCGACTGACCACCAGCGTGAAGCAGGACCCAGAGGGACCCAGGAGGCCTTAGTGACGGTGCTGCGTGCCCGTGGGGTGTGACATCCATGACCCCCAGCCCTCCCGGGAGGCTTTTTGGGCAGAGGACACCGGCCAGCAGTTGTGTTCAATTACTCATGCCTTTGACAGCGTGTGGTCATCTCAGTCTGTCAGCGTGATTGAGAGAGAACTTAAAGAAAAGGTTTCATTGTATCACATTCCTTCTGCGGGATCATCACACTCGCCCCTGCTGTATGCGGCTCGGACTGCCATTCCGCCCAGGCCCTTGTCTGTGTGCTTTTGAAATCAGACATTTGTTCGGATTCTCCAGCGGGAATGAAGATGTGTCTGGAAGGCAGGGATAGGATGAGACTCTTTGCCCGCTCTCCCACTCCTGGGCCCCGCAGTGGCCATGTCTTCTCCATCCTGGCATCCAGGCGTCTGGTCTGTAAGAAGCGCTCAGTGAATATCTGCATCTTTGGAAGAATTGATGGTTATGGAGGCTTACTTTGAGGTGAACCAGGTTAATGAAAGAGACGTGCTAACTTGACCGGTGTTGTCTCCTCTCCCCTAGGAAATGCTCTCCGGGGTGGTGGTCATCTCTGGGAAGGATGCCATCCAGCACCAGGGAGTCTCCTTGACAGTGGAAGGAAGTGTGAACCTCCAGCTCAGCGCCAAGAGTGTGGGTGTGTTCGAAGCATTCTATAATTCTGTTAAGGTGAGGATGCTTGCATTGCACATTTTTTGTTCATGAATCAAATGTCTGGTGAT
Source organism: Camelus bactrianus (assembly GCF_048773025.1). Lineage (NCBI taxonomy): Eukaryota > Metazoa > Chordata > Mammalia > Artiodactyla > Camelidae > Camelus > Camelus bactrianus. The sequence continues at coordinate 7,157,294 of NC_133539.1, forward strand.
TTTCATTTGCTGTCTGGCTTTGTGGTTGCTGTTTATTATTTGTAAGGGATGGTGACAGTCATGTTTTCACTACTTACTAATCTGAAAAAACATTCAGGTGTTTTGATTCTGAATATATTCTGTTATTGAAAGCCTGTCTGTGCTCCTGTTAAGATTAGGGGAGCTGTTAGTGGAGTCATTCGGCCATTACAGAGACCAGGGCTCTTCTGAGAGGTTGTGCCTGAACCTTCTGGCACTCACTTTCTTAAAACAAAGCTGTTATTTTAACTGTTATTTTAACCCAGCTGCTGTTGGAGCTGGCATCCAGGTAAGATGCAGGGAGAGCCATTCTTTGCAGTCATTTAGCGTAAAGTTCTGTGTTCCAGAATGGTAAACTCTTTTTTTTCCATCTGTATAGTTTCCTTTCCCTGAGGGTCATGTTAACTCTTTCAGTTCCGAGGGAGAAAGAGTTCAGAGGAAGGAAGAGGGCAGCAGCAGTATTTGGATTCAGGGCCTCCCTGTGTTTTCCCAGTTTTATTTTCCTCCATCAGCATTTAGAGGCTCACTTCAGAAGCTGTGAATTTTCTCAGCGTGATTCTAAACCAAGGCTTAGGATACCTTAACTAAGGTGTAACAGCCACCTTTCATGCAGGTTCTGAGCGTTGGTGCTGTCTCCCTCCCTGGGCCCAGTGGAGGAGGCCTCCCCAGCCCCCCGGGGCTGCAGAGCAGCCCTGCTCCTAAGACAGGGGTGCCTGCTAGGAGGTTGTTAGCACAGCCAGGATATTTGTGGGGAAGAGAGGGAGTTACATCGATTCACTTCCTACTGTGCATCCAAGGCCTAAGCATCCAGTCCTGCAAATGAACCAAAGACTTGGGCCGGCTCACCGCCCGCCTGCAGGTGCGGCACCGGGATGGTAGCGGCCGAGGGCTGGCCATGCTGTCTCTCGGGAGATTGTCTAATAGACGCAGTAACTTGAAAGAAAGTGCATCAAAAAGTGCATGTCGATGGACTGAGTTGATTTTTCTTTACAGCCTATCCAGATTATCAACAGTACCATCGAAATGGTGAAGCCAGGGAAATTTCCCAGCGGCAAAACAGAAATTCCTTTTGAGTTTCCTCTGCTCGTGAAGGGTAACAAAGTTCTGTATGAGACTTATCATGGCGTGTTTGTCAACATTCAGGTGAGTTTCCTCATCCTGTGCAGCTGACCTCCCGACTCTCCTGCACCACAGCTTGGGCTCCCGTTCACTGAAAGTTCAAGGGCGGACCCAAGAGTTTAGTATGGTTTATTGCTGGGCCCCCCTGTGTATATTCTGAATTGATTTCTCATTTTGCCCTTTGGAACTTAATTTACGTATGACCATTATCTTTGATGGGAATCCTGGAGGACCCATGCTGTAGATCCTTTTTAAAAATTCTGTTTCTTGGGGCTCTGTTCAGGCCATACTGACACCGTAAGGGGCGCTCTTCTTGTTGGTAATAGATATGCCCTCACTTCTCTCTGGCACCCGCACTAACTTGTCTGTTTCATACGTATAAATATCTCTTTGTTTAATATCCAAAGGCTGCTGCTCTACATAGGCTTGTGTTCTTTATTGAACAAGCCTCGTAAGTGAGGAGGAAGTGGACTTACGACTCCCGTCTGCCTCCGCTCGCTCAGGCTGCCTTTCACAGTGGCTGTTGTCCCCGGCACAGCTCAGAGTCATGACTCAGAGGGAGAGAAAGAGAGCCTTTCCTTTATTCAGTGGGAAGAAAGGTGCTTCTGTGATATCCATGGTTCCCTTGCTAGATGAGACAAAAGCATTTTGTTTTACGTACGTGCAGGAGGGCCGGAAATTAGGAAATTTTTTGACTTATTAATTGTTAGCCAATAATTCGGTCTTGGTAGAGACCATTTCCCTCTTAAAATATAGCACTTTTACAATAAAAGTCGTCAAAACACTTGTGAGTTTAGCCAAAGGTTTGTACATGAGTTTTATGAATTGCCTAAAAGACTGGTCAAGAAGAAACACATGGAGTGTGATGTACTCTGTGGCAATACATATCTTTCTGTAAAGACAAGCTTTTCTAGTCCTTTGTTATCAGTGCACCTTTTTTGGGCAATATGCATACTAAAGGCTTTGGACAACCCTTAAGTAACAGCCAAGTGTCTAGTTCAAAGGAAGTCACTGTGTAGACATACAGGTTGTTGGTATGTAGACCTGAGTCCTCTGACCAGCTTTTCACCGTGGAAGAAAGTAAATGAAAAATAACCTTTTTAGCAAGACTGGAAATATCTCAAACGTTGCATTTTCAAAATTATTTTTATTCTCTTTCTAGAATCAGCATCAACCTGCTTTAACCACACAATGGTTCTTTGATACTGTTTATTTAATGATATAAGCATGTGTTTATTAGAAACTGAATAGAATAACATCAGATTTTCTGTGGGCATACTTCTTGCTTATTACTTTCTTTTCCAGTGTTTTTCTTGTTGAAAGATTAATTTATTTAAAATAAAACTGGGAATCTCATCCTTTTGCAAATATTGCTAATAAAGGCATACAGATATACATACAAAACTTGTGTTCCTCTGCAGCTATGTGTAAATTGGACACTGGTTAAAATGCAAAAGGAGACTTCACCTCTGGTTAATTCTTCAGTAAGCTAAAGAATCACCCCGACCCCCTTTATTTTGGCCATTAGAGTTTACCACTTTGGGGATTAACCTCAGAACGCTACAGTTTGGAAACTCTGCACCTCCCCAAGTATCTCACAAGTTTCTGAAATCGAAAAGGTGTCTTCTTAGCCTCAGATCTATCAGAGCTTGTCACCCTGACACTTGTCACCTAGATTCAACGTTTATTAGAACTTTGCCACCTTTGATTCATCTGTATTTGTTTTTTCTAAATCATTTCAAAGTTACTTAGAGAATCTTGACACTTTATCTCAAAATACAATCACTGTCTCCAAAAAATCAGGACATCCTTCCACATAATCACAGTTAACATTTTCCCACCTGTCAAAATGAACAGAAGTTCTCCAGTGTCACCTAATTCCCAGTTCACATTCACATTTGTCATCGCTTCTTTTGAGAGACATACTTATTGAGAGAACCTAGGACTATGGTTTCTTGATCTCTTTTTCATTCATCAGTTCACTCGTCCCTCAGTTTCTCGACAGGTGTCTTGTTGGACAGCGGAGCCACCCGGAGAGGCAGCGACCCCTGGGTCTCACAGGCCGGCCTCCTGCAGGCGCCCCCGACCCAGTGCCATGGCTTGTTCCCGGTGCGAGGCTTTGGGTAGAAAGTGTTGTGTTGAACCCCAACATCTTTCTCAAATTATTTAGGTGCAGAGAAAATTTGCGTTTATCATTTGAGTTGCGTTGTAATAACAGAATGTAAAAATTAAAAAGTCATAAGACAGAATAAAGGATTTAAAATGTAGCCAGTAGTAAATTGCCACCTTGCAGACGCGGGTTTCCTTTTTACTTCTCAGATGGATGGCTTGATGACATTGGTTCCGATTGTTCGTAGCTGTGTTGCGTCCATTTCTCCTCAGTATTGTTCGACAGAACGTGTGAGAAGCTGTCAGTCTTTCTTAGTCCTCCTTTGTGCAACTCCTTTTTCTTTTAAAAGTTGTTTAAATCACAGGCAAGTTTTATTATGTTTGTTCTACTCTTGTGGCCGCACTAGCAAGATCTTACACTGTAACACAAAATACAGAAGTACCAACGTGTCTGCTGAAATTGTATATCGGAATTAGATTAGAGAGATGCTAGACATCCTTCTGCAGAGTGAAAATGTCCTTTCTAGGAGCCTGCCTTAAGGCCCCTGGCACGTGTCTTCTTCCTCACGCCTTTCTGTGTTGGGTTTACTGACGGTCGAAAAAGATCTAATCTTGCCCCTCCTTTTGGTGCCCTGCTCAAGTCTGACCCTCCTGACCCCTCTGACTGCCATAACTCATTCCTCCTGGGCCACTCCTTAGTCATTGGGAAAGATCACGATGGAGTGAAAGAATCCAGGGCTTTGCAGCAGACAGATCTGGGCTTGAGTTACAGTATTGCGTAAAGATTCAGAGCATGAGTTTTGGCAACAGGCAGGTGTAAGTTCAAATCCCACTTCTGTGACCCCTAGCAGCCCTCATGACCTCTCCTCCTAGGGGGTGGATGAGGTCTTGGTGTGAAGTACTTAGTTAACATAGTGCCTGGCACATCGAATGTACCCAGAAAATATTTGCCAAATGATTAAATAAATGAATTAATGGTGTCTACCCTTATCTTGTCTTAACAGTTCTGATATTCGAACTGTTAGAATTGAGAACACACATATAAAAGAACTTCATGCAATTCCTAAAACATAACATCAGTGTTTTCCTCTTCTCTCCACCCTTCTCCCCATCCCCCACTTATCCCCAGCTGCCTTATATTACCAGCTACCGCTTTCACACTCAGAAAACATTTAGTGACCGGAAGTTGGTGTCTGTTATTCACACTCTCATTGGCAAGTTGTGGAAATTCAGCTCAAACTGGCTTTGCCCAAAAAAAGGGATATTGGGGTGTAGAGCTCACAATTCCAGGGGACTGCCTAGGCCAGGGGCGACGAGGCAGCCTCCAGCATGGTTTCTCTGGCGCAGGCCCCACTCCCAGGCAGGCTCCACCCTGGCCCTGGCGAAGCTGGCTGCCAGCAGGCGGCTGCAGGTGTCCGGTCTCCTGGGTTGGCAGCCCCAGCAGAAAGGATTCTTTCCCGTAGCCCAGCAGCAGTCCTGGCTGACCTGCCATCTCCGGGTGGGGTGGGGTGGGGTAGGGGGAGTCAGCCCCGTCAAACCCCTGAGACTGAAAATGAGAAAGGGACATTCCCATTGGGAAAAGGATCGGGGAGACCAAGCAATTCGGAATAAAGTAGTGCCCGTTCTAGCCAGCGTGTGGGCCATGCGGGAGGAGGATGGTGTCCATAAGCACACCGACGCACACAGGTGTGTCAGACACGCAGACAGAACGTGACAGAACGTGCGTGTGTAGTACCAGCCCTCACTGAGCCTGTCTGGCTGGGGAGGCAAGATTGAAATTGCCATGGAGAGTATATATGTAAAGGTCCTTGCAGACAAGGAATGATTCTTTTTTTCTTTTTTTTTTAATGTTTTAATCTCCAGGTAGTACCTTAAATATATAATAGCTTCTTTAATGGGTAGGTTGTTCATAATAGTTGTAGCTTCTTGAATCAACTAGAGATATAATTCCCATTCTACAAATTGTCTTTAACATAATACTGCAGTATCTCCCGGAGGATCAAACAGCTGACTTTTTTGAACATGTGTGACTTTTTTTTTTTTTTAAGCAAGTTGGTTGTGGGAATGGGCTGAGGAATAACCTTAAAATGTTTTTTATAGAAATGCCTTTATTTTGAACACTAACTCTCCCATTATGTATGTTAATTTTATAAAACACGTTAAGTGGACAGTTTCCCTAAAATATGTTGACTGACTTGTTTCTTTGTATGTGATTCCAAGATGAGAGCAGACCATCTAAAATAGCGTCTTCTCTGCCTTTTCCCTCCAGTACACCCTGCGCTGTGACATGAGGCGGTCACTGTTGGCCAAGGACTTGACCAAGACCTGTGAATTCATCGTTCACTCTGCTGTAAGCTGCCCTTGGGGGCTCTGTGCTCAGTCATAGGAATCTTTGGTGGGGGCTGGGACTTTGCCCCACTCACAAGCACTAAGTTAGCCTGGTGTGTTTCGTGGGAAAGACACGGGTGTCCGGGGTCAGACATGGCGCACAGCCGGTGGCATGAGCATCCGTGTGTCTCGTTCCCTGGAGCCCAGAGTCCCACAGGGTGATGCCATGGGCCCAGAGGGCGCTGCACCTGAGGGGTTTGCACCTCCAGGGAGCCCCGTGCTGGGGCACCTACCTTCATTACAGCGAGCAGTGAGCAGGCCTGCTCTCGGCCCTGGAGAGAGACGTCACCTCGTCCCTCAGGGTAGCTACAGCCAGCAGCTCAGAGAAATGGCCCAGCCTGGGAGGAGGAGGCCAGGGGCTTACATTCTTGGCAGACACAGCAAGAACATACAGAGGTGCTCAGGCCGGGGTCCTGACACCTTCTGCTGATACTTTGCAGTGATAAAAATGTCCTCAAAAATTCCTTTCACGTGCAGACGTAGGAGACCAAGCCCCCCTCCCCAGCTGCTGCAGGCGACACATGGTGGGTGACAGGTCCTCATGCCCACAGCTCTGGTTCCCTTGTGTCACAGCCTCCCCAGGTCCTCTGGGGCAGGGCCGCTTACACTGTTACAAAATGTCCGTGGGAATCTTTCAGTGATGATTAAGTGAAAACGTAAGACTTAAATCTCTCGCGCGTAAGATCGGAGAATCACTGACGCTCTTTCTGTGCAGCATTTTTGTGACTTCTTAGGACTTCCAATATCTGTAGTTCCCCTCTTTATAAATTTTTAATAAGCATAATGTTAAGTGTTTCCTTCAGTGCTGTAATGTTTTGTGTAAAATATGATTAAAATATCTTTTTTGGAAGTTATTTGATATAGATGGATATTTTCCTTTTTTCCATCAAGGATTTTCAAATGGAAGCAAAAAAAATGTCTTTTCACATAGATTATTCCCTAAAAAAAACACATACCATTTTATGTCCTAAAGAAAAAGAGCCTCCAGTTTTGTGAAGAAGAATGAGCCCAAATTCGGCCCCCCACTCAGAGCCGGGTCCCCGCACTCAGCCCTCGACCTGAGCCCACTCGTGACCACAGAGCCTGCTCACAGGCCAGCTCAGGCAGGGCAGCAGTGGGGGCATCCTCCCTGCTCCTGGGGGTTCACCCACACTCGGCCTTCAAGGATCGTGTTCTTTGTGAATGATTTCACAAGAAGGCCAAACCACGCTGTGACTGTAGTTAACAAGTTAAATGTTCCTTTATGAGCTGCAAGGAAAAATATATTCACTAGTAAAAAGATTATATTCAAGAAGAATATTTCCCAGAGAAAGCTTTTGGTGAGTGAGTAAACTTGGCAAATTGGTCAGTGTCCTTTCTCCACTACGGCTCCTCTGCCATCTGGGCATCAGTGGCCTTTGGTCCCAGCCCACGAGTAAAAGACCCTGGGCAGGCCCAGGGAAGCTTGGCTGTGTTGATGGATTCTGCAGCTGTGTAATGCGGTGATGATCACTGTTAATTAGTTACGTTAACATTTATAATTACTGTTTTATAGGTGTGATTCTTCCCAGTGGACAGTTGTGCAGCTGAGTGGCTGACAGCTCTGGCCTTGGAGCCAGGCTGCCTGGGTTGGAATCTCTGCTCTGCCACTTACTTGAGCACCCTTTTAAGCTCTCTGCGCTTCCCTGTCCTCATCTGGAAAGTGGGACCATTGGTGGTAGCAGCAGCCCACAGGGTCAGCGTGCAGATTCAGTGGCACATTGTGGAGCCACTCTGGTGTGCATTCTCATTCTAAGAGAGAGGTTCAGATAAATGTCTCTCAGTAACGCTGCTTGGTTTCTTAAGTCTAATTTTTGAATTCTGGACCTGAAAGGGTCCTCAGAGACTGGGAAGCCTATCCCTTCATTTTACAGATGAGGAAGTTGAGTCACGGGGATAAAGGCGTTTGACAGAACATGACATTCTTTCTTGGCAGAACTGTGTTTAGACCCCAAGCATCCTGCCTCTTAGTACCAAGTTCCGTCTGGTTCATTGTGCTGCCTTGGGTTTCTTTAGGCAGGGAAAGAGAATTTGACGTGCAGAACATTCAGCCCTCTACTGACTGTGCTTTTTCCTCCTGTTTTAGCCTCAGAAGGGGAAATTGACTCCGAGTCCCGTGGACTTCACTATTACACCTGAAACCTTACAGAATGTCAAAGAGGTAACGTGCTCCTTACACGCCATTGCCAGGGAGACTCGCATGGTAACCAGATCCCACTGATAAACTGCTGCCCAGTTGTTCTTTGTTTGGGTATCAGGTCATCAGCAAGAGGAAATTTTTGTCTGTACCCAAAATGTCTGTACTTTCAATTTTGATTTCTTGTTAAATTCAGTAACTACTTAGAAGAATGGTCTTTAAAAGAGAAGATCTACGTTTATGATTTTTTTTTACTGTCTCCTCCCAGTGTTGTTGCATTGTGGTCAGAGACCTCTCCCCCGAGGCTAGAGCCCACGCTGCCTGTCCTGGTGGCCGCACCTCCTTTTTTTCTGGCTGGCCCCGGGCCGCTTGTCTGCCGTGGGTGTGGCTTTTCCTCCCTGCCCTACCTCTGCGTTCTGCCGTCTGGACCCTCCTGACTGTAGTCGAGTCAAAGGCCAGTGTGGGAGGATTATTGGCTTTGTCCCTTGGGAGGCACAGCTGAGGCAGGACTGTGTCATAGGGAGCCTTTCAGGAAGTCCATCTCCCTTCTCTGGTTTCTGGAGCACAGTGGCCCCCGTGAGCCAGTCATATTTTCTCCCAGGAATTGAAACGTTGATTGGAAGCACATGTGGGGCCAGCAGGTAGACCCAGGCAGTCAGTCCCTACTCCTGAGATGTCGCCCTGCCTCGGTTGTCCAAGCCTGAGAAGTAACACGCTGTGTCCCAGCTAGCTGGCCCCCTTTCCTGAAGTTGATCTACTTCTGAAGAATCTAAATGACACAGAAATTGGTAATGGAACCATAGTGAGGAAGTGGTGCTGAGCAGAGAAAACCAGTTCCATCGCACGTGCCCCTTGTCAGTAGCATCTCGCTGGAGTTTTTGAAGTACGGTCACTTTTAATGAAGGAATTTAACCCATTCCTTTTGATTTTGCAAACTGATGCATTTGTTTGATTCCTTGTATCTTGTCCTGTACTTCCTGGTTTGCTTATTGTTTTTCTTTTCTTCCACTCTTTAGTCTAATTGATCAAGGTCGTTGCAGTTGTTTTTCTTTTTTTTTTTTTTTCTGTTCTTATTGCTGTTTGCTCCTTATTTCTCTAACATCCTATTTCTACTTCCTAGTAGTTGCCCTTAAAAACTCAAATATACGTAGACAATTATAAGTTTAAATAACAGCGTTGGGAATAAGTACTTTCTAGCAGAAGGCTTGTAACATTTTTGCCCTTCTCTGTCATCACCTCCCCTTTGTTGAAACCATTTGAAATGTAAGTTTCAGCTTGTTATCAGTTTTATTTTTCCCGATATTAAACCTTTATTGGCTTGGAAACTTTTTTTTTTAAGCTTCACTTCCCATTTTTTTGAAGTAAAATTAATTTACAATGTTAGTTTCAAACACTACAATGTAGTGTTTGATATTTCTAGACATTATGAAATTATCCCATGATAAATCTAAGAAACCATTTCTTAACAGTTGCTTTAGTGTCAGTCGTATTGTTCGGCCTAATCAGAGGTTTCATCATAGCCATGGCTCATCAGTTTCCACTTGCTTATGTTTTCCTTCTTCAAATTATTTTTTGTTTTGCTGGAATACATCCTAGAGTCATTCTTTCAGAAAGGGTAAGGAGTGAGCTTAAAACCTGGAGTGTCTGAAAAATATCTTACTTTGTTCTCACATCTGAATTTTTGTTTGTCTAGGTAGAATATCCTGGCTCTAATATCATTTTCCCTTAGAACTTGGAAAAACAGCTTACTGGTTTTCTCTAGTGCCTAGTTATACTGATGACAATCTGATTCTCAAATTTGCGGGAACAAATCTGTTCCTACTCCTCTCGCCCTCACACCTGAAAACTTCCAAGATCTCCCCATGCTTCGTGGTGTAAAATGTCAAAGCACCAGCCCAGGTTTGCATCTTTATTTAGTCAGTGTGCCTGGTGTTTGGGGGTCTCTTTCATGCTAAAGGCTTGAGCCTTCCTTCAGCTCCACGAATTTCTCTTTTATTATTTCTTAAGTGCACCATGGAGGAACCCCTTGGCTCTGTTTCAGCTCACTGATTTGCTCTTCAGTTAGTATTTAGCCCCTCTGTTGAAGTGTTTGCTCCGATGATGGTGTGATTCATTTCGAAGCACGATTCCTTTGTCAGGGTAGCCCCTTCATTTCCTGCAACGCCGTGCGCCGCATCAAAGGCCCATCACTCCCGTCGTTGATGATTCCCATTGTTGATGCTCTTTCTTAGGGGGTTGGTTCTAATGTTTGTTGAGTGTGTGCCTCTCTTCCTTGCTTTTATTTTCCTCAACTGTTTATTGGTTCTTGGTTGTCAGTTTATATTTACAGATGAGGATCTAATATATACAGTATTATTAACTGGACTGTGTCGCCATAGCCCCAGTGAGACTCTGCCTCTGAGTATAAAAACGCACTCTGATTAGCTTTGCCTTGAGGGTCGTACATTCAACCTTGTGGCCTTTCTTTTAGGGTGTGCAGGTAGCTTGTCCTGACTGTTGGCTTGCTGTCCTGCATCGGGGCCACAGGTGATTTGGGACACTTGTCCTGCCGTGGCCAGTCTGCTTTGGGGAGTCCCCCTGGGGGATGCTGTGGCCCCACCCTGGGGCAAGTGCTGACTCTGGAGGCTGCATGCAGCCAGGATAGCCCCCTTTGATGCACCTGTGCACCCCTCCCCTGGATGGAGCCGCCCTTGATCTCAGGGTTGCGCAGAGCCCTGTCGGGAACCCTGTAGGGTGGGGCCCCTGAGCTCTCGGGGTCTGCACTGTCCGTCCACTTTCATCGTGCAGAGACACCTCACCAGGCCACCTCAGGGTGTCCCAAGCAGCTGTGCCGGGTGTGGGTCTCTCTTTATCTGCATATGTTCACACTGTCGGCGGAAGGACAGGTAAAATAAATGTTTAGTCAGTATCCTCAGCTGGATGTTGAGGGTTTTTTTTGTCAGTTGCCAAAAACTTTTTTTTTTTAATGGAGGTACTGGGGATTTGAACCCAGGACCTCATGCATGCTCAGCACACACTGCCACTGAGCTCTACCCGCCCCTTAAAAGAATTTTCATGTGAACTGCTCCTGCTTTTTATTTTTCTAAACAAGTAGCTTCTTTTAGTGGTTTTTAGAATTCTGTCTTGAATCAAGATTTTTGTAGAGTTCTCTGCCTTTGGGGGCCACCAGGTACTGAGCACCCTGGCTCTCCAGCTCTTGACCTCCAGGACCTCCACGTGTGACCACTGACCCTTGGCGTGGGGCTGGTCTGAACCAAGATGAGCTTAAGTATGAGATACTGGCCAAGTTTCAAAGACTCAGTATAAAAAAGAGAATGTAAAACCTCATTCATAATTTTAAAATATTGATTACATGTAGAAGTGATAATATTTTGGATATAGTGGTTGACTTTCCCTGTTTCCTTTTACTTTTTTTATGTGACTACTAGAAAATTTTAAATTACATATTTGCTTCACACTTGTGATTTACATTATGTTTCTGTTGGACAGTGGTGTTCTAAACCCTGAATTATCTTCAGTAACTGGGACACAGCCATCGTAAATACCGCTAGAACAATTGTCTCTAACTCTTTAAATCTGTTTTTCCGACAAGAATGTCATCACTTACCCTGACCATTTCCTCTGTCCAGAGAGAAAAGGTCCTAGGCTTTTAATCAAGTACTGAAGAAAGTTGTTCTATTTAAATTTTCGTGAAATGAAATTAATGTGTTGGCTTTTCAAAATTGCAAAATTGGGAATATTTTAAAAATGATAATCTTATTAAAACCAATAATCTTTTTAAAACCTTTTTTTTTTTTTTTGTGACCAGTTATCCTTAAACACTCTGGCAACTTCCTCAGACATCCCTATGTCGAATTACTTGGTGAGAAGGAGCTTTCCAGATCTGATCGAGGCAGTTAGGATGACTCTGGGCGAGATCTGTCATTGTGTACAGGCAGTGTCAGGCACCTTCTGTCTGTAGGTAGTTGTTGAATAATTCAGTCCGTGGCTTCAGTCGACAGAAGATGTAAGTACTACTGTACCTTTTTTCCCATTTTGTGAAACAGGGTCTCAGTAGATTTTATGAAAATTATCTAACTCTGTTTTCGGTTTTTATTCGTACCAAAGTGACCTATTGAGCCATTTCCCCCGGCGCCTTCCAGTCCTGACGTGTTTGTTTCTGCTTTGTTTTAGAGAGCCTTGCTCCCCAAATTTCTCATCAGAGGACATCTCAACTCAACCAGCTGTGTCATCACACAGCCACTGACGGGAGAGCTGGTGGTTGAGAGCTCGGAGGCCGCCATCAAGAGCATAGAGCTGCAGCTGGTCCGCGTGGAGACGTGCGGTAAGGCCCGCTGTGCCGGTAGGCCGCTGCCCCCGAGCTCACCGCTGCTGCCCCAGAGCTCGCCGCCCCAGCCCAGTAAACGTGTGTTTGAGGAGAGTGAGATGTGGAGGAAGGGAGGGCTCCTGAGTCCTGCAGAGCAGGCGGGAGAGCAGGTGACTCGGCTGATGCAGATTCTCATAGCGCCACGACGGGTCTAGGGATCAGCCTGTTGGGGCCTTTGCTGTTTTCTGACCGCGTGATGCCTTCTCCCTGCTCCAGGGTGTGCAGAGGGATACGCCCGTGATGCCACCGAAATTCAGAACATTCAGATCGCTGACGGGGACGTGTGTCGGAGCCTCTCCGTCCCCATATACATGGTCTTCCCCCGGCTGTTCACCTGCCCGACGCTGGAGACCACCAACTTCAAAGTGGGTAAGTGAGCCGCTCCCGGGGTGCTCGTGGGAAGGGCGTAGCCGCAGGAGGGCTGCCCGGTGCTGGGACAGACTCGCTGATCTGCCGGGGTCAGGTGCTGCTCAGGGCGCCCAGTCCTTTGGTCCCTCAACAGAAACGCATGGAGAGTGCTGAGGGTCTGAGGTGAGCAGTCCCAGCTCTGGGGACCTTGCGTTGCCACCCAGGGAGACAGCGTGGGCCGGGGAGGGGACGATAAGCTCTGTGAAGGACGCTAACACAGCCAGGGACCAGCCAGCCGAATGTGGGGGGCAGTCAGGGCAGCTCTTCGGATGGGCTGGCACTTGAGGGAGACGCAGGATGAGTGACAGCCAGGGTGAGTGTTAATCTTCCCGAGGGCCTTTGCTCCCGCAGCTGAGGGCGTGCGCGTCATTTTCCAGGACGGCATGGGTGGATATTTTGAACATAAGATCTGAATCGTATTACAGATGCAGTTTTCTGTCCTGCTTTTTCTCCCTTTGCTTTTTTTTTTTTTTTGATTTGTAGTCAGTTTACAATGTTGTGTCAATTTCTGGTGCACAGCATGATGTTTCAGTCATACATATACATCCATATATTCCTTTTCATAGTCTTTTTCAGTATATTATGAACATTTCCTTGATTGTAAGGATTCTTATAAATTTTTATTGTATCATTTAATTATTTTATTGGAGGGAGGTAATTAGGTTTATTTATTTTTAGGGGAGGTTTGGGGATTGAACCTAGGACCTCATGCATGCCAAGCATGCAGTCTGTCACTTGAACTATACTCTCCCCCCTTAAGGATTCTTATAAAATATTTTGATGTTATGTCCATCCTAAGAAAATCATCATCCTGAGAAAATCGTTATGAAGGTCACTGGGGGGCTCACCCCCAGCTGCAGGGACACAGCAGGAGGACCTGCGGGCTCAGCCCTCACTGACACAGCCCTCTGCAGGCCAATCGAAAGGACCACAGAAGTGTGTCCGGGCTCTGCGTCGTGTCCCAGGCTCACTGGTAAATAGATAGAAAAAGGAGGTTTGCTAACTTGTCCTGCTGTTTTGCCTGCTTCAGTGAGAAGCAGGGACTTCGTTCCCACGGCCAGTGTGTTTTGTTAATATTGTATTTCACCTATATCTTCTAATGTGCATTATTATTAGTCCAGAGAGAATGTTTTTTTTTTTCCAATTAGACCATGAATTTATTTTAAATAATTACAGATAATGTAATTTAAAATTGAAGTAAGTTTCACCACCAAAGTTAAGCGCATGCTGTTTGTTTTAAGAGGGGAAGGTGGGCACCTCTGGAATCACTGGGCACTGCTTGGCGCTCTCTGAGCTCCCGGGAGGAGCGTGAGCCCTGGAGCTCTGCTCGCTCAGCAGGTCAGAGGCACAGTCCTATCTGAGGAGCCCTCGAGTGCTTTGTCTGAAACATTACATCATAGCAAGAGCACAATGGGGTCAGGACCCCCTTGTCAATAGCAAAGAGGGCAACGACTCAGCTGTTCACCAAACACGGAAACGCACAGCAAAATCGACTGGAAGATGACATTGGGTCAGACTTGAGCCACACCAGGGCACCACGATTTTTCTCAAAATCCGTGTATGGTTATCAAGTAGGTAACATATGCCCACAGCACACAGTCTAAGAGCACCATGGCCCCAAGTGCAGGGGATGCTCCGGGGAGGGGTCCAGCCCTTTTGCTGTCATCAGCAATGTTTGCTGAAAGGTAGAAGAGGAGCCTTTGAACAAGAGTTTCAGGGAAGTTAACCAGTATCCACGGGAGCAGCAGTTAAGACTGCTGGCTGTTTCTGAACATCCTGTCTCACCTGGGACTGGAGACTCATCCCCAAACAGCCTCAGGCCAGTGTGGAGTCCGCTATTTCATTAGGAACTATAGGAAATGTAAAAATAAAGCCAAAGGGTATGAATGAATTGACAAGATTCTAGAAGATTCTCTTTAGTAACAACAGAGGACAAGGAAGGTGTTTGGGGAAGCTGAGGCCTCACAGCACATTCCAAGGTGAGGAGACAGACTCACTTGGGCAGTCACGCCAGTGTAGCGTCTACACCGATTCTCCCGGGAGTTTGGGGTGACGTGCGTGGGACAGACACCCATATGGCACCCAGTGCCCCACTCTGTGGAGACGTGTGGTGCCGGTGGTGGGTGGGTGTTCGGTGTCTGCTCTGCAGCCGATGAGCGTAAAGCTTATCCTTCCTCTTCGTAGAGTTTGAGGTTAACATCGTGGTGCTGCTGCACCCCGACCACCTCATCACGGAGAACTTCCCGCTGAAGCTGTGCAGGACGTAGCCCAGGCGGCCTCACAGCGCCCAGGCCCGCGGCGTCACACTCGTTACATGATGACTCTGTAGCAGAAGCGAGTCTGACCCTTCCGACCGCAAGGCCCTTCCTCATTTCCTCCAGGCTTCTGCTGCCGGCGGCACCTCTGGTCAGAGCTTTCCTTCCAAATTCCTCAGGACTGCTTGACTGTACTGGCAAGACCGTCTCCCAGAAAGCGGATTTCCTGTGACTCCTGACTCACCTGCTCCTTTCTAGGTTGAGGAAACAGTTGTCAGAGAGTTCCACCTCTGCTGGGAAGTGAGGTCAGGGACGAGGGAAACCTCCTGACTGGTCCACGGATGTGACCGGGACTCCAGGCAGCAAAGCCACCTCTCAGGATGGTGACAGGCGTCTGCGGACGCCCACTGGGGAGGGTGCTCGTGGCGTCGGCTGGAAATATGTAACGTGTTTTCCACTCTGCTCTCTTTTGTAACTTTTTTTTTTTACGACTTCAGAACTTTTAGGAAACTGGAAAACGTGGTCCTTGCTCTCAGGAGTGAGGGGATTTGGTGACTACGCTGGTGTGAGGGTAATTCTGAAATCACTGGTGTGAAATGGCGTGGGCTCTATTCCCAGAATCGTTAAGTGTGAAGGTGGTCAGGGTGAAAAGGCGTGTCCGTGCCTGTTGTCGGCTGGGTTCTGAGTGGCAGGAGACCTTGGGTGCCAAGTGAAGACCCCACTACACTGGGTGGTGCCAGGAAAACAAACACCCTGGACTCGGTGGACTGGCTGCCCCCGTCCTCCTTGAAAGCCACTTTCTCCCTCGCCTTCCATTGTGGTTTGCAGTATTAGGGGGTTTACAGCACATTGCTTCCTTCAGATCCTGCCATCGTTTCTGTGGGTCCACAGTGGACCAGACCTTACGCCGTGTGCTTTGCATGCTGCCTGGACTTCCCAGCATCCCTCTGCCTGACGCCCCGGGTGGTGCCGCCATTGTCCTGGGACAGCGTGGTGACCTGTGATGCCGAGGGCCCAGGCTCTGCATTACCCTTGGGCTTCACCGGTGAAATGGATACAGCTTATTCCCTGAGCCATTAAAAGTTGGTTCCCAGAGAAACCTTTCCAGTTTATAAATCTCCTTTTACGCACACATGACATTAATGATCTGATGAGGTGTTTAAACCAGACTAGCAGAAGACAAGGAGTCCGTACTTTCCGAGAAATTTCAAAAGTAGAAATCATTTTTAATGGGAAGAAAAGCTAAATGAGAATCCTGAGAAAAGGTCTAGGACTTATATATTGCTGTATAATTTGTTAAGTAAACCAATTTTATGGACGGAAATATGATGAGTCCTTTCCTTAGGGAATAATTGTCACCTGAAGAGCTGACAGCAGCCCGGCAGCTTTAAAATTATCACCTTTATCATTTCATTCAACCCCAAGGGGCACAAGGAAGGGCCATTCCCTTCCCCTTCTTGTTCGGACCCTTGCACCGTGGGTTTTTAAGGAAAGCTTGAATGGTTGAGTGTCTTGGACAGCAGCCCTCCCGCTGCTGCCCCGGCTGGAGCTGGGGTGTCCACTGTCAGAGTCTCACATTAGAGCCAGAGGAGGGGAGGTGAAGGAAAGAGCCCGTGAACCGTGAATCTGAAACTGTATTTTTTTTAGAAATGCCCTTTCAGGTAGGAGCATCTTTCGGCTCTTAGAGCCCCAGCAAAAATAGGGCCCAGCTCCAGTTCTCAGCCGACTTGTAGGTTCCACAGTAAAGGTGGAGGGGTAAACCAGAGAGAAAACATTTTAAAAAGTACAAGCATCGCGCCTGACTGCATCCGGTGTTCATATCCCGAGCCCACCTGCTCCGGTAGCTGGTAGGGAGGTAGAACCGTGATGTCATTTCTGCCTTCATCACTGGAGTCTCCTAATTCCTGAGTCTGAGTCTGAATTACCTGTAAAACCTTTGGGGTAAGATCCCCTCCCTGTGCTGGCCGTGGTTTGGGCTGTGGTGGGTTGCCAGTGCTCTCCACAGCCCCCTCTCATTCCCCATCCTGTTCAGAAGCAATGTTGCATTTCCGTGGACGCACACTTGCCTGGCTGGGCACTTACACCCAGCTCCTTTGCAGCTAGGTGTGATCATGTGACAAGGACGACACGGGCCTCTTCCCACGGCTAGACCAGGACCAGGCTGTGTCCTGGCCTGGACTGTGCTGGATCACAGCACAATGAACATGTGAGCAGAGCAGCCCACCTCCCACCTCGGTCACCATCACAGGAGAGGGGCAGAAATGGACGCATCTTCAAACCACTGGGTTGCTGGGTGTCCTGGCGGCGGCAGCTCAGCCTGAAGCCAGTGGCGGGATGGGTGGGAGTTCACCCTCACAGGGCCCAGTCCCACCCCTGCCTCTCGGGGGGCCCGAGGTCCACGTGCATAGGATGAAGAAACACTCCTTTCACCTTCGTGCCCACCCTTCATGCCCATGAGCCAGGACGACGTCAGCACGCTCAGGGGTCCAGACCCTTGCCGGGGCCCATCTGGTCAAGGGCCAGGGCAGGTGTAGACCCAGCACTCCCAGGAGCCATTGCTGTGTGGCCAGCGGTCCCGGGACCCAGCTGGACCCAGCCCTACCCAGTAAAAGCTCCCTGAGCAGAGTGGTAGGAAAGTGGGCTGGTTTGCATTGTCACTAACCGAGCAGGGGATTAAAAAGACTAGTTTAGGCTTTCCTTGGAGAAGTGTCAATGCTGAGATGAACTCCGTGATGACAGCCCTAATGCAGCCGGCCTGTTTTGGGAGGAGGGCTGCTGCGGGCTCGCGTGTCTGGTGCCGGCTCCCAAACGTCCTTGAGACCTGCAGGGGTCCTGCCTCAAGGAAGGCCACCCTCCCGTTCCTGAGGGGTGGGCTGCATGCCGCTCCTGCACCAGAGGCTCCCCTGGGATGGTTTGCAGTTGCTGGAGGTTAACATACCAACCGTGGCTTTGCACCTAACAAGAGCAGGGACTGGACAATGTTAGTTACTCTGGACCAGACCCTGTTCTGAGTGCCGTGCACATGTTCCCTTATTTAGTTGTGTAGTTCCTGCCTTACGAGGCGGGAACTGCCGCCCACCCAACTTACAGATGAGGGGGTTGTGGGAAAGCCCCCATCCGTGTCTCCGCACACCTCACCTCCCCCCGGGGAGCAGCTGTTCAGCCTGGTACAGTTTTACCTGCACGAGGCCCGGTCTCCGTCACCTTGCTGTGTCTGGACTCCACTTTGCCACGTTGGTGACTTGCTTTTCCCCACCACACGCCATCAGTTCTGCTCAGCTGAGTCAAACAAGATGAAGTCGTGAGACTAAGGATACGATTTGCAGCTGTGTCCAGTTTAAGAATGAGGTGAGTGGTTAAAGACCCGGAAGTCCAAGGGAAAACCACATCCTAGTCTTGATTTCCTTTACGTAGAGTGAAAATATCAGGGAATGTTCTAGGCCTGTTCAGGGCACTACAACGTGCTTTGGTAAGTGACCTCGCGGTAGCCTTCTTAGGGGGTGTTAGTCCCACTCAGCCAAGCGCACAGAAGCTGTGACCTGCCCAGGCCACGCTGCTCAGCTGAGTCTTGGCTTCACGTTACCTGCAGTGAGAACTAGGCAGGTAGCCGTGGCCTAAGTGTGCATGTGGTCTTGGTCGTGGGGAGCGATTGCTGACTGCTTCATGAACTATTGCTACTGATGTCACTCTTCGTAATTCCCAGCTGGCTTTCAAGAAAGG
This sequence comes from Camelus bactrianus, assembly GCF_048773025.1. Classification (NCBI taxonomy): domain Eukaryota; kingdom Metazoa; phylum Chordata; class Mammalia; order Artiodactyla; family Camelidae; genus Camelus; species Camelus bactrianus. The sequence continues at coordinate 7,175,832 of NC_133539.1, forward strand.
TAGAACGTTTTCTGGGAAGAAATCTGTTTCCCTGGTAAGGCTTACCCAAGCTGACTTATGTTGGGACTCTGCATAAGAGGAGAGATGAAAAATTACACAGCAGAACGCTTACCTGGGAAAATGCTCTGTGGAGGGAAGGCCTTATTTTGAATATAAATATTTCTGTTACCCCAAGACTGTCAAAACTAGCCACTTGGGTAGAATAAAATGTCTGTGGGTCTAAGTGGTGGAGGTGAGAGTAAGGTCCAGGTCGATACCTTCCCTACTCTGACCACTGAAAGCTATTTATTTTTGAGTCTGTCAGTAGTTAGAGTATTCAGAGAGTGTGACTAGGTGACAAGGCCACCTCATTTGTAGAGTTAAAGCTGATCAACCTACACTTAACAAGGAGCAGTCAAATTATTAGAAAATAGTGGAGGGGGTGCAAACTGAGGCGTGAAAGCTCAGTGAGGACCCCTGATGCCCAACTCTGCTTTCCTGTGAATGCCACTGATAAAGTGGGAGTGCCCGAGCCCCCCATCCAGGTAGGTAAGATTCTGACTTGGTGGGGTTTTCTGTGCCAAACCCAGCCAGTTCCTCTAAAGCTTTCCATGTAACAGAAGAAACACATACTCTGGAGGTTTTAAGTCCTTAGAAAAGCATAAAGACATAATTCGTGCCTGCTTTAAGACACTTGTCAGAGCACTGGCTTGATGGAGACCAAGGGCGGAGATAACACCAAAACATTTGGTTTGCCTGTCATCTGCCTGTCGTTTCCCCAAAGGAGGCCTCTGTCTGGTTCCCTTGACAAAGTCCAGCTGTGGCTGAGACCGTGAAGGCCCACGGAGAAGCAACTCCGGAGAAGAGGGTAACTGAGAGGCAGGGTTTGTTCAACAAAGGGCCCCACGATGGGGGACGTGGTCACTTCCTTTCTCAGGGGCCACTGTCTCCCATCTGAGTCAAGGACTAGGGCTTCAAGACCACAAACTCTAAGTGACAGGAATGGGACAAGCTTTTCTGTCTGCAGGTGAGCAGCCGCCTTGGGGAGGCTGGGCCCACAGCCCAGACTTCCTGCAGCCTGATACACAAGAAAGGGGTGTGCTCAGACGTAGTTGTGGAAGGGTGGTAGAAAAGAGCAGAAAAATAAAAATCTTGAATATTCATTTTTGTTTTAAAATAGCTTCAATAGCAATATGTTTTTAAGAAAACTCAGATTCAAAATCCACTACATTAAAAGAGCAGACAAATTTGAGTTTAGTATTTATTTCCTAAAATGTTCACCACCATGTTGCTTTATATTTTACAGAAAATTTGTTTTTTTTTAATCCATGGAAAATTTGCAAAAATGAAATGCCGCAAAGAAACAAACTCAATAAAATTCTAACACATAGAATGCCCCCACCACATACAGTACCGTAGTGCAGTAAAATTAAAAATTGATCTGAAAGGAAAACCAAGTTCAATAGAACCACTTGTAAGTTTTATAACGTTCTTCAAAGAGGAAACCAAAACTTCTCTTATGGACCCTTTAGACTTAATGAAAATGAGTATACATATAGCAAGGGCTTTTTATGGCCAGTGCTGTAGTCAGAGGAAAATTCTTAGCCTTAAATGTTTTCATTATACCAGAGAGAATGAAAACCAATGAGTTAGGCATTCAAACTAAAAGTCTAGAAAAACAAAATAAATAGGAAATAATGATAAAAGCAGGAACTAATTGACATGAAAGTAAAAACACTGGAAATTTATAAATTAGGCTGTGAGTTTGTCCTTTGAAAAGACTAATTCAACTGGCCTTTTAATAGAGCAAAATAAAACAAAGGGGGAAAAAGAAATATGTAATACTAGGAATAATTTCAGATTAAAAGGACCCTGATAAGAATTATATTATGGGATGCACCTTTCCTGCTAATAAATTTGCAAACTTCAATAAAATACAGAGTGACTCCAGAAAAGAATTAAAATGATAGCTTATGGAAGAAAGTGGAAAATTGCCAAAGAAATGTCACTGAAAAGGTGCTAAGCCCAGATGGTTTTACAGCAGGTTTCTGTTGAAGCTTTAAAGATTAGATAGTTCCTCTGCTATTTAAACTGTTGCAGGCTATAGAGAAGGATGAAAACCCTCCCAATTTATTTTATGAAATCAGTGTAGCCCTGATAAAAAAATCTGACATTGTCAGTTAAAATTAGGATTAGCTGTGAGTAAAGGAGTCTCCCAAATTAGAGTAGCTGAAACAGGACTCACTTAAATATCCCCAGGTAGGTAGTCCAGAGCTGGCATAGCAGCTCAGAGCCAAGATGTCCTCAGAGATCCAGGTTACTTCCAGCTCACTGTGACACCTTTCCTAGGCTGTGGCCCCTGTCTTCATGGTCTAAGGGAGTAGCAGCTAGTTCCAGCCATCACATCTGCATTTCAGGCAGCAGGATAGGAGAAAGGATGAAGGTGAAAAAAGGTCCAATGCCAGGTGCCAGCTCTATTGAAGATCGTCTTGCTGGATGCCATAAGATATATATTCTTTTATTTTAACCTTTAACTTTGGAAATGTCAAATACACAGAAAAGGACAGAGTCATATAGATTATGTCATACACAGAATATGTCTATTTGTTACCATCTTTATTGAGAGAGAATTCATGAACCATAAAATTTACCCATTAAAAATACACACTTCAATACTTTTTTGTATATTCACAGAGTGGGGAACTGTCACCAAAATCCAAATTTAGAACATTTTCTTTACTCCAAAAAGAAACCCTGAATCCATTAGCAGTAAGACCCTTCCTCTCTTAAATCCTAAGCAACCATTAATCTACTTTATGTCTCCGTTGGCTTGCCTCTTCTGGATATTTCATATAAATGCAATCATACCTTATGTGGTCTTTTGTGCCTGGCTTCTGTCACTTAGCATCATGTGTTTAAGGCTCATCTGCATTGCAATCTGTATCAGTACCTCATACCTTTTTTTTTTTTTACATTCTTAGGTGTGTTTTTAATTAGTGGGTAATGACTATCTTTTATGAGCAGATTTCACATAATTAGTTCACACATGCATTTTTTTTATAGAATGAAAAGCTGGAGATAAGGGGTTATGATCTATAAATAGGATACTCTTAGCTTAAAAAAAAATTATTGCAATTCCTTTCAGATACCAGAACCAGATGTTTTGGTTTGGACTATCAAATAGAAATGGGGAATTCCTTGGCATGCAGACCTAAGTCCATCCTAGAATATGGATGTAAATATATTCCATGGCAGCTTTTATTTATATTTGAATAGACTACAGAGCAGTTAGAAAAATATTCTACAACACTAAGTTAGTAGCTTTACTGAGCACTTAATGTGGCAGGTGTATTGTGCTATAAACTTTACATAGCTTATTTCGTAATCATTATCAGAAGCTTGTAAAATAGATATTTTTTCATGAGTCATTTTATTTTTATTTATAAGTTGCCTGCTTTTTTTTATTGAGGTATAGTTGATTTACAATATTATGTAAGTTTCAGGTGTACAACACACTAATTCACAAATTTTAAAGGTTATACCCCATTCATAGCTAGTATAAAATATTAGCTATATTCCCTGTGCTGTATAATATATCTTTGTAACTTGTTTATTTTATACATAGTAGTTTATACCTCTTAATCCTGTACTCCTCTTTTGCCCCTCCCCACTCCCCTCTCCCCACTGTTAACCACTAGTTTGTTCTCTATATCTGCAAGTCTTTTTCTTTTTTGTTATATTTACTAGTTTTATTTCTTAATAACACACATATGTGATAACACAGTATTTGTCTTTCTCTGTCTGACTTATTACACTAAGCATAATACCCTCTGGGTCCATCGATACTCTTTTTTATGTCTGAGTATATTGCTCTGTGTGTGTGTGTGTGTGTGTGTGTGTGTGTGTGTGTGTGTGTCGCATATTCTTTATCCATGTATAGATAGGCATTTAGGTTGCTTCTATGTCATGGCTCTTGTAAATGCTGCAATGAATATAGGGGTGTATGTTTCTTTTTGAGTTAGTGTTTTTGTTTACTTTGAATAAATACTCAGGAGGGGAATTGCTGGATCATATGGTAGTTCTATTTTTAATTTTTTGAGGAACCTCCATATTGTTTTCTACAGTGGCTGCACCAATTTTCATTTGCACCAATAGCATATGAAGTTCCCTTTTCTCCTCATCCTCCAACATTTGATATTTGTACACTTTTTGAAGATAGCCATTCTGAGAGGTGTGAGGTGATACTTCATTATGGTTTTCTCCACATCCTTGTCAATACTTATTATTGTCTTTTTGATAACAGTCATTTGACAGGTTCAGGTAATACCTCATTGTGTTATTGATTTGCATTTCTCTGATGATTAATGATGTTGAGCATCTTTCCATGTACCTGTTGGCCATCTGTATGTCTTATTTGGAAAAATGTCTATTCAGGCCTTCTGCCTATTTTTAATCAGGTGGTTTGGTGGGTTTTTTTTGTTTGTTTGTTTTTTTGATGTTGGGTTGTATGAGCTGTTTATATATTTTGGATATTAACCCCTTATCTTCATTTGCAAATATTTTCTCCCAGTTCATAGGTTGTCTTTCCATTTTGTTGTATATTTCCTCTGCTGTGCAAGAGCTTGTGATTAGGTGCCATTTGTTTGTTTTTGCTTTTGTTTCCTTTGCCTTAAGGGACAGATCCAAAAAAAATTGCTGTGATTTATGTCAATTTATGCCATTCTTCTTATGCTTATTCTAGGAGTTTTATGATTTCAGGTCTTACATTTAGGTCGTTAATCCATTTTGAGTTTATTTTTGTATATGGTGTTGGAAAAAGTTATGATTTCATTGTTTTACATGTACCTGTCCAGTTTTTACTAGCACTACTTATTAAAGAGATTGTTTTTTCTCCATTGTATATTCTTGCCTGCTTTGTTGTAGAGTAATTGACCATAAATGTGTGGGTTTATTTCTAGGCTTTCTATTTATTTATTTCTGTGTCTGTTTTTTGTGCCAGTATCATACTGTTTTGAATACTGTAGCTTTGTAGTATAGCCTGGAGTCAGGGAATGTGATTCCTCCAGCTCTGTGCTTCTTTTTCAAGATTGTTTTGTCTATTCAAGGTCTTTTGTGTTTCCATACAAATTTTAAAATGATTTGTTTTAGTTCTGTGAAAAATGCCATTGGTATTTTGATAGGGATTACACTGAATCTGTAGATTGCCTTGGGTAGGTAGTATGTTCATTTTAACAATATTAATTCTTTCAATCCATGACCATGGTGTATATTCCCAACTGTTCACGTCATCTTTAATTTCTTTCATTGGTTTCTTATCGTTTTCAGAGTATGGGTCTTTTACCTCCTTAGGTAGGCTTATTCCTAGGTATTTTATTCTTTTTAATGTGATTGTAAATGGGATTGTTTCCTTAATTTCTCTTTCTGATAGTTCACTGTTAGTGTATAGAAATGCAACAGATTTCTTTGTTATTTTTGTATCATGCAACTTAACTGAATTCGTTGATGAGCTCTAGTAGTTTTTTGGTGGCGTCTTTAGGATTTTCTATGTAAATATCATGTTATCTGCAAACAGTGACAGTTTCACTTCTTCCTTTCCAATTTAGATTCCTTTTATTTCAAATTATTAGCCACTGTCTGGGATTCCTAGTGATAGGGGTAAAAAGCATGGTTTTTGTGAAACTGAAAGTCCATAAGTTCTCTGTTAAGAGAAATGTGAGAATAAAATTCTGTAAGTCCTTTCTTTGATTCAGAAATGTATGAAATCAGAAATGTGAGAATCTTTTTATTTAGAGAAAAATTGTAATGCCAGTCACATGGCCTGTGATCCTTTTCCTGTTCAGGCTCTGTGTTACACATTTATGTTCTTTTCTAACAATAGAAACTAAGGATACCAGGTATTTATAAATCAAGGAGATAAACAAAGAACCTGTTGCCAGTGAATCAGATTGAAACCAGCAAGTCACACTCAGTAAACCTAAAACCTGGCTCAGCTCCATGATAAATTCTCTGTGGTGTTACTTTTTGCTAATCAGTATTACACATCAGTCAATTAATTTACAGATTAATTAGATAAAAGTAAAACTTAAGTCCTCTCTTGTCAAATATTTTAATATGAACAACTTTTAAAACACTTTTAATACATTCTTTAATTTCTAGGTTTAAATGAATTGCTTGACATAATGAGATGCATTTTGTCAAATTTCAAACTTAAAAAATTTAAATATAATAATGTTCATTCACTAATTATATGCTTGTTATTTCCACCTTAATTATAAATAAGATCACCTCTTTTCTTCTGCTTGCTCTCTTCTCCATTAAGCTTCTAATTTTTGAGATAGCATCCATGATTGATTATCTCCCTAGCTCCCTTATTAAAAATTTAATAGGTGTATTATAAAGAAATTAAAGTGTGCAACACACATTCTAAGCCTACACATAACCTAGATCTTTGTTTACAGATCAACATTACGCCCTCATGGGGTTTAAAATTAGTGATAATGAAAGATACAAATTTTTTAAATAGCATCTAGGAACTTCTGCTTTTACATGAAGGAGTAACTGGTACCAGAGTTGCCCTGTAATCATAATCAACTATAAAACTACTCAAAATATATGCAACACCTGCATTTAGACATTGGAACAGTCAGTGCAGGACTGAGATCCCTAGAAAAAGAGAAACAAATGTGCTTTGCACATGGCCATAGCACAAGGAGGGTGAACTGATCAGAGCCCATCATCTCTGAGTTGAATAGTCAGATAGTTGTTTAGATAGACTGAGGTGGCTGGAATTTGGGAGTCAGAATACTGGAGAGGAGAAATACACATACAGAAAGAGCACCAGAAATCTGAAAGGGCTCCCCTGTTCAAGGGGTTGATAAAAACTTAGTTTTGTATTTATAGGGTGGAAACTCCAAAAAATAAGGAAAAACTACGTATCTGTAAGCTGAATAATTCCCAGAGCAGACACAGTACTGGGAGACATTTAAATCCAAACAGCCAGAGTGAAGATTCTAGAAGGGCTTTGCATAAGTAGTGGGACTAATCTAAACCCATCCGAAGAAAATGTTTTTTTTCAAAGTCTTGACAGTGTCAACCTGATCTGCAAGCAGTTTAACTGCCAGCCCAAACAAACTCAACACTCTTTAAAGGAAGCCACAAATTCCAGACACCCAACAGTGTAATATACACTAGCTAGCATCCAAACAGAATTACTAGACATTCCAAGAAGCAGAAGAATGTCATCCATAAACAAAAAGTCAATCAAAAGAAACAGACCCAGAAATGGCAGAAATGATCAAATTAGCAGATGGTAAATTTAAAACTATTAAAAATGTGCTTAAGGACTTACGCGGAAACATGAATATTAGGACAAAAGGAATTGAAGATACTAAAAATCAAATCAATTTCTGAGATGAAAAATCTGAAATGAAAATTGACAGGATTAGCTTAATAACAGAAAGGCTCTACAGAAGAAAGTCAGTGAACTTGAAAAGAGAACAGTCGAAATTATCCAAACTGAATCACAGAAGGGGAAAAAATGACTGACTGAATAAAGTCTCACTACCTGTGGGAAGAGGTCAGGTGGTCTGTCACACACATAATTGAAGCCCTAGAAAAAAAGTATTGAGTGGGGGCAAATGTTTGAAGGAATAATGACTGAAATTTTTCCAAATTTGATGAAAATCATAGTAGCTAAGTAAATTTTGTTATGTCAGTACTGATATAATGTTGGATAGTTGTTAAATAGGAAAAGATAGCTATGTATGAACTTATATGGAAAGGTCACATACATCATAAAGTGAGAAAAGCAAGGTATACAATGATGGATATAGAACAATCTCATCTGTGTAATTTTGAAAAGTGTGCACATTTGCAAATAGAAAGTGGACATGAAAGTATCCACAATAAACTTTCAGAAGTGGATTATTCTGGGATGGGATCAGGGTAGAGGGTTACAGAGGAACAATTCTCTCTTTTTCTTTTTTTACTTTCTGTACTATGTGAAATTTTATCCTATCCATGTGTTTTGATTTTAAAAACAAACATGAAACCACAATGGGAAAAACAAAAAGAAGAAATGAACAAAGAAGAAATACAAAAACAGCTGGAAAACAAGGAATAAAATGACAATAAGTACATACCTATCAATTACTTTAAATGTCAATAGACTAAATGCTCCAGTCAAAGATACAGGGTAAATAATTAGATTGAAAAACAAGACCCTTTTTAATATACTGCCTGTAAGAGACTCCCTTCAGGGCAAAAGACATATACACACAGTGAAATTGAGGGGATGGAAAAAGGTATTTCACACAAATGGAAATGACAAGAAAGAAGGGGTAGTAATAATCATATCAGACAAAATAGACTTTGAAACAAAGGCTATAATGAAGGACAAAGGAGGGCATTATGTAATGATAAAGGCATCAATACAAGCAGAGGCTATTACACTCGTTAACATATACACACCCAATATAGGGGCACATTAATACACAAAGCAAATACTAACAGATGTAAAGGAGAAAGTGACAACAATACAATAATAGTGGAGACTTTAATCACTGACATTTCTGACAGATCAATGGACAGATCATACAGACAGAAAATCAGTAAGGCAACAGAGATCCTAAGTGACACAGTAGACCAGTTGGACTTTACTAAGTGGACACATCCAAAATAAGTTGGACACTATATCCAAAAAAAAAGCACAATAAACATTCATTTCAAGTGCACATGGAACGTTCTCCAGGGTAGATCATATAATAGGTCACAAAAAGCCTCAAAAAATTTAAGAGGATAGAAATAGCAAGCATCTTTTCTGACCACAATGATACGAAACTAGAAATCAACTAGTTCCAAACACAAGGAGGAAAAGAACAAACACATGGAGACTAAACAACACGCCATTAAAAAATCAATGGGTCAATGATGAAATCAAAGAAGAAATCAAAAAACACCTTGAGACAAATAAAAATGAAAAAACAACTTTCCAAAATCTGTGGGATGCAGCAAAAGCAGTTCTAAAAGGGACGTTCATAGCAACACAGGCCTTCCTCAAGAAACAAGGAAAGTCTCAAACAACCCAGCCCACCATGTGAAAGAATTAGAAAAGAGGAACAAAGCCCAGCGTCAGCAGAAAGAAGGAAACAGTAAATACTAGAGAGGAAGTAAGTAAAACAGATTTAAAACATAGAAAAGATCGATGAAACCGAGAGCTGTTTTTTGAAAAGATCAACAAAATTGACAGAACTCCAGCCAGGCTCACTGAGAAGAGAGAGAAGACCCAAATAAACTCAGTAAGAAAGGAAACCTGAGGAGAAATAACCAATACCACAGAGATACAAAAAGTCATAAGAAAATACTATGAACAGTTATATGGCAACAAATTGGACAACCTAGAGGAAATGGTCAAATTTCTAGAAACATACAGCCTAGCAAGATTGATTCAGAAGAAACACAATTTGAACAGACTGATAACAAGAAGTGAAATAGAATATGTAATTTAAAAACTCCCCACAAACAAACACAAAAGTCCAGGACCAGATGGTCTCACTGGGGAGTTCTATCAAATGTATAAAGATGACTGTAGTTCTCAAACTATTCCAAAAATTGAAGAGGAGGAAACACTCCCAAATTCATTCTGTGAGGCCACCATTACCTTGATACCAACCAGACGAAGAAGGGGCTCATAGTCTTTAAGGCATTAGCCTGCCCTGCCTCCCTTTGCCTGGCAAAGCAATGAAGCTGTTCTTTTCTATCCTCCCCTTTCACTGCTTCCACCAAAAAAAAAAAAAAAAAAAAAAAAAATACCAAAAAAAGAAAATTATAGGCCAATATCTTTGATGAATATAGATGCAAAAATCTTCGACAAAATATTAGCTAGCTGAATCCAACAATGCATTAAAAGGATCATATGCCATGATCAATTTGGATTTATTCCAGGATCACAAGGATGATTGAACATATGCACTTCAGTCAGTGTGATATACCACATTAACGAAAGACAGGAAAACACATGATCTTCTCAATAGATGCATAAAAGGCATTTGAAAAAATTCAACACCCATTCATGATAAAAACTCTCATCAAAATGGTGGGTATAGACGAACATCTCAATGTTAAATAAAGAACGTTTATGACAAACCCACAGCCAATAAAATACTCAAGATGTGGTATATATATGTGTGTGTATATATATATAAGAATATTTGTATATATATATGATACATATATATAAGAATATTAGCCATAAAAAAGAATGAAATTCTACCATTTGCAGCAACGTGGATAGACTAAAGATTATGCTTAGTGAAATAAGTGAGACAAAGATAAACACTATATGATATCACTTATATGTGGAATCTAAAAAATAATACAAATGGATGTATATGCAAAACAGAAACAGACTCACGGTTATAGAAAATAAACTTGTGGTTACCAAATGGGAGAGGGAAGGGAGGAGGGACAAATTAGAGGCATGAGATTAACAGATACAAACTACTATATATAAAATAGATGAGCAACAAGGATAAACTGTATAGCAAAGGGAATTATACCCATTATCTTTTAATAATCTATAATGGAATATAATCTGCAAAAATACTGAATCATATGCTATACACTTGAAGCTATCACAACATTGTAAATCAACTAGACTTCAAAAAAAAAGAAAAAACAATTTAAAAATTTTGATGTGTTCTAATGCATTGCTGATAGGACTGTAAATTGGCATTTATGGACATATATATACACACATATACACATATATTTATCATACTGAAAGGGAAAAATAAAAAATATCTACAAAAAATTTTTTAAAGGTAAAGCATGCTATGATAATTTTCACATTACGTGTGACGTTAGATCTTGCCAAAATACACAGTTCATCCTGGGATTTAAATAAACCTGAAACAAACAAACCAACAAAATGGAGAAAAGGCTTAGAGAGTGCTTAAAAAACAGAGCTAGAAAACTGAGTTAGACCTGTGAAGAAGAGATGATGTGACTCAGGGAGTCCTTGGCAGGACTCAAGGATGGTCCTCAACTATTAGGCCTTGGCGTGCACAACTAAGTCCATGACCACGGGTCCCATCTCCATGGGGCAGCAGTATCTGTGTCCAGGTGAAGTCTCTCAGGCTGGCAGAGAGGAGTAAGGACTGCTGTTGTCTCTTTCCTTGTTTTGCTTGAGCCTCTAAAGGCGGGAGGGGCGGAGTCTCTCCTGTCTGACGTGTTGTTTGTAAGAACAGCTAACACTTCCCTAGCACTTACCACGCGGCAGGCACTGTTCCAGGTGCCGTGCGTGTATTCAGTCCTAGTTCTCACTACGAGCCTGTGCAGAGAGTACTCTTATGTCCCCATCTTTTAGATGAGGAAACTGAGGCAGTGCGAGGTTGGTGTGACTTGCCCAAGGTCCCCTAGCGGTAAGTGCTTGCGTTCCCACTCCCAGCCACGAGTCCCCAGCAGGCCGCTGCCTTCGGGGAGAGAGGTAACCAGGGCACGTCTCACGGAAACTCCTCCCAGGCCTGATTTGCCTGTGACTGATTCACTCGTCCTGGGGGCCAGCATCTGCAGGTACCCTGGTCCTCAGCCGCGGCGGCCTGTTGGGGGCCTGTGGGGCGGGGCTTGTAAAAGCCCATAGGCCCCAGTTTGATTGCTCTAACCACTGAGACGAGAGCCCAGGCCGGGCAGGGGCGCTTCTGCCGCGGAGCCCGAGGCCCACGCCCGCGCTGGGGCGTCACTCGCCGGGGACGGTGCTTTCTGGCAGCTCTGTAACTTCACCCTCGGATATGGATCAGTAACTTGGGGAACAAGATTTTCCTTCCCCACCCTTGGGTCCAGCTTACATCACACAGCATTAGAGGCCTCGGTAAGTCTGCCAGGCCTTGTGCGGGGCAGGTGCTCAGCAAGTGTTTGTTGAATAAAAGCCCGGAGAAGAGCGATGAGATCACCGACCTGCGGTTAGTGCCGCCGACCTGGCCAGTGCTCTGAAAAAACAGATGAGCTTAGAACCTGAATTAGCTCAACCACATTTAGTTAGTGACTGCATGTGATCCCCGGGCCTGCCTCTGCAGCACATAGGAAATAAATCAAATCTTTTCTCATCTATAAAATATGGACCGTCACTCCCACCTCGTAGGAGTCAAACAGCTGGCCCAGGGCCCCGCCCCCAAAAAGTGCTGGGTGAATGGTGGCCATTATCTCTCCCTCAAAATGTGCAGTGAGGAGTTAAGGACAAACAGAACAACTGAATCAACAAATACTCATTGCTCACTCACCGTGGGGTGGGGATGGGCCGGTGTTAAGCAGAGGGCTTCTCACTTTAGGGTAAGACCGACTAAAAAATAGAGTTAAAGGGTCTGAGAAATTCTGAATTTGTATTTGTAATATCCTAAAAATATGTTTTCATGTTGTTCTGTTAGTTACTACATCTGTATTAAGGAGTCGTGTTCTTTTATTTTTATTGCCGCTGAGAAAAATGTAATTCTTTTATTTTTATTGCCACTGAGAAAAATGTAAAAGCCTAAAATACATCTTCCTCTGTAAGCTGCCTAACTGGGGACTGAGTGATTTCATTACGAAACACTCCGGGGCTTCAAAGGAACAATTAACGGCTCCACCCAACTTTAAAAGGGAAATTCTCAGAGGAGGAAACTCTTAAGATGCTGGTGGAGGTAATCAGATTAAGACCAGGAAATAGATTCCAAAGTGAGAGGGTGAAAAGAGGGCCTGCTATTTTAAGGTAAATATTTGGTTTGGTAAGAAAAAAATGGTATTTAAAAAGTCACTTTACATGGGAGGAGATATTTTCTGGGAAAGGCTTTACCTTGGAAAATAATCAGAAGGCATCACCAAGTTTTCTACAGAGAACTTTTGGTGTGGTATTCATATTTTAAAAAGTGAATAAAGCAAATTATCTGCCCCTTTTCTCCGTCCCAACAATCGAGACCAGTTCTGATTTCTTTTCTGCTTCCAGAAAGGGAGGGACTTAACTAAATCAGGGCACATCCTCTGCTCCATGGCCTCCAGGGCCTTTCCCCTGCCTCCAGCACAGCATCCCTATATTCCTGTATATTTTAATTTATAACCAATATTTACATGATTTGCAATAGTTTTATATTAGTTGAATGTATTTAAATATCTCCTATAGTAACCTGATAAGAAATGAATACATGGTAGGAGCCACTTACACACATAATTTTCAAACATTAATGTTCTACTATAACATACAGAAGACATAAAAGTAATGTGTTATAAAATAATATGTATTTCAGTAAGTAGACGCATAGGCACAGATAAACTGGAAGACATCAAGACAGAACATTGTCTGTCCCCATAGGTAGGATCACCGTGAATGTGGCAGTGACAGGTACAGCTGAGTCAGCTGTTTTGTGCTGGGACTCAGACACCATGATGGGAGGCTGTTGGATGATATCATTTTCCAAAATGGTGAATAATTCTTGGTAAAGTTCATGAAAAAAAGAAAGTACAGTCAAACCTCAAGCCTCTGTTTGCATAGTAACACATTTCTGGAAAATTCAAGTATATTAAATTTCAAAAGACACAGGATATTTCTATACAGCAAATGAAGTTAGGACCTCAACCTGAACTGTCCAGTTCAGTAACCATAAGCCACAAGCCACATGTGGCTCCTGAGCATTTGAAATCTAGCTACTCTGGATGCTGTAGACTAGATTTAGAATTTTTTTTAAAGGATGTAATATATCTCAATAATAACATATTGTTTATGTTGGTTGAAATATTTTGGATATACTGGGTTAAATAAAATATACTGCCAAAATTAATTTTACTTGTTTTTTTTTTTTTTACTTTTTTAATTCCACTATAAGGAAACTTAAAATGTGATGTGTGATTTGCATTAATGGACAGCAGCACTAATGTGTACACTGAGCTTGGTGGGACTTTGGAGAGTCTTACTGGGCAACAGGCCAGTCTTCACTCTGTGGGATTACCCAGCTCACTGCACAATATCCCACATCTCTGGTCCTCCCCACTTGACTCCCAATCATTGTATCAACCATAAATATCCTCACTTATCTCCAAAATACCTACTCTGGGGCTGGCAGCAGGGCACCACCCTGCCCTACAGAATGAAGCTCCCAGGGCCTGCCCATCTCCCAGCCTCCTCCCACCTCTCAGCTGCACACTCCATGTGTCAGTGGCCCTGAACTCCATGGATGCCCCTCACCCCCCAAGTTTGCCCCTGGATCCCTCTTTGGCAATGTTTCAAATTCCCCTCTGGTAGCACAGACTCAAGTCACTTAGTATGTTCACCAAGATGGTTCATAAATTGGGCCATAAAACAAATCTCAATGCATTTAAAAGCTGGGGAGAGTATATCTCAGTAGTTAGAGTACATGCTTAGCATGCAGGAGGTGCTGGGTTCAATCCCTAGTACCTCCATTAAAATAACTAACTAAATAAATAAACCTAATTACCTCTCCCCCCAAAAATTTAAAAAAAAAATACATTTAAAGTGATTCAAATCATACAATGTTCTCACATCACAATTAAATTATATTAGATCATAGTAGTTCAATATAATTAAATTATATCACCATAAGATATGTAGATAAACTTCAAATACTGGAAATTAAATACACCTCTAAATAATCCATGGATCAAAGAAAATATCATAAGGGAATTTAGAAAATATTTTGCACTGAATGAAAAGGAAAAGAACACATCAAAATTTCTAAGATGCATCTAGAGCATGCCTTAGAGGGAAATTTATCATTTAAGTGCATATAGTAGAAATGACAGTAAGTTTAAAACCAATGATCTAAGAAGCCAGAAAAGAACAGCAATAAACAACAGAAAAATTAACAAAGCCAAAATTTAGTCCCTCGAAAAGATCAGTAAAATTGATAAGCCAGCAAAACTAATGAAGGAAAAAAAAATAATAACCACTAGTAGGAAAGAAGAAATACCTAACAGTCCTCTAGATATAAAAAGGATAATAAGGAAATATTTAAATAGCTTTATCTCAAAAAATTTGACAATTTAGATGAACTGGAAAAATTCCTTGAAAGACAAAAATTACCATAACTGACTCAAAAATGGAAAATGGGAATGTTCCTATATATTTTAAATATATTCACTATAAAAAAAAAAAACTTCCAAAGAGGATAATCCAAATTAGCAAACATTTAACAAAGAAATAATACCAACATTACTCAAACTCTTTAAGAAAAAAGAAACACTTTGCAATTTGTTTTATGAGGTCAACAAAACCCTAACACCACATCCTGACAAAGACATTCCAACAAAGAAATTTACAGACTCATATCCTTCATGAACACAGATACAAAAATCTTCAATAGAATATTATCAAATATATTCTAGCAACATATAAATGTATACATCCTGAACAAATAGGGCTTATTGGAGGTTCAAAATTGAAAATCAATGTGATTTATTGCATTAGCAAAATAAAAGAGGAAAAAAACCATATGATCACTAAAAAACAGGCAAAATTCAACATCTATTAATGATTAAAAAAAAAGAAAAGAAAAAAACTCTTAACAAACTAGGAATATGAAGGAAATTTCCTTAACTGGATAAAGAGCATCCAGTGGACAACCTATAGGTAACATCATATTTAATGATGAAAGACTCAGTTCTTTTCCCCTAAAACTGGGAACAAGGTGAGGAGGTTCTAGCCAGTGCATTAAGTCATGAAAAAGATAAAAGCCATAAAATTGGAAGGGAAAAAGTAAAACTGTCTCTACTTCCAGACATCAATGTCTACATAGAAGATTCTAAGGAATAAAAGATACTACTAGAAACAACCCAGCATACCACCTAAAAGGATTAGAGAAAGAAGAACAAACAAAACCTGAAGTCAACAGAAAGAAAGAAATAATAAAGATCAGGGGTGAAATAAATAAAATAGAGATTAAAAAAACAGGAAAAAACTCAATAAACCCAAGAGCTGTTTTTTTGAAAGAGTAAAAAAAAAAATCAAGAAACCTCCAGTTAGGCTCACCAAGAAGAAAAGAGAAAGGACCCAAATAAACAAATAAGGTATGAAAAGAGGAGAAATTACAACTGATACCACAGAAATACAAAAAAAATAAGCAAATATTATGAACAATTATATGCAAACAAATTGGACAACCTAGAAGAAAGGGACATGTTTCTAGAAACATATAGCCCATCAAAACTGAATCAAGAAGAAATAGATAATATGAATAGACTAATTACAAGAAGTAAAATAGAATCTGTAATTTAAAAAACTCTCTGCCAACAAAAGTTCAGGACTGGACGACTTCACTGGGGAATTCTATGAAACATACAAAGAACTTACATGGATCCTTCTCAAACTCTTCCAAAAGACTGATGAGGAGGGAACACTCCCAAATTCATTCTATGAAGCCCCATTACCCTGATACCAAAACCAGACAAAGACACTACAAACAAAGAAAATTACAGGCCAATATATTTGGTGAATATAGATGCAAAAATTCACAAGAAAATGTTAGCAAACTGAATCCAACAACACACTAAAAACATCATACACTGATCAAGTCAGATTCCTCCCAGGGTCACAAGGTTGGTTCAACAAATGCAAATCAATCAATGCAATACATCACATCAATAAAGAAAGGACAAAAACCACATGATCATCTCAATAGATGCAGAAAAATCATTTGATAAACTCAACATCCATTCATGATAAAAACTCTTACCAAAGTGGTTGTAAGAGAGAACATATCTCAACATAATAAAAGTCATTTATGACAAACCCACAGCCAACATAATACTCAATGGTGAAAACTTGAAAGCCTTTCTGCTAAAATCTGGAACAAGACAAGGATGCCCACTCTTACCACTTCTATTCAACATAGTATTGGCAGTCCTAGCCATAGCAATCAGATAAGAAAAAGAAATAAAAGGGATCCAAATTGGAAAGAAGGTAAATTGTCACTATATGCAGATAACATGATACAATATATAGAAAACCCTCAAGACTCAACACAAAAACTATAAGAGCTGATAAACAAATCCAGCAAGGTAGCAGGTAACAACATCAACATACAGAAATCTGTTGCATATCTTTACACTAACAATTAAATATCAGCAAAGGAATGTTAAAAAAAATTCCTTTTGAAATCACATTAAAAAAATACTTAGGAATAAACTTGACCAAGGAGAAGAAAGACATTGAGAACCATAAAACACTGATAAAGGATATTAAAGATAATTTAAAGATAGCCCATGCTCTTGGATTGGAAGAATTAATGTTGTTAAAATGGCCATACTACACGAAGCAATCCACAGATTTAATGTAACCCCTATCAAATTAACCAGGACATTTTTCACAGAACTAGAACAAATAATCCTAAAATTTATATGAAACCACAAAAGACCCAGAATTGCCAACGCAATACTGAAGAAAAAAGAATGAAGCTGGAGGCGTAACCCTAATTAAACTGATAAGCTTTTGCACAACAAAAGAAACCATAAAGAAAACAAAAAGACAATATATGTACTGGGAGAAAACATTTGCAAACAATGTGACTGACAAGAGCTTAACTTCCAGAATATACAAAGAGCTCACACAACTCAGTAACAAAAAAACAAGCAACCCAATCAAAAAATGGGCAGCAGACTAAAACAGACATTTTCCAATGAAGACATACAGATGACCAATAGGCACGTGAAAAGATGCTCAATATTGCTGATTATTTGAGAAAAGCAAATCAAAAACTACAAAGAGGTATCACTTCACACCAGTCAGAATGGCCATCATCAAAAAGTCTACAAACACTAAATGCTGGTGAGGGTGTTGAGAAAAGGGAACCCTCCTACACTGTTGGTGGGGATGAGAAGTTGTGCAGCCACTATAGAAAACACTATGGAGGTTCCTTAAAAATAGAGTTGCATATGATCCAGCAACCCCATTCCTGAGCATATATCCAGAGAAAACTGTAATTTGAAAATATACGTGCACCCCAATGTTCATAGCAGCACTGTTTACAATTGCCAAGATATGGAAGCAACCTAACTGTCCATTGACACATGAATGGGTGAAGAAGATGTGGTGTATATATACAATGGAATACTTCTCAGGTATGAAAAAGAATGAAATATTGCCATTTGCAGCAACATGGATGGACCTAGAGATTATCATACTAAGTGAAGTAAGTTAGAGAAAGTTAAATACCACATAATATCAGTTATATGTGGAATCTAAAAAAATGGCACAAATGAAGTTATTTATAAAACAGAAACAGATTCATAGACATAGAAAACAAACTTATGGTTACCAAAGGAGAAAGACTTGGGGGGTGGGATAAATTGGGAGTTTGGGATTAGCAGGTATAAATTCTTACATAAAAGTAGATAAACAACAAGGTCCTACTGTAGAGCACAGGGAACTATAGTCAATTGCTTGTAATAGCCTACAATGAAAAAGAATGTTATGATAATAACATAAAATGAAAATATATATGAAAATATAACTGAATCACTAAAAAATACTACTGGAATTAAAATATTTATCAAGGTTGCAGGATACAAGGTCGGTATACAAAAATTATATTTCTCTGTGCCAGCAATACACTAGTTTTTTTAGATAATGAAGTTTTAAAATAGCATTTCCCGTAGCATCAAAATACATAGAATACTTAGGATACATTTAATGAAAGATATGAAAGACCAGACTGAAAACGAAACATTGATGAGAGAAATTAAAAATGATCCAAATTAATGGAGAGATATATCCTATTTAGGAATTGGAAGAATCAACATTGTTCAGGTATTTATTCTTCCAAAATTGATCCACAGATTCAATGCAATCTGAAAACCCCCAGCAGGCTTTATGTAGAGAGTGACGATCTACTTCTAAATTGTATTTGGAAATGCAAAAAACCTAGAAGAGCCGAAGTTATTCTGAAAAAGGAAAAATGCTGATGCTGGACTGTATTCATTTGCAAGGGCTGCCACAGCAAAATGTCACATGCTGGCTGACTTACACAAGAATTCATTCTCTCACAGTTCTGGGAGCTGGAAGTCCCAGGTCCCAGATCAAGGTGTCTGTAGGTTTGGGTTCTCCTGAGGTCTCCCCGTCTCGTTGGCTTGCAAACAGCTGCCTTCTCACTGTGCCCTCATGGGATCTCTGGTGTCGCTTCCTTTTCTTATGAGGACACCACCTTATTGGATTAGGGTTCTGCCCTTATGGTCTCATTTAACCTTAATTACCTATTTAAAGGCTCTACTTTGAAGTATAATCACATGGGGGTTAAGGCCTCGGAATGTGGGGTGACACAAATCAGGCTATAATGTGCATCTCACCCCTAAAGAAGAAGATTTACTTGGTCTGGGGATCCTGGTCATAGGATGCTTCCAGGGACTCTCGTTGAGTAGAACATGGTTAAGAACTACTGAGGTTTCCACCTGTGGATGAGCTGAGTCCACAGGCTCTCCTGGGCCCTGCAAACTCCGACTGAGTGATGGCTTCAACCGGACACCCTGAAGGATACTCTGAAACAAGTCTGGGACAGGAAAGGGTTCTGTTTCAGACACTTTCCCCACCTTGCACGGTCCTGGGATCAGCTGTGTAATATACTAATGGCTCCGAGCGATGCTCACTAAATGAAGCCATTAGCCAGGCATTAAATTCACATCTGCTCCTCTCCAAGATTCTGACTCTTTCCACTAGACCCTGGTGATATTCAGGCTGTGAGGAAACAAGGCGGGAAAAGGGGAGGGAGCAGTTCTGTATTATTTAGCCCCAAAGTCTAGATGTTAGCGGGGTTTCCTCATGTTACGTTCCTGTGTTTGGACGCTGCCGTCCCGGGGATTGCACCAGCCGAGCGATGGTGAGCCAGCACCATGTCAGAGGGTTTGACAGCCAGAACCTTGGAGCCTACAGCCAATCTAACACATACGTGAGATTTAAAAATAACCCAGTCAATTTCTCCTCTCATGGCTTCCTTAGGATTGTAGAGACTATTTTTAGAATTGGTGTGGTGACAACTGGCAGGAGGCACAGGAGTTTCCAGCTTTTGCATTTATCACCTTTATCGGGGCTCAGGCTCTGCGGGCTGTGGTCCTGCCCCCAGTATATTTCACATCACAGGGCAGTGGTTCCCAGGCCCTCCCTCCTGCCCCTCCCCGATCCTGTCCCGCAGCCTGTGGCTCCTGAGCCTGGCTCTGCCCCCTCAGACCCGCAAACTCATGGTGGCTCCCGTTCTGACAGCCTAAGGAGGAAGGGCAAGGCTTGCTGAGAATGCACGAGAAAGTCGGGCAGGGCAAGCCACCGAGCCCCAGGGCCAGCCCGCCGGGCCCCAGCCTTGCCCCTCCCGGCTCACGGTGGACATGGGATTGCCATATTAGGGGCTCTGTGGGCTCCCCGTTCGCGGGGCCTGGCCCCCAGGCTGGCAGAGCCTCAGGGCTCCGGTTCAGAGCAGCAGACAAGCTGCAGATTCCATTCTGCACAGTCATTTTCCTCTCCTCTCCTCCCTGCCCTATGGGGCCCTTTCCTGCAAACGGAGGCCCCCGCCAGCTGCCCTGTCAAGGAGCCCAAGGCTCGAATATCCTGGCCCCGCCTCTGGGGCGGCCCAGCCAGGCGGCCCTGACATGCAGGAGCGTCCGGGGACAGGAAAAGCCAGCCCCTTTCAGAGTGTGGCATGGGAGGAAGGGCATTAGGATATAAGAGGGTTTGATATCAGAACTTAAATCTAAAATCTTTTGACCATTCGAGAAAAAAAATCACAGAAATATATAGGAAACTAGTCTCTTGTCTTTGAAGTGAGAACAGAAACTCACTTCATTTATTCATTGTGTTTCTGCGATCACTTCTCACTATCTTCTAAGCAGAAGCCCCTGTCAGGGCTGCGGGGAAGACCGAGGTGCCTGAGGTGTGGGCAGAACTTCTGGGACCTCTGAGTCACACAAGATTAAGTTGAATCCTTTTATTTTTGCCCTGCCCTGTCAAAACCCAAATTTCCTCCAATAATAAATAAACTAGCCAGTTCCACGGGGTTTCTGTTCCTATATCAGCCTTTGCTCCAGGTTTCAGCTGCTTTGTTCCACACCTCACTGACTCATGACTCTCCTCCTCAATCTGTTCCTCCCACAAAACCATGACTCACACAGATTTGTACCTGCAACAGGTTTCATTAAGAAGCAGGAGGGCTGAGGAGGCATCTGTAGTACGGAAATGCAGACAACTTCAAATGGTGTGTAGGACATCCTGTTATTTAAATGCTCTCCAGGATTTTCAGGTCTGGTCAGAACCGAAGAACAGTTCAGGGACTTACTCCCTTCCAATAAAATATAAAATGGACAAATATGAAGCAACTGCTTTCGGACTTTGGGCAAAAACCATTATAGGACTATGATGGTCCCCAAGGAAAGTGAAACATGATGTGCGTGGACATTCACCGTGGCTTTCTGCTTGGGGACACTTTCCATCCGGTGGCACAGGGAAGGGACCCGACAGCGGCCTGGCTCTCATGGGGCACAGGTAAAAGAGGTGGGAGGTCAGGGCTGCCGAGGAGGCTGGAATCCGCAGGGCAGGCTACAAACGAGGGCACAGACTGCACAGAGGGGCCCCAGGAATTGACACGGAAGTTCCCTGGAGCCTGAGCCAAACACGAAGCTGTGTGTGTGGGACAGGCCTCCATGGGGCCTGGCAAAGAAGTGCTCCCGGGGGGGCTGTGAGATGGAGATTGGAAATCATACACGATGCTGGAGGCCCCTGGAGTCCCGCCCAGCTGGAGCGGAGAGACCTTGCCTAAAGTCCTGGTCGTTAGTTGTGACCTGAGAAAGGACAGCCCTCATTAGTGGGGCTCCTCCAGCACCAGGGCAAGGGTGCTCTAAACCTCCCCCGACTAAGATTACTAACAAGGCTGGGAAGTTAAGAGCGCTCAGCAAATTAACCGCCTTTCAGAATAAAACTGCACATTCTTTAAGGGAAGACAACCAAATACAGACTGTCGGCAATGGAGCAGCCACAGTATCCAGTATATAATCCAAGGGAGCGAGGGTTTAGTGGGTACAGTTTCAGATTGAGAGGATGGAAAAACTGGCTGTGAGTCTGTCTATTGAGCAGCTACTATGGGCAAGCACACTCACTTAATCCTCGCGGTAAGAACGTGGAAATTGAAGCTCCAAGAGGTTAAATAAGTTGCCAAAGCCACACCACTGAGATGCAGGCAGTGTGGCGGGATGAGAGGGGAGCTTCGGGTGTCTGCCCGCGGTGGGAGCACTGGGAGGGCGCTGGGTGCTGCAGGCCAGGGGCTGGGTGGGGCAGGTCCAGGTGCGGGACATGAAGTGAGAATGACACTGATGACCTCGGGTGGAGGGTGGCAGTGAGTGATGGGGCTCTGGCCCAAGATATGTGGGCCCACCAGTGTCCCCATAGCCCTGGAGGGCAGACCCAGTGAAGCTGGGTCTCTGGGGCCTGACTGGGCCCAGAATTCCAAGTGACTAGAGGGAGGTGGGAGTGGGGCCGGGTGTGGAGGGTGGAAGCAAAGGCTGTTAGGAGGCTGATGGAATACTGCTGATTGTATCAGAAATGCCCCCTGCTCGGCCTGTGGCCAGTCCCCTGTGACCTGAGCCCATGTGTAGAACTAACATTTAACAAGGGGTCACCCTCATGCCGTGAACTGCCTCCACATCGGCTGGTCTCAGGCCCAAGCCCCAACCCCTCATCTGGGTGTCCTGTCCCTGCAGGACAGTCCCACCTCTGCACAGTCCCCCAGAGCAATGGGTGACCTTGGCCTCCTGCTCTCCTTAAACACCAGCAGGGCCCTCCTTGGCAGGCTCTGTTCCTGCTGTCCGTCTGCCGGGACCCCCACCCTCCTCCCCTTCCTCCACAGCTCCGCTTCATCTCCTCCAGGGCTGCACTCAAATTTACCCCGGCCTCTGCCTGAAAACGTGACTCCTCTCCCATACACACTGCCTCATCCCCATCCAGCCACATCTTTCTCCAGGTTATCAGACATACCAGGTATCTACTTCCACAGCTGATGCTGGGCTCCCCACTGGAACGTCGAGGACCTAAGGACAGGCCCCTCCTCTCTTCCGTCCCCTGTTCTAACTCCGGCATCAAGAACATTGCCCGCACTTGCTAGACAGGACAGAGAGGTTTGACGCGTGAATGGATGGACAGCCCATCAAAATGTCAGGGCCACACGGCTCACTCCCAGGGAGTACCGCCAGGATGCGCGGGGGCTCCCTGGGAGAAGGGAAGGGGTGACGAGGCCCCTGACCCCAGGAGAGGTCCACAGTGGGGACGAGGAGGAGACAGGCTCAGCAGTCTCATACAGGCCCAGGAAACAGGGTTCAGCGGCCACGTCTCTCACAGGGAAGGGTTGTAGCAAGTGTTATGCCTCAGCTTCCAAACGTCTGGCCAATTTAGAGGATGTGTGGTAGTTTTGAAACTGGAAGCAAAAGCACTGTGGCCCCCAGTGAGGCCCCAGTAAAAGCCGGAGTCCCACTGGCGCTGGGGCCGCACCAGTGTCTGGAAGCACAATGCCGGCCTGTTCAGTTGCTTGCTTTCTCCGGGGGCTGCTGGCTGGCCCACTGGCATGGCCTGGCACTTCAGGACACAGAGCTTGGAGCTGGTGGCAGGGAGATCTAAATTAAGACCTTTCTACCACACCAAATAAACAGAAGCTGAAATAGAGGGCTGAAGGAATTGGGCAAAATGCCTTTACACATAATTTTTGAAAAATGGAGGGAAAAGAGTTGGAAAACAGAATGGTATTCATTCGAATCCCACGGTATTTGCTGAAAACAATGACACCTCTGTTTGACACAAAAGCACATGTTAGAAAGAGCAAGCCTGTCTCTTTGAAGTGTCCTGCCCCAGATGCCTGGGTAATAAATACCAACTGCTCTGTGGAGAAGGCTCTCCTGCCAAGGCCAAGGGCTGGCCCAGTTTCAAGCCCCGGCCTCCCTCCAGGAGGTAAGATGAGTCAGCTGCTTCTGGCTTGGAGTCGCCCTCATGGGTGTTTCTTGTTTGGCAGCCCTGAAGCACACCTGCTTTGGACTTACCTGCACGTTCCCGAGGCAGGGCCTCAGCAGAGACAAGGGCGCCTTTCTTGGTTCTCCGCAGAGGAAGACCTCAGCGGGGCGGGCGTGATGGGTGAGCAGAGTTGCAGTGGGCTCCGGGCCTGCTCCTCCTACAGACAAGACTCCTGCCCTCACAGATTCTGAGCAGGAGAGGGGGTGGGGGGTTGGGCTTATATGTAGCGTTTGCTGATTTCTGTGGTATAAATACTCCCACCACAGCCAGTTTCAAGCCACGTATGTGACACCTATGTAATTTTATGTGACACCATTGAACAGAACTGGGAAGAGATACAGAGAATCCCATTACACAGTATTTCCACCATACAGACACTATGCATCTGACCTGCAGAAGTATGGATGATAATAAACTGTAGTAATTGGGAAGTAATTGCCTTTTTTAAAAAATACAATTTATTTGTAAGCTTATATAATTCAATTTTTAATAGTAGTTGTGTTTAACAGCCAGCTCGAAAAAGTCCTGAAATTGAAACAACTGGCTCTTGTTACTGTGGCCAGTTTGATGCAGACTCCCACAACCCAGACCTCACCCGTGCCAAGGAGAATGGCCACACCGATTCTTGCAAAGGGCCGGGTCCTCCTTGCTAGCAGCAGGCAACGCCAGAATGACTGGCACTGCTTTCCTAGCAAAGTGTGGTCTTTGCCTTTTCCTCTGGATTCAGCAGCAATCGCAAGTCTGGCGTCAGGCTCACGTCTGTGTTCACTGCCCTACAGAGTGACTTCTCAACGAGCTGCTGGCTGGTTAAGGTCCTGCAGGAGCTCACAACCCAAGGAGGTTCTGTGGTGGGGTGTTCAGGTCAGCTCCCGGCCTCCGGGGGGAACGCAGAGTGACAGCTGTGAGGGCCGTGTGCACACACATGTGAACAGACATGGACCCGCCGCCCCACGAGCTTTGCCAGGGACCACATAACCACTATGCTTCAGGGGCCCAGGTTTACTACCTTTTTCTTGCTTTTCACTTTTGAGATTTAGTTTTATTGAAAATAATAACTACAGGAAAGTGCACACATTTTAAATGTATAGCTCCATGAATTTTTCAAATGATTCAGGTAAGCACTACTCAGATAAAGATTACAATTAATCTACGACAAAGAAGGCAAGAGTACACACTGGAGAAAAGGCAGTCTCTTCTGCAAGTGGTGCTGGGAGAACTGGATGGCTGCATGGAAATGAATGAAATCAGAACAATCTCTAACACCATATAGAAAAATAAACTTAAAATAGATTAAATACCTAAATGTAAGACCGAATACTATAAAACTCCTGGAAGAAAACAGAAGCAGAACACTCTCTGACATAAATTGCAGCAATGTATTTTTTTGGATCCATCTCTTAAAGCAAAGGAAATATAAGCAAAAATAAATAAGTAGTTAAGTGGGGCCTAATTAAACCTAAAAACTTTTGCACAGCAAAGGAAACCGCTGACAAAACGAAAAGACAACCTACTGAATGGGAGAAAACATTTGCAAATGATAGGACAGAAAAAGGGATTAACATCCAACATATATAAACAGCTCATACAGCTCAACATCAAAAAAAAAATCACCTGATTAAAAAACAGGCGTAAGAACCAGACATTTTTCCAAAGAGCAAATGCAGATGGCCAACAGGTACATGAAAGATGCTCAACATCACTAATCATCAGGGAAATGCAAATCAAAGCCACAATGAGATATCACCTCATTCCTGTCAGAATGGCTATTATCAAAAAGACCACAAATAACAAATGTTGACGAGGATCTGGAGGAAATGAAACCCTCCTACACTGTTGGCAGGAATGTAAATTGGTGCGGCCACTATGGAAAACAGAATGGAGGTTTCTCAAAAAACTAAAAATAGAACTAACATATGATCCACAATTGCACTCCTGGGTATATATCCAAAAGAAACCAAAAAGACTAATCTGAAAAGATACGTGCACCTCAATGTTCACGGCAGCATTATTTACAACTGCCAAGAAACGGAAGCAACCTAAGTGTCTATCAGCAGACAAATGGACAAAGAAGATGGGATGTGATATATTCAAACACACACACATATACACACAATGGAATATTACTCAGTCATAAAAAAGAACAGAACTTTGCCATTTGCAGCAACATGGACGCACCTGGAGGGCATTATGCTAAGTGAAATAAGTCAGACAAAGTCAAATACTATATGATATCACTTACATGTGGAATCTAAAATATACTAGTGAATATAACAAAAAAAAAAAAGCAGACTCACAGATATAGAGAACAAACTAGTGGTTATCAGTGGGGAGAGGGGAGGGATGGGGAGTAAGAGGTACAAACTATTAGGCGTAAAATAAGCCACAAGGATGAACTGTACAACACAGGGAATATAGCCAGTATTTTTTAACAACTATAAATGGAGTATAAACTTTAAACATTGTAAATCACTATACTGTATATTTGTAACTTATGTAATATCATACAGCAAACATACTTCAATTAAAAAAAAAGATTACATAACATTTCCAGTGGCCCTTCCCTGTCAGCACCATCACCTCAGAGGTAACAATTCAGACCTTTCCCACCAGCTTCCAGTTGATATTCACAGAAATGGAATTGTTTTGTTTGGCTGCTTTTGCTCAGTTTTACGTTGTTGAGAACCACCTGTGTAGTTTTTGAAGCCAAAGTTCCTTCATTTCATTACTGAGAACTATTCCATCATGTGCATAGGCCACGATCTGTCCGTTCTACTGTTGATGGATAGTTGGGTTGTTTCTAGTTTGAGGCTGTTATGAATGAAGTCAGTGCAAAATACTGCACACACTTCTGCTAAGTGTACGCCCAGGGGTGGGGCTGTGGCATGGAGTAGTACAGGATTAGCCAGCAGTCTGTTTTCTATTTTAGCCATTCTGGTGGGTGTCTGTAGTGTCACACCGATTTTGATTTCTATTTCACTGATGACAGACGCTGAACAGATTTGACTATCAAAATGCCTACTAAACATCTGGATGTTTGTGAAGAACTTACTCAAATCTTTTGCTCATTTCTAAATACATCATCTTTTCTTACTGATATGTACCATTTCATTACATACTATGGAGCCTTTAAAAGTACTGCAAGTGTATTCCACTTCATGGCTTAACTCGATAGTTTTTAATTGAAATATAGTTGATTACAATGTTTTGTTAGTTTCAAGTATACAACAGTGATTCAGTTATGTTATGTATTTTTTCTCTTTTCCATTATAGGCTATTGTAAGATACAGAATTCTTAATTGTAATCTGTAAGATCTTTAGCTTTATGGTTAATGCTTTAGTGTTTTTTATGTCCTAACAAACTTTTGCCTATACCAAGGCCAAGGAGATTATCTGTGCTTTCTGTGGAAGCTTTACTATTTTACTTTTCATGTTTAGGACCATGATCCATTTGGAATCGATGTTTGTGTACGGTGCGAGGTCAAGGTTCATTTGTTTTCATATGTGTATCCAAAATTACTATTCTTGATGTGGTTAAAACCATTTTTCTGATTATTCACGGTTGTCCCATTAGGATTTTGTAGTTTACTAGTGCTGCTGGATTTTTGCTGAATGTTTTCTTTCTTTTCTTTTCACCTCAGGGTAAATAGGGAGAGACAGTGTAAACTGGAGTAATGGTAACAGGAACAATCGTCACCCCAAACCATCGAGCTGGGGTCACACACTCCTTCACGAGGCAGGCCTTGCCCATGCTCCAGTACAGACCCCCAAGTGTGCAAAGCACAGAGCTCTGATCCTAAACCCAAACTAAACAGAAAACCCACCTCAATTGCTCATCCAGGTAATGTTGGAAAGCCAAGGTGAACGTATTCTTTGCTACAGAATCACAATGTCACCGAAGTCAACTCAAGTGAGATTTCAGGAAGTTGCTGTTTTCAAAATGACTTTGAGGTGATTTAATTTCTTCTCGCTCCTTTCTCCACTTGATGACAGGCTGGGCTACACTGAGGAAACCTACTTCCTAATCTAACAAAGCTTCCTTGTGCAGGGCCCCCAAGCTCCCTCCCCGTGCAACGCCCAGGGGTACTGATCTCAGAACAACTGCAAGCCCCCCTTCACAAGCCCCCCTTGTGCGCCAGGCACTACTCAAAACACTTCATGCGAACTTTATTATTAATCCATGTAACTTCCTTGCCACTTCAAAGCCATTCCCACCACCTGAACTTACATTATAAACCTGTTTACTGCCTGTAACTGGAAGACAAGTTTCATAGAGCCCCTGTCTCTCTCTCACTGCTGTGTCAAGCCCAGGGTGGGTGCACAGTACACGCTTGCTTTCACTGGTGTCCAGGGCTGCCCATCCTTCTCAGCAAAGCACTGCAGGTACATGGGTACACAAAGGCGACGTGTCCTGAGCAGATCACGTCAAAATCAAGAGGAGAAAACAAAGAGATTAGATATGACCGATGATCCATTCTTACAATTATTATTTTAATGAAGTTTGATGATTAATATTTATTAATCAGGTTTGATTGAAGTTAAAAATCTGAAATGTATTTCCTGTTTCTTTCATGAGGGTCACAGTGGAGACGCTCTGCATTCTGACAAGGCTCCCATCCACTTCACAGTGTCTTTGCTTTTGCTCAGCTTCATCAGCAAGCACTTCATGTGTTGATAAAAGGAATTTCCACCCTTGCTATGGTCTCTTCTTCCTTTAATCCATTTCCCCAGGGAGGGTCATCTGGTTGGAAAACTACCTAAAGTAATTTCAGTGCTTCAGTTCTGTGGTGATCACTTTGCCCACCTGCTTCCACTATAGTCTTTGAAATTACCTTAAAAACGTAGTAACATTTTGCATTGCTGGGGTACCGTTTCAACTTCATATTAGATTTTGCGTTATTTATAGCATAAACTTTTCCACAGAGAAAATACTCTCAACTTTTAGGGAATAGTCATTATTTTAAGTTATACGTTATTTTAAATTAAATGCTATCAGATTAAAGACACAGATGGATAATACTGGCTTTTGTCAATCTCCTGGTGCTCAGCATACCCAAAAGGTCCTCTGAAAGGAAACCCTCAGTAGTCCATGAATCCGCAAGAACCAAAAGGTCCTTAAAATCTGGTTCAGTCTAAAACATCTATGAGCATATCTGATCCATGCCGAATGGCTCTGGACAGGACCAAATATCAAGGACACCTTGGTGTGGACCAGATGTCTGCTAACCATCCACAAGTTCTTAAAAAAAAAAAAAAATCAATAATGAAGAATGCAATTTGGTTAACATTCTCACATGTGCTCACATGAAAAATCTCTTATTCTAGATTACAACAGTAAACTGTATCATCTCTGTATATACACTTTCCATTTGAAAATTTAAACAGCCAATCTTGCGAACTTGAGTTCAGCCCTCTATTAGGCACAAAGGATGTTTTGATCCAGGCTCTAAAATGTCCTGAGATCCTCTGGTTAGACTCCTCAGATGTATCACGGTCCTTCTTTCCAAGTGAAGTCATTTTTTAAAATGTTAGCATCATGTATGTGTACTGAATTTTCAAGGAGAACGAACTTTAAAACTACCTGACAAAGAATGAGTAAGCACAGCGGTGAACTGACGTTAGTTCAGAATGCTCTTTATTCAGACGTGACATGTGGAAGGTGCGTTCACAAGGATGTGCCTGAAGTTATGCACAGCACACGTGCTCACCCTGCAGCTGCTCCTCTCCCTCTGTACCTGCTGCAGCAAACCCCTCCCTATGTATCTTACTAGTTACAGTTCGCAGTTATTATGAACATGCAGACAATGTTTTAGGGACCTGATTCAAAATACAGAGTGAACTATGGACCAAGTCACCAAGACATCAAAACTCACGGGGAACCAAAGCAGAGGAAAGCGACCAAATCAGCTCATGAACTTGGGACTGAGAGCTTCTGGGGGGAACAAAGAACACACTGAGAAACATTTGTTGATCCTTCCTGTTTGAGAGAAATGGAATGTGTCCAGAGCTCATGTTTCTACGTTTACTACTGCCTACAGGTCACTAAGGAGAATATGTTTCTAAGTCTCTAATGAGTCACAGTTGTGCTCTCAGGTCACAGCACGAGAGCGCATGCATCACTTTACACAGATTTAAATGCGGAACGACTGTACAGGGACATGTTGGGCCTGTCTAGTCACACAGGTGTCTCTTCTTGGTGGTGGATAAGGGAAGGGAAAGATGGTGACCTGTGTGCTCGCCAGACATCCAAACACTTGTGTAACTCATAAAGAGGGACAAACGTCACTAATGAGAACGGTTAGGTGTTCAAAGAATAAGTTCCAAACGTGGGATTGGGCTGATGAATATGCAGCCTTGATTTTAGGAGTTAAGAAAAAGTCTTGGCTAATGCTATTTGCCAAAGCCACTATGTCTTTAGAAGATGAAAAATAAGCACTTACAAATCTGCTGTGGAGAAGTAAAACAACAAATTGAAAAATCAAAGTCAAGTGAAGAAGAGATTTGAATCTTTTGGTCTAAGCCAGTATTTTGACATTAACTACAACTTACTAAAATGCAGTTTGCTTAAGCCCACTTTTTAAAATGCAGAATCTTTGAGGGAAAATGTAGTCTATGTTCAGGAATACTGTCTCATAAAAATGTTAACCTGGGGCACTTTAGTAAGTCGAGAATACTTATAATTCAAGTCTTGCTTTGAAGCACTCACCATGCTTTCCTTCCAGCCCACAGAGCTCCTCCGCAGCCCAGCAATGGGAGGGCGTGGTGATGTGTAACTCTACCAGTCACCCCTGGGCTGTCACTGAAGGGTTTAATCAGAGCTGGGAGATTTCTTACTCTCAACTATATTAAAGATTTCATCTACTAGCACTGTGACACACAGTGCAAAGAATCCTCAAATGTTTGTCCTTATACCAAGGGTAGTGTATGGTTATTCTTCCAACCCAACAAACCAGTACCCACTCCTTAGTGAGCTGTAACTACCTAGGACAGCAGGTGGGCCTCCTCCAGAGGGCGGGCTACTCTTCTGACAGGAGATCACGGTCCAGGCAGGCCGGGCAAGTACTCTGCCCCTTAAGCCACTGCTTGAAGCACTGAAACGGAGAGAACGCCATCAGTCAATGCCTTTGGGAGCACGTGGCACCTTAGTTCCCCTCCCTCTCCGCTGCAGACATGGCTGGTGGGGCCTGGAGCTGCCCAGCACTCAGGGACACCAGAGCCTGCTCAGGTGAGGAGTGTGGACCAAGCCCCAGGGACAAATCTCACCTCAGAACGTGACCATGACTACTTGGGGCACGGCCTCACCTTCCCCTTCCCCTCACTCCGTTCCAGCCTCAGCACTCAGCTGCCCTGGCTTCTCTATAGAGGCTGGCACCTTCTTTGTCCTTGGGCTCGTCTGCCTTCTCCTTGCCCCCACAACCTGGACACCACACAGCCCTGACTGGAGCCTGTCTACGCAGTGTGCTCCCTAGCTGCCCCTGGCTGGCCGGCTGCTGCTACAGAGCCGAGTGTGTGTGCAAAGTCGGAGAGCCCGGGAAGGACGCCGGTACACGGGAAGGGGGCAGGCCCCGCGAGAGACTGTAGGCCGTCTTGACACCGTCCAGGGAGTGTACAGTGTGTCCTCCTTTTCTCAGGGGTTCATAAACTGACAGGGCAGAGACCTGACCTGCCCTAACCCAACAGCAGGGGTGCAGGACGCATGCTCACAGCACCCAAGACACCAAAACAGTTAACACAAATCCTGGAAGGGTACAAACCAGAATCTCCCAGAATCGGGCAAAATGGACCCAGTTAGGCTTAGTTTTTCTCTTCTAAAATGTTACACTGACTTCACATACTTAACTAAATTAACAAACTGTGGCACTATATATTTGTTCGGCCATGTGTGTAAGAAATCAACTTTTAAGGAACTAATATTGCTTTGAATTTCAGCACCAACAGCGCTGATGGAGCCAACTGCTCTTTTCCACCCATGACACTGAGTGGAGGAGAGGCCAGTGCGCAGGGTGCACACCAAGGGGCCAGGAATCTGCTCCCCTCCACAGCACCGACCTCTGGAAGGGCAGACAATGATCACTTATAAAGAAAATGCTTTGAAAACGCAGTATTGAAGCCTAGGGAAAAAGCCCTCAGCATTTTCAAAACACCCCAGTCACAATGCACGACATGACGAGGGCCAAGAGAGAAGTCCTCACCCCTTTGTGACACTTGTGCCCACATTCCAGCACACGCACGTTTTTGGATTTGAATACTTCGTGGCATATTTCACAGGAATTTGCACCGGACACCTGTGGAAATAAATATCCCGATAATAAAGAGTAACTAAACTTCTTTCTACTACGTGAGCTCTTCTAAAAGTGGCTTTCAAACACTTTTGCAGCTAAGGTGGCAAATATTTCCAATTATAACTAAGCAGACTTTTTAATAACATTTCTTAGGGAAAAAAATAGTTTTAATTTTCTCAGAGAAAAAAGTTTTATATGGTTAATATGTTTCCAGTTAAAACACTACGAATACTCACTTATCCCATCCCATTCCTTACAAAGCATGGTACCACCTGAACATTACAAGTTAGATAAGTAACAGCTGGGGACAGTAACACAGATGATGACACGTCTACACTATGGATCATCACGGGGCTGATTAAAATCACGATGGAGATCCATAATCCCTGACACAGAACACTGGTTACAAAAGCTCTCTGAATAAAAGTAGTTTACAAACAGCATCATGTGCTTATATAACTCAATTTTTTAAAAATAAAAAAAATGTGTATATAGAGAGGCCTAGAAAAGCATCTGGAAAGATGTAAAATGTTAACAGTGGTTACTGGCTCCTTTTGGTTGACAGATTTAACTTTTTTCTTTGCTGTTTTTCTAAAGTTTCTGTGAATGTGGATTACTTGTACAAATCAAAACAAAACAAACTGATGGCTCATTCAGCAAACATCCAGCGTCAGGGATTGCGCGGGGCGCGGGGTGAACGGCAGGGCTTCCGGCCCCGGCAGCTCACAGTCTGGTGAGCACAGACGGCGCTTTCTGTGTGAAGCAGAAGCGGACCAGGCACAAAGTCCTCCCTACCGCTCACAGCGCTTGCCCCAGGCTACCCGCATCACCGACTTCGACTCTCACTCCCCTGTAACTCTCAGCACCCTGGAGGCAGGGAATGAGCCTTGTTTATTATATGTGTCCTTAGCAGCTGGCAAGGAACCTGGCTCCAAACTGATGTGCATAGACTGTCAAACGAATGAATGAATGCAGCCCTCACACTGGATTAAGGTCAGGGAGGAGAGCTAGGGGAGGTGCCTGAAGGCTCTGAAGACCCTGAACTGCTGAATGGGGTTTTCTGTCCAGCTTTCTGTCCTTCCCAGGGCACTGCCGCTGCTTGGGCAGCGATGGGGCAGATGTGGTGGCATGAGGTGCTCTCATCCCTCTCTGCAGCCCCCGATGGAAGCGTCTGGGAAGAAATGAAGGCGTCAGCCCTGGGGAAGGGCAGGTTAAGGCCTCTGCAAAGTTCGGGAAAACCCAGTTAACTTGATTATTTCCTAGCCTGGGAAGATAGGCACAATATATATTTAAGTTAAAAAAAGGGGGGGGGATACAAATACATGTACAATGTTGACTAAATTCACACATACACACACATACAAAAGAGTTTAAAAAATGTATTCCAGTGAGATGATACTGGTTACTGGTTACCCTCAGAGGGTGGGTTTTGGGGTCCTTTATATGGTTTTTTTATTTGTATACTCTATTATGAACCATATTACTTTTGTATTTAAAAAATATAAAGAAAATTACTTTTAATTTTTAAAAAACTTACTATGATTAGCAAATTAATACATAGCTTTGGATACCTGTTTTACTTATAAGTCAGGTTTTACACCTTTATTACTATCAACATCAGCTGCGAAGCAGAAATGGATCTCTCCTTGAAAGATGATTATGGCCTATCTCGGGGCGCCCCGCCACACACACTGAGGAGCCATACACATGAACACCCACACACCAGCGGGAATCCTGAGAGGTCGGCCCAGTTGCTGGACCACAGAGCACGTGACCAGCAGGGACACGTCTGAGGGAGGAAGGGACTCCAGCCGGGCCTTGCAGGAAACGTCCGAGAGGGATAAAAACAGAGTTCACAAGAAGAGTCAATGCCTAGCTCCAGTCAGCAAACCAGCGCTCCGTGTGCAGTCCTGCACTGCTGGCTCTGCCATGGAGCCTGCCGCTCTTCTACAGTTGATTTCACCTAAACTCTGACACTATAGTTGGACAAAAGGGGAAAAACATTCTCTGCACCAGAATTCAACTTGGAGCCCATGGCCCTGAGCCACCCAGGTGACGGCCTCTCTTTCAACCACATGTTCAGTCCCCACTGCATGGTCTCCAGCAGGAGCTGGTCAGTGTGGCGAGGACGGGGAATTACACGCTGCACACTCAACTCAAATGAAGGAACACTGGCAAGATGCATCAGTCAGTCATCCATGCCTTGGTTTCCTCATTTATAACATAAAGGCAATTATAATGCCTTATCAACTGAGAACATAAATATAATAATCTTTTATAAAAAGTTCTATGTTAATGTAACATTCTTGTCTAAAAGGACAATATACTTACATCAGTATATCAAATTAAAGGCAAATCTAGCTGATTCCACTGTGCCCCCCCACAGCCGTTCCCCAGACACCTGAGGGGAGAGGAAAGGAAAGCATCCAGCCTTTCCCAGGCACAGCGCCTGGCCCTGGCAGCCCTGCCGCTGGGCTTCATCCAGGCAACAACCTGAACAAGCAGGTATGAGCCGAGCTCACGGTGTTATTAAGTGATGGCCAAGTCTGCATGATTCTAAAGCCCATGGTCACACAGAAGAAAATTATCCAAAAACCAGTTTTCCCAGCTATTCACACTTGGTATAAAATATGAAAGTACCTGACCACTGACAGGCCCAGTGCCTACAGTGTGGTCACAGCTCTTCTTGTCACTGTGTGCAAGGGCTCCGAGGCGTTCGCCCAAGTGGAGGGACAGCCTCGCCATTCAGCCTCGCCTGTTTAACCAAACTACACCTAACTCTCCATCTACACTTGGTCTCTAATTTTGAGATCAAATAAATTCGGTCTAGAAATGCAAAGAATGGGGCTTAGTCACGGATTAACAATTTGTTTCCTTCTTGTTCTTCATTAAAAGAACAACCAACGCTGCAATCCTGCGCACAACACTCACAGGGACACCTTCCGTCTCCTGCCCCCGGGTCTGGGGTGACGCTCCAGCAGCCGGGGAGGGCGGGTCCTGGGTGGCCGTGGTCACAGAAGCAGCAGAGCAGAGCTCAGATGGCTGCTTGTCCTTTCCTGGATTTGGCTGCAGTGAGAATGTGGGACAGGGAAGCAAGTTCAGTTATCTCAAAACTTGACCATCTTCCATCTACTACTAAATTGTTCTCCACCTTTTGGCTGGAAGCATTTTTTTTCATAATTCTCATATTTTATAAATAAGTAAGGATAAAGTAAAACATTTTATTGAATCTAAATGAAATACTGACCTTTTTCTTCTTCTCTTCATCTAGAATGTGTTCTGCCACTCTTTGGACAATTTCGTCAATACTCAATCCAGAGAGCGAGTTCTTGTTTTTGTTTCTCACTTTTTTAATAAAACCAGCAAGCTCAGTGCTAAAAGGGAAAAGGGGATAACGTCATGAGAAAGTCAAAGTTTTCTACTGCAAATAAATATGAATAAACATTATGTGCCAGTATTAACCCAACAGCTAGAAGCAACGAGGTCAAATACAAATAACCACACAAATAATTCATTTGTAAACGACAGCATAACTGTATATAAAACTGAGGTCACTCTTCCAAAGTATTATGAAAATTCCAGTATTATTTCTAAACATTTGTTTTAATAGACTTTCAAAGTAATAGTGTATCTGCTAGATCCATCTGAGATGTCCACCCCGGCTTAGAAACCGTACTTCTTACGGCCGGGACACACTGTAGCTTCAAGCAACATTACTGAGTGATCAGATACCATTGGTTCTGACTTGAAATCAGTAATAAGTCTCTAAGAACAAACTAGCTTTGTTAACTTCCTCCCTTTAAAAACCAAGTCTTCAAAGCCTGGCTGTTCTGTCAGTGCCCGTGGATGTGATCTGCATCACAGGGACTTGATATTTACAGCACTAATACCTCAAATGCTTTACTTTTCAGAAAATAGAATGCATTTCTATTTGGTGGTTTATATTCAGCCAAATTTAGTCAGGATTGCAAACAATTTTATTTGTAAGATATCTTTGGTAATCACAACTTGGCTATTTTTTAAGAACTGGCATGGTAACTGCTCTTGAGATAACTTACGTTTCTCAAACGCAGGCAGGGCTAAATACGCCCGTGTGCGGACAAGATATACTTATTTCCATGTGGGCAGGGCTCCACTGACAAATGTAAAACGTTAATTTTGTAAATCATAATTTAAGCATGATTTTGTTTCAAAAGGATAATTTCAAAGCCTGTGACTAATACTGTATCCAAGACAGAAATAACACGGGAGGTGCAGAGGGTCATTCCTGCATGTGGATTCCTCTCTTCTGAGCTGCATCCCAGAGACATCCCCTCCACTTCATCTGCTCTCCTGCAGAGACAAGGGCACCCCTGCCCCTCATACCAATCTGGAGAGTTAGGTCAACGGTCAAGGCAGAAGCACCACTGAAGTGTCCGACTGATACAGGCGACTAAGTTAAAAGCAGCTCTCCCCACCCTTATTGGGACCGTTCTGTAACATGCTCACACACTTGGTTCACTATCAAATTCTATCCACCTTTTCAACCTCAGACCTCTAACAGCTCAGAGGTACTGTCCACAAGATGTAAGCTGCTGCTGCCTTCTTTGCTATATGTGATGTTTTTCCCTTGAAACGACACAAAACTAATGTTTTGCAATTCATTTAGTGATTCTGTAACTAGTGTTGGAGCACCTTACTGAGCTCCTCAAAATCTTAGCAAATTGCCGTGGGTTCTGATGTGTGTTGATTAACCAGTGTTCAATGTTTTCAATCTTTGAAAATGCTCACCTCCGTGTTCACAAAAAGGAAAAAAAAAACGTAGCTCTTGTCTTTCTCAGTAAAACAATTATACAGTCCTTTCCACTCCTGCCCCTAATTGGCCATAATGTTATCCGATCAGGAATCCTCAGTTCAACAAAGTATTCAGCAGAGGCACAGACATTTTAGATTCGTACCTGCTGTAATATGGGAATACCACTGACAGGTGCTCGATAATACTATTGAATGGCTTTTTTGGAGACTGGCTTGAACGAGCGGCACGTCCTGGAGCAACAGGTAATTTCTGATCAGCCTCAAGGCTTTGTTTTGACTGAGCTGCCTGGCCAGAGCTCTCACACACTGGCAGGAGGGCGACTTCTGGCTCACAGGAGGGCAACTCCACCAGGCCCTCAGCGGCAGAGACCAGAGTCAAGTCCTTGGGAACTGCTGTTCGGTTTCCAGCCCCGTGACTTGCAGAAGTGGAGGGGTCATGAGCATCAAGGTCTGAAGACTCAGGAAGTAACTCAAGGTGAATCTGTGAGGAACACACCACAGGAGCTGAGTCACTAAGAGTTACATTCATGGACAAAGACTGACAAACGCAGCTGTAAT
This sequence comes from Camelus bactrianus, assembly GCF_048773025.1. Lineage (NCBI taxonomy): Eukaryota > Metazoa > Chordata > Mammalia > Artiodactyla > Camelidae > Camelus > Camelus bactrianus. Next base: position 7,213,443 of record NC_133539.1, read on the forward strand.
AAAACCTGGCTGCTCAAGGGCACAGGAAATTTGAATGCAACAAATTAAATGTTTTTGTCCTTAAAAACTACTGGTCACCTACTCTTTCCCAAAATGAGCTATCACGGCTCGGCGCCCCTGGCCTCCGTTCCTCCTCCTCTGGGCATCTTCTCAGCTCCCCACCCGCAGCGCCTCCTCCTGTCCGAGCCCGAAGTGCTGACTCTCATGTTGTCAGAGGTGCAAATCCCACCCCATGCTGCACCCTCTCGTGCTTCAGTGAGACCGTGCTCGCTGGGAAGAACACCCACTCTTTCAAAGATTTGTCTAGAATACTTTCCTGAGATCCAAATTTTAACGGGCAGATCCACTTGCGTGGTTCCAAGGCTTCTCAAACTCAACGTCTTCAAAACTAGCCTCAGGAAGGCCTCCTCGCCCTGCCCTTTCTCTGGTGCCCACCTCACTGGCAGAAACCCTGATTCATCCTCGACTTCCCAACACACGCACATGGGGCCCCAATCTCACCAACAGCAGTTCTTTCAACTGACACCCTAAACACCTCTCAAGCCTGTCTCTTCCCTTCAGCCCCACTGCCATTTGCTCCAGGACATGGCTGGTGACAGTGAGCTGTAACTGGTCAACTGGAAATCACTCAGGACCTCTCCACCATGTCTCCACACTGCAGCTGAGCCGATCTTGTTCTCATCCTTGAAACCGATCCTGGCTTCTTGGTGACCTGAGGGAGAGTCCACACTGCTGAACACACCTTGCAGAATAAGGCTCTTTGTTCTGGCCTGTGGGTACAACTTTATAATCTTTCTCCTTATAGCCACTTTTGTCATAGGGAACTTCTTTCACAGCTATGAAAGGAGTGTTCTCTTTTTTTTTAGCCTTCAAATATGCTGTTTCTTCCATTTGGAGCACTCTGACCCTGCAAACACCACACACGCACCCCTCCTCAAGCACACCCCTACTTACTCCTTTTGCCTGGTTAATTCCTATGCCAGATCTCTGACTCACTAAGACCTCCAACAGGGAATCTTCTGCTAGGTTGGGTTAGCTCCCCCTCGTTTATGCTGCTATAATGGCATTCTGTGCTCCTATGAAAAACCTTGGTGCACACTGCTTGTAATTACAGGTTTCAAGTCTCTCGTTCTTGAAACCATATGTACTTTGAGGGCACAAACCACATCTAATCTTGATCACCACTAAATACTTGATGAATGAATAGGGTAAAAATGACACACAAAGTCAATTATTTTTAGGGGTATTTATTACTCAAGTTCCTGGCACACTGAGAGTTCCCAAGGTTTTGAATATTAAAATTCTTTTTTGAGCATTTATAAAATTACATAAGCTAGAATTAAAAACTAATAGTAAAATACTCTACTGCGATCTAATGCTTTTTTCCCCTCCATGTCTGCTCTAAGAACTTGGAAACACTGTAAATAAGTGACCTTTAATTCTAAATAAAATTCTATTTCTTACTCAGTTCTATGGAGAGAAAAAACTTTAGAGCTCAATAGACTATTTTACTCAGTTCGAGGTAGCTAAACTTTCTAATGTTTTAAATTTTTTTTTTTTTTTTTAAAGATGAGTCCACATACGTTTGAATGCTTACTGTGTGAGGTATTGGGGAGAAAAAGATGTCCAAGATCAGGCCTCTCACTGCGGCTGCAGAGCTGTATCTCAGTTAAGGGGACTGAATGCACAGGACGGAAGGGCCGGAGGGTGAGGGGCAAAGACGGGAGCCCTGACAGGGGCTTAGCCTCGGGCTCAATGAAAACACTGAGGTAGTTACCAATCCATCTCATGCTCATACCCAAAACAACAACAACACACTGCTCTGGGCAGTTAAGAAAGAAATTGTGCTTCACTAGTTTTCTGTTCTCTTTCCTCCAAAAAAAAAAAAAGGAAAGGAAAGAAAGAAAAAGAAGATGTGACAGACTTACTGTGTTACAGGCAGGAAACGAAAGGTCAGAAATCTGTACTTTAGAAAGTTCACTGAGCCGAGAACCGTTTTTAATTGCTTGAATTTGTTCTTCATACTGAGACTGTAGGTAGAAGGAAAAGTGTAAGTTTTTCTAAGAAATCTCAAGGGAAAACCACATCTGTCAATTAACACTTTCCCCCCATACTGTACATTACAAACTATCAACCATTTTCCAAGAAATACAGCTGAGATGCAAGGTTATTTCTTGTAAGGAAAGTAGTTCAAAATAAGTCTTTGTTAGCCAGAAAGCTCTATAGATCTTTCAAACGTAACTTCCCTAATCTTGTCAATCAAGGGCAGAGTTTAAGATAGTTAAGAAAACAGCATCTTTTTTTTCATGAAAAATTCTTAATTCCAACAAAAAATATATATTGCCTTTAACCGCTCAAAAAAGAGGCCGTTTCAGTATGACACTACTTCCTTGGAATTATAACCATCAGGTAGATTTTGACAGAATTATAAAATACCTGTAACTTACCTCTGCTTTCTCCATTTCTTTTCTAACATCAGAAACAAATGATTTCCATGAATGTGTATCAGACTCCACGTCAGGATATGCTGTAGAATCACTGAGAAAGAAAAATATGAAACTGCTAATGTCCACATAACATTCTTTTTAACTGAAAGCACTAATGTACAAAAGAAAATAAATATTTAAACATGAAAGAAACACGATCACAAAAAAAAACCCAACTATTTTTAAAGAACTGTGTATCTTACAAAGTCACCATCAGAGACATCAGGAAATTTTAATTACTGATCTGACCAAACCCCGAGAACTTATGGGCAGAAAGCAAATATTCTTCTGAATTTTAATTCCTTTCCCCAAATTTGTAGATTTGACCATTCTTCATTTGACATTTTCAAGTTTAACATCAAAGGCTATCTTGGCATGGAAAAACAAACAAAAAGGCAGCTTGGAAACATTCCAATAAACATTCTTCCCCACCTTATTGTAAAAGAAAGGGTAGGGCCTGACAGGCGATTTAGATTTCTCAGCCCCTCATCCATCTGGTCTATCAACAGTGACGTACAAGTACTCCTAACTGAGAGGATCAGTAACACCAGCAGCAGGTGACAGTGTGGGTTCTCATCACACACCTTACAGGAACACCAGAACACTGCTTCTGCGGCTGTTCTCTTCACTATCCTCTGGGAGAACGAGCAGAATTAGCACAGAATCCCTAAGAAGGGAGCATGAGGCTTCATTAGGAAGCCAGTGCTGTTTGACAGAAAGAAGTCTGAGATGTGCTCGTCTCCCAGCTGCACCGCAGGGCACAGCTTATGCTGGGCTGAAAACTGACCACCACCACGAGGTCCCAGCCTCTGCTGTACTGGTCCTGTAATCTGAGTCAGCACATCAGTCTACTTTTAATCAGAATGGTTTTCTCTAATGGAAAAAACTTAACCTTGGAAAATGAAGAATTATACTAAAACTGTTTTTCCTTGTCCCACAGAATCTCTGGTTCCACACTGAGGGTTTGAAATTTAGATAAAAAAGTACGAGGAATTAAAACTCAAAACCTGTGTGTGGAATATGATAAAAAGGCCAGATGAAAGGTGATGCCAGGAGCAAAAATCCACAGTGATGAGACTGACTGCTGATGCCAGACTGCAGGAGGCCCTCTAGGAGTCCCAGGTAAGCCTTATCCCAAAACCAACACAAAACAAACAGAAACAGGTGAAGATTATGGAGAGCTGAAAAAAATGACCATGTTTATGTATCTTTTGAAGTGACGGTCCGGTACGCTACCAGTAAGACTGCTAAGTAACTGTTCTTAAGGCAACTGTTTAAAAAGCTTTAAAAATGTGATCTTCATTCCGGAAAAGTATTGAATGGAAATGATTAATAATATGCATAAAAATTTAGCTACAAGGGTATCTGCTACAGTGTAGCTTTTATTAACAAAATTTGTGAATAACCCAACTCTTCCACCTCAGTGGTGTTTAATAGATCACGACACATTTGTACACTGGAACACGAGTCAGCCTTTCCAAATTAGGTTGGAGAAATGTAATTATTGATAGGAAAGGAAGATTTCTATATACTACTTTGTGAAAAACTATATATAAATTTTTGTCAAATTAATTAACAGATTTAGTGCAAAAATATTAACTATAGTTCAATTTAGAGTTATGGATGATTTTTATCATTTTTGTTTGTATGTTTCGATTTTTCTGATTGAACATGCATTAGCCGTATTAACTATCAAAAAATAAAATGGTCCTAATGTAAGTTTTTCTCAAATCAGCCTTAACCTCTATTCACTCAAAGACGTGCTGGGAAGACACCTGTGGCACCACAATACCTGCCCAGTAGCTTCAGCTTCTTAAGGAAGCCCTCGGCTTGTGACTCCATGGTCTGTAACTTCCACACTTCCGTCTCCTTCCAGTTTTCAAGCACAGACACCTACCATTAGATTAGAGAACATAAGTATTTTAAAACTGAAGAAATGAAACTATTTTAAGTTTGTTAAAACAAATATTCTAAACCTGGTTCAAGTTTCTCCTTAAATGACATATAATGAAAGAATTACCAGAACTTAATTATAATTTCTCTCAGGTGAGCATGAACTAAAACTCTTGGATTTGAAAACAGAGTAACAAAATGACAGTAAAATTATGTACCTAAAATGATACTTTTCTCAGATACAAAACTTTCCACATGGCTTACTGCTTAAGCCATATACAAGCACAGAGCCAGGTTACCTAGATGTATATACCTGGTGTCCTGTCCGTGGCAAACAGAGGAAAGGAGCTCAAGGAATCACTCCAAGGCTGTGCCCTACTGAATTTAAAGGCTTCAGAGAAGTTGTTCTCATCGAGGGCGTGAAAAGCCTCTAGGGTGTGTTTTTAAAACTTCAGACTCTCTGACTTCCCCATGAGCCAACTGGCCATTTTTTATATAAAAGTCACTCCAGGAAATGTTGGAAGTGCTGTGTTTTAATCCAGGTGTCAGTACCCTGACAGTGCCACCAGGCAAAGCTGCTTGCCAAGTGGTGGCAAATGGGAACTGAACGACTCGGGAGTGCAGATGCAGGCAGAGCGTCCACAAAGTAGAAGTACTTTGAGTTTTTTCTCCTTTTTCTCAGAAGCAGCTGCACAGTTGATATTTAATTGAAAGACTCATGTTTGCAGACTGCATAAGCTAAGCTGCTTCTTATTTTCCCAGAACAATCATAGACACATATGCTAATAACATTTACTTCTCAATTAGAAAAACAAAGACAACTATGTTTCAGGAATTAAATAGAACATAGCCAGAGGTCATTATTTTTATTTTTGTCTCAGTAGTTTCTCAAATAGTATACATTTGAGACACTGATACATATTCTTCTGGGGGAAGGAGAGACAGCAGATTCTTAATAAATGGATTATTTTCAAGTTTCTTTTCTAGCATTGGCAAATATGTTTTACAGTTGGCTACTTCATGGTACATCACTTCATTAAACATGATGAAGCCATTCGAAGTGTAGAGCATGGGAAATGACTGAATTATGTTAAGTAAGGAAAGCAGGTTACAAAACGTGGTATACGCTGTGAGTACAGCTACTTAACAGCATAAGGTAAGGGTGAAAAATGTAAACGCTACAGGTGAGGAAAGAGTGGTTGTTCCAGGGGGGAGGGGTAATGGGCGAAAGGATACGCCTTAGCCTCCACATTCTTCTGCCTTTCATTGCACATGTCATGCATGTGAACACACGAATGTGATTAAACACAAAATGAATGACCTCCTGCCATACCTGTCCATCACCAAGTGACCTGAACTCACCTCTGCATCCACAGCCCTTCGAAGACTCTCCTCATAATCTTCTTTCCCTTTCTTTATACACTCTTCTATTTTCATTTTCTCATTTGTAAATGTATTACTGTAAATATTAAGGGAAAAAAACTTACTGAAAAAAACTTAACCAGTGAGATTATAAAGGCTGAAACCAGATCAGCTTTGAAGTCTTCTGACAGCCACAAATAGACCTATATAACTGCTTCTAGAGTAACTTCTTGTCTAATATGTGACTACACAAGACCTACAGTGCTCTTTGCACTTTACAAATGATCAAAGGAAGATATTAAATTAAAAGCGAGTATCTGGTAGGAATGCTGAGAAACTGGTTCACCATTTTTATGAGGTTAAGTGAAGTATAATCTGGCTATATTAATAAACTTTATAGAACATCCCTCATCCTTTGAGTCAGAAATTCTATTTTGACACATATAAAGGGTAATAACCCAAAGGAAAAAAGGGATCTGTACCAAGTTGTTCATGGCAATACATTAATAATAGTTTAAAAAAAAAAAAAAGCCATGGACCATGATTTGAACGGAAATGTTTATAAAACAATATTAAATGAGAAAAGCAGGATACAACTGCTTACTACTGAGTATACTGGTTACTAGTATGTGCAAACACTATTTCCATTAATAAAATTTAAAAGGAAACTTTTAATAGGTTCACAGTAAGAATTCTTTGATAAATCTGTAATTGCAGAGCAACAAACTAGCATAATATAGTTGAGACTGTTATCTCAAGTAACTCAAAAAGTTTTTAAAATACATTTTTAGTTTCAAATTAATTAAAAGGAAAATGAGTAGTTCAAGACTTTTTAAACCGATACTGTGAAATAAAAGTGTAAAATAAACTAAAGATACTTAAAAGGTAAATTTAGTTAAATATTAATTTAAAGAATAAAATAGAAACAAAATTTTAAAAAGAAACATAATTATTTAAAAGAGACAAGCAAAAATATATTTGGATGTCTAAATATATTAGACTTGTGCCTCTAGTATTAAAAGTATAAGATATTAAAATAAATTTAAGCTTTAATTTGCCTGATTTCGAGGGACAGATCCAGAAGTAATTCAAGTTCCTTTTCCTTTCCATCATTTTCTAGGGTGTACCTACGAAAGCATGATCACCAAATTTTAATTAATTTTCAAAGAATTTTAAAAATACAACCCACAAAGTAAATTCTACCTACATCCATGCAAACATTTCTCAAATTCTTTTCATTTCTTTTTGTTTCATATCTAATAACTTCTGAATAGGAAAAGAATTTGGGACATTTTCCTTCTAAACCTGGACAGCTCATCACCTTTTTTGTCACTCTAAGCCGTGTGCCTGCAGCACAGTTGCCCCCCCCCCCCCCGTCCTCTGTAAGAAGCACCTCCAGCTGGTTCAATGCAAGACAGAGGAGCACAGGTGTGGCTGGGTCATCATCAGTGACGAGTGGTTCTCACTCAAAATGAAAACAGCCTTCTATTTTTAAAAACAGGACTTAAAGTCCAATTAAACACACACACACACACACACATTCATGCATGCACACAGTCGGGTAATTCTTCAAGACAAAGTGTGTAAATCTTTGATTCTTAAGCAATGCCCTGCATCAGAAAGGTTCTGCTTTTTTCATGCTCCCCTACACACCTCTTTAGTCATCTCTACTTGCTAAAAAATCCCGTTTCCAATAACAACCAGTTTAAGTGCCATTTCACTTCTTTTGTAAAACAGTTCTAAATACTCAATACTGGGTAGCTCTTCATGGAATTTCTGCCTCCTTTCATAATTTCCTCCGATTTGCATCACTGCACCAACCAGAGCTCCTCCTGACTATTCATTTCTTAAAGAACACTAAGTATCATCTAAAGCATAGAAAAATCAATGAAGGCATCCCTCATATCCTCTGTGGTTCTCTAAGAGATCCAAAAAGTTTTAAGGTTTAAATATAAAAATTTAGCTTTAAAGCATTTATTAGGAAAGTGCATAAAGCAAAGAGAAGCCTATAGCCTAGCTTTAAATTGTGACAGAAAAAAGGAAAGAAATATACTAATAAAGTGAAAAAAACAATAAAAAGTTTATTCCTAGCAGAAATTGTTAAATTTTTATGCTAGCACAGGAAAAAAAATTTATCAACAGCCTCATTTATTTTGTCTAGTTTGATAGTATGTTTGAATTGAACATACAAAAATTATGTATTAAAATATTTCAGAATTTTTGAGTAACTTAACAAGACTAGACCTGCTCAAACAGTAAGAAGTAAAAAGCTTCAAAGACATTATCATTTCTATAAATGCTTCCTTCTGATGAGACTACTTTGAGCATAATCAAAAGTACATGACACAGGCAGTGTTTTACATTCATCCTTCTTTAAAGGACTACCTAAAAACTGCCCCAAAATGGAATGCTAGCAAGACTCATAATGAAAGGCGCTTGATCATACAGCATGGCAAATGAGAACGACATAAATGCCCTGAAAGGTGAGTGTGGACAGTGCTGCCCCTGGTGAACCATGCCTCCCATATTCATGCCCTTCAGTCTGGACCAGACCTGCAAGCTGCTTGAAACAAGATGTGGCAGAAGTGATACTCTGACAGTTCTGGGCCTGAACCTTCAGAAGGCCTGGCAGCTTCCACTTCTGTGCTCTTGGAAGCCCTGAACCACCCCATAAGAGGTCTGGCTACCATGCTGGAGACCCCATGGAGAGATCACATAGACCAAAGTCACATGGAGAAGCCCCGAAACCGCCTGGAGAGAAAGAGGCCTAGCCATCCCAGCTCCCAGCTGAGCCCAGCTCCAGCCAATTCCCAACCAACGCAGCCGCGTGAGGGACCACGGACAAGACCAGCAGAGGAACGGCCCAGCCAAACTCAGCCCAGATCGCGAGATCAGGATCAAATAAAAATTAACTTAAGCCACTGAGTTTCAGAAGTTTTGTCCAACAGTAGTAGCTAATAATTAAGCTGAGGAGTCATAGGACGTATCCCCGTTTAGGGAAAGAGGGGTTAGGAATGGACCACAAAGATATCAAAGCGAACCCGGCCCGTCTGACCACTGTCCTGCCTGTGTGCATTACCTAACCCTCACACTACTGGACCAAATCTTAGTAATTTAAAGATTTAGGATGAAAGTAATCATAAATAAAGTGATCATCACAGAATCTTAGTGCTGGGAAGAATGCTGGATCTAGACAAACTCCCTCATTTTACAGATAAGGAAAAAGGTTCATAGTAAGAGGTGGCGTTCAGGCTGAAAGGAAGTCAGTTCTTTGTTAATCTGCAGTCCCATTTTTATTTATCTGTAAGCACGGTAGGTTTAGAGTAAGTTTTAGATGAGATAATTCCCCAAGGGATATTCTTTAAAACGAAATGAAAACAGAATCTAAAATTTTCACTTTACTTGATATAATTTGAAACTGAGTATCAAAAATGTTAAAATAACCCAAAACACCCCAATTAAAAAAATAAAGATAAAAATCACTGCCTTTCAATTGTTACTTACATTTCACTGGCATTTAAGACCTTTTTCATTTTCTTCTTCAGTGCTTTTGTCCTTTCTTGGATTTCTTTTTTCTCCTGTTGCCATTTTTTAATTTCCTTTTCCAAATCTTCAAGGAACCAGTCTAATTCTGTCTTTGAGATCTAAAAACATTTTAGAATACCTAAATAAATAGGAAGACTTACTTTTTTTAAGACATTTTTTTGAGTTATAGTCGTTTTACAATGTTGTGTCAAATTCCAGTGTTAGAGCACAATTTTCAGTTATACATGAACATACATATATTGTCACTCTTTTTTTTTTTTGCTGTGAGTAGGAAGATTTACTTTTTAAAAAAAGAGCCTGAAAGACCAGAATTGTGGAGTGCTGGCTTAATCAATGACTCCAGTTCAGCAGAAACACCCTCAAGAGCTGGCTGTAGCAGGCTGCCAGCTTGGCTGCACGTGGGACACAAAGTCGCACCATACACAGCCGCAGCGGCCCTCATCTGCCCTCACCGAATCACGCTGGATGGGAGGCCATTAAACAAGGATGGACAGAGACATGATCATCTGGTACTTGGGAACGGCTTCTCAAAATCAGATATTTGATCTCTGTCTTCATAGATGAGTCTGTCACACGGAGAATGAACTCCAAGCAGTGGGAACAGCAAGGCAGAAGGATAAAAGAGTAAGGCATGTCTGTACGAGAAAGCAAGAGGAGCTACCTGCTGGAGCACGGGGCGGACGTATGGAAGTCAGGGCAGGAAAAACAGCACCTGAGGTGCCTTGCATTAAAATTATGAAGGGCCCTGTAAGCCACGCTAAGGAGTGTGGACTTTATCCTGCAGACAACACGGAGTCAGCAGACTCGGCAGTGACATGATGAGATTTTTATTTTAGAAAAATAACTCTGAAAGACCCAGAGGTATATTAGGAGTGGGTGAGAGAGTACATGAAAGTGTTAAGACCAGAACAGTGGCTTTCACATTTTCTTGACTGTGACCCATAACAGCAAATATATTTTAATAATGATTCACAGCATATGTATATACCTATGTATGTGTACATGGACACACACACAAAACTTTAAAAAAAATTGCCTTCGCTTTGAGATGTCTTCTGGTATCTCTACTCTTTTCAGAAAAGCAATTTTAGTCACCATGACTGTACTGATTTCATAGCCCTTTATGAATTACAACCTTTAATGTTAAGGACTCTGTAATTAGAAGGTAAAAATCTCACTGCAATAGCCCAGGTGAGAGACGATGAGGATGATGGTGGCAACTGTAGGGATGACAAAAAGAAACAAAGGAAACTTTAGAAGACTGGGATGGGTAAGACCATGTGTCCAGTTCAACATAAGAGGTAGGGCGGAAGGTGACAGAGCTAAAAGTAAGCTTCTACCCTCAATAACTAACTCAACAAAATTCTATGAACAAAAAAAAAAAAGAGAGTATGGAAGCTGTACCAGCCTAGGAGGCACAGGAAACGGAAATTAACCTAGATATGTGTATTTTTATAAATTTAGGAATGAAAAAATATATACAAGAACTCGGTAATTTTGACCCTGCAAACATTCTGATGGGACAGGGCAGAAATTTGTGTTTGACAAAGACTGAGACTGGAAATCAAAGGAATAAAACAGTGAATTCAAATAGCCTTTCAGCATAACCACACAGAGAGGAATATTCTAAGTCTTGTTTATTCACACATCTTCAAACAGGCTGTTCTAGCACAGGTGAGCAAACCATCAAGCCTGCTGGATTTTCATGAAAATGAGAGGCTGTGCCCTGCGGCTCTGGACGGTTAGGAGCACCACCACCCGCCACACAGCTTCTGCTACCAGCTGTCTTATGCAGACATCACCTTTTGAAACTTCTTCTAAACCTACAAATTCTCTAAAAGTTTTTTGTCATTTTTTGAAGTGTCATCTCTTTAATGCTAGCAGACACATAGGTGGCGCGCACGCTTGTAAATGCCAGTCATTTATAAATAAAATATTCTCCATATTAATATTTCTAACAATTACCATGTGAGTCAGAATGGAGCATCTTTACACTACACTGAAAGAAACAAGTTTAAACGTTAATATTTTCCAGTTTGAAATTCTTACTAGTATCAACAACTGCTTAATGAAATCCTAACTTCATTTTTGCTTTAGGGAACCTTATTTTCCACCTCCTATCAGGTTCCCTGTAGCCTGAACTTCCTGCTTAGGCTTAGAAGGTGACCAGGTCACCGAGGACAAAAGTTCAGCCACAGAAACTCGAGTCCTCCTTCCTCAGAGAGCACGGTGTACCCAAAGTCAACCTACGCAGGCCCCGTGGAAAATGATAGCTCTCTTGTCAAAAGTGTCACGGAGTTAGGACACTTCTCCCTTGTCCGCCTCAGACACCAAGGTTCCAGATGTCCCTGGGAGGCAGATTCGCTAACCAGTCCAGGTCCTTAATGACTTTCGAGTCCTACCACAGGAGTAGGGTTGATTTCAGTGGCCTTGAGATGCACAGGCCAACTGTTCTTAGGCAGCAGAAGTTCAACAGTTCAGCGACACTCCCTTTAGCATGGGGACAGTTTGAACTCACACATTCCTTGCTGCAACCTTGCTAATCCTGATTTGTTGAGTCATTACTGTGGCTGAGGTGACCACCACTCCTACTCTACTTAAGATCCTGTATTCCACCTGGCTCACATCTACTGCCACAACCAGTGTCCACATGCACACCTCGCTGCTGGTGGCCAAGCCAACCTTGTTTCCCGCCTACCCTGTGCATCTATTCTGAGCCAATGACTTCACCTCAGGTTCAGCCCTTCGGCTGGGAGATGACGTACAACCTTAAGGTCATACTGGGGCATAAGAACCTACTCGGCCTCCAGCACCTAAAGGAGTTCAAGTATCAAAGGCACAAGGCATTATAAACACACACACTTTTATCTCAGCCCCAGAAAATGCTACATGAGTTCATCTGACGTTTGCACTAACCACCCCTTAATGACACAGCTGGCCGGGCAGCTATCATGAGCTTGTCTCTGGCTACATGACACCAAAAGCATAAGCAACAAAAGAAAAAATAGAGAAACTGGACTACGCTGAAATTTAAAACTTGGGTGCTGCAAACAATACCATCAAGAAAGTAAAAAGAGTGGCTCACAGTGAAACAGAATGCGACAATGAATTTATGTATGTTCATGTATAACTGAAAAATTGTGCTCTGCACTGGAATTTGACACAACATTGTAAAATGACTATAACTCAAAAAAAAAGGTAAAAAAATTGAAAAAAAAGTAAAAAGATAACCTATAAAATGGGAGATAGGAGAAATATATTTGCAAATATGGCAGATGGAAAAGCAGTGGGGGCTGGGAGGGGTAGGGAATTAATTAGGAGTTCGGAATCAACATACACACTACTATATATAAAATAGATAAACAACAAGGAAAAAGCACAGGAAACTAATCCAATGTCTTGTAATAACCTATAATGGAAACCTGAAGAAGAATAGATAGATATAACTGTTACGTATAACTGAATCACTTTGCTGTACATCTGACACTAATACAACATTGTAAATTAACTAATTTCAATTTTTAAAAATGGTGAAAAATATGCAGAATAGGAGAAAATATTTCTAAATCATATATATGAAACTCTTAATTCAATAATAGAAAGACAAATAATCAAATTAACAAATGGGCAAAGGATTAAAACAGGTATTTCTCCAAATTCTCCAAAGACACACGAATGGAATAGCACATGTAAGATGATCAGCACTTTAGGGAAATGCAAATTAAAACCACAAGGAGAAAACACCTCACACCCATTAGAACAGCTAAAATCAGAAAGATGGATGATAAGAGCGTTGAGAATGTGGGGAGACTGGATCTCTTGTCCACTGTTGGTGGGAATGTAAGATGGTGTAGCTGTTTGGGAACGGTCTAGCAGTTTCTCAAACCCTTAAATGTGGTGTTAGCATACAACTCAGCAACTCCACTCCTAGGTATATATCCATAAGAAATGAAAACATACGTCCACAGAAAAACTTGAACTCTGATGCTCACAACAGTATATTCATAATAGTCAAGAAGTGAAAAGAACTCAAATGTCCATCGACTGATGAACTGATAAAATGTGTCACATCACACAGTAGAGTATCATTCAACATAAAAAGGAAGGACGTACTGATACATGTCACACGGATGGACCTCGAAAACATTATGCGAAGTCAAAGACAGCACTCACAAAAGACCACATCCGGTATGATTCCACTTACAGAAAATGTCCAGCATAGGCAAATCCACAGAGTAAATCAGTGGTTGCCTATGGCTTGGGGGGATGGAGGAGACCAGGGAGTGACTGGCAGTGTTAATAAGATTTCTTTCTCCGGTGATAAAAATGTTCTAAACTTAGATTGTGGTGATTGCTTCACAACTCTGTGCATAATACCAAAAACACTGACTATATACTTTAAATGGATGAATTTTACAGTATGAGAATTATATCTCAATAATGATGTTAACAAAATGGTAATTACTGTATAACACAGTGAGGTGTTCATTATAACCACTACATTAACGAGGGTCTTTAACCAAGACTGAGGTTGCCACCAGTCACTGCTTCCTCAAGAAAGTGATGCCTGAACTGGTCCCAAAGGATGAGCAGGAGTGAGCCAGGCTCCGGGAGGAAAAAGGCCACTAGATGCAGAAGGAACAGTGCTGGGGAGAGGTCCAAAAGTGAGAAAAATCACATGACAACAATTATTCATTAAGTGTAGAGGACAATGCAGAGAACTAGTAAGGGAGAAGGCTGAAGATGGAGGTAGGTTTTTAAGTTCTTGGCAATTACTGAGCATTAGTGAATTACTGGTGCTAACCTACTGAGGCAGAGGGATGGCATTCATAGCCCTATCCTTCACCGCCTCCTCCTCGTATCTACACCCTTTGTCATGGGAACTTGGAGCTCCCTTCACTAAAGAGGCAGTCTCTTTTCCTTACCCCTTGAATCTGGCGGGGCTATGTGACTTGCTTTGCCTAACAGGGATATTAGCAGACCTGATTTAGCAGACTTGAGGAGTGCTTGTGTGACAGGCCTTGCTTGCCCTGTACTTCCTGGAAGATGAAAGACATGTGGAGCAAATCTAGTTGCCCCCATTGACCCAGCTGAGGCCATTCCAGATCAGTTCATAGCCAGCTGACCCCAGATACATGGGCAAGCAGGGCCAAGAACAGCAGAGCCCTAGTTGACCCAAAGGTGAGACAGTCCAGCCAAGCCCACCTGGGATCAGCTAACCTACAGACTCACACATTTAGTATTTACTGTTACGTGTCACTGAGGTCTTTGTGGGTGGTTGTTACCCGGCATTATCATGGGATCAACTAACTGACAGACTGCTCATGAAGTGCTGAGCAATGTTTTTCAACTGGTTGTGGAAATGACAGTCTCTTGGAGGACAAAAGCAAGGGATTTGGAGTCTGACACTCACCACCTGTTCTCCTACTTAGTGCAAGGGTGTCTTGGAGCAAGATGCAGCATCAAATTCTACTCCATAAATTATTCTGGGCCAAAATGATTGACTGTGTTTTAAGAGTCAATGTCAACTAAAATACCATCTTAGCTATAAGAGAATCTCATTAAAGCACCTTAAGAACATACATCCTAGGAGAGACGGGGAGTGACTGCTGAATGGGTACAGGGCTTCTTTTTGAGTGATGAAAATGGTTCTGGAATTAGATCATGGTAATGATTATACAACATTGTGAAATATACTGAAAATCACTTAATTGTATACTTTATAGTGGTTAAATGTGAATTTTATCTTGATAAAACAAAAAAGAACATATGCCCTTGAGCAATACTGTAACCAGTTATAACCTGCCAGTTGCAGGTACATTAAAAACCACAGGAGTCTCTGGCTTTAGAATTGCTATTTCCCTCTGGCAGAGACTAGACAACTGGCCTAATTGTCAACAAGGCCATCTCTAGCTCATGATAATCAAACCCCATCAGCCATATGCAGTATCGAGCTCAGATGTTTACTGATGCTCTGTAAACACTAAGCGCTCCTCAAGTGCTTTGTAAGTGATTTTTCTCAAAGAGGGCATGGTGGCATTCTGGGTGGGACAATTCTTCTACTGTACTTATCTCTGGCCATTCCCCACCCTTTTCCAACCACCTCTGTGAGTCCTCATAGAACTATAAAGTAGAGATTATATTGTTAATGAAGAAACTGAGGGTTGAAGAGGTTGAGTTAATTATCTTGGGTCACAAAGCCATTAAGTGGTGGTGCTGGAGTCACCAGTCAGGCAGTCTGACTCCAACGCCTGAATTCTCTACAAGGGGGAAAGGTGATTGTGTATCTAATACACCCAAACATGGTATCCAGTAACTTTACGTACAAGGATTAGCTCTTAACCTCTGTGATCTAGAGAGTCAAAGGCCAAGGGAGAGATCAATAAAAGCACAAATTTCTTTTTATATTTATAAAAGATTTTTCCACAAACGAATTATGATCATAATCATGATTAATACAGGAATGGCCACAGCTAAATCTCTACTGCTCTTGTACAGACAACCTAAGGAACTCAGATGAGCAATTTATCCTGAGAGGAAACGTGTATACACGTCACATGGGCAGTCTAATGACCTAACCGGCCTGTAATCTGAGGGACTAAATAATGGTTCTTGTAAAAAAAAAAATGGACTGGCTACTCTTAAGAACAACCACATGGAACCAGACCTCGAGTCTTAGCAAAGTTAAGAAGCAGGTCAGGAGCCGAAGCCCAGCAGTCAAAGCCGCTGCTCTCTCACAGCCCTCCTCCCTGGGTGCTAACTTACTGAACATTTCTTGGTCAAGTGTACAAAGAAGCTTTGATGAACTGCACAAATACAGGACCCCGTCAGACCAGCAGTTTATAAAGCTGGACAAGCCTCTGCCAGAAAGAAAGAAACCTCAATCACCAGATGCCCATGTTAAATTAAGTGGCTGTCTGCAAGTCTGCCCTCATCACTTAAGCAGGTGGACACAGGCCTTCCCATACGGATTAAAACTGAAAACTGAACTTTCCTGAGGCAATATGAAGTTTACAGAAATATTTTATTTTGTTATGTCCCCAAACAACTTATCCAAACTGGTGTTCTGTAAGTCACTGTGCAGGGTTTTATTTTTGTTCATTTTCTCCTCTTCCCAATCAAGAAGACTTCAACTAAGGAACTGAACAGAAGGGCTGGTTCCTTCCTTCTAATTCTTCTCATTCTTCAAATCTTCCCCGTCTCATCCCAAGTAAAAACATATCCTAAGGAATGTTACAACAGTTACTTTTACAAACCAACCCTTTTCTTCTGGGTATACTAAAATCTCAATAAATGAGTTTATTAAGGTCCCAATAAGCTGATTTTCTTCTGTTTAACATGTGACCTCAGTTATTGATTCAGCCTTCTGAAACAAACCCTTTCTTTCTTAAATGGACTAACATTCTTATGTTACCTCTATACAAAAGACCTGTTTTTGCAATCCGATTAAAAAATGGGCAGAAGACCTGAACAGACATTTTTCCAAAAAAAACCACATAAAACGTGGTTAACAGGCACATGAAAAAGATGCTCAACATCACTAATCATGAGAAAAATGCAAACCAAAACCACAATAAGACATCACCTCACACCCATCAGAGTGGCCATCATCAAAAAGACCACAAATAACAAATGTTGGCAAGGATGTGGAGAAAAGGGAACCCTAGACACTGTTGGTAGAAATGAAAACTGGTGCAGCCACTATGGAAAACAGAATGGAGGTTCCTCAAAAAAACTGAAAATAGAGCTACCAACTACCGCATGATCCAGCAATTCTACTCCTGAGTATGTATCTGAAGAACATGAAAACACTAATCTGAAAAGACACATGCACCCCAATATTCAGAGCAGCATTATTTACAATAGCCAAGATACGAAACAACCTAAATGTTCATCGATAGACAACTGGATAAAGAAGTTGTGGTGTGTACACACACACACACACACACACACACACACACACAATGGAATACTACTCAGCCATAAAAATGAAATTCTGCCACTTGGAAGAACATGAATGGACCTAGAGGGTATTATGCTTAGTGAAGTAAGTCAGAGAAAGACAAATACTCTAAGATGTTATCACTTATATTTAGATTCTAAAGTATAAAACAAACGAATGAATGTAACAAAACAGAACCAGACTCAGATAAACAGAACAAACTAATGGCTACCAGCAGGGAGAGGGACCGGGGAAGGGGAAAGATAGGAGAAGGGGATTAAGCAAAACAAACTACTATGTATAAATTAAGTAAGAAACAAGTATATATTGTACAGCACAGAGAAATACAAGCATTATTTTGTAATAACTTTAAATGAAGTATAATCTAAAAAATATCAAATCACTATGTTGTATACCTGAAACTAACAATATTGTAAATCAACTAAATCAACTAACTATACTTCAATTTTTTAAAACAGACCTTAGTTTTAAAAAAGAAATGCACCATGATTTCTTCACACCTATAATTCTATTTTCCCACTAATTCAATTGGGCCTTGCCATTAATCAGTATTCCTCCCATAGCCAGTTCCATGTAACTGAAGGTCAGTCTTAGCTAATGGAATTCAAGATCAGTAGACTCAACCAAGACACTCTGGGTGACTTTATAGTTCTAGTATGCCCAGCCTCCATTTATCATTCTTGTATTTCCTCAGGAGTAAGATGAAGATGATGATAATAGCAGCAGTAGTAATAATGGTGGCAGGCCACACTTAACCGGGCAATTTTCAGTACAGTTGGCCCTCTGCATCCTCAGATGTGGAACTTGTGCATTCAGAGCAGCATTATTTACAATACACTACATTATTTGCACTACACCACTGTGTACAAGGGACTTGAGAATCTGTAGATTTTTGTATCTGTGAGGGAATCCTGGAACCAACCCCCTACAGATACTGAGAGACAACTGTACTTCACTTTTCTCAAGTATTAATCTAACCCCACAAAATGGGAGCGATTATTACCCAAATTTTCCAGCTAAGGAACTACAGCACAGAGATGTTAAATAAGTCGCTCAAGATCGGAACTAGTGTAGAACTGAGCCTGATCTGAACACAGTCAGTCTGACTCCAGGCCTCACATTCTGAACCACTAATGCTACACTGCCTCTCTCGCTATAAATGAGAATTTAACTTGGAACTTAGTCACCAGAAAATAGTTTTAGTTAATCAAGTAAACAATTATAGATAAAATTCATATTCACAACCCTTTTCTTACATGGCAATTCGCAGAGTTTCTAAAACACTGCAAAAAACAGTCACTTTAATATGTCAGAGAGAATCTGAAATAGGCAACAGTGAGAAAGCCTTTGTTTAGCCAACAATGCAGTAGCTCACTAACAGAGGCTACACAAACACAGCTCTCCTAACAATGCTGCGTGCTAGTAAAGAAACGTTTCACATAGGATTACCTTGTTTTCTTCTATGTTCCTTTTCAACTTTTCTTCCAAGTCCCTGGTCTCTTCTGAGCCCTCGTTATTTCTCTGCTCATAATTTTCACGAGCTACCTTAAGCTGCTCTTGTAAAACCTGGTACTCCTTTTCAATCTGTGAAATATCCCCCTAAAAGCACAATACAAAATTACCTATTAAAAGTAGTTAAAAATGCCTTTTTCTGATCTTGTCCTGAACAAGATAAAATAAACAAAGGAGACTATAAGGCAGATGAAAATTCACAAGGGAAATATCACAGTACTTCAAGAATTAAAAACCCCTTACACTGTTTAGCAAAGCTAGCTCTTAAAAAAAAATTCGTATACTGGAATTCAAAAGGAAACATTTCAAACTGTACTATAATTAGCTCTGAATATTTGTCTTTGAAGGGTTCAGTATTAAATTAACAGTTTGATGTGAATGACATCCTTCACAATTAACATCAAGAATTATTTATTAGGCTTAAAAACTGTAAATATTATTCATATTTTAGATATGAACAGAACATGTTAACTTTGGTCTTACTTTTACAAAGTGTTTCAAATGGATAGTTGCTGATTATTTCAAAAATACAAGTTAAAATACTATCAGTGAATTATTTTCAGTTATGTAACTGTCTCCTGGACAGATTTAAAAAAAAGCGAACAGAAGCCATATCGTAATGTGAAATGTTGGCAAACAATAAACATCATTTATGTATTTTTTTAAGCCTTTCATACTACTAAGACTGTCAGCAATCACACATTTGTGTCTGAAAGGAGCATCTGTTAGATGCTGGCAACTCCTCCCAGCTACAGGTAACTGCTCTACCCAGATACAAGGGGCCTTGGCAGCCAGGCTTCGGAAATCTGTTCCAGTGCACAGACTTGGTCCGTCTTCCCCATCTCCCGTACCTCAGCGTCTGCCAAGTGTAAAACGGCAGGGAATCAAGATTCTGAAATTTGTGAATTATCAGTTACAGAACTGTGACCTATGGCCATGGTGACCATATACGCCCGTTTGCTGTGGAGAGTCCTAGTTTTTGTCTGTCTAGACTGAAAGTTCAGCACTATAAACACAGTCCATGTTTAAATACTCAATTACACAACCCACGAGCAAGCTTTTATGGTTTCAGATCTCAGTTATTTCTGTTTTGATTCTCAATTTAGCAAAGGGATCACAATGAATAGCAACTTGTTATTATGAATTAAATCATGTGCCCCAGATTGCCAGAGGAGACAGGCAGTGTGTTATATGCCATCTCTGCCATTACACTTAACCTTCACCTCAATTCTGTAAGAAATATGTTATTTTCAGTTTTTATAGGTCAGAAAACCAAAGATTAGAGAAGTTAGGCGACTTCTCAAAGTCCCAGGAGAAAGCAGCAGTGCTGGGAATAGCTGATAACTCTCACTGCTTAAGAAGCCAGCCATCACCTATGCTAACACCAAGGTCTGGAAAACTAAGAACTAATTTAATAAAATGTCTGTGAATTTTCCCAACACTGATCAAAGTATTAATTCAAGGGTCAAAGACACTGATTCAAGCAACAGCACATACTTGGTTAAAAGCTAAGCACAGTATAAGAAATCAATACCCCTCATTCTACTTGGTATACACTCATTGAGGCAAAAATGTTCCCCACAGCACTGTAAGCATGAAAAGCTTTACATAATCTAAATGTTTAAGGATAAGAAACTGGTCAAATAAATTATCATACCTTCATACAATGGAATACCAAGCATGCATTAAAAATGATGGTAAAGGTCTGTATTTACTGACATGGAAAAAAGTCCACAATCTATTAAGACTGAAAGTTTCAAGTACAACATATATGGTACAGTCCCATCTTTTAAAAAACATTGCTTACCCTTTTAAGTGCAAATGTTAAAACAAAGCCTGGAAGGCTGCACATCAAAATACAAACATAGATGATAGGTATGTAGATGATTTTCAATTTCTCCTTCATAATTTTCAGTATTGTTCATTAACAAAAGTTCGTAATTGGCTAAAACTGAAAAGCTATCTGTACAAATAACAGGAGGCAACACAAAATTCTAACCTTACTTCTTCCTACTTAATTACACATCTGATCTTATAAATCATTCCTTATCAGAAATGATAGAATTGCTTCATTTTTAAATGACACAGTAATATTCATTATATGGATGTGCCGTAATTCATTTAATTAGTCTAGTATCGATGGATATTCAGGTTGTATTCAATTTTTTGTTGACATAAATACAGATAAAACAAATATACAAATATCCTGTTCACCGGTCTCTGTACACATATATGAGAGCAGGTAAATTCCAAACTGCCTTCCCCAGACATTGACATTTTTATATTCTTTCAATAACGTGTAAGCGATTGTTTTTCTTACTTCATGTGGGGTTGGGCACCTTTTTATGTGTTTAAAAGTCGTCCATCTTTGTTTTATTGCGGATTGTTACTCCCACCCATTCCCATCTTTGTGTTAGATTATCTTCTTCTTACTAACCTACAGAAACTTTGTATGTTAAGCAAGGAAATTAGTTCTCTATCTGTCCTATGCTGTAAATAATTTTTCTAGTTGGTCATGTGTGTTTTGATGTCACATGTATGTATATTTGTTCACATATATGTATGTTATGCATAGGTATATGCACATTATATATACCCACATGCATACTTTTTTGTCATGCTGTTCATTAATCCTATGGAAAAAAGTTCCCTTTTTTCCTGGGTACTTTTCTGGGTCTGTTTTTTTAATATTTAAATCTTTGATCTGCCTGGAATTTATTTTGCTATATGGAAGAGGTAGGGATTAAAATTAATTTTTTCTAGACGGCAACCTATTTCTCCTAACACCATGTATTTAATAATCTACTTTTTGCTCACCAATAGCTACCATTTTTATTAAACCTTGAATTTCCATATTTTGTTCTATTGTTCTCTTATTCTAATGGGCTATTTATGTGCTAACATAGATTTATATTATGTTTTGATATCTAGCTGCACGACTCCCCTTTACAGTTTTTTCCATGGGCATTCCTGGTATTTGTTTCTCCGTATGAAGTTTAGAATCAATTTGTCCAGTTTCAAATAAATTCTGTGCAGCAGCCAGCCACCAAGGTGGCCCCCAAGATCCTTGCCTCTTGGCATCATGCCATTGCATAATCCTCTCCCACAATGTTGGTGGGTTGGTCAGTATGACCAACAGGAGAAGCAATACACTGTGACTTCCTAAAGCAGGTCATGAAAACCATTGCTACTTCTGCCTTGGATCACCTATTCTGTGGAAAGCCAGGCCCCAGCAGGACACTTAAGCAGCCCAAGGCGGAGGTCCACAGGCAAGGGACTGAAGGCTTTTGCCAACAGCCAGCACCAATTTGCCAGGCATGTGAGTGAGCCGTCCTGGCAGCAGAACCTTGGATCCCAGTTATTCCTGCACATGACTGACCATGATCAGCATTTTGACTGCAACTCAAGAGATACCTGGAACCATCGAGCTAAACTGCTCCTCCATCCCTGACTTGCAGAAATTGTGAGGTCATTTGTTATGCAGCAACAGATAACTAATACATTCTGTTCATGTTTGTACTGAGATTGTGTTAAATTAAAAGCCCTAGAGAGAACCAATTTTTTGTTATGTTTAAAGCTAATTCCATGATAACGTTTTGTATGGAGTAACTGGCTTGAAAGAGTTCTAAGTTCGTCTTTCCCATCTAGTTAAACTAATGAAAATAAACCTTTAAATAGTTTAATATAATTATGACTCACCTGTTGTGCCTCAAAAGGATCATATGGCTCAGTATTGACTTCCTGATGTGTTGTATTCCAAGACACCTTTGGAGTAAAACAAACACTTAAATTCAATCTATCTCAGCTGCTCTAGTAAAATAAATCCATCGTGTAACAACATTCTGAAACATTACCATAATTTTTTAAAAGGTTTTTTTGGGCCAGTTTAGGTAGGGTCTACACTTACTAAAAATATATGTATTAGGAAAGAGCAATCATTTAGAATTAGTAAAAATGAAAATGATTTTGGTTCATTGCTCTTAACATATTTTTTCAAAGCTTTTTAGAAAACAAAAAACTTAGAGTAGGGGGATAATCCAGTAAGAATTTAATGAATTCATGCCTTATAAAGCTAACTATAAACCAACCTTAACTTATCCTCGTGCTTGTTAGGAAGGATCTTTTATTCACATTCCTCTTGTTTCCTTCCATCTGACTGTCTCTTTTAACTCCCTCACTCCTCCCCTAGTTTTATAGGACAAATTGGGCAGATGTAGTCCACACTCTAATTTTTTTCTTTCTCTTGGGAATTGCCTATACAGAAAGCACATTTTCCCTTCCTTCTCCATGCAATACATCAATAAGTCTTAGGAGGCAGGCACTCAAGTTCAGAGGCTTCCTAGGCCAGCTCTAAACTAGGTGAGGAAGCTGGTATGCCACGGGCTTCACTGTTAGGACATGCACTCTCTACGGAAACAGCCACGTTATTAAGGTGATGTTTGGGCTCCATCTGCTGAGTCCACTATCTTACTTCTCAACTGGTGCAAAATCTGAATAGGGAAGAAGGGTATTATTTACTAAACCCTAAAATTCCTTCTGACATTATCTGTCATGCCCTACAAAAGGGTTCATGAAGTCCATCATTTTAAAGAATTTTAGAAATATAATGGCAATGAAAAGTGAAGAGGAAAATTTAACTTCAGTATTAAAGAAGACCTTTTTCTATTTTTAATCTTACCTGTATGGCAACCATTTGTGTACGTGGAGTATCTGTTACTTCATTGGTGCTTTCCAGATTTACTTCCCACTTGGCAGAATTTCCACAATGACCATCACTTCTGCTAGACTCACTCTGGGCTGTGTTAGCATCATCAGTGATGCACGGTGACTTAACTGGTATTTCCAAAGAGTCCTGGCAGATCTGTGTTTCAGAGGCAATCTGGTTACCAGGGGCATTCTCAGAACTGAAATGCTGACCCTCAAAATGCACATCTGCTATGTCGCTGGCTACAAAAGATGTCACCACTGGTACTGATCTCTGCAGCTGATATTCAGAAGGAATGTTGGCCAGAGGGGTATAGATGCTGTACTGGGGCAAACTTGGTAACACGTTTATAAACGCTGGTGGTGTCTGGGTAATGTCAAATCCCCGAAAGGGAAGATATGTACAGTATCCTGTGACCAAATGGGGTTGAGTCCAATAGGTTGGTTTCATATCCTCAGGAACTGGTTTGGGAGAATTACAGGAGACCTGTTTGTGACTTGCCTCCTCAGAGACTAGTTTGGGAGATTCTGAAGAAACCCCGTTGGGCTTCTCATCATCAGAAACTGATCTGGAAGAATTATCAGAAATCGGTTTCGGCTTTACAGCTTCACAAGCTGGTTGTGGAGAATTAGTAGATGTAGGTTTGGGCTTTACATCCTCAGAAGCTGGTGCTGAAGATAAATCAGACACTGGTTTGGATTTTACATCTGGTTTAAATTCCCTAGCGGTTGGATTCAGTGGTAACTTAACTCGTAAATACTCTCCTGTTCTTGAAATTTCTTCAACTTTTGTCTTAATGTTTTTCTTCTTTCTCTTTTTCTTAAGCCGTAACGCAACTTTCTTCAATGCAATACAGTTGTCAATCACAACAAAACGAGGACATCCCAGGAGAAAAGATTTCAAACCTCCTGCTTTTTCTAGTATCTGTCGAGTTTCTTCTGGGAAGAACTCATATTCTTCAGAAAACATCTTATTACTCATGTCCAAGGGACCATGTTCCTCCAGCAACTGAGAGAAATAACTTGGAAAAAATTTACATTTACCTAAGTTATTATATGGAAGTACTTATACATGTTTATTTGAAAAAAAAAAATTTCTCCCAAATTCTCTGAAAGCAAATACTACTGCATTTCTAACTGACCTCAACACCTCCCCAACAAACGTATTATACTCAGACTAAATCTAAGAAGGCTAAATGCAAATACATGATACTATAAAACAAAATTTTGTTTACCCTTCAGAAAATAATTCTTTAAAAATTTTTCAGGAAAAAAGAGAATAAAAAAATATTTTATATGTTTCAATTAAATCTATTTAAAAAGCAATGAAAAGCAAGAAAACATTCAATAAAAATAGCAAGACCATCAAATGAGAAAAGGAAATCAAATTTCAAAAGTCCTACTGGAATTTCCATATAGTAAATCTATTAACATATTTCTGTTTAAGAATATGCAATGATTCAGAAGTACTGAAATCAACCGGTCTCATCAATAAATCAACACAGTGCAGGATCACATCCACAGTAATGGGGCCAATCCCTTAATCTGCCTCCATCTGCAGACTGGGTTTGTTCACTCCAGCTCTGGGGCTATGCTCTTTACCAATTTTTGTGTCAGGTTCAAATAGGCTTTCTTTTTCATTTGAATTTGGTATTCAGTCTCTTAACATTGGCATAACCAGCAAGAAAGACACATACCATGCACCACTAAGAAAGCTTTTTCAAGAGCAAAAACCTCCAAAGGAACCTTCTAAGTAAATGAATGCTAACTAGGAAGACAACTTATTTAGGAAGAAGGTAAAAGCAATACTTCTTTGAAGCAAAAGAAACCCACTTTTATGTGTAGATGCTGCTGCACATAAATACACAGGACAACTTTACAAGTGATTAATGTCTATTCAAAGCACTGATCCACTGATGCACTGAAACATGAAGGCCAAATGCCACTTCTCTGTCTACACTGCTGGTCTAAATACTTAAAAGTCATCAGTCTCTTTCAAAGTGTTTTTTTGATAAGTATTTTCCCCTTAGAATGATCTCCACAACTGAAACTCCCCTACATCCATGATGTTTTGCAAGGCAACAGGTTAAATATGCCTCTGCCTTAAGATGCTCATCACACTTAATTTTTAACGAGAAATCTCTTAAAAGGAAAGGGTTGAGCAAGGGTGAGGTAAAAAGAAACAAATCATTGTGGTCTCAGGAACAATAATCCTTGTTTCCTTGTTGAGGATTTTGGCTGACTAGTATAAATAACACCAGCCCCATCATCTGTCCTAAGAGAGACAATGAGATCAAATAATCAATCAATCCTTGTCAAATGTGTATCTTGGAATTCATGACAAAAGATTACAGCTGGAAACTTTATCAGTCCTATCAGGCCAAAGCAGGACAGTTTTGGAAATAGAAAGTATCTACATTAGCAGCTCAAACTGACAAGACTAATAATCATTAGGAGTCTAAATTTAATAATTAAAAATCCTCAATTAGCTTTGGGCAACACATGACAAAAGCCATAAAAATACTTCTCTTCCCCAGAGTTTGTGAGCCAATCAGTGATTCCTTTAACAAACATAAGGGACACAAATTAAACAACTTAAGATCTTTAGCCAACAGCCTCGGTATAATAGTTGTAGGAGTATTAAACAACTTACTCATAAAGAGTTGAACATTTTTGTTTTGGGTTAATGTCCCACAGCTTCTTATTACGAACAACATATTCATTACTACTATGCTGTTCATACAGAGCTTCAAATTCTTCTACATCTTGCCGAAGATGGTCAGGCACTACAAACGGGCCTGCAGAATTTGAATTGCGTTTGCTGTTTACAAAGAGAAAAGAAAAAGAAAAAAAAAATCTGTGAATAACAAGCTTTTAGGTGACCCAGAATAACATCAAAATTGAAATAAAGATAGTGAACATATTACTCAGCTTTAGGATGCAAAAAAACACTACCAGATAATTTAATGCAGAAAAGTTACCTTTCCACAATAATAATCAAGAGATCTATGTACCTGACTACTGAGTAAGCACTTTTAATTACTTGCTCTTGCTACCAAGGGCAAAAATTTTTTAACTCCTGGTTTTAAAAGAATTAGTGCTACATTAAAATTTTTACTATAACTGCTGTCAACTTAAAGTGAGACTGAGACTGGTAAAGGGTTCTTAATAAAAAGGTTTTTTTTAAAGAGTGTAAGATTTTAGCACTCTAAAAAGGTTAGTAGTTTCAGTGTGGGCTCTCAACTAGATTGCTGGCTTTAAATTCTGGCTCTGCCATGTACAAGCTTTGTGTCCTTGGGCACGACAGGCTTGACACTAAACAGCACTGTGCCTGAGCTTCCTTATCTGTAAAATGGACATAGTAGAAGTACTTATCTCCTACGGTGGAAGAGTGGATTAAATGAGTTTATACATGTGAAGCTCTAGGAATACTGCCTGGTACATAAATGCCTGGTACATGAGTGTATCCAAGTATAGGCTATTGTTACTTTAACTTAAAACAACTGCTCCATTTAAAGGATTTGGAAAATGTGCAAAACAACTGTTATTACAACTCATGTAAGAAATGTAGGGGGAAAAGTTTTGTGGGTTTTTGGTCCACAAAGGAATATGATATAAAAAGGTCACTGCTATTCACTAATTTTATTTCTTCTAGTGTCTACCTGTTTTTTTAAAACTCAGTTTCAACAACCAGATGCCACTGGAAATCACTAAAATCTAAGGTTAAATCATAACATATATGCCTCTAAAACATCTATCTAGTAATTATCACTATGACTCTTCATTAAACATTTTAAAGAGTATTTTCTAGGATTTTCCCACAGTATCTTGCACATAGCAGGTTCTCAAACTTATCAAATGAATGTCATCAGCCCTGTGATTTTAATGTAGTTTATATGAATTCTTAACATTCTTAAGTCATGCTATAAATTCAACCAAGATGGTGTCATAATTACATCAGGTTTGTCATAACAGATGCACATCTTTAGACAATGAAGCAAGGGAAGTAAGACCCAAGTTTAAAGTACATTAAGTACATTAATACCACTTTTTAAGTTAAAACACTTGAGTTAAAATAAAACAAAAAATCTTAAATTGTACTTACTTATGGTCTTCACCGGAAGTGACAGTCTCATTATTTGCTGTTACTGAAGTTGTTCCAGATCCAACTAACATAGGCTGGTTTAAAAGACAGAAAAATGACAATGATTTGCTACCTTAAAATTACCATTAAAACTGAAAAATGCTTAAATAAATATGCATGCAAATTGCCAATAATATGACTTATCTAAATATTCTTGTGAACAGGAACATACAGTAATAAAGTTTCAAGAGCCATAAACAGGCACAAATTCACATTTAGGAGGCTTCCAATGCTCAAAAAAAATTTTAAATTATCACTCAAACTCCTATTTTAGATAAGACATATAGTCAAAGATAAAAAGAAAAGTTTTATTGGAACTTATAAAGCTGCACTCATCCTCCCCTAACATTTGTTCACTTTCCCAACTCCTGCCTCATATCTGACTCCCAAATACACAAGCACTGTGAAGAACCCACCGTAAGACTTAAAAGTAACACCTAGTTGTCTCATGGACTTGAAGTAGAGCCTTAGGTGAGAAGAAGGGAGCCTATCAGTCCTGAGACTCTGTCATGATGATTAGTATTCATCATCTTTATTTTGAATATTTTAGATAATAACTCTATGAGTTATTAATAGTAAGTACCATGTCTTATCATACAGATGATGACACTAGGGTAGAAGGAAGTCAAGCAACTTGGCAAAGATCACAGAGATAATAAAAATAATAATTGATAAACCAAGGTAAGATCTCAGGTCTGCCTGAGCCTAAAGCAGCCTTGGCCACTCTGCTCTATGACCAGCCATACAAAGCCCTACATTATGACAATGACTTCACTAGGAAATACCTAGAAAATAAAAAAGATGATAAAGATAAGTGTGTCTTTTAAGAATTATTTATATATGATATGAACTTTAAACTTCCTGGAAATGTGGAAGACCAACACATCTTTAAAGCCTAGAAAGTCTATAAAATGCTTCAAAATGTTCCAAGAATTGGTTAATTCTAATTTATATATTCAATTAATCACTTTAGACAAGAAATAATACAGAAAATACTCCATACCTTTGAATCTTTTGGCTTCTTTTTCTTGCCTTTGTTTTTTATCTTGGTAGAGTTAAACTAAAACATAGGGAAAAAATTGCTGAATACTCAAATAACAGTATTATGAAGCTGCCATATATTATAAAGATACTATACTGATTTTCATAGACTACTCCAAAGTTCAGTTGCATAAAATGTTTAACAAAAATAACACTGTGTTAGCCCTAGTGTACTGATGTATAATAGATAATAAGAAAAAGTTTAACAATGACTAATGTTATAGCTAAAGTTAAACCTTGTTGAAAATGAGTTTATGTCACTTGAAGTAATTAGACATTTAAAGTAAATCGTTATCTGCCCATCATATTTTAGTGACCTTCCTTTTACTAAGCCACATTAGACATTTTGTACCTGGGCAGATACTAAGGCATAAACAGTAAATTTAGAAGAAGCACTTAATTTCCCATGGATAGGTCTCTTAGCTATTTTTCCATTCTTAGCCAGGTAGTATCTGATAGAATGAATTTAGACAAGATTTCAAGTATAGACGATCTGATCCTACAAATCAGTGAACAAGCATCTTTCCATTTGAAAATTTTCACCAACTTCTAAGGAAGACAACTCTGGAATTATTTTAACTTGAGCTCAATCGGAAGCCACTCAAAACAAAGTCTATGTGTTTCCCTTACCAAGTAAAATGTTACAATTTTAATCCTTACAGATAACGGTTTCATTTTCATGCCAGGAGATGACTCAAGAACTTCTTTCTCATTTCTAAGATTAACATTTATTAGTTGCGAAACATTATGGACACTGTCTAATTTACACTTTACAGCTTGACTGTCGCTCCAATTTCAAGAGGAAGACTGGGATTCACTTTCTAGTGAAACATTATGCGGCATCCAGAAGCTCTCCAGATTTGGTTCTGGAGCATCTCCTGTGATATAAATAAACACTGGCCTGGGCCCGCCTTCCTTCCTTTGGCTGACAAAAATCAGAACGTAACACCGAAAGTGATCAAATAACTTACTGGCATGTCACCACTGTCCTGTTTCCTCAATACGGTGCAGCGGCTGTCTGTAGGAAGATACAGACGGTTTTGTGAGGAAACAAAATGTTTATATTGCCGTATGATACACTAAAGCCCTGAAGAAAACCACCCCAGATACCACGAATATCTACCATGTTCTACTCCTTATTTGGCTGTGACACAAGTTTAGTTTAGAAACCAAGAACAAAATGGCTAACTCAATGGAAAACCAATTACAAAGAATCACAAAATTTCAATCCAATTCAGCATAATTTGAGTGCTTTCTAGGCACCAAACTCTATGCTAGGTGCTCGGAATACAGAAATGTACAGAAAAGTCCCTGCCATTGATAAGCTCATGCTCTGCAAACTACACAGAGGCAAACACCTATAGCCCAGTGTGCTGAATGTCACAATAAACACAGTGCAAACAAAGCTGCTAGAATGATCAAGTCTTCAAAGGGAGCAGCCCCACGAGGGGTCAGAGAGGGCTGTGGGGAGGACGGGACCTGAAGCCAGACTTGAAATGAACAAGCAAAGGGGTGGGATGTGAGCAACAGCAGGAGGCAGAAAAGCACAAGGCAGGTCTGGGCACAGTAACAAGCGGGGTGTATTGAGAGGGCAGATGAAGAGACTGATGATGAACCCAGACAACGTGAATTCACCTTATAGCCAAAACTGAGCGTCTCCCGAACAAAGCAGTTATAGGATCAGACAGGTGTTCTGGAGGAGTCACTGTCACCAGTGGCAATATGAGAAAGAACTGGAGTGGGAGGGTCAGAGGCACAGAGACCAGTTTGAAGGCTACTGTGATCATAGAAAAATTATTAAGATCCTGGCCTACGGGAGTGAAGACGAACAGGGAAGGGCAGATCAAAAATAAAGCTTATTTGAATTGGCAACAAACTAGATATGGGATAATAGGGAAAAGGGAATGTCAAGACCAGTTCCAGAGTTTCTTGCTTAAAAACAATGTATAAAACGTTATTATCTGAGATAAATTTAGGAAAAGTCGGTCTCTAGAGATACAAGTGGGTTAAGAAATACTGCACATCAGGGGACTCTTGGCTGACACAGAAATTCCAGAAGGGAAATATGCACGCGTCCAGGAGAAAGTCTGAGTCTTCCACGTAATGTAGCATTGGTGATATTATTGAGTACCCTTATAAGATCAGTAGATTTTGAAAAGTTTTAAGAAATACAAACATTCCTTTAGATGAAAGGAGATAGGACTGAAAATGTCTGGGGCGAGAGTGAGAGGCAGAGGCAGTGGACTTGAAAATCTGCTGGCCAATCATTCTGTTAAGGGCTTCCAACCCTATGACTAAAAGCAGAGGAAAAAGTCACAGCCAGGTGGACTGCATATTTTAGGCACAGAATACAAGAATCAGGGGAAATGCACAATGAGAGGGAACTGTGTCCTTTTTAGTTTTCTTGTGATCCAAACATGCATCGAGTTTTGTAAGCTCAGTCCCAGGAGAGCATTTTATTACCAGCAGCAGCAAACTGATGGCAATAAATTCAGGCTATCAAGTAGCATGTCAGCTCCAGTCACGAAGCAGTGTCCTGGAAAAATAAAGCCATCTATATTTGAGTGTGCTCTCCCCTAAGAACCACAACAAAAGTAAGCTTCTCAGTTCCTCATACTGCATCTGAACTTTGTAATGCATAACACTTTTGTGCAAGGCCATATCCTTTTTCATGTATCCTTTAAAATTAATAGCATAGAATCTGAAAATCTAGCTCCTGAAAACATACAAAGCAGACTTCTGATGCTGAGGGAAAAGGTGAGGACAAGGGGAAGATATTCTCCTAAGACATACATGTAGTGCCAAAGATAAGAAATTTACATTAATTTAGAATCTGAGAATATTAGAATTTTGAGCAAAACATAATCACAAGTATCACTGGCTCTAAATCCTCTCATTTTAACAATGAAGAAACTAATCTCCAAAAGAAGCTGAGGGATGTAGCTACCAGTTGTCCTGTCCTGCCAAACTGCACTCCGTGCCTCTGTCCAAACAGCCCCCAACTCCCCTCCACCCTGTCTCTAATTCCAGACACCAACCTGTCAAACTTCACCTCTGCGCTCACAGCCAGGCTCAACTCTATCCCTGCACCCAGGCTTTCCTGTTCCCCAGGGACAGCCCTTGGCACTTTTCCTGGTCCCCTCTTACTGCATGTACTATCATACTATAGTTATCGGTATATTCATCTTATTTCCTTTTCCAGAACATAAGGTCCTCGAGGGGAGGGACTAGCATGAGCATTTCTGAATTCCTTGTTAACACCGAGCACAGGGCCTCGAAGCAGCAGTAACAGGTTTCTAATGAACTGAGTTAGGGAAGAAGCTGGGCCACAGCCTGCTTTTCCTGCCTCCCAACTCTAGGCTCTTCCCACTGCAACAGGTGTGCTATCTGTTCCAGATTCTACCAACATCACCTACTTCTGCACACCAGTGTTTTCTTGAATGCTACAAATCAAACCATTCCCTAATAAATTTCATTCCTTTAATACGCAGTCTTTGCAATGACACTCGTCAAAATACCTGTGCTGAGAACAGTATGGTGTATAATCCATGGAATGTACCCCTCTGAGTATTCTACAACACGCAGTTCCATAGAGTAAAAAAGTTTTATAACATTTAAAAAGGTCACTATTCTCAATACTAACTTCCCCCAATAAGCCAGCTGTACCGTAATATTTTTCTCTATTCTCTTTGTTTAGTATTTAAGTAAGCTGGATCCTTCAGAGATTTTTTTTTTTAAGGTTAGATATAAACTGAAACTCAGTCCACATACCCATTATATCAAAGAATTCGTCCAAGGCATTATGCAGCACTGGGAACTTGTCTCTGTGTTCCTCCAACAGCCATATTAAACATCGCGCTTCCTTCAGTGACGTTGGCTCACAGAAATAATCAAGCTTCTTTCCTTCTATAGAGCCTAGTTTATGACCATATTTCTCATTCCAGAGAAAAGTCATGATGCTAAAATCAAGCTCCTTAAGAGAGGCCCCATAACGAGAAAAAAAAGGTCCTGTGGCATCTAAGCCTATAATAAAAAGAAAACCCAAGTCAGAAGAAGAGAAAAATTATTTTCTGTACAATCACACTCAGTTTCACTTCTTTGAAAGTGGTTCCATTATAGTTTGCTTACATGTTCAGTGAAAACATTTAAATACTTGAGAACAAACCCGTTCAAGCTATTACGCATTTTAAAACACCCTTTCACATTAATATGCTAATAATTCTTATCTACTAGTTGAATAATGGGCTGGCCAAAGGCTTCTATTATTATAGTTATTTTTATTAGACTTAGGAGATAAAAGCTACTAAATTCCTTTAAAAGTCACTGAAGTCCTTTAAAAATATAACAATAACTTCTTCACTAATTCATAATGGCTTCACTCCAGTTAGTACAAGCTAGAAAGATTTTACAATGCTTTTCTACATACACTCCGTAATAACAAAACATCAGTTATACACAAAATTTCCCAAATGTCTTTAAAGCAGAAAATGGGTAAACTCCTCCCCCAACACCTCCAAGAACTGTACTTTATCCCCCTAAATGTCATGGCTCCTTACCTTCTACACAAAAATCAACAGTCACTATTCTGGCTTTTATCCCTCAGAAAAAGGGGCAGCTGGAAACTCACATACTACTACTGAAAGAATGGTGAACCCCTGAACCCCTGCTGTGTACTAACACAGCTACCTAAAAGCAAGGATTGGCTCTGTTCTCTATCCCCACACGCTTCTAACGCAGTACAGGCTGTAAGTTCTCAGTCAGCAGATGAAGCAGAGCTGCCAAATTAAATCACTCTGGACATTTCTTCCAGATGAAATAGCTTTGCAGAGACCACGTTGCATGAAAAATTAGTACATTTAAATACAAGCATCAGGGACCACAGACAATACTCATACAGAACAAGGTTTAAGGGAATCACCGATGAGGAATACCACATTCGCTTCTCCATCTAAGGCTCACATCAACACGTGTGCTCGCCGAGGGAGAGGCAGCAGATCACATCTAGCATTGAAATGTTAACCCTCGCTGCTCCCACCACATTTAAACTAATCTCTTATGTTAAATACAGCAGATTAAAGTAAGAAATAACTTAATAATTTACTTATCTGATTGTCAGTAGACACTAACGGCACTCATCACTTAGGAGTAATTTTCTAGGACCAGAAACCCGTAGAGACCTACATTCGAAGCAGCAACACTTAGCTATCAACTATACCAAGTTTGCTGCCATCTTACTGTGTCTCTACCGACAGAAATTCATCAATATATCCTCTCAAACTCTGGCATCCTATCAGCTCCATGTCTTTAAATAAACTCAGGCAGGTCCAGTCGCTCGCAGAGGCCCGGCAGACCCTAAGGACTGCTGCTTAAGGGCCCGTTCTGCCGTGGCTCCCACTAGCCTTGTATCCTATAACCGAATCATTGACTGTGCTAGGCAGTTGCCATTCTGTGGTCACCAAGACAAACAAGGCCCTGGTAGGTATCCAAAGAAATCACTATTTAGTGTTGGTCAGCAGCTCTCTCTGCAGCTGCCTTCTGCAGTTCCTGCGTGGCTTTGGTCAAAGAGCCTGCATGGGGGTTCTTAGGACAATCAGGACAGAGTAACAGAGTTTTATGATCCTGTGATTCACAACACAGGTCAGCCCCAGGGTATTTCTCTCTCAATCCTTAGACTGAGAGAGATCTAAATTTGCTTTAGGTGATCCTAAGCCGTTTAGTTCCATCCACTCTTCCCTCTAAGTTTTTCATTAAGGAATCTGACCACTGGTGCACAACCCTAAAGGGCCCCGCAGCACCTGACTCCAGGGGGTGCTGTTTACCCATGGTTGTGCCCAGTGTTCACACGGTTTACACATTTACAAGTAGTTTAGCGTAATACAGGACTGGACGTTCTTACTGATGGAACTTTCCTGTGTTTAACATCTCTTGACAAGGTACACTGCAATCCATCCATAAAGTAACCTATACATTGTCAGTTGGGGGAGTAGTATTTCTAAACACAGAAATTTATAGTCCTACATTTTTAAAAAAATCACAAATGATGACAGGAAAACGAAAAAGGATTCAGAGGCCTAGGTGACGCCTTCCTACTAAACTGTGTCTCTAGAATTCGGTGACGTACCAAAGCCGTCGAGTTTCTGGATCCAGGTGGCCAGCTTCGGCTCCACTTCTTTAAGCTCACTCAAAACATGCAGAAATACCCTTGTCTTTACTCTGTTCTTCTCTCGAATCAAGTGACGAATGACATAGTCTACTGCTTCATTCAGAAAATTTCTGCTAGAAAAACAGGTTGTGTAGTCTTCTGTGGTTAAAACCTTCCAAGAAAGCAACTCTTTGAGGAGCTTGGAAGTATTCAGAACGCCGGATTTAATCTTGTCAGCATACTGCTTTATGCACTGCAGAATTCTGTCATCAAGGAACTGGCAACTCTGAACATTGTCTACAGTTTCTAAGGATAAATAACAGCTGTCAGTAAAAGACAGAAAGAAATAGGACCAATTTGCAAAAATACAAACTCAGAAAAAATTAGTGTAGCCTTACACAGCAATATCAAAACATGACTCAGATATATTCTTTATGTTGTTTTAAATAATCCAAAAAATTTTTAATTAGGAATATAAATAAAATATTTAACACCTTTGAAAAGATATAAGTTCACATTAAATCAAACATATCAAGTACCTTATCTCCTTCACTTGTACCACTCACGTAACAGCTAAAAAAAACTTAGTTTCTCAACAATCCTAACTAAGCCAGTCTCATCAGCTACCTAACTCTTTATAGTCATAAACATGATCAGGCATTAAGAACGCAAACTTTTTTTTCTAGAGTTGAAGGGATTATTTCTTCAGGTATAAATTCAATTCATATTTGGTAGTTATTGTTATGTTATTCATCTTATTGTTGGATCCCAAACTGCAGACCTATAAAGTCATCGATTTCAAGATGAAAAATATCTCAGAAGTTCATCTTCCCACTCAGGAATCTCCCTAAAAATGGCCATTTAGCCTTTTGACGCTAATACGATAAAGGAAATACAAATACAAATAAAACACACACACACACACACACACACAAAACCCACCCAATGTTCAGTGAAAACCCTTTCAGTAGGAAGGATAACTTTGATTTGTGAAACATTAACGGAATACTAGATGAAAAATAAAGACAGCAAGAGGAAATATTTCATTTGGGGAACAGCCATCATAGCAGAAAATGAGACTAATTTACTTTAACTCAAAACTGAAAGTAGCCTTGGGGATGACCTGCACAGCACGGTAACTATAGTTAATAATACTGTATTGCATATATGCATATGAATCTTGAAAGCTCTTATCATGAAAAAGAAAATCCTGTATGTAAGGTGATGGATGACAACTGGACTTACCGTGGTAATCATTTTGCAATATATACAAAAGCCGAATCATGACGTTGGCCACTTGAAACTAATGTCAATTATATCTCAATTTTAAAAAATTCAAAAAAAAAAAAAAAACCACCACCAACAACAACAAAAACAACCACCTGAAAGTAAGTATGTCCACAGGAACAGTAAAACTACTGAGACAGTTCCCATGTCAACGAAGGAATGATGACAAGGTAAATGTAAAACCGAAGGCTGGACTAGGTAATCTCTCTGGCACCTTTTAGGAACTGCTTCTTTATTTGAACTCAGCGTATTCCAGGTAATTAGTGGCTAATTTACAGATAATTTCGGAACTTAAATCTGTGTAGCACAGTTTACAGAGCACAGTCAAACACAGAATATGCATTTCAGATATTATTTTCACCTTCACTTTGGAGATAAGGAAACTGACACAGAGTTTGCACTGAGTTTAGTGGCAAGGAAGCATTTTCAACCCCTGTGTACTGCTTCTGAATTCAGTGCTCTTTAAACCAACCCCATCCCCGTCTCAGGGTAACAGAAGACAGTCATAATACTAAAATACCAACTGAAATCTAAACTTCACTAACAATTAATATAAGGTCCACAAATACATATCTGCATTTATACTTTTAAGCAAGAATACACTATTCTTATCGTGCCTTGGACCCAAACGTACCTTTCTGCTCCTCAGGTTTGGGTGGATTACTTTCCCTTAAGTCCTCTTCCATTCTTTCTTGCGCTAATTTTTTTGCTTCTTTTTTTTGGATCTTTCTCTTCAATTTTTTGTCTTCTTTCAGTCTTAGCTTCTCTAGGCTAATAAACACTTACAATTAGTGATAATTCACCTTTTTTATAAACTCAATTAACTATTTTCCTTTGCCTGTTGTAGAAACCATTCTCCAAGCAATAAGTTAGAAGTTTCCTTTTTTAGTTAGAACTTGGCCTGCATCTTCTGTTCAAAATCAAAAACTTCTGACATATGTGGTCATTCAGTCAAAACAAGGGTACTTGTTTCACGAAAACAAGGACCTCAATGGTTAGGTGATTTCTAATTATGGACAGAATGTATAGATCATACACATGTTATTTCCATGTATATAAATTACTACTTAGGGTAAATAGAAATACCAAAAATTACTCTGCAAGATAATACATGTAAACATTCACTTCAAAGAAAGATCCCAAGGTAAAATATTATTTTCACAACCCAATAATGGCCCACAACACCAGAGTTTGGTCAATACGGGTACAATGACTTCTCTTCAACAAATAATTCTGTTCATTTTTCCTTTTGCTTTTTCTTGGTCAACAATGATGAAAAAAATCACTTCTTAAAATGGAAAACAAGAAGCAGGACCAAAAAGAAAAGAAAAAAGGACTGGAATTATTTGATCTGAACAAGAAGATACAGAGAAGTGAGTAATTCTCACAGTTTACTGAGTATGTCAGGGTGAGAAATAGTCATTGATTCAAAATGTAAAGAGAGTAAAAGAAAAGATGTTTTTGGAGTTAAGGTTTAAACAACTGAGAGCTAAGTATATAATTTTAATCCAAATGCCGAATCTACTAAACATGTCATTTCACAGTTCAAATGTCATAATTTTACTTATAAATTCAACAACTATATAATGCTTCTTATTCAAGCTTTTATTAGCATTTAACCATTCTAGGCTAATTCTCTTAAAAGTTTTAAACGTCCATAAAATTCACTTATACAGCACTTGGATATGTATGCTGAGCCAATTTTAAACGATAGCCTAATTCTGAAATCTGCATTTGATAGAACTATATTCTAATAGACAGTATTATTAAGCCACTGATTGATTATTAAAATTCTTACCTAGAACACTTCTGTTTCAGAATAGGTCTTGGAGGAACCTTTTCTTTAATGACCTTGTGTTCAAACTTTAAATAAAACAAAGACATCCAAAATTTGTCTCATGCTCCCGTAACATAAAACACAAAACCACGAGTAACAAGCATTTCAGAAGCACAAAATGTTCAAATTGATAGAAAACAGTGATGTTATGACCCAGACAAAAGCCCAGAAAACTAGCAAAAAAAATTTA
Organism: Camelus bactrianus; assembly: GCF_048773025.1. Classification (NCBI taxonomy): domain Eukaryota; kingdom Metazoa; phylum Chordata; class Mammalia; order Artiodactyla; family Camelidae; genus Camelus; species Camelus bactrianus. The sequence continues at coordinate 7,251,550 of NC_133539.1, forward strand.
CTGAAAAGAACGAGAGAGTAGACACATTTTAAAAAGTTTAAAAAAAAATTAAGAGTAAGCAGAAGATCAAATAAACTACAAACGTCATTGCAACAACCCATTCCTGCAACTCTCATATAGTGAAGCTAAAGGTAAATCCCTCACGTCAGCTTTCCCCCTCTCTAAGATCCCCCACTTTGCCAAGACCCAGAAGTTCACTGGAATTAAAAGAGCAGGGTTATCAAAAAGAGTAAAATCAGTAAAATTAAAATATAAAAACTCTCCTTTTCCTATTAGGAGATAAAAGAATGTGAGAATCCTTCATTGCCCAGAAGCATTCTCACATCCTATTATTTCCTATGATTTCTTATATTAACTGTTTCTCTCCCAGAAAATAAAAATCCAAATCATACAATCTCTACAAATTTAAGTCATAGTTTTAAAAGGTTATAAGCATCCTGGTTATCAATTTAATGAGATTTCCCCTTTATTAGACACTTACTTCACATTTAACTTGACCACCACTGCTGAAGATGATAATCTTAGAAATGATTCCTTCGCAGTCAGGAGTTAGACAAATTCCTTGAAGAAAATCCTATTGATTTAACAAAAAAAAAAGGGGGGGGGAGGCTATATTTCAGCATAATCTACACATATATACCACTTTAACCATCAAGAACAGTTAAAATATGATCTGAAACTTCCTCCAGGGAGGCACTGAAAAGTTCCTGCTCGTTGCCATTGACTTTGGGAGCCTCCTTGTGGGAGGAATAGGCGTCCAGCTGTAGGGCTGACCACGTGACGGGCTGTGGTCATGTGGGGTGAGCGGATATGATGACGCTACATCCGGGCAAAAGTGTTGACAACTACTGAATGGCCTGGCCACGGCTCTTTTCCATCTGCCACAAGAACATATCCTAGTCACTCCTCAACCTCAATTCAGGAACTAAGGCCACAGCCACACACACGAGAGCTGTCACAGCCCAACCCTGGAAAACAACTACAAAACTTCAGGACAAGTAGTGTAAGCAAAACGTGAACTTTTTTTTATTGTAAGTTATGAAATATTTGGGTTATTTCAATATGTCCCAGAGAAAGCTAATTTAGGGAGGTTATTTCAACCCAAGGAAAAAGTTAAGACCACTAAGAGTGTGTGTAGAGCTAGAGGACCTCAATTAAGGTAAGACAAAAACATAGCAGAAGTGACTCAGTTGCAACAGTTATTTGGTCATATCATTATATTTTTAGTTAACTATGTGAAAATATGTAAAATACTAGAATTTATTTCTACTAAACTTGAATAATTCCTATTGCTAACATACACCTAACACAACCACCTCATTTTTTCCTCAAGGATAGGGGTTTACATGAGGTTAAACAGTGTAGGAAAAGATTTTCTTTTTTTAAAATACATTGGTTATATGGATCAGAAATAAATTCTATGAATGCAAGTAAGATGACAAAATTGTGCCTTCTCTCAAAGTATACCTGGCTAATGAGAATTAACGTCATTATCTTGCTAAGAGAGACCCCAATGAGAAGCAGTGGTACAAAATTTAAGTCGAATTCTTAGTACAAATTATCTCATCAAATTTCATTAGAAGGTAAAAAGGATATTTAAATTTTTACTTTTGATCATAACATTTCCAATGTAAAGGTTGATTAACAATTTATTAAAGGCCTCTCTGGTTACTGCCTTTACACTTATAAAAAATAAAAACAAAAACTGATTTTCTACTTTATCACTAGTGTTAATTTAAAACTGTCTAATTACGTCTTATGCACCAGGAGAAAGTCATATTCACTTAAGACTTTTTCTGAAGATTCTTGTACGGAAATAAATCAACATACAATAAGCGTATTAAAAAATCCAGGCAATCTTGGCCTTACCTTGTCAATTTTATCATTAAAGGTTGTTGTTTTTAACTTCTTCCAACAGTTCATATGAAATTCTATTTTACAGTACTGGCAACAGCTGATTCGTATAAAACCCTGGGGAGGGTTAAGATAGTTTTTAATTCACATTTTAAAGATGTACACACACACACACACACCCTCTCTCACACTCACAACACACATATTAAGATGAAGAGCAAGCTGTCTGCATTTACCTGGCGGACATAACAAGATGTCACATTTCCTCCTGGGGGAGTGTAATAGTTCTCTACCCCAGAAGGCCTAGTGCTGGAAATACAGAGCTTGGCTGACATACTCGTTTCCACAGCTTACAGTTGCATTATCCTTTACAATATCAAATATTTTATAAACTTTATTTTATCTGCTCTACTGACCAGAGACAGTGGGCAGCTTCTGTCTTCTTGAATAAACTAAGGCCCAATGTCTTATTCACTAAGTCAGTTGCCAGACTTCATCTCAGACTCAGGTCTCTAGGAGCTAATTCAGTGATCACAATGGTCTTTAGATTCTTGACCTCATATTCTACAAGAAATTAGACTTGCAACAAATCAGAGGTAACCCCCTCATTTTGTTTCCTGTGCTACTGAGGAGCAGGCAGTTATATGAAACAGGGGCTACAGAGGGGACATGGAATTAGCCAGCCCGCCTTCTCAGGCCACCACCCCTGCCCCTTGGTGTTTATTTCAACGGCTCTGGGTCCCCGCATGAGATGATGCAGATCTAAAGAAGTCCTGGAGATGGGCAGACAAGAGGACATAAAACTACTGACAAGCCAGAGAACGTGGATGCCTCCAATTTCAGAATTTGTTCTGAATCGATTTTAAGGCGCAGTTCTGCAAGTTAATGCCCTAGTATACATCCACTGTGTACCTTGAAGTCTGGATCAGTTATGTATATCTGGACTTTGGAATATCCATGGCACTTCTGATAGCAACAGATGGCATCTGGCACTGGAGGGAACCTGCATTCTTCAATAAATTTCTCTAACAGCATCTAAAGCAAAAATAAACAAAAATGATACTAGTACAACACTAATTCGTCAACAAAATGCTGTGATTTCAATAACCTCTTGCCATCAAAATATTTTCAGCATAGGAATAACTAAATGACTTTTAGCCAAGAACTCCACACAACTTTTAAAGTTTTTCCTTCTAGCAGTGGCTGATAGAGAGACATGTCAAGAGGGAAAGATAGGAAGAAAAGGACTGAACAAAAGATTTCCAGAATTTCAGACTCTGAATCAAAATCTTACCCTGTGTTATAATCACCAAACCTCATTTTACAATGCATAGCTCTCAGAAATCTCCTTTGTGTATTCAGAGGGAGCCAGGTGAGGCAGAATACCCCCTTAGGACTCTGTAGCCTTCTTCCTGATGTCATTTCACCCAGTACCCTACCGCCCTCTCCCATCTTCCTCCCTGAATCCTTGTCGCCTGTGCTTTCAGGTTCCCTGGAGAGCTATCCCACTGCCACCGAAGACCTCGAGAGACTCGTGCCATGAGTCCCGTACTGGCTTTTTATTATCCATGGTTCCTATGCCTCCATCCTAATCCAGGATAAAGGGAGGAAAATTCAAGAATCCCTTTGCTTTGTTTTCTGTAACAGCTTTGTTGAGATATAATTCACGTACCATACAATTCACAGATTTAAAGGTATAGTTCAGTGATTTTTAGTATATTCACGGGGCTGTACAACCATCACTATCACCTAAATTGAGAACATTTTCACCACTCAACAAGAAACCCTATACCCATGAGCAATCCCTCCCCATCTTTCGTTCATCACCTAACCTCAGACAACCACTAATCTACTTTCCATCTTTACATACAGATTTCCCTATTCTGGAGATTTAAGATAAACAATCATTCAATATGTAGTCTTTTGTGTCTGGCTTTCATTTAGCATAATGTTTTCAATGTTCATCTATGTATAGCATGTGTCAGTACTTCAGTACTTCATTCCTTTTTATTGCCAAATAAGATCCAATTACATGGATATACCACATCTTATTCAACCATTCATCGGTTGATGGACACTTTGAGCTACTTCCACTTTTGGCCCATTATGAATAATGCTGCTATGAACACTTACGTACAAGTTTTTGTGAGAACATATGTTTTCCTGTATCTGCGTATCTAGGTATGAAACTGCTGGGTCATAAGGTAACTCTATCTTTAACCTATGAGGAACTGCCAGATTGATTTCCAAAGCAGCTGCACCATTTTATATGCCACCAGCAATGTATGGGTATTCTGCTTTCTCCATATCCTTGCCGACACTTGTTATTGTCTGCCTTCTTGATTGCAACCATCCTAGTGGGCATGAAGTAGTATCATTTTTTAATTCGCACTTCTCTGTTGGCTAATTGTGAACACATTTTACATGCTTATTGGGTATTTATACAACATCTTGGTGAAATGCCTATTCAGATCTTTCAGCTATTTTTAATTAGAGTGTCTTTCTATCACTGAGTTGTAAGAGTTGATTCCTATGCTTTTAAAAGCTTCAGCCAAAAGCAAGTTCTGAGTACATGCCAGGGTTTACCACAAGTAAAGATCTATCCCAGTCAAATCACACAATTTAGTCTTTCCAGAAGTAGCAAAACATCTTATGCTTCTGGGTATGAGATTAAATTTCTACTTTCCACACCTTTAAGTGCCATCTCAATATCTGTAATGGAACAATGATGCTGTATCTTTCACTAAGTACAACCAGTATGTCGTACTGCTTACACTGCATGCTGTGAAGAGAGAATGCCTGATCTGAGTCCCAGTTCTCCCATTTCCTAGCTGTTCAACCTTGAACTCATCACTTAAATCTCTCTAAACGTAATCTTCCCCATCTGAAAAATGGGAATAATCATAGTACTCATCATGCAGGGTTGCTGTAAGGGCTAATGGTAATGATAAACAGAAGGCGTATGACTGGCATGAAGGAAACATTCAATGAAACATTCAGTAAATGCTGAAGATTCTCACCAGTCTTTAAAGGAAGCATGTGGAGGATCTGAGGACAGAGTGCTCCTACCTCTTTGTCTTCTGATGCCTGAGTCAGAGTGCAGGAGTGCAGATGGGCTTTTATGTTAGTAAGAAACTCTCTACAGAAATAAAGTTACCTTTATTTTCCCTGGCTGAGTCTCTTCAATAACCACATTACTTGTAGGCCAAGTTAACACTCCAGGAAGACGACAAATCAAGGTTCTTGCTTTCTCGAAATGATTAAGAGCTTCCAGAAATCTAGTCATAATTATGAAAAAGAAGATATTAAAGATGTGACAAGAATTTTCATCCCCCACAAGGCACAGAGATCAAGCTTACTAGGTAAGGATACATTTGATAAATCACTGTACAGAAATATTCAATGTAATCTATATTTTCTTTAAAAAAACCAAGGCATTATTGCTGTTTGCTATAAAAATAATATAAATTAAATACCAACCTACCTGGACACTGGCTTTATTATGGTAGGTACACACTGGTTCTTTTAAAGCTGTGATTTCTTTTTTAAAGTTTTCAACAAATAAAACCGAAAACTGAACTCATTTGGCTATTCCATTTTTATTTCACTCACTAAGCTAATTAAAGAAGATTCTTAAAGAGCAAAAGCAACGCTCCACTTCAACTAATTAATCATAAATAGGAAAAAAAATTTTAACTTGACTCAATTAGGACATTTGTAGTAATATCCCTCTGTACCTGAAAACACTATAAATCAATTATACTTCAATTAAAATAATTAATTAGTTAATTAATTTTTAAAATCCCTCTGCTAAATTTTTAAAGAGATTATGTATTCTGGACATGATTCTTCCACCATAAGGCAATGAATTATTTTAACTGAACAAATGTGTATGTAAACTGTTTAACTATAAACATGAAATGTTTCTATACTGATTTATGGTTTTAAAAAATAATGTCAACAGAGTCCCACAGTCCATTCAACAAAAGAAAAATAGAATACTAGAATACTAGATTATAAAGTTATTCCAGTCTTTATTCTTCTCTTCAGACTAGAGAAGAAACAGAATTCCCTGCTTTCTCCAATCTTGAAAAGATTTCCCAATTTAAGAACTCATTTTTGCCTTTGGGTACAGAAAACCTCACCTGCAGAAAAGCTAGACCATCATTCACCTTAAGACTGTTAAAAACAGCAGGACATTAAGCCAGATACGGCACATTACAACAGCAAACACTAGCTTATGAGACCTTGAAGCCCAAACTGTATTATTTTGAAATTAAATTTTAAGTGCCCTTCAAAATGACAAACATTTCTTTGTTCACCACAACCTCGATGATGCTACATATTTGTTATTTTCCCAGATATTGTGAATACCTGCATGTGATCACTGCATTAAACAGTAGGTCCTAAACAGCTCACACTAAACACTGAAATTAATTTAATTTGTTATTATTATAGAGGTGATTGCTAAATTCTCACTTTCCCTGCCTCTATTTGATTCTTAATAGAGTTGAGCTGGTCAAACAGCAGCTTTAGGAAGTAAAAGAACTTTCTTTGATCTTTAAAGATTGTTCTAGGCACCCTCTAAGACTGGGTTCCCAGAGCACCAATGGTCTGACAAAAATCTCCTCTAAACAGTTACGTAAAAATCTAAGGATAATTAAGAATTATGAATGATATTTCATCAGTCAACAGTTATTTCTTTATGGAAGTAATCTAACATACCTACCACTATAGTGAGTGTAAATGGCAGGAAGAGAAAGGGTTTTGTTTTATTTTTTAAAGCTTGAGGCATAATCCTGTCCTCTAATGGTCATACAGCAATTTGGGGGGATAAGACATGAAACAATTAGAGAATAGCTACATATCAAATTCTGAGTAAGGATTTCAACTATAGGTTCAAAAGAGATTTTTATTCCTAACTCATGATCTCTTTGAACATATATATACTTATTATTAAAACCATCTACTTTTTTTAGGAAATAGGTATTTAACTAAAAAATTAAATAATCAGACTTATAAAGTACTAATCTGTATCAATTCAGTTACCATTTATAAATGACATATACTAAAAGATACTGGCCATACTTTACATACAAAGGATTGATTGGCCATACTTTAGTTTTTTGTGTGTTTTATTGAGGTATAGTTGATTTAACTAACTGGCCGTACTTTAATAATTAATACTGAAATGCCAGTCCTCAAAGTAAACACAACTGTCATAGTGTGCCACAGAGAAGATACCAGATAACTCCAGAAAAGGGATCATCATCACACTACACTTCAAGTGAGTTCCAGCCCAGAGCATAAACAGTGGGGTTTAGACTAACCTGTTTTTTTTTAAATACACTTTTCCAATTCCACAGTAGGCCAAGCAATCGAGTCCCTCATTGGGGTAGTGTTCAATCATCCTCTTAAACTGGTTTTCAGCTTCAGATAATTCCTTCAGTAGCAAAGAGAACACAGATCACTTACACAAAAAGAGAGTGCTGGAACAGGTTTTACCCGGAGGCTGTTCTTTTTGTGTAGTATTAAAAACTGTATATTCAAAAATTTCTATGGCAAAATTATACCTTCTGCATTTCATTTTCTTAGTAATTACATACATTTTGACCATAAGGATACTCAGAGACACAACCAAAATGGTCTGGCTCCAGAATGAAAAGTTGGCACTGAATGACATTTGTGTTGTAAGTTTTCCAAACTGTTCACAAGTGGTATCACAATATTTATTACGTTCTCCAACTTGCCACTTTCCCCTCAATGTGTTTCCAAAAGTCTACCACGATACATCACGTCCTTTACTTTTTATACAAATAAAAAGTAGATTCCCACACATGGTCTGGCATAACTTTTTTCTTAATGGAAACACAAACTAAATTTTCTTTTCAAAAAAACAACACAAATGAAATTATATTTAGGTATTTAAGAAAAAATTATCAACAAAGTATACAGAAGGTGCCCCCTAAACTCACTGTGGTAATTATTTCATGATATATGTAAGTCAAATCATTGTACTGTACACCTTAACACATTGATTGCCAAGTCACCCAAATCTGGTGACAGCTGTGTTTCTTCAGGGGCACCCATTCCACAGTGGGCAATCAATGTGTTAAACTTATACAGCATTATATGCCAATTACACCTCAATAAAACTGGAAGAGAAAAAAAAGGTACAGAGAAGGAAATAAGCCAAAATGAGAAAGCTATTTTAACATGTCTTCTAAAATTAATGGCATATTTTAATTGCTTATTATCTCTGTTACAAATCTTACCTCAGGCTGTCCAATCCCAAGGAGAGAAATGGCAAGTCCATAGACTACTAACACGTAGTTAATCATGGCCAGGTTCAATTGCTGTCAATAAAAATGCTCCAGTCAAATACCTGAACATAATTCTGCACAGGCTGCATCATACCAACCTGGTAACCGCAACAGTAAAAGACGTGTAATAAAATCTCCCTAATCACTATGACTGGGATAAAGGCCAAACAGAATTAGAAATTGTGTTTAGCAAAGATATGCAATAACACTGCTATCAAGTGTTTAAAACACAGAATCACTGTCTCAGAGATCCTTGAAGGCATGGTTCATAAGATTAGGGTGACTGAGTCATATTCTTAAGAGTAACAGACTAAGTTATCCCCTCTCATATAGCCCTGCATAAACTATTTACCTAGCTAATCCTTTCTTTCTAGATGAAAAGATGTGACTACATAAAGTGAGTCCAAATCCTTGATTTAGTACTGTAATAAGAGAAAAAGTGTTCTAATGAACACCAACTACAGGGCACGGAGAAAACCTAGCCTGGGTTGCGTACCAAGTGCAATCACACAGGCTGAACCAGAGCATTACCTGCTTCTCACAACTTGGAGTAGATTCAGCCCCTCTCGGCAAGCTCTAAGATATACTAACACAATGAAGTCAAAGCCTTGGCTCTTTTCCATATTCATCTGAAATGCAGTAGCACTAATGAACAAGTTACCAGGAGGCAGTTTTACCTTTATTTTTTGAGGATCTAAACCGTTGAGCAGCTCTGTGAAGGCCTGAGCGGCACTGCGGCAGCGCTGCTCCAACAAAGCTGTGTAACCATCCTGGATCAGGCTTCTGAGCATTTTCATTATATTGGCAAAATCCTGCAAAAGAGAAATTGTTTTAGTAATCTAGAGTTATCCATGTTTGGTCTAACACTTAAGATGCCAAAGTTCATCACTGGGCAGTTATATTTTATAACTCATCATAAAATATGTAAATACCCAAAGCTATCCTTGATGCATTATAATCCTTTATCAGCGCAGCACCATTAAAGTAAAAATTAAAAGGTACTGCCTTCACCATCTTAATTCCAACACTTCTAGTGCTGCCCATGACAAGAAAGGGTAGTTCATTTCACACTATATGGTGCCTTAATGCCTTGAATGAACTGATTCCATTCTAACCTCTTTCATTCTACAAAACAGACCCATATTGCCTCCTGTTTCCAATGGAAATTACTGCCCTCAATACAGAACAAATAAATGGTCTGTACTGAAAGCTCTGTGAGAGCGGGCTGACTCGAACTGCCATACACTCAATCTCTCCCAGTCTTCAGCGTATGCAAGGGCCTAAATAAAAGTGTGGTGAACGAACAACAGCTCAAAAAAACCTGTTATTTATATTTAAATAATCTTTTGATCTTTACAGGCTGTCTTTACAATTTAAGTCCTTAATGGTTTTTAGAACCAGTAAAATCAATATAAAATGACATAATTTTAAAATCTCCAACTGTTAGAGATTCTAAAAATGCTTTTATGCAACTAACTAGAAAGCTGTTGAAATTGATTAGAAAACTGATTAAAAATGTGTAAAACACGCTTCATTCCATCAGTCCTTAGTAAGATATCTGTCACATATACCTAAAATAGCTACCTGAATTTTAAAATGACCCTACATATTGAAAAAAGTATTGTGTTCTATGTTGGTATACATTTTGGAGAGGTGAAGTTTAAAACCAATATTTTATCTTACAAGAAATAAAATTGTGTTTACATAAAGCACTGAATTGTCAAAGCAGACTCATATAAATCACATTTAACAGAAAGAGACAACCTTTCACTGTAATATACATTCTACAGGTATTCAATGACTGAAATAGTGACTAGCCATGGCTCTGTAAATTCTGGATTCCATGAAGGTTTCTATTTCTTCTTGAGTCAATTTTTGTAAGTTATATTTTTCTAGCAACTTGTCCTTTTGGTCTATATACATTTTCAAATTTCTTGGTATAATTCTGTTCATTATAGGATTTGTAATATTCAAGGGTCTATAGTAATGCACTGTTTTTCATTCTTGAAATTGTTTTATTGTGCCTTCTTTTTTTTCTCTCAGTCAGTGTGTGCAAATTTTATGTTGCCAAAGAATCAACTTTTAGCTTGGGGATTCTTCATTACATGTTGTTTCCACTTCATTATTTCCTACTTTGTTATATCCTCCTACTTTCTTTGAGTTCTTTTTCTAGCTCTTGGGATGAAGGCTTTATTAATTTAAAAGTCTTTATTCTTTTAATACATGCATTTAGCTTGATAAATTTCCTTCAAAGTAATCTTTTTGTTATATATCCCTTGCATTATTCCAGACGTTTTGTTTCAGAGCAGTTTTAGGTTTACAACAAAATTGAGAGGAAGATACAGAGATTTCTAAATGCTCCTTTCCCCTTTACATGCATAGCTTCCCCCACTATAAACGTCACTCATCAGAATGCTGTGTGTGTGTGTGTGTGTGTGTGTGTGTGTGTGTGTGTGTATGTATATATATATATATATATATAAATAATCAAGGATGAACACACAGACAAATCATAATCACCCAGCGTCCATAGTTTACCACTCTTGGTGTTGTACATTCCACAGGTTTGGACAAATGCATAATGACTATATGTATCATTTAAACTATCAAGTCAGAGGAATTTCACAGCCTGAAAAATCCTCTGTGCTCTGCATATTCAACTCTTCCTCCTTAATGTACATTTTTTATTACTTATGTTTTAAACATCACAGAAAGAATATTATATACAAAATTATCTGATAAATCATTCAAAGAATAAAGAGTCTGCTGTTTAATGGTTTTATAGTTAAGTATAATAAAACCACAAGTGCTTAAACCTTTTTAAAAATAATTTAAATCTTAAAATATTTAACTTAATAGTTAAAACTTTGGGAAGCAATGATTCTCAAATCTATAGTGTTAATCATGAGTTAAATCTCCAGTTCATATAATAAGCAAGTTAAAATCCAAACTATGGATAGTTTGGTTTCTTAGCAATCATCTATTAAATCATATGTCTATAACTAAAATTATAAGGAAAAAAAACTTAAGAGATATACATGATTAGACTTAATTCATGTGAAAAATGTTATGTCCAAGAATGTGCTTTTCCTTTAGAAAAGGTTTTCCTTTACCTGGTGTGCAGCTCTCGAAGACTTAGAAAACTGTTTCTCTAAGATGTTTTTCAAATCTACTGGTAAACTCCCTTGTGAACCAGAACTAAAAAAGAAAAGAATTGTTTTGAATTATTTTAAAATAAAACAATCCTGCTTAAATTTAAAGAAAAATATTAGTTACTGAAGGTCATTTTAAACAGTGAGTAAATGGAGAATTACTAGTTCTTAAATAGAAATATTACCAAGATGCCAATTCTCTCCAAATTAATCTCTAAATCCAATAAAAATCCTCATAAAATTAGAGGGGGAGGGGGAACCAGATGAACTGATTAATGAGATGATATGGAAGAATAGCTTTAAAAAAAAAGAAATTGGGAGGATTTATGCTAATCACCAAGTTATTACAGATCTAGTCACCGATAACAACAAAGTCCTGACGCAAGAAAAGTGCCCGATGAACACCGCAAGGGTGCTCCATCTCACGCGAAAATCTAGTAAGATATAACCTTTCCAGAAAGCCTGACCCCCAATGCTGGTGAGGTTAGGGAAGATTCAGGTGCTCTAGGTGGTGTTTTCTGACACCAAATGTGTAAATTTCTGGACATCAAATACTTGTCATTTTTCCACACCAATTTTCCAACACCAACTGAATGTCCTGAACAATTCAATTCAATTTTGACACCACCTCTGGAGTTAATAACTCAGGCCCCACAGGTTAAAGGTCCAGTCCTACAAGACTGCCCTCATTTCAGCCTCACTGGGGTACCCAAGCTATCCACACTTCTGCCCCACCAACTACAAATTCAAGTGTTCCCATGACCAATCCTTAGGTTCAACAATTCCCTAGGACAATTCACAGAACCCAGAAAAGCACTTTAATTACTATTACAGTTTATTAGGAAAGATATAACTTAGGATCAGCCCCAATGCAAAGGATGCACAGGACGATGTGGGGAGAGGTGTCACAGAGCCTTCAAGCTGTCTGGAGAGTGCACCACCTTCCCAGCATCCTGAAGTATTCACCAACCCAAATGCTCCCTGAGCCCCTAAGTTTAGAGGTTTTTTAACTGAGGTTTTATTACACAGGCAAGAATGATTAAATTACTGACCACCGGTGACTAAACTCAATTTCCAGCTCTCTTTCTTCCCCCTAGAGATCAGGGGGTGAGGCTGAAAGTTCCAACCAATCACAAGCTTGGTCTTTCTGGTGACCAGCCTCAATCCTGGAGGTAGGGGCCCAGCCTTGAGTCACTTCATTAGTATAAACTCAAGTAGGGAGAAAAGGAACTCGTTACGAATAACGAAGCAAATAATTCATAACTCAGGAAATTCCAAGGGTCTTAGGAGTTCTGTGCCAGGAACTGGGGACAAAGACCAAGTATATAAATATTTTTATTATACCACACCCCTTCACACAGCTTAATGGGAGTGTCAACAGTGCTCATATTCTGAGAGGAAAACTTGGCAATATCTACCAAAGTTAAAATTATGCATCTCCTTTGACAGCAATTCCACTCTAGAAATTTCTCCTTCACATACATCTACACTATGAAATATCCTACAGCCATGAAAATGAAGGATGTAGACCTCCATGTTCTGATATGGGAAGGTATTCAAGGTATTTTGAAAGAGATAAAAAAGCAAGCTGTAGGCTGGAGCGGTCCTAACAACCAGGAAAATAATAATGTGAACAATAATGATAGTTGAAGTGTATTCAGTATTTACCATGTTCCAGGGCTCTAAATTTTTTATGTGGTTATCCCTTTTAATTGTTAAATAACCTCACAAAGTAGACACAACCAAGAAGAGCGTTCAGCTTGAAAACAGAAACAAAGTATTACGAAAATAAATTTAACAAAATGGGTTAAAATGATAACTATGTATTCAAAGAATGATCATGGATTTGGTTTTGGTTTCTTTCTGTGGTGAGGGGAGGGGGGCCAGGAGGGAGATGCAGGACTTTTCTAACAAATAATAGAATAACATAAGGCACTATGGCCTTGCTTTGTATTTAATTTTTGTAGCATCATCAAAAAATGGTCATTTTTTACATGATATGTGGAATCTAAAAAAAGAAAAAAGAAGACACTGATGAACTCATCTACAAAACAAAAACAGACTCGAAGACATAGTAAACAATCATGGTTACCGGAAGGGATAAATTTGCAAATATTAACCACCATATATATAAATAGATAAAAAACAGATTTCTTCTGTACAGTACAGGGAACTATATTCAATATCTTATAATAACCTATAATGAAAAAGAATATGAAAATGAATATATGTATGTGTATATATGACTGGGACATTATGCTGTATACCAGAAACTGACACACTGTAACTGACTATCCTTTAATTAAAAAAAAAAAGTTTTTTTAAATGTCATTTTTTAAAAATGGGGCTTTACTAATTTCTCTTAGTGCTTTGATATTCCATCATTCTCCTTGAAGCACCTATCAAGGAATGAGCCTTAAGAGATGAAAACTGGTATAACTGCGGCAAAATTGGCTTAGTAGTTTCTTCAGCATCACTTTCACTGACTTCATGAATTTCTCTATCTGTTGTAAGATTTATAATTCCACTTTGTCATCAATTTGTATCTTTGTAGGTAGCAGATTAACTATAAAGACAGGTGGTAAGAGTTCCTACTGTTAATTGGGGGAAAACGTTTGGTAGAACTAATTTTATAAGTGGTCAATTCATTAGTAAATCCTTTTCTCTAATGGGATAATTACTCAAAAGAGCCTCTGAATAAACATATACTCGTGCCAGTGTATGCAGAGCAAGTTCCTAGATGGCCAAGAAACTACTAACAGCAAGCTTTTAAAGGAAGGCACTAGAGAAGGAATAGACAGAGATGAAATACAGTGAACAGGGAAGGAGACTAAATTTTCACTTTATACCTGTCTGAATATTTTTCTCTTATGAGCATGTATTTTGGAATGTTAAAAAATCAATACTGATATATCTCATATTTATGACTTTCAGAAATCAGTATTAACATCTAGGATTAATCATCCTTTAGCCAAAAATGACCCTCTCCTAAAGACATGCCTTGATAGTTGAAAGGGATTTTAGTACTTACGATAATACACATATGTAAAGGCAGGTACTACCTGAAAGAGACTTCCTTTCCCTTTTTCTTTTTTCTTGGGAGGAGAACATTATGGAAACAAAACCAAACCAAAAAAAACCCTTAGATAAAAAACATACCTGAACTTCTCCAATTCATTGTTTCGGGATTTTTGTTTTCCTTTATATTTTGGAGGCTGGCCTGCAAATATAAAAGTATTTATTCTTGAAATCTGTACATAAAAATCTACAAGCTTGAAAGTAAAACAATAAAAGAAAATGTAAATTGGACTAAGAAAGCAAAGGAAGCAATATTATGTGAGTCAAACTATAAACAAGTAAGCCAAAAAAGAAGCTACTGATGCTTTTCAATGTGTGCTATAAAATTATTATAAACTATAATCATGATTATCATTTAGGCCTACAGTAGATACAGAAGAGATACAGGCTGTAGCTCCTGTCCTCAGGTAGCTCATAACAAATGGGAAGAAAAGACAGTCACTTCAGTAATTAAACAATCCCCACTAAGAAAAGAAGATATCATGTTGTTACTGACGTGTTAATTCCACAGTAACTGCTCTTATACCTCCAAGAAGGGAGAAATCACTTGAGCTGGAGTGGCTGGGAAAAGCGTTAGCGGGAATGCAGCATTTGTGTTTAGTTTTAAGGACAAGTAGGATTGGCACAGAATGGGCCAAATGAAGTTCATTTTAAGAAACACTAAGTAAACCTGTGTGATTTTGCAAGTTGAGTCAGGACAGGCTGGAAAGGGGCTGCAAGGGCAGGCTGGGGTGAGTGTTTAGAGGCCCAGTGTTTCTGATCCCCCAGCTCTGTGAGCTCAGCCTTTACCTCACCCACAGGAGTAGGGAGCACTGTACACTCTTAGGCGGGGAGGACATTTGTAAAGCTGTATAGGACAGAGCACAGCAACAGGGACAGGGTGTACTGATGGAAGCTTCAGGAGAGACAGCAGAGGCAAGTCAGAGCCTATGTATTAGGGAGGGGAATGAGAGCCTGAGCTGGTTCTGGAGGCCTCAGAAGACAAAAGCGGCTTCTAAAAAGATAC
This sequence comes from Camelus bactrianus, assembly GCF_048773025.1. Lineage (NCBI taxonomy): Eukaryota > Metazoa > Chordata > Mammalia > Artiodactyla > Camelidae > Camelus > Camelus bactrianus. Next base: position 7,266,963 of record NC_133539.1, read on the forward strand.
AAGAGTTCTGCATGAACTAGGGCAAAATGATTTAATCTAACCCTGGGATCTCAATTTATTTGACTTGAATGTAGATGCGGAAATGTGGACAGTATTTAAATTATTTATTTAAATGTGCTATCTGATAATAACGGCCTGAGAAATATCAAATTAAAAGCTGTTTTCCAAAAAAAAAAAAAAAAAAAGTTTGGTCCTCAAAGTTTTTCCATATGCTATGAGAGTCACATCAGCTCAGGTAAGCACCTGAGTTTGCCCCCTCTGTAATTCTGCTGAAGTGCTAACTACTAGTAAGTAGTTGCATACGTAGCACTGGAGCCTAAGAGGAGGCAGAACTGCAGGAAGCAAAAGACAGAAATGGCTGCCACAAGTAAAAACACTGAAAAAAAACCCAAATGAACCAAAACACAAGTGAAAAGCAAAGAGAGCAACAGGATCACTAACCAGAAGGCCAACAATCTCACCACAGCAAGCCCAGAAGGAACACATGAAAAGCGTGAGATTAGTAACCTGTGTGCAGTAACAACCCTGAGTCATCAAGAAAATCCGTGTGTGTAACTGACTCACTCTGCTGTACACCTGAAACTAACACAACATCGTAGATCAACTATACTTCAATTTTTTTTTAAATGGCTAAAAAAAGGAGAGAAAAATCTGTATTCTCTTAAACCCTGTTTTAAAAGAGAAGAATGTAATCCCTTTAGAATGATTTCCATCAAAATCTGGCAGTATAAAGGGAGACTAATAAGTGAGGCTTGAGTATTCGCTCTTCTGGAACCTTTCATTTCCCAAAGATGCCAAGTAGGTGAGGTCCTGTTGGTGTCCCCGTTTTTATAAGTGCATAAATAAAAATATGTACTAAGCAAATATAATTTAAATAAACTAGTATTAGACTAAAGCACCCATTCTCAACAGGGGCGACATCAGCCCCAAGAAGGTTATTAGGAGATGAAAAATACCGAACTCTTTTTATATATAAAGCACATAGGTACACAGAACATAAACAGATTAACAGTATCTGTGGTATCATGAGAAGAGTGCTATTAGGGAAAAAAATGTCTAAAAAGGCTCTAGGGGCAGGAAGTAGATAATGAAATAAAAGGTGAGAAACACTGGCCTAGTGAAAATTAGCAGACCACGAAGAACTTCATCTCTCCTTTCCATTCCTTCTATTTGGACTTCCAAAATTAAATGTATTAAATAATATGAAAAGACTAAGCACTGATTTCAAATAAACATTCAATGTTTCTTGACACAGAAGCATTGTAAAGTAAAAGGAGAACAACAGAAAATATGTGAGGCTTGGGCAAATTCTGGAGCACAGAAGTTTGGCCAACACTGCACTAAGTCAGCCACAATTTACGTAAGGAAAAAAAACTCACTTGATGGCGGTAGAAATTCAGGATGACAGTCACAATCATCTACCTTCAAAGCTTCGTCTGCCGCCTACCATGAAAATAAAATTAGTAAGACTTCCCAAAAAATAAGGCCATGAAGAATTCAATGGCTAAATAATAAAATAGAGAACAGTATTTATCTGACACCTAAAATAGCCAGCTTTACCAAATGAATAAACAAACAAAATGGCAAGTATTGAACAATAAATACTGAATTAATACTATCACATCCTTCCTCATGCTCCTCTCCCTAACTGCATACAACCTCTTCAAGATTTTCATTATTAACAACAAAAGGATTATATGGTGGGTTGGAAACATTCCCTTCAATGCCTACTTCCCCCCATCTAACCCAAAACACCAATTCCCTTTTTTCGCCCTCAAAGCCCAGGAAGAAATGTAAATGTGAACTTGGTGATAACCTGCTAAGTTTTGAGTATACTACAGTTCAGACGCTAGCTCAGATACAGGTCATCTGGACACTGGTCACAGAGCCAGGCTATAGGCTTAGAGGTGCCCTAAGAAATCATCACACTGAAGTTCTGCTGAGCAAAGCAATGAACCAAGGGCTGGGGACCACTGCTGTTAAGAGCAGCAAGAGGCTGCAAAAAATACCTTGGGCAGAAATTGGGATGGGGTGCCTCCAAGACCCAGCACAGCACAAGCTGGGTGGGTGGGCCGGTGCAGTACCAGGCAGTCAAGCAGATTACAGACCCCACTGTCACTCATTCCAAGTGACTGTTTGGTTGAGAGACAAGTAAAGGGAAAAAAGGGAACTATCCAAGTGGCAAAATGAAATTTAGGAAAAATATTTTGAAAGCCCACAAATGTGATTTCAAAAGAAATTCTGTAATGCTGAAATAATATCTTTAAGACTGTAGTCATAGGAGGTAGCCAGATTATTTATTAAAAAGAGAATCATTCTTTTGATATCAATAGGCAAAAAGGGGTTCGTATTACCAAAATACTTAGTTTCCATTATCACAAAAATATTATCAGACTATCTGTACTTGAAATTACAATTTTAATTTTAGTTTTTAATTGAGCTTACCTTTAGATTCTGATTACCACCGTTTGCCATTTCGTGGTTAGTTTTTCTGGAATATTTTTCAGTCTCCACAAAGTTAAGCGACGTACTAAATGCAGGTGCTGATAAACTAGGTATGCAGGCCCTGAGTGGTAATAAAAGAAATAATCATTTTATTTCTATTGATGAACATTTTTAAAAAGTTATCCCTCAAACAAAGAAATTTCAGCAATTATAGCCTTTTTTCCTTGAAAGCAAGGTAATGCTGTTTCAAAAAGAATCTCTACCTCTGAGACTGGGTTTTATACATAAATATTACTTTAAATTTGGTATTAAAACCTCAAAATAGATTAAGAACAGTTTAAGATATGTATCCTAGTTTCTAATATTAAAATAAGGAAGTCCCCCTGTTTTAAATTTAAGAGCGTCAGAATCTTAGACATCTAAGCATGTGGAAAAAGCTTAATCCATTTTAATTACCAAGTTAAAAAGAGAATCCTGGCTGCAATTTGTTTTCTTATGAGCATACTGAAGTCTATCTGCTGTCTATTTCTAACAGAAGTGTCTTAGCCTTTGAAAAAATATCAGGAGGCTGGAGGCAGATGTTTCCAGGACAGAGGTGAAGAGTAAAAGAAGCAGACTGTACCCCTGCTCCATGCTTTTGGCTGCCAGGACCCTCATGGCCAAAACTGGCGCCATTTAAGCACAGTAACAACCAATTACCATCTCACCCCTCTTCGTCCACAGGTCTAGGCTACTGATCTCCAATATATACATATGCAGGTGGTTCAGCACAACAGTAAGCAAACCAAATCCAACAAATCACAGGTCTCCTGATCTTACAAAGACTTTAAAAAGTCTCCTTTCATCCTTCCATCCCCAGCTTTACTGTGGTTACTATTATCTACTAACGCATCAAACAGCAATTCTTAAACTCACAGAGCAAAATCCTTCCAAGCAACAGCTACCCATCTGATATGAACTCACCTGCTTTCGTAAAAGGCTTTAATTGGATTCCTAGTTGGTGTTCGACCTATAAAAGCAATCACACATACACGGTAATCAGCGGATTGGCAACACATACTTTAAGATTTTCACATTTCCTTTGAGCTGACATTAAGAATATCAAATACAGACAACTGAAAAATAAACCTAAACAACTTCACGTTTTCTGGATATTTTTAGTTTTTGGATGGTGTTAACAAAATGTTACACAAAGACATCCCATTATATGTGATCTTTGACTAGATGCAGCAATATATAAATCTGAATTAGAGATGGTAACTGTCTTCAAAGAGCTCACAATCTTATAATCATGTTATGTTGGATGACAACATCTGCTAGCAAAATAGGACTGCTCAGCTCAGCTTCATGAGACACTGACTACACAGAGAAGAACAGGAAAGGTCAGTATGTTCAAAGTATAGAGTCAGGTAACTTCAGGCACTGGGGAAAGCAAAATTACTTAGGAGAGAAAACAAGGGCAGAATGAGAATCTAGAATCCCTAGCCTAATTTTGAGGGTATATATATGTGTGTGTGTGTGTGTGTGTGTGTGTGTGTGTATACACATTAAGTATACTAAGAATTAGCCACAAACGGTGAAGGGCCTTTTCTTAAGGAAGTAATTATAATAATGGAGGAAAAAATTTAAAACAACTTGGTTTCAAAAAGGCTTTACTTCATTCAAAACTTCAAAAAGGCATTTTTTTTACAAAAGAATAATAATTTGTTGCTGTCTGTTTCAATAAAAATACGAATCATTTATAATTACCTACTGGAATGTAATACTAACATAATTCTACATGAATAGAAATGAAAAACTTAAGTGAGTTGACTAAGATAACAAATTAAGTACAAATCATCTGAGAATTGATTTATGGTCCTCCATTAATCCAAGAAACCCACCTTCAAAAGTTTTAAAGGGAATTCGACTGTAACCAAAAGAATCTTAGGTGAAATACCTTGCAGGTCTTCTATTTGTTTTTGTAACTTTACATGCTGCTGAATTAGATCCTTGATTCCCTCAGGGTCATTTTTACAGAGTTTTTGAGCTTTTATGTTTGCTTGCAGGGCCCAGTCATACTCCCCCAGCATAGAAAGAGCAGCACAATAACGATAATGACCCTGTTCCAAAAAGATAAATTTAATTTTTTCTCAAAAATATGCTTAAGTTAAAGAAAATAGATAAAGAAAAAATATTTTGCTTGAAAACTGGTTAAGATGTTAGATTAGGAGCCTATCAATAAAAAATAAAATGTTATTATCTCTCAGGAAATAAAATTACCTAAATGAGCTAAGTGAAAAGTTATGAACAGTAATCACAGTATTTTTTAACAACTGACTAGAGATCAGTATTTCTGTACCTCCCCAAAGAAAATAATTCAAACTTTATTGAACGTATTCTACTAATAAAGAAATACATTATTTTGTATCAAGTTAACTATAAAAATAATTCATTATAAATGAGTAACAATTTTTTTCAAAATACTTGCAGGCAATAATAGTCTTTAAGTCATTACATTCCCTACGTTTTTGGAATCAAAAGAATTTTAGCGCTGATAGGAACAAACAGCTTGTGCAGTAGTTTCCCAACCCCTTGACAAGCACAGGCACAGATAAGGGATGTATCCAGGGTAGATCTTCCTTCTCTCTGTCTTAATCAGCTTTTAAGTAGTTTATCTCTAAGTATAGTTCTTGGCTTCAAGAAAAGATCCAAAACCACTGATTTATTCGTAATTCCAATGATTGGGTTTTTTTGTTTTGTTTTTTTGCTGCAGAACCATAGTCCTGGCTGCTCCATTTATGCAGACTGGGAAATCTTCTATATTAAACATGAACATTTTAATCTAGAAAGCTAATATTACCAAACCTGGGGCTAACTTAGCCAACTCCCAAACCAAACTCCCACTGTATGTCCACCTAAGAAGCAAGTTACAAATGTAAGAGGCCTATTGCCACGTTTATTTAGAGACAAACAAAAGAGCTTGGATCTTAGGACTCCAGGTCCAGAGCTCTTTCCTCTACTATACATTTTACAAAGAGCATTCTGATTCTATGAGAAAGTATGAAATCAGAAGTAAGTGATCCTTTTAAGAAAGATAAACCCTCCACTGAGAGAAGTCAGAAACAACCAGAGGCCCTCTGCTAATGCAGGCTCAGTGCCTGTAGACTCCGGCTCTGGTGCACCAGCCCCACTCGGGAGTTCTGGAGCACTTCTTAGCCAGACTATTTGAGCTCAGATCGATGATTCCAGTCCAGAGTGCATTTAGTTAAACTCCGCTTTTCCTCCAACAGCATAAGAAAATAGAGATCTCACAGATATGCTACAACACCAAAATTCTATCCACTAAGCATGTATCAACTTAAAGTCTAGATAACTGCATTAAATAGATCACAGCGTAAGAAATTATAAGAGATTATAAACCCTACCTGGTAAATTTGTAGAAAACACTTTATTTCTTTCTCTTTTCCACCCACCTTTCTCATCCTTTACTGAGTCGTTTTCCCTAGACTCTGTAAAACCCAGTATAACTTCAATCAGTTGAAAAAAGTTTATTCAGGTATCTCTGCTGAAGTTGTCTGAATTTAAAGGTATCTCAGAAAGTTTCTTGAACCCAATTACAAAAGAAAGTTTTGTTCTCTGACACCATCTCCTTCTCTATCACATATATTGTTCATCTGCCTAGCATCCCCTCCTTTTTTGCGCCCCCATATCCCTACTCCACACAGTAACGGCAGGACTGTCAACCCTAGTGCCCCATCTCAACAATGTCTGGTGGAGCAGAAGCATAGCTGTGACCCTGGAGATTGATCCATGGAGATATACCACTGCCCAGGTCACAGTAACTGATCCACAGGCAGGCACATGGCTCAACCAAGATCAGGCTGAGGCATCCCACAAGTGTACTACCTAAATACTAAAAGAGGTCCTCTTTCCACTAGAATTAACAGTTATTAGGATATCAGTTTGGGGCTTCCACTTTTTCAAAATGAAGGCAAGAGAGTCTATGCTCTAATTACCACTTCTGGTCAAGATGGAGTAACGGACTGGATACACCCTCTTGTCTAAAACAAACAAGGACAAAATATATGAAACAAAGGTTTGCAAACAAGACACTGGGTATCAGGCAGTGATCCCTCAGAGATGAGAAACACAGAAAGTAAGCCCTATGATTGCTCCAGCTTACTGAAGGAGTTTCGAAGCCACAGCACAGGAAGAAGGAACCCAAGGTAGAGAATATGGTCTCAGTTAAGACAGAGCTAGGAGTCCACAAATGCCAAAGCAGCTCAAGTCTACAGGGCAGAGGACCAGAGAGAAGAAAACTGGACAGAGAACTCCAGAAATCTTCAGAGAGTCCCGCTTGAGTCTTCAGCTGAGTACAATCAGTACATTCATATGGGGCAACTACCCAAACCAGGGAAAGAACCACTTGAAAAACTAAAAGAGAACAGGAGTCAGCACTCACACAGGACCAGGAATAATTCCCATCTCCACCGAACAGAGTGGAAAACACCAGAATTCACGGAGTATTAAGTAGAGTATGCAGAAGAGTTTTGCCTCAGTTGTGGATGAAAAATTGGCCTTAGACCAAATACCACTATGGTATCGCCCAACAAAGCTTAAAACAACATTCGAAAGAATCTGTTTGCAAATAATTTTACTGCATCCCAAAACAAAACTCAAAAATATTCACAGAAATACAAAAATATTAGTACCAAACAAGATAAAATTCACAATGTTTGGTATCCAATCAAAAATTATTAGGTATGCAAAGAAGGAAAATGTGATATATAATAAAGAGAAAAAAATGAATTACAAACGAGCCAGAAGTGACACAGATGATAGAATTAGTAGATAAGGACATTAAAACCATTACAAATATATTTCATATGTTCAAGAAGCTAAGGGGAAAAGTAAGCACATTAAGTAAAAACATGAAATATATAGGAAATACACTGAAATTCTAGAGATGAATGCTATGGCACTTAAGATGAAAAATAAATTAGATAGAAATAAAGACACATTAGACACAGCAGAAGAAAAGATCTGTGAACTTGAGGAGACAGCAACAGAACCGACGTAAAAAGGAACACAGAGAGCACAGAGAGAAAAAAGACTGAAAATGATGCTAAGGAACAGGGAAGCACCACTGAGAAATAGAAAGAAAAACGTCTATGGATCCAACCATGCCTGAAGCTGACCCCTGGACTTTTCAATTACATAAGCCAGTAATAAATTCCATCTTCTACTTATGCCAAATCTGAGTTAGGTTTTCTCATTCCCAAACAAAAGAGTCCTATTATACTCCTCAAAAGTAAAAGGTTCTTGAGGACATTTGTGAGGCTATTGGTTTGCATCCTGTATAACATCAAAAGACAATACACAAGGTGGCAGAGGGAATATAGCTCAGTGGTAGGGCGTGTGCTTAGCAAGCACAAGGTCCTGGGTTCAATCCCCAGTATTTCCACTAAAAAGCAAATAAACAAAAAAGTAAACCTACATAAATATAGTCAACTGATCTTTGACAATAGTCTTTTCAACAAATGATACTGGAACTGGATATTTACATGCAAAAAAAAAATGAATACATCCTCCACAAAAATTAACTCAACATAGATCAAAGACCTAAAACTCCTATAGGATAACATAGGGGAAAATCTAGAAGACTGCAGGTATGGTGATGAGTTTTTAGATAAAATACCAAAGGCATCATGACCAATGAAAGAAATAACTGATAAGCTGGACTTGAATAAAATTAAAATTTATACTCTGTGAAAGAAATGTCAAGAAAATGAGAAGACAAGCCATAGTCCAGGAGAAAATATTTGCAAAAGATAAACGTGATAAAGGACTGTTACCCAAAATATATAAAGAACATTTAAAACTCAACAATAGGAAAAGAACCAAGTAAAAAATGGGCCAAAGACCTTAACAGACACCTCATCAAAGAAGATATACAGTGGCAAATAAGCATATGAGAAGGTGCTCCACATCATATGTCATCAGGGAAATGCAAATTAAAACAAGATATCACTACGAACAACGAAAATTCTATTAGAACAACGAAAATTCAGGACACTGACAACACCAAATGCTGGAAGGATGTGGAGCAACAGGAATTCTCATTCACTGCTGGTGGAAGTACAAAATGTTACAGCCACTCTGGAAGAAAGTTTGTTGATTTCTTAAAAAACCAAACATATTCTTATCACACAATCCAGCAACTGCACTCCTTGGTATTTACCCAAAGGAGTTGAAAACATATGTCCACACAAAAACCTGCACATAGACTTTTACAGCAGCTTTATTCACAAATGTCCAACTCTGCAAATGATCAAGACATCCTTCAGTAGGTGAATGTATAAATAAACTGTGGTACATCCAGACAGTGTATTATTATTCAGTGCTAAAAACAGATATCAAACCATGAAAAGACATGGAGGAAACTTAAAGGCATATTACTAAATGAAAGAAGCCAATCTGAGAAAGCTGTACACTGTATGATCCCAAGTTGTGGAAAAGGTAAAACTATGGAGGCAGTAAAAAGATCAATGATTGCCAGGAGTCTGGGGGGAAGGATGGCAGATCAGAGGATTTCAGGGAAGTGAAAATACTGTGCATGAACCATAATGGTGGAATACATGTCATTACACATTGTCCAAACCCGGAGAGCGTAAAACACTTATGAGTGAACCCTAAGACAAATTATGGACTTTGGGTGACTGTGATGTGTCCATGTAGGCTCATCAGCCTACAAATGTACCACTCTGTTGGGGGATGCTGACAATGGGGGGACTATGAACGGGGGGAGCAGAGGGAGCAAATTTATAGGAAATCTCTGGATCTTCCTCTTAATTCTTCTGTGAACCCAGACTGCTCTAAAAACATAAAGTCTTTTTAAAAAAGAGTGAATATTTCATGTTTAACAAATTAAGCCAGGAATAAACATTCTACATAAAGTCCTCAAAGTAATTAAGAAAGTTTTGGTATTCTTTTCCTAAGTTGATAATAGGTTGAAATAGCAAAAGTTCTCTCTGGAAAACCACAATCATGGTCTAGGTTTCAGTGTTAAGAACTCTATCATCCATTTATTCTGTAAATAAATTTATAGAGCACCTGCCAAATGCCAGGTTCAGTGATCAGCAAACATTCTGTTTCAAGTACAGCAGTAACCCATAATGAAAATGGCAACAAACTGATCACCTTCAAATAGAAGCATATCCAATGCCAGACTCTCAATTCAATTTTGTCTTTTACTTGCAATGACACCTTGCAAAAGTCACTTTACCTTTCTGGGACTCAACAAATTCGTCTATAAAATCAGGTGTTTAAAAAGTGACTCCAAAATGTGGATGCAGAAGTCCACCTGGAGAATTTATAATTCCCAGACTGATACACTCCTAGGCCACCTGAATCACAATTTTTGACTCTAAAATTCCATGATTCTACTCACTCTGGTATAAAAAAAAATATGTAAACACTGCTTTTAAAATCTAAACGTTGCTAAGCCAGTTAACTCATTCACTCAATTCATTCCTTAAGTCAACAAATATTCACAAGTGCTTGCTACACATGCCAGGCAGCTCTCAGGCAGTCCAGGTTCAAGAATGAACCAAACAACAAAAAAACCTGTCCTCAGGGAGCTCACACTATACTGAAGGACCCACAAAAAACAACACAGCTTAAATCATATGTACTGTATGTTCAGTAATGATAAATACTAAGAGGAACAAAAGTAAAGCAGAGAAAAGAGGGTAGCAAGTATCAAGGAAGGGACAAGTCTGGCATTTTAGTACTGTGGTCAGGGAAGGTTTCACTGAGGAAAGAAATTTCAGTGAATAATGAAAGGAAATAAGGGAGAAGCTCATGCTCTGGGGAAAGACATTCTAATGAGAGCAAGGACAAACTGGGAGTGGGCCTGGCATGTTTAAGGAACAGTGAGGAGGCCAGTGGGCCAACACCGAGTGGACGGAAAGAGAGCAGGAATGAGGTTGGAGAAACAACGGATTTTCAAGACAGGAGACCAATCAGACAGCTCACAGTATCAACTTGATCATGTGAAAATACCACATTCATCCACTACTTTATTAATGGATACTGAGGTATTTGCAGTTCTGTGCCATTAAAACAGTGCTGCAGTGGCCAACCTTGCACCTCTCACCATGTGCACAAATGCAAGAATGTCTGTGGGGCACACACCCTTAGAATCAGTTACGGCAGATACACATCAGAGTGCTCTCGAAGCTGGCCACCACCAACTCAACCGTGACTGGTTTACTGAAAGTTCCTGTTAGCACACGAACTCACCAGTAATCAGGACTACTGGTCTCTTTAACTTCTGCCAACCTGAAGGACTCAGACAATATCACAGTTTTCTTTTCACTGTGGGTGTCCATGTGGCTCTGTTTGGAGGGTTCCTATTGGGCTCTCTTGGTTTCTAGCTCTTTACAATTTTAATTACTAGGAAGGGAAATACAGTTTATTTCTATTACCCATTCAGGTTTCCTCATCTCTGAAATGCTTTTATTTTATTGGATTTACTGGGTTCCTTATTTATTTTAGTTCTTTGCATGTTCTGAATACGACCCTATTAGTTTACAAACATTATACATATGACAAATTATCTCCTCCCAGACTATGACTTTATTCATGGTGTCTTGACACAAAGAAATTTTTAAGTTTGATACAGTCAAATGTATCAGTTTCCCCCCTTCCCCCCACTGATTTGTGCATTGTGTTATTTAAGAAATTCTTTCCCACCTCAAGATTATGAAGATAGTCTCCTATGGTTCCGTCTAAGGTTTAAGTCTCATCTTTCACAGCGAGGTCTGTAATCCACCCAGAACGTGCAGATGCCGGCATCTCACTCACTAAGGGGCCCCAAGATTCCTATGGGCTACTCGACCTCCTCAGACACACGCAGCCTCTTACTGCCGTGCTAGCTACATCTCCTTTCTGACTATGGAACTGAAGATTCCCCTGCCACATTCCTGAGCTCTGCATAATTTTATCCAGCACTTTTAGAGAATTTACATCTTGCAAACAGATTTTTTACAAAGTTGTCTGGCACTATTTGCCCAATGTAAAACATAAAAGAAACCTACCTTTGTCCAATTGTTCTTCAGAATAATAGCTCTCTTTCCATCACCAAGTGCATTTCTTTAAAAAAGAAAAAAGAAATAAAATATTCAAACTTTTAAAAATAAAGGCATCATATACTGCATATATATATTTATACTTTAATTTTCCATATATAATCTAGTTTTCAATTTTTTAATCCGTGTAATATCTGTCCATTATAGGAAATTTGGAAAATACATAAAGGTAAAACAAAGGGGAAAAGTCACCCAGAGTCACAATCACAACTACCCAGGAATAACTACATTTAATACTTCTGGAGTATTTCCTGCACACAACTAACCATGTTACTTATGCCTAACTTCTTGCTATTATTTGAACAGTTTTTTGGGTTCTATTTTTGCACGTCAGCAAGCTTCTGATCTCCAAAAATAAAACCCCCAGATCTTTCATACAACACATCAGCTAAGCCATAGTGGACAGAGCACAAATTTAGGACATGATTCAGAGATTAAGTCCAATTCAGTCACTGACTGTCACTGGGGCTGTTAGGAAGTGACTGACCTCTCTAGGCCCACTTTCTCACCTGTAAAATGAGGATAATAATTCAGTTCTGCCTGTTTTCAGATACTATGCCAAAGCACAGTCTTCGTAAACTGGCAAGTACTAAAACCTAACTCCTAGTCTCACAGTTTCCTGGCTTCCTTACATTCAGTGACCTCCTGCTTTACCCCAGCTCAGCCGCCCACCACTGCCCTCCCTGGGAACTTTCTCACCACTCAAAACTGTTCAAACCCCCAGATGACTATTTCAGGCATCTCGCTCCCTCCCCTATAACCTAGCTCCTTCTATCTTACTTGTTTCTATTCCTGCTATCTCCTCAGGGTGGCCAACTCACTGACTTACCCACTTTCTCTTTTTTTCTACTTCCTGATTGATTTAGCTTAAGATTCGCCAGTTCATCGTTTCATATTCACATGTATACTAATTCTTTATACTTCATTGTCCTTGTGTTTACATTTTGCTGTATGGCAAAACCCAAGGCTGGATCACTCCTACTTTCTGCTTTCTCCATAACTACATCTAGAGAGCCAAGTACTGCTGGAGGAAATTACACAGCAGAGCATACTGGTAGCACTATTTACTCATGATTCCAACAACCCAAAGAGGCTTTCAACATTGTTAAGCAATCATTCTAGATCAAACCATTCTCTAACTTTGTAAAGTGATCATTTCACATCTTAGGTCCTTTCCTCAAACTTCCAACCCCTGCTTTTTCCTTCAGCAGATGACCTCTTACTTCAATGAGTAAACTGGAGACATCAAAGAGAACTCTCTCAATTTCCTACCACCAAACATAAAGACCAACTCACATTTGGCCCTACCTTTTCTCCTTTACAAAATTTTACAATAAAGGTGTCCTATTCTTCCTTACATGGCCAATTTCTCCACTTGTGCCATATAACTGTCCTTCTTTACAGTATCAAGTATCCTCTCTCTCATGTGTAAATTTAGCCATTCCTTCTCAAGAACCTGCCCCATCAATTTTTTTTATTGTAGTAAAATATACACAATGTACAATTTACCATTTGAACCATTTCAAATGTAAAGTTCAGGAGCATTAAGTACATTCACACCGTTGTCCAACTTCCTATCAAATTTTAATATGCTCAGATTTCTCTCATCTTTAACAAATAAATAAAAATGTCTTAAACCCTAAGCTAATATTGGGGGTAATCTACCCCAGTAGCTATCCCCTCCTCTACCTGATTACTTGACTTTTGTTTTGAGGGTCTACCTCACTACCACAAGATTTAGAGTTAATTTCTAATTAATTTAAGCCAATCATGGCAATCCCATTCTCCTTCATTGCCTGGTTTAGGGGTAGTCGTGTGACCTAAGGGGACTCATCACTCTTTTCTTAAAAAGAAATTACAAAGAACAAAACAAGGAAATTTATATTACCAGATAGCGATACCTACTAAAATTATACATTAAAAAAAAAAAAAGCTATCTGAAGATAGAAGACCTGATGAACAGAATAGGGTATATAAATCAGGAACAGATCCTTATATGTAATCACCTCATCTATATCACAATGGTGACACTGTAGTGCACGGAGCAAACATACTCTTAAAAAGAGGGGCTGAGTCAACTGGACATTCATATCAACCTTGAACCCTACCTCATTCTAAATACAAAAGTCAACTCCAGATGGACTATAAATTTAAATATCAAAGGTAAACAGTCAAGCTTTTAGAATGTGAAAATGAATATATGTATGTATATGCATGACTAGGACACTGTGCTGTACACCAGAGACTGACACACTGCAACCAACTATATACTTCAATGGAAAAAAAAAGACAAAGAAATATTTTTAAAAAATCAAGCTTTTAGAAGAAACAAGAACATTTTGTAGAACAAGCAAACACTGTAATCAGAACACATAAAATGCTTACCATAAAGGAAAAAAATTGATAAACTATACTATATTAAAATTACTACCTTCCATTTGTGAAAACAGTAAAAAAGGCAAGCCACAGAGTGTGAAAAGATATTTGTAATACATACACTTGACCAACAACTCATATCCAGAATTAAAAAACAAAACAAAACAAACAAAAAAACCTGCCAATGAATAAGACATTCAACTCAAAAGAAAAAAATTGCAAAAGATTCAAAAAGGCACTTCACAAAGGAGACTGAGTGGTCAATAAGCATATGAAAAATGTTCAACTTAAACATTCTTAATCAACTTAAGGAAATGCAAATTAAAATCACAGCATCGTATCACTACACACCCACCAGAATGTCTAAATGAAATGACACAAAATAATAAGTGTTAGTGAGGACATGGAATCAAAACTCTCATATGCTGTTGGAAGGAGTGTAAAATGGTACAACTACGTTGGAAATTATGTACTATAGCTAAATATAAGCACACCTTCCTGTCCCATCAACTCCACTCCTTGATTATATACTTAACAGAAATGAAGACATATGTTCACAATGACACTATCTATAAAAGTCAAGTACTAGAAACTACCCAAATGCCCATCAACAATAGAATGGATAAAATATGGTATATTCATGCAATAGATGAACACTTTACAACTACATGCAACAATATGGATCTCAAACACAATGCTGAAAACCAGACATAAAAGAGCACATATTACATGATTCCGTTTATATTGCACAAAAACAGGCAAAACTAACCTATGGTATTAGAAGTCAGGATAGCAGTTTTCCTGGGAGAGGAAGCCGGTAATGACTAGAAGGATGAACAAGGGGAACTTCTGGGGTACTGGGGTTGTGATCTGGGTGCTGGTTATGTTTGTCTGGTTACTGAAAATTCAACCTATACACTTATGAAATGTACACTTCTCAGTATCTATATTAAATTTTTTTTGAAGTTTCCAAGAGTCATCCTTCTGCTGGAGACTGTAATATCCAGCTCGGTATCTGAATTACAGTAGCCATCCTGCCATCCTAAAGGGACAGCCTGAAGTCCAAGTCACACAGTGGGGCTGGGAAAAAACCCTAGGTTTTTGATGAAATTGCTGTGCCACTAAACATACAACCCTAGAATCACTTTCTTCTGGAACTCTTGGGTAAGTTTAAGTTTTCTTCACCATTTAAACCAGTTGAATCAGAGATTTCTGTTATTTGCAGCCAAAAATGTCTTAATACAATGGCAAACCTCTTCTGCTCCTCATCGCCTCTCTCCCCAAATATCTTCAACAGCTACTTATGCTAGCTGTCTCCATTTCCGCACCCACATTTCTCAATCCACTCCTACCCAGTAACTGTTTAAGCTTAGCACTGAAAGCTCTCCCTACGGTAACTAAAAGATGTCCGTCTTACTAAAACCAAACTGCAGGCGGCTTCTCAGCACGAGGCACAGCTGGCCCCTCTTTCACCTGCTTCCGCGATCCCATACTTAGTTCTCCTCCTATCTGTCTTACCATCTCTTAACAGCCTCCCGTGCGGGTTCACCCTTCTCTTACTGGCCGCCGTTCGTCTCCCAAAGCTCAGTACTGGTTCCTCTTCTAATTCAACCCATGCTCTCTCTAGACGAGTGGGTCTCAACCATGGCTGCACATTAGTACTATCTGGGGGCACTTGTAAAAGCCCAATGCCCAATTAATGAAATCAAATCTTGGAGGGGCGGAAATTCTTCAAAACTCAAATGATTCCAATGTGCAGTAATAGCTGAGAATCAGCTCCCCAAGCTTACCCACAACTACAACTTCAAATTACCTAGGTTAACTAATCCAAATGGGCGTCTCCTACCCAAACTTTTCCTCTGAGTCCCAGATCCACAAAACTCACTACCTACACAACATTCCAATTTAGATCCCTCAAGAACACTTCAACTCAGTACATCCAAGAGTGAAGTCAAGCTCTCCTTCCTACAACTTTCTCTTCCAGTGACCCCACTGTGTGGGAGTGGGCCTATAATCCATATAGCTGCTGAAGACACAAACCTCAGAACAGTTCCAAACACTGCCTTCTGCCTAGATCCCCAACACCAAACCATAAACAATTTCTATCAATTTTACCTCCACAGTATCTCAAATCTTTCCACTTCTCCATTCTACAGCCGTTACCCTGCTCCAAGCCACCATCACCTCTGGACGAGAATACTGCAACAGCCTCCTAACCCACATTCATGCCATATCCCCTCCAAATCCATTCTCCTCACTGCAACTAGAATGCTCTTTTTAAGATATTAATCTATCTCCCCTCAGTTTAAAATCCTTTACTCTCCTCTTGATGCTCTTGAAGGCCAATAGCCTCAGTGCAGCCTACCAGACCCTCCTTGGTCAAGTCCCTGACCACCTCTCCTCTTCTTTCTCTGGATTCAGGCACACCATTAATTCCACTAACGCAACACGCCCCTTTTCACCACAGGCCTTCACACTGCTGGCCCACTGTCTGGAACACAGGGGCTCTGTCTGTTTTTGCTCATTTCTGACATATCTATAAACAGAACTCCAATATTTGTTAAATCAATGTTAAATGTTATAATATAAAATACTATGATACCTATAATATAAACATACTATACTGCATTGATATAATCACATATATCATAAACACATTTAATATATAAATGTATATTAATGTTAATACGAACATTTTCACATTTACTAGCATTTGATCACATTCTTCTGGAAGCTAAAGCAAAGTGGGCGTAGTAAATTACATGGTGTTATTGCTCATTCAAATCACTGTGGTCCAGGGTTTAAACACTCTGAATAGCAGGAATATTTAGCAGCAGCAATACCCTGCACAATGAACCTATGAAAATAGGAAAACCCAAGAGACACAAATGGTTATTTACCTTTAAAGACTATGTGACATAGTCGTGAGCATACTGAACAGAGGGTCAGAAACACAGTTCCAGCCTAAATGCTCCAACTCACTATATGCTACTTGGGAAAGTGTATTTCTTTCTCCAGTCATATACAGATATATATACCCTTTTGCCCTAAAACACGTTAGGAAAGAACACTTACTTTCCCCTTTGCTAGATTTGGCACTCTTGAGCTCTCCCTCCACTCTCCACAACCTTTACTAACTTATCCCCAAGGGAACAGTAACAATTTATCTAATGGTGGGGGAGAGGCACTAATCCTATGTGGCTTAGCCTCTTTCTTTTTCTTACTCTTTGGGAACTTATCTTAAACACCAACATAACACCAGATTCCCTTTCCTCAAGCTTAACGTTTACCATGGGAGACCATGGGAGAATTAACACAACACATCACGTGGCTATCAGACTTAAGACCCTGTTCAACAACTGTATTACTATTGGAGACAAGATTGGATCACCATTTGCCTGTCTTTTGCTTCCATCTCTTAACTGATTCTGGACTTGTGAGGGGAAGGAGATGCTATTAATTGACTCTCTCAAACCACAACATGTAAGTATGTAAGAACTTTGAAAGCCACAAGAGTTACCATTTTTTCACCTATTGTAAATCATCACTTTCAGGGCCTGACCAAACCAACAAAGAAAGAACAATACTACTTCCCAAGTTTCTAGAACTTACAACGAAGCAACAAAAGCAGGATTCAGATATAATGGTCAGTTACTGTCAAATATGCAGTGACAATTAACCATTGACTTAATAAACATATACATTTTAAATTAAAAGTCAGTGTCTGGAATTGAAATTACATACACTCTTTTACCCAAGTAAAATAAATTTATCAGAAATTTATCCCACATATACACTTGCATCTGAGTGTAGAATGTAAGGAAAAGGATATTACAAAGTTGTGTATGGTTTTCTAAGCTGGAAACAATCTATGTTCTAATACAAACTAATCCATTGAGTAAAAGACTGTGTAGCCATGAGTAAGAACTAGGGTAGATCTTCATATACACTGATACAACAACTGCACGATTTAAACATTAAAAGGAGCAACATGTACAACAGTATATGTAATATGCTCCTACCCATGTTTAAAAAAAAAAGAAATATACATTACACTGAACGAAACAAAACTGCCTTACTCTGAGTTATAAATACGGCAACCTCACTTGGTTCAACGTATGTGCTAGTATAGGCATAAAATATTATGGAAACATAAGGATCTGAAGAAAGTTAGGGCAGGGACATGAGCTGGGCAAGTTTTCAGTTTATCCGTTTGTACTCTTAATTTTTCATGATGTGCTTTGTTACAGCTTTTTAAAAAGAAGGTGCACCCCAAAGAAGACTGAAAAAATAACTTTTCTTTAAAAGCAAATTCAGTAGCTTGTAAGCAAAAATGAGACCGTAATACGACAGAGAGCAGACTGAGGAGTAATTCACCAACACGCTCACACTAAAGCTCTCCACACACACTTCAGATTTTTGAAATTCTCACAGAAACATACAATTGATTTGATTTACACCTTGGGCCTCAGAGAAATTCAGAAACACACACACAGGTCAGTAAGTCAATCCACCTATTAATCACAAGTTGGGATCTAATAGAAGGAAATATCATATAATGGGTAAACAGTTAAATACCAAAAGGTCAAAGTAAATACCAAGTTTCAAAATTGCACAATTTTCCAAAGTAAATTAAAAAAAAAAAATCCAAGGCTAAGCTTTCCCCTTCTCCAATTACATTTCCCATTACAGTTCATCCCACCTGTCAAAGAAATCAAATTTCCACATGTAAGTCCCACAAGAATGAATTAAACATAAGCCTAATCATATACACTGCATAATTAGTATTCCTACAGAAGCTATAGATATAACTGATTGCTTTTTCTAAATTCTCCTCTAATCTGAAAATTTCTAATTACTTCAAAAAAAAATTATCACCCTAATATGCCCTCTAACTACCAAATTGTTTTTGAAAAGTAAACTTCTGGAAGACCAGAATAAAAAGGACATCTCGTCCAAGCCAGGTATTCTGGCATATACCGCACACATTCCTCAGCTTGAAGGATTCAGTAGGGAGAAGATGGGGCAGGAGGGAGCCAACTTCCACCCACCCCTCCCACACTCCAACCCCATTTCGCGTATTTCCCAGTGTGGCATCTGCAGACCTGGGACTCCACACCTCTAGAGAACGGTAAGGGTTCTGATTGGCTCTTGGCCTCACCTAGATCCACCCAAAGGTGGTCAGATTAACAAACTGTGTGACTATTTGGCATTAAAACCACCACCATGACTTTGACCATTTCTAAATAAAGCATTTTCCCCACACAACCCTCACCTCAGGCTCCCAGCCATTGGTCGTAAAAAACTTATATCCCTCTCCTTTCAAGACTCTTTTTTACTTACTTTATCCTTGATGTTTACTGCTTTTTTTTTCATCTTATATGCATTTTTAATTACATTTTGTTCCTTTTATCAAATATTTCAAGTATACATAAAAATACAGAGAATAACATTAACATAATCAACACCCATATACCAGCTTAGCAAGATCTTAACATTTTGCCATATTTACTTCAGATCTTTCTGCAGAGGTTTGTTACAGTTGACATCCACTGTAAACCATCTTCCCCATCTCCAATCTTTTTCCCTCCTTCCCTCCCCAGAGACAGTCACTCCCCTGGTGTTAGGCCCATGCACCTTAAAAACATTTTTAATACACACTATGTATTAATTATGAATAGGCATTTCAGTTTACATTTTTAAACATCATGTAAATGGCATTGTACCGTACAAATCATTCTGCAACTTGCTTTTTCACTCAACATTGCATTCATTTTAGCTGCTGCACAGAATTCCATTGTATGAATATACCATAATTCATTTTATCCATTCCCCTACTGATGGACTTTTAGGTTCTTTCATTTCTTTACTCTTACAAACAACACTATAATGAAGGCTTGTACATATCTTCTTGGAGAGCCCAGAAGTGGGCTGCAGAGTACGCACATCTTCACCTTGCCACATTGCTCTCCAAAGTGCTCGCACCAATTTACACTTCTCCAGCCGAGTATGAAAGTTTCCTTTGTTCCACATCCTCTCAAACACTCGGTATTATGAGGTTTTTAAATTTTTGCCAATCTGATGGGTACCAAAGAGTGCCTCATGATTTTTAATCTGCATGTCCTGTTAAGGATAACTGTGTTTATTTACTATTTAGACCATTTTTAATTTTTTTTTCCATTTTCACATTGCCCTTTGATTCTGTCATCACATTTCTGTGGTGATTAACAGTAGAGACTCTGCATCCAGGCTGCCTGGGTTCAAATTTTGGCTCCATAACACCTACCTAGTGTCGGAGGACACTCTACTTGACCTCTGCAGGCCTCAGTTTCCTCATCTATAAAGAGACAGCAGCATCTACCTCACAGGGTTGTGAGTTTTATGAGTTAACACATATAAACGGCTCAGAAGAGAGCCAGGGAGCTTGGATGCTTTATCCCCAGATGTTCCCACAGCTGCTCAGCCAAATCCCCATGACAGGTCTACCAACCCTGGATGTGAGAGCTTGAAAACATCTCAACCTTGGTAACTCAGCTAAATGGCCTGGGTCCTCGTGGGTCAATGCACGACTGAATCACTGGTCACGTGTTCTTTTCTGAAGTCACATCGTCTGTTCACCTGATCAGGAGCTATATGTACTGCATATTCAGAAAACATTATCCCTACATTACTGAGCAAGTCATATCAACAATGAACGAGGTGGGAAATACCAACAAAGCCAATGTGGTATAATGCTTCTGACATTAAATAAGCATCCAATACATACTGGTGACTGCCTAAGAAGGAAGTGCTGCTGACCTGCCTCCAGAGAAAACTTCAGTGGTATTGAACCACAGAGCTAGACGGTCAGGAAGGAGGTACAAGGCTGGACGCACAACCCTGCTATTGACCTCCACCTCATCAGGCCCTGGCTTCTGTATTTCTACTTTGATGTACCTCCTTTACAGCGGAGTTTTAGGAGGATCCTGCTTGAGTGTCTAGCATTGAACACTCACGAAAGAGGGCAGAAACACCCTGGTTTGCCTCTCAGCTCTCGGCGTCCCCCTATGCAGAGGGGCTGACCTTCTGCCCAATCAAGTTTCAGACAAGCACCTCCATTTTCACAAGAGGCTAGCCAAGTTGCCAAACTATTCATCTTGAAATCATACAGATTCACCTTCAAACAGGATATCTGCAATTCTGGACCTAGCCAGAGGCAATAACCTAAGACATTTGCAGCTCATTTCTTGTGAGAACCAGTTGAGGACAGTGGATTGATGGAAGACTGTGTCAAGCCCATCCATTCCTCTAGACTAGATAGCCTCGGTTTATCCACGGCTTAAGCCACCTAAAAGCTGCATATCGTTAATACAGCGGTATTCTCCAAGGTGGTTGGATTAGTGGTGATTTTTATTTTCTTCTTTTTAAACTCTTGTATTTTCCAAATTTTCTACCATGAGAAAGTGTTCTGTTTATAATAAAAGAAAAACATAAATGTTATTTTTGAAAGCTACATACTTGGAATATACTACATTCCCCACTCCCACCCTCCCACATCCCAACATAAGTGCTTTCAGTGAAAAACAACGGGTATCAGACTCTCTGCTTCCATGAGAAAACACACACACAGGAAATCATCTGTGAAACCCAAAAGTGCACTCCCAGGGAGTTTTTTGCTCTGAACAGGAGTGTGCTCAGGTTCTTCCCTACTCCATCACTCAGTTCATATTGCTTGTAACCCATATGAGAAATTTCTTCCAGAACTAAACACCAGGAAAAGTGTTTCACCTGAGCAACTGGTGTCCCTTTTTCTTCATGGATGGTGAGAATTATGTAACTTGTCAGGTTTTCTTTTTATTTTGGGCAACAGAAAGGTCAGACACAAATATGAATTATAACTAATAATTAAGCAGGACCTTATGCCTATGGAGCTTTATTCTGAGAATCCCAGGCTCTAACTTGGTTTTTCAGTTTGTTTTTTTAATATCATTCTACTGAGTGGATAATTTCTTGAAGCAACTCTAAACCCTTCTTACAATAAGTTAGGAAAGAGTTTTGTAACAGTCTTCACTGCTCAATATTAATGCTTAATACTGAAGTCCTAAAAATTTTAAACTGAGAGAGAGACAGTAAAATCATGGTACAGTGTCAACAATCTTTTCCAACTAATAAACAAAAGCTCAGTTCAACATGAGGAACTAAGAATTAATTACAATTTCACTCCCAAAGTTCAACCATTAAATTTCCTTTCTTTCACTTAAGAACATTTACTTAATTTTTTCATACCAAGGTAAATAGAGAAAACAAATACAGCAAAAATTCTTCCAGAACTATAAAGATTAATAGAGCAAAAGAAGTAGTAATAGGTGTTATAAACACAGACTTTGTCATCATCACCAGATAACATCTGTATTCAAATCTTGGCATCACTACATCATAGCTTGAAAAAAATGGGGCAGAATAGAAACCAATTTACAATTACTAATTACTAATAGTATATAAGCTTGTCTAAATGTCAATGTGGAGATTAACATTATCCACCTATTAAATGTGTTGTGAGAATTAAATAATCTATGTGAAGTGCTTAAAATAATATAAATCACATATTATCCACTCAATCAGAACAGCTATTTCTGTCACTGTTGTTATTATATATAAAGCCTACAGATCTCTCTGTTAGCCATTAATTCCTGCCAAAGAGCTACTGAAGGATTTTCTTGCATAATTGCAAAACAGAAATATTTCTCAAAAACAGGCACTTAGTCTAATAGTTCAGTAATTAGGCTATCTAACCAACTTACCTAAACTGTCCAGTGCGCAGAAAACAAAGAGCTCGGTTACCATAAAGAAGGTGATTTTCAGGTCTTTAAAAGAAATAATGTTTTGTCAGTAAAGCACATTACGTACAAAACAAACATACCACAGAAAACATAAGGCATGGGAAATTTTTCAAAAATTTTACATCCATGTGGCAGAGCAGAAAGAATGTTAAGATTTGGAGTCTTAACTGGCTAAATCCTGGTTCCTTCACTTTCTACCTGAGTAACTTGTTTACATCAACTTAAATGTCCCTGTATTCAAAATGAGGATTAAAGAGTTCTACTTTTTCTGCCAAGCTCACAGGGCTATTATGAGGATCAAATGAGACATTAAAAAGCTAGCAAACTACAAGTATTTAAGTCATGACTGTACCACCTCGACAAAGAACTCAAAGTCTGTAAATTCCAACAGTAACTTAAAAGCTTCATTTCAAGTTCTGTCCTTTTTAGTTTTCTCTAAAGTTTCATGCATGGTGAAACTTATTTCCCTCTCCTCTACCTCTTCCTCAGAAAAACAGAGCAGTAGCCTTTCAGATGTGGTGTGCTACCCAGATTCACTCATTCCTCATGGACATGAGTAAGGCAGGAAAAAAGGCAGCTGTCTAAAATGCACCTTCCTAAGGCTGCTACAATATGAGGTGGCCCAGCTAAGAGGTCAGTAAGAGCCAAGTGTGAGGCACACTTGCAGGAAAGCTACAAAACTCTAGTAGCTGAGCAAACAGAGAATGAGACAGAAAGAACACATACATTCTCTCAATAATTTCAACTATTATCCTTTAAAAGCTCCCTCTCAGACAGCAAAAATCTCTGAATGGTTGACATCTCAAAGATTAGTAACTAACCCTTTTTGATAAGTTAATAATTTGGAAGGAATTATTTGAAGGCAAAACAAGAAAAAGAAAGAACAGAGAACTCTACTTAAAATCTGGGGGAGAAAAGTGGGGCAGAACAGAACAAAACTCACAACTTTGCCTGACTTGCCAGAGTCATACTGCTTGATTAAGTTCATGCACTCAGGCCATCTCTCATGTTTCTAATACCTGAGGGTGAGAAAATGTACTCTGCATAGCAAGTTGAAGATACTCTCCAATTCCTCATCTTGCGTTTCTTTCTACTGACTAGCACTCCAATTTGCGATGCCACATAGAAAGGGTCTCATTGTTCTGTTTTGCTCTTACCTACATTCAATGGCTCTGGTGTAATAGATAATAGCTATATCAAATCTTTCTTTGGAAAACTCTTCATTTCCTTTCATTTTCATTAGTTCTCCTTGCTGAGAAACCAAGGTAAAAGAAGACCCATCAATTAACTGCATACAATCAGGAACCCCAATACCTACAAAAAATGGTTCTGGGTTTCTATCTTAGAGATCAGAAATAACCTGGGGGATTATTTATGTGGAAAATGAGAATTCAATACCCAATATTTTGGTACAATTTATTTAAGGAAACCTGTTTCTGATGACTCAATTCTTTGTTAAAAGAATATTAAAAAGTAAGCAAAACCATCACGTTATGAATACTACTAACAATCTGTCCCCTTGTGAACAATATTTGGCAGGCCCACTTTTAAATATATCTTATTATGCTTGCATATGGCAGGGAAAAAAATAGATACAAGATAGAATTTTAAATTTAGATTAGAAAATGTGGTATTATTCAATAAACCTGAGTGCTTAAAAATATATATATATAAATCAGTAACATATAGGCAATGGTGGTTACATTAACTGCCCCCAAAATGAGGTGGCAAAGTTAGCAAGAATAAAATCAAAGATGCTACAGATTTAACTGAAACTTGTCACTTTAAACATTCAAATTTTCAAAATAAACTAAAATAAACTGGATTATATCAATGGCTTTAGCCAAAGAATTAGATAGACTTTTAAATATCTTCCTACATCTCTTAAAAATTTAGTTAAAATCATAATTCCTATGAATAAATTGTATGACATGTGAATTGCATGTCAATAAAGTTGTTCCCAAAGAAAATCATATTCCCTCAACTAATGAAGTCTTTTAATTTTAAAAGAAATTTCAACTAACTCTTTAAAATGCATAACATCAGAAAATTCTGATCAAGATACTGGTTTCCTCTTCCAAAAAAAATTTTCAATCAATATTTATTAAAAACTTCCCTCAAAATGTTACTGAATTTTACAGTAGCTCTTTGTGGATTGTCATACACCAGTGTTTACTGAAATTCGCTTTTAATCAAAGTTCTAAAAAGTAAATCTTAAAAATATACTTACAAGTAAATATTTATTCTTACCTCTACACACTCTGCACAATTTTGGGTTTTAAATTCTTCAAGCAAATTGCAGTTTTCTGTTACAACTTTAGTTATGTGATACTTATCTAAATTTTATTTTTAGGAGAGAGTGAGAAAACATTTGTTTAAAAAAAAACAAGTTGGTATTGTTAATATTCTAATTCTTAGGTTAGATAGGTGAGTCTGTAAAGTTCATGATATACTTTCTAAATAATATGTTTCTTGTACTCTACATGCATCAATAATATATTTTTAAATAAACAACTGATAAAATGTTTCAGAAAACGTTAAATTCATTGCTTGCTATGAATCTAATCTGTTTTATTTCTAGCATCAAAAAATCCCACTTGTTTATTATTACTCTAGTTCTAATTGTAGTTACCAATGCTCTGTCACAACACATTCCAAATAGGCCTCATAACTACTCAAGTCAATTCAACAATTATTGAACACCTAGGGTGTATCTAGCACAGAGTTCAATTAAAATGTGTGAAAACAGAGGGGAGGGTATTGCTCAAGTGGTAGAGTACATGCTTAGCATGTATGAGGTCCTGGGTTCAATTCCCAGTACCTTCTCTAAAAATAAATAAACCTAATTACCCACCCTCTGCCAAAATAAAATAATTAAATAATACAATAATAAATTAATTAAATTTTAAACAAACAATAAAATGTGTGAAAACAAAAACCTGGGAAACTACTTTCTAAAATGTATTTAATATAACAAATGAAGAATTTAAAATAACTACTGCAACATTTTGGCTCTCATGAATGTTAAAATGAGATGTTATTTGAAACACTAGTCTCATAAAAATTTAATAAACTTTATTAAACTGCAATAGGTAATAACCAAAATTTATGCTGAAAATTTACCAGACCTCATTTTTTTATTTTAAGCTGTTCTATAAAAAAGGTTTTTTTAAGTGGTAAATAATAACTTTACTGCAACCAAACTATAGTTGTGCCTCTAGCCAAATATATTCATTTCCAAGGCAAAAGTAGTCCCTAAAACTTAAGATTGAAGAAAGGGTTTCGGAAGATCACCAAATAAAGTAAACTAGTACTAAAGCGACAGAATAAGATTATAGAACAAAAACCTGGACTTTGAGATCAGAAAGACCTACTTCACATCTAGGTTCTACTGCTTACTAAAGAAACGTCACCTAACCTCTCAAAGTTTTACTTAGCTCATTTCTAAAATAGGAGCTACTTTGCAGGACTACTTTCACAGCAGCTACTTTGCAGGGCTTATATAAAGAAGAGAGAACAGAGTCAGAAATGAGCCCACGTGGGTGCGCAATACATGATACTGATCCTCTGCTCCCACCATAAAACATAGCCTATAATTAAAAACCTCCAAAACCAGGAAGAGAACCACCTTTACCCGTGTAAGACAGCCCAGCGTCTAACAAACATCAGAAAAACCTGTCTTGATGTTTAAACTTAGTTACTAACACTTAGGTGAAGAATATAAAATGTGCCCTCTTCTCAGTGGAAATGGGAAATTATCAGTCATCATCAACTAAAGAGCCAATACTTCCTGTTTCAAGATTCCAGTAACTACTATAAAAAAAACACTGCTAACATTCAAATGCTTTAGAGAAAAACATTTCAGAAAGTAGGAAAACACGTAAGGCAGTTTCATCATAAATGAGAATTAAAGATTCATCAGAGAGATGAAAATCGTAATCTTAACTCAGTTTCTTACTTCTCCTCTGAATGAAAATACATGAGTCCAAGTTGCGGACTCTTTCTTTGGGTATACGTATGACATCCATTTGGTAAGATTTTTTTAAAAGTGTAACATCACAGAAATAATTAAGACAGAAAATACAGAATAAAATTAACTACAAGGTTAAAGTTCTTTTATTCAGGCTTTTCTCTTACTCAGAGAAAAATATTTTTTTAAATCCTAAGATAAGTAAGAAATCACATAGCTACATATTCTATTTTCCAAACTAATACCTTTATAAAACTGAGTCAGGTAACAATTTAAAGCATTTATACTTACATTCAGTAAAGAAAATACTTAACATAGGCCAACAATTGTCAACTGCTCCTAATTTAGGTAGAATTGTTACATCGCCTGTGTATTTCACCCAATTCAAAGCTTCTTCCATTGCTAAGATTTTCTGTTTCAAAAAGAGGATGAAGAATGTGATTTTGGTAGTAACTATAAGTTTACATGTGGCACTATAAACGTATCTTTTATATATACATATATAGTATTTCAGATTCTTAATACAAAACTTGTACAAACCTCACATTTTCATTACTCTAGCATGCAACCTAGAATAGCTAGACTCCAACACACAAGATAACAGACACCACAGACTCACATATGTTTCATCTTCAGGTAACCTCAGACCACCCTCAAAGCTCAGGATGCTGTTGCAATGATTACAGACCTGGAAGGTGAGGTCTACAAACCTGGTCAGAGGCTACCCTGGGTAGCAGGAGAATGTAATAACACTAGATAAATGAGGAGTCTCAGATCTCATCTAAACTACAACCTCCATCCTTACTGCAAGATTAAAGGTATAGATTAAGGTTCACGAAGAGACTGTATTTTAAATAGTCTGTAGCAAGGAGAATAAGGATATAGACAAAAAGAGGAGGGCATGGCTGGGTAAGTGAGCACTCAGTGCAAAGAACTTCATGAAGGGTCAAGAGCTCACAAAAATGTTATTCATGCTTCTAGTGTCTGAAATGACTTCTGAAATTAAATAGTGAAGTTATCAATGCTGGTGTCAGGTGTAAAGAAAACATACAGATGTTTATGTCACTAGTAGCATTAAAAATAGTTTACCATTGTATCTAGGGATTATCTAGTAACTATACATCAAAAAATGCTCATACCAGGGATGTAATGATTTCACTTGGGAGAACATATGCCAGATAAATAATTTAAAAGAGAAAAAACAATCTGTAATTAAAGCTCCAAATTACACTACATATGGGGGGGGTGAAAATCATACAAACCCCCAAAATACAGAGATTGCTTAGGCAAAATACAAAAATCAGTACTACCAAATGCTGCATATAAAATGGTGACTCTGTGGACCCAGTACAAGGGGCAATGAAAATCTATTCAGAGTTGTTGTGCTGGATTTCCACGTTAACACTTACATTTTCTATTTTATAACCAATTCTCAATAAGCCTCCAATAAAGAATGAATCATTCTGCAAAACAAACAAACAAAACACATTTTTTTCCTTATTTGGTCAATCATACTTTAATTTTCCAGTGGACAAAAAAAAAATCCTACATTTCAGTAATACCACTCTGTACAAAGTAGTCCACTTCCCACAAGCACTTTCATGCCCAATTTACCTCTTAAGGACTCTAAAATAAGAAGTCAGAAATAGTCTTACATAAGTTTCTAATAATAAAATGATTTAGTGTAACTTTTAGATGTATGGATTTTAAAGTTCATTACACCTAAATTTTTTTATAAAATTAAATTGGCTGATATAAGTTACTACCAAGGATTATCTGCAGGAAATAACATCAGAATGCCCTTTCTAAATTTAAGTTTGCAATCAGAATTATCAAGAGAAACAGCTGGCTCCATAACCAACTGAAATAAAAAATATTTCACTAACTAACTGAAATAAGAAAAATTAAATGGCTTTCAACAAGGGGGAAAAATCCTCAGTGCAGTACTAGGATACCTCCTTAAAAGTGACAAGATGAAGTTTACCCCAAAGAAAAAATAATTGCTGTGGTGGTGATGACAGTGGTGTGGATTTAAGTTACAAGACAGAAGCCATCACTCTCAGAACCTGTGACAAAGATTTCTGTGAACCAGGAGGACACTTTCATTCATGACAAATTCCAATTTCTATCCTTTAAAGACAAGAAGCAGGGTGGTCCTCATGTCATGTCAGAACAATGAAAACAGCCATCTACCTGATCTCTCAAATACACAGCACAAATTCATGGATTACAGAGTAAGTTCAGGTTAACCAAAACTAAAACCATGACCTGTTAACCACTATAAATTAGTAACACAGGTCTGATACCATATAAATATTTTATATACTTGAAATAGGGAAAAAAACACACTCTACCACTTACCACAACTTTCTTTGCCAAATCCACAATATCTTCCATCAATTCAAGATGTTGTAATTTCTTCAAACTTATCTCAGAAGCATGAGAACTGTTTAAAGACAAATTTATTTTTTAAGAGATTGGGTTCTCATATATAAAAATCCACTGAATTTTACAATTACATGTTATACTTCAATTTAAACTACTTGAAAAAGATTAAGTTCTCTGTTTCCTCACTGTAGGTAATAAGTTCATTAAGTAGACAAAATACTATACCTTTTTCTTCCTTCTGTACCACAATGCTGGTAATTATAAACAAGCATATTAATTTTTCCTTATTCAGCTTCAAATCTACCATCTAATGCTCTTCAGTTTCATTAATTATAATGTTACCATGATTATTCATTCATACCCAAATCCCAAGTATTAACTTTTTCCACTCTATTAAACTAAAGTAGAGTTAATAGTATACACAGATGAGACATAAGCCTTCCACTGAACTTGGCATTTCTCAGTAGTGGGCAACATGCTTACTATGGTTCATACAAAATGAGTAACATGTAGCAACTTACTTGGCCTCCACACACGGGTGCAACCGTGATATTACAGAACTGTGCTGACGTTGAAACAGAAGTGGCCAGAAGACATGTATTTTAATGGCATCACAGTAATCTTGTAGGACAGAAATAGGTTTACTACACCACATTGTGCAGATGTCAAATTCTTAATTAAAAAAAAGAAATTTTAAATTAGTATTTTGTGCATCATTTTGGAATGAATCAACACTTACAGAAAAAGGCAAAAATGGATACGGAAAGGTAAGAAATGAACGGATGAAATATTTTAACCTATCAGATACTAAGAATATTTAAGTGTTAGCTAAAACTCTATTTTAACAAAGAAAATATTTTTTAGTTTATAATGAAAAAGAATAGTAAAAATAAATTTTTAAAAGGTATATAAGCCTGTTATGCTGATGTGAATGGATGAACCTTCTTTGACGGTTGTTTCAACAAATTAAAAATAGCAATGTACTCACCTAAGTTTTTCTCACTTTGGGTATAATCTTTATACTGTCTGCCCTAAAAAAAGAAAAATATTCTTTTGACTTGTATCTGGTAAAATGCAAAAGTACAGTTCTTGATTTGTAATGTAAAGATTATCAGTACCAAACTAAAAAAAATTCAGTTCATTTACTTATAAACTTTGAATACAACATCTTCAACCAATGAGCCTTTAGGCTTTTTCCAGTGTTTCCCCCAAATCTGTTTCTATGGCTCTCCCTGAGAGCCTTCTAATCTCCCGTCAGAAAACAGCCTTTCACCATCACTGGCATGACACATTATCCTTGCTGAGGCACTTCTGAAATGACCTTTTCAAAAACCAATCATGTAGAAGTCATGTAAAACCTGTAAAAACTCATGGAGCACAAAAACATCTTTACTCAGATAGCTCTAAATCACAAAACCTTTAAGTAAATCTTAAAAGTTCTCACAAGAAATGTGTAACTGTGTACGGTGATGGATGTTAACTAGACTTACTGTAGTAATTTCACAATATACATGTAAATTGAATCACTGTTATACTATACATCTGAAACTAATACAGTATCATATGTCAATTATATCTCAATTACAAAAAAACCTTTAAGAAAACACAATGTTAAAAACAAAAAGTTAACAAATCTACTTACCACCCCATCACAGTAAAGCTGAGTCACACGAACATAATCACTGGACGTATGTTCAGGAGCAAAGCCACCATCATCCACATAAGGGCAATCTTCTAACAAGGCATAATCTGCTACAGTGAAATCTCTCAGGGCAAAATCGTCCATGGTGCACCACCCTAAGGACATAACACAACCCTAAATCAGTAACTGAATCATGTGAGATGACATGAGCAGTTTTCCTAGCTTCTATGGTGCATTATAAAAATACTTGGAACTTATGTCCCAAGGAGATAACTCCAATAAGAACACACTTCTGGAAGATTCTCATCTTCATTTGCTATTCTTTCCCCTTGCCTCTCTTCAAACAGCAGTTCAATCTATTTCTTCTTTTCCTTAGGTACAAAGAGTCACCACCCCTACTCTGAATTTAACTGTTTACATGTCTCCTTTCGAGGAAAGATAATTATAGGCACCTTATTCATCTCTGTATGTGCCTAGCACATGCTAAGCCCTCAAACAAGGGTTTGCTGAATGAACAAAAGACATCTTTCCACCGCTGCCCTTCTACCCCACCTGCTTTCACTGCATCCTGTGAAACACGCCATCTCATCATATACAACTGCCACGTTCTCAACCTGGCCAGAACTAAACCCTGACTCCACTGAGAAAATGATTTCCCACCAGCTGCTCATATTCTCCTATCCATCCTCAGTGTGTGTTTCTGAGCTGGGCAGAGGGGCAGAGCTGAAGTGGTACAGGGTGAGCATGTCACTCTCCTAACTCCTCAAGCCGCATCCAGACCTTCCATCCTCCTCGTAACTGCTGCTCTTGACGCTCTCACAGCTACTACCACACACGGGCGGTCAGCACTGCTTGACTGCATCGGTGGGCCAAAACCCTCAAGTTACCAACAACCCCATTTTAAAAGTAATTATTACAGTAGGGGAAAGGGGGAATTAGGCCTGGAGTTTTGGGCTAAGGATTTTTTTCCTGAAGGAAGTTCAATAAAAAAATATGTATAGCTATCAGAGAATAGCCACGAAACCTAAATATCACTGAAAGCTGGAGCATCTGATTACTTCTAACTCTTGCCCAAGTAATAGCTTTCTTTTTGATCATCACCAGCACCATCACTAACATCATTTTTTAATACCTTTTCACTTCACCACTATTATCCCACTATTATTAGGATAAACCAAATTTCTTTTTTACAAGCAAGACCACCACAGTCCCTGGAGTACAAATCTGCTTCTTTAATTAACCCTTCTCATTATGTCCAATTTGCTGTATGCCAACCTCACAGTATCAGAAGTGAAGAACAGTAACAACCTTCCTAGCAAACCGTTGACACTATTTGTCACATACTGTACCAGGCGTTTCACGTGCACCGCCTCACTAATCGTCACAGCAAGTCTTTGCAGGTCCAATTATCATCATCTCCACTGTGCAGATGGGAAACAGTTATAGCAAAATTACATAATTCGCTCAAGGTCACTAAGCTAAGAAGGATTTAAACCTAGGTCTCCTGATTTATAGTCCCTCCTCTCAAATACTGTATTTCACTATGTGCTTTCCTTTTTGCCATCTAGTTACCTCTGCTGTTGTCACGTTTAAGAACACTGGCGACTAGTTCAGTGTTTGCCTCTCTCCTCCAAATTCTCTCATCATCCCAGCCACATCACGCACGTCCACGTGCACGACCCCTTCAAGACCCTCGCCTTGCAGTGCAACTGCCTCCT
This sequence comes from Camelus bactrianus, assembly GCF_048773025.1. Lineage (NCBI taxonomy): Eukaryota > Metazoa > Chordata > Mammalia > Artiodactyla > Camelidae > Camelus > Camelus bactrianus. The sequence goes on from NC_133539.1 coordinate 7,299,455, forward strand.
CAACTAAAATGAACCTCACAGCCCACCTACCTAGACTCTTCCTAAGGCCACACCTTGGATCACTGCCCAGATCTAAACCAGTTTTTAAGCCTTTAACCCTGATTAGCTGCCCTCTGACTACAGCCAAGAGTCATTATGCCTCACATCTCCCCTACCTCCTACCATAGACATTCTTCAACCTCACTGAGAATTCTTCCTCTTTCTCCCATTCATATCCTCCATTACCGTTCCCGTTCATTTTCAGCTTCCTAATATTGGGTTTCCACTTCTACCGTTCAAGGAAAGCTGCTTCAAAAAAGTCATTAGTGACCTTTTACAGTAGACTGGGTATCTATAGTGTCTGGAACCTGACCTGTTCTGGCTGAACAATATTTTCAGAATTTAGATAATTTAACTCCAAAAGTAAACAATTGAGTGGAAAAAATTAAAAGACATTTTAGCACTCAAAGTATGGCACATAATATGGGACATATGCTATTCTGGGAAACATATACCCTTTTAAACTCATTTGTCTTACAAATGTTTTTTGTATATAAATACAGAAAGAGCCAAGAACTGTCTGTCACAGCCCACACATCACCATCATGGTATCAGTTACAATACAGTCAACGTGCTCATACCTGGCAGACTGAGCCACTGTGACACCATGCTGGTCATTCACTGGTTGGCATATCTCACCGATACCACGGAGGATACCAGCTGTGCCGTAATTACGACACTGGTGTTATTTTTATTTTCTATTCTGTTTAACCAGAGAGGCGATGTGGCATAGTGGTTAAGAGCGTGGACTCTGGAACCAGACTGCCTGGGCTTGAATCCGGGCTCTCCCATTTCCTGAGTGTGATCTTGGACAAGTTACTTAACCTCTCTGTGCCTTAGTTTCCTCACATATCAAATGAGAACAGCAATGCTACCTACCTGGTTTATCAGTTAACACGGTGCTTTTTATAGCACATGGCATCCAGGAAATGCTACAAATAGCAGCTAACATTAATATTAGAGGAGCACTTTTTTAATCCACTGTTTGGATGCTTCCACCTAAATGGTCTACCTTAATTGCTAAATCCAAAGAGCACTTTTCAGCTTACAACTTACTTGACGCTGTTGACCACTTCCTCCTTCTCAGAACTCTTCATCTGGACTCCAAAGACCATCTTCTCCTGGTTCTCCTCCTATTCTTCTGGCTGCTCTTCCTCAGTCTCCATGGGCTCTTCTTCTCCATTCCCCGCCACCCAAGTGTCAACTCTCTTCTCTTCTCACGCTTACTCTCTCCTTGGGTGACCTTACCCACCACACCCACAGCTTACAACAGCACTTTCTGAACTTCCATTGTTTGCACAGCTTCACCACAATTTTTGCCATTTCCACAGATCACATGTATTTTATTTACTTAATATTTCTCTTTTATTGGGCTCACTTGGCCTAAGCGGTAAAAGCCATGATATCATAGGTTTGAAGTACAACTTATGTTTTTCAGATATGTTAAATTTCTAACTATTAAAAAACGTTTTAAGCGTTTATCTATGCACCACTTTAAATTATCTCATACTGCACTGCAGCAAACAACGGCTGAAATGTCCAAATGCTGAAGACTCTCAGATCTCTCCAGGCTGGGCTGCATCTCATGACTTCTAGACTCTCCCTGTCAACTGCCACTAGATCTTAACCAAGATGTCCCACAAGCCTCTCAGATTCAGTAAATTAAAAAACAAACTTATCTTTTTCCTCAAGAACAAATGAAACCAAGTTCTTTCCTCTTTCTGTATGTTACCAGTTAATTGCTCTACAGGCCACTTGGTTATCCAAACCAGAAATCTGGAGGTCAATCTAGACTCCCCAGCCTCCTTTAAAATTCCTATTCAACTGACCACAAAGTCCTGTCACTTCGACTCTTCTAGGAAATCCAAAATTAGCACACATACACTTCTTCATGTCCAGTGCCACTGCCTTAGCTACAGTTTCAACTTTTCTCCCCTGAACTACTCTAACAGTTCCTAACTGGTGACTTGCCTTCAATCTTGGCATCCTCTAAAACTCTAATCATAACTGTTGCTGCTTAGAATAATTCAATAGCTTCTCTTCATCTTTAGAATAAAGTCCAAACTCCCTAGATAGCATAGAAGGCCTTTCGTGGTCCTGTTCCTGTTTTTCTCTGGTCACTCCATGACACACAATGTAGAAGCTAATCATACTCAACCATTTGTCATTCCTAAACAACCCTTATTCTGCAACCAGAATGCCTACCAGTCCAGGAAGCATTTCCTGAATGTCTCACTACCACCAAGTTTATTTTTTGCACCTCTTCTCTGTAAGCCCAGAGGACCCTGCTCATATATTTTGACAGCAGTTTTCATACTGTTTGGTCATTACAGGTTTATTTCTGTAGGTTGGACATGGGTCCAGAGGGTACACTGTGCCCTACTCACCTTGATTCCCTACCTCAGTGTTTCCCAAAATTTTAATTCACATTCCCCAAAATAGAAAATGCTGCCAAATCCACTTGCCAACTGTACTGTTGCCTATTTAGTATTTTTATTTAGAATAACTCAACTTTTAACATAGACATGAATTTGTTTTAATAGAAAATTTGATATCACCAAGAAATCTTCTGTTTGATAGGACAGAATTTCTTTCCAATACAAACTAAAATGAATATACTACAAAAATTAACTATTAATGTAAAGAACTTCTGAGCCCATCAGTTATGATGAACTAATGGGGCAATAAATCACTGCAAAATTAAGTGGATGCTGGACTTTTAAAATTTTTATATTTTGCTGAGCTCACAGAAATAGGAAACATTTAAAGCCACCCTTTCCCCCAAAAGTAACCACCTCTAGCTAGAAACTAAACCTGACCACCAAGAATAACAAGTTATAACGCCAAGAGCAGTAGTGGGATCAGGACACTGAGCCATGTGCCAGGAGCAAAGTGAGAGAACTGAAAAGTGGTCCCACATAAAGCTTCCAGCCAAAGCTAATACAAACCTCATCAAAAGGAAGTATCCCCAGATCAGACTCTCAAGATTCCCACACAGAAAGAACAATCAAATAAGAGTTCCTAACTGAAAATCTCCAGGCACGGGAGGTGATAACCCACCATGAGGGAGGCACTAGGAAAAACATGCAATAAATCTAGACCTTTAAGGACATCAGGGATTGTCAGATGCAGTCTACAGAATATCTACAGATTCAAAAAAATGAGCAAGCAACAACTTGAGACTATTCAAAATGGCTGGGTATAGCTAAAAAAGAACCAAGTGATACTTTAAGAATTTAAAAATATAAACATTAAAAGTAAAAGAAAATAAAATGAGTGGATGAAAGAGAAGACTAGGCACAGGTGAAGAGAAAATTAATGAACAAGATGTGCCTGATGAAATTACCCAACACTGGAAGTTCTGGTAGAGATACAAGAAAATGAAAACTATGAAAGATGAAAGTAAGTGATCTGGAAACAGTCAAATACATATATATCCAGTTAAATTCCCAGAAGGCAAAAATGGATAAAATCAGAAAGACAATATTTAAAGAACACAGGGCTCAAAATCTTTGATACTTCATGAAAAACAAAATTCAGAATCAGGAAACATGTATATCCAATAGGATAAACAAAAAGTAATCACCATCTAGACTTAGAAGGGAAGATGTAACAAGACAGAAAATCCAAAGTACCCAAAAGAGAAGTTTTATTTTCTTCAAATTAGCATAAATAAAACTGGGAACAGACTGCATGTAGAATAATGCCTTCACCAAAGGAACAGAAAATAAACTACCAACCTACAACAGTATACCCATCAAAATTGTATACAAAACTGTATACCCTCTCAAAAACAAGGGTAAAATAATAATTTTAGATTAAAAAAATGAGTTGACCACCAAGAGACTTGAACTAACTTCTGAAAATAACAATTAAAGAACATTAATTATCTGACTGGATTAAAAGAAAAATCCAGTAGTAGGTTTCCCATAAGAAACACCTGAAATGTAAGGAGGTTAAGAAAAGTGACAGTAAAATGGAAGGAAAAGTTTATTCCAGATAAATTACCACCAAAAGAAAGGTAGGACAGGCAAAACAGACAAAAAACAAAACCAGTCATGCAGAGAATCATAGCATGACAGAAAAGGCTCGATCCACTAGGAAAATAATGTTTAGCTTGCATGTGTCTAATCAAATAGTCTCAAAATACATAAAAACAAAAACTGTTAGAACTACAGGAAGTCTGTTAGAAGGCAACAGTGGAAGATTGCAACACACTTCCCTCTTAATGAATGCTAGGTCAAACAAAATAAAGACAAGTCTGAACAACACAATTGCTAAGCCTGATCTAACAGATACACACATAACAACTAGAGAATATAGACTCTTCGTAAGTATGTAGAATAGTATTATAATTCACTACGTACAAGGCCATAAAGCAACGGCAAACAAATGTTTTTAGAAAGACAAAATACACACTATACTCTCTGAGAACAAAACTAAGGAGTAACAAAAAGGAAAAATGTTAATGTAGATATATTTGGAAATTTTAAAACACGTTTCAAAGAAAACTTTAAAACACATTTAAGTCAAAGAAAAAAATGGAAATTTAAAAAACACTTAAAAGTTAATGAAAACACCATAAATTAAACCGTGTTAAGATAAAACAAAAACGAACTTTGACGAAGTGTATAGATTTACATGCTTACAGTAGCAAATAGGAATGGCTGAAAATTAATCATGCAATGTAAATTAGAAAAATATAAGAAAAAACTCAAAGAAGGAAAAGGAAGGAAATCATAAAAGAAAAAAAAAGTGAACTAGAAAACAAAAATATAACAGAGGGAACTAATTAGGCCAAAAATTTATCCTTTGCCAAGACTGACAAAACAAACTTTTGGCAAGATTAAGAAAAAAAAACACTTAACAAGTAATATTCAAAATGAGAAAAGGGAATGTAACCACAAATAAAACAGATTAAAAAGAGGACTAAGACAATACCAACTTGATCCTAATAAACTTAAAACTTTTATTCAAAGGAAAAATTTCTAAAATCTTACCAAACTGACTAAAAGAAATGGAAAACTTGAAGTCCTATTACTATTCAAATGCTAATTACTACTAAATTATTAGCAATTTACAATCCTTTCACTCACAGAAAATTAGATCCAAACGATCTCACAGGCAAATACCACCAAACTTAGGAAACAAATCACTCCAATCCAAACTGTCCCAGGGGACAGATAAAGAGGAACTCTCTAATTGGCGTAAGTGTAACCTGGATACCAAAAGCAGACAAGGCAGTCAATAAAGGAAAATGACAGGTGATTTCATTCATAAACAGATACAAAATCCTAAATAAAATATAAGCAAAATAGTTCATAAAAAGACAATCCATTAAGGTCAATTTGGGTTTATCTTAGGAACAAGTATAAGAGAGAATTAAGAATTTGAAAATGTATAAACTGGAACCCATTATATTTAACATATTAAAGGAAAAAAACCATAAGATATTCTGAACAGACTCAGAAAAGCATGTAACAAAATTGCAAACAAAGATATCCCTAACTTAATAAAGAAAACCTGCAGAAACTCCTAACAAACCTTATTTCTAATGGGGAATATTCCCTCCAAAACCAGAAACAAGACATGTATGGTCACTATAATCACTTCTAATGAACACCCATAATCACATTCATTGAGCATAGATCTAAAGTGTGCCAGCACAGTAGGACAAGAAAAAAATTTTTAAGGGAAAATAATTGGGAAAGGAAGAACCAAAAGTGTCACTATTTGCAAGTGATATAATTATCCACGTAGAAAACCCCAAAGAATTACAGAAAATATATTAGAATAAGAGTTTATCAAGTGGATGACTAAAGACCAATGTAAAAAATTCATTAAGCTTACATTAACTAACAATAAAGTCATAAAATAGAATCTAAAAAACATTACTTATATTAGCAACAGAACTACTAAAAATATTAGAATCAACATTTAAAAAGTTAGCTCTGTAAGGAAAAAATTACAAAACTGTATTAGAAGACATTAAAACCTATTTAAATGAAAATACATACCTCAAAATCTTAAAGATTTCAAGTGTCTCCCAAATTGATTCAATCATTCCAATTAATTCCCAAAGGGTTTTTCATGTCATATGACAAGCTGACTCTTAAAACAAGAACAGCTGAGACTCAAGTGCCCCCCAGATTTTGGGTAAAGCTATAGCATCAATAATCATGACAATGTGGTATCAACACAGAGACAGACAAGTGGACAAGTGGAACAGAATGGGGAGCCAGAAACAGACCCATGCACATAGAAACTAAAAATGTGAAAGAGATGGTTCAGAAGGTCACTGGTGAACAGAGGGCCAATTCAATTCACAGTATGAGGTCAACTGTACCCACAGTGGGGGAAAATAAATGTGGATCATTACCTCGCATCATACACAAAAATCAGTACAGATGCATTATGAACTTAAATGTGAAAGGCATCATTTTAAAACTTGTGAAAAGAAACACAGGAGAAAGTCTTTATAATCCCAGGGCAGGGAAAGTTTCCAATTAGATTACATTAATATTAAGAGCTTCTGTTCACCAAAATACAACATAAAGAGTAAAAAGACTACAAACTGTAAGAAGATATTTACAATGCATATACTCAATAAAGGATGCGTGTTACCAGTTTATTAGTTTTAAAAGACAACCCAACAGAAAAATGGGTAAAAGATACGTTCAGGTATTTCAAAAAAGGTAAATAGATGGTTCAGAGACATATGAAAAGATGCTCAAACTCATTAACAATCAAAGGATGCAAATTAAAACTACAATGCACATCCTATCATATCCATTTGATTGGTAAATATTAAAAAGTCTGATAGTAGCATGTGTTGGAGAGAATATAAATCAACTGTAACTTGTACACACTGCTGATCAAGATATATAAATTGACAAAACTACTCGCCAAAGTATAAGCTGATACAATCACTTTAGAAAACAATTTGGTATCATTTTGTAAAGTTGAACATTCATATCTCATAACCCAGCAATCCCACTTCTTAGCAAATAGCTTACCACACTGGCATTCCAATATTTTTTTACTCACAAACCACCAAAAATGCTTTTAAAGATTGCTACTCTTCACACTTTAACATGACATTTTAAAAAGTCAGCCCTAAGTTTAAATAATTGCAAAGAATGAATTTCTAGAGTATCACAGTGACATTTTAAAATAAAACTGACATATCACAGGTCTAAAATATGTCAATTATTATACAGTGTATCAAAAAATAACTAGTATTTACACTGATAATTAAACATAAAAAGTTACATTTCATTGGAAATGCAGCTGTTGAGGAGATGAGAAGTGCCTTGATTAAAAGAAGCATTCCCTAACACTGTACGCTGCATGCATTTTAAATTATTCCTTTGTTTTCCAGGGAAAGTTGTTCACTTGGGACATTGCCCTGCTAAGATCCCATGTGAGTGAATAGTATGCCTTCCTTATCTAAGGTAGAAGTGCTACTACAAAAGGGAAGGTAGGAAAGTAAAACCAGGAGGAAGTTTCTATATGCCTCAGGCATTACTAATTTTAGGAAAGGGTACACATGGAATTTAATGATCTACAAATTGATTGATTAATGTCACTTGTGCCCAAGTACTCCTTAGAAAACTCATTACTCCCCTAAGGCTGTATGCCCCAGTGTGAAAAGTAGAGAAATTCTTGCAACTGTGTACCAGAAGATACATACAAAAATCTTCAAAATAGCAATACCTAGAAACAACCAAAATGTTCATCAACAGAAGAATGCATACACTGTGTTATATTCACCCATGGAATATTACACAGCAGTGAAAATTAATGACTTAACATCTATACTTATTATCAGTGACTCTAGAACATAACATTGAGTGAAATAAACAAGCCCCAGAAACCTGTATCCAATACTCCTAATTTTAAATGCAACAACAATAGAAACCATACATTGTTTAGGGATATATACATATCTGATAAAATTATTAAAAAACAAGGAATGACACACACAATTCAGGATAGCAGTCACTCTGGAGATGAGCACATTCAGTATCGATCATTTTGATTCCTGGATTGAGTTGATAGGTGTTCATTTTATTGTTTTGCTTCATAACCTGCATATATGTTACATATATTTTTAAAGTATCAAATATTACATTAAAGAGAAAAAGTATTTTAAAAAACTGTTCATCATAAGCAAAAAAAAGTATTTAAATCACCTCACCTGTCACTAGAGAGGTACAGAGAACATACCATGTAAATTATTACCTTTATAACAACCATACAAACTGACAAACATTAGGTACAAAATAAATGTTAGCTGGAATTAATCTTACGAGGACCAAATGAGATAAAGACTGAGCCAGTTAGCTGCAAGAGATGAAGCCACAGGTTGACACAGGGCTAGAGCAGATGCCAAGGTGGCTGCAAGCAATTTGATCCACAAGCTAAAGTTATAAGGAAGCTGGTCAGTAAAGAGAAGGCAAAAATGTAAAAGTTGGGTAAAAAAGTGTTAGCAAGGATGTGAGGAAATTAGTATCCTCACTCAATACCAGTGAGAGTGAAAATTAGTGCAACCACTTTTGAGAGCTTCTGTGATACTCGGTTAAGTTGAAGATGCACATACCCTACTATCCAGCAAATCCACGACTAGGTGTATTTTCTACAGAAACTTCCAAATGTGTGCCACATAAGTACAAATATATTTATTGCAGAATTGTTTTCATAGTCAAAAACTAGAAACAATTTCAAAGTCCATCAATAGGAAAATGGATAAATAAATTACGGTATATTCACACAATGGAATTCTATACCAGCAATTAAAATGAATGAACCAGACACAATTATCCAATTTATTCATATATAAATCTGAAAATGTGATGCTGATTTTAAAAAGCAAGTTGCAAAAAGACATATTATTTAATACTATCAAAGTTTAAAACACACAACACTATAATGTTTATGGATTCACCGTGGTCCAAATATAAAATATGCAAGGGAATGATATACACAAACCTGAACACGGTGACTACCTCTAGGTAAGAAGAGGGAGGAACTTAGAGCATCTCCAATATTTACAATTTCATTTCTTAAAAAAAAAAAAAAAAAGAGGATCTGAAGTAAATTTGGCAAAATAATTACATCTATAAATCTTAATCATGGATTGGTTAGATCCCCCTCTGTATTTTATACATGAAATATTCCAGAAATTAAAAAGAAAAATCAGAAAATTAGGCAAGAGTAAGAAAACTGAGCAAATGAACAGTGAGAAACAAGACACCAAAACGCAGCCCTTGAGCGCAGAGCACGAACCTTAGAGCAAGAGGAGTAACTGGGTAGTTAATAGGTTTAAAGCTTCTTTCCCTGTGTATCCTTATAATTAACCCCATTTCTCTCAGGATAAAATGCAAATTTCTAGCAAAAAAAAAAAAATGCCCTAACCAGAGCTGTAATTACGGAGAAACTGCTCCCCATGGAGGAGTAAAATCTGTAAAATGTCTACCTTGTTTACTTCGCCATGACATTGGGAAGAATCAAAAGTGACAATTTACGTGAATGCCATAAAACACGACATGAACCGTTAAATATTATCAAGGACGCCCCGGATGGGCTAGAATGTATCTGCTCAGTTGTCGTGTACATACATTTTGGAAGGAGCCTGCAATTGAAAGGCTTTGGGCGTCTAGGGCGCCTCTAAAAAAGGTACGCCACATCGGTACCAGCCAACATTCACCTACGCCTTGGCTCCATTTTTGGCCCCGGCCCCCTTATTGAGGCCCCAAAACATACATGCTCGACAGACCACATCTGACATCGTGAACACACTTCGGAACAGCCGGTCAGACCCGCTGCTGTCCTCTCTTCCCATTACAGTAGCGGGAGGGAGGACGCTCCAAAGAGGCGCAAGGGAGGGAGGAGCGCAGGGTGGATTTCTCCCTCCCCCACCCCCTCCCCGGACCCGGCAGCCATTCTTACGAAAACAGGTGGCGCAGTTGTAGGGAACACAAACACAGAGAATGGGGCGTGCAAGAATGTTCACGAACACTCGCGAACAAAAACCCGCACACAGGAGATCACGCACTCGACAGGACCCAGGCGGGGCACGCGCGCACGGACACCCGGGCGAGAGATGCTGCGGGCGGTGATAACTGCAGGAGGCGCGGGGAACGCGCATCCCACGCAGAGGGGCAGTGACACAAAGGGGGGGCCCCTCACACAGCCAGGGGCGTCTACGCCATCGCTGGAAAGAACCGGCGCAGACACAAAGGGGCAGGGAAAGGACAAGTGAGCGCGTGCCCACGCGCCCCAGCCTGGGTATCCCCTCAGTCTACTGGGAGTGTCACTCTCGCACGGACCCCCGGAAGAGTGCGCGAGCAGCCGAAAGATGCGCGCGCGACCGGGAGGTGCGCACACAAAGGGGCTACTCCCACCCTCGCACAGAAGCCCTCAGGGACCCACACTTGCAGAAGAAGGACATTACACAAAGGGGACACACCCACTGCGGCCGACAAAGGCGGCCACACACAAACCCCCGACTCCCAGAGCACCGGCCCCCGACCCACGCAGACACACCGCGGACACCACAGCCAACGAGGCGAGCGACGCGCACACACCCACACTCACCACACACCCACGGAGGGGGTGTGGAGGGCCCCTCTCCCCGGGCATCTGGCTGCAGCGCGACAAGGTGACACATCCGGGAGCCCTGCCGCGCGCCAGGTGTGCACTCACCGGGGCCGGCAGCCCGCGAGCCTCGGACGCGGGCCGCCGCCGCCGCCTCGGGCCCTCCACGTCAGCCAGCTGGCAGGCGGGAGCGGGCGGCAGCGCAGGCGGCAGACGCGTCACGTGGGTCGCAACGCACATGCGCCGTCGCGCCGCGCCGGCCCCCTTCCGCGGCGGCGAGCGGAGCGATCCCGCCGGCCCCCGCGCTCGCGCGTTCCTGCCCGACGGGGGTCGCGGTGCGCCTGCGCCCGGACGAGGGCTGTTGTCGTGACTGGGCCTTTCACTGTTTTTCCTCTCTCGCCCCCCTGCGGCTACCTGGTCGGCGCCTGCGCAGGGGACTCGGCACCGAGGTGGCCGAACTGGGGGGAGGGGCCCGAGTGGGCGCAAGGAGGACCCAAGGTCGAGGGTCACCCCTCCAACCCCAACTGAAAACCTCACGAGAGCGCGGGAAAAGGCCGCGGGCGCCGAGGCCCAGGCCTGGGGAGGCCGCGCCGGCCTCCTCTCCCTGTTTGCCCTTCCCTTTCCGCGGGGAGGCGAAGCCTGCAGAGCAGGAGCGGCGTCAGTCCCTCCCCCGCTCTCCCCTAGCCTTCCCCCACCCCCCACTGCGGGATGTGCGCGCTCTGGCGTGTGTGCTCGCGCGCGCGAGCTCGTGAGGTTTGGGGGCAGGTGGGCTAGTGTGCGCGTGCAGGCGAGGTACGGGTGCTTGTGTGCACTTGTGCAAGCAGGCGTACGTTGGGGGTGTGTGCGCTGGGTGGCTGTTTGCGGTGGTATAGGCTGGGAACGAAACTGCAGAGACTGCCCGTAGCAAAGCGATGAGGTTATAAAAGACCGATGGTGAAGAGGAGTGAATCACTGACAGATGGTTGTGTTTCTTTCCCACAGATTGTCTAGAGCCACAGGGAAAATGGTGGAAAATTCACCGTCGCCATTGCCAGAAAGAGCGATTTATGGCTTTGTTCTTTTCTTAAGCTCCCAGTTTGGCTTCAGTAAGTACTTTTCTGATGGATAGCCAGGGTCTTTCTCTACAGTTCAAGGACAAGGAAATTATTTCATTTGTTCGTAGAATGTGCACACGTGAACTGCGAGTCTTTTTACCTGTGTTTCTTTTTGAGAAAACCTGAAGGGAACGCACATTTGTTCAGGGTGTTTTATATGCCAGACATTAGCCTTAAAGATTTAATCTCAACAAATCTTCATGCTGCAGCGCAAAGTGAATGAAACCTGGTGCCTGCCCTGGAGAAAGTCATGATTTCGTGGACAAGATAGTTGAGTGCATCTACAGTTAACACTCAGTGCCTTGGGAACCCCAGTGTAGAGATAAATCAAACTGTGAAGTCAGAGTTAGCTTTCTCCCAGTGAGAAGGAAGAAGTTGGAAGGCCTTGAATGAAGGCATGTTGGGGTTTGGAAATGGGAAGTTCTTTGTGGCCCCAGTGCAGCCTGTGGGAGCTAGGGAGTGGCAAGAATTGGATTATAGCAGTCAGCTGTGCTTTACATCTTGGCTCTCCATCAGTCCCCATGAGGTCTCATTTTACAGATGAGGAGAAACTGATGTCCACTGCGATGCAGTATGCCCAGAGTCACAACAGGCCCCACATCTCTCCCAAAAGGACCTGAAAATTATGAGGGAAATAAGAGGCAGAAAAATGGGTGCCCACAGCTTTGTAGGATTTTGTGGAAATCCAGGAGATGGGAGCACAGTAGTGCTTCTGAACCCTAACTGCCTCAGTCTGGCCAACAAAGCTGTTGGCTAGGGGAGTCTGTGGGGTGAAGAAGTTATAACTCGAGTTCAAATCCTGACTCCTCCACAGATTAGCTTTGTGGAGGACCATTTACTTTCTTGATTCTTCAGATTCCTCATCTATGAAAGGGTGGTGATGATGTTCATCAGATGCTTATTAAGCATAAGACAATCCTGTGAGGTAGATATGCCATTATTGTCCTCATTTTTACAGCTGAGAATACTGAGGAACACAGGGCTTAAATAATGTGCCCAAGGTCACAAAGACAATAAATAACATATAGAATTTGAACCCAGACACACTGAGTTGACTTCACTCTGCTGCTTCTTATGTATGTTGTGAAGAGTAATTGCCATAATTTATGCAAAGCACTTAAAAGAACGCATAGGAACAGGAAGTGCAGATTTCCCCCACTCTCCAAAAGTACATTTTTATGAAACCTTTCATAAGCCAGATGGTGTAAAGCGAAGAAGCAGTTACCTAAGGGCATGCCTGGCTGACAGATGCACAAAATAAATTGAGATAATGCCCTCAGCTTGATAAAGATACTCAGCTGAGATAAAGATGCTCAGACACAGTTCAAAGCCATGGCGGCTGTCACTGAGATGCTGAGCGTAGCTCTGGAGAAGGAGCTCGAACCTGCCACTCTCCCTGCTCTGGGTGCGCACTGCCACTGCCTCAGCTCCCTGAAAAACAAACACGGAACGCTTTTTTACTAAAAGTGAAAATCCTCTTCAGATTTCTAGGGGCCACCTGTACTTACATAAATGTTAGCTGCTGCTGTTACTGGTATCAGCATCATCGATTTTGTAAATCCCTGTTCTATAGAGTATTGGAAGGATTAAAAACTGTACAAATAAATAAAAGCAGTGACTTTAAGACTTAAATCCAATAGTACCCACAACCAGAAACTAATTCAGCAAATTTTTATTTCGTGCTTACGAGGTGCCAGGCACTCTCACAGGCAAGGGAGGAGCAAAACAGCCTAAAGTTTCCTGCCTTCATAGAGTTTCCATTCTGCAGGGAGGAGATAGCCAGTGGACAGATTAAATGAGTAAAGTTTATAGAGTGTCAGATGATAATGTGTACCATGGGGAGAAGCTGAGCAAGACAGGAGCATAAGGAGTGGGAGGAGGGTGCTGTTTTAAACATAGCAGTCAGGAAGTGCCTCACTGAGAGATAAGTTTTAAGCACAGACTCTTTAAGTGAGAGTTAGCCCAGTGGCAGTCTGGGGAAAGAGCCTCCCAGGCAGAGAACAGCCAGTGCAAAAGCCCTGAGGATGCCATGGTTTAAAGGAATAGGAGGTCAGTAGAGTTGAAACCTGAGGCAATGAGAGGCAAAAAGTAATAGGATAGGTCAGAGGCCAATACCCAGCAGTTATAATAAAACTAGGTGGTGGGTACTGGAGGGTTACAGGATTCTCTGTGTACATTGAAATACTTACTGATTTTAAAAACCAGTTGTCTGAATCTGCTCAGGCTGCTGTAATAAAATACCATAGACTGGGTGGCTTAAACAGTAGATGTTTATTTCTCACAGCTCTGGAGGCAGGGAAGTGGGTGATCAGGATGCCAGCATGGTTATCCTTCTTCCTGTGTCTTCACATAGTGGAGAGAGAGCACTTAAGCTCTGGTTTCTTCCTTTTCTTATAAGAACACTAATCCCATAATCCTGGACACTCCTCTCATGCCTAACTACCTCTCAAAGCCCTCCCACCCAACCCTCCAAATCCATTAGACTGGGGATTCGGGTTTCAGCATATTCATTTAGGGGGACTGTAGATTGTGATAATAGCTTTGAAGGAAAAAAGTGAAATGACAGAGTAATGAGGTCATGGTGGTCTGGACACAGCTGGGAAAGCAAGAGATGGGGAAAAGCCTCTCTTAAGGTGACATTTGAGCTAAGACATGAAGAAAGCTAAGGAACCATCTCTCTTGAGAAAGCCAAAAGAGTAACATTCCAGGCAGGCAGCACTCCCTACAAGTGCAGTGACCCTGCATCCAGAAGATTGTGTGAAGCACAGAAATGAGAGTGTTTGGAGCTGGAGCATAGTGTTTGAAGGCTAGATGTCGGAGAGGCAAGCAGGAGCCAGGTCATGGGAGTTCCTGCAAGCCCTAGTAAGGAGTTTGGATTTTGTTCTAAGGACATCGAAGGATTTGAACTGGCAAGTGAAACGGTCAGATGTATATTTTTGGAAAATCTCTCCATGCTGTGTGGAGAATGACTGCACCAGTATCTCTTTCTTCACGGTTGAAGTTTCCAGACACCCACTCTGAAAACCTAGGAGTCCTCTTCAGTGGTACTTTCCTTCTGAGTCATCCATTGGCTCCTGCCATTGGGCCCGGGGGCCTCTTACAGCCTCTCCTCTTCCACAGACACATCCTACATGCAGCTATCACAGTGACCCACCTGAGATCCAGACCTGAGCTCCCTGATTAAAACCTCTGGTTGGAGCCTGGATGGTTATTTCTCTTGGGAGTTTGCTTTAACTGTGTTTTTCCAGGTTCATAATTTATTGTACAAATTGACTATCATACGATGAGTTGACATTAGTTTCTCCAGGCATGGGAGCTTAACAGATGCTTAAAAATGGTTAAGATGGTAAATTTTATTTGCTACCACAATTTTTTTTAATGACTAGTAAAAGGTAATTGTGATCAGTGTTACAAGAATTGTACAAATAAGGAGCTAGAACTAAAAGGAGGGAAAACTCATTTCTGAGTTAATCAGGGAAGCTTTAAAGGAGTTTGTTTTTTTTTTATCTGAACCTTGATGAATTGGATACATGCTTTACTGACCTTTTTTCTTTTTTCTTTTTCATTCTTTTTCCCCTTTTCTACAGTACTATACCTTGTCTGGGCTTTTATTCCTGAATCTTGGCTAAACTCCTTAGGTTTAACCTATTGGCCTCAAAAGTAAGTTTAATATATTTCTTAAATAAAATCAGAGTATATTAATGCTGTTTTGAAGGATCAGATTTTGCCTTAAGACTACTCAAATCTTAAATGTTTTTTCTTTTAAGATTCATAAATAGCCATATAAAAATTCAAAGCTTTTTAAAGATTATCATTGATACGCTTTTTCTTAAAGATGGTTAGGTGAATACACATCTTTATCTCCATTTCCTCCCTAAATCTTGCTAAAATAACCCCACAGGAAAAAATAATTTTAAAGTTATAAACCCACAGGAACAAATAATGGGATAGCAGAGAAGTATCAATAAAATGTGAGAAAGTGGGTTGCAGATGGGTGAGAGGTAACTGACTTGATTTTCACCTTGCCACATGGCTAAAGCAGGGAAGCCATCCAGAGGCTCTGTGCCGACAAGGCAGAGAGGCCCAGACGTTGGAAGCACAGGGACCTCTTTAACACGGTGTTTCTGCATCGGGCTGAAAACTGTGTGTAAAGAGCATTGGCCCCTCAAATCCCCCTCCTCAGCACTCAAAACTGGGAGACCAACCCCCTGCAGGAGACAGGAGTTTTATGTTCTGGAAAGGCTGAGTAAGAATCTGTAGCTGGGGGAACACTAGGCCTAACTGAGTGGAAGTGAGAAACCTTACTGAAAACAGGAAAAAGTGGAAATCTGCGCCGCTGAGCAGTAAGGTGCCTCCCAAGTCCTTCTCCTCACTGGGCCCTCAGGCTTGTGGTGGCCGGGCTGATACACCGGGCTCCTCCCAGCGAGACAGCAGGGTCTTCCCTGAGGAAGCTGACCAGCTTGAGAGAAAGGATCATCATTCCTGATAATTAAGAGGTTCTCCAATGAAGGTCTCCCACAATGAAGGTCACCAGTTGACCAGCCCAGCCCACATATACACAGTGCTTCCAGTTAACTTTTAGTACTTCATTTTTAAATATGTAGAACTATTTGACTGTCTTATGTACATGTATTATTTTAATAAAAATTAAAATTAAGTTTTAAACCCATAACTTAGCAGATATTAAAAGAAAACCTTGAAAATGAAATGCAAAAGAAAAAAAGGAAACTTGGAGGAAATGGAGATAATGCAAAGACTGGAAGAAAACTTTAAAAAAACAAAATCCTCAGAGATAAAAAAAGGTTATAACTGTGAAACAATAGGATGCTATAAAATAGGGACCGTTCAGAGAATTAATGCCTTTGGAAATTACAAATACAATCACCAAAATTAAAACTTTAATTGAATGGTTAGAAGAGAAACCAAAAGCAATCTCCAGAAAGTAGAGCACAATGTAGCAAAATAGAAAATAGGAAAAAGATGGGAAAGTGTAACAGCGAACAATCTGACTCTTAGGAGTTCCAGAAAGAAAAAACAGTAGGGAGGAAATTATTAAATAACACATCCAATAAAGCATGCAAAGTAGAGCCCTTGATGTGCCTAACTGTATCGAGAGGCATGTTAGAGTCCTGTCAGAGGATTTGGGGATTGCATATTGATAAGTTCATGGGAGACCAAGCAAATGTTTCAGAGAAAATGTCTGAAATTGAAGAAAATAAATAATAACATGAGTATGTTGTATAGAAAAGTGGAGATAAACACCAAAAGAAACAACTTAGGTGCTAAAAGTGTTCCCTTTTGGGAAGTAAGACTTACGGTCCAGACAGGTATGATACAGGAGAGCAGCTTCATTTTAGGTCTCGTAGAACTATTTGACTGTCTTTTATGCACATGTATTATTTTAATGAAAATTAAAAGTTTTTAAAGTATATAAGTGGTGAACTCTTAAGAACTGCAACTTTTTAGGAAGTCTGTTACTTTAATACTTTAATACTCTCTTCTGCAGATACTGGGCAGTTGCGTTGCCTGTGTACCTCCTCATTACTATAGTGATCGGTTATTTACTCTTATTTGGAATAAACATGATGAGTACCTCTCCACTCAACTCCATTCACACAATCACAGGTAAATTCATATCAAAGGAAAGTGCTGGGGGTGTGGGGTATTAACACTTTTATCAAGAAAAGCAACCAGGAATAGGGTACAGTAAGTGACACACATTGACACAGTAAAAAGAAACTAGGGGAAATAGTAAAATTATACCAGAGGAAATGTTTACCCGGCAGAAATAAGTTCTCATGAACATGCTGTTTATAGCACTGCTTAACAGGTACATTTTCCCTTCAAAACCGCAAGTATATGATACGTTCCTTGGCAACTTTGCCATGTTGATCAAGGGATGGCAAAGAGGTGCATGCAGACCTTACCTGGGAGGAGGAATTTGGAGGGGTGTATCCTCAGGATCGCTGTGTGCACCTGACCCCAATTATGTGGAGAAAAGGGCCACAGCATGTTTTTGTGGTTTTATTTTTTTTTTTAAGTTCTTATTTCAAGTCTAAAGATTAAGATAAATTAGATTCCTGCCATTGCTTAGATTCTAGGAAGCAAAGTATTTTTTTAAGTTCTAGTATGATTTTTCAACTGTTCAGTATTTCTTTTCTGATCACCTACTGTGTGTTCCCTGCATACTTGGCTGGAATTACAGCAAACAGATAATTTTTGCAGAGATGGGAAATTGTTAAGTTTGCATGAATGATTGTACCAAATGATTTAATAGTTTTGGAGTGTTGATTTAAATATCTTTTCTAAGCCTGTATGTAATTCTGTTCCTATGAGAAATGTGCAGATGGGACTTTAATCATCATTGTATAGTTGAATGAAATATTAATTTCTTATCCAAGTTAGAGGTTGCAAAAAGTTTTTTGCTAATTTTTATTCTAACTGGGACATTTCTTCTGAAGGGAGAATTTAAGTAGCCTTTTAATTATGTTAAACATGGTGCTTGTCATTATCCAAACATTAGCCTAGTAAACTATGCGGTGGGTCTCCACAGACCACAGAGATTGTAGAAATAACTGCTTGAGTAAACAGTCTTTTGTCCTCTTCTTCCAGATAACTATGCTAAAAATCAACAGCAGAAGAAATACCAAGAAGAGGCCATCCCAGCATTAAGAGATATTCCTATTAGTGAAGTAAACCAAATGTTCTTTCTTGCAGCCAAAGAACTTTAAACCAAAAACTGAATTGTATGTAGACTAAACACCAAACTTTTATGATAAGTTTTTGACTTACTTTGACCATCTTTCTGATTAACACCCAATATTGAAATGTAAAAAAAGTAAGTTGAATTTCCCTTAGATTGTTCCATTAATATTAAACTGTTCTTAAATAGTAGTTATTAATAGAATAAATAAAGAATAAATAAAATACTGCATTACCATATAGCAGACTTTTTAAAAAGAAGTATCAGTAGAAATAAGAAGCCCCTCCAGGAAGGCATTCATGTTGTAATTTTCAAAGGGCAATTGTGTCCTTCCCATTGTTTGTTCTTACAAGCCCAGGATTCAAGCTCTTAGATTTGGGAGAAGGATACATTGAATATGTATGCTTGCTGTCAGATTCACGTCTAAGGAATAACTTCTTTAGATCCGGTGGTCAGTGGAGCCTGCTCAAAGAGAAGCAGTTAAGGTTGAGATTAGATTAATAAAAACAGGAGCCAGTCATACAAAGATTAGAGGGGGAGAGGGGAGATTTCAAGTCCTGAGCAGCCAAAGAGACCTTTGGATGGGAAGGAGCTTGGTGTGTCCTAAGGACTGAAGGCCAGCAGGGGGCCTAGAGCAGCTGCTGGAGGGTGTGAGGGGCTGTGTAGGCCAGCATAAGAAGTCCGGATTTACACGTCAGTGTGATGGGTTTGAGGCACTTTAGATACTGAGCTATTCGGAGCCTTTAAGGAAGAGTGTGACATGGCCTGATTTGTGTTTTCTATAAGTCACTGGGTGGTGGGTGGAGGGTGGGTTCAGGAGGGGGAATTGGGGTTGGGGCAAGAGTGTGGAAGTGAGGAAACCCATCAGGAGGCCAGTACATTGGTTCAGTGGTCCAGGCAGGAGATGCTTGTGCTTAGAGCAGAGTGGTAGCAATGGAGCTAGGGAGGGGAGGGGAGGGGGGGTTGGTTCACAGCATTTGTTGGAGGCATAGTTGACTGGGTAGAGGGGTCTGACTGTGCAGGGTAGGCAGCCTACTGAAAGAAGTTGTGATCAGGGGTCATTCCTAGGTTTTGAGGGACTAAGGAACTGAGTGGATGATTGCACCTTCCCCTGAATCAGACAGATCTGGGGAAGTGCAGTTAGGGACGTGGGAGGATTTGGTATATGAATTAGTTTGAGTAACACTGCCTTATTAATATTTGGGCACGTCTCATGTAAGAGTAGGAAGCTTAGATAGAAATAAGTTTAAAAAAACAAACCATACATACCTTACCAAGAGTATACTCACAGTTGGCCAGTGGGACCAAATCTAAATTCATCTAGCAGTCAAGGCCTTCTAACTTTTGACAGCTTAAATCTCTACACTGAAGTGGAGCCACACATTTTAATTTATCCAAATTTAACTATACTTTCTGTTAAAAAGAAGGAAAAGAAAAGAAAAAGAAACTAATAATTTTAAATGGTTGGGAAAACTAGGACTTCCATTTTAATAACCATTTCCCCACCCAGTAGGCATGAGATGGATGACGTGAATCTACTGTTTCTGTTCCCTAATGTGTCCCAGGTCCTGTGTTATTTTATGGTAAGTGTATGTCACCACACATAAGAGTAGTTTGAGGGCACCAGCCAACTCTATCAAGGATGGAATGGTAAACAGATTGTGTCCTGTTTATACAGTGGAAAACCACACAGCCATGCAAACAAGAATGAGATTACTGCTCTATTATTGTGAATGAATGTCAGAGATACAATGTCGGGCATAAAAAGCCAGACATAAAAGAATATGTATGTACCATACGATTCCATTTATATAAGGTTCAAAATCAGGAAAAGCTAATGTATGGTGATAAATATTAGAACAGTGGTGTTAACTAGGAGGCAGCGTGAGGGAGCCTGCTGGTGAGTTGGAAATGCCCTACGTCTTGATCTAGGTGCTGGTTACCTGGGTGTAAGGTATGTTCAAGGAAATAGAGTTATATCATGAAGACTGTGCTCTTAATGTAAGTTACATCAATAAAGTACTATGTCCCACGCCCAGAAATTGATTCATTGGTCTGGAGTGGGGCCCAGGCTGGGGTAATTTTTAATGTCTCTCAGACTCTTAAAACACTTGTAACATGCAGTCAGCATTGGAACTTCTGCCTTCATTGATTGGACTTAATTAAGTCTGTGGTCAACCCGGGGAGTGGCTGTTCACTTTGGAAGAGAAAATGGTGGTTAATGGAGCTGTCCTCTTCCCCCCAGACTGTGGGCTGCAATTCTCTTGAAGGTCATCACCACTTTAGTACAGAGATTCTCACCTTTTTTTTAAATCTCAGGACCCCTTTTTACTCACAGAGTAAGAACCTCAGAGACTCTTTATGTATGTGGATTATATTTGGAAATTAAAAAAGAAAATTTTAAAATATTTGTTTATAAATAATAAACCTGTTATACTTTCATACATTTAAGTAACATTTTATGAAAAATAACTTCTAGAACAAATTTAATGAGACAAGTAGAATTGTTTTACATATTTGCAAATCTCGTTAATGTCTGGCTTAATGGAAGACAGCTGGGTGTTCCTATCTGCGTCTGTATTCAATCTGTTCTGACACTACAGGCCGCATAGCCTCTGAAAGACTCCACTGCATACTCATGACAGAATGAGTGCGAAGACAAATAGCATCTTAATATTATTATGAAAATGACCTGACAGACCCCCTGAAAAGGTTCTCCAGACTATACTTTGAGGACCACTGGTTAGTGAGCCTCAGCTACAGAGTGTGTGTATGTATGTGTGTGTGTGTACGTGTGTGTGTACGTACTAGAGTAGAAACAGTAAAGCTGTGTGCTTTGCACTTGGTAAATATCTTGATTGAACACCTTTTGTGTTCACTGCAGATCCTCTCTGTTCCTCCTCTTATTCCAGCCCCTGATACTCCTTTGACCGGGTCCACACACGTGCCACCTGGCAGTGCACCCTGGAAGCAGAGAGAGTTAACACCCACCCATGAGGGCCCCCTGGGCAGGCGTTAAGCTCCCAGAGAACTGGTTCTGAGCTGCTTTTCCTGAGCTTCAGGCAGGTCTCTTGAGCCCGAGCTGTGGTTACCATGGCAACGGTGAGCTTAGTAACAGTGTTGGCTCATCTTTGTTTTGCTCCCTTACTCCCACTCCTCCCTCCTGTCACTTTCCAGACAAGCTGCCTACACCAGGCTTTGTCACAGGCTCTGCTTTCAGGCCCACGCTGACAGGTTTGTATTTTGTAAAAATGTTGCCACAGTTACAGGGCCAAGATGTGTGGTGCATTTCCCAGCTGCATGTCATAATTTAAGAAAAATGTTTGAAAGACACTGTGTTTTGCAGTAAGCCCAACTCATAGCATAAAATACTCCAAGTGAAAAATGTCAAGTGATATAAAAATGTTCCACTTTTAACAAAACCTCCTCCAGGAATGAGATTTTCAGTGAGAAAAGTCCAAATATGACTTTTTAGAGGTGAAAAGAATTCAACAGAATTCAAATCCAAAATTCTGCACTCTCTCATTTCTTGATCTACCCTGTTTCATTCCGAAGGATCTCAGTCAGGTGCGTGCTGCCTAGGCTTCCATTAAAACACGTATCACCCCTTAAAGTGATCTAACAAAAAATTTCTTCTATATCCCACTTTTTCAAATAGTTGGTAGGACACACAATATTATATTACCAGCCCCACGCCTTAGAAAACCCAACGAAATCAACTGCCACAGCGGTTATCCCAGAGCCCAGTACCTTGGACAGTGCGGCCCCTCCGCATCTGTCACTGCAGCGCAGACCAGACCGAGTTGACGGTGGGGAGAGGGAGGTGGGGAAGAAGCGGTTCCTGATTTGTCTTCCCAGCTTACAGGGCAGGCTGGGGCAGTCAAGTTACTCAGTGTGAAACTCAATTAGGTAAACTGTGGCACCATTTACTACTTTGGAATGGTCAGAAACTTACTTATCCCATCTTTTCTAATCAGGACAGTCTAACTCAAAACACAACAAAAGTTAATTTTTCAAAGAACAGCACTTTGAGATTGCCCCCAAGTGGGGCCATGTAGACAGGGACAGCTGGTGTCTCAGGGGTCACCTGTATGGACTCGCAACCAGGACTGAATGTTCTCTTCCACTCTGGGCCTTGTCACTACATATGTCCCAGGGTGCCAGAGTGGTGATGGAAACCTCAGAAACCAAAGGAGCCATGGAGTCAGAAATGATGGCATAATGGGAAATACTTGTACTTCCTGCGCAAGTGCATGATAGAGGAAAAACCTCTCTGATAACTCAACACCTTCCTCAGGCTATTTCTGCAAATCCAGAGTGCCCAAGCACTGCTTGTGTAGGTGACAGTCACGGGGGGGGGGGGGGTCACGTGGCCAGGGCTGGATGACGCCAGCCTCGCAGTGACTCACACTTCAGCTGCACCAGAATGGCCCACTTGCGTTACTAAGCCTGTTTATGCAGCCCCAGCGTATTAGAAGCAGCTGTGAGTCAGCCTGCGACAGCTGCTGTGGCTGCTTCCAGTGGCCCCTCCTGCCCCCTGACACCTTGGCTTCCAGCACCACCTCTTTTCACTGTTCTCAGTGATGCTCCGTGGTGTGGCGTGCTCTAAGCACAATCACTCTTCGCCGCCCTTCCGTGAAGGACAAGCACCTGACAGGAATTAAAATTCGGTATCCAATTTATAAACCTGAAACCCAAGCCAGGCTTTCTCCCCTAAATCTGATGTGAGGGGGGCCGGGCCTGCAGATCTAGAGACTCGTGCATGAGACAGTGGTGGGCTGCCACCTGCGAGGTCCGAGCAGATAGCAGGCAGCTCGTGTGCAGTCAGTCACCTTTGCCCGTTTCCACCCATCAGCTAAGCAGCACCTGCCCCCAAGAGGGTAAGGAATAGGGGATAGAGAGAATGGCAGAAGTGTCTTCCCCAGGAAGGCAGAAGTGTCTCTGTCACTGAGGTAGAGATGAGGAGAAGGACCATGGCTCCCTACACTGGCCACTTAGGTTGTCTCCTGGTTTTCCCTATAAAAATAATAATCGTACCGCACACACCTCTGTGGAATTGTGTTCCTGGGCTAGCCTCCTTACCCTGGAATTATCAGAGTCAAAGGGCTTGAACACTTTTAAGACACTTGGTATAAAATTCCAGACTGATCTCCAAAAAAGGCCTATGAATTTACACACTCTCTGTAACTCACTAACATTGGGTACTACCCTTATACTAGTGTGATGGTTAATCGTCTGTGTCAACTTGGCTGGGCTCAGGGATGCCCAGACAGCTGGTAAAACATGATTTTGGGGTGTTTCTGTGAGGATGTTTCTGGAAAAGATTAGCATTTGAATCAGAAGACTGAATAAAGATCTACCATCCCCAGTGTGGGTGGGCGTCATCCAATCCACTGAGGGTAAATTTCTCTCTCTCTCTTCCTTTTTTCCTAATGGAGGTACTGGAGATTGAACCCAGGACCCTTCACATGCCAAGCAGGCGCTCTACCACCGAGCTATACCCACACCTTCTCTCTCCCTCTGTCCCTCTGTCCCCTCTCCCTCTCCCCTCTCCCTCTTCACATCTCAGCCCTATAATCACATGAGCCAATTCTCATAATAAGTTTCATGAATCTGTGGATTTCCTATTGGTTCCTCACATTGGGAGTATGTGAAATGTGACAGTGTTCCATTTTTCCAAATCTGACTAAGGATGTTTTCATTTCCCACTGTCCTTCGTCAACAGGAATTTCCTAATCATTTATCGAGGGCCTTCCTCACCCTTCCTCGGTGTTTGTGCTTATTCTATCCAAGAAAATGGGAAAAAATACTGGCTTTTAGCCCACAGTGTTTGCCCTCCCCACCATCATTCCACCCTCTCCCTCGTCCCCCCACAGACGACACCAGGCTCATGTGGTTTGTGTTCAGTGTCCACACGCCTCAGGTGACCACCCTGAATGCTGCACACCAGCTCTCGGACCTCCATTCCTCTCCCTGTCTCAACACACATGCAGGCATTACCCCCTCTGTGGCAGGAGTTTCGACCTCCCCCAGCTTCCTTTGAAATGGTTCCCACGTGGTAACCTGGAATAAAGCCCCTTCCCCTACGCCACAAGGCAGTGTGACCTCCCATGGAAGGGGAAGGAGGGGGTGTAGTTTTTGCAAAGTGCCTTTCAAAGGAGGAGTGTCCCTTCATCCCTCCTCCTTCCAGCTCTCTGGCACATGGATTTAATGACTGGAAATCAAGATGTCCCCTTGGATCATGAAGTGACACGAGGAATAGAAGCCACACAGCAGCAGAACAAAAAGGTAGAAAGAGTCCGAATTCTGCCACCACGCCAGCCCTGGGTGGCCTGCCCCTGGACTTGGACGTGCGGAGACTTCCCTCTGTCTTGTTTCAGCTGCTGTTATTTTGGGTTGTCCATCATAGCCAAATCTGAGCCTGCCCATACCTTTCCCTTCGGGGTCTAGGCACAGAGATGTCACCTTTACCCTCTGGGATAGCCCTGCTAATTGCCAGAATGGGCGTGTGGACACTATTATCAACCTTTGAAGTGGCCCTGGAAAACTGAGGGGCTAAAATGCAGATTCCCAGCTCCAGTGAGTCTGGAAGTCCTTGGAATCTGCAGATTTAACAGGCATCCTTGGAGGGTGATGGGAATGGACCATAGACCAAGTGTAGAGAGAGAGTGGACCTCTGAAATGAAAAGTCTGGGTAGGGACGGTCTCCAGGCTACAAATTCTCTTCTCTCTCTGTGACAACTTCTGTCCTCCCACTGCACTACCTCCTCCAGGTGCACACACGTGCCACCCCCACCAAAGGAAATCTCCACCCTGAGCTGTTCTGTTCTTCCTGGGCTGCAAAGGAAAAACTCTGTATGTTTTTTTTTGGCTGAATTCATAGCAGGAAAAATGAGCCAGGTGCCTGAACATGGCTCAGGAATCACTGCCTGTCCCACTTTTGTTAACATAGAAAGTAAAGAAATACTGTGTAGTTTTAATTTGTAAATCTATTTACCTATTTTATTTATTTATTTTT
This sequence comes from Camelus bactrianus, assembly GCF_048773025.1. NCBI lineage: Eukaryota > Metazoa > Chordata > Mammalia > Artiodactyla > Camelidae > Camelus > Camelus bactrianus. The sequence continues at coordinate 7,324,908 of NC_133539.1, forward strand.
GACGGAGGTACTGGGGATTGAACCCAGGACCTTGTACATGCTAAGTATGCATTCTACCACTGAGCTACACACTCCTCCCTTGATTTGTAAATCTAAATACTAATAAAGTTCAACATCATATATAAACGGGACTCACCATACATTCAAATGGCCAACTTCCAAGGAGCAAAGTTAAAAAAAAAAATAAATGGGCATTGATCAGCCCTGAGTTCAAATCCCAGCTCTGCTATTTCCAACCAGAGTGCCCCCGCACCTGTTACTTGACCTCTAAGCCTCAGTGTCTTCTACTGTAAAACAACACCCATTTTATAAGCTCTAGGGAAACAGGAAGTAAATAAAGCACTTAAGGCCATGCTTGGCACACAGTGGGCGCTTCTGCAGTGCTAGTCATGATTCTGTCTCTTGATTTTCCTCCTGGCATTCACTGCCGGGGACCTGGGCTCACCTCCACCAGTTCTATGCATCACTGTATTAGTGGCTGCCATCACAGTTATCTCAGACTTTGTGTCCTAAGTCAGCAGAAATGTACTCTTTCATAGTTCTGGAGGTCAGAAGTCTGAAAGCAGTTCCACTGGGCTAAATCTGAGGTGTCAGCAGGGCTGAGCTCCCTCCTGAGGCTCTACACATCCCTGGGCTCGTGACCAAGTCTCTCTAATCGCTGCCTCAATGGTCACGTGGTGTTACGGACTGAGTGCTTTTGTCCGCCAGAATTCATATGTTGAAATCTGCACCTCTCAACATAAGAGTTTTAGGAGATAGGACCTGGGGGTGATTAGGTCATGAGGGTGGAGCCATAATGAATGGGATTCGTGCCCTTGTAAATAGACCCAGAGAGCTTTCTCACCCCTTCCACCCTGTGAAGACCCAGCAAGAAGACGGCTGTCTATAAACCGGGAAGAGAGATCTCCCCAAACACCAGATGTGCCCTTGCCTTGATCTTGGACTTCCCAGCCTCCAGAACTGTGAGAAATGTTTTATTTATTTATTTACTTACTTACTTTCTTACTTACTTATTCTCAGCCTGAACAAAGACACTTGGCCTTCTCTTCTGTCACATCTCCCTGGGCCCCTCTCCTATAAGGACACTTGTGATTGGATTTGAGCCTGCCTAGTTAATGAGGGATCATCAGATCCTTAACTTAATCAACTCTTCAAAGACTCTCTTCCCTTATAGGTTGGCATTTAAAGATTCTAGGGATTAGGACCTGATATCCTTGGGGGCCATTATTCACCCTATTCCAATCATTATGTATTAAAGTGTGACTTAAAATTTATCTCAATATCCTGTAATAAACCATAATGGAAAAGAGTATGAAAAAGAATGCTGCACATTTTGCACATTGCTAGCAGGAATGTAAAATGGTACAGCCTCTGCGGGGAAAAAGTTTTTATCTTAAAAAATAATAAAAAAGAAGTATTTCCTCAAGCCTGAGGATGAAGGCCAAAGCTAAGGACGACACAGCACAAGGAAGGAAACCCTGCGTCCTCGACAGCAAAGTTGTGCCACTGAATACCCCTTTCCCAGGGGCACCCAGGGCCAGAGTTGGACTGTGTTCAATAATAAATCCCAATAATAAATTGTGAAACAAAGAGAGACAAACATGCTTATACATGCAAATCACTCTGCCTTCCCCCGCCTGACCTCTCTCCCCTGGCCCTCACCTGCTCCCCTGTTGCCCCTGCTTGGCTGGACTACCTCCCTCACAGGGGCCCTTTCCGACCTTCTCTCCTCGGGAACAGAGCCTGCATGGTTAAGCCTTTAAGCTTTGGATCAGAGCTGATCTGGACACCAGTTCTCAAGTCCTGGCTTCACCTCCAAGCATGAAGTTGTGGTGTGGGAGGCCTTGGAGTGTTCACTCCCTAAACCTGTTTCCTCACTGTTAGATGAATAGACCCGCCTCAGGGTAATCCTGAGGGTTGAATCAGGTGGAGTGGGTGAAACCCCTTGACTTCACACAGCCTGGCCCGCTGTTCTCACTGCAGGTCCCCAGCCGCACCCCAGATGTGCTTCCATCCCCCTCTGGATGTCCTCTATGCTAGACACACTGGTCCCCACACATACTTCATTGTTTTTATTTTTCTTTGAGGGAACTTGTCTGATCCATCTTGGGTCTTTAGTTTCTAGCACAAAGGAGCTAAGTATAGGGTTGTTAAATGAAAAACTTTAGAGGTTCCTATCTGGAATCATCAGAAGTGTTATAATTAAATTTTTCTGAAGGTGCAATGAGAGAGATGTAAATTTTGTTACATATTTTAAGGAGTCAAATCATTTAAGAACCTAAATTTTTTGTTTGTTTTTTGGGGGGGTAATTAGGCTTATTTATTTATTTTTATCATTTTTTTTTTAATGGAGGCACTGGGGATTGAACCCAGGACCTCCTTCATGATAAGCACACACTCCACCTTCCCCACAAGAATCTAAATGTTTAGAATTATGAACACTGAAATCTTGTAACGACCTTAAATTATGAGAAAGCCCTTGTGATTTGTTTTCTACTCTCAAATTTTGATAAGCCTTTTAAGATTTTTTTTTTCTGAAGTTACTAAAGTTTGTGAACCAAGTCTGGTAGCTACTTCAGACCAAATTCCTGGTCATCATCGAATGTGAAGATTAAATTTAATGTGTGTGAAAGATAGATGGACTGCTGCAGGATGAAAGCAATTAGAAATAATGGCCTCTGACCATGAAGGCACACAAATTAAAGAATGTCAACCCAGGACAGAGATTCTATCAGCCAGGAATCTGTCGTTTCACTTGACTACTGATCTCGTACAATTATGGGAAAACTAACAGAAGTGACCTGAGTGAACAGACAGGCTGGGGCCATTTGTTTCTTAAGTGAAATTTCCAGGCACCCAACTCCAACCTTAGCTTTTCCATCACCACTGAGTGGCAGTTGGCAGAGAGTGATGACCTTTACTTAACCTTGAGAATAACTCTACCCCTTCCTGGCCAAAATAAGGAGTGTATGTCAGTGCCTAATGACAATCCATTTGCAGGGGCTATTGAATGTTTGGTCTAAGTTGATGATATCTTTGCCTTTTTGAACTTTATTTTACAAAATAAATATCTTTCATAGGTCATCTTAGAAGTTACAGAGGGCCACACACCGGGTACAGATGCAGGACTAATTTGAAAGGTAACTTTTATCTGTTTTGTTTTGTTTTGAGATGGGTTTTTGCTCAAATATTCACCTGAATGAATACAGAAAAATAACCAAGTTTCGTCTGCCACTTTCTTACTGGAAGACAATCTACTTTCATTCCTCTAGGTATTTAGAAAATGTTTATTGTTGTCAACAACCCAAGAGATAAGTGATTCCAAAACAAATCCTAAATCAAGCATTGCTTCTAGACTTAACTCCTTCCCTCCCCAACATCCCTGTGTAACGATTTGTTCAAAGATCTGAAGTAAACGAAATCAGATCAGATATCCAATCCCTCAAAGACAATGGTCTCAGTGAAGTTAAATCCCCAAACTTGCCCTCATTTTCACCTCTCCAACCCATCCTTATCAGGAGCTTCTTGTCACCAATAAGATTAGTGGCAGTGCATTGGGCTAAATCAGATTTCTCGTTTTGGATGAATCACAAAAAAGGTACGAGCCAAATAACATACATGATTGAAATGTACTAAGGAGCCCATGAGTCACACTGTTCTATGTATCAATAGACTATGTCAGAAATACCCTTGATTAAAGTCTAAGATTTTGGCTAAGGTTATTTCATAATTATAGAATTTTTCATCTACGCAAGTAATGGATATGGAATGGCATCTAATGACTGATGTCAAATATTTTCATTGTTGTTTTTAAAAAGTATTATTTGTTTTTAAAGCAATACATATGCGTTGTAGAGAATTTTAAAACTATAGAAAAAATTTTAAATCGCTCATAATCCATCACCCAAAGATAATTATGCTTAATGTTCTTATATAAGTCTTTCTAAGGATGTGTATATGTGTGTGTTTAACAACAACTACAAAAAAATCACACTGTGAATGTAATTTTGCCTCATTTTTCAAATAACACTGTAAGCATTTAACATAATAACAATATAAATAGCATAATATTTTGTCATATGGATGCACCATAATTTATTTCATAAATTTCATATTATTGGACTTTTAAGATGATTCTAAGTTTTCATTTTTATAAATAAATATCCTTATATTAACATATTTGTCCTTATCTCTGATTATACCCTCAGAAAATATTTATAAAAGAGTAAGGGGTATAAAATTTCTAAAAAGCTCTTATTATCCACATTTTGCCAAATTGCTGGGAAGGTAGCCTCAGTTTTGCTCTCCTGCCTGCAAAGCTGTGACTGTTCACTGGCCACCAGCATATATTGATAGCCTAGTCATTTATTTAATATGTATTTTAAGCTTTAATTATTTACCAAAGTGATTTCAGAATAAAGAAATAAATTCAAAGAGATTACAAAGTGTGGCTTGGCTAGCTGACAGGAATTTACTTAGACTTATTTAATAAGCAAACTTCTCTGAAGAGCTTCCTGGCAAACCCAGGAGACAGAATTCACTTTTTTGTATGGCATGGCTTAAACTTTCAAACTCATTTAGAAAAATCCCTTCAATTACCAAGTAATTTTGCAAGAATGAAAATGATCATGGGGCTGGTTCAAATTTTAAACCTGCCTAAGCCATCGTTTATAAACAATTTGCAGCAACTGTCTATAATATATAGAGACTTTCAGCCTCAGTGAAAGGGACCTATCAAATGCTTGCCTGCTGAAGTAGCAGAATGTAAAGAGAAGACATCCAGTGCTCTGATTAGAGACATGCACGTTACTGAGGACTTATAGACCGTCCTGTTCAATAGGTCTCAATTACAGCGCTCATTTTTACAAAAGAGAATACAGAAACCACAGTTATAAAATTAGAGGGAACTTTATTCAATATCAGGGAACTATATTCAATATCTTATAGTAACCTATAATGAAAAAGACTATGAAAATGAATATGTGTACTTATATGTATGATTCAAACATTATGCTGTACACCAGAAATTAATACAACATTGTAAACTGACTGTACTTTAATTAAAAGAAAAAAAATCACTACACCCACAGGTGTATACAAACTAAGTAAAGGCACATTTATCTGAATTGCCATCTCTTTTCCATTGTTGCTGCCAAGAAATAAGCTATATATCCTTATGCTACAACAATAAAAGTTTACTTTTAATTCTAAAAAGTAAATAAATAAATAAAGTTATGCTTAAATCGTGTAATTTTCTTTTTAGGAATTTACTTAGACTTATTTGATAAGCAAACATTAAATTATTAAACTTATTAAACTGGCTCCCCGTCTTTCGTTTCCTCCCCATTGATGTCTGGACAATGGGAGAGAACAGTGAGGCTAAAGCTTACTGGGGAAACACTCGTTCACCTGGAGGCCAAAGGACACGCTCTGTTCCACCTTTGGGGTTCCCTCCTCAAGCTAATCCATGGCTGTGGGGTCCCTGCCACTCCTTCAGCATTCTCTGGCAGGGCCATCTCTCCTGAATGCCACCAGCAGAGCCCCGGCCTCGGATGCTGGCCCCCAAGTGTCCCCTATGGGAGCTGGGCAAGTTATTAATTGCTCACATTTCAGTTTCCTCAGCTGTCAAACAGAGGTAATAATGATTGCTACCTCATAGGGTCCTTGTGAGAATGAAATGAATGAAATACTTAAAACAGCCCCTGGCACATAATAAGGATTCAATAGGTGTTATACAATTATCATTATAAAGTATTATTGTTGTTGTTCCTGAAAAGACGCAGGAGTTTCTCGTGCTGCTCAGGGTAGGAATGCAGCCGGGTATCAGGAAAGCAATGGAACCAAGAATTAGCCAACCAACAGGACTCCCAGCCGCTATCTCATTTCCTCCAACCACGTCTGGTTCATTTCGTGTCTCTGCAGACCATCCTTCTCCCCTCCCCTGTCCATGTGGTCATTCATGTCTACCGCGGCTCTAAATGCTCATGTTGTAGGCTCAGCCATGTTCCTAGTTGGCTTCCCTTGTGAACTGGGGAGTGGTCCCCAAAGTAGAGGGAAATAATATTCCGCCAGTGGTGTCTGCTATAGGACAAAAGAGACATCCGTCACACACTGATGTCAAAATGACAGTTGAATTTCTGTCCTTTCTGGAGAAGTTGCAAATGCAAAAAATGATGTGAACTTGGATATCACTACCAACAGAATGAAATTAAGTCTGCTTTGACTGATACAAAACAATGTTCTTTTCTTTGGACCTGAATTTTGAAGGGAATGCACTCCAGATAACAACTGGGGCAGACTGTGATCTAGAAAAGACATAGCCCTGATTCCTGGGGACTATTTAGAAGCTATTTTGAAACTCTTCATGTTACATTTACAATAGTTAAAGTTAACTTCTTGTCACATTTTAACTGTTCTGTTGGGGAAGTGGGTATAGCTCAGTGGTAGAGCACATGCTTAGCATGCATGAGGTCCTGGGTTTAATTCCCAGTACCTCCATTTAGAAAAAAAAATTTTTAATCTAAATATTTTGTTGAACATATGAGATAAAGACAAAAAAGACCCTTTTCTGAAGTGATGTGCTGGGCAAAGATCAGACCATACTGAAGAGTACTTTGGGAATTAAAATAACTGACGAATGAAACCGTTATCGGGATGTGGCCTTCCCTTGCATGCAGAAAATAATTGTGCTCATTGTCCTGGTTGATTAAGGAAATCTTCCATTCAGCTCCTATTTTATTTTATTTAAAAGAGTTAGCAGCAGAGCCAACAGAAGAGGGAGAAAATTAATGGTTTGAGCAATTCATTTAAACAAGGAAACAAGTGCCATTTGCTTCTATTCAGGATTCAACAGTTAGAAGAGGAATACACATAGGACATCTAATGTTGGGCCAGAATCCTTTTCTTTGGCCAAAGCAAAACATATCCTGGTAGAATTTTAGAATGTGGCCACAGTTTATCAAAACGTGCAAAGTTTGACAAAATTCAAGAAGCCCATCTGAGCTTGGAGAAAATGATTCCTGGCAAACAAGAATGTCAAAAGTTGTGGCAATTTTTAAAGCAAAAAAAAAAAAAAAAAAAAAAAAGGCAAATTGTTAAGAGCATATGGTAACTTCTCAATGCTGAAAGCTAGGATCACAGCCGCTCTCGGGACATGAATGTCTGGTAGAAAAGAAATTAAAAATATAGTCACCATGTACCATCTAAACACAAAGACAGAATGGGCCCTATTCATGAAGCTGCTCCTTCTGTGTTCTGACAAAGTAGTAACAGAGACTTGGAAAGATGCAGCAACAACAGAAGGAATCCAAATAAAAAAGTCTGAAAGAAAACAAACCTGAGACGACCCTACAGCCTGATGCATTAGGGTGTAAAATCCCCCGGAGGCCTGGTAATTCTCATGAGCCTCTCCACTTCCCAAGGGCAGGCAGCAAGCAGGGCATCCCCTGTTTCCATAGAAAGTTTTCTGCAGACCCAGGTGGATACCCAGTCCAGAGAAACTGATGTGGATGCTCCCTGAGACATTCTGTTCATTGATGGCAGACCCCTGGATTTCTAAGATTTACCTGTGCCATGGAATCAACCTACTGAGACCACCGTGGGTTGAGCCAGGGTTCCCTGGCTGGACCTCAAAAATCAAGGTGATAGGTCAAGGATGGGCTGTGACATGGGCTGGTTTATGAGCCCACAGCCACACTGGAAGAACTGGTTACAGGCCAGAGCCTAGAACCTCCTGGGAGCCAGGGTCACAGAGCTCCAGAAAAGAATCGAGGGCCCATTAAGATCTGAAGGACTCAGCCCAACTGTGTGCTAATAATTACCTTGGACTTTTTAAAACCCAGAAAAATAAATTGATTTTCAGACCAGAGGGGGAAATTAAACAAACTTAGTGCTTTCTTTCACATCAAAGCTAAGGCAGGATACGAAGCATGCTCATCCAGACCGCACCCTGGAGCTTGCAGGAATGCCAGGAAGTCACATTGGCCTCATTTCCCCAGGGCCGAAACCCACAGGAGACGGTGCCTTCAGACGTTATGTTTGTGAGAGATCACACTCCAGTAACTCCGTGACTGATATTCAATTGTCCTGCCTATGACAGTGTTTGCTCAGGTCAGCTCTAAAGAAGAATGAATGTATGTTTATATTTAGGGAATTTCTGCATTTAGGTATGTTTACTCTTAAATCACTTCAAATGGCTTTGTAGATTTTAGCAAAGTAAAAATGATTTATACTCAAGCTAACCATACACTTACCCTATGACCCAGCCACCATTCCTAGATACCTACGTAATGGATATGTACACATATGTGCACAAAAGTCATTTACAAAAATGTACATAGCTGCATTACTCATTATAGCCAAAAAACTAGCAGCAATCCAAACATCCTTCAGCAACAGAATGGATAAATAAGCAGTGATATATTCCTGCAACAGCATAGCATAGAATAATCAATGACTTACGTATGCAATGTGGAGTAAAAGAAACCAGACACAAATGAGGACATGCTGTATGATTCCATATATAAAGTTCAAAACTGGGCAAAACAAATCTACAGTACTTGAAGTCCCAATAGTGTTTATCCTTGGGGAAGAGAGTGAGTGTGGTAACTGGGAAGGTGGCGTTAGAAGGCCTCTGGGATGGTGGTAATCTATTTCTCAGCTTGGCTGGAGTTTTAAAGGGTGTGCTGCCTTTTAAAATTCATCGAGGAGGGAGGGCATAGCTCAGTGATAGAGTGCGTGCCAAGTATGCACAAGGTCCTGGGTTCAATCCCCAGTACCTCCATCAAACAAGGAAATAAACAAATAAACCTGATTACCTCCCCACCATCAATCAATCAGTCATCAAATTCATCAAGCACTTACAATTTGCTCACTTTTCTGTATCTTCTGTATGTTGATAAGAAATGTGTTTCTAAATATTTAAAAATATCTTTTTAATGATCCACATGGTAGTTGTAACTGTTACTAGAGACCAGCATAGTGATGTAGAAAACCATGTAAAATTTCTGAATGTGCAGGTGGCATGTTTGATGTACCTGGATAGACCCCAAATTACGACAGTTGGTGACCATTATTGTTTGGTATTGCTGATACCTGAAGTCCTACACCTTGCTTAAATCTGGGTATTGGGCAGACTACATTGTTCAACAGCGTATTCTTGGAGTTTAAAGTAATTTAAGATATTCACAGGAAGACCTAGCCAGATGATGACCTGGCTCTTAGCAATTGGTCTTCCCTCCACGTCTTACTTTAGAATTGAAGTCCTCATCCTAAAAATACACCTGGGATCTCTTTAACTTGATATGATGGATGGCCCAGAGGTCAGTGCAAGTGTGCAGAAGACAAGACCCTTGATTAACCCAGGAGAATAAAAAACTATGAGTGCCAAAGAAGAAGTCAAAGGATTTCTTTAGAATTTTTTTTGTATGTTACTTTTTTAAATGTAAATTTTGTCAGTCAGAAAAAAATTGTATTATTCCTTTAGTGGTTCAGTGGCTAAAGAAAAATACAAATATTGTTATGATAGAAGAGTTTAAGCTTTTTAAAACAAATTTATTGGGGTGTAATTTATGTACTATACGTCACTCATTGGCACTGCACAACTCAATGATTTTAGTAAATTTATGGAAATGTGCAACAATCACCATCATCCAGTTTTAGAACATTCCTGTCACTCTTAAAAGTTTTCTTGTGCCCATTTACAGTTAATTCTCGGACCTGCTGCCAGCACTAAGCAACCAGTTTTCCTTTCTGTCACTATAAATTTGCCTTTTCTTACATAAATGGAATCATACAGTGAAGTCTGTTGGATTTTTGCTTCTTTCACTTAGCATGACATTTTCAAGGTCCATTCATGTTTTAGCAAGTATTAAAACTTCACTGCACTCCTTTTATTGCTGAATAGTATCCCATTACATGGATATCTCATGCTTTATTTATCCATTCCCCAGCTGATGGACATTTGGATTGTTTCCAGTTTGGGGTTATTATGACTAAAGCTGCGATGAACATTTGTATACAAGTCTTTGAGTGGGCAAATGTTTTCATTTCTCCTGGATAGATTCCAGGAGTGGAATTGCTGGGATGTATGGTAAGCCTATGTTTAACTTTTTAATGAAGTTGCCCAACTATTTTCCAAACTGTTAGCTATTTTACACTACTACCAGTGATGTCTGAGGATTCTGGTTTCTCCACATCCCTGGCAACACTTGTTATTATCTGTCTTTTAAAAATTGGAACCATTCTGGCCATCATCAAAAAGTCTACAAATTCTGGAGAAGCTGTGGAGGAAAGAGAACCCTTCTATACTGCTGGTGGGAATGTAGACTGGTGCAACCACTATGGCAAATGGTATGGAGATGCCTTAAAAAACTGAAAATAGAGTTACTGTATGATCCAACAATCCTACACCTGAGCATATATCTAGAGGAAACTCTAACTCGAAAAGATATATGCATGCCAATGTTCATTGTAGCACTGTTTACAATAGCCAAGACGTGGAAGCAACCTATATGTCCATCAACAGATGAATGGGTTAAGAAGATGTGGTATAGGTATACAGAGGAATATTACTCAGCCATGAAAAGAATGAAATCATGCCATTTGTAGCAATGTAGGTGGACCTAGAGATGATCATACTAAGTGAAGTAAGTCAGAAGAGAAAGACAAATATCATATGAATTCACTTATATATGGAATCTAAAGAATAATACAAATGAGCTTATTTACAAAACAGAAACAGACTCACAGACATAGAAAACAAACTTATGGTTACCAAAGGGGGAAGAGGGAAGGAGGGATAACTTAGGAGTATGGGATTAACAGATACACACCACTATATATAAAATATATAAACAGCAAGGTATATACTGTATGGCACAGGGAACTATATTTGATATCTTGTAATAACTGATAATGGAGAAGAACCTGAAAAAGGGCTATTTTCATGAGTATATTCACTTTGTAAAAACATATCAAGCTTATAATATATATAGTTCTTCTGTAGATGTATTATTCTTCAATAAAAATTCACATTGTGGGGAAGGTATAGCTCAGTGCTAGAGTGCATGGTTAGCATGCACAAGACCCTGTATTCAATCCCCAGGACCTCTACTGAAAGAAAGAAAAAGAAAGGAAGAAAGGAAGAAAGAAAGGAAGAAAGGAAGGAAGAAAGGAAGGAAGGAAGAAAGAAACCTAATTTCTTCCCCCCCCCAAAAAAAACAAAAAGTAATTTAAAACATAAAAAATAATTTTTTAAAGTTTACATTAAAAAATTAACCTAGAGGGAAGAAAGGATGCTTTTTTATTTTTAATTTGTTTTTTCTCTCTTTTTTTTAAACTTTTTTTTTTTTGCTGGGGAAGGAGGTAGTTAGGTGTATATATGTATGTATGTATGTATGTATTTAATGGAGGTACTGGGGATTGAACCTAGGACCTCGTATGTGCTAAGCATACACTTTACCACTGAACTATACCCTCCTACCCAATGCTTTTATTTTCTTAATGTTAATACTTATAATAAAATTGCTATGTAATATCCTAGAAAAAATTGTGCACTCCAATATAATCTTCAAATAGATTTCTGCAATATAAAGAGAAATGATAATCTTTTATATAATTTCAGAGTGCAGTTTCATGCCTTCCTTTAAAATCTACTAAAATAAAGTCTCTAATTCCTTTGTTATGAAGCCCACCAGAACTTACTACCAAGTCCTGAAAAGTAAATTCCAGGGGCATATAGGCTAGGTGGTGGTACCTGTTTTATTTCATTGTAGCCTTCCTTGGTAACAAATATTCTGTTTCCCCCGCATGAAGATAATGCTACTGCAAATGCACTGTGAGTCATGAAATGTGAGTCAGCTGCTGCAAGGTACTGCTGACTCCTCTGGGGGTGGGGGACCAGTTGTGGTGGGGCGTGCTGTCTCAAGCCTGGCCAGCTGCAAAAATCTGCAAAACAAAGTTTTGCTTATTTCCTTATTCAGAACGTTTTTCTCTGAGCCAAAGTAAGTTGGTATAGAAGCTGAATATGGTGTAAACAAGGCCAGGGAGTCTGCACCTGGGTAATCCACAGACCTGGGGGAGTGTGCCAAGGGATTCATAGGAAATACTGGGACCAGGAGTATTATTAGTAAGAGCCAAAAAGTGAAAACAACCCGCCTGTCCATCAACAGATGAACAGTAAGTAAAATATTGTCTGTTCATTCAATGAAATATTATTCAGCCATAAAAAATGATGAAGTACTGACACACACTATAACATAATGAACCCTGTAAATGTTATGCTATGTGAAAGACGCCAACCACTAAAGGCCACCTGTTGTATGGTTCCATTCATGTCAAATATCCAGAATTTAAAAATCCAGAGAGACAGAAAGTACCTTAGTGGTTTTCAGGGGTTGGAAGTGTTGCAGGAAATGGGAGTTGACTGACAAAGGGTATGGGTTTCTTTTGTGGATAATGAAAACATTCTGGAATTAGTAGAAATGGTTGCGGAACTCTGTGAATATACTAAAAACTGAGTTGTACACTTTCAAAGAATACTTTTTATAGTACCTGAGTTATAACACAATAAAAATAATTTCTGCCCAAGAAATGGGATTGAAAATAATACAGACAATGCAAACACAAGCAAACCATGGGAAAATAGCGAGGCTGACACCTTCCTTTATTACAAGCTCATCTTCAGCCACGTTAACAAGGTAAAAAAATCTGATAAGAAGGTAGCAAAACATAATTGAAATTATCAAGAAAAAAATTGATTATGGTGTGCATCCAAAACTAACATAACATCAATTATACTCAATTTAAAAATTGAATTATTGACATATCATTGAAACTCAAGCGTATATTACACCTTAGATAACAATGACCATCTTTAAAATCATGTGATTCCCAATCTAGTATTTTACAAAATTTTGCCAAACTTAATGAGGAGTATTTAGCAGATTGTTTTGCAATTTCTTGTTTAATAGAGAAGTTCAAAAAGAAACATATCACTGGGAAACACTTTTTCTTGCTACCACAGTAAAACTGGTTAAAATAACAAGCAGGAAACAAAATGGCAACAATTTGAGATGCATTCTTTTGTTAGCAGATGCACTGGAGGACTCAATGAAAATGTAGTGGAAATTTGAAGAAACAAATATTACAACAAATAATCCAATGTTGAAGCTTGCAATACAGCTGGGTGAAAGTACAAAAATTTCTAACATGTTTCAGCTTGTGGTGGTTGCAAGATTCAATATGAACTACTTTTTGTGAACCACTAACCAAAAGATGTCAGGGAAGTCAGCCTCAGGCATAAATTACTTATTCAAAAGAATGTGTTTTATGAAAACCTGGCTAAGTGTAATGGTTGTTGGAGTGGCTGCTTTGATTAGAATGTTTAAGATTCCAGAGAAATGGCACTGCATGTATGTGCCAAATTTCAGACTGCATCATTGTTAGGCAAGCTATTGCAGAAAATATATTGAAGAGGAAATGCAGGTGTTAGAAAATACCATCAAAGGTTTGGTTTTTTTTTTCTCTTTTTGTAAATGAATGGAAATGGAAAATGTAGGCAATAGGAAATGGTGGAGACTGTGGAGAATCGAAGAGTGCAAGGTTGTTCAATGGGGCAGCCATGACTCAGCTCTAGCTGATTGGTTCCAAGTGGGAACGCAGGCAAACATTGCCAGGGATCTATATTTGTAAAGAGAAATTCCCTGATTAAGCCCACATGAAAGGAAAATAGTCTTTTGAAGAACAATCTTCTCTCTTTCTCTTCTGTTTTGCTGTAGGATGAACATAAGCTAGTGGTAGCCTCCTGACTCCTTCAGAAAAGTTAGACAGTGTGGTTAATTTTATAAAAATAAGATCATGCAAACAGGGAACTTTTATAAGCCTTTGTCAACATCTGAGGAGTGACCCAACAGTATTTTGAACTAAACCCAAGCCAGCCAGCTTTCTTTTGGCAAAGCACTTAAAAGTATCAACGTTAGGGGTGGAGGTTATAGCTCAAGTGGTAGAGCTCATGCTTAGTGGCACAAGGTCCTGGGTTCAATTCCCAGTACCTCCTCTAAACATAAATAAATAAACCTAATTACCTCCCCCCAACAAAAAAAATATCAAACTTAAAAGTTTTTACATTTTCTGACCTTTTGTGGGGACTAAGTGATTGTTAGAAATATGCCAGTTAGCAAATATTTTAACAAGATACATACACACACACAAATTGTTTCTTTGATACAAAGATGATATTCTTAAAAATGAGTGAATAAGTAAGTGTTAAATCAAAAGAAACTCATGCTATGAAAAAGAGCCTTGTGAAAAATGGATGTTTGGAATTGCTTCTATCATTAGGTAACTTTTCTGCTGAAATTGATGTATTACTTTAAAAAAAAAAAACCCACCAAGTCTGTATACCTTCAAACAAAAAACAAAAACATTTAACTGTGTTAAAATGCTTAAGAAGTTTCAGTGCATTTTTTAATTTCTTTGGCTAAAACATAAATATATCATAGAGCTAAATAAAAATACAAAATGCAGCATCTGTTGGTTTAAAGAACAAAGTCAGGGGGAGGGTGTAGCTCAGTGGTAGAGTGTGTGCCTAGCATACACAAGGTCCTGGGTTCAATCCCCCATACTTTCACTAAAAATAAATAAATAACAGTCTAACTACTCCCCCACCCCCCCAAATTAAAATAAAATAAACAAAACCTAATTATACCCCCCCAAAGAACAAACTGACAACAAGGAAGATGGAAATTTCCTCATTAAATTTCAACAAACTTTTGCAAAATTGGTAGATGGGACTGAAAACAAATACTGACTTAGTAAGTGCTTGATGTGTTTCTTTCACATGAATTTATGCTTCTGTGTGAGATAACTTAAATATTAAACTATAATAATATATAATAAATATATACAATGAGAGCAAAAGGATTTTTGAATTATTAATTATGTTTAAAATGGACATTTGATACATCTATCATCTTTTAAAATCTGTAGTGCATGTATATTTGATAATGTGCAGAACATACAAGCCTGATAGCATGTGCAGGTCGAGCATATGAAACTGCTATTTTTGTAGGCCAAAACAAAAGAATATCAGCAATTTCAAATGGTTCAGTGTAGAGTTCATAAGTGACTATATGTTAGGGTGCAGACTCAATTTTTTTTAAACGATAGGGATACATGATCAAAAGTGTAGAACTTGCTCAGATTTGAGCCTCTATGCAGCCAACTCAGGCCACCACTGCAACCTGCAAAAACCCAGGAACCCCAAGATCACTGTGTCCCGGTTTCACAAATGCCCGACTCACAGGACCTGTGATGCTACCACATCCGTAGCTAAAGGGTCTCATTTTCCATATTTGTACTAGGTTGGCCACATTCTAATTTAAGGAAAGTATACTAAGCACATTTAAAATTCTAGTGCCATCAGCATGTGGGTGAAATTCAGTTTCTTCAAGTAAACTGATCATTGAGCCAGATCTTTTTAATCAGTAAAACTGATTTATTAAGAAAACGAACTAAAGCCGAATGTGATGACTTCAGCTCCATAATAAGCATCACAGGAAGAGAGAGTAGAGGTAAGACTTCTAGTGTTTTTCTGTTAAAACTCAGCAAAATAAGCCATCTTAAAACCTTTCTGAAATAAGCCCATAAGAATTGTTTTTAAGTTTGGAAAAAGGTACTTTAAACAGTAAGTGAAACAACAAGTTTATACTGTATAGCACATGGAACTATATGCAATATCTTGTAGTAACTTATGGTGAAAGAGAATATGAAAAAGAATATATGTATGTTCCTTTATGACTGAAGCATTGTGCTGTACACCAGAAATTGACACAACATTGTAAACTAACTATACTTCAATAAAAATATAAAATAAAATAAGTAAAAACAGTAAATGAAACAATAAAATGAAAGAATAAAAGCATTTGCTAAAGAAAAAAATTCTTAAAAAAATGTAAATAGAAAAGAGAAAAAGTTTAAAAAAGCAAATTTTTAAAGGGATTCAGCAATTTAAAAAATGATGTTGGGTGTCTTTGGACAGAGAAGGGGAAGACAGGAGGGGGTGACTTTCACTTGCAACAAACACTTTCTGTACTGTTTGGATTGTTAGAATATTTGCATGTATTACTCCTATTTTTTAAAATTAATGGATTATTTGAGCTTTGAACTTATAGGCCATTTTGCTTTCTTTTTTATACTTTTTCTGCAGTCTTAAAAACTATAAATATAATTTCAAGGGTTAAATATAGAAAAATCCTGACAAACTTACAAACTTTAAAGCAGGCACTAATTAAACCTAAAGATGTCTTAAACAAAAAAGGTGATTATCAAACAATTTTTTTCCTTTCAAAATATTTATTTCAAGTAGAAACTGGGAAAACAACCACGTGTAAGATGGTTAAGTGAAAAACCTTGATGACTACACTCATTTGCTCCTCAAAATATAAAAAGCTGAAAATAAGGTTACATCAGGTACTCTGATTGACAACAGTGTTACTTTATTCAAGTAACAAGTCCAAAGCGGTCCCCAGTTGAGAGTTAAAGCCATTCTCTCTAGTCATACACACAGCCCTTAGACAAGAATCAGATACATGTTTATCTAGAACTGTCCCCACCCCCCAATTCGTATCTTTTTTATTTTTGTCACTCTTATGCAAAGTATTCAGTGTTTTGGTTTTTTTTTTTTGGTTTTTTTTATAAATACTTTTCTCCCCCCAGAATGCCACTAAATAACCACGTTAGCCCTGGATGACAATATATAAATCATTTTTACAAAAGCATTAATAGCTAAATAAGGAGCCTCAGGTTAAGTGAGAGGTATGGGTGGGTTATACATCCGTGCGGGAAAGATTTGTCCCTTGGTCAGCAGAGTGACATTGCTGAATGTGCTTTGAAAGGTGCCCCCACCCACTTAACAACCCCTGTGGAATAAAATGTTCGCTTGATCCTAGAATCCTGTCTCAAACGTATGAATACGGCACCAAGAATGACCAGGAGAAGGAAGAGTAAAAGCTGAGTCCTCGCGATGCGGGCAGTGCTGGCCAAAGTCCCTGCGCGCCCAGCGGAAACGCAGAGTCCTGGCACACGTGAGGTGGGTCTGGCGCGGGAGAGACCGGTTTACTCGGATGAGGAGCACCCAGCATCCTCCGGAGAGTCACGGTGGGGGAGAAGACCATCACCATGGAGACCACCGTGGCCTCCCGGCCTCCATCCTGCGTTTGTCCTCGGGTCTCGGCGCTTTCCCTCTTCCACCTCCAGGGTTTCCTCTTCTTGCTCCCCATCTGAGTCTGACTCGTCGTTGTAGAAGTGAATGGTGGCTTGAACTGGGAAACTGGCCAGCACCTTCTCCCCGGAACTCTGCAGGTACTCTTGACGCTTAGAGATGGGTAAATAAAGTCTAATATTTAAGAAACAAATACACCGTGAATCAACCTTAAAACAGTCCTAAACTCCACCTGGAGGAGCCTTTTCCCTGGAAGCAGCTAACTCCGAGCCTGCCTCTCTGATTTTGCCTTTGCTGCGCACAGCAGGGTTTTTTTGTTTGTTTGTTTTTATTTTGTTTGTTTGTTTTTAAGCTACCAGAACACAAAATTGTGAGCAGATTTGGGGGGGCAGGAACCTGATAGTGAACCCTGCACTAGGTCAGAAATGAGCTATAATCTGAGAGAAATTCAGTTTAGATAGATGCAGGGAAATGGTGTGTGTGCTTCCACGGGGGTAATAGGATAGGGAAACACTGAGTTG
Source organism: Camelus bactrianus (assembly GCF_048773025.1). Taxonomy (NCBI): domain Eukaryota; kingdom Metazoa; phylum Chordata; class Mammalia; order Artiodactyla; family Camelidae; genus Camelus; species Camelus bactrianus. The sequence continues at coordinate 7,342,650 of NC_133539.1, forward strand.
GAAGGTTAAGAGGCTCTCTCTGGTCAAACAGAGGACCTGACTGACTATGCTGGATCATATACGTCCTCTTGAGGTCAGGCCTCAATCCCTCCTAGACCCTCAAGTATGGGGAATATTGTGACTTTGGAGGAAACTTGACCCTGAAACCCTGGTCTGGAGAAGTGGCTAATCTTTCTGAACGTCACCACAGAAAGGCTGCAGGGGTGGGTCCCTCGCTTTGGCAGAAGAGAAAATGGCATTGCTGGCAATTTGTCTAGAAGAGAGAGGGAAAGAGAAAGAAGGAGGAAGGAGAAAGAGAGAGGGAGGGAGGGAAAGGAAGAACAGAGATATATAAAATTTGGAACATTTAAATCCAGGTTTGGTGAATTTATGATTCCAATTATACATGAAAATTATTTTAAAATGCCCCCACTCTCCCCATCCTCTTATCCTTGTAGCTTGACTCACTAATTTTTGCATTTTTACCCATGGTCTTCTGAGGGTCTGGGAGGGATTATCAATTGATCACTGTGTATTTGCAAAGCTGATTTCAATCCCTTCCCCGCCCCACCCACCTCCCTGCCTTTTTTGGATAGAGGAGAAAAGGGAACCAGAAAACATCCTACTATAAATAATATAGGACAATTTTTAACTATCTAAGAATTCCAGTAGATGGTGGCTCTCTACCCCCAGGGGACATTCAGCAATGTCTGGAGACAGCTTTAGTTGCCGCAACTGTTAGGAAGCTACTGGCTTTAAGCGGGTAGAGGCCAGGGATGCAGCTTAACACTCTTGCAACAAAGAGTGATCCGGTTGAGTCAACTGAATTTGTTTCTTTTCTTTTTTTAATTGTCAGTTTATAATGTGTCAATTTCTGGTGTACAGCATAATAGTTTAGTCATACATATACAAACATATATTCATTTTCATACTCACTTTCATTATAAGTTACTACAAGATATTGAATATAGTTCCCTGTGTTATACAGTAGGACCTTGTTGTTTATCTATTTTATATATAGTAGTCAGTATCCGCAAATCTGGAACTCCAATTTATCCCTTCCCACCCCCTTCCCCTCCTGATAACCTTAAGTTTGTTTTCTATGTCTGTGAGTCTGTTTCTGTTTTGTAAATAAGTTCATTTGTCTTTTTTTTTAGATTCCACATATAAGTGATATCATATGGTATTTTTCTTTCTCTTTCTGGCTTACTTCACTTAGATCGACAATCTCCAGGTCCATCTATGTTACTGCAAATGGCATTTTATTCTTTTTTATGGCTGAGTAGTACTCCATTGTATAAATATACCACAACTTGTCAACTGTCTTTCAATCAAAAAAATTTATCCAATCCAAAGCAGTGGTAGTCCCAAGGTTGAGAAACTCTGTGACAAATGGAATGTAAATCTAAGACAGTATAGTTTAGTGGTGGGTCATGTTGAAAATTAGGTCTCATGCTGAAGTATTTGCAAATGAATGCAAAAGATGTCTGGGATTTGCTTTAAAGTACTCTAACAACAAAAAAATAGTTGGGAGAGATGATAAACATGATCTGATCCAGAGAACACTGACAATTACTCAGGCTGGTGATGGGCACGTGGGGGTTCACCATACCATTCTCTCCATTTTTGTGTAGGTTTGAAATTTTTGTGATAAAAAGATAAAATTGCTGTATTCAGTTTGCAATACTTGGTTACACAGATGCAGCTCACATATTGCCAGTCACTGCATTCTCAATGAATCAAAAATTGGGGAGCAGCAGAAAGTCTGCAAGGCAGGTCCGGGGGCAGGTGTGCAGGGGAGGGCTCACCAGGCATGAAGGAGGGGTGGTTCCCAACCCCGGTGGCATGTAAGATCACCTGGGAAGCCTATAAAAGTAGATACCTGCACCTTTCTCCATACCCCAGAGGAATCACCCTGCATATGTATTTTTAAAGCTTCTCCAGTGAGGACTGAAGAACCACTGATGTGAAACACTAGGAAAACTTCCTTTTTCACAAAAATCACTCTTTGATCAGTATGATGGGCTCTAAATTTCATCTCCAGCAATTAAAATCTTGGGATTTTATTTATTTTTTATTATTTTTGGGGGGGTGGTAATTAGGTTTATTTATTATTTTTTTTAACAGAGGTACTGGGGATTGAACCCAGGACCTTTTTCATGCTGAGCATGTACTTTACTACTAAGCTATACTCTCCCTCTCTTTGGGTTTTATTAAAGCTTCCAAAACAACAAGTTTATAATGTATAGCACAGGGAACTATATTCACTATCTTGTAGTAACCTATAATGAAAAAGAATATGAATAGGAATATATGCATGTATATGTATGACTGAAACATTGTGCTGTACACTAGAAATTGACACAAAATTGTACACTGACTATAATTCAATTAAAAAAAAATGCTCCCAGTCTTCCAGGATAACTAGGGTAAAAAATACTCTGACAAGACTTGACAGCATTCGCTAGGTTAGGTTTGTTTCAGTGAAGGAAATGAGAGCTGGAGAGAGACAGGCTAAGAGGAAAAGGAGAGATGGACACAGAGAAACAGATAAAAACCCTGAGCATGAACCACTTGCCTAAAATGGAAGAAATGAAAGAGGATACAGCCATGAGGGTCCTGATGGCTGCCAGGACCACGAAAGAACTGAGAGAGGCCAGAGGAACCAACTGTGGTCCAGCATCTATCCAATCCATCATTTAAGAAGTCTACTTTGCACTCGGTAATATATTAACTTATACCCTGGGAGAAAAATAGAAACGCACCTAAGTCTAAGCAAATAAGCTGATACATATATATAATTCATATGCAATTAAATTTAACACAAGGCAAAATATGTAATGAGAGGTATAAACAAAAGATGTAAAGAGAAGAGAGAGGCCAATTTCAACTTACAACTGAAACACTGAATGAATGAATAAATGAATAGATTCCAGAAATCCAACAAAGTATCTTTGAAGTTCCTTGGGGTGATAATAACTAAATGATATTGGGGAATATACTAAATTATTTTCTATTTGTTGGAAACGTATACACTTGAAGACACTAGAGTGTATTAATGCTTATATTAAAAGGAATTGATTTTTAAAAGATTTTTAAAAGGAGAAAAAAATAGGAAATGAAATATTTCTTACAGTGAAGTCAGATATTACCTTACAGGATGCTGAAACCCAAAGGCCCCTTTTGATCCAAATGTTCGTTGGTCACCCCCAGGCTCAAGCTGTAAAGACAGACACATACAAACTCAGACACAGTCAATGAGCCTCAGAGTAGCATACCGAAGTGTTTGGAAATAAAATCTCAGTAGCCTGCACTTGTTAGCATCAGTTCCAATTTTGGAGACAGTTTAAACATCTTAACAGTATTTGATAAGCCCCTCTTCCTCTTACTTTTGTCATGGGGTCCCGGGCAAGGAAGAGGATCAGGAAGGGGTTCATGGGGCCTGGTTAAGACATCAGTGGCACTTGGGTATGCAGTTCTGGGCCCATTCCTGGTGGAGGAGAGCATCAAATTCCAAGGGGCAGGAAAATAGACTGCACATGTAGGGAAAGGTGGAGCCCAGTGTGGAATGAAGGAGACACTGCAGTGGTAAAAGGGCTACAACAGTAAGCTGAGTCCGGATACTAACACCTCAAATACCCACTATTGAGTCTAGGTTTCATTCTAGAGGCAGGCACTGAAGACCATGACTGATTTTTGAGCTGGGAGTTCAACAATCAGATCTGAGTTTTAAGGAAAATAGTAGCTGCTGGGAGCAGTGCAGAGCCCAGATTGGTGAAGTGAGGGCTTGGAGGCATCTGGCAAGATGTGATAAAGATTTGAACTTTAGTGACAAGGACCAGAAGGGAAAGGAAAGACAGATTCCAGACATTGAGTATCATCCCAAACACCCCAGACCACTTAAATATCAAGAGCAGAGGAGAGGCCCTGAATAGCCAGAGCAATTTTGAGGAAGAAGAACAAAGGTTGAGGCATCACACTTCTTGACTTCAAACTATATTACAAAGCTAGAGTAATCAAAACAGTGTGATATTGGCATAAATATAGACCCGTAGATCAATGGAACCGAATAGACAGCCCAGAAATAAACATACATATATCATCAATTAATTTATGACAACAGAGCCAAGACTATTCACTGGAGAAAGAACAGTCTAATAAATGGTATTGAACAAACTGAACAGCCTCATGCAAAAGAATGAAACTGACCCCTATCTTACACCATACACAAAAAATAACTCAGACCAAGTTAAAAATCTAACAAAAGACTTGAAACCATAAGGCTCCTTGACACTTTAGCAGCCTTATTTTTATAATATGCTATGGTGAGCTAAGAGAAATAGTATAAGACTCTTTGGAACAAAACTTTTTCCACAATGAAATTCACTCTCTGGGGACTCCAGGAATTCAGGTCTGTGTTAAGCTCTGTTTGTAATTATAAAATATCTCTAATTGCTCAGGCTCACTCTACCACCATAAGCAATTCTGGCTGTCAGAAGTGATTTTATACCCAGTGAAGGCAGAGGATGTAATGGACAATGCAAATCTTGATGGACACCTAAAGGCAGTGTGGGTAGTACAGAGAAATAGCCTCGTTTAAGTGATGAATCCTAACCAGACTCTGTGAAATACACAGCTCACTTTTAATAGACTCTATCAACTTTCCCCCCACAAACATACACAGCTTTTAAAACTTCACACCACAAGTATCATCATTAAAGATCCTTTCCTGATGACTGAAAATGTCTAAATATTCACCCTTTGATAAGTCAGGAGAACAGAAACATATACAAGTTACACGCCGTGTTTAAGGGGGTGTGTGTGTGTTCTTAAGAGCGAGAGAACAGATACAGGAGAGATTTTCTTGAGGGTCTCATTGCCTCCTCCCTATGCATGCTTCTGACTCCGGAGATGCTAGGATGCAGGGAGCCTGGAAGATGGAAGGACAGACCTAGAACACAGTCCCTGATATGTCCTAGGAAGTCGTCTCCCTTGCAGGTTTAGGCTGTCATTCATTTTTCCCAGGCGGTAAGGGAGACAGCTCCCAAGTGGTGGTAGGGGAACCAAATGAGTGAGGGTGACTCCGCTGCTCAGGACACAGGGCCTTGAGACTTTCCCTCGAACTTAGATTGTATTCTAATTTTGATCTGCTTGCGCGCAATCCTGGTACAGGTCACTAGGCAGTAGTCTCACCACTCCCACCCCTCCCCGCCAATATTTTTTAAGAAGTACACAACAGGGCTCGGGAATCGAGGGATTCTCCTGCTCTGTCGGGAGAGGGCGCTGCTGAGCAAGAAGCCGTCCCTCCCCGCGCCCGGCTGCTCCTCACCAGGCTGGGGCGCCCGGGAACCGCGCCCGCGGCGCTTGGGGTCTGCGGTCACCGCCGCTGAGCGCTCCGCCCGGCCAGTCGGGCTCTGCAAAGATCCGTCCCGGGAAGAACCAGGCAGAGAGCTCTACAGCCCCCACGCACACCCACTCCTCCCCCTGCAAATCCATGGACACAACTGCTTCATCTTTTGCGCCATGCTGATAATCAACTAGAAAGTTCTTGTGGCTTAACATTTTTCTGCAAGTAATCATTTTTCTCACAAAAGGCTCTCTCATCATAATAGAAAAACAAACTGCCTTACATTAGGAAGTGTGCTTTTCATTCTTGCAAACAACTGATAGGTTCCACATACATTTCACTTAAAATAGGATGTTTTCTCCCAAGCACCTTTTTTTAAATTTTTTTTTTTTTTTTGCAGGGGGAGGTAATTACGTTTATTTATTTATTTAATTAATTAATTTTGGAGAAGGTACTGGGGATTGAACCCAGGACCTTGCATATGCTAAGCATGCACTCTACCACTTGAGCTATATATACCCTCCCTGTACCCAAGTACCTTTTAAGTCTTATGTTTAAGAACTTAAATTTGAATGCAAAAGAAGGAATTATTTTCCATCATTTAGATACTGCATGTAAGAATAACTTGGGCTAAAAAAAAATCATATCCCTCATTAATTTCATATAGATTTTATTTGTTTCATTCTTTAAATAGTAACTGAATTAAAAGTCTCATCATTCAGATTAATTTAATAAGGGAGTCTAAAATATTTCAACTTACATTTTAATACAACAAAGGAAAGGCACATTCTATGAAAGCAAGTCATTACTTCAGTAAGTATAAAGCAGTTTAGTTACCAATGCAATAGACAAAAGAATAGTGGCAGTGATTAATCTTCACCCACAAAGCCTTCAGCTGGAGTGTATTTGCTCAGACAACATGTGTTACCCCAGAAGTCCTTGCGGACAGGGCCCAAAAAGCTTCAGAAAGGGCCAGACGGCAGGTGGGGACTTTTAACCACACCTTCTGGGCACCCCAGACAGGGCTCTGCCCATATTTGCACTGTGGCACCAGCCCAGCACTAATGGCATACCAAAGTTTTCTCTAAGGTGAGGGGGGCAGAAGCAGCCTTCCCTTCATCTCTACCTGCTGGTTAACAGGGGGGAAAAAACAGCAGAGAAGGAATGTCTTTTAATTTGCCCTTGAACCCATAGTGGCAGCCATAGTGGCTTTGCTTTTCAAGAAAGAAGCAGCAAGCTGGAGCCAACTGGCATAAGAGTCAGGTCTGATCAACACCTGGCTGGCCCAGGATCCTACTCCCAGATCCCAAGGCACTTAGATGACTAAGGAAGGGACAGGCCGAGGAGGCCTTTCACGGTCCCTTTATTTTAGAAATGATGCCACTTGCTCGCTGAACTGCTTGACACCTACGATGTCCATACTTAACCTTACCGCGCCTCGGGTTCCCGTCGGCTCAGCATCCTGGGGTGTCAGGATCCAAGGTCTCCATGGCGCTTGGCTGGAATGGCAGGGACCAAGAGTGAAACCCAGCATCTTCTGCTTTTAAAATTAGATCATAAGAGTTTTCATTCTGATCACTCCTAATGTCTGCCTGAGGGTCACTAGACACACTAGAACATTCTCTCACGTTCTCAGGCTGTGGCCAGTGCATTTGTGCTTTTTTCTCCTGCCACATGCCCAGTTCTCTGCCTTCACGGGGCTTTGAGAACTCTCAAATCTGATACAATCATCAGGGGACACATTATCTGAGGACTTTCTCTCCCACCCTGGCTGGATTCCGCAATTCACTCTCCCCACCAGGCTGGCTACTCCGTGGCTCACTAACTTCAACCGCACCAGCTACTGAAGGATGTTGATTGTACAGACAGAGTTCTACTGAGTTTCACGATGCAAAAAGGGGGAATCAGTTTCTTCTCTGCTGCTGCCTGGCCACCCAGTCCCTTCCACATCTCCCCTGCTAATTTGATTTTTTTTTAAAACTACCTTAAAAAGGGCCGGTGCCCGGGGACAGCGAAAGCTGAGCCCCAAACACAGGGCAAAGAATGTCACCATCAGTGTGACAACTAACGTGAGATGACTCCCTGCAAGGCTCGCTGAGGGGCCCTGAAGGCTTTAACGTTCCCAGCCCGGTGCATTTCAGATCTATAAACCGAAGAGTCGGCCCGTTTCCTTGCCAGGCACCTCATGGGCCTCTGCGCTTCAGAACTGTGTTCTGGTACCGAGACGATTCTGCGTCCCTGGCTCTGGCTAAGGAATATGCTCGGCGTCGCCGTCGGGCTCCGGGGTTCTGCGCGGATTCGTGGTGCTCAGCGCGGCCGGAGCATCTTCTCTGCGCTCCCCGCACCGAAGCGCCGCAGGTACAGCCTCACCTCTCGGACCCGCGCGGCGGCAGTGGTTCCCGGGGCCCGTCTCCCGGGCAGTCACAGACGCGTCCCCGCGCCTCCCGGGCTCCGGCCGCTGCCTCTGATCTCATGGTGCCCTCGGAACCCGCGCCCCTCCAGCGGCGCCAGCGCTCGGCCGCGCCTTTAACCGCTCGGGCTAGGGCGCTCACCTACCCGCGCGCTCGGCGCCAGGTTTAAAAACGGGGGCGGGGCGGGGAGAGGACACGGGAAACCCGGGAGAGGGTGGGGTGGGCACCGGAGAAGGACAAGCAAAGCTCAGGGAGGGAGCGCGGCGGTGGGGAGGGGACGAGGTCAAGGAGGGGAATCGGGAAGCCCAGGGCAAGGGTGTGGAGGGGACAAAGGAAACCCTGGGAGGATCGCCAAGGGCGGGGGCAAGGAAGCTCGGGGAGGGGACGGCGGGAAGTGACACGGGAAGCCTGGAGAGGGGGACACGTCGGGCGGGGGTCTTGGGCGGTTGCGTCGGGTGCACCCTCTCCGGGGCTGGAAGCTACAGGGAGATCGCGGAGGGGCCTCCCCTGCCCGGCGGTGAACAGAAGTGTCCCTGGCTTCCTTCCGCCTCCCTGGGGTCTCTGCGGCCCTTGGTGTTCTGGTTCCTGCACGAGAATCTAGGTCCCAGATTTGCGGAAAATCTCACGTCCACCACTTTAGAGCGGACGCGGGGTTTTGGGGGGCGGCTATAGAAGACTGTGACCCGCCCTGCCTCTGGTGCTGGACCGCGGGCGCCGGGACATCGTGGCCGCTATGCTCAAACTGGGGCGGGGGCGGGGGCGGGGGCGGGGGTGGGGTGGGGTGGGCGGTGGGCAGCGACGCTTTCAGGAGAGAGTTCTCGAGATGAGAGCACCCTTCCCACCGATGGGGACCTTGGAAAAGGATGTGGCTTTCTATGGGGGTGGGTGGGAGTTTCCTCTGGTTAGCCCCAGGCTGGGTACAGAGAGCCTGGGCGATGCGGGAGGGCGCGCGTGCCCTGGGACCACTTGGGCGGCTGCGGTCGTCACCAGCGCTGGGCCTGGATGCCACAAGTGCTATATTATCAGCAGAGCCCAGCGACAGAACCCTGAGGGCCGCAGGCCTGGACTCGGGCCCCTCGCTTAAACAGGATCTGTTCCTCGGTATCCCACGGACGCTGCGTCTGAAAATGCAAGCTTTATGTGACCTACATTCATGGATTTAAAGAAAAATCAAAGAACTTCAGAGACTGAAATGGTTCCACATTTTTTTTAAGAGCAACAGGTTATGACAATGATTAAACCTAATCAAAACAAAGAGGAGGGAAATTAATAAATAACTTTATAAAATGTCACACAAATGATTTTAAAAGGCATTGAGTATAAGGATGTGGGGGAGGCGAGGAAAAGAAAGTTAGACAAGGTTGCAACAATAAGATACTATATTTAATCTACTAACATAGAAAAGATTTTATAAAGGGATGACAGACAACCGGTGTGGGTGCCTTCAGATGGGTATTGCCAGGGAGACTGTGACAGTGTAATCAGTGTGCCTTCAGAAAAGTATGACAACTTACACCACATGCCTTAAAAATGTTTGCCTGTTGGCCCAGTAATTCTACTTCAGTGTCCGTGTTAAAGATGTATTTCAAAATGGGAACGAAAATGTGTTTAGTCACAGAGGTCTTCATTATAATGCTTTTTTCTAATGTTGAAAAATATATCTGAAAATATGACAAGGATTAAATAAATGATGGTAGAATATCATGCAGCTAATAAGAACGTTTGCTGGGTTTTGAACAGCGTGGGAAAATGCTTGTGATGTAATGTTAAAAGAACGAAATTGTATGAGTAGGACCCAAACAGAATACAGAGGCTACAAATGACAAAAAAGAATATGGCCACTGAGTACTGGGATTACTAAGGATTCAAAACATTTTTTAAAATGTCTTCTAAATTTTCAACAGTGAGTATATATTACTTTGTACTTTTTCGTGAGGGCCAAAATGACGTAACATAAAATTTTTTACCATTTTAGCCATTTTCAAATGCAATTCAATGGCACTGAGTACACTAACATTGTCGCACAACCATCATCACTATCTGTCTCCAGAACTTTTTCATCATCCTGAACTGAAACTCTGTGCCCATTAAACACTGACTCCCCCTTCCTGCCTCCCCTCAGCCCCTGGTAACCTCCATTCTGCATTCTGTCTCTATGGATTTGACTATGCCAGGCTCCTAAAATTGGAAGCATTCGTCCTTTTGTGGCGCATGTGTTAATTTTATAAGTTATTCATCTAATCTTCACCCCAACCTTGCAAACAGACATTATTCCTATTTTACAGATTAAGAAACTGGGGTGAAGGGGGAGGGTATAGCTCAATGGTAGAGTGCCTGCTTAGCATGCATGAGGTCCTAGGTTCAATCCCCAGTACCTCCATTAAAATAAATGAATAAATAAATAAATAAATAGCCAAAAAGGACCAAAGACATCACCTGCATACAGTGGGTACTCAGTTTTGGCTTTTTTGTTTTGTTTTTCCTTCTGTTAGGCAACGTAAGACCACAATGACCAACACTAGAACAATTAGAACAACAAAATAAAGCACTATTAGGTTATAACCCAAAATATATGATAAATATTATTGAGTTCATACTGATATTAATAAATATGGAATAAATGAGCAAAATAGGCAAGTATTCTTAGCAGAAGAGTTCCAAATAATTTATGTGGACACTCAGCCCTCAAGAAAGTGGAGTGTGACGCTATAAAACATAGTTTTTAAATTATGCATGTTTTTGATTAAAACATATTTTGTGAAAAATAAATTCATCGGTAGTGTAGAATAAAGTTTTTTTTTAATTCCTTTTTTCTTCAGGTAAATGAATGTAAATACAGGAAAAGAAATAGACTGTGGTTGAGGCAGTTGGGAATTCAAAGGGCTTTTGTGTTACCAAGTATGTTATCACTGTTCCTTAAATTTTTTTGGATCCAAGGAAGATCTTTACGCTAAAGAAAGTATTTGGCAAAGGGTACAGAAATCTTAAACTTCATTAGGCTCATGGTTTATAAACTAGGAGAAATCGTGTAACTTCAAGTATAGGAATTCCTGCCTGGGAGGTGATGTGGGAAGTAAATAAAATTGAGATTCTCTTTCTAACTCTGCCCTCCTTAATTAAAAATTCTTTCTCATATGCTGACTTTCAGCTGTTGCTTAGAAACAAAGAGTAAAGATGTTAACCCTCAGGGCTTCCTGCTTGCCTAGGAGGAGGATACCAAAAGTCAAAACATCTAAGAGGGCAGAATATTTTTACATAAACAGTGTTGAAGACAAGCAGGGAAATGACCATTTCCTTTCCTTCTGTTTAGGCAGAACCTATTTCCTGTTATCCACTCCACAAAGAGCCCTGCACCTCTGAAAGCTGATGCAGAAGCTACAAGATGTTATTTCTCTTGATGTTTTTATGTTCTAAAAGATTTTTTGGAGACAAATATGTATATACACATTCCATAGGAATAATATATTCGGTATTTTGGGTTTTTTAAATTAATCAATTAATTTTTATTTTTTCAAAGATAACTAAAATGTACCATTTTCGGGGGTGGGTATAGCTCAGTGGTTGTAGCTCAATGGTGAGGTCCTGGGCTCAATCCCCAGTACCTCCATTTAAAAATAAATAAATAAAATAAATAAACCTAATTACCCACCCCCTGCCAAAAAAAATAAAATAAAATATACCATTTTAACCATTTTTAAGTATACAGTTCAGTGGCATTAACTACACTCATGCTGTGCAGTCATCACCATCATCCATCTCCAGAACTTCATTGTCTTAAACAAACTCTGTACCCATTAAACTATAACTCCCTTTTCCCCCTCCCCAAGCCCCTGGGAACCTCGATTCTACTTTCTGTTCTATGAGTTTGATTATTCTAGGAACCTCATATAGGTGGAACCACGCAGTATTTGTCCTTTTGTGACTGGATTATTTCACTTAGTATCATGTCCTGTTAAAAACAAGACAACAGGCCCCAAATGGAGTCACTTACACTAAGCCTCACGTTACCAAACCAAGACTTAATTAGAGTTTTGGCCTCCTGCAGAAATGGAATCTTAAAGCCGTCAATCAGGAATCACCTGGTCAGCACCAGTGAGGTCATCTGCCTGGTAGGTCCTGCCATCCCCCTTAAGGAAAGCGACCTTGCCACAACCAGTCTGCTTCTTGCCCCGCTTACTTCTTTATTCCTGCTCTCATCTGCCTGTAAAAGCCTTTCACTTTGCACAGCTCCTCAGAGCTCCTTTTTAATCTGCTAGATTGGATGCTGCCTGACTCATAAATCCTTGAATAAAGCCAATAAGAACTTTAAAATTTGCTCAGTTGAATTTTGTTTTTTAAGAGTCTTCAGGGGGAGGATATAGCTCAAGGGGTAGAGTGCTTGCTTAGCATACACAAGGTCCTGGGTTCAGTCCCCAGTACTTCCTCCAAAATAAATAAATAAACCTAACTACCTCTCTTCACAAAAGTAATTTAAAAAATTAAATAATTTAGGGGCGTAGGGTATAGCTCAGTGGTAGAACACCTGCTTAGCATACACAAGGTCCTGGGTTCAATCCCCGTACCTCCATTAACTAAATAAACCTAATTACCTCCCTCCTAAAAAAAATTTTAAAAATAATAAAAAAAGTTTTCAAGATTCATCTGTGCCGTAGCCAGTTTTAAAATATCCTTTCTTTTGTTGTTGTTGCGTTTGTTTGTTTTTTTGGGGGGGGAGATAATTAGGTTTTTATTAATTTATTTATTTTAATGGAGGTACTGGGGATTGAACCCAGGACCCTGTGCATGCTAAGCAGGTGCTCTATCACTGAGCTATACCCTCCCCTAGAATATCCCTTCTTTTCAAGGCAGAATAACATTCCATTGTATGGATAGACCACTTTTGTTTAGCCATTCATCCATCGGTGAGCACTTGGGTTGTTTCATCTTTTGGTTATTGTGAATAATACCACCAGAAACCGCTTCACAAGTCCCTGTTTTCAATTCTTTTGAGTATATACTCAGAAGTGGGATTGCTAGATGAAATCTATTTGGTCCTGAATTCTTATTTTAAGGCTTGAGGTTGCTTTTGAAAAAAAAAATTTTAGCATGAAATTTGTGTTCAAGGTATGAACAGGAGAAATTGTAAACGTTTTGTAACCAAGCTTCCCTCTGTAACTGTGGATGTCCATAGCTTAACCATGTGATAAGTGACAGCTGGACACTGGAAATCATCTCCAGATACTCCGTGTGTTAGACCTGCCAGAACTACACCCATACCCTTTACCTCTTAGACTGCATCTACTGCTCTCTCCTCCTACCTCTGGACTATTTGTGGACCAGGAACATCCCAGACACACTCACCTCTTGAGTGAAACTGCCCCTTAACTTCTTCAAGTCTTTACTCAAGGGTCCCCTGAGGATGATGCTTTTGTCTGACATTTGTTTAAAGCACCTCTCTCTCTCTGTCTCACACAGCCCCCAGCATTGCCCATCTTCCTTCCTCTCCTGCTTTATTTTTGTCCATAAATACCTCTCATATTTAACATACTATTTAAAAAATCTATGTATTTTATTTACTGTCCGCCTCTCCCAATAGGATGTCAGCTTCATGAAGGCAAGGCTTTTGTCTGTTTCTGTTCAATACTGTATCCTGTGTGCCTGCAACAGCACCTGACACATGGTGGGTGCCTAGTAGGTGTTGAAGAATGTGTAGCTGTGACCATAGTTAGCGTCAGAAGAAAATGAAGGGGTACCTAGCCGTTGCCCAGTTTAAGTATGTATGTTGACCTAACACCCAAAGTAAGAGAATAAGGAAAGCAATGTTGTATCCACATGTGGCAGATGATTAGTACTGGGCTATCCCTTCAGGCGGTCCCCAAAGGAAACAGGATGGTACTCCACCCACAGTGGATTGAATAGTGGCCCCCAAAGATAGGCCTAAGTCCTAACCCCCAGAACCTGTGAATGTGACCTTACATAGCAAAGGAGTCTTTGCAGATCTAATTAAGTTTACCCTGAATCCAATGGCAGGTGTCCTTACAAGAAAAAGGCAGAGGGAGATCTGAAGCACAGAGACACAGGAAGAAGATGTGAAGAGAGAGGCAGAGACTGGAGTAAGACCTCTACAAGCCAAGGGATGCTGAGGCTTGTGGGCAGCCATCTGAAGCCAGGAGAGAGGCATGCAGAGAACCCTCCCCAGGGGCCTCCAGGAGGAAACAACCTGAAGACACCTTGATTTCAGGCTTCTGGTCTCTGGGACCTTGAGAGAAGAAATATCTGTGATTTTAGGCTACCCAGTTTGTGGGAATTTGTTATGGCTGCCCCAGGAAATGAATCCGTCCCCCAGAGCCGTCTCTAAGACTCACTCTTCTGGCTGTGTCTGTTAAGAGGACAAAGAAACTCATAGTTTCACATTGCCCGCTCCTTTGCAGAGCTGTGTGGGAAAAAAAGACATAGATGTGGCAAGCAATATCCAAGAAGCCAGACCCCAGAGCCTGAGATGGAAGGGACCTGTGGTGCCAATTTCTGGCTCCGCTCCATCTCAGGAGTGAGATGACAGAAGCTCAGGCAACGGCCTGCCTTCTGCACTAATCATCACTAGTGTAGTAACTGTAACTTTCACGTTTACTGAGCATTTAATATGTGCCTGGCACAGTGGTCTCCAGGTATGAAGCTGCTCAGGCCACCCAAACTTTAAGGAAGAGAGTAATATTATCCACAGTTTGCAGGTGAGGAAGCCAAATCATGAAGTTACATCCTTTTTCTTCAAGGTCACCCAGAAAATCAGGGCTTAGACTTGAACCCAGGTGGATTCACTCCGGAGTCTGGGGAGTTAAAAAACAAAATTCAACCAAGTCACTGTGAAGAATGAATTGGCTCATTAGGCGATCCATTTATTAGGCAGCTTCCTGTGTAGCAACCAGAGGGGCGCGCTGAGGGATTGTACAAAAGGAAAGCTTTTATGAGAAGAAGGGTGGGGCAAGGGAGCTGTTAGCAAAAAGAAAAGAAAGGATTCTATTTAGGCCAGGATCTTTTGGGGGGAAGGAAAGGCAAGGGTTTTATCATGTGATCACCTCTTCTCCCCCTGTGGGGGTTGGGGTGGGGATAGAGAAGGCCCTCGTGACAAATGACCTCCTTGGTGCTGACCAGAAGATTTGAAACTGATTGATTCAGATCACATCTCTGGGGAAGGTCAAAACTGCGGTTAGATCGGGTGGTAAGTCTAGGTTTGGTGTCCTGGGATTTTTAGCGTCAGTGACATCATCTGGGGGCCTGTGGTTTTCTTTTGAATAGGGCTTAGCAAGCCTGCTGCACGGAAGGCAGGGCTCCCACAGTCACCGGTTAGAACCGACCTCCCTTTACAGTCCAGGGGCCTTATCCAGATGAAGGAGAAATTGTATTGGGAAGGGGAGTGGGTGGGGCAGAAAGGCCTAGAGCTCATTCTGATCATCGGCAGATGAAACCGTCCAGGCTCCGGGTCAGAAGCTAAAATTCTGCTTCTGTTCTGAGAAGTTGAAATTCAGACCCTCCCTGTTTCCTCTGCCCTTCTGGGTTTTGTTTGGTTTTGTTTCTGAATGAAGGTCCTGGGGATTGAACCCAGGACCTCATGCATGCTAAGCATGTGCTCTACCACTGAGCTGTACCCACCCCTGCCCCTGGGTTCTTATAGTGCTGAAAGTGAAACATTTTTTGAGGCACACATATTTTAATGGGGCGAAGACAGGAACAAAGGGAGAGTATGAGGAGGAAGAAGCAGGACAACCCTTGACATCTACGGCTCCAGGAAGTGTAATTTTTTTTCTAACCTTTGAGAGACTGGTGTAGCCTTTTTAGTAAAGGGTTCGCAAACTTCTGAGCGGTCTCTGCTGGTCAGCTCACTCAGGTGGTCAGGCTCACGCCTAGCACAGGCGCCAGTCCATCACTGTCTCAGGCCAGCAAAACCTCAGGCACGTGATCAGAGAGAGGATCTCCCCAGGGACTGGCGTGGCGTGCCCCCAGTGCCTGTGAAGATGGGGCTGTCCCGCAGGACATGACCTTGAGATCATCATACCTCATACAAGCTGATTATACCTGAAAGCCTATTGTCCCGTTGGTGGGGCTGCAACCTGGGTGAACACCCTCATTCCTGGCCCCAGTTCTTCCTGACGTTCTCATTGCTGGTTCTGGCCCTGCCCCTGCTCTGGACTTCAGCCCCGCTCTCTGAAGCCCTGCTCCCCTGATCTGGCTGACTTGGCGCCACTGCTTTACTCTTTTGTTCTTTCCTGTGGACACTGTCATACTGGTCCCAGCCCTCATCATTTCATACCCAGAGCTGCCACACCTTCCTCCTGTGGGTCTGTCCTCGCTCTAATGGATTCTAGACACTGCCTTGGGATGATTTTTCCTGGTGCTATGCCCTCATTCAGAACTTCTGATGATTCTCTGATGACTCTCTAATAACCTCTTAGCTGAGCCGTCCGGGATTTCCGTAGCCATTGGCTATTCAGCATCTCCAGCTGACTCCTCACACTACGTCTGTTGTCTGGACGTTCTCCTCGTTCACTTTAAATTTCATTTTATTAGTAGATGATGTGTTCCCATGGCTCAAAAAAATCACCCAGTGCAAGAAGTGACAGAATGAAAAGTCCCCTGCCTACCCCTGCTCCCACCACTCCATCCCTGGCCCCACTCTTCAAATTTTCTTGTGCATGCTTCAGGGTTCTTTCTGCAAATATGAAAAAGTACAATTATATTTTCTCATCAGACCCCTGTGTTTTACACAGAAGGTATATGACTACATTCCAGATATTTCTACTTCTATATTAATATACAGAGAACTCCCTTATCTTTCTTCTTCTTCTTTTTTTTCAGGAGAGGTGCAGTGATCCAGTGTATGGAGTATTGACATTCATGTAACTGTCCCTACCTTGACACTTAAGTGGTTTCCAGCCTTCTGTCTTTACAGAGTATCTCAGTGAATAACCTGATGTGTACACTCACCATTTTGCACATAAAACCGTATGCACAGGACACGTTCCTAGGGGAGGGGCCTGAGCTTGTTACCCCTCTGCGAGGTCCCCTTTCCTTTGGTACCTCCCAGGCCTCCATGCCGGGGCCTGTCCCACTCCCTTGGTTCCTTGGGTAGATTTACTCCACCGGCTGATTGGAGTAACTAGCATAGTGTATGCATGATTCATGCGACACAACGAACACAACTTTATCTTCTCCCATCTCTTTAAAATGTATCCAGTGAAAAATATCTTCACCTGCTCCAGATGAAAACCCTAACAGGCTGTTTTAATTCCCCAGGGCTTCTGTAACAAAGTACCACAAAATGGATGGCTTAAATGAATTTTACTATCTCACAGTTCTGGTGGTTAGATATCCAAAATCAAGGTGTTGGCTGGGCCAGGATCCCTCTAAAAGGGTTCCTGTAGGGGAAGCCTTCCCTGCCTCTTCCTAGTGTTGGTGGTTTGCAGCGTCATTCCAATCTCTGCCTTCGTCATCATGTTGTGTTCCCCTGTGTGTCTCTGGGTTCACATGATTTCCTGGTAAAGGCCCCAGTCATTCTGGTTTAGGGGCTAACCCTATTCCAATATGACCTCATTTGTAACTAATTACATCTGCAAAGACTCCACTTCCAAATAAGGTCACATTCTAAGTTACTGGGGGTTAGGACTTCATGTCTTTCTTGGGAAGGGGGTAGGGACACAATTCAACCCATAATATGGGCCCCAAACTTTTCTGCTTATTCTAGGGAGGAGACAATGTTAGGGTCACTAAGTCACAGTGAGACAGGAGAGAAGGGGGCAGGGTACAACCACTGAAGGAACGACACAGCAGCTAGGTCAAGGATGGTGGGAGATTCAACTCCTAGTAGACCCTGAGCTTCATTCTACGCTCATTGTAATATATTACCACGGCAAATGACACACCCACAGGTGCCATGGCAGTTCTGACAGTTCAGGGCTAGCCATAAAAGGTCAAAAAGTGGGTGATGGCCCAGTTCCTGGGACTCCCTGCCCCTCCCCCAAAGTAGCTGGAATAACCCTCCCAGTTAGCTTAAGACTTTACTGAGCCCATGAAAACCAACCACCCCAACACCTCAAGGCTGATCACACTTTCCTAGATGACCCCATGCTCTGAGGCCGCCTCTTGCCTTCTAGAGATGACTCGCACTCTGTCTATGGAGTGTGCATCTCTCTGACTAAATCTACTTTCACTTTACTATAGCTCGCTCTTGAACTCTTTACTGCACGAAGCCAAGGACCCTCACTTAATGGGGTACATCCTCAGGGACGAGCCTGGGACCTGGGACATGGCCATCCTCTAGTCCCCATTTTTAGTGTATCAACAAGCTCATTCTCATTTCAGAAACTAGTATGTCCAGTTCTCTAGACACATAATCAGTCCTGCAAGCTTCATTCCAAGACCAGCTACAGTCAGGTGTTGCAGCTGGCCTCCTGCCGGAAGGGGGTGAGGCTGGAGGTGTCCACTCTCTGCTGACCTCCTTGGTGTCCTGCCATGGGCTTCTTCTCCATCCAGCATGGGAGGTGTCAGAGGATGGGACAGGTCTGCAGTCCTGTGCTCTCAGGTCCTGTGTTGCTGTACTTTTCTCGTCATGAGTATTTCTGGGGTTTCTTTGGAGATTTCCACCTTGGAGACATCTTGACTGCAAATCTCCTCATTCTGGCAAATGCAACTCGATTTAGGGAATTAACTTGCCATTTCTTCAGCCCTAGAAATTCAATATTCCTCCCTCTGCCTGAGGCAGCCCTTTTGGACCAGACCCTCAAAAATGCAATGCCAGCTCCTCCTCCCCTCCCCCATGGCCCACATCTGATTCAAAGACTCCTCCTACAGGGAGGCCGCAACCCGCTCTTAGCTTTGCCACCTAGGCAGTTGGTCAGATCAGCTCTTCTCTGGATTTCCTATGCGATGCCAGATGTACACCCATGGGGTCCCCTGGCTGCAGGGACACACAATAACAAGCTCTCTGTGCTTCTCCTGGGGGATGGAGATGAAACCTCACAGCCAAACCAGGGTTCTCCCCACAGAAATCTCCCCTCACATCCTCTCCTCACTCTGACCCCCTTGTATTTCCTCACTCTGGTGGAGGTGCCGAGGGACCAGCTCACATCACTTTCTTTGCAGCTGTGGTAGGTGGGGGTCTTTCTCACACTCCCTTTGTGTCTGATACACGTACAGCATTACGGCCCCGCCCCTGCTGACCCCCTTTCTAGCCGTCTCTTCTCACCTGCCAGCACACTGACTACACAGTTAACAACAAAGTGGTCGTTTACAAATTCTGTCTGCCTTTTAAAGCAGGTGGCTCCTGAAAATTGAAGGCCTTTTTAATTTTTATTTTTGTAAATAAATTATGTTTTGAGAATAGCTTTAGAAAAAATTTGCAAGACAGTGCAGAGTTCCTATAAACCAATCTCCCATTATTATTATTAATAATTATTATTGTTATTGAAGCATAGTTTAATGTTATATTAGTTTCAGGTGTATAACATAATGATTCAATATTTGTATATGCCAGTTTCTCATTATTAATACCTTACATAAGTATGGTATATTTGTTGCAATTAATAAACCCATATTGATATATTATTTTTAACTATACTCCATACTTTATTCAGATTTCGTGTTTTTTCCCCTATGTGCCTTTTCTGTCCCAGGATCGCACCCACACACTGCATTACTTTAACCATCTCCCTAGGGTCCTTTGGGCTTTGAAGGTCTCAGATTCTCCTGGTTATGGATGACCTTAACAGTTAGGATTTGTCGGACGTTTTTCTCATGATTAATCGGGGCTATGGGTTTGGGAGTGCCATATAATAAAAAATATACGGGTGTGTGTGTGTGTGTGTGTGTGTGTGTGTGTGTGTAGCTCAATGGTAAATTGCAGTGCTTAGCATTTGCGAGGTCCTGAGTTCAAACCCCAGTCCATCCATTAAAATTTTTTTATTTTAAAAAATAAAATAAAAATAAAAAAATATATATTTGGTCTTTGTCCCCAGTTCCTGGCAGCGAGCTCCTAAAATCCTTGGAATTCCCTCAGTGATAAAAAGAGTCTTTGTTATTCATAATGAGCTTCTTTCAATCATATCTGAGTTTATGCTAATAAGGTGATAATTGGCGTGCTCCTAAAGGGCTTTAGGTTGGGGGCTGGCAGCTAGACGAGCCAACTGATCAAAGTCTTGGAACTTTCTCCCAGACCTGCTTGAGGAAACCTCCATAAAAAACCCTACACAAAGGGGTTCAGAGGCAGGTGCTCTCTGGGTGGCACCCGGGAGAGAGTGTGGAGTCTCTGCGTCCCCCGCGCCCCTTCTGTGCATCTCTTCATTGCCTGTTCCTGTAAACCAGAAACAGTAAGTAAAGCTCTTTGCTGAGTTCTGAGGGTTCTAGGGCATTATCAAGCCCCAAGGGTTAGGTGGTGGCGGGAACCCATGAATTTGTAGTCTTCTGGGCTTCAGAAATGTGGGGAGCCTGGGTACCACATTTGTGGCTGACTTCCGAAGTGGGGGCAGAGAATTGGTTGCTTGTTTTGGAAAAAATATTTGGAGTGAGTGTGGGGAGTGAGACCAGACAAGGCAAGCGGAGGGCGGCTCTTTGCTGCTCATCTTGATACAAGGATTTATAAGGCTGGAGTAAGGGGGTGAGAGACTGTAAGGGGGTGAGAGGCTGGAAGGTGGCATGAAGGAAGGTAAAAAACAATCTACAAGAAACACTCTGCAGGAGTGAAGTCTCCTAGAAGGGAAGCATCGGTGGGCTTTCTGTGTCCCCTGAGTGTGTCCAGCGTCTAGCGCCGGGGGAGCCTCCGGGCGCAGCAATGGCCTCGCCGTTTGCAAGCCCTTTCCCAGGCCCCAGCCCAGCCCGCGCGGCGGCCGGGCGGCCACGAGGGGGCGCAGCGCGCGGCGGGGACACGTGGGCGATCCCCTCGCGGAGCAGCCGGCCGGCCTTCCCTCAGACGTATTCGGGGCGATGGTCAGGGCCCGTGGTCGGGGTGGGACGCGACAGGCCGGGCGCCGCCCCACGGAGGGCCGTATTGTGGGTCACGGCCGCCGGGTTGCAGCGGGGAAGGCGGCGGACCCGCGCCTGCCGGCGAGACGAGGTGGGGTTTCCGGAAAGGCTGCAAAGGGGCTCCGGGACCGGCTGCGCCACCGCACTCGCGCGCCTCCCGGCGGGACCCCGGGTGGCTCCGCCGCTCGTCAGTGCGCACGCGTGGCCCGACGCCGCCTGTGCAGCCCCGCCCGCCAGCTTCTGGCATCGTCGCAGACGCAGTGTCCCAAATGCAAGTATTAGGGGCAAAGAACAGAACATGCCTGCCTGCGGCCGGAAAACGTGGGCGAACTCTTCTGTAACCCAGGTGTGGGTGACTTTATAATGACCCAATATGCAGATGCAAGGAGAAAAAAAAATTGCTACGTTTGACTACATTGAAAAACAAAAACCTTGTAGCCAAACCAACCAAGACTCCTATCGTAAATAAAGTAAAAGCCTGGCTACATATGTCACAGATACAGGGTTAATATCCCAAATATGTCAACAACTCAAAGACTGAGGGAACCAAAGACCAAAATGTAATTTCAAAAAAGGCATGAAACAGGAATGGGCAACCTGCAAAATATATTTGCGAGGCCACAAAAAATGACCCTTAAACAGATGAATGAAAAGATGTTTAGTTCCTCTCCTGATGAAAGAAATGCTCATTTCTCTGAGATTCCACTTCTAACCTATCATGTAAGAAGCCCGAAGCGACAGAACAGGCTGTGGGAAAGCAGGGACTCTGGTATATTGCTGGTGGGAGTGCAAGCGGGTTGGGCTCCGGTAGAGGGAAATTTGGCAACATCTAACAAAACTTGGTGTGCATTTACCCTAGACCCAGCAATTTTACAGCTAGGAGCTTAACTAAAGAAACACTCAAACCCATATGAAAGTATATGTATGTACAAGGCTCCTTATTGCAGCGTAGTTTGCAATGACAACATTTTGGAAATAACCTTAGTGACCATGCATTGGCAATTGGTTAAACTCTGATACATCCACACAAGGGGGTACTATGCAGTTGTAAGAAAGAGTGAGGAAGATTTCTTTGAACTGGTATGGAGTGATTTCTCAGATATATTCATAAGTGAAAAAAATTTAAATACAAGAGAATCATATATTATGTCTTTTTTGTATAAAACAAAGGGAAATAGTAAAATATTCAAGTATTTCCTATTTTTGCAAAAAAAAAATATCAGGAAGAATAAACTAGAAACGAATAAATTGGTTACTTAAAGTGAGTCGGTAGGGATGGGGTAAAAGCCTAAGAGGAAATAACAGTTACTCAAGCATACCTTCTGTTTTTTGGTACCTTTGACTTTTAGAAACATGTGAGTATTTTAATATTCAAAAAATAAAATTCTGGTGGGGAGGCTATAGCTCAGTGGTAGAGGGCATGCCTAGCATGCACAAGGTCCTGGGTTCAATCTCCAGAGCCTATATTAAAAATAAATTAATAAATCTACCCCCCCATTTAAAAAAAATTTAAGTTAGTAGAGATGGGGGAAAGAAACCTAAAATTGAATACAAAAAGAATTAAACAAATGAACTAAACTGTGTATAGTGAATTAACCAAAAGAAAGAAAAGTAAACCCAAATTTCTTTTGAACAGAGCTCTTGACTATGCACCTTTTGTGTGTAAACAATTAAACAAAACTACAAAGGAAATTTGAACTTCACTTAGTTGGTGGTGGTCTGGGGTAGCAATTGTGAAAATACTTTCTGTGTACAGTGGGATTGTGTACAGTAACTATGATGATATTGTTGGGAGCGAGGACCCTCACTGTGGGAGAAGGGTGATACAAACGTGGAGAGAGGGGAGGCAAGGAAGAGCTCTGTGGGTTGGACTCTATTTCCTAGATCTGTCTGCCGAAAGAGCCCTGGGAGCAGGGCCACCCAACAGCCTAGTATTCAGAGTTTAATTTCTAAATCCCATTCTCCAGAGTTGTTTGGAGAAGTGGCTCACTCAGGAGGGCAGGGAAAGTGACAGATGAGCCAGGAACTGCTTGTTGTTCCAGCTGAAAGCAAGGTTCTCAAAGAATGATGGGGACAGGTCAGGAGGATCCAGGGACCAGCTCAGCCACTGCTTCCAGTGGCCAAAGTTGGAACAATTTGAGCATCCAAGTGAGTAATGACAGTAATAAATTCTCACATTGAAAAAAATAATCCATTAATCCAGAGTGATATTAAAAAGCAAATAAACTTATAAGCAAATAGAGGTAAAAGGGTCAGTTCGTTATGGTAATATGGCTGCTAATAAATGCTGAAGAAACAATAAAGAGTTAGAAAAGTTGTCTCATTGCAACTATTCTAACAATAGCTGATTCAGGCAGGAATCACTGATGGATATTAAAACCACTGGTGAAAGGGGAAGGTACAGCTCAGTGGTGGAGTGCATGCTTAGCATGCCTGAGGTCCTGGGTTCAATCCCCAGTACTTCTGTTAAAAACAAATAAATAAATAAGCTAAATTACCTCCCCTCCCTGCGAAGGAATTCTAATTAAAAAAAAAATTGAAAAGAAAAAGACCCACTAGTAAAAGCTTGTTGGGGAATAAGATATTACACAGTCTCAAAGGATTAGTCCACAGATTATTTATTAATAACAAAGTTCAAAAAGGAAGCTTTATAGTGGGAAAATCCAGTGGATACCACTTTAACCATATGATCAAAGTCAGCATCATCGTTCTTCCAACTGACATCAGGTGCCAAAAATGCATAACCTGACTTGGATTATGAGGTAATATAGACAAACTGAAACTGAGAGACAGGCTGCAGAATAATGGGCCTGACTCAAAAAATATTAAAGTCACAAAAGACAAAGATGAAGGAACTGTTCCAGATTAAAGGGGAATAAAGAGACACGACAACTACATGAAATGCGTGAGTTTGAAGTGGGAAAAATAATATTGCATAAAGGATGTTATTAGGAAAGCTGGCAAAATGTGAATATGCACTGAGTAGCAGATATTAGCATTGGATCAATGTTAAATTTTCTGTATTTGATTATTGCAAGGAATTTGCCTAAGAGAGCCTTCCTGTTCTTAGGAAATATACCCTGAAGCATGTCTGGGTGAAGAGGCATGATTTCTGCAACTTAATCTCAGATGGTTCAGGGAAGAAAAAGAGTCTCTGTTATAACTTGTACAAGGTATAACATATTGTATCACATTTTATCAGAATGCGCACAATGTGTTTCCTATTGCTCCACATTAACAATTTTCCAGTTAAAAAAAATCTCTTATGAACAGGGTTGCTATTAACGTTTTTACAAATAAAATTTCTTTCTTCATTTGTTACCATTTTTTTAGGATAAATGCCTAGAATTATGAATACCAAATCAAGGAGTGTACATGTTTTTATGGCCTTTAAGGTGAGAGTAGTAATTCAAGATGCCAAGAGTGGCTGATTTAAATAGAAAGTTGTATGTAACATGGGATGTGAGGGCACAGAGCTACAAATAGCAGGAAATTCTGAAAGCAGCTGCTCACGCAAAGGACTCTCTCGTATTACTGGAAAACTCCACACATTGTGCTTCCAGCAGACTTTTTAGGTTAATAACACCCTGCCATTGTCCTAGGACCTGTGGGTCTAATCCAAGCTGCCGTGGCCTAAATTTAAATGTTGGACAATAAGGGATTTGTGATTAGCTGGCTCATTGCCTCTGGAGGAGTCTCCTAAGAACCACAATGTGATGTTTTGTGTTCAAGAACCTTGGAATTCACCAAGACAGCTGTGAAAATCACTATCAATCTAAAATCAAAAAGAAAGAGTATTTAGCTTAAAAGATACTGAGTTGAAACAAAAATCACTGGTAATGGGAATGTAAATTGGTATAACTAGTTTGGAAGACAGTTTAGCATTATCTTTTAACACTGAGCATTAATTTGATCCAGTAATTCTTCTAGGTCTGTTCCCAGAGAAACACTTGCCTATGGGCCTCGAAGACAAGAGGATGATCAGAGCAGCATTGTTTGTCAGCAAACAAGCTGGAAATAACCCAGTGTCCACCAGTAGCACAATGGCTAAACAAATTATGGTTAGTCATACAATAGAACATTATATTACAGTGAAAATGAATAAAGTACAGCTATGCACAATTGTATGTGTGAATCTTAGCAATGAGTGGAAAAAATGCAAGCCTCAGAAAGTTACTTATTGAATAATATAATTTTATAATACTAAAAAAAAATGCACTGTATAGAGATGCATCCATTTGTATTAAGAATTATTATTTTTTTAAAGCAAGGGAATAATAACTGTAAAATTGAGGATAGGGAGGCTGGGGGATGGGGTAGACAAGAAATACAAAGTTGTTTTTTTTTTTTAATGTACATTGTATGGGGGGGAGGGTATAGGTCAGTGGTAAAGCTCATGCTTAGCATGCACGAGGTCCTGGGTTCAATCCTCAGGATCACTGTTAAAAACAAACAAACAAACCTAATTACCCCCCCATCTTTAAAAAAAAAAAAAAAGTCACTGTAAAATTTCCAGGAGACATAGCCAAGATGAAGTGTTTACCAAACAGTTTATCACTTTATTTGATTTCAAAGCTTCTCCAGGGGCAATGCAACCTTTCATGGGTGATGAAAATCTAGGAGGGTAGTTAATCATTAGGATGGCAGGTCCCAGTTGGCTAGATTCAAGGGGTGCAGTCGGCAGGATACAATTTAACAGGAATAAACATGTTGACACTGGTTTTAAATATCAGCAGCAAAAGTACAGAATTAGGATTAGTGACTTTTAGGGAAAAAAGTCTTTAGAATTTTATATGAATGCATGTTCAGTAAGTTGTCAAGCTCATCTGGCAATATTCTAGTTCTTATGTTGAGGGGTGGGCACACAATGAACGTTTTAGTACTAGACTTCGTACCTCACATATAGGTTACAGAAATTCTATTGAATGTGCTGAGTAGTAGGTTACAATTTAAAAAAATCACTGGTGTCTATTATTTTTGTATGTTGAATTTGAAAATTGCAATGTAGATAAAATCAGGAAACCATAAAATGTTAGAATTAGAAGAGGCCTTCAAGATGATGGTCTAATCTGAAATATAACCATTTAAGAATTATAAGTACTAGGGAATATTTATAGTTTGAGAAGTTGGGGGAGGACTCTCTAAACATAACATCAATGGAAAAAGTCATGAAAAAAACTGAGATTTTATTTAATTAAAATGCAAAAATAATGCATCAAAAATCATGTTAGGAGGGTGAGTATAGCTCAGTGGTACAGTGCATGCTTAACATGCACGAGGTCTGGGGTTCAATCCCCAGTACCTCCACTAAAAAAAAAAAAAAAAAAAAGGAAGAAAATCATCTTAAACTAAATTAAAAGGCAAATGATAACCTGGGTTAAAAACATACCAGAAGTATATGCCAGCCCAGAGTAAAATGGCAATGGACTTTAGCACAGCAAAGGAAACTATCAACAAAATGAGAAAATAGCCTACTGAATGGGAGAAGATATTTGCAAACAATATGTTTACTAAGGGTTAATACCCAAAATATATAAAGAGCTCATACAGCTCAATATAAGAAAAAAACTTAATTAAAAAATAGGCATAAGACCTGAATAGACATTTTTCCAGAGAAGACATACAGATGGCCAACAGACATATGAAAAGACATTCAACATCACTTATCATCAGGGAAATACAAATCAAAACCACAATGAAGGGAGAGTATAGATCAGTGGTAGACTGCATGCCTAGCATGCATGAGGTCCTAGGTTCAATGCCCAGTACTTCCATTAAAATAAATAAATAAAATCTAATTACTGCACCCCCCCAAAAAAAATCCACAATGAGATATCACCTCACACCTGTCAGAAAAGCTATCATAAAAAAAGACAATATGTAAGTGTTGGTGAGGATGTGGAGAAAAGGGAAACCTTGTACATTTTTGGTGGGATTGTAATTTGGTGCAGTCACTGTGAAAAACATTACGGAGGTGCCTCAAAAAATTAAAAATAGAACTGCCATATGATCTAGCAATTCAACTTTGGGGTATTTATCTAAAGACACTAATTTGAAAAGATATATGCATGCCAATGTTCATTACAGCATTGTTTGCAACAGCCAAGATATGGAAGCAACCCATATTAATTGATGTGTCCATTGATGAATGAATGGATAAAGAAGATGTGGTATACATATTTGTATAATGGAATATTACTCAGACATAAAAAAGGAAATATTGCCATTTGCAACAACATGGATGGAGCTAGAGGGTATTATGGTGAGTGAACTAAGTCAGATAGAAAAAGACAAATACCATATATGGGGAATCTAAAAAACAAAACAAACAAAATAAAAACAGACTCACAGATATAGAGAACAAATGGGTGGTTGAGGGGGTGAGGCAAAATAGGTAAAGGGGATTGAGGTACAAATCTCCAGTTAGGAAATAAATAGGCCACAGGATGTAATATACAGAATAAGAAATACTGTCAATAATATTGTAATAACTTTGTAGGAGGACAGATTGTTACTAGACTTACGGTGATCATTGCATAATGTATGCAAATGTCAAGTCACTATGTAGTATGCCTGAAACTAACAGTACTGTATGTCGACTATAATTCAATAACCAAGAAAAAAGAAAAATGGCAATGGATATGAACAGATAATTTATAAATAAAAAATACAAATGACCAGTAAAACAATGGAAAAACATTTCTAATAAAACAAGTGAATGTATATAACAAAACAGAAATGGATACCCAGGTAATAGGGAATAAACTAGTGTTTACCAGTGGGGAGAGGAAAGAAGGGAGGGGCAAGAGAGGAGTAGGGTACTTAGAGATACAAACTACTTATTTATTATAAAATAAATAAGCAAAAAGTATGTCTTGTACAGCACAGCAAAATATAGCCATTAGTTTGTAATAACTTTAAATGGAGTATAATCTATTAAAAGTATTGAATCACTATGTTGTACACCTGAAATTAATATTGGAAATCAACTATACTTCAATAAAAACAACTAACATAAAAGTTTTTCTGGTAGTTCAAAAGGAAAGCTAATCTTTTATTTTTTATTTTTTTTTTAACATTTTTTATTGATTTATAATCATTTTACAATGTTGTGTCAAATTCCAGTGTTCAGCACAATTTTTCAGTCATTCATGGACATATACCACTCATTGTCACATTTTTTTCTCTGTGAGTTATCGTAACATTTTGTGTATATTTCCCTGTGCTATACAGTGTAATCTATTCTACAATTTTGAAATCCCAGTCTATCCCTTCCCACCCTCCACCCGGAAAGCTAATCTTTTAAAGAGATACCATTTTTCATTAATCAAGACAACAAAGTTGTTTTAAAACTTGTATTAAAACGCTTGCTATTGACAAAAGTGTGCTAAACTAAGCCCTCAGTCTTTTATAAGAAGATAAAGTTGTACAACATTTGAGGTAAGAAGTCAGGCTTTGTATTTCCATAGTTTTGGAAATGTTCCTGTCCTTTGGCCCAATAATCTTACTTATAGGAGCATAAGAATATATCCCAAACAATTACCAGAAGGGTGGCTAGAAAGTTTTGTATAGGACTGTTCCTTTTAGCATTAGGAGAGCAAACACTTGGGGAAAAAACAGTCCCAACAACAGAAGAATGGCTAAACAAATCTTGGGACACTCAAAAGTGGACTATTTTGTAGGCATCAAAAAATCATTGAAGATGTTGATTCTGATCGCCCCTGAATTTCAGCCCTCCCATTTATCAGAAACCTTAGCGGTGACGGTAGATCTCACCTTGAGATTTTCTCTTACCTGGAGTCATTCTGCCCACCATCCATGAGCACTTCCCTGGAGGTCAGACACCATTGTTCTTCCTTTGGGGGCGAGTATTATAACTGATGCCATGTGGCAGTCTGGGCCCCACCACAGAATAATGAATTCCCTATTCCCTAGCAGAGAAGGCAACCTCAAGACCTTGCTTGAAGTTGCTGTGCTGAAAGTGAAGGATTCTGGGGTCAGATGGCAGAAACAAGAATCCCTCGTCTCTAGGTGTTGCCCTTAGTAAAGGAGAAGTAAGAGTTAATAGATCCAGATCTCAATGACTCTTGTAATGAAGGAAGGAGTAACTCTGGGAAAAGAAATCCACTGAGTAAGCAATTTAAGCCCCATACCCTGTAACTCCTTCTCCAGACATCCTATCAAAAGCAGCCCAACTTGGCTACTTTTCTTCCTCACTCATTCAGCAAAAACCTTTGCTGAGTCAGAAATACAGACAGATCTTGTCCCTGCCCCCCGAGGGTTTCCAGTCTCAAGGGGAAGGCAGACACACTGTACCGGCAGTGACAGGGGTGGCTGTGTGTTGTTGCAGGCAAGTGTGGAAGGGGGCCTCTTGCCACCCACAAGGAGGTGACATTTTGACATTTAAGGCAAGACCTAATATTTCAGTTTTTCAGGTAGGAGGCTGCTGGGGCAGGCGAGGCCGTGTTCTTGGCCGCCGAGTGGAGGAGGGCAGCGGGAAGGCTGGTCCGGACCAGCCAGAAGCCCCCGCCAGTGTGGGCAGCGGCGGCCGGAGCGGTCAGGATTCGGGGCTGTGCCTGGGCAGCAGGGCCCCACCGAGGGGCAGCCCGACCTGCCCTTTCCCACGCCCCCGCTGCTCTGCCCTTGGTGACGACGCCCCTGCCCCCCTCGGGTGCATCTCCGAGGCGGCCACCCACTCCGTTGGCCTCGGTGCAGCGCCGGGCACAGGTGCCAGGCCCGGAGGCCGGGAGCGCGGCGGCGGGGGTCCGGGGCTCGGCCCGCAGGCACGCGCAGAGCGGATTCCCGGGGCTCTGTCTCGCCAGGTAAAGGGACAGGGCGCGGGGGGCACGCTGGTCGGTGGGTCGCCTAAGAAAGCGCTCAGGTTTTCTGCCTTTGATCATGCCCGGGAGGGAGTTATTTATAGGAAGGAATAGTTTAATCACGGCTTGCTCTTCTGCTTTTGCTTTTTTCATTTTCAAGATGCCTGACTGGGGGCTGGATGCAGTCAGCTTTCCAGGGCTGGAATCTTGTTCAAAGCGGGCTGCATAAAGCAGTTCCAATTTAGCTGCATCATCGGCTCTTGGCTTGGCCAGGAAACGGCTCGTCCTCTACTTAGGGCTTTATAGGCATTTTATAAACACGGAACATCGCAGCCCTGTGGTTACCGAGTTGCTTCTTCCTTTACCACATTTTCTCTTTTTATTTCACCGACTTATTTTATTATAAACTTTTAGCTTTTGGGGCTAAGAAGCAGTGTTTGTATAAAGGCATTTTAAAGATCAAAGTTTGTCCTGCAAAGCAAGGGACATCAACCAGGGGCACTGCAGCTTCCCTGGACCCCTTCCTGGAGACTGGATAGTGGTGCCTCAATGGAAGCAAATTCAGTGAATAAAGCAGCAAAGCCCAGGCTGCAGTCGTGAGGGACTGCATGAATGCTCCCAGTGATTCTTTCCACCAAACCTCCCTTCCCAGACCCATGAAATTTCCAGTAGCAACGGTTTATAATAGGTATGACTTTTTTTTCCCTCCTCCTTTTAAACAGTGATTGGCTTTCTCTAAACACTAAAGTTTCAGTTTCTATGGGAAAATGTTGGCTGAGAGAGAAGAGATTTTTATTATGTGACTCACTGGCATTTTTGTGCAGCTTTCAGCCACAAGGAGAACCTAGCTGTCCTGGGTGTCACTGCAGTGTCTGCCATTTCAGGCTGAGTCTGCTTTTTGATAGTCATCTTCATCTGTGCTTTGCTTGGTGACACACACACTCCCAGGGCACTCTGCCTTAGGGCCTTTTTAGCTTTTGACCCCTCAGTCCTTTTACTTCCCCACTTCTCCCTTGATGCCCCTCTGCTCGTCTCTTTGTTCTTTCTTACCCCCTTCGCAGGGCTTAGAGATGCGCTGTCCTGGATGCCACCCAGCAAATCTTCAGGATGTAGTTTGGATCAGAGTGTTTCTGTCCTCCGTCCTACACACTGCGGGGTCCTACTCTGAATTTTCTAAATTAACGTGACAGACACCATTAAAAGCAGTAGCCCAGGGCTTGACACTGACTTCAGTTTAAATCTTACTCCGTTGGGAGATGAAATGACTTAACCTGGAGAAGTGACTCAAGTGGTGGGTCCGTCAGGCACGTGATTGACCAGCTGAGGAAAAGTTTTAGGCAGATACTCTTTACCCTGCCCAAGAAAGGCAAGTCCGTCTCCTGGAAAAGAGCCCCCCTGTGCATAGACCTCAGAGCCTGAGCTTCCCGCACCCTGAAGTTCTCATGAGGATGAAATGAAAGTGCCTTGAGGATGAAATGAAAGTGCCTTGCTCTTCTATTCCAGTTGACTTGGTCCACGTGGGCTGTTCCTCGATCAGAACAGTTAGCACTCAGCTTTTGGTGCCCATCTCCTTCATCCTCACAGCTGACACCTTGTGGATGCTATTATTCCTGCAGTAGAGCTGTGGAAACAGGACCAGCTCACCATCACGGGGCCACTGTCTGCGTTCACGTGTGTGTGCATAGTTGGGGGTCTGGGGCTGGATGCCTGACTTCAGACCGTGGTCTCTAGTGCTTGACCACACAAAACAGCAGCTCACACAGGCTCAGCCCTGGGTGCTGGGCTGCTAATGCCCTTTCTCATTTTAGTTGTAAAGGTTTTAGTCAATTTTCCCGTTCATTCGACCTCCATACCTGGCCCTTGAAAAGTAAGCTCTTTGAGGGGAAGGTATAGCTCAAGTGGTAGAGCGCATGCTTAGCATGCAGAAGGTCCTGGTTTCAATCCCCAGTACTGCCTCTAAAAATAACGAAATAAATAAACCTAATCACCTCCCTCCCACCCCTAAAACCAAATAAAAGTGAGATCTTTGTTAAGAAAATGGTTCAGGATTGCTAGGAAGACAAACTATACTCAGAGCAAGTGAGACGAGCTCACCTGTTCGCAGCTGTCTCTGATCCACTGAGGTAGTTTATACCTTTGAGGCTGCTGTGTGCTTTGTGAGTGTGTGTGATGTTGTCTGGTCTTCCGGAAACTTATGGTACTAATCACCCCAACTGGAGGTCCTGACTCTCCTCCCCAAACAGAAAGATTTTTACATGTCTGGGATGTAAAGGACCACTCCCCTCTGCTGGATGAAGATAAATTTGCTTTCTTTGGAGAAAATTTTGAGTACTTCGCTCTCTAGTGGTCAACTGGGTAAAAGAGATCACAGTTCTACCTCACTTTACAAATAGAGTTATCAGCCAGTTTAATTTTAAAACCTTCTATGGAGCACCTACTATGTGCCACTGCAGTGCCAAATACCGGGGATATGGAGGTGAATAAGAGGTCACTGCAAATCAAATCCTCGTAAATAGAATCACGTTGTAAATGATTAGGATCTGAGAAGTTTTGAGCTTGAAGGGGAAGTTAGAGACGATCTGGTTTGTGTCCCTCCTGCTTTTTCAAGTAGTCGAAAAACTGGGGTCCAGAGAGATGAAATGATGTGCTTAAGACTGCACGGCTAGTTAGGGACAGGGGAATTGTGCCAGTGAAATTCAGTGGAAGGTCATCCTTTAATCTTCATAACTTTTAATTTGGAAACAATTTTGGACTTACAAAAAAGATGCAAACTACAGACTTCAGATTTCACCAGTTTCCCCACTAAAGCCCTTTTTTCTATTCCAGGAGCCAATTCAGGATCCCACATTGCATTTCTAGACTCGTTTTCTAACTTGGGATTTTCCTGCACCTGAGGTTCCGTAAAACAGTAATGAATTAGTGACATTTGGTTGTTGGACAGAAAATGTGTCCGAAGTCCCTTCTGTCTACTGGACTATGTATGCTTTGTTTGTTTTCAGAGCCAGCTGTCTGCCCTGGTGATGTCAATGAAATCCCACCTGCAGCTTTCTGGGTGTTAAATGCCACCCAGCCCATCTGATCTGCATATAAACGGCTGTCCTCAGGGCCAGCAGGGGCACACCCTGAACCTTCTGCCACCGTTGAGTCTCATTTCTACTTATTGATTGTTGTGCATGCAGCATTCTTTGCTCCCAGGTGCCCAGTTTATCAAGTGAAGGACTTCGGAGCCAGAAAGACATAAATTCAGCCCCCAGCTTCCCCACCTAGTAGTTGTGGGACCTTGAGAAAGTCACTTAGTTGCTCTAAAATTCAATTTCCTCCTCTGCTGGGGACGGGAGCTCTCTTGCAGAATTATTGAGAGGGTTAAATGAAAGAGTGTGCGGTGATGAGCAGTGCTTGGTGCCTGGCAGCTGTGGAGTAAGTAAATGGATGGATGGCACTAAAGGGAGGTTAGGTGGGTACTATGGAAGGTCTTGAATACCAGGCAGGACCCCCTGAAGTTGCCGGTGGGCAGGGGTGGCCACTGAAGGGTTCGAGAAGGGAAGTGATGGGATCAGGGCTGCACTTTATAGAGTCAAACACAGGAGTCCTGCAGGGAATTAGCAAGGAGCCATCACGTTATTTCCAATGAGAGCAGAATGCAGGCCTGGACTGGAGGAGCAGTGATGGAAAGAGAAGACCCATGAGACACTGTGTGGAGGTACCACCAACTGATACAGAAATAAACAGGACGCAGGATCGAGAGGAGGAGGGACTCCAAGATGAGTAAGTTCTAGGTCCAGGTGAAAAGGAGAATGTGATGTCCTTAACAGAGACAGAAATCAAGATGAAGAGGTAATCTGTGGGAGAAAAATGCATCTGGTTTTATTCATGTTGCTTCTGAGATACCAAGAGACTATCCAAGTAGAGATACGGAGAAGCCACGATTGTGGCACTGGAGCCTGGGCGAGGCCAGAGGATCTGAGCATTGTGGCCAGAGGGGTGGCCACTGAAACTGAGTGGGCAGATGGAACCACCCAGGAAGAGAATGTAGGTGAGGCCAGAAGTTGGGGGCAAAGGCTCAAGTGTGCCCCATGTGTTCAAAGGGTCAGAGACACAGAAGAGGTGCTGAGAACTAGGGTGTATGAGTCAGCTCTGGTTGCCGTAACAAAGGACCACAGACTGGCTTAAACAGCAGAAACTGACAGTCTGGAGGCCAGAGGTCCAAGATCACGGTATTGGCAGAGCTGGTTTCTTCTGAGGACTCCTCCCTTGCCTTGTACGTGGCCTTTTTCTCACTGTGTCTTCACACAGTCTCCTGAGGACTCCAGCCACGCTGGGTTGGAGCCCACGTGCGTGACCTCATTTTACTCTCGTCACCACTACAAAGGCCCTGTTTCCCAACAGAGTCACATTCTGAGGTGCTGAGGGTCAGAACCTCAGTGGAAGAATTTCTGTTGTGGGGCTGTGAGGGGGTCCTTTCAATTCAGCCCATAACATAGGAATAGAAACAGAAAATGAGTTTTAAAAAGAACTCCAGGGAAGAGTTTCAGAAGGACAGGGGCTGGCTACTGGCCTCTTTTCCCTCCGATCTCCTCCCACCCCAGGCCATGAGTCCCCTCTCTCCAGTGATTCATGAGGAAGGAGGCTCTTTCAGGCTCCCTGCTGTCTGGCTTTCAACGGGGTTCAGCCAAGGGGTGGGTAGGAGGCCAGAGGCGTGGAGAGGCGGGGGGAACTCTCCCGTCTCCCCAGCTCTGGCGGTGCCCACAGCAGCAGCTGCTTTCCCTGTGGCTCCATCTCCCACGGGCAGATTTGTGAGGTTCCGGCTTCCACCAGGAGCCCCTGGCTCCCAGGCTGAAGTCACTCCATCTCCTTGCAGGCCGGTAGTGCCTTTCTGCTATTTCTATTCTCTGAGTTGCCCCCGGAGCCCCGTGTTTGGAGTGTTAGCACCTTTGGAGTGTCTGTAGCCAATTCTCAGTATCGTATCCCTGTCAGTGGTTTCTGCTTCCCTGACTGGTCGAGGCACCATGGCCAGGGAGGCCAACACTGCAGAAAGATGGAGAATGGTTAGATCTTTGAGCAATGAGGGTAGAAGCTACAATTCTAGGGGTTAGGAAGGGAATCTCTGTCAACCTGATGGATTTATACCAATTCTCCGTTGAGGTTTTAATTTGTACATACTTTTGAGATTGAGCACCTCTTCATGTTTACCGGCCAAAAGGTTTTTGAAGTGCTTATTCAAGCGTTTAGTGCCCTCACCCCCATTTTTTCCGACTGTTTCTTATCGACTTTAAGTTCTTTATATAGACCAGATATGAAATCTTTATCAAGTATTTGTGTTGTGAAAATACCTTTTCTCATTTCAGAGCATGTCTTTTTTTATAGTGTCTCAATAGAGGTTCTTAATTGTATTTTATTTAAAAAATTTTTTGAAGGGGGAAGGAGGTAATTAGATTTTTATTTAATTATTTATTTAATGGAGGTACTGGGGATTGAACCCAGGACCATGAGGGTGCTAAGCACATCCTCTACCACTGAGCTATACCCTCCCCTCAAGGTTCTTCATTGTAATGTATTCTGTCTTTTCCTGTATAACTAGTGGTCTCGGTATCTTGATTGACTATTCTTTCCCTAGTTTGAGGTCACAAAGATATTCTATCTTCTAAAACCTTTATAGTTCTAGACTCCTGAGTCCTGAATGTCACACCTTCCCTGTCCATCCATTTATCTATTTTTAACTTTTCTTTCTCCTAAAGTACATCCTCTAGTGAGAGTCTGTATGTGGTAAACTGAAGCCTGAAGTCATATTTCTGAAAATATCTTTTTTTCTTCTCTCTACTTGAATGATCGTCCGGGAAGGTCAACAGTTTTAGGCTAAGTTAGTTTCTCTTGGTATTTTGAAGCTATTATTCCATTGTTTTCTATCTAATTGCTCTGACTTTGGAAGCAATCTTTTCTTTCTCAGGTAGCTTTGGAGAACGTCTCTTTCCTTGATAGTGTCCAGTGACACTGCTGAACCTATGTGTCAATTTGTATTTATTATAGTTGGTGTTCTGGGTTATTGTGGGAAATGAACTGTGCATGTGATTTAAAAGCAAGAGCTGCTCTGCAGGAGAGAAGGAGGGAGCGCTCATCACACCCCAGATCTTGACCCTGTCACCCTCGCAGGTGTCCTCTGTAGTAAGTGAAGCCTCCCCCTCACTCCAGGAAGTGCCTGGTGCCCAGCAGGGAAGGAGGGGCTTTGTGACACAGGTAAGGGAGGGAGGCCTCAGGATGCCCAGCAGGGGAGGGAAAGGCAGACCCTGTGGTCCTGGGACTTCAAAAGGCTATTTGAAAGGGTCACAGTGTTTGTCTAAAAGAACGTTTAGGATCTGTCATTTTGTGGAGCATTTTCCTTTCTCCAACTACTGACATGAGTTCTGTCTTCTATGGAGGGGCTGATTTCTTCCTCCTCCTCTGTGGACACACCATTGACACATTTGCATCTGACGAGGTGCCTTTCCAGAGATTATAACTGCTTTCCTCCACTACAAGAGGGACATGGACACAGTGAGATGTGGGGGAGGGTCCGCCTGCGGTGGGTGTTCAGTGTCTGGTCCAGACCTCAAGTCCTTATTAAATTAAGTTTCCTTTTTTAAAAAATGTACTTAAACTTCCCAATTAAACAACTCTCATATATCTAGCACATTGAACTTATCTGTATGGCAAACCCGATATTCTCTTGGCTGTTTCAGTACAGTTCATCAACTTAGTAGGATTTCCATTTAAAAGCAAGGACCTCTTTCAAATTAAGAGTTGTCAGGCTGTCCCTGAAATGGCCACATTCTCTAACACATTTCAAGCATATAAATACCAATATGCATACATTCCTTATTAATCCAGAACTATAAATCTATGGTTTTGCTTCTTCCAAGGCTTTTTATATTTAACACAAAATTTTATTGAATTAGGAGATGGATGCTGTTAAAAAAAGTTACTGTCCTAGTTAACTAAGATCGTTTATCACCAGAGATACTTGCTTTTTTCCCCCGAGTCTTTATTTTGTACTTTTTTTTTTTTAAATGGAGGTTCTGGGGATTGAACCCAGGACTTTTTGCATGCTAAGTATGAGCTCTACCACTGAGCTACACCCTCCCCGCCCCATCTTCCTGAGTCTTTAATGAGAATTGAATCCCACTGATTATCATCATATCAATGATTCTGTAACCTCAAGGAGTGTGATCAAATAGCCTCTCTCCGGATTCAAGTCAAACATTACTTATTTCTATCTGCTCAGAGGAGCCAGAAGCTCGACACAGGCTGATCAGCTCTCCAGATACGTTTAATTTTTTAGGTCTTTGGACCTAATGAAATCTTGTACTCTGTCCTATTTTTAGGACCAACCAGTTCTTCAGGAGCCTTAAAACGAGATGGAACTGAATTTTGGTTAACTCATGTGGCTCTCTCTGCTTTGGCATCACAGCTTAGGGGGTCTTAGTACTGATGCTCCCTTGGGTCAGGAACAGCCTTCTAAAGGAAGAATTTACAATTTACAGAACTTCATCAGTATAATACATGAATCAATAATACAGACATAACCAAGTAACAAGACTCAGCCAGAACATCTTATTCTGCATTCTTTTAGAATAGCCCACCTTTTACTGTGGATCGTCCTGCACTCACAGCTCTTCATACCTTTGGCGCATTTCAAATTGTCCTAATTTGGTGAGTAGGGGGTCCCTTAGGATTGGCTCCAGGATCCTTTTTTAAAAAATGTATTTATTTTCAAATTTTTTTGGGGGGGAGGTAATTAGGTTCATTTATTTATTTATTTTTTAAATTGAGGTCCTGGGGATTGAACTCAGGACTTCATGCATGCCAAGCATGCACTCTACCACTGAGCTATACCCTCCCCCTCCAACATCCTTTTGACAGGACCCTATTTTTCTTTGAAGCCTCTCTGCTTGCTGGCACAAGGTGTCCCAGCTTACCAGGAACCTCTCCTAACACTGAATCAGCCACTTCTCCAAGAATCTTTTTTTTTTCCCCCTTCTTAATGGAAAAAGTAGCACATACACTGGTATCTGCACTAGGGTGCATTTTGGGGTAAAGTTACTGTGAGGCCATATCAATGAACAAGGCTTGAAAAGGCATTTCTTAAAGACATGAGTTCACATAAACTATTTTCAATACTTTAAGGTATTCTAACTTAAAATTCTTTTGATTCTTTAATTTTATCTCCTTTCTCTTTATTTTGACTGATAAAACTGCTTTTTGCTCCATCTGACAATTTGTTCTAAAATAACAATATGATATAAATATGAGCGTTAAAGCTACTGAATAGAGGTCAAGGTTTTCTGTACAGTCCCCTTGGTTCTCAGCCCCCCAGTGACTAATAATCTCTCATTCAGCTCTTTAAATATTCATCTGATGGGGGGTTCAGTTCCACTGTTTCATTGTGCTTTCAGCTTGAGGGTACTAGTATTCTAAAAGCTGATGGTTTGTAGAAGGTGGCAACATTTAGCAAGCAGTTCCTTCTCTTCAGATCCTGGAGGTGGGGGGGGGGTCCACCCACATTGCTGTTCTATTTTGAAACAGCACAGTGTACAACATCCTGTACATGTTTCATTTCACCCCTATCATGTCCATTTACTGTCACTTAAAACACAGTTAAAAGATTCACACATGTGTGATCTCTAGCCGAACTAACTGGTTCTGCATATTATTTTGATTTTGAAAATATCAGAATGAACATCTTTTACAGTTGGAAAATATGTTTTTACTATAATCAATCCCATCTTAAAACTTAGATTGTGTTTAAAAATGTATTAACGTTCTCTCGCCAATTTAATAGGTGTTTCATATTGTGCTACCAAGATTTATAGTGAATAAACTCACGTGATTTTCCCAGGTAGTGTTACCCTGGCCTACTAACAGCTGATATGTTTCTTTTTACTGCAGGAGATCAGGGAGATAGCTATTATTTTGATATAGATCCCTATTACTTACATAATTGAGAAATAATGACATATCACCTACAGGCTCTAAAGGTTTTATGTGAAAGCATCTTTTAATTCCTGGGCCACAGTACACATCTTGCCTTTACTATTACCTGTATTTTTAATTACAGACAACTCTGGTGTAGAGTCCTTCTGATAAATATAAAACTTACAAAAGCAAAAATAAAGTTTACTAAAATAAAATGCAATTAGAATAATACATTTCTTAGTTTCATTATACAATAACAAATCACTTGTGGAAATTTAAAAGGCATTTAATACAAAATTTTCCTATTTGGAATAAAGGTTTTTAAAAATTGGGATTCCAAAATTAACTTCTGATGAAGGGTAGGGGTGGTGCTGGCTGGCTCTTCCCCTGCCTTTAGCTTGAGCATTTGCTAATCAGCAAGATTTAAATGACAACTTTGCTTCCCTTTGATGCCCTGGACATGGCCCAAGCCTCTAATCTATTCTTTGTTTCGGGTCAGTCTAAAATTGCATTTTTCTTTTTAAATTATTTTTAAATTATTTATTATTTTCAAATAGGTGGCCGTTCTTAAGACCCTGGGGATCTCTGAATATCATTTGCAGCCCAACACGTTGTGGAGGAAATAGATTTCTTTTATCTACAAAACAGAGAATATGTAGTTTAACTGCTAAAAATGAACTGTTTAGTTATAGCTATTTAAATTTCAGCATCTATGCAACACTTCCTCCTAGACTGGGATTCTTTATTTTAAAAGCAAACTTCCCAGCTCTAGCCATTTGACTGATTAGTTTTCTGAATGCTTTCCAGGTTCAGACAGAGCTAATGTCAGTATACCAGGCCTCCTCTGGGGAGGAGCAATCATCTATCTAATGGGGGGCAGGACAGCATCCCCTAGGGGAGTGATAGTCTTTTGGTTTACACTCTTGCCTTGTCCCCAGTCATCATTTCCAGAGCATGCCTCCTAAGGGCTAGAGACCAGAGACTGAGTCTGGGAAGGCTGTTCTTAGAGACAGCCATTCATTTTGATGGGTTACTGAGGTGGTCTTCAGACACTGGCTGTTAAGCAATGCCTTTCTCCCTGCAGTGATGTTCTTATAAATGACAGTCTTGCTTTACATTCCCAGTCTGTGATCTTTTACTTCCACAACAATCTGTGAAGAGTCTTGTAAGGCGTCTAGAGCAGCCCAGATGCAGGGAATGACAAAGGTGGACGTTGGCAATGTTTCTTGAACTTCGTGAATGAATTGGGGATTTTGTTAAAGTGCAGTTGCTGATTCAGTGGGTCTAGGGTGAGGCCTGGGATTCTGCATTTCTAGTAAATGCCCAGGTGATGCCGAAGCATTCAAGGACTACACTTTTGAGTAGTGAGGGACTACAGGATGTGAATCAGGTTCACATACAGTAAGATCCCCTGATATCTTATTTTGACATCCTTCCCCTTTTCTTTGCTATCTGCGGATGATGAAGCTAAGCTCCTTAAGTCTTTCTGTCATTTTATGTGGGATCATAAACAGAGCCTGCTGTGTGACTCTTTCTTCTTCCTTTCTACCTGCCTTCCTGTATCCCTTCCTGGGCATGAATGGTATCAGTGCTCCTCAATCCAAGGGTCAGGAAGGGACCTTACCTGCTTCTCATTTCATAGTGACCTACTGTGGTCCCCATTCTTTATAAGAGAGAACTGGCTGACCCCAACATTTTCCTACGATGTCTTCTGAGACCACGACATCTTGAAGTATCTAAGGTCAAGCCTGGAAAGTTCTCATCCGGTCAGGTGGAGCTGTGGCATCTGTGGGGAAGTGAGTTTGCAAAGTTCTTAAGGAACCTGAAAACCTAGGGATGATTGTGACTTTCAGGTAGAAGAGATGACCTTTCCATTCCTAGCAGGGGTGGAGAGACTGGTCCTTAGAGCCATAATTCAGCAAACTCCAAGAAGGCTATCTGAAGTGTTTGTCTAATGAAACATTAGGATTTATCACTCTGTTATGCTTTTTCATTTTCTAAATTCCTGAGTTGTTAGCCCTGTGTTATCATGGAGGGACCGAGTCCCTCCACAGAAGGGACTCGTTCATTTGTTCCTCCAATGACACAATTTTATGACTTGTTATTGTGCTGGAACCTACTTTCCAGCTGCCACTGCCCTGTAGGGAAGTGTAGGATATGGCTTCAGCCCTGCTCATCAAATCTTTTTTCCATTTCTGGTCCACTGTGATGCTTACCTTGTTTTTGAGCCCAGTTCTTTCTTTTTGGTTTCTCTCTTTTTAAATCTATTGCTGCTGTGTGTACCAGGGAGGATTTCCTATGTCATCTGACCAGAATTCTGAGGTTGTGAAAGTGGGTTTTCTATACTGCTATTTTGAGCAGATGAATAAATGTTCAAGGTATTTTAAAAGACAGTCCTTGGATTAAGAAAGACTTGGGAGTGGCATTCCTGATGGCTTTTACTGCATCATACCACCCACTTACAGCAAAGGCCAGGACAGGAAGCAACGCAGGGAAAACCTCGGCCCTGTTTCAGAGTTGCTGAGGTTCTTTACATACTGTCTTAAAAAACAACAACGAAGTACCAGGGGAGAAAGCACTGCCAGCATCAGGAATCATTATGCTTCTCTTAGGGGACAAGAACACTGTGAATCATAACTGACATTTCCCTCTTCCTACTGGTCTTAGGATGCTCACAGTCCAGTTGGTGACCCACATGTACCAGAACATCAGTCAGCCTTTTCAGTGCTCATCTGTCTTCAACTTGTTTCCCACTCTTATTTGATTATTTTTGAAAACTGAAGTATAGTTGATTTTCAATGTTGTGTTAGTCTCAGGTGTACAGCAAAGTGATTCAGTTACACATTATGTCTATTCTTTTTCGTATTTCCATTATAGGTTATTACAAGCTACTGAATATAGTTCCCTGCACTATACAGTAGGTCCTTGTTGTTTATCTATGTTACATATAGTGTGTATCTGTTA
Source organism: Camelus bactrianus (assembly GCF_048773025.1). NCBI lineage: Eukaryota > Metazoa > Chordata > Mammalia > Artiodactyla > Camelidae > Camelus > Camelus bactrianus. The sequence goes on from NC_133539.1 coordinate 7,384,103, forward strand.
ATCCCATACTCCTAATTTATCCCTCCCCTTCCTTTTCCCCTTAGGTAACCATAAGTTTGTTTTCTATTCTTTTTTTTGAATAAGTTCATTTGTGTCTTTTTTTTTTAGATTCCACCTAAAAGTGGTATCATATGATATTTGCCTTTGTCTGCCTTACTTCATTTAGTACGATAATCTCTAGGCGTTTCCAAGTTGCTGCAAATGGCATTATTTCATTCTTTTTTATGGCTCCTGCCCTTATTTTAAAACAGTCCAGAAGTGCATGTATCATTGCATTCTACGAACTTACGTGATTTATCTTAAAATCCTTTTTTGCATGAAGGTCTAATATAATCTAATGAAATCAGTCTCACCTTATTTTCCCACCTGGACTGGCTAGCGGCTGTGTGTTATCAGTACACGTTGACTCCTGGCACGAGGCTGGTTAATGTTGGTTGTTGACGTTAAAAACATACAGAGCGCCTTCCTCAATCTGCCTCACATCCCTCAAGGAAGGAAGGCCGGACTCTGTCTTACAACGCGCCAAGGAGCCACAGGGCTTACTCCCAGGTCCCCAACCTGTTTCACTCCACCCCCCCCCCCCCCCGGCCTGCCCTCTCCCTCCACGTTACCTCCATCCTCCACCCTGAGCGGCCTCTCCTGGCCCCCTCCCACTCACCTCCCCCGGCGCAGCCTCCTTTCTCCATCCATCACCTCCCTCCCCCCTCACACCCTTCCCTCCCAGCCTGGCTTCTCGACTCCCTCCATCAATGCGGCTGCCCCTCCCGCTCCCCCGCCGCCCCGCGGCCTTCCCGGGGCGGCGCGGCCTCTTCCGGCCTGCGGGAGGGCGGGGCCGGGCGCTCAGGCAGGCGGGCCGGCCGGTGGTGCGAGCGTCCGGGGCCAGCGCTCCGCCGCCGGCCGGCCGGCCATGCTCATCACGCTGTGCTACCTGTACCTGTGGGCGCGCTGGGGGCGCCGGCCGGCCGCTCTCGTGCGCACCACGGTGCAGCGGCTGCGCGCCTCGCGCTGCTCCTTCACCTTCTGCGGCGCCGCCGCGCAGCCCCGGGACGCCCGCGTGTGCCTGAGCCGCGGCGGCCGCGTCTTCTGCGTCGGCGAGAGCCAGGTGGGCGGGCGCGGGGCGCCGCGGGGCGCGGCCCGGCGGGGGGCGGGGGCGGGGCCGGGCGGGTTGGGGGGCTCGAGGGCGGGGCCGGCCGGGGGCGCGGCCTCCGGTCCGCCCAAAGCCGGAAGCGCCCCCGGGGCCCCGCGCCGTCCCTGTTCCCGGGCTGTGCACCTCGGCGGCTCTCTCCGCGAGGCCCTGAGGCCGCGGGCTTGGGCTCCCGGGAGGGCCAGATTCCGGGGCTCCACTGCGTGCGGTGCCCGCGGGAGCCTGCAGAAGAGGACCGAAGGCGGAAACTGTGACATGCAATCTGGTCGCCTCTCCACGAGGTGCCGGCGCAAGTGTATGGACGCCTGGCTCCTGGCATGTACCCTTGTGTCTGTGCGATGTGGATTAGCACCTGAGCAGTGCTCACCTGGAGCCTCTTTCCTGACACCCTCTCTTGCCTACACTGTAGGCTGGAGTTTGGTTGAACCTGATTTTAGAGAAAGACAGCAAATCCTCAGCTTTCTGTCAGGTATTTCCCAGGTGACAAAACACTGCCCTGTCCCCGGCTCCTGCCAGTTGCGTCTTTTGCCAACCGGGGCACCTGCTGATTATCTTTGCATCTTTATGGTTTCGTTTTGCGTTGTTTTGCCTTCCGGCCCAATATTTAACCTGGTGGCTACAAGTTCAGCGGGCTCTGTCACCCACTGTGTAACCTGGGGTGGCCGTTTAATCTCTGCAAAAGCTCTGCTATCTTTCTGTAAAAGGAAACAATAGTTCCTTCCACTCAGCTACTGGAAATGGGCTTCAAGGTCCAGTTCTGATCAAATTTCCGTTGATATCGCTGACATTTTTTTCATTCACATTTAAGTTTTTTGCTCTTAATCGGTTTCTTGCCCTTCTTCCTTCTGGAAAGTTGCATCACTCTTAGTACTGAAACGAGATCTTTGTGTGTAAAACTACACACCCTGTGGGAATTAAAATCCATTATCTCAGGTTTGACTATTTTGTTGAAATTAGGTTTAGGTTTGAGAGTATACTTAGATGTTAAAAATCAAAAATAGCCATCCTTTTTGGTATATTATATAGCACAGAATTTGAGTAATTATTTTGTCAGTTCTAAGAAGGTGCTTATCTAATATCGCAGATTTGAGGGGGAGATGTCCGTTCATATTACATACAAAGTACTCCTTAGTGAGGGAGGGCTTAATTCTTTCAAGGAACCCTTACTGAAAAAGATGATAAAATAAGGAAAATTGAGGAGTGGGTTTTTCTATGGTAGTGGTTTCCAAACTGGATTCAGTCACCTAAAAAATAATCGCTAAGAGGTTTAGATTAGAGAAGTTTTGTACATTCGAAAGTAATGAGATGCAAATATGTTTAATTTTCTTGGAAGATAGTTTTACTTTTGCACATCTGCATGACTTCATTGGTCTTCTGTTAACTTTGATAGCTGTAACTAAAGCCTGTCAGCCCTCGCTGACTGCTCCAGCTTGGCGTACGGGCATCTGGGCCAGACCAGCCGTAGGCTTTCAGGGGTTTTGTAATTTGCTGTGTCCTGCTCTTTGCACAGTTAACTTTGCTTCACCTTAGAGCTTTGCCCAGATACCAGTGTTTCACAGAGATGTCGCTGAATTTCCAGACTAGATGGGACCAGCCAGCTCTGTGTCCTCATAGACATTAAATCACACTTCATATTTCCAATTTTTATCTCTTTCTCTCTAGGAACTGGATCTGTTTAGCTTAGCAGATTGACCTGTAATTGGCACTCGGTATTTCAATGGATGAAGTGTTCAGTGGTTGTTGGGTTTACGCTCTGATATTTGAAGCCTGTAATTGGAAAGCTTGACTATTTTGTGTTTAGCTACTGTTATTTTAAGGTTTAAAATACCGTGGTGGGGGGCGTGGGGTGGGTGTAGCTCAGCGGTACAGTGATAGAGCATATGCTCAGTATGCATAAGGTCCTGGGTTCAATCCCCAGTACCTCCATTTAAAAGAAGAAACGCTGCTGATGATTTGGTTGAGTACATACCTTATTGTCAGTCTGCGAGGACTGAAGTAGCTTTACAGGACTGAATCTTCTGCCTGTGCTGTTTCCATATTTTATATATTTAAAATTAGATGCATAAATACTGAATGTGTATATTTATATAATCGAAGCTCCCACAAGAATTGATAAGTATAACCGAAGATAGTTTATACAAACTGGAAATTTTAAGCCGTTTGTTTAATATACATATTTTCTATGAGTAAAGTTGGACAATCTGTTTTTTATTTTTAACTGTTAAGTTGATAATTATGTTTAGCCATAGGAGGAGTTTTTTCTCCCTCAAATTTTCATTCATTAATTAGTTCAAAAGATATTTATTAAGCTTCTTTTTTTGTGTCAGGTTACCAGGCTGGGTGAAAACACCTTCTGATCTTCCCAACAAGGGCAGATTTGAACTGATAAGCTCTGGATCTTGACCCAAATACCTGTTTTTGGTGGGGCAGTAATGATAGGGATCCCACCTGCAGCCTTAGATTTCAGCTTTTTCTGCTCTGGATGTGCCTTGCTTTTAGTGGCTTAGAGCTTTTCAAGATTAATATGCAGTCCTGTTAGATTTCAGGAGGAGAGCAGAGGTTAGTGGACGCATCCAATTTGCTAACCAATCTTGATGTAATGGATGGAGGGAACGGAAGCCCAGCTCTTCAGGTGTCTGTCAGTAACAGGCTTCTGCTGACTGGCATGCCCTTCGGAGGTGCCTCATCTTTAAATGTGCTTCCTGGTGGTCATTTGGAAAGCTCCTACGTGCTCTCAGCAGTAGGGAAAGGGGGGAATAAGTTTCAGAATTAATTGCTTGATAACAAACATCTAGAGGTGTTAAAGTTGCCATGAGTCATTGAGGGATGTTGCAGCTGTTTAAATGGTCACAGTTCAACAACAACAACAAAAAAATGCAGGATTAATGTGGTCTATAGGAGAGTATCCAGTGACCTTACTCAGATCCCACCTGGAGTGACAGAGGCAGGGGTGTCCTGGGTGTTGATATAAGTGGCCGTTAGGGTTTGAAGTCATATTGAATCCTGCTTTTTTGCATTTCTTTCCCTCTGTCCAGTGCATTGATGACTTGAACAAATGGGCCCTGTTTCTGGTTTCTCCTTTTATACTTGAAGCAGAGCACATAGCATTTGTGACAGAGAGCATTTGGGTGCAAGGCGAGAATTTACAGAGACCATCATCCTCTTCAGACACCGTGAGTACCCTGTTTTTCACTTGTGTGCTGTAATCAAAACTAAATTTGCTTTTTCTTTGATGAGTGCTCTGTCTTGGCCTTTGTGACTCCCTTTCTTTTTGGATATTTTGGGTTAAATAAAAATATATTAGTAACATTACTAATATAGTATTAGTATAATACTGGTATAATGTTAGTAAAAGTACGTTGACCCATTTCCTTTTACCTTTTCAATGTGGTTGCTAGATTTAAAGCTACCTGTGTTTTAAGTTGTGTTTTTGACTCACGTTATGTTATTGGGCAGCGCTGCTCATGTCTCTCCCCAGGTCGTCTGGTCCATCCCCACAGCTTCTTGCTTTTACAATCAGTGGATTTATATCCCCATGTACTTCCTAGACCTCTTACCCTAAGTATTCTGAAAGCCTTTCAAACTCAATAACATGTCCCAAACTGGTTGTTTATGTTTCTCTGCTGGGTTTTCCTCTTGATGGCCAGAATTATGTTTCTGGACACAAATCCAGTGGCGACACGCTCTTGCTTCAGCTTTCAATGGACGCCTTCTCAGCAGATGCCGTCACCCTTGGGGCTCAAGGAAGTCTGACCCTGACCCCTCCTTGTAGGCTGCTTCTGCTTGCTGTCTGTCATGAATCCTTTCTGCCTTCACTCCCCTGCCGTGTGTTCCCCGCCTGCTACGTGGCTAATCCAGGAGGGGTTTTGCTGATGACAGCCACAGTCACTGGACCTCCATCTCAAAAACACTGTCTTTAAGATGTTTCATTGGGATGAATGAAAAAGGAGAGGAGTAAGACTAGAAATAATTGACTAGAATTGAAGGTGGACTGAAGTGAGAGTTAAGAGGTAGGGGAAGCCACAGGAGAGCAGGAAACCGTGTTTGGGGCTCAGAAGGGGGCCCAGGATTTGGCAGGGGGCCTGAGAGTAGCCCAGTGTGCTTCGGCAGTGCTTTCACCTGCAGGTTCCTAATGTTTTATTTAGCCTTACATGTACCTATGGTAATAGTAATACCATTTTTTGAGCCCCTGTTAGGCTAGGGAGAGGTACCCTACAGGAGAAGTGAGGAGGGGTCATCTGCTGCAGGGGTGGGAGCCAGGCCTGAGCACGCAGCAGGTTCAGGGCCATCCCCCTTAAGGGAGGTGCTGGGGATTGAACCCAGGACCTCATGCATGTCCCAGCTTGCACTCTACCACTGAGCTATACCCCCTACCCCACATTTGCTTCTTTCAACATCACACCCGCTGGAGGACGACCACCTCATTCTGCAGTGTCATCACCTCACTGAAGAGGGTGGTGTGGTCCTTCTTGGTGAGGAAGTTGGTGTCTCAGGAGGTGACAGAGCCCACCAGCTTGCTGCCCCTGGTGCCCGTCTCAGTGATGGGGAGGCCAGAGACACCATGCTGAATCTTGGCCTACATCCAGCACATTGCCCATGGTGTGTGAGGGGCTTGGCACCATGGGGTCTGTGATGGAGCCCAGCTCATAATTCTTGACCTTCACACCTCGTTGGCCTGGAACTCTGGGGGACAGTTGTGAATGGAACCAAGACTACCCATCAGAGCCATTGCGTTAGCCAGTCAGCCTCTGTCTCAGTTTTTGTGGGGCAGGAGATCAGCCTGATAGTCTGAGTCAGGGCTGAAGTCAGCTTCATCACATCAGCTGTGACGTCTGTGAATCCTGGGAGGTTCAGGAAGTCATTGTAGGTGAGGCCATGGGCGAGGAGCTGCTGGGTGGTGGGTAAGTCCCTCCTCAGGCAGGTGGCTGGGGCCCTGCAGGTCAGGAGACTTGATACCTGATGTAAACACCTGCTACCTTGGTCCTTGCTCGAGGGTAATTTTTGTATTGCCGAAGAGTCTATTCAGAAACCTGCTTTTTGTTTAAAATAATGTTTTTCAATTAATTAAAATTATAAATTAAAGGATCAGTTAGGTTGAATCATGAAATTTTTGATATTTGGTATTTTTTTTTAAAACCTTATAAAGAGTCCGTTTCATTTGGTAGCCTAATAGTTCTTCTGTGGGCTTTTAAATACAGCTTACCATTCTTAGAAGTTTAGGAAGTATTTGTGATCACTTTTAAGGGAATTTTTTTTTTTTAACTGGAGATACTAGGGACTGAACCCAGGACCTCATGCATGCGGAGCATGCGCCCTACCGCTGAGCTGTCCCCCCTGACCCCCCATCCCACCCCGGGAATTTTTGAATAATATTTATCCTGTTTACAAACTTGAATATCAAACATTTTGTTTTTGGACTCTAGGTGCATAGACTTGGGTGAATCATCATCCTTGGTCAAAATGCTCTCTCATCATTGGTCCATGCGTGGCCCTCTTTCAGTCATGGATTTGAAATTACATGATAAATAGCCGTGAACTCACCACTCAGTGTGGAAACTAGGAGTGTTCCTGTGTGCACCCCACAGAGCGTATACACTTGTTCTGCGTCGCCTGCTCCCACTTTCCTCCGTGCCCGCCCCTGTTTTCTTTTTAGGTATATAAGTTGTCTGAATGAACAAACACCACCTTTCTGAGCACTTACATAATTCCTATAAATTATTAAACTTATAAATGTAGTAAGCTTGATGTTTTCTTGTATATATTCTAATATGATGTCTGTTTAGTAAGATTTCAACTTAAAACCAAAGCCAAGTTTTAAAAAAATACTGCAGTTACATAAAATACTACAGAAGCACAGATTTCTTTTTAACACAAAAATGTGACTGCTGTGCTCTTAGTTTCCCAAGTCATTGTTACTTAATACACATCTTTATATGTGTAGCATTTTAAAGAACATAGTTACTGTATAATATAGGTACGGGCTAGGCTGCTGTAACAAAGAGACCCAGAACCACTGTGGCTCAAACTGCTAGAAGTCTACTCCTCTCTTGGGGAGGTGGTCCTGCTCTGTAAGGCCATCCAGGGGCCTGTTCTATTCTGGCCAGGATGAGGCCGGAGGGAAAGATGGGGCTGGAGTGTTACTTGGGAAACCACCTTGATGCAGTGGGAACTTCTAAGAACACTGCCAGGCAGGCTATCCCAGCGGTCACAGAAGAGAGAGGCTTGCAGACCAAGTTAAGATGTGCAAATAGCACAGTTTATTAAATCAATTCAAAATGTACAGCAAGAAGCAGACAGAGAGTTCTGTGGTCAGTTAACACTTAGGATGGGGTTCCCGAGGGATGGAAGGACTGCACACCTGAATCCTGAGCTATGCAGTGGCCGCACATCCTGCCTGTCTCCTGCACCAGCATCCCTGCTAAGGGTGTGGTTATAAGGATCAGGGTTGAGGTTAAATAGGGGGCTCAGGAGGTGGAGGATGCCTGTGGTCAGCCCATACTCACTCTGTTGGAGAGACTGGGACACATATGCCTGGAAGAGCTGTGATTTGCCAGGGAGCTGCAGCGAAGCTGTGCGTTTTACCTGTGTTTCTAGGTAGGATATAGGTAGGGGCCCTAATGAGTGGCTGATTTAGGGATGACAACTGTCATTCTGGAGGTGGCATGATTTGTGTCTTACTAATATCTAAAGATTTACTAGGTCCACCCATGACTTTGTGCCTAGGAGGAACGCTCTCTTTCGTTCTGTTTTTCTGTGTTCACCATTTGTTTGTTCCATTTGTTTCACTTTTCTTTAGCGTGTCTTAAAAGTTTCTGACTCAATACATCTATGAGCTTCATCCATGCTGTTTGTTTTTGTTTTCTTTGCAGCAAAATTGAATGTTCTTTCATGGTATGGCACATACATGTGATACATAGATCAAAAAGGTTTATATGTACTTGTTGGTAATTTGGACTTTTTAGCCAAATTTTTTTTCTTTTTTTTCTTTCAAGCAGGATGAGCAGTTTTGTGTGTTAGAAAGACCACAATTTAGGCAGATTGGAGACCAGTCCGAGGGAGGCAAAACTGGACAGAGTGTACTTCATGTGGGGGCAGAGACTCGCCTTGAAGCATAGTGGTAGCAGGAAGGGGGAGGCAGAGACAGATAAGCTTTTTATGAGATGATGAGGGATTTGGGGAGGATGGCGGATCATTCCTGGTGACAGGGACCATGGTGGGAAGGGCTGGTGGAGGGGCCCCTATAAAGAATGCAGTCTTGCACATTGTTTTAGTGAGCTTTGCTGAAATAGCAGATGGCCTCAGAATTTCAATGGCTTCTAACAGCAAATCTTTGTTTTGTGCTCATGTTACCAGCAGGCTCAGCAGGTTTGCTGCTGCCGCTTCAAGCCATGGCTGCTGCGGGCTCTGCTCTGTGCATCTTTCTAGTGCAGGGACCAGGCCAAGAGGGCGTGTCCATCTTTGGACGTGCAGTTCTCCCTCAGAGGGGAGAAGAGACCTAGCCAAGATTCAGTGTGGTAGGTTTATGATGGCTGCAAATTCCTTCCTCTTACTGAGAGGTGGAGGGTTGTACCCTTCCCTGGAATCGAGGCTCAGCTTAGTGATTTGTTTATCTGATAGGTGGGAGAGACATTCTGGGACTTCCTAGGCTACATCATGAGAAACCTTGCAGCTTCTGCCTGGGCTCTCGGAACGCAGCTCCCGTGCTGTGAGGCAGCTCAAGCTGCCCCGTGGCGAGGTTCCCACAAAGACCTGAGGTCCTCAGCGGACAGTCCTAGCCGAGGTCCCAGCTGGTAGGCAGCTCTACCCTGCCAGCTGTGTGAGGAAGTGGATCGTCCAGGCCCAGCTGAGCCCCACCTAGCAGATTGCCCTTTGGAGCAGGGTTGAGTTGTCTTTGTAAAGCTCTGTCTGTCCAAACTGAGATTGTGAGCAAAATAAATGATTGGTGTAAGCCATTACGTTTTCGGGTGGTTTACTATGCAGCAGGGGGTAACAGAACACTTGGGATGTCTGTTAAAACTTCTGCTCTTCCTCAGCTTACCTGCACCAGTGGGGCAGGGAGATGGAGTGGGCAGTGAATCATTATGGATGCTAAGATGGTACACTGTAGACACTGGGCCTCAGGTGCTTATGGGGCATCTAAAGAACACACACAATATAAAAGGTTATGACAACAAGGATATTCCTAATGCTTTCTGATTAGCTCTCAGTTACTCAGAAAACTAGACCACCTTTTTCCTTGAGTGTCTGGTCAGTCACGGTTTTGCAGAACCACCTTAGGTCTCTCCTGGCTCAGTTTATCGTTTCAGTTCTTGCTTACTGTGGACTTGACGTATTCCTCATGTTGTCATTGATTTTCCAATATCCTTCTCTTAAAAGCGTAAAGGGCATATTATCTTTTTAAATACTAGAGAGTGAAAATGAATTCTGTAGTACTCCAGTATCCTTTCTGTTTCCAAACCCAAAAGGCAGTGAGGATAACCGAAAGTCAGAAATAACCTCTTCCCCTTACTTTTATAGTTTCAGATTCTTCACATCTCTGTGTGTCTAGCCCTCCTTCATCCAATTCATTACTAGATGTTTAAAAAAACCTAACATGCAATTAAGTTAATTTGGAAGAGCAAAAACAACAGCCAAAAAATTAGCAGTGTTGATGATCTGACATTGATCTTACCCAGGGTGACTGATGGTAACTTGTATTTGTCTGGGTTCTCTTGAGAAACAACATATAGGGGGTGTGTGTGTGTGTGTTTAAAATATATATATATCTAATATACATATATATGGGAGGGGGAAGAGGAGAGAGAGAGAAAGAAAAAAAAAAGATTTATTTTAAGGAAATGGCTCACATGATTTTGGAGTCTGGTGAGTCCAAAATCTGCAGGGCAGGTTGGAGGCTGGACACCCAGGGAAGAGTAGATGTTGCATCTTGAGTCTGAAGGCAGTCTGGAGCAGAATTCCCTCTTCCTTGGGGAACCTCGGTGTTTTTCTTATAAGGCCTTCAACTGATTAGACAAGGCTCACCCACATTGTGGAGGATAATCTGCTTTACTCAAAGTTTATCATTTTAAATGTTAATCACATCTAAGGCGCAGCTTCACAGTCACCTCTGGACTGATATTTGGCCAAATATCTGGGTACTATGGCCTAGCCGAGTTGGCCCAAAAGATTAACCATCACCTAAGTGGTTGTTGAGATTTCTGTTCCCCCATTTGGTGTAGAACTTCAGTTCAGCATCTGCTGCAGTCAGGCTGAAGAGAATTTAACCTAGTGCCTCTAGTCCCAGGGCCCCCTTCCTCATGCACATGTGGAGTTAAGTGGAGCAGACACTGCACTGCCTGCTGTAATCCAGGCAGCCTCAAGTCAGGAGCTTCGGCTATGGAAGGGCTTTCTGCCCACTGCTCCTGAGAGGGAATCCCTTTGTTTGGGGCTGACCAGGGTCTTCCATGGCTTTGATTTTTAGGAGTAAGTCTTTTGCTTGACTTTCCCTTTCTTTCTCTGCCCCTTTGTCTCCATCTCGAAATGCAAATAGGAGTGCCCTGTTTGCTTTTGGCCACCGGACAGCAAACACCCTGGACGAATTCTGGTGCCAGTGTGGCTGGGCTTTGATCAGGGCCGCAGCGCTGCTTGGAGGCGTTTGCATGGTCTGTGGCTCATGGACCACGTTCCTAGAAAAAGGAAATGCACTTAGGTGAGGAAGCAGCTGGCCAGTTGAGAAACGTGATCTGGCCCGGGTGTCTGTTGTTCTCGAGCCCCTTCCTGCTCTGCCCTGCCCTTTGCTTTGTTTATCTCCTGCTTCCCTCCTCCTGGGTATGAGGATTTCATTGCTGGCTCCTTTTATGCTGAGTGTTTCCTCTGAGGCACAGCCCCATGCCCGCCCTGCTACAGCAGGGTGCTAAATCAACGCCTGAACAACTAGATTCTGGGCTGGGTCTCTGCTGGCTGAGCATTTCCCCTGGTCCTTTGATTGCTGGCAGTAGCGCTGAGAACAAAGATGCTTTTAGCCTCATGCAGGAGGTTGCACCGATCCTTTTCAGGTTTCCCATTCACCCTCATCTGAAAAGTCAGCTCCTGCCAAGGGATTGGTTTATCTTCTCATCCTCCAGAGCTGACATCCTTCCTGCATTCTCAAAGCTGGAAATCAATGAAATATCTGTCTGAATTGTAAACTTCAACTCTTCATCTTGGATCAAAGGTGTCATGTTTGAAATGCAGAGTCCTCCTGAAACACTGGTCAGGCTCGACCCTCCAGGCAAATCCTGCTCCCTCTGGCTGTGTGTCTGGGAGGAGGTGTGAGAAGTACGTGGTAAAAGGGAGGGAAGGCTACAAGTGGAGCTAAGAGAAAATTCTGAGGTTTCTCTTTCTCCAAATATTCTAGATTGATTAGTGATTTTCAACCTTTTGACCATAAAGACTTGCATTTATTATTTTTCTCTCTAAGACAGTGTTTCTCAACTTTAAAAATTATTGTTTGCCTAAGGAGAAAAATTCAGTTTGAATTTTCTTTAAGGAGAGAAATGAAATACTAAGGAATAAAGATTTTGTAGGGTAGGGTTGAATTTTAGAGGATTCGACTCTTTTCTTTTTCTTTTTAAGATTAAAATAGAATTCACATACCATGAACCATATGTAGTTACAATTCAGTAGTTGTGTGGTCATCACCACTACTTATTTCTGGAACACTTCCAATGCCCCCAAAAGAAACTGTACCTGTCAGCAGTCACTCTGCAGTCCTCCTTCCTAATGCTATAGATTTATCTGTTTTGGATATTTCATATAAACTGAATCATATAATATTTCACCTTTAGTTATTGGCTTCCTTGACTTAGCATAGTGTATTCAAGATTCATCTACATTGTAACATGTGTCAGTTTCATGGCTGAATAATATTCCACTGTATGGATATACATGTTTGATTTATCCATTTGTCTGTTGATGGACATTTGGGTTGTTTCCGCTCTGGCTGATATGAATAAAGCTTCTATGAACACGTGTGTACAAGTTTTGTGTTTAGACATAAGTGTTTAGTTCCCTTAGATATATACCTAGGAGAAGAATTTCTACCCCTAGGGTCATCTGACAACTCTGTTTAACTTTTTAGGAACTGTTGAACTCTTTTCCAAGGAGGATACACCATTTTACATTTCTACCAGCAGTTATTAGGGTTCTAGTTTAACCACATTCTCAACATTTGTTACTGTCTATCTTTTTGATGATAGCCATCCTAGTAGAAGATGAAGTATCTCATTGTGATTTTGATTGTATTTCCTTTATCCAGTGATTTTTGAGCATCTTTTCAAGTGCTTATTGCCACTTGTATATTTTCTTTGGAGAAATGTCTTTTAAGATCCTTTTCCCATTTTTAAATTGGGTATTTGTCTTTTTATTGTTGAGTTGTGAGGATTCTTTATATATTACAGACACAAATCTCTTATCAGATACATGATTTGCAAATATTTCTCCCATTTTGTGAATTGTCTTTTCACTTTCTTGAAAGTGTTCTTTGAAGCTCAAAGTACTTTTGATGAAGTCCAATTTGTCTATTTTTTTCTTTTGTTGCTTGTACTTTTGGTCTCTTATCTGAGAAACCAGTGCCTGATCCAAGGTCATGACGATTTACGCCTATGTTTTCTTCTAAGAGTTTTGGAGTTTTCGCTCTTCTATTGAGGATTTGATCCCATTTGAGTTAATTTTTATACCTGGTAATACATGGTATGAGATAGGGATCCATCTTCATTCTTTTGCATGTGGATATCCAGTTGTACCAGCACCATTTGTTGAAAAGATTATTCTTTCCCCTGAGAATTATCTTGGCGACCCTGTCCAAAATCAGTTGTCTACAAATGCATCTGTTTATTTCTATACTCCCAGCTCTACTCCATTGATCTATATGTCTATCTTTATGCCAGTTGGACCTTGACTTTTAAACCTCAGGCTTCCTGGATGAGCAAATATGCTTAGGGCAGAAGTGACTTGGCTTGTGGGAATTCCCCTTACCTCTGTAGGTTCAGGATTTACCCCAGCATTTAGCCTGGAATTTCTTCATTATCTAGTCAATTCTCCAGTGCTTTTAAGATGATGTTTTCTTTATTTATCCAGCATCTTTTCATTGTTTTCAGCAAGAGTTACTTCTGAAAACCTAGCCTACCGATATAAAAAACAAAATTCACAAGTATATATCTCTGATCATGAAATTTGGGGCACTGTATCCCTGAGATTTTTGGGAAGTAGGGAAATTATTCAATATGGCATCTTAGAGAAGGAGCAGTATATTCAATATTGCTTTTAAAGCCAGATTCACAATATCTAATAATAGCAGCTTTCATTAATTGAGCACTTTTTCTGTCCCAGGCTTTCTAATGGTGGCTGTACATAAACTCTTCAATCTCATTAACATAACAGACCTGTGGGATGATGGGTACTGTCATTATTCCTGTTTTATGAATGAAGACACTGAGACTTGAGAGGGTCTGAGACTTGCCTAAGGACACACAGTGATGATTCGCTGAGTTTGACCCAGGCTTCGGACTCCAGATCCAGGCTCTGCACCCCAAGGGGCTCCCCTTCTCCTTGTCCCTGTCCCATTCTTTTAAGAACCCTGGAAGGCTGGAAGGACTGCCGTTTTGTCTGCTCTCATTTCCTCCTGTCCCCCTTGTGGTGGAAATGTGAACTGCGACAGGTGGGGGCTCTCTGGAGAGTCCCTGACAGTGGCTATCACATTAAAACTTCTGATTCCTGGGCTGCAACTCCAGACAGTCTGAAGCCCCAGACAGAGTGTAGTGCCCAGGACATGAAGTTTTCATGTGCTCCCAGGGAGTTCTGCTGCACTGGGCCTTGAACCCCACTTTGAGAAAAGCTGGGCTACATCATGAATCACTGGATACTGTGTGCTTGCTGTCTTCTCCTATTTCCTGCTACCGAGGGCAGGTTTATGCTTTTCCAGTATCTGGGGAACAGCCCTTTCCCCTCATAGTCCCTTGAAAAGCAGTTAAGACTTGAATTACTTTTAAATGAGGGAGTTACATTTAGTGCTTTGTAAACCTGCTTGTCAGGTAGAAATGAGAAGGTTTGAACCAGGAAAACTTTGATGTTAATAAACTGCAATTATCTAGTTATTCATTGTGTTTGACCATCATTTACTGGTGGGAGCAGAAGGGAAAAAGTAAGGTATCTGGTTATTTTAGAGAAGAATAATCTCACTCTGTCTTTCTTCCTCCTCCCTCACCCACCTTTTCTCAGATTGTAAAGTGGTCGGACTGTTGTTTGCCATTAGCTTGCAGACCTGGGGATCCTTATCAGTTAATCGCCAGAGCAAGTGTGGATGACTTCAGCAAGCTGGGGGTGGCGTTCCTGGAAGATAGACTCCAGATGGCTAATGGGCTGATACCCCAAAAGATCGTCTGTAAGTAACTTTAGGAAATGTTTTTATCGTAGCAGGATGCCATAGTTATGAGCTTAAGGACTGTGGAGCCCCCCTGTTTGGTATGACTTAAGGGTAGAGCTTATTTTGCAGCTTAATTCAGTCAAGAGTGTGGATGGACCCATAATAGTATAATATTCATGTATGTGTCAGGGTTTTTTTGAGTTGCGTATCCCTGCATATATCATTAGTGCTTTTAAAATTTTTAAACAAGGATTTCCCACAGTTGCATTGTCCATGAGATGTCATGCAAATTTAGAAACTGTATAATATTTATTTTACACATTTTAATATAGGGTAACTAATTTCTAACCTATAGTTCAGTTAAATGGAAAGCATAGCCAGTGTTACTATGGAGTCCTAAATCTAACAGTTTTCTACTTAAAATATATATATTACAATATTTTGGGACATGTCTTTTCTTGGGAAATACGCAGAATATTCTTCCTTATTTAGGCTTAAAAGTAGGCTTTCTATGTCCATGTAAGTGTTGTTTTTTGCACATATATATTTAAAATTTTATTTTATTGAAGAATAGTTGACTTACAAGAAAGTCTTCATTTGTATCTTGAGCCAGTGAGTGTTGCCAACTCTGGAAATTTGTGTAAATCACTTAATTTCCCTATTTGCCATCTGCATGTGCCTACTACTATGTCAGATGTGTGGCAGGTGCTCAGTAAATTGTTTTTGCATCAGTTATTGTAAACTTATATTCCAGTCCTGAGCTAAGACCCTGGGGAAACCTTTCTCCTTGGTTTATACTATGAAGTGTCCAGAGTGTGCCTTTTTCCTGGGGCATGCATGGATAGACTCTAGATATGTGCCTTTTTTGTTTCTTAGTTTTGTTATCATATAGGAGATTGACACCCAAGAAATTGGTTCTGTAAGTAAGTAGGCAAAATCACCTCCCTGAATCTCACTTCTTCACCAGTCAGTAAGTGGGTCTGAGGTTTCTGGCTCGTATGGGAAAGGTGTTGTGGAAACTCACAATTTCTCTTGGGGTCATCAGGGGCACCCTCCTAGCAGGTAGGAGGGGGTTATGTGGTTCTCAAGGAGGCCTCAGAGTTGAGGGCGGAGGCGGGGGTGGGGTGGGCGGTGAGCGGGCTGCCCTGGAACGTAAGTCATGGAGTGCAGAAAGTGCCCTGAAGTTTTGAACTGAGCTGTGCGACAAATCAAAAGATTTGATGGACTGTCTTTTCTGTTCATGCTTTAGCGGTGCACTTGCAGGAATCCGCTCTGAAGGAACTTAAGGATCAGGCCTCAGACACTCAAGCCCGGACCCTACAGCCCAACGGGGAGTCTCCGGTTGAGAGTAAGCCTGAGCCAGACGCTATGGAGCACATGGGCAGAAGTGACTCGCAGGTACTTGGATCTGCACCCACACAGGGGAAAGGCAGTGCCCCTGGAGGTGAGCCTGCTGGGGAGAGCGACAGAGAAGTGGGCTCTGTTGAGCACTGTCACCTCCATCTGTCCAGCTGCCATGAGTGTTTGGAGCTGGAGAACAGCACCATCGAATCCGTCAAGTTTGCCTCTGCAGAGAACATTCCAGATCTTCCCTACGATTATAGCAGTGGTTTGGAGGGGATTGCTGACCTCAGCCTTGAGAGAGAAGGGAGGAGAGTCAACATCACAGGAAAGGCACCCAACATCCTTCTCTATGTGGGCTCCGACTCCCAGGACGCCCAGGGCAGGCTCCAGCTGGTCCGGTCGGCCCTGGCTGACTGCGTGGACACCGACTGTTACACTCTCTACCACCTGTCCCCGGAAAGTGCGCTCAGGGACCCGTGGTCGGACAACTGTCTGTTGCTGGTCATTGCCACCAGGGAGCCAGTCCCCGAGGACCTGTCCCGGAAGTTCATGGCCTATCTTTCTCAGGGAGGGAAGGTGCTGGGTCTGTCTTCATCCTTCACACTTGCCGGCTTCCGAGTGATGAGCAAGGCCCCGCTGCAGGACACAGTGCAGAGCCTGGTGTTCTGCAAGGCCGACCAGAGCCGGGTGAAGCTCAGCGTCCTGAGCAGCGGTGGTGTTTACGAGGGGGGCCCTGACCAGCTGCTCAGCCTGGGCAAGCTCCAGGGCCACCTGGACAGCGAGGATGAGGACAGGCTGATTGTGCAAGTGCCTTTTGGAACACGTGGAGGAGAAGCTGTGCTTTGCCAGGTACGGAGGCTGGTATCCACAGAATGGTCTTTGGGCCTCTTTGACCGGATACCCTCTTTAAGGCTGTACGTGGGAACTTTGGAGAGTGTGTGTGGTGTGGATGCTTCTGGCCTTTGGCCGGGAATGTTTGTTGTTGGTGAGTGGAAGGTTGAGGTTGAGATCAGGGCTTTGCTGTCGCATGAATGTCCTGTTTCACCAAAATACCTGAGAGGGAGGAATGAAGCAGAACAGCTGATTAAAAATTGCTGGTTAACCAAGAATTAGTCAAAACTTCTTTCTTGTTTCACTCTACCTACTGGTAATAATCTTTCTAAAATCCATTAGTCCGCCCTCTTGCCTCCGAGCCCACTCTAGTTAATATAATTGAACTGTTATTTAATGTAGGGAATTGAGTGCCTTGGGGTGGTGTTTGCAAACATTAGTAACCGTCACGTTTAAATATTGTAGTTGATGTCGGGGATTTGCGTGGACGCTCAGCCACTGCTGGGGTAATGAGAACTGAAAACATCTTCAAGTCCTCAATTCCTTTATGATTTGTCACTCTTTAAAATCTAAGTGCTGAGAAAAATATCTCAAGTAAGAGGATACTGAAGCGATTTAGATCTATGGCAAATTAATACACAGGTAAAAACAAAACGGGAAAGGAAATAAAGGAAAAAGCTACTTTCCTTCCCATCTGAAGGGGCTCCTTCAGGTCATGTGCTGGGTTTTTTTTTTCCACCTTCTTTTTCCTTTTAGCTTTTTGTTTGTTTCAGCAAATAGTAGCAAGACAGACCACTTCAGAACTTCCGATCATTTGCTGCAAATCTTTTAATGCCTTTGGGCAAAAGTGTTTGGCTTTAGACGAATGCTCACCCTTAAGGATTTGATGGTCTCATGAGAAACCAAGTAGATACAGGTATTTTGCCCAAAGTGGTTCCCAGGCTGAGTGTAACATTTTGTTTTGTTACCGGGATCTTTTTGAGTTTGAGAATTGTTTCCTTTCCTTTCCTTTTCTTTCTTTATTTTTTGGTGTGATTTATTTTCATTTCATGAGCCTCTCTCTAGCCATCCTAGAAACTGTCTCTTGGATTTTCTGACCAAACATTCTTTGAGGAGGCATAGCTTTGTTTCTTTGCTGTTCTGAAGCCTGCTCGTATGTTCTTAAATAATACTCAGACACAGGTGCATATAATTAAGAAATCTGGACATCAGGACAGATGAACAAGCAGGCTTCATGTGGACTGCAAACCACATGACAGTTTTTGGAAGCCTAATAAATGTTCCTCTTATCTTTTTCTTGGCAAATATGGTAACTATAGTAACTGTGCATTCTCAGAAAATCCACTTAAAAACCTGACTTCCTAGAGCCATATTTCAGCTTTGGATAGTGAATTTTGCCACCCCTGTGCACAGACTTGTACTAGAAAATTGATTCGGCACCGTTGGCGATCCATTTCTCTGAGTTACATAGCAAATCTGCTTGTTGCACCATTTAAATTGACCCCATCACTGTCATAAAATTTGATACTGCGTGCGTTGCCCTAGGAAAAAAGGCAATCTGATGCAGCTTCAAAAATTCAGATTCAGAGGATTAGAATGTCATTTTTGACTTTAAATGACTTCCAGTCTCTGTGTGACAGGGTCACTCTTTTTTTTTACTTGGGCCTGTGTCACTACCATACCTCGCCGCCGAGATCAACAGATAAACTTTAGCACAGGCTGGTTAGTTTCCTCCTTCCCTGTTCAATTTCATAGTCTTCATCTTTGTCATGAATGGCGTAATGATGTAACCCAGTAAGAGGAGGCCAAGTACTTCAAGGGCAAGCCACAGCTGCACGTGAGTGGTGGTCTCGCGGCCGAGGAGCTGACGTGGGGCCCTTTGCTGTGCAGCTTCACCCAGGAAAAGGGAGTCTTGGTGCAGTTGCTCTACCGGTCAGGTCTGCAGGGGAGATTTAAGGTGGTGGGTTCATGCTGACATTTGATGATCAAATGGACCAGGAGTTTGGCATGGGGTTGTCCAAATAGAGCCTCTGAAACTGATTTGAAATATTTTGTTTCCTTATTTAGCTTAGCACATGGCAGAAGAGGTTCTGCTTTTGTAGCCCGTTTTCTCAACCAGGCACCACTGACATTTTGGGCTGGATCCTTCTTTGTTGTGGGGTCGTCCCGCACCTTATGGGGTGTTGACAACACTACCTGCCAGATGCCAGCAGTGCCCTCCTCTCCCTGTTTGTGACTGGGGACACTTTTAGTTCCGGCTTTTGGTCTGGTCTAAAAGCCAAGTTACAGAAATGGGCCCGTCACTACGGTAACAGCATTACAGCCCGAGGATGAGACATGGGTCGGGTACCACAGAGGCCCAGGGGGCGGGTCCAGCACGCGCACGCTCCGTTCTGCCCTGCCTGCCTGAGCTGCAAAGGCAGATGTGGCCTCCCTTCTCACTTCCGTTGTACAGGCACCTGATCTTGAGACTGGCGATAGCACGCGCACGCAGTGTCAGCGCTGTCCTTTCCCTCACCTCCTGGAACCCCAGAGGCCTGCTTTTAGGGCGAGCCCTCCTTTTCTCCCCTGCATCTCTCAAATGCGACAGTGACTTCAGTCCCCCTCTGTGTACTCGCTCAGCCCAGGAAGTTCATGTGCCATGCACCACGCTCGCCCCTGCTCCTTGGGCCCAGGTGGGGACAGAAGTTCACTCATTTGATTTCTACTACCTGTAGGAGGTAACCTCCAGGACAGTCCCATGCTCACGTGAATTTAACGTGACCCACCCTGTGCTGATGGACAGTACCAGCACTGGCTTTGTCCACTGGAGGGAGAGGCACACATTTTGGGTAAGAATGTGTAGGAGAAGGGGACTCAGTAGGATTCAGATACCTTAAAGGATCTCACTTTTCTGCCTCCTTCCTTTTCTAGGGCTGTTTAGAGGACAGATTTCCCTGCTGCTTCTGGCTGACAGTCGTAGGGGAAGCAGGCAGCCCTCCACTGAGCCGCTGGAGCATGGGCTCTCTGTTGGCTAGTCCTCCACAAACCTTTTCAGATTGGCTTCAACTTTCAACAATGGGATTGCTTTGGACTCTATCTGGGTAGTATTTTTGGTTTGGACAAGGCTTGAGTGGGATTTGAGAGATTTTAAGTTGCCCAAAGGCTGGCACTATGCTTTCTACTTTATAATGCTCTCGGGGCATCAGGCCTGGGGCTCTGCGTGCAGTAGAAACCCACAGCTAACCCCCTGCAGAAACAAAGGAAAATAAAATTAATGTGCTCAGTCTCTTCTAGTTACTCAGTATTCCGGCATCCTCCAGGCTCTCATGCCCGGTTCAAATCTGATCTCAAGAGAGCTGAAGTTCTAGTACATTCCTTCACACCAAGACACAGACTATTGATAGGAAGGTTCTCGTGCAGGGGAGCTAGAAGTTCCAGTATGTTCTTTCACACCAAGACACAGACTGCTGATAGGGGGTGCTACTTTAGTTTTAACTGCAACAAAGCCTGAACTAAATATAAATACATGAAGTTCCAAGTCTTATCAGGTGAAGGAGGGGGAGGGGGTAAGACTTTTTGGAGCCCCCACACCCCCCTCATCTATTTTAATTCCTGCAAACACTGTTAAAGCGATGTCTAAGGCCACTGCTGTCCCCATATTGTTTCCCAGTCGTTAGGCTGTTGGTAGACTAAGAGCTTCAAGCATGACCCACTGTGCCTCCCTGAGCTCAGTAGCAGGTGGAGTTGGGTCCTCAGCACAATCATATTCTTAACTGTTTGCTCGTGTAACCAAGTTTAGTGACTTGCCCAAGGTCCCGTGACTAGTTAGTGATAAAATTTGGGACCTGGAAAGTTGATTACTATCCAGGGTCATTTCCACCATACCCTTTCAGCCTCACAGCCACGTTTTTAACGGGCTTCCTTGAATCTTTTTATTGGTTGTTGCTACTTTCCAAATATTTAAGGTCAAAGTTTACATACTATTGGTAATGAGGACAACTCATGTTCAAGTTTTTAGAAAAACGGATAGACACTGTTTTTCTTTCTTTCTTTTTATTGAAGTAGAGTTGGTTTACAGTGTTGTGTTAATTTCTAGTATACAGCATAGTGATGCAGTCATACATATATATATTCTTTTTCATATTCTTTTTCATTATAGGCTATTACAAGGTACTGAATATAGTTCCCGGTGGACACTGTTTTTCATAATGTCTCTGACTGCCTCCGATTTATGAAGTGGTGTCTTTTCCCCTCAGGTGCACTTGGAGCTACCCCCCAGCTCTCCAATAGTGCAAACTCAAGAGGATTTTGATCTGCTCAAATCGAACAATAGCAGAAGATACGAGGTCCTTAAGGAGATCCTGACGACGCTGGGCCTAAGCTGTGACTTAACACAAGTTCCTGCCTTAACACCTATTTACTTACTGTCAGTGGCTGAGGTGAGTGTGCTGGCGAGGGAGGGGGCACCTCAGATGCCCTCCTTCAATACGGGGACCCTTTCCCCGATCGCTCTGTTGCAGTGGGTTTTGGTTTTGATTTCCATTTTGATTTTCTATTTCTGTTTTGACCTTAGGTTTGGAAACCATCTTAAAGTTGTCCAAGTATAACTAATTTTTTTGGTGTTTTACGTAAGGGAGGGAGAGAAGACTCTTGGAGTTTAGAGGGTGTTAAGTCTTAAAGTTATAGCCCTTTTCCATTTGAGGGGGAAAAGGATACCGTTTTATGTGACAGGAGTGTATTTGGAAACCACAGTTTATTCAGTTGGAATTAAAAACCTTTGTTTTGATTTGGGCCTTTCTCAGCGAATCTTTGGATGGGAAAATCACAGCTTTTTTTCATTTGTGCTAATGCCTGCCATCTTGTGGCAAAAAGGGCTCTTTTTTCCCCCTCCAGTTTCTATCTTTTAGTTTTGTCTGAAAGGAAGATGCCACGCAGTTGGGAGCTTGGTCAGGGACTCCCCTGACCGCCTTCTGCCTTTGGTGTCTTTGGTTCTTACCTGGCTGGGCCGGTTGTCAGTTTCTCCAGGTGTGTCTTCTCGATAATCTCTTTGCTTTGCCAAGCTGTCAACTTCTTATTAATTGTGGCAAGTTACTGTGTGGGTCTCTCTCTGTTGTCTCCCCTAAATAGAGAAATTTGTGAGTTTAGTGACATAAGTGTATAGTTGCAGCAAATACCTGACAGTCCAGGTGACTCTAAACACCAAACTTACCTGCTTTCCCTTGAAAGGAACAAAGTACACCTCTTATCCCAACATATTTTTTTTTTAAAGAGAAGGGATTCCCTTTTGGGTCATCCTCTGTCCCTTGGCAGCTGACTTTTCAGAGGAGAGTAGAGCTGTGAGCTGTCTGAGCAGGATGGGCTCCCTTGGGGAACAGATATAAAATCTGAGGGCATTTAGGATTAGGATACCTCCTTATAGGGTCACTTGAGGACTAGATGAAATCATATATGTGGAATTTCTGTGCAAATTGTGTTATTTAAACCTTAGTGCAGTTATCATTACTATTATGTTATTATTATTGTTGTTGAGAGGTTGAGGACGTTAAAAGTGTATAATGTGTCTAATAGGTGCCTGGTGCCTAGTTTAAAAAGATTAAGTAATGTTTTTATTTTTATTTTTTATATTTTTAGAGGAGCGGTAATTAGATATTTATTTGTTTATTTATCTTTAATGGAGGTGCTGGGGATTGAACCCAGGACCTTGTGCAAGCTAGGCATGTGCTCTACCACTGAACTATAACCTCCCCCTAAGTAATGTTTTTAATTAAAAAAATTAAAACTGTAGTAATGGATGATTTTTTTCCACTTAAGAAACATTCATTGCATTTTCATTACATTTTTTTAACCAGTTTGCCCTCTTCTTAATGGGTGCTCTTGGGAATTAATGGTATGACTTTTGTTTGCACCCTGATCTCAGGACTCAAAGCTCCACATCATTTATCTCTGTTTTATGTGTTAAGTTAATAGAAGGAGAAGCATCACCTCCATCTTATGTCTTATATAAAAAAGTGTCAAAATAAATCTGGTCCTCAGAGCTTCAATGCTCGTAGACCTCCCCCCTTGGAGAAATGGGGGCGGAGCCTTAAGAGTGAGGGTTTCTGGTCCCAGGAGATGTGGTTGTCACTCTCCCAGACCTTCTCTCTCCTTCCTTTCCTGAGTGTGGAGGGCTGAGGCTGGACGGGTGAGGGCATGCCTGCCTGCTCCAAGGTCAGGGAGCAAGTCAGACCCAGGCTTGCCCCTGGCAGTGCTCCTTGACCTTTCCTGGGAGTTCTTGTCTATGCTGGTTTTGGGACTAGTGCCTCTTGACTCCTGGACGCAGCAATGGAAAGGACAGAGTGACGTGCTCTCGTGTTATTCTCCTGTGAGCAGAAGTTTGGAACGCTCAGCTTTTCTTGTGTCTTCTGGTTGATGGGCGTGACCTGAGATAGTACCGAGGGCTTTGTATTGTGTGTCTGTCTTTGTTATAATACACGGTAGATGCTTCATATTTTTGTCCTTCTGGTTCTTTAAACTGCCTGGGGGTGGGAGGGGATACGTTTTCATCTATTGATTAGTAACCCCCATTCACAAATCATGGGAGTGCAAAGCTTGAACAACATTAAAGTAAATATGTGTTTTTTCCTGCCCAAGGATCTGTTTTTTTTTTTTTTTCTTTAGATTAAAAAAATTTTGTTTTGGGGGAGTAGGTAATTAGGTTTATCTATTTATTGATTACTTTTGGTGGCAATACTGGGGACTGAACCCAGGTGTATACACTCTACCACTGAGCTATACCCTCCTTTCCCCCAAATAGCTGTTCTAAATACACATACACAAGCACGCTACATGGACCCCAAGCCGACCAAGCTCTTTATTCCATAATAGCTTTGGGAAAGAGTAATTTTCAGAAATGTTCACTTCTCGCTTCAGGTCTTCCACTTGGTCTGGTTGATCTTGCCCTACTTTTCCCTCCCAACTGCTTCTCTCTGAAGTCTGTTTTACTTTGGGAACCCAAGGAACTGAGAGTGAGTGTATATATATATCCTCATTTTTCAGTGTTTATTAGCTCCTCTCGGGAAGACCTTGAATCTGCTGTAGGAGGAAACGTAGGAATTCAGGGTTTTAGAGTGTGTTTTCCTGGAATACAAGATCTATGAAGGGTTCCTGTGCAGATGAATGCGAAGGTGGCTGCTCCCTGACTTTCTGGAGGCAGCCGAGAGATTCGTCGGGCGCCTCTTCTGATGCCGAGGTGCAGACATTTCGGGACACCTACCCAGTCATAGTGCTGGTGGCTCAGTGTTAAAGATATGGATGGCAGATTGGGGGTAGAACTGGATGGTACTTTGGTTTTCCTTCCTGAGCCTTCTTCGTAGACGTCGTCGCTCCCCATGGAGTTAAGTGACATGGAAAGGATCCCGGCCTCCCATCACCTGTTATACTCGGCCCATCCTTAGATTTCTCACCTGCTTTATGGATAAGATGCCGGTGTGCTTCGTGCTGCCTGTGAAATGCTCTGTGCTGGTGGGACTGCGAGACCTCTCACCACACGGTGTCGCTGCTGAGCCAGGCTGCCTGGGAAGCAGGCACCTGAGAACTATCAAGTAGTTCTTCAGAGATTTAATTTTTTTTCTCCCCATATGCGTTTTGCATAGTATAATTGAGTAGTTTTCCACTATACTGGTGGCACTTTTCTTTTGGGCCTGAAGAAATTATTTCAGAGTCACAGTTAATAATATTCATCTTTCATTAAGCATTTTACTGTGTACTAGGTACTATTATAGGATGGACTATGAGAGAACAAAATAAACAGACTAGTTATCTAAATAGCTTTACTGCATACCAGCTGTGTTTATACAGTTTGGTGCCTCGACACTCGCTCTTTATAGCAAACAGCACGGAAGATTTATGAGGCACCCATGTACTTCCGTGTTACTGTGACATAAATGGAAAAAAATAGCCCATGATCCAAGTAGAAAAAAACACTCAACCCAAAGTACAGTCAGCCCTAGGCATGTGTGGGAGGTGTGTTCTGAGACCTGCAGCGACACCCAGGCACCACGGTGGCATGTGATTTCTGCTATAAAATGCAGTCATGAGTGTCACCATGCATGTCACCACAGGAAGCGAGGCTCTGCTGAGGTGCACACTCTGGGTCTAACTGAGCTTTTCCCATTTAATCGAATCTCCCAGGGGCAGGATTGAAATTCAGGCCTCTGCAAAATTACAATACGTTGTAAACTATAAAACACATGAGCACATGGACACCACGTGCTTATGTCTGTAGAAAAAAAGACTGGAAGAAAGTACAGTATATATGGAGGGTATATTTCTGGGTGGTGAGGTTAACAGTGATTTTACTAAACTTTAAAAAATTTCTTTCTCTTTTCCAAATTTTCTATTCTGAACAGGTATTATTTTTATAATGAGCAAAATCATTTATTAAAAATAAAAATAACAGTAAGACCTTGTTGTTTATCTACTTTGTAGACAGTAGTTTGTATCTGCTAATCACCTATCCTTCAATTAAAAAATTTAAAAATTGAAAGTTTATCATTGGACTTTGAAGGCATCCCATAAATGGTTTAAACTTGAATGATAAAAGGCAAGGACTCTGGTGTAAGTATTGATATTTTATTTAATGTTTGACATCTATTAATTATTTTCAAAGGGTTAGCTTTGTTAGTAAATGACTTTACTCTGGTGGATGGCTAGTTACAGCTACAACTATTAGATTCAGTTGTTAGGTTTAAGCCCTCAGCTGTCTATTTGCTCCTGTGGCTGGAAGGTACTACTGGTGGTTTCTCCTAATTCGAGTGTCCCCACCCCTGCTTGGATGTAGCGGTTTCTTGACTGTTGAACTAGTTTGAACCATTTCTCGGAGGAGACCACGTACGTGCTGACACCTCCGTGTTGAGCCCTTTCAAATAGATAACTTCCATTCTGGAGTGCGGCTAGTCTCTAGCTGAGACTTAAGAGCGATGGGGTTGGTGGAGCGAGATGGCTGGGCGGCCACCTCACCCTCCGCCATCAATGGTGACAGGAAGTTAGCAAGGATACACCTTTCCTGTGGGGGACACCGGGGTGTTTGTGAGCGACACTGATTTTATAGAAAAGTCACAGTTCTTTCCCTGGCAGCACCTAAAGTCCAGTCGGTCCAGAAACTCGCTCTCTTGTTTCCATTTCTCCAGGCCCTGTTTCTATTTTTATCTCTCCCAGGGACATGGTAGAAAGAAGGAGGGTGTGCGGTGGAGTCCTCTGTGTTTCTGCCGAGAGGGGGCAGCTGGTTGATTTGGACAGGCCAGAACAGGTGGGGACAGATGCCTGCTGCCCCTGGAGGAGAGGGGGGAGGGGGGAGGGGGGAGGGGAGGGACGGGACCGTGCACAGCCCTCCGCAGAGGTCAGCAGCCTGGGAGGACTCAGCCTGCCCCCTTATCCTGGGACATCACCGCTTGGGTCTGGGGTCTGAAACTACAAAGCTGAGGTTCTCTGGGCGTCCCTCACAGCCAGTAGCTAGTGGTGTGGAGGTGATCCAAGCTGCAGAAGCTGGCAGGACATTGGCAGGAGTCCTGCCAGAGGGTATATGGTTCCTTTGCCTTGGGGTCAAGATGTCACCATAACAAGAAGTGACAACTCGATTTTGTTATTAAAGCAACTGGGCAAAAATCATCATGTGCGTGTGTGTAATTTTGGTGGTGTGGGAGTTGTGGGATGGATCACATGTGCTTAGAAACAAGAACAAGTATCACATTTCACTTGGATTCAACCCCAAATTATCTGTTGTGAAACGTTTTTCCCCATCCCAAAACAGGTATTGCTGATAAGGATAGTTTTGATATTTGTAAACATATCAGAAAACTCCTGGATTGGTCCTTCCACCTAAACGATGACTGGTTTTATGTCGGTTGCTTTATGAAGAAACTTAGACTAAATCATACCACATAGCACTCACTCTTCCTCTGACCGACCACTTCGTTTAGCAAACATCCAAGTGCCTCCTAAGTGTGAGACCTTGCTGTGGAAGTTTCTGGAAAACAAGAGACAATTTCTTATCTTGCTGGCACACGTTATAGTTCTACCAAGGGCCTTCCCAGGCGTCAGAGTCTCATCTGAGTCTCACGGGGGCCCTGCCATTGGGGAGAGGGCAGGGAGGGGTCCTTGCAAACTGGAATGTGGAGCAGCGAAGAAAAACTGAGTTTTTCTGAGTTACTTGGAATTCTCCAATTAAGAGAAAGAGTCTTTGCGTTCCATTTCCTGAGCATAGCACTGGGCACGGAATCTTCCCTCCCACCACCTTTAATCCTAGTTCTCAATCTTGAAGGTACAGCGAGAGGGACACCTGAAATGCAGCTTTAAAAATAACTTTCAGAGATCCAAATGAGAGAGAAACTCCGAGTTCCAGGTGCGCCCTGAATAGCTCTTGACATGTGGCTGACGGGGTGTTGTGGCGGCCGTTTTACAATACGGCGCAGCTAAGGAGCAGCTGGCAGATTAAAGCAAACAGTTAAAAGCTTTTATAGCTACGAATGTTTTTAAGGGGCTTTCATATACTTCTTTCTCTCCTTTCTTCCTTTGCCCTTTACCTAAACTGGAAACTTTTTGTTCATTTTAACTGACTTCCTGTTATCAAACATAATACGTATGGCAAAGGGGACACGATGAGTTTGACGTTGAAATGCCAAAGGAATAATGCTTGGGATGTTTCCCTTAGCTGCCTTTATTTTATTCTTTTTTTTTTTTTGGTGGGGAGGGAGGCTTTTCAGCTACTGTATGTGCTGTATTTTTATTTGAATCTTGTTTCCACAAGAAAGTTTCAAAGTGACTCTGGGGTGAATACTTCTGGGCTCCAATCAAGGTAGATGCTGGTCACTCATCGTGGGAGAGGCAGACAAACACAGCTTTAACTTCGGTGGTGCTCCACTTTAACTGGTGGGGCTCCGGCTGGGGTGTTCTCTGTGTTACAGTCTTGCTGGCTGACCTGGGGGAGGGAAAAGTGGGTTAGAGGGAGCATCTTCTTCGCAATTTCCTTCTGGGGAGAGCACCCTATCGAGGAAGGGTGGTTTTATCTCTGCGGACTATTTATATCCACCGTGGATGCAGTCACAGATTTGTGGAAGGGAAACAGGTTCTTTTGGAATAAAAAAGTCCTCCAAGACCAAATGCTTTCTGTCTTCTGCACCAGCTCTCTAATAGCTGCCATGTGTGAGCGGGTATGGATTGTGGCGTTACCTCCTGGGGAAGTCGATTGAAGCTGTCTCTCGGAAGTCTTGCAATGTCCTTAAGAACAGATTTTTTGTCTCCCAAGTCTAAAAAAATGCATCCTCGGGAATAAGCCCACACTGGTACCAGGTTAGAGGGCATGATCAAAGGGCCCCTATGATCAGGTGCAGAGCCGAGGCCGGGATCAAGGTGGACACAGCGGCAGGCTGGCCTGTGGTCACAGTGGGACCCTCAGAGCCCAGCTCTCCCGACTGCAGAACCTCCAGTCAGTTCAGGAATGTTGGGGTCTGAGACCCAAATCCCGTTTGATAAATGTTACAGTCTAGTTTTCAGGGACATGAATTACAGTTGGGGAGCACATTTTGTTTCCATTCGCAACAATAATTTGAGAATGTTGCTCCGAGAATTGTGCTGTCTTGAGAAAATGTTTGAGTGTTTCAGGGTTTCCAAATTGACAGGCAATTTGTGGACCCGAGTGGTGTTTAATCCTCCGTTTCCCCTGCCTGAGCAGGAAGGGTAGTGAAATTGGGGTACCGGGTGGCGGTGTTCCCGGGCTGGATCTCTGCAGGAAGGCTGGGTCAGGACAGGGCAAAGCTTTCTTTGGCTTCCTCATGAAAGCAGGCCAACTTGGCGGCAGGAAAACTTGGCCACTCGGCCAAGGTTAGTCTGCTGTCCACCAGTCTCTTTCTCTTGAAGATAAGAGGAGAATGCTGATCGCTTTCTTGGTTGTGTCGTTGGCATCATGGCTGCCAGAGTAGGTGCATTTTTCCAGGCACGTGTGTGCCACCCAGAGCCTTCCAGGTCCTTTGTGTTTCTGAGAAATTCAGTTCTGCCTGATCCCTCTGCTTGTGTTGTGAGTATTTTTCTTTCCTAAAATATTTTCAGGCTTTGGTTTACTAATGTAATCAGCAGAAGAAATATTGGCATGTAGACTGTAATTTTGTTCTTATTGTTGGAGATACTGTCCCTCGTATAACATTCTAGAGATCAAACCCCATTTGATCAACTGAGGAACATGGCTTTAAATGGAAACAATTTAGAGTCTTTAAAATACTTGCTTTCATTGACATTTTTTAGTGATGTTCGAATCTTGACAATTTAAAGATATGAACTGCTTTAATAAAAACTTTAAAAGAAAATGCTATAAGATTACTGAATTAGGATCTTTCTTGGTGGAGAAGTCTTTTTCCCATTTACCCCCCAGGATAAGAGAAGACTTAGATTATAATATATGGAGATTTCTGCTAAAAGGGAAATGTACTTTCTCATCAACACGTGGAGATTTACAATATTTTGTTGTATGGGTGTAAGTTCTCTGGCGTGTCTCTTGTTTGTCTGTCCGAGTGTGGTGAGATAGGGGTTATGGGCAAAGACAGGGATTGTATTGGCAGTCGGCTCCTGCACCTCCAAGATTTAAATTCAGATTCCAGATTCCAGATAGAATCTCTTTCGAAGGTGGATTGCCTGATTCTGAACAGAAATGTGGCGGGACCATTAGTTACTGTCACTCACCATGAGTCTTTTCTGAGGCCTGAACTGTAAAAAACTTTTAGTTTAACCCTACTTACCTTCTGCAGGCAAACTAAAAGCTTGAAAAATTAAAATTAAAAGTGAATTTTCACAAGATTGTAAACTAACTATACCTCAATTAAAAAAAGTGAATTTTCCTCTAAGACAACTTGTAAAGGGCTGTGTCTGCTTTTCTAAGGCACAGGCAAGTATTTGACAAATTGTTCTCTTGTCTTTGAGGAAAAATGAATCCTACATACGGCCGTTATTAGAGAGTAATTGAATGATGTCACCAGTAATCCCCCTTCCTGTTTTTAATGTCAGTAAATAAGGAAATACATTTTTTAAAAGAAAACATCAAATTGTGGTTTCATAGGTTAAAGAATGATGCTTCATTTTTTGGGAGGTGAGGGTGGGGAGAGAGGGACTATCCAGACTTGTCTCTGCCCAGAATCGCCTGGATTATTACTCTAGACTGTTGCTTTCTATAGGCAACCTTGAGATACATGATGATTTAAGTTTTTCTGTGGCTTTTCAGTCCTTTAAAGGTCAAAGGTCTGTACTTTAGAAGATTCTCCTCTTTGCGTGTATTTTCCTGGTGATGGGATTAGGTCTGGCATGTCTCAGATTAGCCAAGTTTGTCACAGAACATGACCTCTTAAGGACACTGAATTCTCATTACCAAACCCTCTGTTCTGTCTGGGGAAGGTAGATGAAATGACCTTTTAAACCCTTTCCAGGACTCCTGCAGTATTTACGCTAGTCCCAGCAAAGCAATTAGATGTGAAAAAAATAATTTTTTTTTAACTTATAAAGCAGTTCCTTTGAATGCATTCTTTTGTGAGAATTTGTATTACCATTTTCATCTCAATACTGGAGCAGTTTGAAATCATTGATAGATACTTTTTCTTAGTATAATTTAAGCATAATGAAAACATGTTCTGCTTTCTGCTTTATTTTATTTATTTCAGGCTCTTTCTCAAGTTAATCTTCCTGTCAGTTTAAGAAGTAACAATGCAAGAGATGGGAGCCTCAAATTTACAAACAAGTTGTGTTTTCAAAGTTCGTGTGCTAAATTGGCTGTTTTCCAGGCAGGGTCCCTGTCATTTAGGTCAGTTGGATTTTCTTACCAGCTCATATATATTCTCATGCTCCCTGATGCACTTAAACCGTGGGAATGCCATCTTGTGGTACTGTTTCTGTCTAGAGTCTGGCTTGGTGGATCATGAACGCATTGGGAACTCATTGGGAACGCGGAGCATCTCTTTCTATTTCTCTAGTGTTTGACTCAGAATTTAACTGCTTTATTTCAGACATTTCTCGAAAACAGCCATGTTGGACACCTAGTGATACCATGGTGTATGTATATCCTTAGGGAGAATTAATGAATTTGCATTAGTAGGTTTTTTAATATTTAAGAAGACTTTTATATTTAAGGAAACATTTTTTTCTTCTTTTGCAGCAACTGCTGAATTGTGCACACAAGTAAAAGAAAATGTTTCGTGGAAAATGTCAAATATACAAAAGTAAACAAAATCACATAATGAACCTCATATGTGCTCGGCACTGTGCTCCCCAGCTTTCCATTCTGGCCAATCTCACTTTACCTATTCCTACCCACTCCTCCTCCTGTATTATTCTGAAGCAAATCCCAGATCAGATCCCTTATCTGTAAATATTTTACTATGTATCTCTAAAAGATAAGAACTCTGTTTAAAAACATAAGCAGTGGTATTTCATTGTCACACCTAAAATAAAACAGTTCCTTCCTGGAATCTCTTACCCAGGCAGTGGTTCAGTTTGTAATCAGACTTATTTAAAGATGGGTTATATTGTCCATGCATTGTGTAGAAGTCTGTCGGTCCCTTTACAAAACAAATACAAGAAAGAAGCAACTAGATATAAATCACAGTTAGTCTTGGAAGGAAGGGATCTGTAAAATTGATTTCTGTATCTGCTTTGAATGCCACATTTTAACTCCTGTTCTGAAAATAGCAGCAAATAACCATTTGTAATAACGTGCAAAACAGCCATACACACTGAGATTTCGGAGTTTTGTTCCATCTCTTGCCCTTTCGGAATAAAGCATGAGTTTCTCGCCGTCTCTCTTCTGGGAAGTCCTGGGTTTCTGTAGCAGGGACGGTATTGATTTTTGCTCGTATGCTTTTGGTTCGGGTTGATATTTAGCCTTTGACCCAGGCACTTTCTTACAATAAACAGTTTGTTGATGAGAGCAGCTGCCCAGCAGATTGTTTCCAGATTGTTCTCTCATAGCTGAGGACGGAGTGCACCTTACGGAGAAGTCGGCTTGAAGCTTGTGGCTCCTACTTCCTACAGCCGTCTGCCTTTGAAGCCAACTGTCAGCCTCTGAACGTTCTTCTATATATATCCAGTGAAATGGTGTGAATCTGTGGCACTGGAAAGCAGACTTCACTTACCATCTTGACTCTTTTATCTTATTCTCTGAATGAGCGATAACAGCATTTTCTAGAAGTTTCTGCCATAGGAGCAACGCCTGGTATTACAGCGGGAATTCCCAGCGTTGGGTACGTGGAAATTAGTGTACCAGAGGGTGTTGTGTAGGGAAGAAGAACATGCTTTCTTTTGTGTAGGAATCCATGCTCCTTGAATATTTAAAGGTTTTACTATGTAATTAGGGAATGAGGTAACTTTCAAACTAAAGCATTATCTGCTTTATGTTATTATCTTGCCCTTTTAAAAGAAATTCTTATTTTTTCCTGCTTTCAAAAGACAATACTTTTTTTTTTCAATGCAAGTGACAGGTACCCTAATGACTTGGCAATTTATGTGATTCAAAGGCACATCTGAGTTTGGATTTTTGCTGCTTCCCCAATCACCCCCCAGCCTTTACCTAGCAGGGCCTGTCTGCTTGCAGCAACCTTCATTAAGGCAAGGTCGGAACTTTCAGCATCAGAGCCAACACTTTTTACTAAACTGGCCACCAGGGGCTGCTGTCAGAATGGCGCGGCTGAGCTCACCTCCCTAGAGGCAAGTTTACTTTTTCTACAACCAGTAAATTTTGTTAAGCTACCAATCCTGGTTTCAAAACTCAGGTCTCACTACACAGCCTCCAGTCACCAAGTATACTTACGGCTGTATCCCTTCCAGCCAGCGATGACGTAGAACCTGGATCCAATTCAAGACCCAAGATTAAGACTTGTGTGTTTTTCATTCAGTGCCAATAAGCTGTTATTAATACACTGATTCCATGTATACTGAAAAGCTTCATGAAACGCCCTGGGGTTTGTGCTCAGGAAGGAACGACCTTCATTTGGACTGTTCAGGATCCCAGCCTCTGGAGGAACGGCCTGTGACAATCAAAATTGGGTTTTCCAAGGAGGTGTTCTTGCCTGAAGTGACCTTAGCAACCCAGCCCTAGTGCAGACGGCATGAAGGGCTGTGCTGATCCAACTAAGATGTGAATGCTAGAAGGTATTCTTGGTGGTGGTTTGGTCTGGTCTGGTCTGGTCTTGTCTTGTGTTTTCTTTTCTTTTCTTTTTCCTTTCTTTCTTTCTTTTAAACAAATGCTGTATCTTTGATGATTCCAGGATTAATGGCAGAACAAAAATATCCAGTGAATGTTGGAGCTGGCAGAGGCCTTAGAGAAATTCTGGAGCAAGTCCCTTTGTTTCTCCCCAACTTTCTATTAAAAAAATTTGAAACCTAAGAAAGGGTGAAAGAATAGTATGCAAAGCCCATGTAGCCTGCACTTGGATTCACTAATAGTTAACATTTGCAACAATGTGATAAACAGGGTTTTTTTTTTTTTTTTCCAATAGTAGTATATGTTAGTGCCTTTAAGTAAAACACAGAACTCGTTGCAAGTTATTTACAGGAGTAAGAGGCTTCCACAGTTTTGCTTCTAGAAGCTGGCAAGTGAGTGGCATTAGTTTCCACTTGGCCCTGGGCTTTTTTCTTATTTGAAGTAAAACCAGTAATGGTTCTGGAGAGCTGGTCATCACCCTCCTGGGCTGTGGGCACATCCCATCTCAACATGGGCCAGCATGTATAAAATTCTTAGAGTATATTTTAAAAGTCCTAAACTATAGAACATAAAACATGTTTAGAGCCGTATGCTGTGAGGACAGCAGTTGATCGTTAATGCCCAGCAAAGGAATTGTACCAGCCCTGATCTAGGGAAATTCCACTGATAACCACGTTACACGAATAGGAGTTACAATTTTTCTTTCAATTTTCTAACCCGAGTATTGTGACTTGGAATCTTAGATCTGATTGCTTGCTTTTATAAGGTTAAAAGAATTGTTTTTTGGTGAAGTAGTGTACAAATGTTGTTGTATTATGTGAATATCTGTCTACTCCATTAAACTGTAATACAAGCTTATTTGAAGGCAAGGACCATATGTTGTTAATCTTTGTATCCCTTTTCCAGTATTTTGCCTATAGTAGGCATTTAGTAAGTGTTTCGTTTGAAAACTTAAAAACGTTTTGGCGTTTCCCACTAAAGTATTGTGAAACACTTCCTCTGCTCCTGTGTCTGGGAGACCTAAGGGGCCTCAGAGGACAGGCCAGCAGTAAACAGCCCACCGGGCTTGGACTGGCTGCCTGGTCCAATCTAGCTGTCACCCTTTATCCAGGTATAATAGGAGTTTTGTAAACAACCATGTTAAACAGTTTAAAAGAATCAGCTGTTGAGGTACCCGAGGAAAACTGACAAATTGGAGCTACAGGAAAAAGTTGGTGTAGTTTTCTCTGTTGTTAACAGACTTTCTAGTTTAGAAACTGTACCAAGTATGCACTGGTCAGCCAGCTACTCCTTCCTGTCAACTAGTAAGACTTTCTGAAACCTGCCTTACTAGACTTATCTCTTTTGAATGCTTGCTTGCGTATCTGCTCTTTCTTTGCAGGGTAGGAGAAGGGGACGCCTACCCTTCTCCCCTCTAATGCGGTATTCTCTTAATTTTCCAGAGTGTCACGTTGACAACCATCTGAACGCGTGAACATTTGCTAAAATAAGTAGAGTAGAAAGGCCTCTGCCTTCTCCTAATCCTCCTCACACCGGCCTCCTCTCTCTGTGCTGGTAACGTGCTTATTTTAATTTTGGAGCCCTAGAGATGGTGTTACAGTTTTAACTGAGCATTAAACATTTGGAATGAAGCACTGACTCTTGAATATTAAAGCCGAAAAGGAGAGTTGCCGTTTTCCCGTTTTAAAAATGAGGAACAGGCAGGGCCTCCCACCTAGTCGGGAGCAGAGCTGTTGACCAGATTCTGTGCTGGGGTCTCCTGCGCTCACGCACAGAGCTCCAGAGAGGTCAAGGCCAGGGTGCAGATGATGGGCACGTAATTTAGGACGGGTGAGCCCTTGGGGTAACTCGGCATCAGTCCCGGGCCTGGCGCTCCAGGCCAGCGGCTCAATCAGCACCGCAGGGGTGTGGATGGCGCGCACATGCGTGTGCGCCTGCGTATGCGTGGCTATGCGCACGTGTATGTGCACCCGTGCGCATGCGTACGCACGCCTGCGCACCTGTGCGCATGCCTGTGCGTCGGCCCGGGCGTGCCACCTCAGGGAGAGGCTGGCGGGGCTGCCGCCCAGGCGTTCACTCGCACCCAGGGCTTGCCGCGCAGAGCTTTCTTGGCTTCCGAGCTCCACGCTCCTTGCTCCATTAGGAGCCTGTTTGTGTTGGCCTTGGACAAATGGTGGGCGTTTTACACGGGCAGGCTTAATGAAGGCCCTGGAGACTTCTACGGATGTTGAATGCAAACCCACAGGCCCCGTCAGTGGAAGTTAGTGCCTCTCCAGTCGGAGCAGCGGTTG